>NC_058081.1:577938836-579342364 GCF_014858855.1 Bufo gargarizans | reverse complement strand
AGATCTCTAGGATCACCCACAATGCTTTGCACAATACACAGAGCTCCCCCGTTCATGTCTTACCTTCTGAAATTCCTTTTCTTCTTCCTTTAAGACCTCAAGCTGCTTGAGAACGGAGTCCTGTTGGAAGTCTCCTCTGTCAATCTGTAGGAGAAGGATAAAGCAACTATTTAGACCGTGCTCCCTCCAGATCCTACCGGGCGGAAATAACCTCCACAGACGTGGCCGAGAGGTGGAATAGATTCTGGGCGTCAGTGGAGCGCCCTAGTGTCATCACATTATACAGGTGTACCCCAGTTTCCGGGCCCTACCTGCTTAGTTAGGCATCCTACTATTTTGGCATGCCCTTGTTGCCCTCTCTGGGGTGCAGTTACGGTATATCCTTTCTGTAGAGGTCTATGATGGGGCTGTTCTTTCTGGTGCAAAGGTGGCCACACCGACCACTAAAACCCTGCATGCACAGAAGTGCTGGGTACTGTATAGCTAAGGGTTAACTCCTCTGCCCCTCTAATGTCAGTAGAAATCAGATATGGTAATATACATTTTGTACTGGACACCACTGGGGCTGCGGAGGTTTTGCCGCATGGAAATGTTACTCATGATTGCTATTGATTCTCCAGTGCCATTCTCCTTGCTATGCCCCAGGGACTGAGCGGAGATTTAAGAGGGGGAGGGGAAGCACCCGCTGCAAGTGTCCTGTCCACAGATCGCAGAATATGAATCAGAGGAATTAATGGAAGGGCGGCGAGATTCAGGGCACATGTGCAGAGCCTGCGGCACGCTATTTCTTCCTGTTGTCGTGAACGGAGGGATATGTTTATGGAACCGGTCTCCGAATGTCTTCTATGAGACAGGTTTCATGCAAATATCAAATGCACTACATGCCATGGGGCAAATTTACAGATCCTGTAGATGGTGTCTAGACCTGCACCAGATCTATCACAGGGGCTCAGGCTGGATGATAAATGTGGTGCAGGGATAGACACCTTACTCTGACTCTATACCAACTATTGTATTGTGGGTCAGAGGCTATATTTCCCACAAACTCCTCCATAACACCATAAGGCCCCATGCACACGGCCGTGTTTCACAGCCGTGTGCGGGCCGTGGAACCGCGGCCTGGATCCCTCCTGAGAGCAGGAGCGCACGGCGTCACTGGTTGCTATGACGCCGTGCGCTCCCTGCTGCCGGCACAGTACAGTAATACACTGGTATGATCTATACCAGTGTATTACTGTACTGTGTCGGCAGCAGGGAGCGCACGGCGTCATAGCAACCAGTGACCAATGCCTGTAATAAAGTCTACAGATGTAGGAGACTGCAGGTAACATTTACCACATTACCTGTACTCAGAGAGTTATCACTGTGTTATCTGTAGTGTTAAATAGGACTGCAGGTGACATCTACTACATTATCTGTACTCAGAGAGTTATCACTGTGTTATGTTGTGTTACATAGGACTGCAGGTGACTTTTACTACATTATCTGTACTCAGAGAATTATCACTGTGTTATCTGTAGTGTTACATAGGACTGCAGGTGACATCTACTACATTATCTGTACTCAGAGAGTTATCACTGTGTTATCTGTTGTGTTACATAGGACTGCAGGTGACCTCTACTACATTATCTGTACTCAGAGAGTTATCATTGTGTTGTCTGTAGTGTTACATAGGACTGCAGGCATCATTTACCACATTACCTGTACTCAGAGAGTTATCATTGTGCTATCTGTGGTGTTACATAGGACTGCAGGTAACATCTACTACATTATCTGTACTCAGAGAGTTATCACTGTGTTATCTGTTGTGCTACATAGGACTGCAGGTAACATCTACTACATTATCTGTACTCAGAGAGTTATCACTGTGTTATCTGTTGTGCTACATAGGACTGCAGGTGACATCTACTACATTATCTGTACTCAGAGAGTTATCACGGTGTTATCTGTTGTGCTACATAGGACTGCAGGTGACATCTACTGCATTATCTGTACTCAGAGTTATGATTGTGTTGAGAAAAATGATGTTTTAATATATGCAAATAAACCTCTAGGAGCAACAGGGGCGTTGCCATTACACCGAGAGGCCCTGCTCACTCTGCAACTGCAGTGCTGTCTGTACTTGGACCAAACATGATGATGTCTTCACTGCCGGGTACAAATCTGATGACAGATGCCCTTTAAGGCTGCCCCCTATCTCTCCCAGCAGCAGCCTACGGTAACAATGTACTGCATAGACTTCACTAATTGGATCCTGGTATCTGGAAGCCTCTGACTCCAGTTATTAGGAGACCATCCCCGTGTCGATCACTTTATGTTGCAGCACGGAGCATTGCTCCCTGATGGATGTGACGTTGAGAACAGGCCGCTGTCACCTCTCGGCAATTAGGATAAACAATGTTTTGTTTTCTTCCTGATCTAGCGAACTGCGATTGTGTTTAATTAAAGTAACGGAGTGAATCTTAAAACGTAGAGCAGAATGTATCCCGCAATGGTTGCGGCACCTGCCCAGAGTCTGCAGTACCACGGGGGAGGGGATCCAATTATTAAAATCCAGTGTTTGTTTTTTTGTGAATTTATTAGTCAATTTCTAAGTAAAGAACAGAAGACGTGAAGCATGACCAAGCAACAGATAGTACAATGCTCACACAAGACAGCTGAACAGACGGATGTAGCAGAGCTGAGTTAGAGCATTAGGCACATATAACAGTGAGATAACTAAATGGTCACTCATGTTTCACACAACTTTGCATAAATCAAAAGTACAGTACAGACAAATATAAGATACGTTGTAATAGATCTCAACTATATGCCTTTTATTCCACTTATCAGCGCTCCCACTTTCCTAAACTAAGGCTACATTCACACGAACGTATGAATGAGTCTGGATATTTTCTGCAATTTTGCGTAACGGGTGCGGACCCATTCATTTCTATGGGGCTGCAAAAGATGCATATAACACACTGTGCTGTCCGCATCCGTTGCTTGTGCTGCGCCCCTGCAAAAAAAATAGAACATGTCCTATTCTTGTCCACAATTGCGGATAGGAACAGGCATTTTCTATGATAACTGCGACATGTGTGGTCCGCAAATTTCAGAACACACATGGGCCGGTATCCGTGTTTTGTGGATTTGCAAAACACAACGTCCGTGTGAATGTAGCCTAACCCTGGGTTCACACCTGAGCGTTCTGAAAGGAGCGCTCTGTATGCGCGATTGTACCGGCGTTTACAATCGCGCATACAGAGACAAGCGAAAGCCCATTGTTGCGCGTTCCCGAAAGTCTATGTATGGGACCGCACGACAAAACCCCCCAAGGAAGCTCAAGAACTTTTTTGAGCGTAGGGCGTTTTTTAGCGCGTTCAAACGCGCTGTAAAACGCTCAACTGTGAACCAGGGCCATAGGGAAGCATTGGTTTTCATGTGTTGAGCGTTTTACAGCGCGTTTGAACGCTCTGTAAAACGCTCAGGTGTGAACCCAGCGTAAGGGTCCTCTTACACAGGGAGTAAATGAGCATTGATGGATGATATACAAGTGCTATAGGTTGGGGCTACATGGCAACATGTGTTGTGCGACAGCAAGTCACAGAAAAGTCGCATGACAAGAAAATATGACTTATCCGCATTATTTTCCGTGATTTTTCTTTTATAAATGTAGCCATGCACATCCGCATATTCATTTATTACATCATGCAGGATGTTTTGTATCTTTTTCTGTGATTTTTTATTAGTTTTTAGCATACTCTTGAAGGAGTGACACCTTCAAGTGTGAATAGTCTTCTATTTTACCTTAGGAGTAGCTTTTCTAACATTCCCCCCCCCCCCCCACCTATTCCACAGGTAGGTAAAGCTATAACCAGTAGAAAGAGAGAGCGTATGAACCCTCTGCATAGAGCGCTACCTAGACCACATTTGGAAGACCTCCCCTACAAAAAGACACGGTGCAAAAACAGGCTACAAAAATGGTGGAAGGTCTGAAGAATAAAACATATCAAGTGAGACTTCATTAACTTATTCTGTATATCCTTGAAGAAAGAAGGGAAAGAGGGAACACGATCAAAACCTTAAGATATGTTAAAGGAATAAATAAGGTTCAAGAGGAAATTTTTTTATAAAAAAAAAATTAACACAAGAACAAGGGGCACAATCTAAATATAGATGGAGGAAGAGCTTGACCAATTTCAAAATATTTTTACACCGAAAGAGGAACAAAGTACCAGCAGATGTATTTGGGAAATCTACAGTAAGTGAATCTAAACATGCCTGGGATAAACATACGTCTATCCTAAGATAAGTAATAGTATAAGGACAGACTAGATGGACCATGGGGTCTTTTTCTGTCATCAATATTCTATGTTTCTAAAAACTTCAATCTTGGTTTCATCAGACAGTCTGAGAGTCTTTTATGTAATTTCATGTGTCTTTTACTGAGGAGAGGCTTCGTTCTGGCCACTCTGCCATAACTCCTAGCTGGGTGGAGTGCTGCAATGATGGTTGACCTTCTGGAAGTTTCTCCCACATAGGTTCTTTGTAGCTCAGCCAGCGTGACCATTCGGTTCTTGGTCACCTCTGTTACCAAGGCCCTTCTTGCCTGATTACTTAGGTGCTCTTAGGAACTTTCAGTGCAGCAAAAATGTGTGTACCCTTCTCCAGATCTGTGCCTTCCCACAATCCTGTCTCTAAGCTCTACAGGCAGTTTTTTCCTCCTCATGGCTTGGTTTTTGCTCTGATATTCATTGTCAGCTGTGAGACCTTAAAAAGACGGGGCTGTATCTTTCCAAATAATGCACATTCAGCTGAATTTACCACCCGACATCACACCACACACTATATAGGTAATAGAGGCTGTAGATAGCACAAACAAGTTTGTGGGGGAGAGTTTACACAGACTGTATCAGTATAGAGCGAAGGCCAAGCACCAATGGCGAACTCGTGGGGATATTGTGTATGATTTTACAGAAGAGAGGGTTGATCATACTCTCCTGTGCACAAAAGGGAGGAGATTCTTCATGGGCTAAAAGTTATCACACACTCTTCGGCACAAGAGAGAGCAGATCCTTCATGGACTGTAGGAGAAATTAGTCCAGGACTGGTACTTTGCTGATACATGAGAGCTTGAGAAGACAACATCATCCTGGACACACAGACCTAGCATGTATTACTTGGAGGGGCACAAGCACAAAAGTAAAGCCTGAAACTAGGAGCCGGTTCCAAATTTAATACATTTAATACCAGAAGGTCTGAAAATAAATGAAGGAATGAAGACTGCAGACTGAAACAGTGCAACTGTTTTTAGGGTAATTATTAACATATGCAAAAATATTTTTTTCCATGTCAAGTCCACAGCCTTTAAAGGTTTTGTCCGGGTTCACAATATTGATGGACAGGAGTTGGACCCTCACAATCTAATGTTGATGGTCTATTCTGACTTTCCCTTTAAGATGGAAAAAAAAAGAGATTTTTAAATATTAGTGGGGAAAGCCCTATGGTGTAACACTGGGTAAGGAAATGGGGGTGTTATGTAGAGACCCTCCCTAGTGGTCACAGTGCCATCGTGCAGCCCTCTAATCCCAGAGTGTTGTGCTGGCTCATTGGCTATGCAGGTCGTGCAGCTTCAGCGCCGACAATGTCAGGCTCCTCTGTTATCACAGATTGGAAAAGTGATTAAAACTATAGATAAGCTACAAATTCATCTGCAGTCTTTCTGGAACGAGCACTCATGCTGTGATGGCAATCTTGGCAGGAGAGGGACAGGTACCAGGATTACAGCACAGGGCTACAGCACAGGAGCGACAGTTCAGTCTCCTCTGTGCATTAATTTCTTGGTTCTTGAAACTTTTTGTTGAGGCAGAACTTTTTCATCAAGGCCAAATACAAAATGAGTGATGAGCTGGCAGCAGAGCCATAGTGCTGCGCCAAGAGCACATCACCTAGCAGTGCCCTCAGACATTACCCACGTAATTAGGAGACTTGCAGGCACAATACTATAGGATCATGGATACAACTGGAGGATGTGATGCATTATAGCGGGCGACCTCATAGTTGGGTGTATGAGAAGATCCTGGTAATAACAAGAGGACAAGGAGCCAATAACCTGCATAGAGTACAAACCGAATTCCAAAAAAGTTGGGACACTAAACTAATTGTGAATAAAAACTGAATGCAATGATGTGGAGATGGCAAATGTCAATATTTTATTTGTAATAGAACGTAGATGACAGATCAAACGTTTAATCCGAGTAAATGTATCATTTTAAAGGAAAAATACGTTGATTCAAATTTTCACGGTGTCAACAAATCGCCAAAAAGTTGGGACAAGTAGCAATAAGAGGCTGGGAAAAGTAAATTTGAGCATAACGAAGAGCTGGAAGACCAATTAACACTAATTAGGTCAATTGGCAACATGATTGGGTATAAAAAGAGCTTCTCAGAGTGGCAGTGTCTCTCAGAAGCCAAGATGGGTAGAGGATCATCAATTCCCACAATGTTGCGCAGAAAGATAGTGGAGCAATATCAGAAAGGTGTTACCCAGCGAAAAATTGCAAAGACTTTGCATCTATCATCATCAACTGTGCATAACATCATCCGAAGATTCAGAGAATCTGGAACAATCTCTGTGCGTAAGGGTCAAGGCCGTAAAACCATACTGGATGCCCGTGATCTCCGGGCCCTTAAACGACACTGCACCACAAACAGGAATGCTACTGTAAAGGAAATCACAGAATGGGCTCAGGAATACTTCCAGAAACCATTGTCAGTGAACACAATCCACCGTGCCATCCGCCGTTGCCAGCTGAAACTCTACAGTGCAAAGAAGAAGCCATTTCTAAGCAAGATCCACAAGCTCAGGCGTTTTCACTGGGCCAGGGATCATTTAAAATGGAGTGTGGCAAAATGGAAGACTGTTCTGTGGTCAGACGAGTCACGATTCGAAGTTCTTTTTGGAAATCTGGGACGCCATGTCATCCGGACCAAAGAGGACAAGGACAACCCAAGTTGTTATCAATGCTCAGTTCAGAAGCCTGCATCTCTGATGGTATGGGGTTGCATGAGTGCGTGTGGCATGGGCAGCTTGCATGTCTGGAAAGGCACCATCAATGCAGAAAAATATATTCAGGTTCTAGAACAACATATGCTCCCATCCAGACGTCATCTCTTTCAGGGAAGACCCTGCATTTTTCAACAAGATAATGCCAGACCACATTCTGCATCAATCACAACATCATGGCTGCGTAGGAGAAGGATCCGGGTACTGAAATGGCCAGTCTGCAGTCCAGATCTTTCACCTATAGAGAACATTTGGCGCATCATAAAGAGGAAGGTGCAACAAAGAAGGCCCAAGACGATTGAACAGTTAGAGGCCTGTATTAGACAAGAATGGGAGAGCATTCCTATTTCTAAACTTGAGAAACTGGTCTCCTCGGTCCCCAGACGTCTGTTGAGTGTTGTAAGAAGAAGGGGAGATGCCACACAGTGGTGAAAATGGCCTTGTCCCAACTTTTTGGGGATTTGTTGACACCATGAAATTCTGATTCAACATATTTTTCCCTTAAAATGGTACATTTTCTCAGTTTAAACTTTTGTTCCGTGATTTATGTTCTATTCTGAATAAAATATTAGAAGTTGGCACCTCCACATCATTGCATTCAGTTATTATTCACGATTTGTATAGTGTCCCAACTTTTTTGGAATCCGGTTTGTACATTCACAATGTTACTCCACAGACTTCCCTGCCAGGTGTAAATTGTATGCATTATTACTCCACGGCTTTATATATAGCAGCACAGGCTAAAGGGTGGAGGCTACTGGGCAAAATGCATCACATTCTGTAACATTGGTCGTCCATGACAGACAGCATCTCCCTGCTGCCGGTGGATACGGCTGCTAGAACGTTTACCTGACCCACGGCTCTAAAATCCTGGCGGGCCTGGCAGTGTCTCTTTGTTCTTTCCGGTGGGCACAATCGCCATAGTAGCGCGGCTCCAACCACTCCACATTGTGCTGTGGCCTTCTTCTTGCCTGCAGTGCCTCTGTCTGCCTATAGGGTATGCACTCCTTACGGCGCTTAAAGTGTCAGTGCATACACAACCTAATCTGCCAGCCTATAGCTAGCCATTCCCTTTGGTGCCACGCCCTAGTGTGTCTTGGCCCGCCTGGGTCAGCGGAGACCAGATCCCTGTACAGGGGTGAAAGGGTGAAGACCAGGAGGGCCACTTAGATAATACTAAACTAAAATGTTCAATACCGATTAGATACTCACGTAGAAAATTCCTGCTATATATCATAGGAGTCACAGAAAGCTAGGAATTAAAACTTAACTTTTAATCACCACATTAATATTAAATCACTTCATATACCTCTAAAGTGTAACAAACATTGATCATGATGGACCAGAAGAACACAGACATATGCAAATGTATGCAGAGGGGAGGGTGGGTAATGTGCGCTAGGGAGAAAAAATCCCAAATATGTCCCTAACTAATGCCTCAACCCACAGGAACACCCTGATGGTGGGTGGCCTGTGGTCCCGTGCCTTCCCTATCTCACCCTTGCAATGCCCTAAATATTCCCGATGCATTTCCCCAGTAACTGGTTCATCAGGGGAAAAATGGGGCAAAAAGTGAAAAGTACTAAACAAATTGGTCCAGAAAAAGCTAAACAGTAACAAACTAATAATCAAACCATCAAAAGCTAACGATAGAGTTAAATCTGGTTGTTAATACATTAAATATCCGAAGCATCCATTTGTACACACATCAATCCATACACGTGATCAGGCCTAAAACTCAAGAAACATGGATTGTAACAGTTCCCAATCTGATAGAAAATTGTGTAATAACCCAGTAGACCGTGTTAGGCAGTTAGTACGCATCCGTGAGACAATCAATTGATAGTTTCAGACATCAATACTCAAAACTATACACTTAAAATTCATAGCTGGCCAAGACACATAGAGAAACCCTCAGGTATAGATGTATACAATGCCAAACTACCTGAGGTATAGTCAAGAAAGCCTCAATCAATTAAGCCCATTACATAATTAAGCTGGGTACAGCTTGGCTCAGGACAAATAAAGAGATGTAACCTGAGAGCCCGGTATATATCTCAGCTCAATATATATATATATAGATGAAGCCCGATACATATCTAAGCTCGGTACATGTATTTAATTGCTGGCCTTAAATATATGGAGTATCCCTATAGAGCTCAACAACATTGCCGAAGGTCTATTTAAGAGGCCACAATAGGTAAAGTCTAATCCAAGAAAACTGCTGGTCACAAGGACCTCTCACGTGTACAGTGGATGTCCAGCTGCCATGGCGATAGCGACGTGGTCAACCTCTAAATGGATGTCCAACCGGGCTTAATTACTTGAGGCTTTCTTGACTATACCTCAGATAGTTTGGCATTGTATACATCTATACCTGAGGGTTTCAATTTTATGTGTATAGTTTTGAGTATTGATGTCTGAAACTATCAATTGATTGTCTCACGGATGCGTACTAACTGCCTAACATGGTCTTCTATCAGATTGGGAACTGTTACAATCCATGTTTCTTGAGTTTTAGGGCTGATCACATGTTTTGATTGATGTGTGTGCAAATGGATGCTTCAGATATTTAATGTATTAACAACCAGATTTAACTCGTTAGCTTTTGATGGTTTGATTATCAGTTTGTTACTGTGTAGTTTTTTCTGGACCAATTTGTTTAGTACTTTTTACTTTTTGCCCCATTTTTTCCCCTGATGGAACCAGTTACTGGGGAAACGCGTCGGGAATATTTAGGGCTTTGCAAAGGTGAGATAGGGCAGGCACGGGACCACAGGCCACCCACCATCAGGGTGTTCCTGTGGGTTGAGGCATTAGTTAGGGACATATTAGGGATCCCACCCTCCCCTCTACATACATTTGCATATGTCTGTGTTCTTCTGGTCCATCATTATCAATGTTTGTTACACTTTAGAGGTATATGAAGTGATTTAATATTAATGTGGTGATTAAAAGTTACATTTTAATTCCTAGCTTTCTGTGACTCCACTTAGATAATACCCTTAGGAGTTGCCCTAACCCAAATCTGTTCAGTGACACAGTGGGTCCACATCCACTGCATTACACATTTATAATAAGGCCACTTGGGGTGAATGTGAAAACGAATTTGTTACAAAATCAAGTGTTACTATGCATTACAAAGGGCAAAATCCGCAGCATGAATTGACATGCTGTAGATTTTAAATCCACACCGCTGGTTAATATCCACCACAGATTTTTTTTCTGCAGCTTTTGGATTTTGTTAAATCTGATCCACTTTGCTGATAATGTAATATGCTAGTGTGGATAATCTGGAGTGTCTGCCATGTGTGAACATACCCATTATCTTTATAATCTATTTTACTGTAGTGCAAAACACCAATGGCTATGGAAGTCACAGGATGCTGCACTGAAGACATATTGGGACCCATTGTAGAAGCCTCAGGGACTGTTCACACAGTGGATTTTTCTCTGCAAAATCCGTCATGTATCCCATTGTTTCTGCCACGGTTTTTCACTTTCAGTCTGCACTAAAATTCATGCGGCAAAATCTGCCATATGAACGGGTCCTTACATAGATAAAACTTAATCAATGTATAAATGGAAGGTTCTGCAACTTTTCTGCTTCCTGTAAGAACATTCTCATTTACATTTAGGGGGCATTTACACGACCGTATGTATTTTGTGATCCGTAAAATGTGGATCCGCAAAAATACGGATGGTGTCTGTATTGCATCCTTTTTTTTTGCAGACACTTTGTAACAATGCCCATCCTTGTCCGCAAACCAGACAAGAATAGGACATGTTCTATCTTTTTTGCAAGGCTACGGAATGGACAATTTTTTTTGTGAACCCATTGAAATGAATGGGTCTGCATCCTATCTGCAAAAAATGTGGATCGGATGCGGATCAAAAATACAGTCGTGTGAATGGGGCCTTAGAGACAGAAAACCTGAACAGAATGCAGCACACCTCTCTGTTAGGTCTCATTCACACATCAGTGAATCATAAAACGTGTGCTGTCCGTGTTCTTTACAGAAGGCATGTCTTCCCATTGATTTGCTTGTTCACACATCAGTGGTTTTCCACTGACCGTAGGTCTGTGATGTAGAATAAACACACTCATTGAAGTGTATGGATCTGTGAAAAACCACATGGATGGCAATCATGTTCTGTGATCTGGTATCCAGTTGTATCCACTTCTCAGCACTATGCGGGTAACACAATAGCAAACTAATATTTTAAAAATGGTGAAGAACTAATTCCAAAATCTATTATAAGCGTGTGGAACTGTTGACCATACAATGCCTAGGACACATTCACAAAAGGCTATGGACATCTTTGGGGAACTTTTTTAATCATTGCAATCTACTCATTTAGAGATAATTTTTTTTTTGGTTTCATTTTTATTAAAAATGTTCAACTGTTTGTCCTCTACAGCCTTCAGGTTTCACAGTTCTGTAGACTGTTCAGTCTGCTTTTCACTAAAGCCAGTCAAAAAGCTGCTTGTACTTTCCTAATTTTTTGGTAGCTAAATTCTTATCAGATGGTCAGGAGTTCAGAGATAAGGGTGGATCGAGTCATCAGAGCAGCTCCCTGACGGATTCAGTTTGAATCAGAAAGCAACAGTCTGCAGATGCACTGAAAGGGAAAGCTGTAGAGGAAAAACTGCTGAACATTTTTGAAAAAGACTAATTGAAAAAAATGCTTTAGCCCAAAAAAGTAGAATGCAATTATAAAAAACACTTGTATTCAGTGCAGACAACCATCTGAGAGTTAGGCTTCTTGCACACGACCGTATGTATTTTGCGGTCCGCAAAGAACAGATCCGCAAAAAATACGGATGACGTCCGTGTGCATTCCGTATTTTGCGGAACTGAACAGCTGGCCCCTAATAGAACAATACTATCCTTGTCCGTTATGCAGACAATAATAGGACAAGTTCTATCTTTTAACAGAATGGAAATACGGAAACGGAATGCACACGGAATACCTTCTGTTTTTTTTGAGAACCCATTGAATGGTTCTGCATACGGTCCGCAAAAAAAACGGAACGGACACAGAAAGAAAATACGTTTGTGTGCAAGAGGCCTTAAACAGACTGGACTCTACACCAATTAGGCCCCTTGCAGACAAGCGTGTCCGGATTAGGTCCGGATCCATTGTGTCTGCGATTAGGGAAAATCCGATGTTCAGTTTTTATCGCGCGGGTGCAATGCGTTTTTCACGCGCGTGATAAAAACTGACTGTGGTACCCAGACCCGAACCCAGACTTCTTCACTGAAGTTCGGGTTAGGTGTTCTGTATATTTTATAGCTTTCTTAATACAGAATGCCTACTAAAATGTGCCTTGAGGGGTTAAAAAAAAAAGTCAATTCATCTCATCCTGTTGTTCGCGCAGCCGGCATCGCCTTCTTTCTTCTTCTTTCAGGACCTGCCAAAGGACCTTTGATGATGTAATCGCGCTCACCACGTGGTGACGTCAGTGCAGGTCCTACTGAATGAAGAAAGAAATCTTCCTGCTGCCGCTACCATAGAAAATGCCTATTCTTGTCCGCAATTCCGGACAAGAATAGGACATGCTTTTTTGCGGGGCCGTGGAATCGAACTACGGATGCGGACAGCACACAGTGTATTGTCCGCATCTTTTGCGACCCCATTGAAATAAATGGGTCTGCACCTGTTCTGCAAAATTGCAGAACGGATGCAGACTCATTCATATACAGTTGCAAGAAAAAGTATGTGAACCCTTTGGAATGATATGGATTTCTGCACAAATTGGTCATAAAATGTGATCTGATCTTCATCTAAGTCACAACAATAGACAATCACAGTCTGCTTAAACTAATACACACAAAGAATTACATGTTACCATGTTTTTATTGAACACACCATGTAAACATTCACAGTGCAGGTGGAAAAAGTATGTGAACCCTTTGGAATGATATGGATTTCTGCACAAATTGGTCATAAAATGTGATCTGATCTAAATCTAAGTCACAACAATAGACAATCAGTCTGCTTAAACTAATAACACACAAAGAATTAAATGTTACCATGTTTTTATTGACCACACCATGTAAACATTCATAGTGTAGGTGGAAAAAGTATGTGAACCCCTAGACTAATGACGTCTCCAAGAGTTAATTGGAGTGAGGTGTCAGCCAACTGGAGTCCAATCACTGAGATGAGATTGGAGGTGTTGGTTGCAGCTTCCCTGCCCTATAAAAAACACACACCAGTTCTGGGTTTGCGTTTCACAAGAAGCATTGCCTGATGTGAATGATGCCTCGCACAAAAGAGCTCTCAGAAGACCTACGATTAAGAATTGTTGACTTGCATAAAGCTGGAGAGGGTTATAAAAGTATCTCCAAAAGACTTGCTGTTCATCAGTCCACGGTAAGACAAATTGTCTATAAATGGAGAAAGTTCAGCACTGCTGCTACTCTCCCTAGGAGTGGCCGTCCTGTAAAGATGACTGCAAGAGCAGAGCGTAGACTGCTCAATGAGGTGAACAAGAATCCTAGTGTCAGCTAAAGACTTACAAAAGTCTCTGGCAAATGCTAACATCCCTGTTAGCAAATCTACGATACGTAAAACACTAAACAAGAATGGATTTCTGTCACGACCCCTGGTCATGGTCGTGACTCCTTGGGAGCCGCATGCAGTTATCCGCGGTCTGGTGTTGTCGCAACCGCAGCTAGGGGCACTTAGTGGTTTGCCTCAGGTGCGGTTGCCGCGAATAACAGGCATGCGTGCGGTTGCCCTTGGCAACGTGTTTTGGTGTGCACGTCCTTCGTCTGTGTTTGTGTGCACTTCCTTGTCTGTTTGTTGTGCACGAGGTTGTATGCACTTGGACACCTCCCTTCACCTGCGGTTGTCCGCGGCAACGTCTGGTGTTGTGCATGTGGTGGCAGGGTCTCTGCCTGCTGGTTGTTCTGCAGGACACGGTGGCCACGCATGCCGTTGCCAGCGGTGACAGGTGAGTGAGTGTGTGTGCTATTCCCCTTTAAGTTGGTGTTTTCCCTTCTGTGGTGTAGGAAGGGTTAACTCCCTTCCCAGTGTGTGTGTTGTCACTGGGTGTGGTTGACTGGTGGGTGTGGCCTTTTGGCCTATATAGCCGGAGTCTCTTGCAGGCTTCAGTAGGTTGCTCTCAGCCATGCTGGCTGGAGCAGCCTCCTGTCTCCTCAATCTGCCTGGTGAGGACCATCCTTCTGGTCATAAAACCTTGTTAGTAAAACCTTTGTTACCTTGTCTGATGTTGTTTATGTGTATGTGGTTGCTGGTTTGTTGCACCTTATGGTTTCCTGGTTTCCCATGTAATGTCTGGTGTGTGCTGTGTCCTTTATGTTGCTGTGGACATCAGCACTTGTTCATGGGTTCCAGGTTTGTGTGTCTGTGGCAGGTAAGTGCAGGACTAGTCTCACTTACCTGTCATTTCCATATGTCTGTTGATGTTCTCCCTGTGTTGCTTGGCCGTTGAGACCCCGGCTCCTCCGTGCCTAGGAGGAGTAGGGCGTCTGACTCTGTCCCCTAGTACAGGGCCGACTTGAGGGCTCGTAGGGACTGTAGGGTTCCGGCGTATGAGTCCTCCTACCATCAAGGTCGGCTCATACTGATAGGAGACAGGGTCAGCGTTAGGGACGCAATAGGAGGTGACCTGCTCCCTAACTCTGTGGTCCCGGCCAAGGGGTAACCCCACCATCTCCTGGCACCGCACGGCTGGGGGTTTCCCCCACCGCCAGCCGTGACAGTTTCATGGGAGGATACCACAGAGGAAGCCACTGCTGTCCAAAAAAAACATTGATGCACGTTTACAGTTTGCACAAGAGCACCTGGATGCTCCACAGCAGTACTGGCAAAATATTCTGTGGACAGATGAAACCAAAGTTGAGTTGTTTGGAAGAAACACACAACACTATGTGTGGAGAAAAAGAGGCACAGCACACCAACATCAAAACCTCATCCCAACTGTGAAGTATGGTGGTGGGAGCATCATGGTTTGGGGCTGCTTTGCTGCGTCAGGGCCTGGACGGATTGCTATCATCAAAGGAAAAATGAATTCCCAAGTTTTTCAAGACATTTTGCAGAAGAACTTAAGGCCATCTGTCCACCAGCTGAAGCTCAACAGAAGATGGGTGTTGCAACAGGACAACGACCCAAAGCATAGAAGTAAATCAACAACAGAATGGCTTAAACAGAAGAAAATACACCTTCTGGAGTGGCCCAGTCAGAGTCCTGACCTCAACCCGATTGAGATGCTGAGGCATGACCTCAAGAAAGCGATTCACACCAGACATCCCAAGAATATTTCTGAACTAAAACAGTTCTGTAAAGAGGAATGGTCAAGAATTACTCCTGACCGTTGTGCACGTCTGATCTGCAACTACAGGAAACGTTTGGTTGAAGTTATTGCTGCCAAAGGAGGTTCAACCAGTTATTAAATCCAAGGGTTCACATACTTTTTCCATCTGCACTGTGAATGTTTACATGGTGTGTTCCATAAAAACATGGTAACATTTAATTATTTGTGTGTTATTAGTTTAAGCAGACTGTGATTGTCTATTGTTGTGACTTAGAAGAAGATCAGATCACATTTTATGACAAATTTGTGCAAAAATCCATATCATTCCAAAGGGTTCACATACTTTTTCTTGCAACTGTAGTCATGTGAATGTAGCCTAAGAGAGAGATTTGTGCTACTGCTGTGTTTGAGCGCAGCAAGTGGAGGTGGTGACATACGGTAGGACCCCACCACTTCCTCTTATAAAAAATTAATTTTTTTCTCTTAATTTTGTTTGTGTTGCTTTTCTCCTCCTCAGCACATTTCATATATGCTCCTGGCGATTTGTTTAGTTAATTATGCAGCAGTCCATTAAGTATTGCGCACTATATTATTAGTTAATTATCTCCACAACGCTCGGCGTTACACGGGGGCTGCCGCTCCCCGAGGACAGATCCTGCGCTCTTAGATTATACAACGTCTCTGCCGGGTGATTGCCATTGATTATGGGGCAGCAGGATTACGCATGAGGCTTTAGGTTTTCAGCCTCTCTTAAATTTCATCCCTCTCAACCGTACAGCGTGCAATGCATTTCGCGCGAGGAAACGCTTTGTCAGAACCGATGGTACGCTTAAATCACATTTATGCATCAGGAGGAGGATAAATCTGCCCAAGTTAAAGAGCTTCTCAGAGACGCTTTTTTCGAAGTCAGATTTATGAAACGCAAGGTGTAATTAATGCGCCGTAAAAAAGTAGTCAATCAGGCTGCGTGTACACATAGGACATCCCGAGTACGCTGTGCCCGGCGCCTGCATTCACATCTGTATCGCTGGAATGGTGCTGATTGCGATGATTCTTATCCTGTTATACCGCAATCTGTCATATCCTGTTATAGAACCTGGGTGATAAATATTCGCGCCGTGATATAATGGAAAGCGATGAACAAGAGCAAGAAGACTGTAATTTCCTGCATTTCTCCCTGTAAAAGGACCTCGTTTATCAGCCCCTGCCATACACTGACACCTCCTCCAACTTAAAGGGGTATTCCGGTTACATTAAGTCATCCACAGGATAGGAGATAACTATTAGATCAATGGTGGGACCCCCACTGATCACAAGAATGGGGGCCCCGTTCCCCCCTGAAATGAATGGAGTGGTCGTGAGGCATGCGCCCTTCATTTCTATGGGAGTTCTGGAGATAGACAGCCATTTCAGGGGCTGCAGGGAGTACGAGGCCCTAGTTCTTGTGATCGGTGGGGGTCCCATCATTAGGACCCCCGCCGATCTAATAGTTATCCCCTATGCTGTGGATAGGGGGTAATTTAATGTAACCAGAGCAACTCCAGTCAAGTATGGAAACTCCTACAAGTTCAATTCCATATTGTGAACTATAGGGGGCAGCATCCCGCTGTATAATACATCACACTGATACATTGTTTTCCATCTCACCATCAGTTGTTTGATGCTGGAATGTTCTTCTGTCTCCCTCGCATTCGTCGGCTCCTTGTGTACAATCTCCACACGGATGTCATTTTTGGCAGACACGACGCCCTTCAGATCTAGAGAATACACACATTCATTAGAGGCTGAAAGGGACAAATACGGTTCAAATAAAAAACGGGTTCTCTGACATGGTAATGGGCGGTATACTCCATACAAGAAGCATTACAGCATGTTCTGACCATTTTCAGGGACATTCTCCTTTACATCTACAGGCTGAAATCTAGCACAGTGGCAATACTTCTCAGAGCTGAGGGTTTGTCACAACTGTCTACACAATCTCCTCCGAGTTGATAATCCTGGTCCTCAGCCCCATAGACTGCAGCAACCTAAACACCATTGTCTAGACTGGACATACCGTAACTGTAACAAAGCAGAGAATTTGGACTGTATGGATTTTCAGCCAACTAGAATGTTCCCATTCACTGACAGCTAGCAGTGATCTTGATAATGGTGTGGAACTGAAATATTACAGAACTCTTTATTATAAGATGATGACTTGCTAATTACATAAAAACTTTAAGACCTCAATAAGGTCAACGATCAACTTATTACATGAACTTTCTGAATGACAGAACACACTCACTTCTCTGGTTCCGAGCGCAGCAAAATGCTACAATCGTAGCCATGAGGACCAGGAACGCCACTCCAGCACCGACCGCAACGCCAATGATGACGGTGACCGGGACAGATTCTGCAGGAGAGGAGGAGAGGATGAGCTGACACACTGATCTGGAGGCTCCGTCACATTGATTCCGGCAGTACATGAGATATTCCTGGGAATTTCCACCCAGTGCATACCATTATCCATATATTAGATCAGTAAAGGAGAGCAGCAGCCACAGCCCTGTGCTTTATTAAAGGGATTGACTACTTTGTGGCTACTTGTGACCAATGTGTATGTAAGAAGTCTATATGGCACTTGCTGATATAGACTATGTTAATATTATGTGCCACTTGCTATATTTCATAACGTATGCCCCCTTGTTAGGAAAATCTGTCCGCATAGAGGTCATGTCCATAAAATGGCCGCTGATGGAGGATCATGTGACCACACACATGACTCGGCCTCTTCCATTTACACACACTGCACCTGCACTAAACTCCCAACAGTGCTAGAGCAGACGGCAGGTGGAGGAGGCTGAGCGATGTCTCTGGTCACATGACCCTCCATCAGCAGCCATTTTATGGACAGGATCTCTGTGTGGACAGCACAAAAGACTTGGCAAACAAGGAGGATTCCCTAAAGAAATACATAAAATGGGGCAGAATTTCAACATAGTCTATAATAGTACATGCCATATAGTCATCTTACAAACAATAACCAGAAAGTGGCTGACCCCTTTAACTTAAAAAGAGATACTGGCATTTATCTCCTTTGTGGTGGCGGCCATTTTAACAAATGTGACAACAGGAAGTGCAGCCATATTGAACTGGCATTGTTATTGATTGGACAGGGGCCGCTGCCAAAACAGCCCCATTCAGAGCAATATAACTGATTTTCAGTCAGAGAAATTTCGTCTGTAAATATCCCCTTATTCTCTAGTCACATCCAGAGCTGCACTCACAATCTGGTTAGACACAGAACGTCGGGTTAGAAAGCTGGAGAGATAATACCATTCATGGTTCACACCCATTTACTGGGTAAGGGGCCATCTGCTGCTCTTTACAGTCCCCCCCATAGTCTGTGTCCAGCAGTATACACTACTTATATATTATATATATATATATAGCCCGTCCATTATAAAACGGAAGGTGACACAAATCATAGCAGGGGTCATCTGGACGCGGTGCTGGTGGTCATCGCACTGATGGACGTAGATGAATGAATGCAGATTTTTGAGAGCCCCCCAACCCAAAAAACTGAAATTAATTTTTATATAATATTAGCTTAATGACAATCACACATGTTCTTTCATTACCGTATGTTTCCCTCAGCTCAACTAAAAAAGTAACTGAAGCAAAATGCCCCCTCCATTGCACCCCTATTACCAAGAGTTCAATATCCCCCCTCAAAAATGAGCTGGAAATATTACAAGAGTTGTCTTGAATGAAATCTAAGCTATCTCAGTCTTTTTCTGTCACCCAGCTTTCCCAAGGGTCTGCACCATTTTGTAAAATCAATATCAACATCCTTCTCATTCTTTGTTTAGTCTTACTGCTCTGCCTGTTTTCATTGTCAGTGTTTACTGGTAGTTCTTGCATTCTATCCCTGAGCCCGGGTTGTCATTTTGTGTCAGTCTATACTATAGCTTAGACATTGTATTCATGAATCAGGAGGCTCAGGATTAACCAAGCTACAGATCCCTCTCAGATAGAAGAATGCTGTAGAGCTGGTAATTGTGGGAGTGATTATAAGGGTCCATTCACACGTCCATATGTGTTTTGCGAATTGTGGATCTGCAAAATGCGGACCGCACATCGCAGGCACTCTCATAGAAAATGCCTTTTCTTGTCCGCAAATGCGGACACATTCCGGCCCCTTTGAAAATGAATGGGTTTGCATCTGTTCCGCAAAATTGCGAAACGGATGCCGACCCATTTTGCGGATGTGTGAATGGACCCTGAACAGGATGAAACCATCATATAAACCCTGTGATGACCATCAGTGACACCGCTGTATTTGGGGTCCTTGGGGGATCTTTAAGGAGATGTCTTGCCTTTTGACTTGTGTTCCCATCGCCATTTGATCGCCATTACCGACTTCCCCTGTGTGATAATTAGACATCTGCATTCTGTGCAGCAAAGACATTTTCTCTTCACATGAAATGGCCTCATATTACATTTGTGTTCCCAGGAGAGCGGAGAGGAGACTGGACAAGGACAGAGCAATGGAAAATAGCGGAATTTTAAGGACTGGATAAGACGGTGACCTCAGTACAGTAAGGGCTCATTCAGACGACAAGAATAGGACATGTTCTATCTTTTTTGCGGGGCCACGGAACGGAGCAACAGATGAGCTGTCCGCATCTTTTGACTGGTTCCGCATTGAAATTAATGGGTCCGCACCCGTTCCGCAATTGCAGACCGATTCATACGGTCGTGTGAATGAGCCCTAAATATAAGTATATGCATGGCCTAGGAGAATCAGCTGTGTAGCGGGTCCTTTAAATATTTAAAGGGAAACTCTTAAAGGGGTTCTACTATGCAAAATATTCTACAGTTCTTAAACCAGCACCTGGATCTGAATACTTTTGTAAATGCATGTAATTACAAATGTAGCATAGCCAGTGAGTTATTCAATAAAATATATCTGTATAGCGCATCTGCTATTTGTTTTTTGTTTTTTTAATGTCCGGCTCACTGAGAAGGCCGCACATGCTCAGTTCCATCTTTCAATTGCCTCCTGAGCTGTGAGAGCTGCAGCAGAAAGGGCACGCCCACTGAGCTTCAGCAGAAAGGGCACACCACATGCGCTGCCAGATTGATGTAAATCTAGCAGAGCAATAAATGTGGAGATCTCTGGATCCATGTGAGGCACAAGACTAGTTCTAGCTTTGTTAGAAAGAGATTGTCATGTGCTATATGATGTCTGATTTTCACATTTGACATGAGTCATGGGATAACCCCTTCCAGATACAGTTTTCCTTCTTTGTTATCACTGTTGAATTTGCGCACATTGCATGCAGTTCCAATCCTGACCACAAGGGGTGAAAGCTGCATTTATTATGAAGAATGTTGAGAAAATCTACCTAGATCTACATACAATTGTGAGTAATATTACAAATATTTTGCTTTCATTCTAGGTTGAATACTGTAGTCACACTCAGAGCTGCACTGATTCACCATACTGGTGGCTGATGTCATGAGCAGTGTGCTCAGCAGAGAAGCTGTCCCGCGGCGCAAGAAACCATCCAATAGTTTGGATCAAATTCAGAGGTTTCATTCAGCAAGTGGTACAACGCGTTTCGGGGACAGTGGTCCCCTTCATCAGGTACAGAATGCTTGCACTGCCCCCTGAAACGCGTTGGCACACTTGCTGAATAAAACCTCTGAATTTGATCCAAACTATTAGATGGTTTCTTGCACTGCGGGACATCTTCTCTGCTGATCCACTTGTCTTGGAGTGCAGGAATTCAGCTTGGGCCCCCTTCCTTCAGTGCTTTGAGGCCAGGGGCAGGGGAGCACATCACCTTCATGCTGCCTGAGGCGAAAATTGAAATGACACCCCACCCTCCCCGTGCCAAATTCTTGACCTCACCCCTTCCCTCCAGCCAGAGGGGTAACTTGACCAGCATGCACTTTCTATAATACTGGTGACTTCTTATGAGGTACAAGGGTCTTTGGGCCCCCTCGGGCTCCTGGGCCCGGTAGCGACTGCTACCTCTGCACCCCCTATAGCTACGCCCCTGACCCTAGGCATCCCTGACCAGAAGTACCTGTGTCCTTGGCTGCACACCATCCGTTTCAAGAGGGGGGTCAAAACAACCCCAGATGAGCTTACACTAGAGTTGTGCCTACGTATAGCACAACTACACAAGGTGAGCCTCCTTATTGGAGACATTTTCTTATTATATACGTATGTTATTACCCTATGGTGCGCCTTCTTTGTGTTTCCTAGCTGAACACAGCCTGCACAACCATATGAGCAGTGTGCTGACACAGACTACCACAGTTTTTCTGCCCCCCATAATCTATCACAATCGGGCACAATATATATCTACGCAGAAAGTGACTGTGCAGAGTCGGCTGTATACTGATTTATACACTACACCTTTCACAATGCACTGCTGCAGAGCACGAACAGTCACTGAACCATCACGGGATGATAGGATTTGAGGTCCTGAGCCTAAGAGCCAAGGTGAAGCCAGCAGAATTGTGACAGCAGCTTTGGATGGAACTAGAGTACAATAGGCCTTTTTGTTCTCACATCCACATGGTAGTAAGTAAACTACATGTCTCTCCTGGGATATGTGTGTTCTACATACCTACGGACTGCTAATACTGTACAGGTGAAACTCGATAAATTAGAATATCGTGCCAAAGTCCGTTTATTTCAGTAATGCAGCTTAAAATTAGAATTTTGTGAAAAGGTTCAGTATTCTAGGCTCAAAGTGTCACACTCTAGTCAGCTAATTAATCCATACCCCCTGAGCAAAGGGTACATGAGATTTTGACTTTGGGGTTTTCATAAGCTGTAAGCCATAATCATTCAAATGATAACAAATAAAGGCTTGAAATATCTCACTTTGCATGTAATGAGTCTCATATGTTAGTTTCACCTTTTAATTTGCATTACTGAAATAAATGAACTTTGCACAATATTCAAATTTTTCGAGTTTCACCTGTATATCCTGCTCATTTGCACTGTATTTTCACCGCACAGTGGAAAGGGTTAATGAATACTGAGATACTTTTGGGACTTTCTAGCTAATGAGAAGCGGTTAAGTTTCCACAGCTACCATAGAGTTTAAAGAAGAGCATGTTTTGGAGGGAAAAAGCCAGACTTATTTACTACCAAAACCAGACAGACTGACCTGGTTTAGCTTAGGCTACTTTCACATTAGCGTTTTTTTGTGGAAAATGCTTCCGTTACCATAATACAACCGCATACATCCGTCATGAACGGTTCTGGTTGTATTATGTCTTCTACAGCCATGATTGATCTGTCATGGACACCATTAAAAGTCAATGGGGGACGGATCCATTTTCTATTGTATCAGTCTTGTGTCTTGCTCCGCACCACATCGTGGACAGAAAAACGCTGCTTGCATTTTGGTGCATTCTATTTCGTTCAGTTCAGTTTTGTCCCCATTGACAATAAATGGGGACAAAACTGAAGTGTTTTCTTCCGCTATAGAGATCCTATGACAGATCTTAATAGCGGAATTGTAAACGCTAATGTGAAAGTAGCCTAACTTACTATGTCTAAAAACTTGTTTTTGTCTGGAAAAATTGCTGTGTCATTGCCATTGAGAATCATTAAGACTATGAGAGACCAGAATTGTAACATTGTATCTGTTTGTGCTGAGTTTCTCCACTCCACCCCTCCCACTAGAAGGTTCTAGTTCAGCTAGAAACTGTATAGAAAGAGAACAGTCAGTGCCTTGCTCACATTGTTGTTCACTTCAGTTCCTCCAGTAAAAAAGCACACTTTAGACCTTGACTCTCTGGACTTATTATATCCCATTAGGGTGCACCACGTCTTACCATCCCTTCAAGAGAGCAGCAAAACGTGGTGACCCAGTGTAGCGTTTGGGCCACCCACAACCCTGCCACTGCAGATGGATGTGGCTGGTGGTGGACTGCCTCTGCTGTTACTTAAGACAGTTATGTATGAGAGGCAGGTGTAACAGTATGGTCTATAGGGAAATATAGATGAGAACAATAGACAACTGCTGTAGTAAGGCTGGCTATTCACACTATGGACCGACAGCTATCCGAATCCCTGGTACACATGCCTGCTCGGCTGAGCATACATTTGTTCTGAGTGGGGAGGGCGAAGTAAGATGTGCCTAGCAGAAACTTAGCAACAAAAGGATCAACCAAGTTGAAATCCAACTGCCCAGTCCTTATTTGTCCTTTCCCTGAGGGATCAGTTCAGCCCCAATGCATTCAGAATGGATAAGGATCTGCTCAGAATGCATCAGTTTGCCTCCATTCCGCTCTGGACGCGGACAACAAAAAGCTGCCTGGCGATGCGGAGCCAAACGGATGCGTCCTGACTTACAATGTAAGTCAATGGAGACGGTTCCGTTTTCACTATATGGTGCAATTAAAAACGGATCCGTCCCCCATTGACTTTCAATTTTTGCAGATACAAGACGGATCCGCACCGAACACAGGTGTGAAAGTAGAGTTACACAACAAATTTGTGGGTTTAACAGATATTAAAAGGTATACTTACCAACGTTTCAGTTGGCGAAATCGGGGCATCTAAGCCCAGCCCCAGGAACGCCCTGACCCCTCCTGGGAACATCAGTTAGCCATTTTTGGCCCAGGACAGTCCTCTACTGCTGATTGTTCAACAGCGGTGACATACTGGTATATGGCATGTGACCGCTACATCCAATCCCCATCCTCAGCCGTAGACTACTGAGGAGAGCGACAGGCCGGAGTGGTCATGTGCCATATACCGACATGTCACTAAACAAGCAGTGGTACGAGGCGCTGGAGACAGAGGTAGGTATAACATTTGTTTAATGAGACCATTTGGGGGCCTTGTCTGATATTTAATATTATCTAGGACAACCCTTTTAATTTACAAGATGCCTGAGGCCTTCTCACCTATGCAGATCCCATAGCGAACGTGGCATTTCTATGGAGAATAGAAACAAAAAACAAAATCCCCAGGAACCTCCAAGCCATCGAGTCACCTTCTTTGCCCAACTTCATAAGACCTCTGCCGTTACTAGAAAGCTGGGTGGCTGTCAGGACAGGGGTTCATAAACTTTCCTAGAGGGCTGAATGGCAAGTCCAAGAGGGCAGTAATGCATCCTTGGCTCCCCTAATGTTGCATATATTCCATGCAGATGTCTAGGAAAGCTGGGTGTTGAAGCTTTATGCGGATTTGTTGTAGACATTTCTGTGCCTGTCCCATTCATCTGTATAGGGCTTGAAGAAATCCATGCACATGATGTAGAAACAACCCCATTCACATGTATGGAACTGATGTTCAGTGGCAGACTATTTCTGCAACAAATCTGATGCATGTGAATATACCCTGGTAGTAGAGTATTGGTTGTCACACAGCTTTTCTAGAGTCCTGAGTGGTGAACCAGCGTGGCTGGGCACTGTTACATCTCTATTTACTTACCTGCCATACTGGAAATTAATCAGGCTGTGTGACAATTCCTGTCTTAGCAGTAATGCATGCCATATTGGCTGTCACCCAGCTTTCCTAGAGTCCTCAGTAGCAAATCTCTCTGGCAAATCTCTGCGGGCCGCAATGCACAAACACCCACCGTGGGGCATGCGATCCAGCCGTTCCGCAAAAAGATAGGACATGTTCTATCTTTTTGCGGAATGTAAGTATGAGACCAAACCCCACGGAAGCACTCCGTAATGCTTCCGTAGGGTTCCGTTCCGCACCATTCCGCATCTCCGGATTTGCGGACCTATTGAAGTGAATGGGTCCGCATCCGTGATGCGGAATGCACACGGAACAGTGCCCGTGTATTGTGGATCCGCAAATGCGGTCCGCAATACGGCCACGGAGTGCACATGTTTGTGTGCAATAGGCCTAAGGGTCCATTCACACGTCCGTAAGTGTTTTGCGGATCCGCAAAACCCGGCAACCGGCTATGTGCACATTGCCGGCACTATAATAGAAAATGCCTTTTCTTGTCTACTATTGCAGACAAGAATAGGACATGTTCTATTTTTTGGCGGAACGGAAGTGCTCCTCTGCAAATACAGCGCATTCAGGCCCCATTGAAAATGAATGGGTCCGCACCTGTTCCGCAAAATTGCAGAACAGATGCAGGCCCATTTTGCGGACGTGTTAATAGACCCTTAGGGGGTGTTCACATGACCGTATTTTGGATGTGGACCAATTAAGTTTAAATTCATGGTGTATGTTCCGTATGTTCCGCCGTCCCACAAAAAAATAGCACATATCCTATTTCTGTCCGTTTTGCGGGACCTGCAGAAGGGTAAATATGGGATAAACACGGTCGGTATTTGTGGACCGCAATGCGTATATGGTTGTGCGAAGGCCCCCTTATGCAGAGATGCATTTCTAGCTTCCATCTTGCTGCATAATATGACTGATTTGCCATTCAGAAGACTGGGAAAGCTGGGTGAAACCCCCTGATGAAGCTGCTGTATTGGTCGCCAGCCAGCCTTTCCATTCACAGACTTTTTACTGGCGATTTGTTCCTTTGGAGGGGAACGGCTCTTGAGGTACATAAATACATGAAGCCACGTTACCTGTGAATTTACAGACATTTCTAAAGTAAGGTAATGTGGGAGACTGAGAAGTGTGGGAGGTTCTCTTGAGAGTCTTCTGCCCCCGGGAGTCAGACACCATCTCGGTCACTCATCATGGTGAACACACACAGAGAACAGGGAGGGATATTCACCTGGACGTTAGGAATCCATACCTGGTTCCACACTTGCTCCTGACCGCGCGTTCCGACCTGTTTAAAGATAAAACAGGTGTCTATAGCCTGGCACGGCTGAAGTTTCGGCATGCTACTACATAAGATTCACTAAGGACTCAGCTAACGTCAATGACAAATAGTGGGGGAGGGGGGTCACTCATACACCGACATTAAATCAGCGTCAGTTCTCGGCCACCCTGAGTGGCTCTCATATTTTAGGTCCATTCCTTCTGATTAAAGGCAGAACACATTTTCCTACATTCAAGCTTTGAAAATATATAATCTACTTAATAAAAAGTGACACTCAATCAAAACTATTTAGGTTGAGCGCTCCGGACGGGAGAGATTTAGGGGTCCTGGGCGAGGGATGACATTTTAATGGATTCCTTCTCAAGGCAAAAGAGCAAGAATCCATTCGGGACGTCGGCCCGTTTTGGGCACTGAGCCTGAAAAAAAAAAAGCTAATGAATTTCCAAGTCTAAATGGCCAGAATTGAGTCAGTGAATAGCTGAAGTCATCTAAAAGTCAGAAAAAAAAGCTCTGCTGTGTCCCCCTAGATCCTCCTGATGACTCCCACACACCCTGGAGAGTTTTCAGGGGCTCCAAACCTTTTGAGAAGTAAAGATAAAGGGGTTTTGTCACTTTGGCAAATGGCATTTATTATGTAGATAATAATACAAGGCACTTACTAATGTATTGTGATTGTCCATATTGCCTCCTTTGCTGGTTGATTCATTTTTCCATCACATTTTACACTGCTTGTTTCCATGGTTACGACCACCCTGCAATCCAGCAGCGGAGGTCGTGCTTGCACATTATAGGAAAAGGCGCCGGCCTCTCAGGTGGCCGGGACCACTGGAGTGCGTATAGGTAGGTACTTTTTCCTATATTGTGCAAGTACGACCACCTGCTGGATTGTAGGATGGTCATAACCATGGAAACGAGCAGCGTATGATGTGATGGAAAAACGAATCCAGCCAGCAAAGGAGGCAATATGGAGAATCACAATACATTAGTAAGTGCATTGTATTAACTTTCTCTACATAATAAATGCTATTTTCTGAGGTCAGACAACCCTTTTAAGTCTCCTTCTGTTTCCATCTTTCTCTGGTTTTTATTAAAAACAGCATGCAGTGTAAAGCATGGAGGTTTCCATTCTGGTTGCTTTCAAGATCCCTGCTTGCTGTCAGTATGAACCATTCTTTCTTTACATCCAGATACTGATGAGTTTCTTGCAGTGTATTAGTCTAGACCAGTGCACGCCAACGTGCGGCTCTATAGCTTTTGCAAAACTACAGATCCCAGCATGCCCTGCCAGTTTAGGGTGGTATCAGGTTGAAGATCACTGGTCTATGCCTGTGATGGCTAACCTCCGGCACTACAGTTGTGGTAAAACTACAACTCCCAAGATGCACACTTGCTTGGCTGTTCTCAGAACTCCATAGAAATGAATGGAGCATGCTGGGAGTCGTAGTTTCGCCACAGCTGGAGTGCCGGAGGTTAGCCATCACTGGTCTAGGCTAATAAACTGTGAGATAGATCTATCAGCAGCACAAACCTCTCTCCTGTCCAGATAGTTTGCTACAATGTATCAGCGCAGGTAAAATACACTAATCTGGGGTCCAGGCTGTGTATTTCTAGACTGGATACTACTGTAACAAACCCTCAGCTAGGAGCAGGAGTAGGTCAGGATGTGAATTTCTGGCTTTGAATTCACAGACAGCAAGCAGACAAAATTAGCATTATTTTTTTTTAGAAAGTTGCAGCAACGATCGAGCTTTTTACTGCACCGGCCCTTTAATGTGAGACTCTCCATGTATCTCTCTGCCGGAATAATAAAATCTATACCTAGTGCACAATTTGGTTAATGCTGTCGCTTTGTGTGACAGGATCTTGACGCCTGTGACTGTGGGATCCGTATCTCGCTCCGGCAGACAGCAGAAGACACTTTTAATTTGTGTCATTTTTTTCAATTTGTGTCTTGTGTGACAGATGTCGTCCTATGTCGCTGCCTTGTGGGTCCAGATTAAGAGAACGGCCGGAGTCTTTATTAGTTTTTACTGGAGGGAAAGAAAACCGAGAGACGCAGGCGCTTTACCTTAAGTGTCTCTTTCCAAGGGTAGCCGTTGACAGCACAGACCCTTCACAAGACACTGAGCGCTCAGGAAGAGACCTGCCCTCCAACATATCTCATCTTCTATATCGGTTTCTGGGAAAGCTGGGTGATAAGTAAAGGCTGGGGCTGCTGACTCATTAGAGCGGTACAAAAGGGGGCGTGCCGTTACCCCTAGGGGGTCTGCTCTGTCTGCAACTGCCATGCCCTCTGCAATTAGATGGACAGGACCAGGCCGTGAAAACATCATAATGCCTGGCCCTGATTTCTCCTAAAGTCAAAGTGCGGAGGGCGCGGCATTGCAGAGAGAGCAGAGCCTCTGGGGGTAACAGCTGAAGATCAATTGCATATATTAAACTTCACTTTTCTGAGCAATGCGGGCACATATGATCATAGGACCAACACAGATGTCTTCAGCTGCCAAGCGCACATGTAACAGGTCAGCCAGTGTCATAGGTACAAATCTGCTGTTAAAGAGCACCAGTCAGCAGGATCAACCCTATCAAACTAGGCATACTGTCTGATGCGGTTGATCCTGCTGTTTAGTCTTGTGAAAATCAGCTACAGCGTTCCCAAGAAAAAAAGACCTCTATTCTTTATGCTAATGAGGGCTTAAGTGCACGGAGGGGCATGGCCCAAATTATGTTACGTCTCAGATTTCAATGGTATGGTATAGATAGAGAGAAGGCTGGAGAATACAGATGTGACTGTGGTACACAGACATGGATGTGGTGCATAGTAGTGTGGCACTATAGTGTGGGGGAGAACATATGAGAATTGGCGGTAGTAGAGATGACATGGATGTGGTGCATAGTAGTGTGTGTGGCACGCATAGTAGTGTGTGTGGCACTATAGTGTGGGGGAGAACATATGAGAATTGGCGGTAGTAGAGATGACATGGATGTGGTGCATAGTAGTGTGTGTGGCACGCATAGTAGTGTGTGTGGCACTATAGTGTGGGGGAGAACATATGAGAATTGGTGGTAGTAGAGATGACAGGGATGTGGTGCATAGTAGTGTGGCACTATAGTGTGGGGGAGAACATATGAGAATTGGCGGTAGTAGAGATGACATGGATGTGGTGCATAGTAGTGTGTGTGGCACTATAGTGCGGGGGAGAGCATATGAGAATTGGCGGTAGTAGAGATGACAGGGATGTGGTGCATAGTAGTGTGGCACTATAGTGTGGGGGAGAACATATGAGAATTGGCGGTAGTAGAGATGACAGGGATGTGGTGCATAGTAGTGTGGCACTATAGTGCGGGGGAGAACATATGAGAATTGGCGGTAGTAGAGATGACATGGATGTGGTGCATAGTAGTGTGTGTGGCACTATAGTGCGGGGGAGAACATATGAGAATTGGAGGTAGTAGAGATGACATGGATGTGGTGCATAGTAGTGTGTGTGGCACTATAGTGCGGGGGAGAACATATGAGAATTGGCGGTAGTAGAGATGACAGGGATGTGGTGCATAGTAGTGTGTGTGGCACTATAGTGCAGGGGAGAACATATGAGAATTGGCGGTAGTAGAGATGACAGGGATGTGGTGCATAGTAGTGTGTGTGGCACTATAGTGCGGGGGAGAACATATGAGAATTGGCGGTAGTAGAGATGACAGGGATGTGGTGCATAGTAGTGTGTGTGGCACTATAGTGCGGGGGAGAACATATGAGAATTGGTGGTAGAGATGACATGGATGTGGTGCATAGTAGTGTGTGTGGCACTATAGTGCGGGGGAGAACATATGAGAATTGGTGGTAGTAGAGATGACAGGGATGTGGTGCATAGTAGTGTGTGTGGCACTATAGTGCGGGGGAGAACATATGAGAATTGGTGGTAGTAGAGATGACATGGATGTGGTGCATAGTAGTGTGTGTGGCACTATAGTGCGGGGGAGAACATATGAGAATTGGCGGTAGTAGAGATGACATGGATGTGGTGCATAGTAGTGTGTGTGGCACTATAGTGCGGTGGAGAACATATGAGAATTGGTGGTAGTAGAGATGACAGGGATGTGGTGCATAGTAGTGTGTGTGGCACTATAGTGCGGGGGAGAACATATGAGAATTGGTGGTAGTAGAGATGACAGGGATGTGGTGCATAGTAGTGTGTGTGGCACTATAGTGTGGGGGAGAACATATGAGAATTGGTGGTAGAGATGACATGGATGTGGTGCATAGTAGTGTGTGTGGCACTATAGTGCGGGGGAGAACATATGAGAATTGGCGGTAGTAGAGATGACAGGGATGTGGTGCATAGTAGTGTGTGTGGCACTATAGTGTGGGGGAGAACATATGAGAATTGGCGGTAGTAGAGATGACAGGGATGTGGTGCATAGTAGTGTGTGTGGCACTATAGTGCGGGGGAGAACATATGAGAATTGGCGGTAGTAGAGATGACAGGGATGTGGTGCATAGTAGTGTGTGTGGCACTATAGTGCGGGGGAGAACATATGAGAATTGGTGGTAGTAGAGATGACATGGATGTGGTGCATAGTAGTGTGGCACTATAGTGCGGGGGAGAACATATGAGAATTGGTGGTAGTAGAGATGACATGGATGTGGTGCATAGTAGTGTGTGTGGCACTATAGTGCGGGGTAGAACATATGAGAATTGGTGGTAGTGGAGATGACATGGATGTGGTGCATAGTAGTGTGTGTGGCACTATAGTGCGGGGGAGAACATATGAGAATTGGCGGTAGTAGAGATGACATGGATGTGGTGCATAGTAGTGTGTGTGGCACTATAGTGCGGGGGAGAACATATGAGAATTGGTGGTAGTGGAGATGACATGGATGTGGTGCATAGTAGTGTGTGTGGCACTATAGTGCGGGGGAGAACATATGAGAATTGGCGGTAGTAGAGATGACATGGATGTGGCACGCATAGTAGTGTGTGTGGCACTATAGTGCGGGGGAGAACATATGAGAATTGGTGGTAGTAGAGATGACATGGATGTGGTGCATAGTAGTGTGTGTGGCACTATAGTGCGGGGCAGAACATATAAGAATTGGCGGTAGTAGAGATGACATGGATGTGGTGCATAGTAGTGTGTGTGGCACTATAGTGCGGGGGAGAACATATGAGAATTGGTGGTAGTAGAGATGACATGGATGTGGTGCATAGTAGTGTGTGTGGCACTATAGTGCGGGGTAGAACATATGAGAATTGGTGGTAGTAGAGATGACATGGATGTGGTGCATAGTAGTGTGTGTGGCACTATAGTGCGGGGGAGAACATATGAGAATTGGTGGTAGTAGAGATGACATGGATGTGGTGCATAGTAGTGTGTGTGGCACTATAGTGCGGGGGAGAACATATGAGAATTGGTGGTAGTAGAGATGACATGGATGTGGTGCATAGTAGTGTGTGTGGCACTATAGTGCGGGGGAGAACATATGAGAATTGGTGGTAGTAGAGATGACATGGATGTGGTGCATAGTAGTGTGTGTGGCACTATAGTGCAGGGTAGAACATATGAGAATTGGTGGTAGTAGAGATGACAGGGATGTGGTGCATAGTAGTGTGTGTGGCACTATAGTGCGGGGGAGAACATATGAGAATTGGTGGTAGTAGAGATGACAGGGATGCAGAGCAGTGCGTGTAGTACTATAGTACAAAACAACGTAGCTGTAGTGCAGACTGCTGTCCATGGTGCTGAAATTAGCAGTGAAGGGATATGGTTGTATGGGAGATTGTATGGTGCAGGGACATTGATATGGTGCACTTGAGAATGTAGGGACATGGCTGTAAATCACAATGTATGGTGCAGGGACATGGGTGTAGATAAGATTGTAGGATGCAGGGACATAGCTGTAGATTACAGTGTAGGATGCAGGTACATGGCTGTAGATCACAGTGTAGGGTGCAGGGACTTGGCGGTTGATCACAGTGTAGGGTGCAGGTACATAGCTGTAGATCACAGTGTAGGGTGCAGGGACATGGCTGTAGATCACAGTGTTGGGTGCAGGGACATGGTTCTAGATTACAGTGTAGGATGCAGGTACATGGCTGTAGATCACAGTGTAGGGTGCAGGGACTTGGCGGTTGATCACAGTGTAGGATGCAGGGACATAGCTGTAGATCACAGTGTAGGGAGCAGGGACATGGCTGTAGATCACAGTGTAGGGTGCAGGGACATGGCTGTAGATCACAGTGTAGAGTGCAGGAACATGGTTGTAGATCACAGTGTAAGATGCAGGGACATGGCTGTAGATCACAGTGTAGGGTGCAGGTACATAGCTGTAGATCACAGTGCTGGGTGCAGGTACATAGCTATAGATCACAGTGTAGGGTGCAGGGACATGGCTGTAAATCACAATGTTGGGTGCAGGAACATGGTTGTAGATCACAGTGTAGGGTGCAGGGACATGGCTGTAGATCACAGTGTATGGTGCAGGCACATAGCTGTAGATCACAGTGTAGGGTGCAGGGACATGGCTGTAAATCACAATGTTGGGTGCAGGAACATGGTTGTAGATCACAGTGTAGGGTGCAGGGACATGGCTGTAAATCACAATGTTGGGTGCAGGAACATGGTTGTAAATCACAGTGTAGGGTGCAGGGACATGGCTGTAGATCACAGTGTAGGGTGCAGAGACATGGCTGTAGATCACAGTGTAGGGTGCAGGGACATGACTGTAGATCACAGTGTTGGGTGCAGGAACATGACTGTAGATCACAGTATAGGGTGCAGTGATATGGTTGTAGATCACAGTGTAGGGTGCAGGCAGTGGTGTATCTTGGTTTTGTGCTGCCCTAGGCGAGACTAAACTCGGGCACCCCCTAATATAAATTTGACCCACCCCTTCCTGTCACGGCCAAACCCCTTCCTCTGTAAACCCCACCCTTCCTCTTTCGGCTCCACCCTTTTCTGTTTTGCATAACAATATTAAGAAATTTATCGCGATAACGATATATATATCGCAATAAATACCCGTTTAAAAGAAAAAAACACAAGGGGACGTTATACTGTATGGGGGCAGCCTCAAGGAGATGCTATACTGTATGAGGCAGCCTCAACGAGACATTATACTGTATGGGGCAGCCTCAACGAGACGTTATACTGTATGGGGCAGCCTCAACGAGATGTTATACTGTATGGGGGCAGCCTCAACGAGACGTTATACTGTATGGGGCAGCCTCAACGAGACGTTATACTGTATGGGGCAGCCTCAACGAGACGTTATACTGTATGGGGGCAGCCTCAACGAGACGTTATACTGTATGGGGCAGCCTCAACGAGATGTTATACTGTATGGGGGCAGCCTCAACGAGACGTTATACTGTATGGGGCAGCCTCAACGAGACGTTATACTGTATGGGGCAGCCTCAACGAGACGTTATACTGTATGGGGCAGCCTCAACGAGACCTTATACTGTATGGGGCAGCCTCAACGAGACGTTATACTGTATGGTGCAGCCTCAACGAGACGTTATACTGTATGGGGGCAGGGGCAGCCACAAGGAGACATTATACATACTGTATGGGGGCAGACATAAGGAGACGTTATACTGTATGGGGGGCGGGGACCGGGGCAGCCACAAGGAAAAACTAAACTGTATGGGGGCTGCCACAAGCAAATAGTGCACTCTGCACTGTGTCATAAATAAATGTGGTATGTGTGTCAGACTGTCTATGGACTCAGAGTCTCACTCTCACTGTGCACGTGCACTATTTGCTTTTTAACTCTCTCGTCTCACTCACGTTTGTTCCTCTGCCTGGACCTGGTCCTGGACACTCCTCGCAGGGTAGGGTCAGGCAAAGTGGCCATCTCTGTTCTATGACGGACAGTGTCGGTGTGTGAGGAGGGAGCCGGTCTGGAGAGACTTTTACCGGCTGGCTGTGGCTGCCGCTTGTGTTGTGAATATTTCTGCTCCTACTGCGCTTGCGCCGAGCCGTCTTCTTCGCGCATACGTAGTGGGCCGGAATATTCTGCTACGGGGGAATCCTCCGCGCCTGTGCCGACAAACCCCCAGCAGAGCCAATCAGGAGCCGAGGGGAGAGACGCACCTCCCACGTCACTACTAGAAGTGACGTGGGTAGCAAGGCCGGGTAGTTAAAAATTCCGAAAACACAGGGAGGAGGGAGGAGGAAGTAAGTCACTCCTTCACTATGCGGCGCCGGCGATTCTGCCGCTCGCAGCGGCATAGTGAAGGATCGGCAAGCATCGGACAAAGCAAGGGGAAAAACTAACTAGGCAAACAAGGCATTTTGCCGCCCCATTGGCAAGTGCCACCCCAGGCAAATGCCTTGTTTGCCTCATGATAGATACGCCTCTGGGTGCAGGGACATGGTTGTAGATCACAATGTAAGGTACAGGGACATACCGTAGCTGTAAATCACAGTGTTGGGTGCAGGAACTTGGCTGTAAATCACAGTGTAGGGTGCAGGGACATGAATGTAGATCACAGTGTAGGGTGCAGGGATGTGGGTGTAGATCTCCATGTAAGTTACAGGGACAGGTCTGCAATGTAGGGTGCCAGGCCATGCCTGTACAGCAGCAGATATGGCAGCTGTAGCTGTAACACCCCAGAGTTGTGTTACGAAACTCTTTTACCCCGCTACAACCTGTTAAAAGCATTAACATTGTCATCTAATGTAATTTCACCTCATATTCTCACAAATGTGCATTGTAAGCCTTGTTAAAGGGAGTCTGTCACCACTATATGACCATATACAGCACTTACATGGCGCTGTAGCACACCTTTGTTATTTTCTTTAGACATCCAGAAGCAGGAAAAACAACATTTATTTCCCCAGACAGCAGAAAGACAGCGCAGAAGCCAAATTCCTGCAACAGTATAGAGCTGACAAGCAGACATGCTTTTCCTGCAAGCTCCAGGTACATGATAGAGCAGAAGGTATATTCCTGCCACACATTGCCAATACCTGCTGGGACCAAAGAATAATGCTATATCTTGCTTGGATGAAAGTTACAACCAGTACAGACAAGTTTGAACTTCACCCAAAGTCTGGATCTCAATTACTGCTGCAAATCCCTCTATTACTACCACTATCCTCAATTTATTGCGAGTGAGCCAGGAGTCCAGCCGTACCCAGGTAGGAGACACCGTTGACACTATTACCACTACCATACAGAGACATTACACCACTCTGGCATTCTTAAACTGGGGCGTGAGTTATAACATCTTTGAACAGCCCTGTGACAGTACCCTGCGCACGCTGCAATTGGCGTCACAAACAAAACTATAGACTATTATACCCGCATCCTGGTCACTGCATAGACAGATGTAACGGTGGTATAGGGCAGATAGGAGACAAATTCAAGGTAAGGGTCAGAATAAGGTCCACACAATGGTTCTGTGTCTATGAATGCTCTGTAGGGCAGTCACACAGGTCCATCCGCTCACTCTCATTGTCTTCCTCTCCTTCTATTGGTGCAGACAGACCCATCTGGCTCTAAATCCCCTGCAATCTCCATGACACCATCTGACCGGGCATCCACAGCCTCAGCTTAGGTTGGAAGGTGCCCAAGGCTAATTCTGAGCAGTTCATTTAGTTCCGATTCAATCTAGATGACAGCGGCGTCTATAAATCAGAGTTTAATGAGCGCTCTCCACCTGCCTGCCCCGCCATTTAATAAAATCCGTGCTGGCTTGGAGGCCCTCCAACAAGTAGCGCATCTTTAACCCCTCACTGGCAGTGCAGGCAACTGTTACTTAACACTGTAAAACTTCAGGGAACTTATAAGGCAGAAGCAGCAGAGAAAAAACACATCTACATTTCCTCCAAAAATCTTTATCTTCTCCCTGGTTGTAAAGTCACAATTAAGAGGACCTGTAACCTCGCCTGACGTGTGTATTTTAATAACTACTTGCATTCCCCATGTAAAGCCTCATGCAGACGTCCGTGGAACGTGGTCCGTGAGATATCGGACTGGCATTGCAGGAGTGCACGGCGTCATTGGTTTCTATGATCCGTGTGCACCTGCCATGCCAGTCCGGTATCTCATGGGCCGTGTTCCACGGACATCTGCATGAGGCTTAATACCAATACTGAGACATCTCTTCCTATGACATTTATGAAGGAGGTCCAGATGAGTGTTTCCAGTTGGGGGGTGTCCCTGCACTGTCTGACGCTATTCAATCAGTGCTGCCAGTGTCACGCTGTGCAGGGATGCGCCCTCAATGGGTAACACTCATCTGTAGCTTCATTGCAAACTGCTGGCAAATCCTTTATAATTTCTAGTAGGAATAACAGAGTAATTGAACAACACATAATTATAAGAAAAGATGCCCAAGAATTGTTATTGAATAGAGTACTCGTTCTATGACCTGCACCTTTGTATTGTGTGCCTATTTGTCCAGTATGATGGGGCAGGTCATAGAACACGTTTTTCACCTCAAAAAGGGTGCTAATCATCAACAAAAGCTATTTAATTGGGAAATCTATTGGATGTTTCTATGAAAAACATGTGCTCCTTATGCAAGTATGATTTGATATTACATTACTAACTGCTCATCTTAATTTTTGCTATTTATTATTTTTTCTGGTTTGATTACGTAATTTCTCTCTTTAGGTTCAGCAGTAATATAGTAGTTATATTCTTGCATGTAGAGGCAGTATTATATTAGTTATATTTGTGTACATAGGGGGCAGTATTATAGTAGTTATATTCTTATACATAGAAGGCAGTATTATAGTAGTTATATTAATGTACATAGAGGCAGTACTATAATAGTTATATTCTTGTACATAGGGGCAGCATTATAGTAGTTATATTCTTGTACATAGTGGCAGTATTATAGTAGTTATATTTGTGTACATAGGGGCAGTATTATAGTAGTTACATTCTTGTACATAGGGGCAGTATTATAGTAGTTATATTCTTGTACATAGGGCAGTATTATAGTAGTTATATTCATCTACATAGGGGGCAGTATTATAGTAGTTACATTCTTGTCCATAGGGGCAGCATTATAGTAGTTATAATTGTGTACATAGGGGGCATTATTATGGTAGTTATATTCTTGTACATAGGAGCAGTATTATAGTAGGTATATTCTTGTACATAGGAGCAGTATTATAGTAGTTATATTCTTGTACCTAGGGGCATTATTACAGTAGTCATCTTTGTGTACATAGGGGCAGTATTATAGTAGTTATATTCTTGTACATAGGGGTAGTATTATAATAGCTGTATTCTTGTACATAGAGGGCAGTATTATAGCCATTATTTTCTTGTACATAGTGGGCTGTATTATAGTAGTTATATTCTTGTACAGGGGGGCAATATTATAGTAGATATATTGTTCATGGGAATGTAAAATCTTTTATAAGGGGGATATTTTAATATATATTTAAAAAAAAGTATCGCTAATAAAGGAATGCAGTAAATCATAACAGGTTACAAAAACATTGAAGGTGATATTTATCTAAGAAAAGTTCTCCTTTAAGGCAGAGATGAGGCTTTAAGTAGAACATGGATCAATAAGAGAAACATTATTGAGATGACAATATTCATATTTTATGTGATTTAATGTGCGGCTACAGCAGTCATTTAATCTAAAAGGTTTCTCGGATCACACTGAGGGTCATTCTGTGAGATGACGTATAGTGAGAGTTTCTGCCAAATAAGACGTTTCCTTGTGAGTGGTTACCTGTTACACTTTCTAAAACCTCCGGCAGCTGTGATTACTTATCCCCGCACAGATTCATTGGGGAAGATTTATCAAACTGGTAGAAAGAAAAACTGGTTTAGTTGCCCATAGCAACCAATCAGATTCAACTTTTTATTTTCTAAATGAGCTCTGAAAAATGAAAGGTGGAATCTGATTGGTTGCTATGGGCAACTCAACCAGTTTTCTTTTCTACCAGTCTTGAAAGATGTTCCCCACTGTTTGTGGGCAGCAGGTTCCTTATTACATAAGATGATGTGCCGCCCACGAAGGATGATTTTTTTGCCATGACTGAATGATATGATTGTCTGTTGGGTGATTGGCGGCACTTTTACACTAGACAATTATCGGGAACTAGCCTTTCTACACCGGTCATCTCCAATAATTGTCCTGGTGATCAGCCTGTGTAGAGGGACCTGTAGTTAATGGAAGTCAGGGTAAGTTAAAAGGGTTGTCGGGTTTTCTATATTTATAAACTTTCCTCAGGATGGGTCATCGATACCAGATTGGCGGGTAGGGTCACCACTTGCTTCACACCAAAAAAGGACATTCTATCCAGGCAAAAAAAGTACTCAGGGTACTTTCACACTAGCGTTTTTCTTTTCCGGCATAGAGTTCCGTCCTAGGGGCTCTATACTGGAAAAGAACTGATCAGTTTTATCCCCATGCATTCTGAATGGAGAGTAATCCGTTCAGGATGCATCAGGATGTCTTCAGTTCAGTCGTTTTGACTGATCAGGCAAAAGAGAAAACCGCAGCATGCTACGGTTTTATCTCCGGCGAAAAAAACTGAAGACTGCCTGAATGCCAGATCCGGCATTTTTCCCCATAAGAATGTCTTAGTGCCGGATCCGGCATCCAAAATACCAGAATGCTGGTATGCGCAGACCGGTAAAAATGTTAAAAAGATACAAGGCGGATCCGTCTGTCCGCGTGACAAGCAGAGAGACGGATCCGTTCTTACAATGCATTTGTGAGACGGATCCGCATCTGTATCCGTCTCACAAATGCTATCAGTCACATCCAGATCGACGGATCCTGCAGGCAGTTCCGACGACGGAACTGCTTGCCGGATCACACTGCCGCAAGTGTAAAAGTAGCCTCAGTCAGTCACAGGGACATGTCGGTCAGCTGTACTGACTGACTGGAGGTGAGAGAAGCCTCAGTCAGTTGGTGGCTGCAGCACATTGCTGTTGTCTGAGCATAGAGACACTGAAAAAACGGACACCCAAGCGTCTGTCCAGGCCCTGCGCCAGACAGAGGACATGGTACCAGGAAAACGCACTGCCCAGGCTAAAGCCGGAAGTCTGGTCACCCTATCAGACCCCCACCAATGTGATATTGATGGCCTATCCTGAGGATATGTCATCAATATATTAAAAACCTTCAACCCCTAAAAGGTAGATATCCACAAACTCAATAATATAATCTCGGCTCTGCTACATATGCATTTCTATCTGATTCTTCAAAATGGCCGATCTGGCGCTTCCTTCCTCTCCGTCTGTCCTGCACTTTCTGTAAACTAATACGACATGAGAGGTTGGTGTCAGTTTTCACCTTGAAGGCTCCTTCGTTCCTTCTACTACATTAGCTGCCATAATAACCTTACAGACAATGTAATGAGGTTCCTGTGATGAACTGTGCGAGGTGTAATATCTTACCAGGCCCTCTGGCAGCCAGACATTACACAAGTCAAACATCTTCAGTCTAAACTTCACTAACAAATTGTCTTCATTTTCCTTCCTCTTGTAGAGGATCTGTACTTGTGGAGACATTTCTAGTAAAGCATTTAAATGCCGTGGGATCCGAGTGACAGATTTGTGCAACATCCATGTGGCCGCAGGCGTCTGCGATCCAAACAAGTGTGAAATGTCGCTGACATGATGGGCCCTGGATAAACACTATCTTACTATATATTGAAAATCTTTTCTTCACCTGATGTAGATGCAGATAATTTCCCTGAGGGAAGTCTCCAAACTGACAGGGACTCTGAAAACACTTGGCTATATTGATCTTGAGTTACAGCTTTTACTCCGATAGCATCCAAAGCTGCATTCAAAAGTTTTGCTTAGGCAAGATTTAATAATGCTCTGCGGATCAGGAGTCAGAGAGAGATGCACTTCATCTTCACACCTGAGCGTTACCTGGTGCACCTTCTACGTCCTTAGGCCTCATGCACCGACCGTATGTATTTTGCGGTCCGCAAATACGGATCCGCAAAAAATACGTATGACGTCCGTGTCGATTCCGTATTTTGCAGAATGGAACAGCTGGCCCCTGATGGAACAATACTATCCTTGTCCGTAATGCAGACAATAATAGGGCATGTTTTTTTTTGCGAAACGGAAATCCGGACATACGGAAACAGAATGCGCACGGAGTAACTTCCGTTTTTTTTTGCGGACCCATTGAAATGGATGGTTCCGTATATGGTGCGCAAAAAAAAACTGAACGGAAACGGAAAGAATATACGTTCGTGTGCATGAGGCATTAGGGTACAACCACATGATGTGTGGCGCGGCTGCGCTGCTGTCGAATGGGCCACAGCGGGCTCAAGTTAACTAATTACAACTACACTGTTTGGTCGATCTGCATTATTAATGCTAATCATATTGCAGATGCTGCACAACCTTTAAAGGGGTATTCCGGTTATGTAATATCCGCTATCCTATCTATTAGATCGGTAGAGTTACTACCGCTTGGACTGCCACTGATCATGAGAACGGGGACACGCCGTGGACCCCCTGAAATAAACAGGCGTGCGCACCATTCATTTCTATGGGAATTCCAGAGATAACCGAGTACAGCGCTCATCTATCTCCGGAACTCCCATAGAAATTAATGAAGAGACCGTGTGCATGCCGGACCGGCCTCTCTCTTCATTTTGAGTGCCTCCACAGGATATGTGATCCCCGTTGTTGTTATTGGGGAGGGTCACAGCGGTAGGACCCCCACAGATTTAATATTTATCCCCCATCCTGTGGAGAGGGGATATCTTTACATAACCAGAAAACTCCTTTGTGCAGTACTAATTAGTTATTGGAGCCCGTTACTGCTTCTATGGCCTTCTGTAATCCACCACAGTGCGGACAGGCGTATTGTAACCGCTTCATGAGATCGCAGCATGTGGCTGTACCCTAAGGCTACAATCAGACGACCGTAGCGTTTTGCGGTCTGCAAAACACGGATATCGGCCGGCACTATGATAGAATTGCCTATTCATGTCCCCGATAGGACATGCTCTATTTTTTTTGCGGGGCAGCGGAAAGGAACTATGGATACGGACAGCACATGGTGTGCTGTCCGCATCTTTTGCGGCCCTATTGAAATAAATGGGTCGGCAGCACCTGTTCTGCAAAATTGTTGTCTAAGGCTTATTTCACACGAGTGATATGGCACGAGTCAGCGTCTGTTCAAGGGAAAAAAAATATTATGGCTTTGCATGCAAGTTCTCTCAGTTTTGTCTGTGACTGTGTTGAGTGATTCTGTGCAGATGCAATCCGTTTTTGGCCTCTTTCACACTACCGTATGGCTATTTCAGTGTTTTGCAGTCCGTTTTTCACGGATCCGTTGTTCCGTTTTTTGTTTCCGTTGTGTTTCCGTTTTTCCGTATGACATATACAATATACAATATACAGTAATTACATAGAACAAATTGGGCTGGGCATAACATTTTCAATAGATGGTTCTGCAAAAAACGGAGCGGATACGGATAAGACATACGGATGCATTTCCATTTGCATTCAGGTTTTTTTGCGGACCCATTGACTTCAATGGAGCAACGGAATGTTATTTGCGGCCAAATATAGGACATGTTTTATCTTTGCACGGAACAGAGATACTGAAACGGAATGCATACGGAGTACATTCCGTTTTTTTTGCGAACCCATTGAAATGAATGGTTCCGTATACGTCCCGCAAAACGGAAAAAAAAAATGGTAGTGTGAAAGAGGCCTTTGCCTATGGCCTCTTTCACACAAGCCAGTTTTCTGTTCAGATGCGATGCGTGTGGTAAACGGACAGCATCCCGACTGAATCCTGACCCATTCATTTAATTGTGTCTGTTTTTCACTCATCATCTCAGCGTTCAGGAGAAATCGCAGCATGTTCTATATTGTGCATTTTTAACACAGCTCTGGCCTCATAGAAATAAACGGGGCTTTTGTCAAAAATGGAAGCTATCCGGATGCAATGTGGTTTTTTATTGATGGTTGCTAGGAGATGTTGAGTGTTATTCTTGTTTTTTTCATGAATGCGAAAAACGCTTTTTAAACTGATTACATCAACACAGAAAATGCTTTAACACAATTGAAGACAATACTGAGTGAACTAGCATGATTTTATCCCTCAACTGACTCATTCCATATTGCTTGTGTGAAATACGCCTAAGGCTGAGTTCACACGGGCCAGATTTCGGCACGGGTGCAATGCGTGAGGTGAACGCAATGCACCCGCACTGAATCCGGACCCATTCATTTCTATGGGGCTGTGCACATGAGCGGTGATTTTCATGCATCACTTATGCGTTGCGTGAAAATCGCAGCATGTTCTATATAGTGCGTTTATCACGCAACGCAGGCCCCATAGAAGTGAATGGGGCTGAGTGAAAATCTCAAGCATCCGCAAGCAAATGCAGATGCGGTGCGATTTTCACACATGGTTGCTAAGATGACAGTCTATTCACTGTATTATTTTCCCTTATAACATGGTTATAAGGGAAAATAATAGCATTCTTTTATACAGAATGCTTAGTAGAAGGTAAATTGAGGGTTAAAAAAAAAAAAAACACATTAACTCACCTCCTCCTCTTGATCGTGTAGTTGCCGTTCTCTTCTTACTTCTTTAATCATGAGCTGCCGGCTAAAGGACCTGTAGTGACGTCACATCACATGGTCCAATCACATGGTCCATCTATAACAATTTTTTTTTTTAACCCTCAATTGACCTTCTACTAAGCATTCTGTATTAAGAATGCTATTATTTTCCCTTATAACCATGTTATAATAATTACATCTACACACCACCGAACCCAAACCTGAACTTCAGTGAAGAAGTTTCGGTCTGGGTACCACATTCAGGTTTTTATCACGCGTGTGCAAAACGCATTGCACCCGCTCGATAAAAACTGAACAACGGAACGCAATCGCAGTCAAAACTGACTGCAATTGGGTACCTACTTGTGCAGGTTTGCCGCAGTACACCCGGGCTGCATCCTGAACAAATCCGTCACGCCCGTGTGAACCCAGCCTAACAGTGCATCGGAGCTGAGATTGATTAGTGAGGGGACACAAGGGCTCAAGAGCCATACAGGATGTTCTGTCCAGACACTGAACAAGCAGGGAGGTCCTGCATCTATAGACATGAGATATTTATTTGCAGACCACCGTCAGATTCAGCTAAATGTAATGATGTCTGTAATGTACACCACTAAAATAAGCGGGATCTGCCAAGTTTATGTCCAGAGTAAATGGGAAATCAGAATAGTAAATGCAGCTTTGGGTGTAACTGAAGAACAAGACCTGATGTAACTATAGATCAGTACACAAGTAAAATTATAGCTAATAGTATTTCTTTTTAATTTTTTACTCAGCAAAAAGTTGCCAAATCTTTCTGCATCTTTTTAAGCTCTGAACCTGTTCCAAAGGTTAATAGTATTTTATCAAAGGCGGCAATCTAATCCAGCACGGTAGAGTGGATTGATCCCGAGGTGCGCTGCCAGCCGTCTAGTTATTATTCTTTATAATGCACTGGAGCTGTGGGCGCTGCTCACACCTAACGACAGGAGCGCTGTCATCTCTTATGGCGGTTTTGTCTGCTTTATCAAATGGACATTCACATTCATTTATGTTCATTCTACAACTACCATTGCATCTCACATTTGCAGTAGATAGATCCAGCAGGCTGTTCCAGCCAGGAGCAGCCTGCCGGATCTGGCTCTGCAGGACGCCGGTGGAATGCCGTCCAGCCCCATTAACTAGAATTGGGACTGTCAGAGATCCAGTTGCAATTCGGGCAAATATGCAGAGAATTGGCTGGAGAAAATACACTGCGTACAGCGGTTTTTGTTCGTCTGCTTCTTGGCATGTTTGCCAGGTTAAGGCGGGATCTCTGCCGGTCCCAATTATAGATAATGGGGCCAGCGGGAATCAGGTAGCGTCCGGCAGGGCCAGATCCAGACATCTCCGGCAAGCTGCTCCCTACCAGTGCCTGCCATGTCTAACACAATGTGAATCAAGCCTAAATCTCCCTGACTTGCGCACAGTGTCTTGGACCTGGGGGTACTACAAATTGTTAACCACCCTGTTCCTACCCTCTTGGTAGGATTGGGCTGGCCCTCCTTCCTGCCAGGAGATACAAAGGAGAGGACGCAACCTGCAGTGCTCCTGCTTCTGACACAGATTTCTTCAGAGAGAACTACTCCAAATTGCCCTCAATTAAAGCCTTGAGGTTCCAGGCAGCAGCATGAACTGCTACTTTCAGCATTGAGGACGCTGCTTCAGGTGTGGAACTACAGCCAAGCCACCCTTCACCACACAACCACTAGGCCAGTATCATCTAAGTGCTGAATTACCACACACCAACCTGCCTCCATATTCTTGCTGGTGCCAGAGAAGAAATTCACTAATGCGTGCTGCTACTGTATGTATTAAAAGTTCTATGTTGGGCTTAGAAAAAAGGACTTTGTTATGTTTAACTTTGGCCTCTTTCTTCACTACTATAATTCCACTGCACCGATTCCCAGGGAGCAGCAGCTTGATGGAGTACACCGTGAGTACAACATTTCATCAGGGCCACTACCACTCCTATCCTCCATCCCGGCTCCTCAGGGGTCGCTGCATAAGTTACAAATACCGATCTAAATCAGCAATGCTGGAGAGCAGAAAATGCTCTATATATACGGGCACTAAACCATCATAGGCAAAAAGATAAAATGAAATGTAACGTGGGCCATTTTATTTGTCTGTTAGTTAGTATAAAGATGTCAGGAGAATAAAGGATCGGGCATGTTGAATTTCAACAAGCCCAATCCTTTGTCGTCATGGTAGAGCATGCATGTGTACAGGGGAGTCAGGAGGAATATCTGTCGGCTGTTGAAGATGTATGGCCAGCTTTACAGTGATTCTGGACAGATTTTCGGATGTGTAATATGCAGTAGCGGTAATTCTGTGACCTGATAACTTGGCACGTGGTCGACTTTAGCCTCAGATGACGGTCTTTTTTATAGAATAATTGGGGTCCTTTAGGTAACTTACTGTAATGTGCAGCAGTGCGGCAGTTTTTTTTGTCAGAAAGGCCACTTCCACAGTATTTAGTCAGTAGTTTGCCCTTTTTGGCAGGCGGCCACGTGTACTCTGACTTCTGATATTTCCAATAGGAGACAGTGGTTTACAGCTGCGACCATTCCAATAAAGGACGTGTCCCTTCTTGGTGTGGTCACAGCTATAAACTGTGGCCACATGAATGGCAGCATGGCCTCCCATTGAAAACAATGGGAAGATGATTGCACATGACGACCTGACATCTTTGTGGCATGGAATCTGCTCCAATTTCTGACTGCAAAAGCCACTGTGTGAACTGGGCCTAATGGTTCCAGAACATAGAATAGGCACAAATGTATCCATTTTATACTTTTTCTCTGTAGATTACACTCCTAGTGTTGGCTCACAAATACTGATCAAATACTGACCATGTGAAAGTGGCCATGATAATCAGGAAGTATTTTGGTGGAGTATTTTTTAGTTCCATTGGGCCACCTTAACAAGATCAGTATTTGTGAGGAGGAAACGAGGAGTGGAACCTACAAAGATAAAAAAAAAGTCTATCCATGCTGTGGAACCAATCCTGATAAAAAATACTGATCAAATACTGACCATGTGAAAGTGGCCATGATAATCAGGAAGTATTTTGGTGGAATATTTTTTAGTTCCATTGGGCCACCTTAACAAGATCCGTATTTGTAAGCTGAAACCAGGAGTGGAACCTACAAAGAAAAAAAGTCTATCCATGCTGTGGAACCAATCATGATAAAAAATACTGATCAAATACTGACCATGTGAAAGTGGCCTTAGGGCTCATGCATACAACCGTAAGGGCTCCGTGCCGTGTGCACTCCGAGCTGTGGATGCGGACCTATATGGGTCTGCGATCTGCAAGACACGGCCAAACATAGGACATGTCTTATTTTCTGCGGTGCGGAGGCACGGACCCAAAAGCCCATGGAAGCACTTTGTAGTGTTTCCATGAGCTTTAGATCAATGCCTCCGCTCTACATGCCGTATCTTGCATATTGCGGACCCATTGAGGTCAGTAGGTCTGCATCCGCAGCTCGGAGTGCACATGGCAGGTACCCGTATATTGGCATGCATTATTTACGTTCGTGTGCATGAGCCCTTAGGGTGTATTCAGACAGTGCAGTTGAGGTGCAGTTAAAACTGCATGAGAAACTGCATCTGCAAAAAATACATGCGACTTCCATATGGCGGCAGTTTTACAGATCAAACACATTTCATTCACAAGTTTCACCTTTAAAAACTGTAACCGCTTCAAAAGCCACAGCAAAACTGCAGTTTTATTCACACCTCAACCGCCAAGTGTGAATATACACTAAGCAAAAAATACAGCCATATTACGGACAGGTGTCCTGCCCCGACCACGGGTCTACTGATCTGGGATGCTGTGAGTTCTGGCCAGTAGATCTGGGTCGGGATTTATAAGAAGTGCTGCCTCGCATTAGGATCAATAGTGCCACCCTGTGCCATAATGGCGGTGTGTGGATTAAATACTGCAGAGGCTATCCATTAGTCATATATAAACATAGAAAACTTAATTTTTACTTATTGTTACCAATTATTGGTAACAATAAGTAAAAGTTCAGTTTTATATGTTTATATATGACTCGTGGATCGCCTCTGCAGTATTTAATTGATTTCTGGTGATCTACTGCCTGCATCCAATGATTTGTTATCGGTGTGTGGATTACCACCTCCTATAGTAAAACTTGCTATAAAGGGTACAACTAATCACCATTCAAAGACAGCAACCAGAATTTAAAGGGGAATGCCACATTCAGGACACTAGTGAATTTTAGCTCTGCATACTACTTTAAAAAAAAAATCTCGGCTGGTCAGAGATGTCTGATGGAGAGTATGACAATGTCATTGACACAGTATTAGACTACTATAATGGATATTCCAGGCTACAGAAATCCATGGACATTGCTAAAGAGATCTCCTCCATCTTCTCAATGACCTCTGTTACAGTTCTCCTTAATCATTACTCTTTAACAGGCATCCTCAAACTGCGGCCCTCCAGCTGTTGTAAAACTACAGCTCCCACAATGCCCTGCTGTAGGCTGACACTTGTAGGCTGTTCAGGCATGTTGGGAGTTGTAGTTTTGCAACAGATGGAGGGCCGCAGTTTGAGGATGCCTGCTCTTTAAGGTAAATTAAAGTGGCGTTCCCCTTTAATGGGTGTGTTATCCATGCATATATAGAACCACTCCCTCACCTTGCTCCTTCAGCCGTATTATCTCGGTGTCAGAGCCAAAGCTGTTCCATGCAGTGCAGTTGTATATGGTTTGGAAATCGGCCCTCACGATGTTGCTGATGCTCAGTGTGGATATCACCCCTTCATCCGTGCTGACTGTTTCTACTGTGTATCGACCAGAAGTCCCCGATTCCAAGACGTTCTCTTTCCATGACCAGGCCTAAGAGAGGGAAGATAATTATATAATGTGGCTATGTGTCATATGGATCCACACAAAGAAAACAAGAACTCCAAAGCACCTTCTACCCAAGTACAGAGATCGCTTCCCCTTAATGCCCTTCTCACTCCTGACAAGGACATTGTCTAAGGGCTTGGCCTTGGTAGAGAACTCTAGGTTCTTGCTTGCACTCACAAGCAGTCCTCCTGTTGTCAGGAATTGCACAAGCGGACACCTGCCATGGAATCCATGTGGCCAGTGCGCCAAGAAAGGACATGGGAGACACCACACGGCCACCGCAGGAATTTTGGCATGGTGTCTGTGCCAAAATTATCTATACAGATACCTACAGGATGTGAAATGCAACTCTAGATATTAGAGTATGTGTCATGAATAATATAGATAATGATTATTTTACATACATTACATAAAGAGATAAACTGAGTGGGTTTTAAATACAAAATGTGGCCTTCCAGGAAAAAATCTCCCTGCAATTATTGTGTGTGGACACCACACTCTGACTCCTCTAAAAGCATCAGGTTCTTATTTTTATCTTCTCAGTATTTAAAGGGGCTTTCTGAGACATTATGACTGATGACCTATCCTCAGTATCTGATCAGTGCGGGGTCCGACACCTGGGCTGATCAGCTGTTTGAGAAGGCACCAGTGTAACACTCCAGAGGTGCATTACCACTTCTGCATCCCGCCACTATCTCCTATGGTTAACCACATGTCATCCTTTGTGTTTATTTCCAGGTCCTGCAAAATGTGTATTCATATTTCCTATTTTGTAACTGTTCAAGTGTAATATGCCTGGTTCACCAGCAGGTGGCATCAGAAATGGCAGAGCTATCTTACATAGAGTGGAACTTTCTATTCCATTCTAACATCCCCCTCTGTGGTGTGGTGGGCATGTCTCACTTGCTGCAGGAAGGGTGGAGTTCTAGTTAGAGTCAGTGTGGAGAGTAGCCCCTGCTAGGGGAAGGCAGCAGGAGCCTGTCCCTGTTGGACGAGCCCTGTCTAGACGAGCTTGAGCACCTTCAGCTCAGATGGATCTGGAGGCCACAGCAAAGAGCTTCAGAAGCCAGGAGAAGAAATTTTTCCCTGGACAAAGCTAGAGACAGACCAGACCACAGAAAGTGAAGTCCAGCATAAAGGAGCTGAGTTCTATAACCAGCCTGTTAGCACAACAGAGCCAGAGAGCAACAGACATAGCCGAGAGGAGTTTGTCTGCCATAGTTAATGCCAATGCCTGCTGGAAACCAAGACAAAGTCTGTAAACTGTTGAACGAACGTTTATTTAAGTAAAGTTGCTGTTCTACTATATACAAGGTCTGGACTCAATCATTTTTTCAAATTCCTCAATTATCCCCCTATTTGCTCTGCTTCGAACGACAATGCCTGGGGTACAGCATATCCAGGTAGGAGCACTGTGACACATGCACAACACCTTAAGGGACATTTAGGCCACCCCACACCACTTTGGCATTCCTACACCTGGGTACCATCTACCACCATATCACTAAAAGGGGCCCTGTGCCCTTGTTGCTTCACTGCAACTGGCGTCACGAATAACATTTGCTTTAAGGGACCCCATGGCCGTTGTGCGTTGCGTCGCACCAGTGCTTGCAGTAGAACTGCCTTCTCGCAGCTTTTCTTAGACCAGTGATGACACGTTCATCGATCATGTAACCTAGGCACAGCTCAGCCCTATAAAAGTGAATGGGGCTGAGAGCGATACCAAGCACAGCCGCTATACAATGTACGCCACTGTGCTTGGTGAGACTCAAACTGCTGATAAGCAGGGGTTCCGGGTGTTGGACCCCCACTGATAAAAAATCAAGGAAAACCCTTTTAATTCACTGTAAACAGCCAAACACTGAAAGAAGCATCTCTTTCTGCCTCTCTTACAGCCAGGAAATCCTAGCACTTATGACCTCATACAGGAATATTTATATCTGCAAAAAAGGAAGCCCTAGTGACTACAATGGGTACTTACAGCCCCCATAAATTCATTGCTTAGTACTTGCTGGACTTAAACCAAGAAATCAGCATTGCACCATTGAGAGGGGACTATAATAATAATCTAGCTTTGCTATCTGAGAGCCTCTTACGCTATGGACACTGATCGGATGAATGCCCCAATAGGGTTGTGACTGTTTATATAAATGTAATTTAATTACTTGTTCTCTCAAGATTATCTCTCTAAGGGTCCATTCACACGTCCTGTTTTTTTTCATCCTGAAAAACGGTCCGTTTTTTGCGGATCCGTTGTTCCTGAAAATGTTTCCGTATGTCATCCGTATGTCATCCGTTTTTTGCGGATCCGCAAAAAACGGGAACATGTATACATTTCAATTATCAAATAAAGTTGTTTGGATTTCTTTGAAAAAAAATTGAAAAAAAATTGAAAAAAAAAAAAAAAAAAAAAATTTGTTATGTGTTTCCAGGAACGGAATCCGCAAAAAACGGATGACATACGGAATGACATCCGAATGTCATCCGTTTTTTGCGGATCCATTGACTTTGTATTGTACCAGGATCCGATTTTTCAGGACAAGAATAGGACATGTTTTATATTTAAACGGACATGCGGAACGGAACAACGGAAACGGACAGCACACATTGTGCTGTCCGATTTTTTCCAGGACCCATTGAAAATGAATGGGTCCAGATCTGGTCCTGATCTGTTCCTGAAAAAACGGAACAGATCAGGAAAGAAAAAACGGACGTGTGAATGGACCCTTAATCAGTTCATGAATGTTTGTGCGTCTCTTGGCACAGAATGCACACGCTAAGTGAGATCCTGAGGCTTGTTTGTGTGTAGGTGGAAGAGGTAAAAATAGATTATACAAAGCCTCTTTTTCCCCTCAGCTATCTTCAAGCCTGCAGGCACTGAAATTGATAGAAAGAAGATCAAAGATGTTCTGGTTTTATTTTTGGAACGTACGCAACACTCTGGAGAAGCTGCTGTATTGACTCAAAAACAGGCCCTAAAATAACAGTTGCGGATGATGGGAGGCTGTTTCATGCAGGTCTAAGGTTCAGGAAGAGATGTTAAGTGGTGAAAGGCACTGCTTGACCAGAAACTTGAAATATCAGTCTGTTTACAAAAGCATACAGCTCTAGGGAGTAAGAGAAGATTATATTCACCAGGAGAAAGAAGATGAAGAAGATGTCTCCCACTCAGGAGTAAGAGAGGACAAGAGGACGTGCACCACTCAGGAGAGAACCAAAATGGAGAGTGTGCGTGCCACTCAGGAGTAAGAGAAGATGGAGAGGATGTGTGCCGCTTAGGAGTAAGAGAAGATGAAGAGGATGTGTGCCACTAAGAAGTGAAAGAAGATGGAGAGGATGTGTGCCACTTAGGAGTAAGAGAAGATGAAGAGGATGTGTGCCACTTAGGAGTAAGAAAAGATGGACAGGATGTGTGCCACTAAGAAGTGAAAGAAGATGGAGAGTATATGTGCCACTTAGGAGTAAGAGAAGATGGAGAGGATGTGTGCCACTTAGGAGTAAGAGAAGATGGAGAGGATGTGTGCCACTTAGGAGTAAGAGAAGATGGAGAGGATGTGTGCCACTTAGGAGTAAGAGAAGATGGAGAGTATATGTGCCACTTAGGCGTAAGAGAAGATGGAGAGTATATGTGCCACTTAGGCGTAAGAGAAGATGGAGAGGATGTGTGCCACTAAGAAGTGAAAGAAGATGGAGAGGATGTGTGCCACTTAGGAGTAAGAGAAGACGGAGAGGATGTGTGCCACTTAGGAGTAAGAGAAGACGGAGAGGATGTGTGCCACTTAGGAGTAAGAGACGATGGAGAGGATGTGTGCCACTAAGAAGTGAAAGAAGATGGAGAGGATGTGTGCCACTTAGGAGTAAGAGACGATGGAGAGGATGTGTGCCACTTAGGAGTAAGAGAAGACAGAGAGGATGTGTGCCACTTAGGAGTAAGAGAAGATGGAGAGGATGTGTGCCACTAAGAAGTGAAAGAAGATGGAGAGGATGTGTGCCACTCAGAAGTGAATGAAGATGGAGAGGATATGTGCCACTTAGGAGTAAGAGAAGACGGAGAGGATGTGTGCCACTTAGGAGTAAGAGAAGATGGAGAGGATGTGTGTCACTAAGAAGTTAAAGAAGATGGAGAGTATGTGTGCCAATAAAAAGTGAAAGAAGATGGAGAGGATGTGTGCCACTAAGAAGTGAAAGAAGATGGAGAGGATATGTGTCACACAGAAGTGAACGAAGATGGAGGGGATATGTGCCACCCAAGAGTAAAGGAAGATGGTGAGGATGTGCACCACTCAGGAGTTAGAGAAGACGGAGAGGATGTGTGCCACTCAGGAGTTAGAGAAGACGGAGATAATGTGTACGCCTCAACAGTAAATGAAGATGGAGATGAAGTGAGAGAAGATAGAGAAGTTGTGCAGCAGTTGGGTGTACGGGAAGATGGAGAGGATGTGCACCACATTGATGGATGCCATCATCTTCAGGCAATACAGCAGTTATACTGTTAATATGATGGGTGCTCTGGTTCATGTAAATAAAGATTACTCATTGTACAATTAAAGGTTCACAACTTTCTAATATATATTTTGGCTGAAATCCTTGTAAATATTAAGATCTCTTTGCCTGCGGTCAGTGAATGCTGATGGTTACAGTTGTATCCGGTGTGGACAATCCTCTGGCATCAGCGGCACACTTTCTTCTGGAGTTTGTTATAATGTATCAGAGCAGGTAAAATGTGCCAGTCTGGATCCAGTCTGTTTTGCTCACAGAGGATTGTCTCATTGCAGTGCATCAGAGTTCTCTCTCATAAGAAGCATCACAGGAGTGCCAAGTGTCTAGCTTCCTGATATAAACAAGATTGCTCCCATTCAATGACAACAAGCACAGATTTGGAAAATGTTGGGTAACTGAAACAAATGTTATACACAGTTACCTTTTTCTTACTCTGATTTCAAATTACATCACGCTTTAAAGGGAGTCTGTCACCACATTTGAGCATATTAGACTGATCAAATAGCGTTATCTGTGCCACCGAGAACTTAAAAACGGTACCTTTGTTGTATCTAATGGAGTTTTCTTTCAGCCAAAAATGAACTTTTAAGATTCTGTAAAATGCGCCCTCTCAAGTGCCCAGGGCGGCGTCTCAATCGTCCGAACCCCAGGCAGCACCTCCTCAACGGCTCATAACCCCGCCCTCCGTGTGCCTCTGCCCACCCATTTACTCTCCTCCTCTCCTTTTCCACTGCGGCTGCGCGGTGAAATTCGTAGAGGGCGCAGTGGAAAAGGAGAGAGGAGGAGAGTAAACGGGCGGGCAGAGGCACACGGAGGGCGGGGTTATGAGCCGTTGAGGAGGTGCTGCCTGGGGTTCGGACGATTGAGACGCCGCCCTGGGCACTTGAGAGGGCGCATTTTTGGCTGAAAGAAAACTCCATTAGATACAACAAAGGTACAGTTTTTAAGTTCTCGGTGGCACATATAACGCTATTTGATCAGGCTAATATGCTCAAATGTGGTGACAGACTCTCTTTAAACTCTAGTTCAGTGATGGCGAACCTATGGCACGGGTGCCAGAGGCGGCACTCAGAGCCCTAAGCGCACTATGAACAGCACAGGCAGCGCACTGAATGTAGGCAGGCTATTATAGCTAAATAATAAAGTACATAGAGGATATACTATATTGGACTATAGTATTCAGGTTAAATTGCTTTGTTGGCACTTTGCAATAAATAAGTGGGTTTTGGGTTGCAGTTTGGGCACTCAAAAGGTTTGCCATCACTGCTCTAGTTGCATCCAGAGCACCATCAATGCTGCTGCTTCTCCGTTACCTGAGTGCAGTGCATTTTGGGAGCACAGATGCTATTTGCACAATCAGTGCACGTGAAGTCTTATGTCTTATTATGTGCTACACGTAAACACACTATAGTCTGTTTCCAAGGCCAAGTGGCGCTGTAAATGCACCTCTGGATGCAGGTGGAACACAGTACAAAACAAGATTCTCTCATATGACATGTGCGAGCTTCATTTAAATACGGGAACAAACCAAATCTAATATAAAATCTGGGTGGTCTGAACAGGGCCATAACTAATGGAGTGTGGTTCTGGAACCTGTAGGATTCCAAAAGGTCCCTCTGACCCTTATGAGGAGACCAGAAGTAATAATTAAATATGATAGTTGGGGGTTGCATTGGGGCCCAAAAGCTTCAGGTTAGTTCAGGTGTGTGTTTATATATGTGTAATGCATGTGTATATATGTACTATATATATGTGTACTGTATGTGTAAATACTGTATGTATATATGTGTACTGTATGTGTATATACTGTATGTGTATATATGTACTGTATATATGTGTACTGTATGTGTAAATACTGTATGTGTATATATGTACTGTATTTATGTGTACTGTGTGTATATATGTACTGTATATATGTGTACTGTGTGTGTAAATACTGTATGTGTATATATGTACTGTATTATGTGTACTGTGTGTATATATGTACTGTATATATGTGTACTGTATGTGTATATACTGTATGTATATATGTGTACTGTATGTGTATATACTGTATGTGTATATATGTACTGTATATATGTGTACTGTATGTGTATATACTGTATGTGTATATGTACTGCACTGTATATATGTGTACTGTATGTGTATATACTGTATGTATATATGTGTACTGTATGTGTATATACTGTATGTGTATATGTGTAAATACTGTATGTGTATATATGTACTGTATATATGTGTACTGTATATGTGTATATACTGTATGTGTATATATGTACTGTATATGTGTATATACTGTATGTGTATATATGTACTGTATATGTGTATATATGTACTGTATATATGTGTACTGTATGTGTATATATGTGCTGTATATATGTGTACTGTATGTGTATATACTGTATGTGTATATATGTACTGTAATATATGTGTAATGTATGTGTATATATGTGTAATGTGTGTGTGTATATATCTGTCTGTGTATGTATGTGGTGTATATGTATATTTGCTGTGTGTATACAGTATATGTGTGGTGTATGTACAGTATATATCTGTGTGTATATATACACATGTAGGGTATGTTTATATACGTGTGGTTTATATCTGTGGGTGAGTAGCATTTATGTGAGAGTAGTACATGTGTGGTGTACGTTTATATATGTGTGAGTAGCGTATGTGTGTGTGTGGCAAATGTATGATATGTGTATATATATATGTGGTGTGTGTATATATGTGTGTGTAAATACATTTGGTATATGAATATATACGTGTGGTTTATATCTCCGGGTGTAGCATTTATGTGAGAGTAGTACGTGTGTATATATATATATATATATATATATATAGGTAGCATATATGTTTGGAAATTATACGTGGTATGTGTATATACAGATGCAGCCAAGCTAAACTTGATGGTTAACATGCTAAGTAAAAAATGCCAAGAAAAAGTGAATTCACTTTTCAATGGATTCCATGACTTCTGTCCCGAGATGACCAATGCCATGTGTTATCAGAGTCAGGTTTAGCGTAGCTCCATCTGCATGTATTTGTGGATATGTGTGTGTGGTGGGGCTGCATGTCTGCCGATCCCCACTGAGTAGGGTCCCACGCCTAGCTGTATATCAGTGGTGCACCATGGGTATGCTGGACTGTAGGCTGCGGGTCGCAGAGGGCTAGATGGAGCTGGTGCAGGGGGGCATGGTGAAGAAGCAGATTTTACTGTGCTAAATACAGTGTGCCATATAATGTCTTGCACAGCTTGCCTGCGCGGAGATAGGGAAACACATAGGGAGGTATAGTGCCGGAGTATAATCTATAGGACAAGAAGGGAGAAGAAGCGGGTGCCATGGGGCCCATAGGACCGCAGTTATGTTGCTGGTAAAGCTGCTGACTGGACCAGTAGTCTTGCCGTCAGTTGATGAAGTCTGTGCCCGCGCTGTTGGTCATGTGTAACTGTACACTGGTTTACTTTGGCAACACATTGGATTTCACAAGAAGCCAATTATGTATTGTGCTGCCGATAATTGGACGAATGCTTTAGGCCGGAGCTTGGACATTGGGACTGAGCAGCGGGGCGACGTCCTTGTAAGTGCAGCACTTTCTCGGAGGAGATTGTTCTCAGTGGAGTGCTGGTTTTCGCCGAGAGCAAGAGTGATAGAAGAAATTCTCATTAAGCCTCATTGAGAGACTACGTTAATTCCCCATTTTTGGACGCCGCGGACTGTTTTCGTCACAAGATCTATTGGTCTGAGAGGATCGACTGCTGTTAGAAGCCATGAAGTACTGCAGCCATTATCTGACGGAGGAGAGCAACAATGGATGGAGCAAAGTCCGTTGAGCTTATGCAAAATACAGCAAATGGCTCTTAGGAAAGCAATGGCGTCAAAAGTGCTATTGTATGTGGGAGAGGAAGCGAAGTGATTGATATGGAAATGAAGCCACGGGTCGCACCCAAAATAAAAGTGCCCTCTCTCATAGAAGTACAGACCCGCTGCCTCCATACTTACAATCCTGTCTGGGGGAGGGGTGCTACGGATGAAACACTTGATCTGCCCCTTCTCTCCGTGTAAGGCGTGTTGCGTCTGGGTGCTAGAGATGATCGGGGGACCTGCAAAATAAAACAGAATGATTCTTAGTCTTATGCAAAAAAAAAAGTGCAATTCCTCACCACTGTCAAAATCTCTGCTTACTGTCAGTGAAAGGTAACATTCATAGTTTCCATTTTGAGACTGAAAGTGCAACCTATTCCTAGTCTAGTCTTGCTGACACAGGACTTGTTACAGTGTGAGCTACCGAGAAACACGCTCTGTGTGCTCGTCCTAAACTCTGCTTACGGTGTGAAAATGCTGTTTGTCTCTGCCCGACATCATCTGTAATGAATTGTACCGACGACATTATGTCAGTACAATGCATTACAGCTGATGTCGGGCAGGGACACACAACGCTATATATCATTAGGTTACAAGAGCCCAGGACGGCAAATCATGCCACCACACAGAGCGTTTCTTGCAGTCAACTTGCTTGTCTGAAACTGGCCTTAGGCTTCATGGGATTAAAGATTATACTGACCACCAGAAACCTATTAACCATAAAATTAAGAGACACATTATATAATGGATAAAAATAGGCCACGGCCAACTTTATTAAAGAACAGCTCAATATTAAATAACCATAAAATTCCAATAATAATAAATAATAATCATAATAACCACTGATTAGGCCAGCCATAAGCTCGACCTAAATACCTGAATCTACTCGACTGCTTACCACTTATTGGCGAGTGACCTTACCCCTCCTTCTAATAAAGTGACCGTGACAAGCAACCATAAAGGGGAGGGAGGGCAAGGAAGCTGGATCCTCAAAGCAGCTTGGCAGCCAACCACCTCATCTTATATACACAATCTACCCCACCACCCCAAACCTCTCCTCCAATGCCTAACCTGTTGCTGGGGGACCCAAAACTTCCAAGCCCCAGCAACAACTGACCCATAGGATCCTTACCTAGCCAATCACCCTCCATCTTCCCTCCACCTAGCAACAAAGCTAAATTTAGCCACCTTGGCCACTGCATTTCTTGGCAGGAAACTATCTAGGCGGGAAAATCTCCCGCCAAAAAACTCCATACCAGCCCTTGGGATAATCATAATCCCATGAAGATCCCCCTAAATGGGATTTTCGGGATCCTAACATTCTCATCCTTGTCCGTTTGACGTCCAAGGAAAATCTGTCTGTGTTTCATCCGTGAAGAATCCATGTTTGGTCCGTGTGACTGTTTTTTGCCCTCCTTGTGTCATCCGTATCTCCTTCCAATGGTCCATGAAAGCCACTGACAGAACACGGATGCAATCTGTGTTGTGTCAGTGATTACAGACTCATAGACTTCGATTGGCATGTGTGGTCTGCATCACGGACCAAAGTAGTGCGCATCTCGGTCAGTGGAAAACAGTGATGTGTGGATAGCAGACGTCTGTGAAAAACGTATTGTGAACAAAGCCTAAAGGCCGAGAGTCTGCCAGATAATTGCTAACAAGCGTTCAGTGTAAAAGAGCCGCCAATTACCAGATAAATGAGAGAAACGCTCGTTCATCGGATCATTTGCATGCTGTGTAAAGGCGATCTGCTGCCGGAGTCAGTATGGGGAAGAGTGATGGCATTAGATCGCTCCTCCCAGTGTCCTTCATTGATGAGCAGGCGATTGTCGGGAAGGAATGCTTACCTCACCCGAAAATCACCTGTTCTATCATCCCAACTAAAGCGATTTTTTTATGATTTTAGTGTTCAGTGTCCTGATTCTTAGATCTAGTATAATCTTGTTCCAGCTAAAACCTGATCAACAGCACAAATCACTTACAAATTCTTGGAGAGATACAACAGAATAATATAATACAGGGAGTGGTGCCATAATTAAGCAACACAACAAGCTAAACACAGCGAGGACACAAACTCATAAAAACGGAAAGATTCTGCTCAAAGTCAGAAAACCTTGTTAATGCACTACCCCATAAATGGCCAGCAGGGGGAGCTGTGGCTCCAGCCATTCTCAGGCTGTAGAGTGCTGGCTCTTCTGTACAGCTGTCTGTATCAGAGATTGCTCATTGTTCTGGGCTTGGCACCATGCCGCCCTCTGGGGCCCCTCTTTAGCATCTTTGTGTAGTGTGTAGATACAGGAGACTCTTATTATATTGATGTAATACATTATAATTCATCTTATTCTTTATGGCACCTCTTGTCTGAAGTGTCTCAGAGGACCCTGAGTTTATCTTTCTCTCCTCCCAGAATCTTCCAATCATTGAGGGAGGTTGCAATGGACGAGAGTATATGATGTAGTACCGAAATTACTGCGCACATCTCAGCTTCTGAGTTGTTTTAATGGTCGAGGAAAATGTCAATATCATCGTCCTGTACCCCGAGTGTCAGTGTGTCATCGTCCTGTACCCCAAGTGTCAGTCTGTCATTGTCCTGTACCCCAAGTGTCAGTCTGTCATTGTCCTGTACCCCGAGTGTCAGTGTGTCATTGTCCTGTACCCCAAGTGTCAGTCTGTCATTGTCCTGTACCCCAAGTGTCAGTCTGTCATTGTCCTGTACCCCGAGTGTCAGTGTGTCATTGTCCTGTACCCCAAGTGTCAGTCTGTCATTGTCCTGTACCCCAAGTGTCAGTCTGTCATTGTCCTGTACCCCGAGTGTCAGTGTGTCATTGTCCTGTACCCCAAGTGTCAGTCTGTCATTGTCCTGTACCCCAAGTGTCAGTCTGTCATTGTCCTGTACCCCAAGTGTCAGTGTGTCATTGTCCTGTACCCCGAGTGTCAGTGTGTCATTATCCTGTACCCCAAATGTCAGTCTGTCATTGTCCTGTACCCCAAGTGTCAGTCTGTCATTGTCCTGTACCCCTAGTGTCAGTGTGTCATCGTCCTGTACCCCAAGTGTCAGTGTGTCATCGTCCTGTACCCCAAGTGTCAGTCTGTCATTATCCTGTACCCCGAGTGTCAGTGTATCATCGTCCTGTACCCCAAGTGTCAGTGTATCATCGTCCTGTACCCCAAGTGTCAGTGTATCATCGTCCTGTACCCCAAGTGTCAGTTTATCATCTTCCTGTACCCCGAGTGTCAGTGTGTCATAGTCCTGTACCCCGAGTGTCACTGTGTCATTGTCCTGTACCCCGAGTGTCAGTGTATCATCGTCCTGTACCCCGAGTGTCAGTGTGTCATCGTCCTGTACCCCGAGTGTCAGTGTGTCATTGTTGTTACCCCAAGTGTCAGTGTATCATTGTCCTGTACCCTGAGTGTCACTGTGTCATTGTCCTGTACCCAGAGCTGGTGCTACCATGAGGCAGACCAAGCAGCTGCCTTAGGGCGCACCCTAGGGGAGGGCGGAAAAATGAACCTTCTTTTTTTTTTCTTTTTTAAATCAGTTACTTGTGAGTTGCGCCGCAGCTCACAGGGTGGCACGGGCCCGGCAGCACGGCAACACGGTCATGGGGTCAGGCCAGGGGGTGTGACTGGCGAGTGGCGCAGCGGCGGCGGGCGGCAGCAGGGACTGGAGCTGACTGTGTCTGTGAGTCTGACTCCCACACAGCCAGATTGCCGTAGCAGCAGGACAGGTGGGTAAGTGATCACTGATGAGCGCACTAGCGCCAGAGTGCACGGCATAAATGTGTTTAAAAAAAAATATTACACAAACAACAATCATAAATGGAGAGGGGGGGGTGACCGTGACATGATGGGAGGGGGGACAATGTGACACAATAGGGGGTAATGATGTGATCATGATGTGACACGAAGGGGGTGATGTGACATGGATGGAGGGGGAGAATTGTGACATGAGGGGCTAATGGCTGACATGGGGGTATGATGGCTGACATGGTGGCATGATGACTGACATGGGGGGCTGATCTGAGGCATTGGGGGGCTGATCTGAGGTCTGATTAACATTGGGGGTCTGATTGCTGGTCTGACCTGAGGTGTAATGGAAAATATTTTTTTTCTTATTATCCTCCTCTAAAACCTAGCTGCGTCTTAGAGGGCGAAAAATACAGTCCCCAAACCAGCGATTGTCTGAAGCAGAGAGAAGATACCAGGACACACAGAGGAGAAGCCAGCTGCTGCAGATGGGACCAGGTAAGCTGAAACAGGGGTGGTCCTTCTGCGTGCGTTCTGTATTTTTCTCACACCCATCAATTGCAAGGGCTGTTATCGTCTGAAAGTATGAACATGAATAGGACTTGCTCTGTAATTTGCAGAACAGTTGCAAAAATTCAGCCCCAAAGAAATGAATGGGTCATAAAATGGCGGTTGTGTGCATGCGCTATTTGCCTTCTTATGGTTCTTTACATTGATTTTGCTTTGTTTGTTTTTTAATTGTGCCTTTTATCTTGCTTATTTTTAAGCCATATTTACATAAAACATGAAAACCTCTCTGCTTTCACATGGCCGAACTATTTGAGGATTTTAGCCTCTGTATTACGGCTGCAACAAACGGACAGCAATGGGTCAACTGAACCATAGAGTTCAACTTCTGGGGTGGGGAGGGGCACCAAAATGTAGCTTTGCTTGTGTTGGCAAAAATCCTTGCACCGGCCCTGCCTGTACCCCGAGTGTCAGCGTGTTATTGTCCTGTACTCCGAGTGTCAGTGTATCATCGTCCTGTACCCCAAGTGTCAGTGTATCATCGTCCTGTACCCCAAGTATCAGTGCATCATCGTCCTGTACCCCGAGTGTCACTGTGTCATTGTCCTGTACACCGAGTGTCAGTGTGTCATTGTCCTGTACACCGAGTGTCAGTGTGTCATTGTTGTTACCCCAAGTGTCAGTGTATCATTGTCCTGTACCCCGAGTGTCACTGTGTCATTGTCCTGTACACCGAGTGTCAGTGTATCATTGTTGTTACCCCAAGTGTCAGTGTATCATTGTCCTGTACCCTGAGTGTCACTGTGTCATTGTCCTGTACCCTGAGTGTCACTGTGTTATTGTGTAGTGTACGGGAGAGTAATACCCCGTCACTACAGAAGGGTCACTTGGGTATTGTCGTTCCCCCTGTATTTAAGGGGAGGTTGGTATAAAACATCTTATAATGTCATGCTATGTATTTTCCTGTTACTGTGAAACGTGCATTTGCAGGCCGGCTAGGGTGTAGTTCCAGCTCTGAGTCACTAGAGGGAGCTAGGGAACCCTAGGTTATATAAGGCCCAGTCAGGAAGTAGTAGCAGGAGAGACAGACAGTGGGAGCAGAGGTCAGAAATGATCCTGTGTCTGAGAGAAGGCCAGGCTATGGGCCTGTGAGAGCATAGCAGGCCTGAAGCCTGTCGGCTAGGAGAGGGTAGTAAAGGCCCTGTAACCGAGTTCCGGATCCAAGGAAAAGGTTCCCCTCCTGAGTCATCATCCGTTTAGCTGAAGCAGCATAAGCCAGACACCAGCCAAGACACAGATTACCACAGAGGCCGATCAGATAAGCAAGAGGTACTCAAGATAACAGAGGAGGTACTAGATAAGGACAGCTTCAAGGGTACGCCAGATAAAGGGCATTAGACCTTGGAGGGAAAGTCACGTGTAGCGGGACCAGTCAGGAATAGTGTGCAAGCCGCCTGTACTGCATCTCCTGCAATCAACACTCTGTATTATACATTGCTAAGACCGGCCATTCTGTAATTCCCAAGAACCACCTGTATTGCTACAAGAAACCAACCGTCTTTCATGGAACTGTGCTGTACCTGTGTCCATGTATTATCCTGACTGATATTCAGTAAAAGTTCCAGTTTTTGTTGGCTATCCTGTGCTTGCTTCATTCTTCCACCATACTTTACACGGCGTGTCACCGTTTAATTGACACTGGCGTCACGAACTTTTAACATCTGCCTGTTCCTGTATTTGCCCCAATTGAAGACGACAGTGGATCCCAGGTTAGTGGTCAATCTGCACTACAAAGCCCAGCATACACTACTGACCCCCTGGGACACTGCATCGCTCTTTTTGGCGTCACGAACAGGATACGCATGCTTCTGAAGTGCAGGGAAGTGTGAACTGTGTGCTTTAATTATTCCACCACCGTATTACAAAGACTGCAACCTTTATTCCTAACTTGTGGATTACAATTGTGCCTGGGAGGAATCAGAGACGCTGTACTGTGTTGCGCTACCCCCAGAGAGAAAATCGCATTTGTGGACTGTGTTTTACTGGACTTTTCATAATCCTGCTTGCTGTCATTGAATTGCGGCATCCGGACACTTAAAATGGCCGCCGGCGCCATGAGGCTTTTTACTGCGCCATCAGGATGTGCAGAGGCGCGAATATTTGGCGCCGAAACCTTCCAAGAAGAAGGAGGGGACGATTGCCCTGGAGCGCCGCCCACCTTGAGGAGTGGCGAAGCGGCTAACTACTTTGAAGAGTTACGCCTGGGAGGCGGAGCTCCGATGGAGATAGACTGGCCCAGTGCGTGGGAGGAGTCAGAGTCGATGCAGCAACCAGGAAGAGAAGAGATGGCGTGCGCTGCAGAGAGCGAGGATGAGACCACGTGCGAGTGGGGCGCCACTCCACCGGACTTTCCGGAGTTGGGGCCAAGGGATCCTCTAGCCTGGACGGCCACCCCCTGGGCCCAGGCCATGGACCTAAGCATCACCCGACCCGAGTCCCCACCGATCCGTCGCCGGCATGCAGAATGGCTGGCTATTATGGAGGAGTTGAGAGCCGCGGTGGCGAAGAAGAACACCAGCCGGAAGAAGCGGTTCGAGGAGATGGCTAAGTCCATACAGGGAGACTCCTTTCCGGGTAAGCCCCAGCTAGAAAGGCGCCGCGGGATCGTGGTGTCCTTTGATAAGGACAAAGGCTATGGGTTTATCCAGGAGTTGGGGACTGGCCGGGACTTCTATGTCAACCGGCGATCGGTAAAGCGGCACTACCTCCCGGAGCATCTCCACAATCTGACCATAGGGGAGATCGTAGAATACACCCCAGCCGAAAGTCTAAGGGGCCCCTACGCCACCGCAGTGACTCGCCCGAAGGCGCCGGCTGAGAACTGGGACTCTGGAAAAGAGAGGTCAGAACCGGTTGAAACAGCTAGAGCGCACGTGGAAAAGGGCCAAACCACCCATCTTCAAAGTCAGGCCTACCTCAGTCCAGACGTCTTCTGGGAGCCTATCGTGCTGCAGGGGCTGGAGGAGCGGTATCCCCCTCCGGATGCAGTGAGACGAGAGGAGGAGAAGGAGCGGCAGGACAGCTGCCGGAGAGCCGAGGAAAGTGCTGAGGCCCGGCGCCAAGCAACAGCTGCCATTGTTCCCCCAGCGGCCGGACCCCCTGGACCTCCGGTAGATCCGACCACCTGTAGCAAAGCAGAACTAGAGGCCCTGCGCAAGCGGGTGTACTGGGTGGCGGACCTTGGCTGCGCAGGAGGAGTGCAGTGGTTTCCATTCCCGAGAACGGAGGCCGAGATGGAGGCCGTGAAAGATAAACCTCCCCCTCTAAAAATTGTCAGGGGAGACGGGTTTCAAATGTGGCCGTCCTTGCCGGAACAACTGCTGCAGGTTCCCTATGTCGACTCGTCATCTGAGGAGGAACATGATACTCGTCTGTGAGTACTTTTGCCCTCTTGTTCATCTCCTTAATGGCCGTTTGTCCCTCCATTTGGCAGAGCTGGTGAAGCTCGCTGCCAGTTACCCACGGCCGGTGGCATCCTAGTTAAATCATGTGCCACTGTGTATCAATGCTTCCAGCTGCCTTTGTTTTGTTTGGGACATCCGGTTTGCTGCTGAATTCCCGGTTGTGCCTTGAAGTTTTTTGCACAAATTTTACCCCTTTTACCCCCATTTCAGGTTGAAAAGACATTTTTATGTCAGCACTATTTTAAAGGGTAAGCAGGACTTGCCAGGATAACAAGGCCCTGGTATTGTCAGAGTCCTGTATTGTCATTTTATATATGTGCTGCTGACAGTATTTAATAACCGGTTTTTCTATTCAAGTATATGTGCCCAGAGATGGACTTCCTATGTGCAAGCCTCTGAGAGGTTAATTTATTATGGACTTATTTATTGTCATGGACTATCCTGGTTCTTTCAACATCCGCTGTGCCAGGTCAGCGCCCCCGTTCCACACACTATCCTGTGAAAAAGAGAACGACGCCCCTTGTCACCAGACTTCGCCATTTCCAATTGGGTCTGATAAGAGTGTAATGGACATATATGTATGCATGCATGTGTCTTTCTCTATTTCAGGTCATGATTCCAGTTGGGCGGGCCCTGATGGAGTACGAGGTCGTACTCAGCTTAAAGCAGCGGGGTATGTAGTGTACGGGAGAGTAATACCCCGTCACTACAGAAGGGTCACTTGGGTATTGTCGTTCCCCCTGTATTTAAGGGGAGGTTGGTATAAAACATCTTATAATGTCATGCTATGTATTTTCCTGTTACTGTGAAACGTGCATTTGCAGGCCGGCTAGGGTGTAGTTCCAGCTCTGAGTCACTAGAGGGAGCTAGGGAACCCTAGGTTATATAAGGCCCAGTCAGGAAGTAGTAGCAGGAGAGACAGACAGTGGGAGCAGAGGTCAGAAATGATCCTGTGTCTGAGAGAAGGCCAGGCTATGGGCCTGTGAGAGCATAGCAGGCCTGAAGCCTGTCGGCTAGGAGAGGGTAGTAAAGGCCCTGTAACCGGGTTCCGGATCCAAGGAAAAGGTTCCCCTCCTGAGTCATCATCCGTTTAGCTGAAGCAGCATAAGCCAGACACCAGCCAAGACACAGATTACCACAGAGGCCGATCAGATAAGCAAGAGGTACTCAAGATAACAGAGGAGGTACTAGATAAGGACAGCTTCAAGGGTACGTCAGATAAAGGGCATTAGACCTTGGAGGGAAAGTCACGTGTAGCGGGACCAGTCAGGAATAGTGTGCAAGCCGCCTGTACTGCATCTCCTGCAATCAACACTCTGTATTATACATTGCTAAGACCGGCCATTCTGTAATTCCCAAGAACCACCTATATTGCTACAAGAAACCAACCGTCTTTCATGGAACTGTGCTGTACCTGTGTCCATGTATTATCCTGACTGATATTCAGTAAAAGTTCCAGTTTTTGTTGGCTATCCTGTGCTTGCTTCATTCTTCCACCATACTTTACACGGCGTGTCACCGTTTAATTGACACTGGCGTCACGAACTTTTAACATCTGCCTGTTCCTGTATTTGCCCCAATTGAAGACGACAGTGGATCCCAGGTTAGTGGTCAATCTGCACTACAAAGCCCAGCATACACTACTGACCCCCTGGGACACTGCAATTGTCCTGTACTCCGAGTGTCAGTGTATCATCGTCCTGTAACCCGAGTGTCAGTGTATCATCGTCCTGTACCCCAAGTGTCAGTGTATCATCGTCCTGTACCCCGAGTGTCAGTGTATCATTGTGTAATGGTGCTGTACTCTGTCAGCGCGTCATTGCTTTGTAGCCCAATTTTCAGCGTGTACTGTACCCTGTGTTCAGTGGTAGATTAAGTGCATCATAGGCCCGGGGCTGTCTGCCCAACTCGGGCCCCCTCCCTCCGTTTTCCTCTGACAATGCCACCCATTAGTTATTTGGATCCACCTATAGCATTGGGTCACTCTTAGTTTATTTTTTTCCAGGGCCACTTTAGGGTCCGAGTCCCCCATTACTCATATCAATAACCTATCCTGAGGATAGGCCATCAATATGTAATTCCTTGTAAAACCCATGTTATCTGTAGTGTTACATGTTACATAGGACTGCGGGCACCACTGTTTATATTATCTGTACTCAGAGAGTTATCACTGTGTCATCTGTGGTGTTACATAGGACTGCAGGTAACATCTACTATATTACCTGTACTCAGAGTCTGAGTACAAATAATGTAGTAGATGTGACCTGCAGTCCTATGTAACACCACAGATAACACAGGACTGCAGGGAAGATCTCTGGGTAGCGATAATATAGTAGGTGTTACCTGCTGTCTGGTGCTGCCTCCTCCTTCTTGCCGCGGTGCTCCTCTGATCTTTTTCAGCTGGGACGCAGCAGCGGCGGCAAGTGGGAGGAGGTAGGAATTTGGGACTGTCAGCAGTTGTGAGCTGCCATTTCAAAGAAGTCCAGCTAAGGGGGACAGTGCAGCTCTTGGTGCTGCTGAATTCAAAACTTGTGCATGTTAACCCAAACGCCCCTATTAAAATCCACCATTGCCCATGTCAGCTTGCCATCGTCCTGTACTTTGTCACTGTGTCATTTTCATGTACCCCCTACTGTATGTGTCACTATATCATTGTCCTGTACCCCCTAGGTGTCATGGTGTCATTGTCCTGTACTCCTCTATGTGTCACTGTGTCATTGTCCTTTACCCCCTATGTGTCACTGTGTCATTTTCCTGTACCCCTCTAAGTGTCACTGTGTCATTGTCTTGTACCCCACTAGGTGTTATTGTCCTGTACCCCCTATGTGTCACTGTGTCATTTTCCTGTACCCCTCTAAGTGTCACTGTGTCATTGTCTTGTACCCCACTAGGTGTTATTGTCCTGTACCCGCTATGTGTCACTGTGTCATTGTCCTGTACCCCCTAGGTGTCATTGTCCTGTACCCCCTATGTGTCATGGTATCATTGTCCTGTACCCCCTATGTGTCACTATATCATTGCCCTGTACCCCCTATGTGTCACTGTGTCATTGTCCTGTACTCCCTAGGTGTCATTTTCCTGTACCCCCTATATGTCATGGTATCATTGTCCTGTACCCCCTATGTGTCACTATATCATTGTCCTGTACCCCCTATGTGTCACTGTGTCATTGTCCTGTACCCCTGTGTGTCAAATTTTACTGCAGACTTGGTGAGCCTCTCATTTCCAGATTTTAGACATTAAAGGGGTTCTGCACTTTCATTTAACTGATGATCTATCCTCTGGATAGATCATCAGCTTCTGATCGGCGGGGGTCCGACACCCGGGACCCCCGCCGATCAGCTGTTTGAGAAGGCAGCGGCGCTCCAGCAGCGCCGCTGCCTTCTCACTATTTACCGCAGGGCCGCCCGCCCACTGACGTCACGACTTGTATCAACTAGAGTGGGCGCGGCTAAGCTCTGTTCACTTGAATGGAGCTTAGCCGCGCCCACTCTAGTTGATACAAGTCGTGACGTCAGTGGGCGTGCGGCCCGGCGGTAAACAGTGAGAAGGCCGCGGCGCTGCTGGAGCGCCGCTGCCTTCTCAAACAGCTGATCGGCGGGGATCCCGGGTGTTGGACCCCCGCCGATCAGAAGCTGATGATCTATCCAGAGGATAGATCATCAGTTAAATGAAAGTGCAGAACCCCTTTAAGGTCTTAATACCCCTTTAGCTGGCGTGGAAAATGATAAATGAGATGGGACGGCCCACCCTGTTCCCTGCCCACACCACGTCCCCATTTTTAGACCTGGTGTGAGCGGGGAAAAGCTGCATATTGTGGTACAAATAACCTTTGCACTGCAATCTGCAACAGCAATATGCGAAAAAGTGGCATATAACTGTTTGCAAATGACCCCCTAATTGCTTAGCAAATGTCAGTCACAGTGTTCATGGTATTCCTGTAACATATATATATCGGGAAAATACTCCAGACATATAACTCTAAGGCCCCTTTCACACGGGCGAGTTTTCCGTGCGGGTGCGATGCGTGCGGTGAACGTATTGCACCCGCACTGAATCCTGACCCATTCATTTCTATGGGGCTGTGCACATATGCGGTGATTTTCACGCATCAATTGTGCGTTGAGTGAAAATCGCAGCATGCTCTATATTGTCCGATTTTCACTCGACGCAGGCCCCATAGAAGTGAATGGGAAGCGTGAAAATCGCATAGCATCCACAAGCAAGTACGGATGCGATTTTCACGCACGGTTGCTAGGAGACGATCGGGATGGAGACCCGATCATTATTATTTTCCCTTATAACATGGTTATAAGGGAAAATAATAGCATTCTGAATACAGAATGCATAGTAAAACAGCGCTAGAGGGGTTAAAAAAATAATAATAATAATTTAACTCACCTTAGTCCACTTGATCGCGAAGCCGGCATCTCCTTGTGTCTCCTCTGCGCTGAACAGGACCTGGGGTGAGCTGCTGCATTAAATACAGGTAAAGGACCTTTGATGACGTCACTCCGGTCATCACATGGTCTTTTACCATGGTGAATCACCATGGTAAAAGATCATGTGACGTACCATGTGATGACCGGAGTGACGTCATCAAAGGTCCTTAACCGGTATTTAATGCAGCAGCTCACCCCAGGTCCTGTTCAGCGCAGAGGAGACACAAGGAGATGCCGGCTTCGCGATCAAGTGGACTAAGGTGAGTTAAAAAAATTTGATTTTTTTTTTTAACCCCTCTAGCGCTGTTTTACTATGCATTCTGTATTCAGAATGCTATTATTTTCCCTTATAACCATGTTATAAGGGAAAATAATACAATCTTCAGAACATCAATCCCAAGCCCGAACTTCTGTGAAGAAGTTCGGGTTTGGGTACCAAACATGCGCGATTTTTCTCACGCGAGTGCAACGCATGACAATGTTTTGCATTAGCGCTGAAAAATCGCGCATTTTCCCGCAACGCACCCGGCTCTTATCCGGGCAAAAAAAACTGACGCCCGTGTTAAAGAGGCCTAATAGATGCCTCTTACATGTGCCCTACAGTTGCATACAGTAAGTAGACACATGGGTTAGGAGAGCGCCATCCACCTTAAGTAAAATAGCTATTTTATTAGATTAAAACACAATGGCTGAAAAGTATCATACCTGACAGCCATGTTACTTTGCTTCAATTGTGTTTTTATTCATGGTGGACAGCGCCTTCGTAACTCATTTACATAAAATGTATGGGTCCCGAACTGGTGATCTAGTGGAGAGGTGCGGCATTTGGTGAATGCTTCTCACTTTATTTCTTACCATCACAGTTTTACACTATAGTGCGCCCTTTTGTGTTCCTATTTTCCATGGCATACACTTGCATTTATGATACATAGGCCACCATGAACAATATATGTATATCTACTATATATATATATATATATATATATATATACTGCTCATTGGTCAGCATTAGTGTGATACTAATGCGGTAGATACGAACAGGACACTCTTTTGGTATCCATCAGGCCCATAGCAGTCTCAGCATATGCACCAGCAGCATTTCCTGATACCAGTGTGAACTGAGCCTCACGTACTACTCTGTATGCCGACTGTTGGGGCAGAGCTCAGCGTGTAGAGTTTCTCGCCACTCTCCTTGCATTATGAATTATTAAGGGATAAGTGGCGGGTAACAATGCTCGTGTGTTGCTCTGCATTGTGGTGGAGTCATGTCGATGACGGGCGGCAGGGCGGAGGTCGCAGTTTCCAAGCTAGATACATGACGGCCTTTGTGTTCACTATAGATCTCTCCGCTGTTTACTGTAATCGCAGAGAAAGGCTTCATGGATTTTCTTTGTTCCTGTGTCACCTTCCTGTCACCGACGCTCTGTCCTCCCTCCCAACCTTCTGTTTAGAGGATGCCCAGTGAATTTATTACAGGCACAAGTAGTGTCTATGTGTTTATTAGCTGATGGGGAGCTGTTACTGACACTTCCCACAATGCACTGCCCATTCTGATTAACATGAAGTCACATTGTAATGGAGGAAATTTATTTCATGATAAAAAATTTGCAGGGTCACAAGGTTCTGTAGAAATATATGACTTGTCTTCTGTGGAATCTGTTAGGCTGGTTTCACACGAGTTTTGCACGCGCATTTTGCACGCGCGTGACAAAAATCGGCATGTTTGGTACCCAGACCCGAACCCGGACTTCTTTACAGAAGTTCAGGTTTGGGTTAGGTATTGTGTAGATTTTATTATTTTCCCTTATAACATGGTTATAAGGGAAAATAATAGCATTCTTCATACAGAATACACACCATGGTGATTGATCATGTGACGGACCATGTGATGAGCGCAGTGACGTCATCAAAGGTCCTTTTCCTGTGCACAGCAAAGATGAAGACAGAAGAGAAGCCGGGCTGCGTGGATTAAGGTGAGTTAAATTATTATATATTTTTTTTAACCCCTCCAGCCCTGTTGTACTATGTATTCTGTATTTAGAACACTTGCTTGCGAATGCTTGCGATTTTCACGCAGCCCCATTCACTTCTATGGGGCCTGCATTGCATGAAAAGTGCACAAAATAGAGCATGCTGCGATTTTCACGCAACGCACAAGTGATGCGTGAAAATCACCACTCATGTTCACAGCCCCATAGAAATGAATGGGTCCGGATTCAGTGCGGGTGCAATGCGTTCACCTCACGCATTGCACCCGTGCGGAAAAAAACTTGCCCGGGTGAATGAGGCCTTAGCATGCATGCAATGGTTTTTGTCCAGCCAAATCCCACCATATTTACCGGGTAGCGCCCAGATCTCTTCCGGATCTCATTATAGTCAATGGGACTGGCAGGCTTTGCAGTAATATCTGGCAATGCCAGATCTAGAATGCTGAGCCTCTTATAAAGCTAGTGTAAAACTAGCCTTAGGCTACCTGCACAGGCTGATTTTTAAAGCTGGAAAACCTCAGCGTTCATACAATACCTGCAAAGTATGAAATTTGCCAAACCTCATGTGCACTTAACTTTTTTTTCTTCTGTGCAGAAATTGACCTGCTGTGCAGATTTCTAAATCCTCAGCAAGTCAATTCTTTGTGAGGTTCTTTTGTGTGAATTTCACCCTTTTCATATTTCAAATGTTTTTATTCCAGGTTGACATAATAAAAGAGTACATATACAGTGCGGTATGATAGGTGTTGTTGTACAGCATTTCGGTCAATAACATGTCATCAATAAAGGTCCCAAATCAGAATGAAATATTGATGTTACTACGGCTACCTTCCAAGGGAGGGGGAAAGGGAAAAAAAGGAGAGGAGGAAAAAGCAAAAGGGCAAGGAGTATTGGGAACATCTAGGGAAGAAAAATCAGGGAGAAAAAAGGGGTAACGCAACTTAGAAACTACAACTTGGCACCCCGCAAACCTCAAGGTGGGCAGAACACAGCAAAAGCCCAACATAATCAACTCTCCTCCACATTTGGTACCGTACAAGTCTAGGCAGGCACATGAGGCCTTCCAGTGAGTCATCAAGCAGATTCATGTCACTGAGATTGAATGATTGCCTAATAAACCACGCGTCTGATACCAGGAGGTGAGCTGAAAACAATCCTGGATTGGCTTTTTGACCCGGAGGGGCAAAATATCTATAAAACGTTCCCAGTATGTAAAGAACTGCTTCACATGGGTCTCCTTCTTGGAAGATGCCTCCAACAAGTCCATCTTCATTAAGAAGACTTTCTCGAGAAATAGCTTAAACGGTGGGGGTGCGGGGTCGATCCAGGTTTGGAGGATGGTCTTGATTTCTACAACTGCTATCAGACATAATAATTTCCGGCTACAGGGGTACATCTAGTAATGATTGGGTCAGTGTATCCAAATATGGCCCATATAGGATCTAGAGGAGCTGCCGACATCAGATGGGTGGCAGTAAATGTGTGGACTTTGCGCCAGAAAGATTCTATCACTGGGCATAGCCACAAGCAGTGGAAAATGTCTACCTCTGCCTCTCGGATGCAGTTATCACACGATATGGGGGAGGCTTGTAAAGCTGGACTACTTTGCCGGGGGGCTACATTAGACAGCAGTTTCTGGAGATAACATCTGGCTTGGAGACAGGCGAAGAAAAGAAAATGGATATTGGGATATTTGGATTTAAGATCTTCAAGCGACAAGATCTTGTGTGCAATGTAATTTATCAGGTGACCAACCAGAGTTATTCTTCCCATGTGCCAATCATAAAAATCCATGTGGGATGAACCTGCCTGGAAACGTGGGTTTGCCAGAAGGGCCACATGTAGCAAACTGTGGGGGTACAGGTTTTTTGAGAAGTCTCATTTTTTTGCCATGCCCGCCAAGTCGACATCAATAGAATGACCATGTCAATGTTTTCTTAATATTGTTTTTGTGCATTCTTGATTTCGTACACTGATACCAGATGCAGGGTGACACCTCCTGCTACTACTACTGTCAGTCTTCACTGTAAGGCCTCATGCACATGGCCGTGTGCACACCGAATCACGGATGCGGAGCTATTCACTTAAATGGGTTTGCAATTCAGAAGGTGCGGTCTAGAATGGAGTGTCTCCATGGGGTTTCTCTCCGTGCCTCCGCACCGCAAAAAAATATAACTTTTTTTGCAGTGCAGACGGATCACGTACCCATTCAAGTTGAATGGGTCTGGATTCGTCTGCGGCAGCCGCACGGATGTTGCCCGTGCATTGGGGACGTAAACTGTAGTCCCCAATGCATGGAGTGGCCTCATTCTTATGTTCTATTCATGAAAGCTAAGAACATCTAATATCCTAAGTCCCTCTAAATGGCTGCAGCTTATGGAATGAGAGCAATGAAAAAACGTTTGCCTAAGTATATATAACCTTTGATTTCCGCTATTTTCTCTTATATTTTTGGACTTTTTGTGGTATTTTATTACATCTTGCACAGACAATCGATGACATCTCGGTCCTATTTGTTGGGCTTCATTCAAAGTTCTAGCACGTTCTACGCTCATCTCTCACAGAGAGACTATGTAAGTGTGTGTTAGAGAGAATGGTATACTATATACCTCTTCATGACCCGGGGGATCACATGCCTGGCTTCAATTACTGAAATTTGTTGAATTTCATGAAAAGTTTCCTGGAGTCGGGGGCTGCAGCGGCTGTAGCTCTCCGTGCTGGGTCCACGGTAGGCCTCCTAACACACAGTATGCCTATGCATTTTTAACTACACAGCTGTTCCAGGCATCGGGCTGCCAGCCGTGAAAGCTCTGGTAACATATGGAGAAGTGCCGGATCTCAGAACCACAATGCCATGGATGACAGAACAGACTTCATCCACTTGACGTGGGGGAAGGGAGCTGTATCCACCGGCCCAACTAACCTGATCTACATTATATAGAACTGCTCACGGGGCCAGAGATCCGGAAAACTTTATACCAATCTTATTACATATCCAGGTGTTCAAAATGAAGCAGAAACTTCTTGGAGATTACACAATTTTGTGTAAGCCCTAAAGGTTCTGTTCTCACTTAACCCCTCATACACCTCACTGCTCAATGATTTCATTCCTTTTTCATACAACATCCTTCAGTGACACTAACGCAGTTCAATGTAACCACACAGATCACACAGAGATAATGTAGTTATCAGCAGGTAATGTAGTAGGTGTAACCTGCAGTCCTATGTAACACCACAGATAGCACAGTGATAATGCTCTGAGTACAGATAATGTAGTAGATGTTACCTGCAGTCCTATGTAACACCACAGATAACAGTGATAATACTCTGAGTACAGATAATGTAGTAGGTGTAACCAGCAGTCCTATGTAACACCACAGATAGCACAGTGATAACGCTCTGAGTACAGATAATGTAGTAAATGCCACCTGCAGTCCTATGTAACACCAGAGATAATACAGTGATGACTCTCTGTTTACAGATAACAAAGCAGATGTCACCTGCAGTCATATCTCATAGATTGTAAGCTCTTGCAAGCAAGGCCCTGACTCCTAGTGTTTCAGTTGTATATTAGCCATTTACTTTTGTCTTGTACATGAACCCTATGAATGTGTAAAGCGCTGCAGAATATGGTGGCGCTATATAAATAAATATTATTATTATTCTTTATTATATGTAACACTACAGATAACACCATGATAACTCTCTGAGTACAGATAATGTAGTAGATGTTACCTGCAGTCCTATGTAACACCACAGATAACACCTGTGATACCTCTCTGAGTACAGATAATGTAGTAGATGTTACCTGCAGTCCTATGTAACACCACAGATAACACCTGTGATACCTCTCTGAGTACAGATAATGTAGTAGATGTTACCTGCAGTCCTATGTAACACCACAGATAATACAGTGATAACTCTCTGAGTACAGATAATGTAGTAGATGTTACCTGCAGTCCTACGTAACACCACAGATAACACCATGATAACTCTCTGAGTACAGATAATGTAGTAAATGCTACCTGCAGTCCTATGTAACACTACAGATAATACAGTTATAACTCTCTGTTTACAGATAATGTAGTAGATGTCACCTGCAGTCCTATGTAACACCACAGATAACACAGTGATAACTCTCTGAGTACAGATAATGTAGTAGATGTTACCTGCAGTCCTATGTAACATCACAGATAACACAGTGATAACTCTCTGAGTACAGATAATGTAGTACATGTCACCTGCAGTCCTATGTAACACCACAGATAACACAGTGATAACTATCTGAGTACAGATAATGTAGTAGATGTCACCTGCAGTCCGTTGTAACACCACAAATAACACAGTGATAACTCTTTGAGTACAGATAATGTAGTAGATGTTACCTGCAGTCCTATGTAACATCACAGATAGCACAGTGATAATGCTCTGAGTACAGATAATGTAGTAAATGCTACCTGCAGTCCTATGTAACACCACAGATAATACAGTGATAACTCTGAGTACAGATGTCACCTGCAGTCCGTTGTAACACCACAAATAACACAGTGATAACGCTCTGAGTACAGATAATGTCACCTGCAGTCTTAAAAAAGTAGTTCCTCCGCACTCGTCCATAAAAAAAAATACTTTATTTCATCTAGTTAAAAACATGTACACAAGACAGTAGTCACAAGCCTACGCGTTTCCGTTGAAGCATATCATCCTTAGCATAAAATATTACGCTTTCAACAAGCTAAAATAGCAGGTGGGGTACGTTTTAACCCTATACAATACATGTTTAACCTATGAATAGAACATATAAAACCGTAGGAACAATCCTCAATAGAAATACAATGTATCAGTATGGAGATTTAATCCCGTAAGGCCCTATTACACGGGCAGATAGAGCAGAACGCTTCCCTCCCGTCAATCGTCTGCTCGCTAGAGGAGGAGACCAGCGCTATCACATGCAGCGATCTCTTCTTCAGCATGCGGATGAGCGATCACCAATGCGTTGCTCGTCCCTGTACTGTCTCATTGTTTGCCGGCAGCAGAGCGCCTACTACACGACACGACCGGCAAAACAGGATTTTATAACACGTTAAAAGATCCAGATTCCCTGATGAATGAGTGTTTGCTTGCTCATTGGGTAATTGGCGGTCATCTTAACAATAATCTGCCCATCTAATAGGGCCTTTAAAGTGGCAACAATCAAGATTAAAGGGGTTATCCTGGAAAAGATAATGACGACTTATCCTCAGGATAGTCATTATCACCTCAGCGGGGTCCAATTCCCAGCACCTCCGCAGATCAGCTGTTATAGGGAGCCGCTGCGCTCACTGAATCTTTGGTGATCGATGCAGGCTTCCGACGGCTTTCCAAAGACAGCGCCATACATCGTTTAGTGGCAGTGCTTGGTATTGCAGCTCAGCACTATTGACTTGAATGGGGCTGAGCTGCAACTAGGCCTTATGACCAATGTACAGTGAATTTAGATGCAGAATTTAATTTCTAGTCACATATTAATTCATAGTGACGCGTTTCAGCACTCCGACGTGCTTTCATCAGACATAGTGCTGCAACGCGTCACTATAAATTAATATGTGCATCTAAAATCAAGTGCGAGTGCCGGTCCTTCCTTTACAGCTGTATCATTGGGATGCCTGCCCGCTGACACGTGCTCCGCCGAACTACTGAGCAGTGACGGCCATTTCATTCTACACAATGTACAGTGATGTCACCGGCCTCTTCTAACAGCTGAACGTCAGGGGTCCTGTGTAGGGATGAGCAAATCGACTTTTAGGATGAAACATCCAAAGTGGATTTGCATAAAACTTTCATCTAATTCTGTACGGAGCTCGCGAGACTTTGCGCAATGACTTCATAAATTAATTTGTACTGTAAAAAAAGTGGTAACTTTGGCTCATCTAAATACTGTATGAAGCTCCTGAAGTTTTATGCGAATCGACTTCGGATGTTTCATCCTAAAAGTCGATTTGCTCATCCCTAGTCGTTGGTGTCAGGCCCCTGCAGATCTGATAATAAATTACCTATCCTAAGGATAAGGGCTCATTCTGTTTTTTGCGTTCCGTATACGGAACCATTCATTTTCAAAAAACCATTCAGCTTAAAAAAAAAACAGAAGGTATTCCGTATGCCTTCCGTTTCCGTATTTCCATTTTTCCATTCCGTTCATAGATAGAACATGTCCTATTATTGTCTGCATAACGGACAAGAATAGTACTGTTCTATTAGGGGCCAGATGTTCCGTTCCACGAAAAACGGAATGCACACGGATGTCATCCTTATTTTTTGCAGATCCGACTTTTGCGGACCGCAAACTACAGAAAAAGCCATACGGTCGTGTGCATGAGCCCTAAGTCATAAATATCTTTTCCTGGATAACCCCTTTAAGGATCTACAAGGTTTCATGATTGCGGTCCCAATGTTTTGATGCTGCTGAGACGCTTCTGATACTTGGGTTCTGAATATGTTCACCACACATTGTAGTCTACAATTAGGGTCCATTCATACGACTGTATGTGTTTTGCGGATCCGCAAAACACGGACACCAGCAATGTGCGTTCCGCATTTTGCAGACCGCACATCGCCGACACTCTCATAAAAAATGCCTTTTCTTGTCCGCAATTGCGGACAAGAATAGGACATGTTCTATTTTTTTGCGGAACGGAAGTGCGGAACCGGAAGTGAAGATTCGCAAATGCGGATGCGGACAGCACATTCCGGCCCCATTTTAAATGAATGGTTCCGCACCTGTTCTGCAAAATTGCGGAACGGATGCGGACCCATTTTGCGGACGTGTGAATAGACCCTTAATGCAATTAATGCAATCCACTACGTGTGTTATACTACTATTAAGAAAAAAACTACCTGTACTGTATGAATCAGTCTGTGTTGATTTGCAAATATTTTACAGTATACATAGAACCCAAGTATCAGAAGTGTCTCAGCAGCATCAAAACATTTTATTAGGTACCATAAAAGCAGTGTGAACACTCTACAGGTGATATGGATAGAGAAAGTAACTGAGCACATAGAGGGAGGTGACTGGGACCATAAGATACATAAAGGGGTTATTAAGGCCTCATTTTTTTCCTTTTCCCTGTGTCCCCTGCCAGGCCCTGCACTGAGATCGGGAGAGTAGTCACGTGCCTGCGCCCTCTGTTGAGACTGTATTTCCTCTGGCCTCCTATGATCCTCTCTGTAAGAATTCCCTGCCGAACAATTGTGATGTCAGACCCATGTTATCTTGGAATGGGCTCCCAAACCTCAAGCAGGGTAGTAGTCCACTGCTTGTAATATCAGAGATGTGCGAGAGGCAGTGATGGCCAGTTTGCATTGTTCGCCCGCGAACATATGCGGGCTGCCATCTTTTTTTACAAGTCCGGTGAGGCACAGGTAAGCCCTCACCTGTGCCTGTGCCGCAAGCCGGTCTGAAAACAAATGCGGTCACCGTGAGCAGGCAGTTCCGAGAACAGCCCGATGAAGGACCCCGGTGGCTGTTCTTGGAACTGCCTGCTCCCACTGACCGCACTTGTTTTCAGACCGGCTCATTAGCATTCAGGAGGCAAGGGAGGTGAGAACAGTACTGCACTGGCTGTACTCACCTTCCCTGGTCTTACTGTGCGCTGTCAGGTCACAGTACAGCACAGCGGAAGAAGACCAGGGAGGGTAAGTGAATCTGACAAGTGGCAGCGCCATCTGCAGCTGGAGTGGTAAGTTTATTTATTTTTAATTGTCTGATCTGAGGTCTGATTGGATGCTGGGGGGGTCTGATAGGGTCTCATATGAGGCTAATGGAGGATGGGGAGGGTCTGATCTGAGGCTAATTGAGGGTGGGGAAGGTCTGATCTGAGGCTGGGAGGTGTGATGAGGTCTGATCTGATGCTGGGAGGGGTTTGATCTGAGGCTAAGGGGTCTGATGAGGGTTGATATGAGGCTAGGGAGGGTCTGATGGGGGTGTGATCTGAGGCTGGGAGGTCTGATGGGGGTGTGATCTGAAGCTGGGAGGTCTGATGGGGGTGTGATCTGAGGCTGGGGTGTGTGATATAAAGCTGGGGAGGGTCTGATCTGAGGCTGGTGGGTCTGATGCTGGTGGGTCTGATTTGAGGCTGGGGTATCTGATTTGAGGCTGGGGTATCTGATGGAGGCTGATCTGAGAGGCCTGGTGGAAGTCTGATCTGAGGCTGATGTAGGCTGGGAGTCTGATAGGAGGCTGATGGAGGTGTGTGTGTGTGTATGTGTGTGTGTGGGGTTAAGATCTGAGACTGAGAAAGGGACAAACAAAGGCAGAGACAATTGTGAAGGAAGAGTCAGGGACAGTGGCAGAGTCAAAGCTGGGTGAACCCCTCTCTGGACCCATCCTGGGTTTAGCTTGGCTGCCATTAATGCCAAATAAATAACTAAATAAATAACATTCTGAACTTGAAAATTAGACTGCTATGCTTGGTCAAAATGGCACCTGTACTATATGTACTATATATGCAGCGTCCCACTCAGGACACGTGGGAACTGCAAAATTACTGTAAAACAACATTATCCTACTGCATGTCATTTTGTATTGCATCCCTGTTCATAGGCTGCTCTGGTGTAATTTATACGTCCCACCACTAGATGGGGACAGCACTTAGGTCAGGCCTAGTATAGGGAGTGTAGGAAGAGAGATGGAGAGAGAAAGAGTAGTCAGTTGGCAGTAGAAGTGAGAGAGTAGCAGAGGCAATGGTTACTCTGAGGCTACACACCACACATTAGTGGGTGAAGCTAAAGGCAGAAATGAGGTAGAGCCAAGGTATGAGGCGCAGGAGAGCGTTTTCCTCCTGAGACCTTCTTAGATCCCAGAACCTACAACCAGAGGATAGCGTTTTCGTCCCTGGAGAAATTTACCAAGCTAAGGGTACTTTCACACTTGCGGCAGGACGGATCCAACAGGCTGTTCGCCCAGCGTATCAGTCCTTCCGCTGTTTCGCCGTGCCGCTGGACTGCCGCTCTGTCCCCATTGACTATAATGGGGACGGGGCGGCACTCCGGCGCAGTACGGCAGTTCGCGGTCGGACATGCAGGACTTTTAGTCCGGCGGCCTTTCGCCGTGCACTGCCATACACCGTTGCCCCCGTCCCCATTATAGTCAATGGGGACGGAGCGGCAGTCCTCAACACTTGTTGTCTTCCTCAACACTGTGCTGCCAGCCCAGGGAGGCTTTCTGCTAACCGTGAGTAAACCAATGAACTGTGTTGTTACTTGGCCCCTCATCGGCCCACCGTGCACCTCACGTTTAGCCCCTGCGGTTCTGGCTGGCTGCATATATAATGCAGGCGCAATTTTGTGCTGCAAAAATGAAGCGCAATTTCTGTAACTTACCCCTAAGTTAATTATATGTTTGACCAAATATAGCAGTAACATTTTTAAGTTGAGAATTTTGTATGCCCCGCGAACAATGTTACAAATATCAAAATGGCCCTCGGCAGCAAACGGTTCCCCACCCCTGATCTATGCCCACAACCTGGAAGTTCAGGTTGTAAACCATGGAGCGCAGTGGGGGCATGGGGACTGAAGTTGACAGGTGCACTATAAGGCTTGGTCTACACGACGACATTTGAGATGGATTTTTCTGCGACTGTCGTGTCGCAGTCGCAGCATGTCGCATGTTGCAGTGCGACACCATAGACTGCCATTATAAAAATTGTCGCGCGACATTAGTGCAACAAAATGTTGCGCCCTATCTGTCGCGCAACAAATGTCGTCGTGTAGACCTAGCCTTACACAAATGACGTTTTCTAATATCCTGCACAACCCCTCTAATCATAGAACCTTGTGGATCCATCGTCTGGATTGCCACCCTAAGGGATTACATTTCTGTACTGATACATTTCTATTGAGGATTGTTCATGTGGTATCTGTAGTTTCAAACATTCATTTTATAGGGTTAACAAGTACCTTCCGTAGATTGGTGTTAATTTATTGCAGCACGAACTCTTAACATTCACCTGCTATCTTAGCCATGACTAAGGATGATATGCTTCACTGAAACGCGTAGGTTGTGTCGACCGTCTTGCGTGCATGTTTTTAACAAGATTAATTAAAGTATCTTTTTTTATGAACGGGTGCGGAGAACTACTTTTTTTTTTTTTATAAATCTGTTTGCACCATTTTTTGCTGTGACTGAAGTGACCTGCTCTTTCCCAGCAAACATAGTGATAATGAACAGTCCAATGTTGGACTGGGGTACCTAGGGCCCACCAGTAAAATGTATTTTGGGGGCCCAACATACGGATACATCCAAATATAATAAATAATTGAACAAGTTTTTTTTTATATGAACATAGGCTGGTTGAGGGGCTGTACGTTGAATATATGTATGTAGTGCAGTAAGTCCACTGTGTTATGTGCCACTTGTGCAGGGGGTGGAAGATTAGGGGCCCACCTAGCTCAGGGGCCCACCGGGGATTCCCCTGTACCCCTGTGGGCCAGTCCGAGCCTGCGTCCATCTGATCTGCACTCACTGACAGGAGCGTCCGGCTGCGGCTGATCACCAGAGTGAGCAGTTGTGTTTTGTAATTTCTCCCCGGTGACAGCGCTCTCCTTCTATGTCGCCTGATTCCCCCCCTCCCTCGCCTGCGTTGTTTCCTTACTGCTGGTTTTGTTTTCTGCTAGCTATTTAATTGTAATTAAACTCCTGCTGTCGATAAGGGAGCGTGAGCGGAAGGAAAACAATATCACTTTGCAAGGCACGGCGAGATAAAACCAAATGGTGCATTCCTCATCCCTGCTCAATGTGATGCCACCGGCGGATCTCCTCGCCGCTCCCGCGTGCTCCTTATTGCATTATCGCAGTATGTGTGTTATTTAGGGACAGGAGACCAACTGTGATCAAGAAAATTAGGAGATGTGGGCAGCCAGGCTGACATTTCCAATCTGACTTTAATCATTGTGGGGGCTTGGGGGGGTCCTAAAGCCTAAGGTCAAAGCGTGCGTCTTTCATTTTGCACTTGAGTTGAATCCTTAAAGGGGTATGATCCTGGCGAAGGCAGTTGTATGTGGCGGCATGTGTATTGTAGCCCCGATTTAATACAGTGTTTCATTTGCAACGGTGCAACGGAATAGCTTAATTTATGTCTGTAGGAAATTTGGGGGTCATTTATTAAGACCGCCATTTTAAACACCGTTCTTAATAACCCCTGTGCTAGCGGTGGATCCCTCAAAGTTATGTAGAGGTGCCGGCCTCTACATAACTTTGGTGCATCCACTGCCGGTCTAAATATAAGACAGCTTCCTTGCTGGCTTAAATTTAGACCATTTTCTATGCCTAAAAGGCCTCATGCACACAACCGTTGTTTTATTCCGTGTCCGTTGCGCCGTTTTTCATGATTTTCGGCGGTCCCATTGATTTTCAATTGGTCCGTTGAAAACTCGGCTAATGCACCGTTTGCCATCCGCGTCCGTGATCCGTGGCTCTATAACCTGTCCTATTATTTTCGTGGAAAACGGTTTGCGGCCCCATTCAAGTCAATGGGACCGCTAAAAAACGCAGAAGCACACAAGATTGTTATCCGCGTTTGCGTCCGTTTTTCTCCTAGCATTTGCATGGCAACCCTGTCTTAGACTTTTTTTTTACATTCCTTTATGTCTGGTGTTCCTCCAAAAATAAAGGAAGACACACGGAAACAAAAACGGATCACGTAACAACAGAACCCCATTTTGCGGAACGGAACACAACAACAGTCGTGTGCATGAGGCCTTACAGGCATAGAAAATTATAACTGAGACGGTCCTGCTGTTCCTTCCTCGCCCATACCACACCCCATTTTTTAAACCTGGCGTGAGCAGGGAAAAGTCACAGTTTGCGACAGATATATGCCAGAAAACTGGCATGTATCATTTAGTAAATGACCCCCTTTGTCTTTATATTCTACAAAGCACAGATCTCATAGGACCCCCGCTGCTCCCATTATACATGTGTAAAACACTTCCATAATGAAAAGCGTAACGCCCCAGATTTCTGAGGAATTTAGATTTTTTTTTTATTAGGTAGATGAAAAGTTTTAATTAAAAAAACTGTAATAAAAAAGTCAACCACTTTATTCAACTTCTGTGTTTGAAAAAGTGGATCGTGTGCTTCCTAAATATGGAGCTCATTCTGAACAAATACATAGATTGATAAATCTTCTGCTTCCCTTCACAAAGCATATTATAAAACTATCCGTCAGCAGCCACCACTAGAGGGAGCTCAGTGCATAGGCATGTATACAGTTGCCTTTGATTTTAATAGAAGCTGTAAATAATCTCTTTACACTGAACAACTGATGGAAAATGCAGTAAATCTATGTCGGGAACAGCAGAAGCCGTTCAGTGCCAGGCCTCATAGCAGTCATCTGGTCTGCCTCTATAGTGCAGTAGGTACAAAGTATCAGTATTGACAACCTGCAGAGAGACGTTTCAGATACGACAAGGAGGTAAAGTGTTGCGACAGTTCAGCTAATACGGCCAATAAGCAGCTGGATAACAAGCTCTGGGGACAAAGTGAGCATTTGTAACCAGTTTAAAATAACCAGCTATTGATTGCTCCTTTACACTTACTATATCTTATTGATGCTCCGTCCATTGAGCAGCCTCCTAACGAGCCAGTCAGTAGCTGGAAATTGGTCATTATGTATGCCCCTCCCTACTGTGAGCCCTACTAGCCAATCATTAGCGCAGAACAGGGTCACATGACACTCCTCCGCTGTTCTAAAGAGTCTGAAGGGCAGGGCTTATTACTCCTGGTTCTCTTGACTGCCACATGAGATTCCATTTACCTTGAGCATCACAGAGAGAATACGCCCTGATGGTGCCTTAAAGGGCTTACCTTACAAACAATATTCTAAATTTTCAAACCAGCCCCTGCATCTAAGTACTTTTGTAATTGCATGTAATTAAAAATTTTGTACAGCCACCGAGTTATTCACTGAAATCTATCTGTATAGCGCCACCTGCTGTTTGATACTTTTCTAAATTCTTTGTCCTGCTCACTGAGATGGAAGCACATGCTCAGTTCCATAATTCAACTACCACCAGCTGCAGTAGAAAGAACACACCCCTTGAGAAAGGGCACGTCCCCTAAGATGCCAGCTGGAAATAAATACAGTAGAGCAACTAGAGCAATAAATGTGAAGATATCTGGATCCATGTGAGGTACAGGGCTGGTTCTAAATGTGTTAGAAAGAGATGATTGTGTACTGTAATGTGTCTATTTTCACTTTTTTACAATACTCATGGGATAACCCATTTAATCGCAGCTATTTACAATTTCTTTAGGATGTGACACAAACAGGACCCAGTATGAAGAGGAAATAAAAGGCTCCTGGCTTCTCCCGGACCACATCTGGGTATATGGTTACTAATATTATGGATGCCACTCGTTCCTTCACCGTCTCTCCGTGTGCGGTGAGCGTTGCACAGGATAAACCTCTGTAACAGTGGCGGCAGAATAGACTCATATACAACTGGCGCCAGGGAAATTGTTATTCCAGCTTTTTAATGTGAACATAAACAGGAATCTAATATTAAAAAGCTAAATCTGCCGTCCTGCTTCACAGCAAGAGATAAAGATATAAAACAGATCTATGCCACGCTCGGAGCGCAGACAAGGACCGCTGCTTGTTCGCCACTTTCCAGGACATTAAGACACAAGGTTCTCGTATAGTAGGATCACAATATGGTGTTAGTGAACATCCCTTATAAATAGAAGTCCCTGAGTCGCCTCCTGACAAACTAATGAGAAGTTTATTCATCAGTATCATTATATCTGCTTCAAGGAAAGCTGTGTGACAACCAATATGGCTGCCAAGACAGCGTCTACTGTAGCTGACACCCAGCTTGCTCACACCCCTGGGCGGAAGGGGTGAATTTATCAAGCTGGGAGACAAGTGGGATCTGTAATTGTGGTCAATTTTTCTTGAGCGTATCTGGGAAAGCTGGATGACAATACTTTTGGCCGTGCTAAGACTCATGAAGGGCAACTCTTTTAGCTACGCAAAGATATACAAAAGGGTGGACTGGGAACTTAAAATGGCCCTCGGGAAAAACAAAAGTGGCCCCATTTTGTAGTTCTGTCCAAATTTACAGAAGGAAAGGCCAACACAAGTAGGCGGTCCATATTGTGGCACATTAGACCACCCCAGAAGAGCCAAATACTAAAGTGCATCACATTATACCGCCCCAGCAACAGAACATACCTCCCTAAAAACTTCCCCTTTGTAGAGGCCAGCACCGCGGCTGCCATGTTCTGTCCTCCTACTCCAGTTGCCTCACAAATGGCAATATAGTTAAATTCAGGAGTCAAGAGGGGAGCGTCTATGGCCAGTCCACCCCTGAATATACAACACTATCAAGACAAGGGTCATATAATTGTACAAATAGGCAGTTTACTATATATTCAGGAGTGTGGACGAGCTGGGTGACAACACCATCCACCAGTATTGTCTGCCGTCCAACTTTTCTAGCCACAAGCAAACATATTTAATTTAAACAGGGTTTCCATGATTAAAGGAGTCATCCCATGAAAAATATTCTTTTTTATTCTTTTTTTAATTGCATGTAATTAAAAATTTTGCATAGCCACTGAGTTTTTCAATAAAATGTATCTTTAAAGTGCCACCTGCTGTTTGTTTTTTTCTTATTTCTTTGTCCTGCTCACTGAGATGGCCGCACATGCTCAGTTTCATCCTTCAGCTGCCTCCTGAGCAGGGATAGGCAGAGAATGGACACGCCCCCTTAGCTGCAGTAGAAAAGACACTCCCCTTGATCTGCCAGGTTGACATAAATCTAGCAGAGCAATGAATATGGAGATCTCTGGATCCACGTGAGGTACAGGGCTGGTTCTAGCTTTTATAGAAATTAATTATCATGTACTTTATGATCTATAATTCAAAATTTTTATGTTAGTTATTGGATAACCCCTTTAAGAAAACACAACTGCTTTCATCCAGAGATTATGTCATACCTGTCCATAGGTTGTGTATAGTATTGCAGCGTTTTCCTATTCATGTTGATAGAGCTGACACAAGACAGTTTTTGGAAGAAACAGTTTGCAGTAATTTTCCACCTCCAGATGTTACCACCAGGAGGTGGCACCATGGCTGGCTCCTTACCATTTACTGTCAAGGTGATTTCCCTCTCGCCAGCACCCACTCGTGGTACGACTGCTCGGCAAACATATTTCCCAGCATCCTCTTGGCGCACGTTTTTTAGTGTCAGGTAGTTGTCATTACTGAGGACCTGAGGGAAACATACAAGGTTATAAAAATAATTACAGAAAATGGCACATTCATTAAATGATGACTGTTGTAGTTTCATGGTTTGCTTCTCAGGTCTGTACATGTCATCACGTACAGATTTTGTTATTAAAGCAACATAATCTTTGGAAAGTTCTATATTTTAAAGCTAATTCTTATTTATTTGCAGTAAATGCTTGTGAAAACATCAATACAGTGCAGTATTTATTCTGGCCACTAGATGTCAGGACAGCAAAACATATTCCAGACAAGTAAAATCTCATTTTACAGCCTGTTGCAAAGAGTGCTATCAAAGACTGTCAGGAATGGGCTAATACCACATACCAGAAATTGCCAGATTATCAGACTTTCCATAGATGCAGGTAACTTAAGATCAGTGGTATCTGGCTGGATTATGAGATATTATTGAATAGCCTTGACAAATTCTACATGAAAGTGCTATTTCCCTGTTTTTTTCCAGTGTCTCATTGATCTAGTGAAATCTGGCAACCTTGTGCCTCAGCAAGACAAGAAGTTTGTTGGCCACAGTAATAGCGGTACCTGCGGTTGTAGGGGACAGGCTTGACATTCTTTTTCTGTATTTGCAATTTTAGAAAATGAATTATTTGCACTTGTCATCTCTTACATGAAGGTTGTTGAACATATTGAAATGGGAAAAAAAATTGGAAATAAAATTCTGCTTTCATACGATCGTGCACGGACTATAAAGCCGCTGACCTCAGGAAAGCGCTAAGTAATATTTTTTTGCCATTTAACTTTAGAAATAAATGTCAAAGCTTCAGCCGTGATTCTGCTCTGGCTGAAAAGTTCAGGCTGTGAAGAATCATGATCCTGAGAATGGAAAACTGTGTGAACTGGGAAGGTATTAAACATTGGGGCGGGCAGCCACGCACTGCCCCCACTGATGACGGAAAGTTACAATTCCTGTTTGTTACGTGGAGTCACAAGACCTTCTATTATTGCACTATGCAAGGGAATCCATGTTGTCTGCTGTACAATACAAATGTAGGGGCTCCTTTATTAATTGTCTTTGTACTGCTGAAAAAAAAGCATCAGAGCATGACCACCTATTCTGGATCACAGGGTGGTCGTAACCAAGGAAACTAGCAATGTATAATGTGATGGAAAAATGAATCTAGCCAGCAAAGGAAGCAATATGGACAATCACAATATATTAGTAAGGACCTTGTATTAACTTTCTCTACATGATAAATGCCATTTTGCGGAAGTGAGACAGCCCCTTTAAACCTTACATCGGGCGATCGGGAATATTTACTGTAAACCCCCCAAAAAAGATTCAGATTTGTCCAAACAGAAAGAATTCAGATCTGCCACCCCTACTGACAATATTTGGTAAATTTGTCACTTTAACCCCTTAGTGACCAGCCTGTTTTGGGCTTTAGTGACCAAGATTTTCTTTTTTCATCGTCATTTTTTAAATAATTTTTCAGGACAAAAAAAAGTTTGGGCAAGTTGTTGTTTTTAAAAGCACCATTTTGAGCTGCACATAACTTACTGTTGACAAGCTTATTTTTTTAATGGAAAAAAGGTATATTTATTAACTTGTAGTTTTTTTAAATAAAACAAACTTTTTTTAAAAACATTTGTCAAGTGGATTTTAACAGGTGATCATTTGATTGCTTCTATAATATTATATTGTCAGCTCTATACTGACAGTGCCCAGCAGGCTGCGCCATAGAGGCTGAGCCTGAAACGTATATACTATTAGGGCCTAGGCTACTATGCTAATACATTTGCACCTTGCAGTCTCATTCGTGTTGTGCTGATGGGAGACAAAAGGAGCCCCTTCCCTCTAAACCACAGCATCTAAGGGGTTAACTGGCCCTGATCTGCAATTCTGCCTATCCGGGCTGATAAAGCAGGAGCAGACACCTGACTAGGCCGCTGTAAAAAGGCAGTGGCTTAGCCTAAGGCCCCTTAATGACGGCCAATACACCTTGGCAGCAAAAAAAAACTGTCAAAGAGTCTTAATACATTATTCTCCTAGACCACTTGTGAGATGCCACTCTTGATTAATTCTCCCCTTGTCTTTAATTTCTCATTTTCAATATTTCGGGTTGCTGTCATTAAACGTAGAGACAGAAAAACAACAGGATCACATTTACAGCGAGAGAAAATCTCTAGTAATGGGCCCTGCGTTTCTCTCAGTTAGTGAGGATAGGTTTTCAGCCCCTGTATGTAAGCAAGAAGGATATTGTGGTGTCATGCCGCAGTGACCTTGCCCCTTTTCGTAACCTCTGCCCATTGTGGCGAGTGCACCTGAGACATTTCTGCGCAACATCTTCTTGAGGAAGAATGTGTGACTTTTGTAGACCAGAAAAGCATACAGTCTTTGCGAATGACCCCCAAATAGTTTTATTTACATGGAGACTTCAGCTACCACTGGGTGACACAACTCATGTCATGTGAATGGCTAAGGTTTGGGGCTACGTTTCGCATCGTAGGATGTATTGTACTTACCACACCAGAACCACGTTTCATCCAGACAATGGTAAGAGAGGGGTTACCAATCCACGCACAATGGAAGGTGGCTTCTGATCCGAGGTCCACAACAATGGATTCCGGTTCTGTGGCCATCCGAGGTCCAACTGTAAATGGAAGAAGAGTAACTTTACCCTGGGCAAGAAAATACTGAGATCACATGTGTCAGATCACATATATCAGAAAGTCGTGAGTAGGAATTGTATTGCAGCGTAGCTGGCCATGGCCGATGCTACAGTACATCGGTAAAATGCTACACATCTGCGCACATGATGGTGGGCTCTGCCCCTGCACTATGGACATTGTAGTTCAGCTCTTAAATGAGTGCCTCATTCACACGACCATGTCCATTTTGCAGTTTGCAAACTACAAATCGGCAAAATACGGAAGCAGTCAGGGTTACCGTTTGTAAAGATAGGCAACCTTTTTCCTGTGTCCATGAAAAAAAAAAAATAGACGTGTCTGTGATTTTTTGGAGGCTGGTGGTACCTCACTAGATTACTTTGGTGGTAATTATCATCATTTTACAGCTCACAGTAAATGCTGGTAAAGAGTTCTTATTGGTATATTGAGCTATACACATGTATGACTTATAACCTTTATCATTCTTTATAGTTTTCTAATTTGTCCGTAAAACATGTTAGCTGTCCGTGATTTTGGGATTAATTTTCCAGAAAAAAGAAAGTTGGCAACCCTTGACTTCAATGGGTTTGTGGTCCTCATTTTACAGACATATTCTATATTTTTGCAGTGCCGAAAGCACACAGGTGAGATATGTTAGATTTTCATCCCAGAAATCCGGAGAGAAAATCTGCAGTGTATCCACTATGTGTAAGCAGTGATGGGCAGTTCGCCCGCGAACACATGCGAGCTGCCATCTTAAATCACAAGTCCGGCGAGGCACAGGTAAGCCCTTACCTGTGCCGGCGCCGAGAGCCGCCGGGGGCCTTTATCGGGCTGTTCTCGGGACTGTCTGCTCCCGGTGACCGCATTTGTTTCAGACTGGCTCGCGGCTCAGGCACAGGTAAGGGCTTACCTGTGCATCGCCGGACTTGTGATTTAAGATGGCAGCCCACATGTGTTCGTGGGCGAACACGGCGAACTGGCCATCACTGTGTGTGAACATACCCTAACTTTCAAAATGCTTAAATTTACTTATCTGCTATTGACTGAGTTATATGATGTCTCACACTCCACTAACATCCACAGCAGCATTCATAATACTGCCATGGGGTAAATGCACACTGCAGTGCAGCTTATGCGGATTTTCATAAGGATTTCACTGCGTTTCCGCACCAAATCCGCATCAAAGTCCGTATGTGTTACTTGCTGATTTTGTTGTGGATTTTGATGTTTTGCAAAGGGTGAAGTCTGCTCAAACAATTGACAAGCTGCGCATTTCAAGATCTGTTTCCACGTGGATAATTTTCGCGCTGTGTACATGAGATTCTCAAAATCTCATCACCTTAGCTAGCACTGTATCACGCGGCAGATTTTACACATTAAAATACACGCGGAAAATCTGCACGTAATACGCACCATATGCATGTGGCTTAGCGTTTAGAAATAAATTCCTTTCCCCTCTGCCGTTACGTATGTCCCCTAAAAGTGGAACTGTTGTCTAATATCCCACAATGCAGTGCAGAACTATAAATACAGCTCTGGGTGTGACTGGAGTGTACAATCCTAAAATACGTAAAATAGTCAAAAAATGGTCTCTTTAAAGAGGGGGGGATGGGTAAATTCTTACAATAAACATCTACTGTTCTGCTGATGTTGGTGCTGCCCAGGGCATTGGTGACCTCGCAGGAAACCGGTTCTGAGAAGTAGGAGTAGTCGACCACCGTCTCATACGTTTCTTCCGTCAGTTCCTTCAGCAGTTGTCCACCTTTTGCCCACCTAAAAAACCACAACAGACAATGTGAGAGAAGGACGACGACAGATGTCACCACCACCCCTATCAGCGAAGCAACCAATAATTATAAATGAAAATATTTTTAAGGGCCATAAAGTTGAATTATTATATAATGAAAAGCTTTGCAAATTTCTAATACTTTTTCAAGAACTCTGCTTGCTTAGAACATTCACTGCTTACAGCCAGAAGCTGGGAATTCTTCCTGGCGGTCACGTAGTCCTATGGGCTTGTACAAGAATAAGTAATATTTGGAGATAAAACGCGTGCAACGACAGATATCTTATGTCAATTGTTCTCCCCCGCCCCCCCGCCAAAGATTCCATCGATGGGTTACCAGACTCCTCGTTGTCTGTTCCTGGGGTGCAGAATTGCACCGAGGATATCAGAGCCATTCTCCAGCTGCTCGGGGATAATGGAAGGAGAATGTTTGGAGGAGGAGAAGCAGTCGCAGCCATTGATAGGGGCAATTACACCCGTACATTCAGAGCTGGAGCCTCCATTAGCTGCTCATGTTATTTGATATTAGCTCAGAACATTGAGTCTTTAATGTCCGCACATTATAACATTCATTAGCCACGTGGCTACTGAGCACAATGCAGGAAATGAGAGCGCATTTATAAACCATTATAGCTGCCGAGCCCGAAACATCATAAGCAGTGAGTCTAGAGCCTGAAACAGTATACATTATGCTATAGACATTTGATATAACACTAACATAAGCTGCAGCGCAGCACACAGCATACTCCTGCTTCGGTCACTGCAAGCCACTAAGGCAATTAACCTATGGAAACCACGAGGACACAAGATCCATGCAGAATTGGCCAAGAAAGGTAAGCTGTCTGCTGAGCTACCTGCAGTGCAAGCATCTGACTGTCCTCAAGGGGGCAGTAGTTATAACCGATGCATAGAATATACAGTATATTGAGAAACTGAGCAGCAAGATGGTAATTAACAGAATGAAATATAAATCAAAATATATCAATATCTTACTGAATGTAGCAGGGGTGGCGAGGCGGCCAGCATTGCACAGGTTAATGCTTTCCCCCAGTTGTCGAAAGCGAGGCGTACTATCGGATAATTAGCACTCTTGTTAATGGCGATTAGCACTTCGCAGCTCCTCTCATAATGTTTAATTAAGAGACCTGCATGTTGAGATGCTAAACTGCGAGCACCTCTTATTTTTTTTTTTAAGGTATTGCAAACGGAAAACTGGTGAAAGTGACGTTAAAAGATGATTCTGACACATAAAATACCGGCTGCTTATCAGATATGGGGGAGCGCAGGTGACTGCCAAGACCGGTGGGGTTAGGAGAGAGGTTAGCCATCACCATTCCTGGGGTCCTGACCATGTGACATGATGATGTGAGTACAGGTCAATAAATCCATGCACATATGAACGGACGCTGCCTATGATAGTCAGTTTGGGGAATGGGAAGTGTGTAACGTCCAGGAACAAACCGTAAAAATGCGTACCCCCCAGGTTTGGGGTACTACACGTGGAATACGGACGACATACGGAGAGCAAAAAACACGGACCAAACACAGATTGTTCATGGACATCGTCACGGATGAACCATTGAGCAGCTTGTCATGAATGTCATCATGGATTTGTGAAAGAGGCCTAAGGTAGGGATAACTTTCACTAGGCAGTCTTAAATTATCACAGCAGCTCAGGTTGTAGAGGGAGTTGCAGAGAGAGCTGAGACTCTAGGTGTAATGGTAACGCCCCCGTTGCTCCTAGAGTCTGATTTGCATATATTACAACTTTATTTTTCTCAGCAATGTGGACACATATGAACATAGGACCAACACAGATGCCTTCAGGTGCCAAGCGCACATATAAAAGCTCAGACAGAGGGGGCACTACCATTCTTACATCTAGCTACTGTCTCTAATGAGAGAATGTCATCTGTGTATTTAATTAAAGGTCCTCTGATACCGTGCCTTAATAATATTGTTATGAAACTGTTATTATATATATGTGCCTGGTTGTCCAGCAGGTGGCAGTGTACCTGGCAGAGATCTTTAGTTAGAATGGAACTTACCATTCTACCCCTTCCCCTCCCTTTTGGGCAGAAGTGGGCTAGTCCTGTTTCCTACCAAGGGAGGGGTTGCAGGAAACTGTATGAAGAGTTGAGTTTTAGAGTCCAAAGGGACCAGACATGGCACAGTGAGGGGAGCGTTCCCTCCTCCTGCAGCAGGAGTCATCCAGGGGAAGCAGCTTGCAAAGCACCCCAACTCCTTGCAGTTCATAGACTGGGTATTACGAGCAGGTCAACAGCCAAAGGCACCCCACTCAGATATACCACCAGAAGTGCTAGAAAATCCAGTAACCAGACTGAAGCCAGAGATTAACACAGCAGCAGAGAGACAAAGCAAAGTATTCAGGTTTACCAGCCAGTTTACCCTTAGCCTGCTGGAGCCAAGAGAAAGATCAAGTATTGTTTAGATGACACGTGTTTATTGCAAGTAAAAACCGTTAAACTTCACCAAGTCTGGACTCTACTTACTCCACCAACTACAACTCCATTGTTGGAATAGGTCATGCATCATGCGTTCAGTAGGCGCGATCAGAATGATGCGGTGCTCAGCCAGGAACACCCCCCCTCCCCCTCCTATCTCTGTACCTGATTGGAGCAAAATAATAATTGTGAAGTGGTCTCAGCTGAGTAATGGGTTTATATGGTGGATAGCAACTCAGTGACTGCATTCCCTTGGATAAAGCTTAGGCGAAACGTACATCAAGGAGTTCTTCTCTCTCTTTCCCCCCTCCACGGGTACCAGGGTCAGTATGTTATGTGTCTGTGTTTGGTAATATCTGGTTTATACTGATACCACTTTGATTGCCACTAATGATATTTATTGAGATATTCCCAAGTTGGAGCCATTGTTTTGGACCAAAGTGTGTTTGGGATTTTTATATGTAAATTGGCAATCTTTGGCATAGGTATTAGACTCACATATTGTTCCATTGCTGACCCATCACAGATGATTGTACTGTATGCAATACTATTGGCACTTTAACATGTTTATTTTTTATTGTCAGGTACATACAATTACCTTTATTTACAGCCAGGTCCATGAATATTGGGACATTAACACAATTTTAACATTTTTGGCTCTATACACCACCACAATGGATTTAAAAATAAATTAACAAGATGTGCCTTAACTGCAGACTGTCATCTTTAATTTGAGGATATTTACATCCAAATCAGGTGAACGGTGTAGGAATTACAACAGTTTGCATATGTGCCTCCCACTTGTTAAGGGACCAAAAGTAATGGGACAGAATAATAATAAATCAAACTTTCACTTTTTAATACTTGGTCGCAAATCCTTTGCAGCCAATTACAGCCTGAAGTCTGGAACGCATAGACATCACCAGGCGCTGGGTTTCATCCCTGGTGATGCTCTGCCAGGCCTCTACTGCAGCTGTCTTCAGTTCCTGCTTGTTCTTGGGGCATTTTCCCTTCAGTTTTGTCTTCAGCAAGTGAAATGCATGCTCAATCGGATTCAGGTCAGGTGATTGACTTGGCCATTGCATAACATTCCACTTCTTTCCCTTAAAAAACTCTTTGGTTGCTTTTGGAGTATGCTTTGGGTCATTGTCCATCTGCACTGTGAAGCGCAGTCTAATGAGTTCTGAAGCATTTGGCTGAATAGGAGAAGATAATATTGCCCGAAACACTTCAGAATTCATCATGCTGCTTTTTTCAGCAGTCACATCATCAATAGATACAAGAGAACCAGTTCCATTGGCAGCCATACATGCCCACGCCATTACACTACCACCACCATGCTTCACTGATGAGGTGGTATGCTTAGGATCATGAGCAGTTCCTTTCCTTCTCCATACTCTTCTCTTCCCATCACTCTGGTACAAGTTGATCTTGGTCTCATCTGTCTATAGGATGTTGTTCCAGAACTGTGAAGGCTTTTTTAGATGTCGTTTGGCAAACTCTAATCTGGCCTTCCTGTTTTTGAGACTCACCAATGGTTTACATCTTTTGGTGAACCCTCTGTATTCACTCTGGTGAAGTTTTCTCTTGATTGTTGACTTTGACACACATACACCTACCTCCTGGAGAGAGAGTGTTCTTGATCTGGCCAACTGGTGTGAAGGGTGTTTTCTTCACCAGGGAAAGAATTCTTCGGTCATCCATTTCCGTGGTCTTCTGGGTCTTTTGGTGTTGCTGAGCTCACCGGTGCGTTCCTTCTTTCTTTTTAAGAATGTTTCAAACTGTTGTTTTGGCCACGCCTAATGTTTTTGCTATTTTTCTGACGGGTTTGTTTTGTTTTTTCAGCCTAATGATGGCTTGCTTCACGGATAGTGACCGCTCTTTGGATCTCATCTTGAGAAAGGACAGCAAAAGATTCCAAATGCAAATAGCACACTTGAATTGAACTCTGGACCTTTTATCTGCTCATTGTAATTGGGATAATGAGGGAATAAGGCCTCTTTCACACTTGCGTTGTCCGGATCCGGCGTGTACTCCACTTGCCGGAATTACACGCCGGATTCCGGAAAAACGCAAGTGTACTGAAAGCATTTGAAGACGGATCCATCTTCAAAATACTTTTTGTGTTACTAAGGCACCCAGGACGCTATTAAAGTCCTGGTTGCCATAGTAGGAGCGGGGGAGCGGTATACTTACAGTCCGCGCGGCTCCCGGGGCGCTCCAGAGTGACGTCAGAGCGCCCCATGCGCATGGATGACGTGCCATGCGATCACGTGATCCATGCGCTTGGGGCGCCCTGACGTCACTCTGGAGCGCCCCGGGAGCGGCACGGGCGGTAAGTATGCTGCTCCCCCGCTCCCCACTACACTTTACCATGGCTGCCAGGACTTTAGCGTCCCGGCAGCCATGGTAACCATTGAGAAAAAGCTAAACGTCGGATCCGGCAATGCGCCGAAACAACGTTTAGCTTAAGGCCGGATCCGGATCAATGCCTTTCAATGGGTATTCATTCCGGATCCGGCCTTGCGGCAAGTCTTCAGGATTTTTGTTTGGAGCAAAAAGCGCAGCATGCTGCAGTATTTTCTCCAGCCAAAAAACGTTCCGTTCCGGAACTGAAGACATCCTGATGCATCCTGAACGGATTTCACTCCATTCAGAATGCATTAGGATAATCCTGATCAGGATTCTTCCGGCATAGAGCCCCGACGACGGAACTCTATGCCGGAAGAAAAGAACGCAAGTGTGAAAGAGCCCTTACACACCTGGCCATGGAACAGATGAGAAACCAATTGTCCCATTACTTTTGGTCCCTTAACAGGTGGGAGGCACATATGCAAACTGTTGTAATTCCTGCACCGTTCACATGATTTGGATGTAAATACCCTTAAATTAAAGCTGACAGTATGCAGTTAAAGAACATCTTGTTAGTTTCATTTCAAATCCATTGTGGTGGTGTATAGAGCCAAAAATGTTAGAATTGTGTTGATGTCCCAATATTTATGGACCTGACTGTAGATGCTTTTTGCACTTGTGATACATGCTGACAATATCTGTGTAGGGGGGAATGCTGGTCTCATGGTTCTCACCCTCTGGTTTTATAATGTGTTTTTGTGATATTATGTCTTGATGCGATAATGTTCAAAATTGCTTATTTTTCTATACTACATGTGCGGTTTAGTTGGGTTGGTATATAGCATCTGGAATAAAGAAGCATATTTCTTCTACGTCTACTTTGGGGTGCTGTCTCCATGCTTTTGTTGTTCGGACTATGTGTTGCTCTGGGGTATTTGGACCTAAACTCCACTGTGCACCCTTTTGACACCATCATTTAGAGTGCTGTTCTTACCTGTTATATTGGGTACTGTAGCTCCTTACTGTGAAGCTCCTTAGTCAAGGCCCTCAAGGCTCCTTATTCTAAGGGCTCATGCACACGACCGTTGTTGTTTTGCTGTCCATTTTTCACGGACCCGAGTTTTTTTCTCTGATTTAAGGCCTCTTCTGTTCCGGAAACAGTAACTTATTAATTATCAAACACGAGCAATATGGGCTGGGCATAGCATTTCTACAGTATGGATCTGCAAAATACGGATGAAATACGGATGACATACGGATGTGTTCTGTGTGCGTTCTTTATTTTTTGCGGACCCATTGACTTGAATGAGGCCTCAGACCGTGATTTGTGGACAATAATAGGACATGCACTATTTTTGGGGGGAACAGAAATACGGAAACAGAATGCACACGGAGTACCTTCCGTTGCTTTTGCGGACCCATTAAAGTGAATGGTTCCACATACGGTCCGCAAAAAAAACTGAACCGAAGCGGAAAGAGAATACGTTCGTGTGCATGAGCCCTCAGGCTCATAATAATCAGCCCTGATATCTGAGGCTTCTCATTCTGCTGCTCTTTATATTGAGGCTTCTTAATCAGAAGCGCCATTCTCCTGGCTCGTAGATCTGAAGCTCCTTATTTTTCAGACCTCTGATCTGAGGCTCCTTATTATTCAGCTAATTATAGTTGGCATAAAGATCTGAGGCTCCTTATTCTTTGACCCTCGATTCTGTGGCTCCTTACTGATCAGCTATATAAATTTGACCCCTGGATCTGAGGCTGTGTATTCCTGGCACCAAATTCTGAAGCTCTTGGCCCTCAGTAAGGTTCCTTATATTTGTCTTCTTACACTGAAGCTTCTCACTCCTGGCCCTCATATATGAGGTTCCTTATATTATTATGGTTCATACTATTTGGATCTGAGACTCCTTATTCTAAGGTCTCGTTCACACGAATGTGTGCACCCCGTGGTCGTGTTGCGGCCCGCAAAATACGGGCCGCAATGCAGGAATACCATCCGTGTGCCAGCCGCAGCGGATCGTGGACCCATTCACTTAAATGGGTCTGCGATCCGGCCGTTCCGCAAAAAGATAGGACATGTTCTATCTTTTTGCGGAACGGAAGTATGGGACGAAACCCCACGGAAGCACTCTGTAGTGCTTCCGTAGGGTTCCGTTCCGTGCTTCCGTTCCGCACCATTCCGCATGTCCGGATTTGCGGACCCATTGAAGTGAATGGGTCCGCATCCGTGATGCGGAATGCACACGGAACGGTGCCCGTGTATTGCGGATCTGCAAATGCAGTCCGCGATACGGCAACAGGACATCTACGGTCGTGTGCAGGAGGCCTAAGGCTCAAAATACTTGGTCCTTGGATCTGAGGCACCTGTCTCTTGGTCCTCTAATCTGAAGCTCCTTATACTTATCCCTTGGATTTGAGGCTTTTTATTCTGCTGCTCCCTGTTCTTGGTCCTCGGATCTGTAGCTCCTTATACTCTGAGGCTGCATATTCTGCTGCTTCAGGAGATTATTACTTTGTGTAGCCAGGAAAATATTTTTCTTCTTCTTCAAACACCATTCATAATACATGAAGGCAGAATTCTTCTCATTAATTACTTCTAAAAATATTGTTGTTTTGACCTTGGGCTGCCTCCAGTGCACATGATATAATGAACACATATTGGTGGCAGCTTGAAGAATGTTTCGTAGTTCCCTGCAATCCGTTCCTCTCGCTTCTTATGACAATTGGAAGCACATATAAATTATAAAATGCACAAAAAGTAACAATGTCTGATGTGAAATTAATTGCATTGAGAACTGAGCGACTGTCCTGGCTGAGCTGGAATCTCATTTATAACAGTGCGGCGGTTGTGGTTGTACAATGCAAGTGCTGAGGCTGCGCTCAACATCACTCATAGTGCTTACTGAGGTGTCCTGGCTTAACCATCTGTTTCTTAATAACGAGAACAGAAATCTCAGTCCTGTATAAACTATATCACCCTATGTCCATGTGTTGTGTCCGATATTTCAGTTTAACCCCTCTGAAGTGCATAGAGCTCAGCTGCAATACCACACACACTTTCATACAGTGTTTGAAAAGTTATTTCTATCAGTGATTGTTGTGAGTAGAGATGAGCGAATCTCAGGTTATGGGAGGCAATACAGATCCGCACCGTTTCCGTTGATCCGTTTTGCATCCCATAGACTGCTATTATGACAGAATGAATAACGAGTGCCTCTAAAGGCATTCCGTTATGCATTCCATTATAGAATTGCGTTATGGTCCGTGGTAACGGAATCCATAACGCAATTCACCTTCTACCAGTAAACGAAGCGTGAACGAATTTCAAAACATGAAATTCGCTCATCTCTAATTGTGAGTCAAAACTAAGAGTGGCGCCTGCAGAGAGATAAGATATAATGGAAAGATTTACACCACTTCTGTGTTTTTGACCCACGTCTGGTTTGGGCTCAAAATCACTGATGGAAATAACTGACCAAAATACTGATCAAACATAGACTGTGAAAGAGGCCTAACCATCAAAGGTAAAAGTGTAACTGCCATTGTTTAATGTGTAGGGCAATTGATAATAAATATTTTTCAATTTACTTTATTTATTGATTTTTATAAAAAAAAATTATGAAGTTGTCTTTTGGGGGTGAGCTTCCTGTCTTCACTGTTCAGCGCAATCCTGCCCGTTAAAATGTGTCATAACCCCTATTTAATGTAAGATCATGTGAGAAACACACTTGTGTGCCATGTGATTCAGGACACATTAGGCATTAAAGGGGTTGTCCAGAGCTAACAAATCATGGCTGCTTTCTTCCAAAATCAGCACCATACCTATCCATGGATTGTGCATGGTATTAGAACTCCTGTCAGAGCATTCATCTCAGATGCATCACATGCGGTCTGTCTAGAATCTATCGGACGCCAGCTCTAACCTAGTACTATTCACAAATGAAGTGAGTGGGCGGAGCCTGACTAACATCTGTCAGGCTCCGCCCACCCACTTCATTTATGAATAGTAGTAGTAGGGAAGCGCTGGGGCCTGATAGACCCTGGAAACGCTCTGACATGGCCCAGCATAGTGACAGTGCCGGGCCCGTTACATGTGAGTGAAGACTGGGGGCAGTGGGGGACAATACTGGGGGCAGTGGGGGATATTGCTGGGGGCAGTGAGGGGCATTACTGGGAGCAGTGGGGGACATTACTGGGAGCAGTGGGGACATTATTCGGGCAGTGAGAGACATAACTAGGTGCAGTGGGGGACATAACTAGGTGCAGTGGGGGACATTACTGGGGGCAGTGGAAGGACACTACTCGGGGCACTATAGGGATATTACTATAGTACTATAGGTACATTAGTGGGGGGATACTATTATGACCAGAGACTAGGAGTGTAACGATTGCAGTCGCAGAGGGTGCGACCAGGCCCGGCCGCAAGATCTAGCGGCCTTCGGCGGTCTCTGGCGGTCTCTGGCATATGCCAGATCAAGCAATTCTGGTATCCTGTGCCTTTGCCCAAACTGAATACTGGAAGTCTAAATGCTAGTGTAGACGAGGCCTTACTAAAATAGACATGTCAGAAGAGGTTACAGGCCCCCGTGTGGCTTCAGTTAGGCAGTCACCCTTTACTCTGGAAGGTCTGGCAACAAGACAATCTGACATGATGGTAAGCTGCTTCTTCCAGGTGGTTGAACAGAAGACCACCTTCAAATCAAGATGGCCACCAGATACACGAAAGTTACTGTATATGGGGCTAACAAGGTAGAAGTTTGATATCCAACACCTAACAGTAGCGAGTAGAAAGAACTGATCAAGTCATATCAATGTCACATAAATTATAAGACTGTTGGTCGTCAGGGAATAACAGTTAGAATTATGTATTCGCACTTTGGTGATCTGATATATCTAAATGGATATAGGATTTTACCTGCAGTGGTTGCTGCAAGAGAGAAGTATGACCGGATCTGGTTCCCCCAGAAGATATAAGATTCCTGGTAGATAGAGAACTCTGGCCTACGGTGGTCTTCATAAATAAGTGATTGCCCTGACTGGACCTGGTCTTTACTTCCTTGTCTGCATCTGATATGGATGTGCGCAGATTCTCTTCTTTTAATGCTTCTTTCACACAGAAAAGAGGGGATAAACACAGGGAACATTTCCACCTTTACATTATTGATACTTTAGGGTTTTCAGCGTTTCAGCTATGAGAAAGGATTGTCCCTCATGAGATCAAATACAGCAGAGCGCGCCCGCTTCTGACTCGTCGTCTTTGTGCCAGTTCCCATAACAACATGAGACAGCGAGACGTGCAGGGCATATTCTCTCGTCGTAAGTCAGATAGAGGGGTCCCAGAGCGACGGCCCCTGGTTCATCGAGCCTCTGAAGTTACTAAAACTTCACAAACACAGAGGAATATGGTTACAATATACCTGGGATGGTCCTCTTAAAGGGGCAGGGAAATAAGCCACAATATCCTGCAGAGTGAAAACTATTGACTGTTATTATATCCCGAATAAAGACATTCATGTGAAGAGAAGAAATATGGGAGTCCCCATTTATATTAAAGAAAATATAAATGCCCCCCTATATTTATGGGAATAAAGGGGTTAGGAACAGGAAAAAAATGAATGTTGATGAAAGGAAATGTAAAAGGAGACAATAAAAAAAAACTAAAACATTTCAATTACTAAAACAGGAAGGTAACAAAGAAGCACTAAAAAACTATTAAGTAAAAAAAGAACATGTGAAAGATACATAAAGGCAGTAAAACTAACACTAAAATGTTCTTTTGTTATGTTAATGGTTATAAGTTTAAACCTGAAAGTGTTAGCCCTTCGAAGTGTGATGAGGGGGGAGTTTTAGAGGGTGATGAGAAGAAAGCAAATTTACTAAATATTTTTTTCTCCACTATATTCAGGGAGGAAATGTCAGATGAAATGCAGAGTGTCAAAATAAACTCCCCATTAAATGTGCCCTGTCTGACCCATGAAAAAGTGCAGCACCCTTTTAAAAAGATTGAAGTGATTTTCCAAGAGTTTTTTTATTGATGACGTTTTTATTGAACGATGGGAGTCCGACATTTGGGACCTCCACCGATCGGCTTTTTGAGAAGAAACTGGTGCTCACAGTAGCTCTACGGCCTTATCCAGCTTCGCTAGGCCATGTGATGTCACGTCCATCGTTCACATAGCCTAGGTGCAACTCAGCCCCATTGAAGTGAATGGGGCTGACCTGCGATACAATGTATGGCGCTGTGCTTGGTGAGCTGAGAGTGGGCCATTGTGCTACTTTAAGAGCCGGTGTCTTCTCAAACAGCTGAATGGCAGAGGTCAAAAATGTCGGATCCCTTATCCAGAATGATAAGTCATCAGTAAAAAAAAGCCACTGAAAAAAACCTTTAAAATAGACAAATCACTAGGTCCAGATGGAATACACCCCTGTATCCTAAGACAATTAATTAAAGTAATAGACAGACTCTTATTTCTGATATTTACAGGGATATTCTGGTTAGAGAAAGTCAGATAGAGGGGTCCCAGATATAGGGCCTACTGCTGGGATCCTCACCGATCACGAGACCAGGGACCCCCTACCCCATGTAGACCCCCTGAAATGGATGGAGTGGCTGGTGGGAAATGTGCGTTGTCGCTCTATTCATTTCTATGGGACTGCCGAAGATACAGCATGATTTAGCAGTGGCATTTTTCCCTCCCCTTCTCTATAGGGAAAAAAAGGCCTGAAAAAAAAAAAAACACCATCATTTACATGTTAAGAAAAATATGCCACTTAAAAAAGACATAAAAAATGCAAAAAATTCAAAAATTCAAAGGCTAATTCATGGAGGTTAGATTCACATTTTCTTGTGGCAGTTTTGCAGATTTTTATGCCATTTTTCTTTGGTGCATTTTTTGCTTTAAAATGCCAACTCCAGATGTTAGCTAAAAGTCTGTGGCAATGAAACGCAGGACACACATGCGTTTCATTTTTTCAAAGGGGGTGTGTTTTTTCAAGTCCATAGTGTTTTTCGTGGTTTTTTTTGTAATATAACAGGGCATTCATGTTTGCCTGCATTTTTTAAGCTGCAAAAAAATCCCAAACCAAATTTATGTGTGAAGGTGAGCTTGTGAGCTGTTTGATATAGTTTTTCCAGTAGAAACGATGAGGAAGAGGCGCACAACTGACAGCGGCACACTGAGAACTCCGTATTTACACAATGCTACAAAACGCAGCGTGTCTCTGTAATGTGAGGTGATTTGTTTGCCATGGCGGCATCAGCGAGTGCCAACTGATCCCGTCACACTGACAGCTTGAAACAAAGGTAGAGTTTCACTCTCGCCTGCTCTCTCTCTGAATTATTAATTAGTACAGGAAGTAAAGAGGTTGCTTTCTCGCAGCCCAGCGTCTGCCTTCAGTAAAGCTGAAGGGTAATCTCCCTCAGCAGTTTAGTCGGGGGCGTGTGACACAGAGCGATATAGAATATTAATCCGGCGTGGAGTCTCTATGTCCTGAACATGCTGTATGATATAATGTATCGGTCTGGAATTTTATCTATTATTGGATTTTATTATAATATCAAGGGCTGGAACAAAGAGTAGGCAGAGAAGGCAGCTGTCTAGGGCGACATTGGGGTTGCAATTTAAGGGTTACAGTATTTACATCCAATTGAAAGATGTCCCCGAGCTGATGATCATGGGGTACAATGTGCAATGGTGTTTGTCACAGGAATAGACACGCAATGTAACAGGAACCAAGGGTGGGGGTATGGCACAAACCCTGCATTAGGCACTAGGGGAACATGTCCTGACCCTGATGATACCTGCAAATACAGCTATAAGGAAAGGGACACGGCAGGGAGTCCGACACTTCCATTTCCCAAAAAACAAGCTGGTAAATAAAAACATAATATTGCAACCTATGACAGAATGTATAATAACTGGACCAGGGCGATGGACATATCCTATTTGCATAGTTGCCAACTGTCCTCAATTTGCCAGGACTGTCCCTGATCTTCAGAGGCAGTCCTGGCAAATAGTATATACAGGCCTAATCCACCACTGGCGGTCATGCTTGTACACAATGAGGCCTGATGGGGGTCTAAAAGAAAAGTGCTGATCTGAGGCCTAATGTGGGTCTTAAAGAAAAGGGCTGATCTGAGGTCTGAAAGAAAAGGGCTGATCTGAGGTCTGAAAGAAAAGGACTGATCTGAGGTCTGAAGGGGGTCTGAAAGAAAAGGGCTGATCTGAGGTCTGATGGGGGTCTGAAAGAAAAGGGCTGATCTGAGGTCTGAAAGAAAAGGGTTAATGGTTTGAAAGAAAAGGGCTGATCTGAGGTCTGATGGGGGTCTGAAAGAAAAGGGCTAATGGTTTGAAAGAAAAGGTCTGATCTGAGGTCTGATGGGGGTCTGAAAGAAAAGGGCTGATCTGAGGTCTGAAAGAAAAGGGCTAATAGTTTGAAAGAAAAGGGCTGATCTGAGGTCTGATGGGGGTCTGAAAGAAAAGGGCTGATCTGAGGTCTGATGGGGTCTGAAAGAAAAGGGCTGATCTGAGGTCTGATGGGGGTCTGAAAGAAAAGGGCTGATCTGAGGTCTGATGGGGGTCTGAAAGAAAAGGGCTGATCTGAGGTCTGAAGGGGGTCTGAAAGAAAAGGGCTAATGGTTTGAAAGAAAAGGGCTGATCTGAGGTCTGAAGGGGGTCTGAAAGAAAAGGGCTAATGGTTTGAAAGAAAAGGGCTGATCTGAGGTCTGATGGGGGTCTGAAAGAAAAGGGCTGATCTGAGGTCTGATGGGGGTCTGAAAGAAAAGGGCTGATCTGAGGTCTGAAGGGGGTCTGAAAGAAAAGGGCTAATGGTTTGAAAGAAAAGGGCTGATCTGAGGTCTGATGGGGGTCTGAAAGAAAAGGGCTGTTCTGAGGTTTTTTGGTGTTCTGACATGGGGGGCTGATCAGAGGATCTGATATGAGATCTGATGAAAAAATATTTTTTTCTTATTTTCCTCTAAAATCTGTGGTGCGTCTTATCATCGGGTGCGTCTTATAAAGCAAAAAAATATGGTAATTGATTCTACCCTGTGCTGCCAGAGGATGGCTTATTTATGACATGGCTCCCTCCTTGTCATAAATTGGGTGCATCTACCCACAGTTCATGCAGGTGGGTTTAAAAACAAATCCACCCCTGCACTGCCCTGCCACTCCACACTAGCGAGGACAGCATTAAAATGCCTTGTGCAACAAAATATTGTTACACAAGTATCACAAAAGTCTAAATAAGGGGGCTTGCGTCTTTTTTTTTTTTTTTACTCCAAACTGGCATTTGTAAATGACCCCTAGTGTCACCAGTTGTCCCAAATGCAAGCTCTGCTGTGCTAAATATTGTCTCAGCTGTAGATGGGGCAGTTGAGAATTGCTGAGCTTGATGCATAGTGGGTAAAGTACTAAACTATGCCAACGGCACCAGATATTGGAGAGAGGAAGTTCCTGAATGCACCTGACACTCAATAATGAGGCTGATATCTGCTTTTTAATTAAATTACCGCTATCAGCAGCAGCAATGTCTGGGGGAGAGAAGCCTTATATGCACCCAGTAATCAATGGATGCAACCCAGAGAAGCGAGGATAGCGGATTAAATATTAATTGTATATTGTATTTGTGTAATCAATGGTGTGCACGGCCTTCCCTGCTACCGCGATAGGGATGAAAAAGCAGTCAATTTGCTTATTTGTCTCAGATTCTGGACCTGTAAGGAAATAGAAGGGAAGCCGCTGCTCATTTTCTAAGCTTCATTTAATAAGTCCATAAACAGGATTTAATGGTGCCGGCTAAGACACTGAATGGGACGTTCCAGCTGTAAGGAAACCCAGAGCGGCGACTCATTTACAGTGACGGCAGCAGCGCCAAGTATTTTATGCTCAGGAAGGTATGCAGATTACGGAAGCGCCATTTCAGCCGTCGGCTCCTTGCACATTGTACATAATGGAATGTTTTCCTTCTGTGCCGGCAGAAGCTGCTTTACTGCTTTCCATAACGGCTTCACTTCTGCTTGTGTTGCTTGTTCAAGCATTATTTGTAAGAATCAATGATTGCTGGAAATAAAATGGCAGCTTGTGTTACTAACCTTAACGATTGCCTTAAAATTGCTGCCACTCTCCTGCCGGCCAGGGAATCACGGCTATTGTAACCCAATCATAGTGCCTAGAATATTGCTGGAATCGATAATTATATACATGGCTTGAAATTATGTTTGTGTGGATACTGGTTGGCTGTGGTAACCATTGGGGCTTAAAGAGGTTGGCCACTCTTAAATTTAATAACATATAAATGTTCTGTGCATTTCTTGTATAGTTTGTGTTTTTATTCATAACCATTTTCAAGATCTCTATTTTGTGTCAGTGAATGAAAATCCTCACACAAGTGATGGGCTGTAGTTTCAGTTTTCAATTCCATTCCTTCATTAATTTTCTATGTGTCCAGGATGCTGCTTCCTTCACTAGCTCTTGTGTAACTGAACAGCTTCCTTCCTGGACTGATTCCCCAGTCTGTGAAGGATTGTGACAGAGTGTTGACAGACACTGATGCCTAGGAATGAGTGATCCCTTCAAGTCTGCCACAAGTTCTTGGGGTAATCTTTGATTGTGCTCTGTCCTTCAAAACGCACATCCAAGCCCTTTCCACCAACTGCAATTTAAAAATGACAAACGAGGCCTTCCAAAACCTGTCCACATGTAATCTCTGATCCTCACTAGACCTCCTTCTCTCCTCTCCTCTTATCTCCATTCTCCTCTTCCCACAATTGTCTAAAAGATTTCTCCTGTGCAACCGCCAAATCTCTACCCCCAACATATCAGACTCTCACCTACAGTGGAATCCTTCAAATGAAACCTGAAAACCCACATCTTCAAAGAAGCCTACAACCTACAGTTTATCCTTACTGATTGTATGCTTTAGACATCCCTTGTAGATTGTAAGCCCTCGCAGGCAGGGCCCTCGCTCCTTCTGTACCAGTTTGTAACTCTTTTTGTTCATGCCTTTTGCAATTATTTTGTATCATGCATGTATGCCCCTTTTCAAATGTACAACGCCATAGAATGAATGACGTTTTAATAAATAAGAATAAGTCCTCTCTGTACACTGATCCACAGACTGTGTGATTTCCACCTTCCTTCCTTTACAGAGTCTGGCACAGGGGCAGATTGGCAATAGACCTTACAGGGAAATTTACTGGTGGGCCTCGCCACTGGGTTTTGGAGGGGCCTGGCTACTAGCCTCTTGCCCCAGGATTATGGGCCCTCTCATCAGCCAGGCCTCCTTTGTTCACAAAGGACTTGGACTAACTTGGACCCCTGGTCTAATTCGTGCCATTTTGGGATGTTAAATGTCTATGTGTATTGAAAAGGGTGGGACATTGTATACACTGAGTAGGGAGGTCCGTTCCATTGTCTCTCTGTGTGTATTGGCGATGTCCTTTGTCCTGAGAGATAATTGAATTACTTCTCGGTTGTCTCCAGGACAGAGGATATTGTGTATTCGCCTGCCTGTGATGATTGCATCAACCCAGTGTGAGGTAATTCTATCACGGGCAGAGGGGAGGATTTTGTGTGGGAGTGTCTGAGTGTATTGTACATGGTTATTGGCTGTTTTTACAAAACCCTGTGGGTGGTAACCTTGTTGGAAGATGTGTATAAAATGCTTGTGTGTTAAAATAAAGAGGCTGCTTTATACCTTCATGAAGTTTTGGCTCATGTTTGGGGAATGCGATAACTACACTCTTGGGGATTGCTATATCACAATACTCCCCTGAGTATAAGCTCTTGTAAGAGCTTGTTCATGGTTCCTACTCTCTGGATGTAGGAGAGCTTCACCCACTGGAAGCTGAAGCCCGGTCTTGGGTCCAGCGTGGGTGGAGGACGGTGAGACCCCCAACCAAGCTGCGGCGGTTCGTGGGGTCTGCAGTGCGTACGGTGTCAAGTGGAGTGCTTGGAGTCCTCAGAAAGCACTAGGAGAATCTATTGACGGAGGTACCCGGCCGGGGTGCCAGGAGATCCGTTACAGTGCCGATGCCTGATCTACACTCTGATACTATACAGCTTTTGTGATCCCCTTGAAGACTTGGATAAGTTCCCCCCTCTCCAAACTCTGATTTGCTGTGTACAATCTCCTCCCCCTCACTGCTGCTGTCTCCTGCATTGAGAGAAGGGACTGGCAAAGTAGAAGGCAAACACAAACAGGAGCATTGTGCTTATGGATTTACAGTCACAAATTGCAGCACAGACAGCTATGTACAGACACAGAACAAACTCCAGAGCAAGATGGTCATTTTTTTTTTAAAGAAGACTATTTCGAAAGTTTCTTCATTTTCCATTTAAAAACAAATAATAAAAAAACTTCAAAAAGACATCCAGCCTTTATTTCTGACCGATTCTGGTAAAAAAATTTAAATGTGTTCATGTATAATCGAGAATGGATCTGAATTTCAATGTTATATATAGCCCATGGAGAAGAATGGCGGTCCTCCTATCTATGTCTTTAGATTACATGGATGGCCTTTTGATTTCTATGCGAACTGTGAAATACTTAATTTAATATCCTGTGGTGGAGCTGTAGGGACTAAGGTACTTGCTTCTAGGTTCCTGCACAGATTACACTTGATCATTGGGTGTCCAGTCAGTAGAACACACTGGGATCAGCTTTTTTTTTTGGTGCGCTTGTGACAAAAAGTATCCAGAGTGGACAACTCCTTTAATGAATCAATCAGACTAAACTTATATTTTGCGCAGGTAACCATAATACATGCAAAATACTAAATGGAGACACAGAATAAGAAGAGCAGTTCCATCAACAGCTACTTGCTGTTGGTTTCCATGTACAGTAGAACTGAAAAATAAGTGAAAAGAGCTAAAACGGTCTATGGTACAACTTCTGGAGTCTCCAGAGTCCGTCACTGCTGTAATATTTTTAGAGATTATGTTACGTTTTACTTACTCAGACGATACAGACTGGTTTTTTTTTATTATGAAAACATTAATTATCATATTGTGACTACAGAAGGCAGGAAAACAGGCATTTCCAGCCACAACAATTGACATTATGAGATATCCGGAGGCGGGTGATCACATTCCATCAGACGAAAAGAGAATTGATAGTGATCATGGACTCAGCAAATGTCACTTTGAAGGTTTCTTATTAACTTGTCTTCTCATATTTAACCAATAACATGATTTTTATCAAAAAATACAAACCAGACAGAAGTATCAGCTGTTGTGCTAAGCCCCCTTTTCCCCAGGGTATGGCTGCTAAAAGTGAACAATATGAAGTTTAGAGAAATTATGCAATCTCTTCCCTGCAGTTAAGGGGTCACAAAGCGTCATAGTCCAGATGTCAAAGGGACCTTCTTATATAGATGCCCTAATAACTCTCCACTAGAGGGCACCATGGGTCTGACTAAAAACCCCACACCCAAAAGAAAATGTAAAGGCGAATTCCTGTTTAATTTAAATTAAAATTTTAATTAATTTAAAATAAATTTTAGTTACATTTTTAAAATAAAGAGAAAAGGGCACTTAGCTATACACCGCTGTTCCATTACATTGCTAAGGCGCCAATCCCAGTCCCCAGTGAACCGGAAGTGTGACATCACATCAGTGGTCATGTGCACTGTTTGCTGGGGGCTCAGAGGCTCAGACTCCTGTGTGTTATTTGCAATAGCACCGGTTTTAGGTATCTTTACCACAGGTATATCATTGCCTATTTGCATTAAATCACTCCTGCATTTATGGAGTCAGATTGGCGGGGCCTTTGTCCACCCCCTGACTGGCTCTTCTGGGGCATTTAGTGGAATCCGTTATGGACACATTTTCGGTTTCGATGTTCCTTTAGATGGAAGTCACATGATCCCTCCCTTCCACCTCTAATGATTGCATATAAAATGATAACTACACAGCAGCGACCTTAAAACCAGAATATTTTCAGGACTGGCACTTCTGTGGCCATTTAGTCGGCCCAGTTTCGCTCACTGGTTCAGCTGTGAGGTCACTTTAGATAAAAACGCCTCTGAATCCTATGTTCCCTCCTGTTCATTCCCTTTAAGCCTCATGCACACGACCGTTCCATTTTTTGCAATATGCAACACACGGAAGCCGCCCGTGTGTCTTCCGCAATTTGCGGAATGGAACAGGCGGCCCATTGTAGAAATGCCTATTCTTGTCCGCAAAATGGAGGAGAATTGGATGTGTTATTTTTTTGGGCGGGGCCACGGAACGGAGTAACGGATGCGAACAGCAACATCTTTTGCGGCCCTATTGAAGTAAATGGGTCCGCACCTGAGTCGCAAAAACTACGGCTCGGATGCGGACCAGAACAACGGTCATGTGCCTGAGGCCTTAGTTATATTTTCTTGCAGGACCTGAGGCCCCCTAATACTGCACCCACATATTGCAGTGTAGAAGGGATACTACAACAAAAAGAATATGTGTAATACCTTACATATGAAATATATATTTTAATTGATAATTAAAAAGGTGTACAGAACACTGTCAGGAATAATATATGGTATCAGTTTCCAAAAGTATAAGGGATGCCATAGAAATGAATGGGGTTGCAGTGCGACTCACACATTTGCTGCAAGTGTAACATGTGAATCTAAATAACAGCAACACTGCTGGATTGTTTTTTCGATTTACATGTTGCGGACACAGCAAACCTTGCAACCAAATTCATTCCTATGGCAGCATTGCCACGCTGCGATACTTGTGCGCGTGACACGTTTCACTCCCAAAATCACCTTGTAGCTGTACCCTTAGACCTGAATAAATCAGTGCAGCTTTTGAGGGTTCTCTCATGTGTGCCCTGTTGACCACACCGTCTTCGCCGCTAACACTAATGATTATACAGTTCAGCATGTGGACATGGGATAAACATGACGGCATCCTGTAAATTGAGCTACTGAAGAGGACGACGGAGCCTGTGCAAACAAACCAGTCCAGAAGAATATTAACCAGACGAGTTGATGGATTAATTTAATTAGCGAGCTCCATATTCAGCATTTAAATGCAACTAACTAATTTAAGGAGATTTCCAGCGCGTTTTGTTTCACGTGGAATGAACCCGCTCGGAGAAGGATAGATGCTAGTTGTTAATCCCACATGCAGCACAGATCTGCTTCTTGCAGGAATTTTATGAAATTCATGATATAATATATAGGGCATTGGCATTATTAACACACATACTCCGAGATATTTTATGCATCACAAAATCCATGAGTAACACACATTATAGAGGGGCAGGGCAGACGGTGAAACCATTCTGCAGCTCCCAATTCACAAAGTCATTAATCAAGAACCGCCCCATGGTACACACTCACAGGAAAGACCTCCTTAATATTGTCATTAATTATTATTAACAACATGAGAAAGGCGACAAGGGAGCAAAATCTGGAGCACAAACCTTCTGACATCCCCCTAACGCAGCGAGCACATCACAAGAAAACAAATGACATGGCTATTGCTAAATGGTGCCCAGGTTATATGACTATATACAAAAAGGTGTACATTATTTAGCAGAAGATGCCCAGGTTATACCAGCATGATCCGTACCACTATATATAAGATATGTAAAGTATACCAGCTGTGTATATATATATATATATATATATACATACTTATATACCAAAAGATGCCAAGATACAATGTATATCAGCTGTACATATGTGATAATATATCAGAAGATGCCCAGGTTATAACAGCATGGTTCATATCGCTATATACAAGAAGATGTATAACTCATACCAGCTGTAAATATATAATTATATACAGGAGATACCCAGGTTATACCAGCATGGTCTGTACCACTATATATAAGATATATAAAGTATACCAGCTGTATATATATATACTTATATACCAAAAGATGCCAAGGTTATACCGGCATTCTCCATATACTGTAACCATATACAAGGTAATTATAAAATACAATGTATACCAGTTGTACATATGTGATAATATATCAGAAGATAATTAGGTTATACCAGCATTCTCCATAGATACCATTATATACAAGAAGATGTAGATCTTATACCAGCTGTAAATATATAATTATATGCCGGAGATGCCCAGGTTATACCAGAATGGTCGATATCACTATATACAAGAAGATGTATAACTAATACTAGCTATACATATATAATTATATGCATGAGAGGCCCAGGTTATACCAACATGGTCCATATCACTATATAGAAGAAGATATATAACTTATACCAGCTGTATATATATATATATATATATATATATACACAGGATGGCAGCGGGAGATTAGGGAAATTAACAAGTTGCTCAAGAACTGGTGTAGGAAGGAGGGGTTTGGGTTCCTGGAGAACTGGGCCGACTTCTCTAAGGGCTACAGGCTCCATCGTAGGGACGGGCTGCACCTCAATGGAGAAGGGGCAGCTGTGTTGGGGAAGAAGATGGCTAGAAGGTTGGGGGAGTGTTTAAACTAGGGACTGGGGGGGAGGGTAATTAAATTATAGGATGGGAAGATAGTGCAGATAGAAACCGGGGGCAAGGTAGTGAGACTGGGGGAGGAATGGAAGGAGGGACTAGAACAGTTCAGAAGGAAAGGTGTAGAGTAAAAAATATACATAAACCTCTCAAATGTATGTATACTAATGCCAGAAGCCTGACTAATGAAACTGGGGAGCTGGAATTAGTGATGTGTGAGGAAGACTATGACATAGTAGGAATAACTGAGACATGGCTGGATGATAGCTATGACTGGGGAGTTAATGTACAGGGTTACAGTCTGTTTAGAAAGGATCGTCAAAACCGGAGAGGGGAGGGGTCTGCCATTAGTAAAGTCCTGTCTAAAGCCCACACTCCGTGAAGATAAAAGTGAGGGACATGAACATGTGGAGTCACTGTGGGTAGAGATACAAGGCGCGAAAAACAATAATACATTACTAATAGGAGTTTACTATAAACCACCTAATATACCAGAGTCCACAGAAAATCTAGTACTAAACGAGATAGACGAGGCAGCAAATCATAATGAGGTGGTTATTATGGGGGACTTCAACTACCCAGATATAGACTGGGAAACTGAAACTGCACATCTCATAAAGGAAACAGGTTCTTGGCAATAACCAAAGACAATTACCTCTCCCAACTGGTTCAGGACCCGACTAGAGGGACGTCCATACTGGACTTAGTATTAACCAATAGGCCTGACAGAATAACAGACGTGCAGGTTGGGGGACACCTGGGAAATAGTGACCACAAAGTAATAACCTTCCAATTATCATTCAAAAGAGCGTTTCTACAGGGAGGAACAAAAATACCAAACTTCAAAAAAGCTAAATTTAGCCAACTAAGAGAGGCCATAGGCCTAACTAAATGGGATAAAGTCCTCACAAATAAAAATACAGCCACAAAATGGGATATCTTTAAAAGCATCCTAAAATCTCATTGTGAGAGGTACATACCGTATGGGAATAAAAGGTTAAGGAACAAAAAGAAACCAATGTGGATAAACAGAACTGTAAAGAAAGCAATAAATGACAAAACAAAAGCATATAAAACACTAAAACAGGAAGGTAGCACGGAAGCACTGAAAAACTATAAGGAAAAAAATAGAACATGTAAAAAACTAATAAAAACTAGAGACTGAGAGATTAATTGCCAAAGAGAGTAAAACTAACCCTAAAATATTCTTCAATTATATAAATGTTAAAAAGTATAAATCTGAAGGTGTCGCCCTGTTAAAGAGTAATGAGGGGGGAAGTCACAGAGAGCGACGAGGAGATAGCAAAGCTGTTAAATATTTTTTTCTCCAATGTATTCACTGAGGAAAATAAACTGTCAGATGACATGCCGAATGTTGAAATAAATTCCCCATTAAAAGTGTCCTGTCTGACCCAGGAAGAAGTGCAACAGCGACTTAAAAAGATTAAAATAGACAAATCGCCAGGACCGGATGGCATACTCCCCCGTATCCTAAGGGAATTAAGTAATGTTATAGCCAGACCCTTATTTCTGATATTTGCGGACTCTATACTAACAGAGAATGTCCCACAGGATTGGCGCATGGCAAATGTGGTGCCAATATTCAAAAAGGGTCCAAAAACAGAGCCTGGAAACTATAGGCCGGTAAGTTTAACATCTGTTGAGGGTAAACTGAAGGTTTTCTGAGAGATGCTATGTTAGAGCATCTTAACGGAAATAAGCAAATAACGCCATATCAGCATGGCTTCGTGAGGGATCGGTCATGTCAAACTAATTTAATCAGTTTCTATGAGGATGTAAGTTCTAGACTTGACAGCGGCGAATCAATGGATGTCGTGTATCTGGACTTCTCCAAAGCATTTGACACTGTACCACATAAAAGGTTAGTATATAAAATGAGAATGCTCGGACTGGGAGAAAACGTCTGTAAGTGGGTAAGTAACTGGCTCAATGATAGAAAACAGAGGGTGGTTATTAACGGTACACACTCAGATTGGGTCACTGTCACTACAGTAGTGGAGTACCTCAGGGGTCAGTATTGGGCCCTATTCTATTCAATATATTTATTAATGATCTTGTAGAAGGCTTGCATAGTAAAGTATCAATTTTCGCAGATGACACTAAACTGTGTAAAGTAATTAACACTGAAGAGGACAGTATACTGCTACAGAGGGATCTGGATAGATTGGAGGCTTGGGCAGATAGGTGGCAGATGAGGTTTAACACTGACAAATGTAAAGTTATGCACATGTGAAGGAATAATGCAAGTCACCCGTACTTATTAAATGGTAAAACACTCAGTAACACTGACATGGAAAAAGATCTAGGAATTTTAATAAACAGCAAACTAAGCTGCAAAAAACAGTGTCAGGCAGCTGCTGCCAAGGCCAATAAGATAATGGGTTGCATCAAAAGGGGCATAGATGCCCGTGATGAGAACATAGTCCTACCACTTTACAAATCATTAGTCAGACCACACATGGAGTACTGTGTACAGTTCTGGGCTCCAGTGAACAAAGCAGACATAGCAGAGCCCATCATCCACGATGATTCCTTGTACCTTCTTACAATATATACAGGGAAAATCGAAAAATTTGAATATCGTGCAAAGTTAATTTATTTCAGTAATACAACTTAAAAGGTAAAACTAATATATGAGACTCATTACATGCAAAGTGAGATATTTCACGCCTTTATTAGTTATAATTTGGATGATTATGGTTTACAGCTTATGAAACCCCAAAGTCACAATTTGGAGGTACCCTTTGCTCAGGGGGTATCGATTAATTAGCTGACACTGAGCACAGAATATTGAACCATTTTGCAAAATTCTAATTTTGAGCTGCATTAATGCAATTCCCTTTAATTTGCATTACTGAAATAAATGGACTTTTGCACGATATTCGAATTTTTCGAGTTTCCCCTGTATGTATGTATGTATGTATGTATATATATATATATATATAAGGAAATGTACACCTTATCCTAGCGGTGCATATAAAATTATAAACCAGCTTATACCGATATGGTCTATATCACTATATATAAGAAAATGTATACCTTAGCTGTGCATATAAAATTACACACGAGACTATTGTCAGGTGGTCCATGTCATTATATGCACAATTGTAGCTGTACATTATGAATATATATATACAGTCATGTGAAAAAATTAGGACACCCTTTGAAAGCATGTGGTTTTTTGTAACATTTTTAATAAAAGGTTATTTCATCTCCGTTTCAACAATACAGAGAGATTAAAGTAATCCAACTAAACAAAGAAAACTGAAGAAAAGTCTTTTCAAGATCTTCTGTAAATGTCATTCTACAAAAATGCCTATTCTAACTGAGGAAAAAGATAGGACACCCTCACATGTATTCCCTCTTAAATTGGCTCAGATCTCACACAGGTATATCACACCAGGTGCACATAATTAGTAGATCGTTACTTTGCTTGTTGGATGAGGCTTGCCCTATTTAAACCTCAGACATTTAGTTTGGTGTGCTCCTGACTGTTGAAGTGAGAGTGAGCACCATGGTGAGAGCAAAAGAGCTGTCAGAGGACTTCAGAAAAAAGATTGTAGCAGCCTATGAGTCTGGGAAGGGATTTAAAAAGATCTCAAAAGATTTTGAAATCAGCCATTCCACTGTCCGGAAGATAGTCTACAAGTGGAGGGCTTTCAAAACAACTGCCAACATGCCCAGGACTGGTCGCCCCAGCAAGTTCACCCCAAGAGCAGACCGCAAGATGCTAAAAGAGGTCTCCAAAAACCCTAAAGTGTCATCTCGAGAACTACAGCAGGCTCTGGCTACTGTTGATGTAGAAGTACATGCCTCTACAATCAGAAAGAGACTGTACAAGTTTAACTTGCATGGGAGGTGTGCAAGGAGGAAACCTTTGCTTTCCAAGAGAAACATCGAGGCCAGACTGACATTTGCCAGAGATAAAGTTGACAAAGACCAGGACTTCTGGAATAATGTTCTTTGGACAGATGAGTCCAAAATTGAATTATTTGGACACAACAGCAGAGGACATGTTTGGCGTAAACCAAACACAGCATTCCAAGAAAAGAACCTCATACCAACTGTGAAGCATGGAGGTGGAAGTGTCATGGTTTGGGGCTGCTTTGCTGCAGCAGGACCTGGTCAGCTCACCATCATAGAATCCACGATGAATTCTACTGTGTATCAGAAGGTGCTTGAAGAACATGTGAGACCATCAGTTAGAAAATTAAAGCTGAAGCGGAACTGGACCATGCAACATGACAATGACCCAAAACATACTAGTAAATCAACCAAAGATTGGCTGAAAAAGAAGAAATGGAGAGTCCTGGAATGGCCAAGTCAAAGTCCAGATTTGAATCCCATTGAGATGCTGTGGGGTGACTTGAAAAGGGCTGTACGTGCAAGAAACCCCTCAAACATCTCACAGCTGAAAAAGTTCTGCATTGAGGAGTGGGGTAAAATTTCCTCAGACCGATGTCGAAGACTGGTAGATGGCTACAAGAACCGTCTCACTGCAGTTATTTCAGCCAAAGGAGGTAACACTCGCTATTAGGGGCAAGGGTGTCCTATCTTTTTCCTCAGTTAGAATAGGCATTTTTGTAGAATGACATTTACAGAAGATCTTGAAAAGACTTTTCTTCAGTTTTCTTTGTTTAGTTGGATTACTTTAATCTCTCTGTATTGTTGAAACGGAGATGAAATAACCTTTTATTAAAAATGTTACAAAAAACCACATGCTTTCAAAGGGTGTCCTAATTTTTTCACATGACTGTATATATATATATATATATATTATCACCAGATACAAAAAGATGCCTATGTTATACCAGCAATACAACCATTAGGTAAATACATCTTTATCTTTTGTGTTTTCTATGACATATTCCTCTTCTTGGACAAGGTGATGGAAGACTGGCATGGACATTAATATCAATTAACCTTTGCGTGTGGAGCAGCAGCCAGCAATGTGGCCTGTGCATTACAATATTCACTGCTTGCTTTTTCATAAGCAGAGCTGATGGATGAGATCAGAGGCAGGAGATACACAACTTCCAATCTACACTTTTTTTTTAAATACTTCTAGGTGTCAGATCTCAGCAGTGAGGACATCAATCACAGAAATGGAATCTCTACACCTAACAATCCTGAGAGGGTCGGCAAAGATTTCAGGTTTACCCCTCCTCCCAGTTGTTAGATCCTAATGAATACAGCACATGTTCTGGATGCAGAGATACGGACGGGCTTACTTTGCATTTCATACCCGACTCCGGGGTCTTACATCTGCAAAGCTATTAAACTTATCTTAAATTATGCAGCGCCTCTAAATAATGTTGGGTATTACATGCTCGAATGCTTTCAATTTATTGCATCGTCAATATAGTGTAGGTTGGACGCGGGAGTGCGCATTGAAATGACCGAACCTGCTGGAACGATTATCCGCTTGCCTATCGCTGGATGGCTGAAAATTTGGAGGCATGGCCCAGCTGCGGGGTCCTTTTCAATTTGTAAATGGGCTTAAGCTCTGTGGCAACAGGGATCTAACGTCAGGGCACCCCCTCCCAGAACAATCTGTTCCTGAGATGAATCCACTTAAAATCATGAAGAATTGGCTATAAAAATGCAGAACCAAAATCAAAATGTTCTTGAATGGGAAGGAATCTGATTGTGCAGGTGACCATAAATTTACTTATTTCACGTGGAGAACACGGCTCGTCCACCACAAATTAGCCATAAGCAAATAGTAGCCGTTCCTTCTGTCCCGCAACGTTCAGCAATGATTAGGACTATACAGAGAAGCTGTTTTCCCTCTGAAGTGACGAGCGGTACATTGTGTGCAGACAACGTCAAGCAGTTATGTTCCCTTACATAACCACGGTAAAGGGTAGGTAGACGTCTGTAACCATTATTTTTATAGCTTTAATATATTTAACATAAAAATGAAGACGTTTGGCAAATAGTATTGATTCAAAATATGACGTATTATGCAGAGCCATGTATCTCCATGGTTACAGACAACAAACAAACCCTGTGTAGTCGGATCCTCCAGTCATGGACTACTCCTTCTGCCTCCTCTACTTGCTAAACCTTCCGATGGCAAATGCAGGGGTAGAAGGCTTAATACATGGCAGACTCAAATAACTGCTGAGTTCATGAATATGGTGGAACATGTAAACCACTGTTTCCGATATGTGCCATCTCTCTTAACCACAGCCGTCTGCGTGGTTGAAGCTGCACCCCCTGTACAAGTATAAACCATCCCCTCCAAATTTCCTAGCACCACAGATCTTTTCTATTGTAGTTGGGATGCGTCTATATGTCGTTCCCTTATGATGTCATGTGATCACTACAGCAATATTTAGTCCAAAGTGGGAAGACGTAGATAGGTTTACCCAGGGCAAATATTAATTTTGTTGCCCTGTAGTTAAAAAGTTGTCCCACTAAAATTATTCAAGTTTTTTCATACAAGAACCTGAATTTGAATACTTTTGTAATTGCTTGTAATTAAAAATTTAGTATAGCTGCTGAGTTATTCAATAAAATGTTCCTGTATAGCGCCACCTGCTGCTTGTTCTTTTCCTTATTTTTCTTATTTCTCCACCTTGCTAAGGCCTCTTTCACACTTGCGTTGTCCGGATCCGGCGTGTACTCCACTTGCCGGAATTACACGCCGGATCCGGAAAAACGCAAGTGTACTGAAAGCATTTGAAGACGGATCCGTCTTCAAAATGCTTTCAGTGTTACTATGGCAGCCAGGACGCTATTAAAGTCCTGGTTGCCATAGTAGTAGTGGGGAGCGGGGGAGCGGTATACTTACAGTCCGTGCGGGTCCCGGGGCGCTCCAGAATGACATCAGAGCGCCCCATGCGCATGGATGACGTGCCATGCGATCACGTGATCCGTGCGCTTGGGGTGCCCTGACGTCACTCTGGAGCGCCCCGGGAGCCGCACGGACGGTAAGTATACTGCTCCCCCGCTCCCCGCTACACTTTACCATGGCTGCCGGGACTTTAGCGTCCCGGCAGCCATGGTAACCACTCTAAAAAAGCTAAACGTCGGATCCGGCAATGCGCCGAAACGACGTTTAGCTTAAGGCCGGATCCGGATCAATGCCTTTCAATGGGCATTCATTCCGGATCCGGCCTTGCGGCAAGTCTTCAGGATTTTTGGGCGGAGCAAAAAGCGCAGCATGCTGCGGTATTTTCTCCGGCCAAAAAACGTTTTGTTCCGGAACTGAAGACATCCTGATGCATCCTGAACGGATTTCTCTCCATTCAGAATGCATTAGGATAAAACTGATCAGGATTCTTCCGTCATAGAGCCCCGACGACGGAACTCTATGCCGGAAGAAAAGAACGCAAGTGTGAAAGGGGCCTAAGGTGGACGCACATACTTAGTTCCATTCTTTAAATGCCATTAGTGTTATCTACTGTTAGAAGCTGTGCTAGTTACAGGACATGCCCCCTGAGAAAGGTCACACTCCCTAAGAAAGGGCTCACCTCGTTGAGCTGCCAGCTTAAAATATATCTATCATGGCACCTGGAGCCCTGTACCTCTGGATCCATGTGAGGTACAGGGCTGGTTCTAGGGTTGTTAGAAAGAGATTGTCACATACAGTACTATATGATGTTTGATTGTAATTTTTTTAGAACCCATGCAATCGACATTATCTGTTTTGCAGTGCGTAAATTGCGCATACGCAAAATACAGACTTCAATGGGTCTGCATTTTGCGGACAAGTATACAACAAGTTCTGTGTTTTTGTGGAACGGATATTCGGATGTTGTTCCGCATCTGTATGTTCATTCTGCAAAAAGACAGACTATGTCATTAAAATGCAGATCATGGACCTATTGAAAACAATGGGTCTCGCAAACAAAGTGCGGGCAACACACGGATTGCATACGTGTTTTGCGGATCCTCACTTTGCGGACTGAAAAATGGAAACATATCATGTGCATGGGGACTTACATCAATCATGGGCTAAACCCTTTCTGTATTATGGTTTGTTTGTGCCCCCTGGCACCCAACACACTGAGCTCATACCATTCCAGCTTCCCCCAGCTACACCCTACCACAGTCTGCACCAGTGACAACCACGTTTGGGTCAGAGGGGCTGCAATTTCTGCACCTCATTTATATCAGCTTCACTTCCCAAATCTTTCATTTTATTTCATACATGTCATTGTCTGACCTCACGGGATCCTGTTTGGCTGCTGGACTGGTATGCCCACTGGTTTCCAGTTACAGTTTTGTCTATAGAGTGGCACATATAGCTTGGCATTTCCTATATCTGGCACAATATCTGCTAATGAGCGGCAAGAGCCTATTTTTAGCCAGCATTTAATGGTGCAGATACATCTCAGCCTCGTTGCGAGCGGCCAACTGCAGAACTCGCTGTTTAGAATGAAGTGGCTGCAATTTTAAGGCCTTTTTGTATCTTAGAGATGAAAAATGAGCGCAGTTCTCATATGAGAATAATTGTAAGATGTGGAATAAAGAGAAGCGGGAGCCGAGAACCATTCATTATATTCCTCGTTGTGTGCAGAATTCTTCTTATATGAGCTAGGATTTCTGGAGGGGGATGGAAACCTTGCATGTAGTTCTCTGGCAGCTTAATTATACCGTACCTTTTTTTTTTAAAGGAAGCAGGTGAAGGCGGCGATTAGACATGGAAGAGACAAGCTCTTGTGCAATTTGCCTTACAAACCAAACTTATTTCAGTGAGATAGTCAGGACTGACAAGTATCTCTAATGGAAGCTTACATCAACACAAGCGGTGCAGTTGTAAAAAAAGGGTTATTATGATAAATGGTGCAGTAATGTATATGAACTGCATATACGGCCAGCAATCAGTCACCCAGTTCTGGAATGAAGGGCAACAGTAACATACAAAGCACCAGATCAATGTCCCAGACTTCCTGCGCACAGTCTGCAATACATGGGCGCAGAATTAATCAAATGCAGCAAAATGAATTAAATCTCCCAATAACCGTGTAAGATTGGCTCGCCTTTTTTAATGGCTTTATGGATGATGCCTGCAATGTAGTTGACCACGTAATGAAATCGGCAACTATGGAAAAAAAAGACCATGAAAAAACTAGAAGGTGGTGATGGCCAGAAGCTATATAAAGGTATCACTGTTTTCTATTCTGAATCTTCCTCAAAACACCATCTGCGCCATATGTCATCTATACACAGCCGCTAAATCTTACCGGTACTGCGTCACTGCAGGGTTGGCTTTGGCGAAACAGTGAAATTTGACAACATTATCTTCCAGGACGGGCTGAGGCTCCACCGTGAGATTCACCAATGGAGGATCTGTAATTACAAGACATAAGATAAAGTTATTTAAGAGCCCCATTGAATTTATGAAACTACAAAATAGCAGAGCAGACAGCTCATGCGTCATTTCTCCTGTGTTTACATGGCCGCAATGAGTATGTATGAGTGAGGGAGCAGCCTATGTCCTGGCAAAAACATGCTCAGTGTTAGATAATAGCCAGGGGCGGATTGGCCATAGACTTTACAGGGAAATTTCCCGGTGGGCCGATGCCCAAGGGGCCATCTGAGCCCTCCTCACAGCCGGCCAGTGGACACTTTTTGGGGATATATGTTGTGCTGCTAGCAGTATTTTGTGATGGACTATGGTATTTGGCTTTGTTGAGGTGGTATAATGTGCCACAATATGGTAATTGCCAGCCCTGCCTTCCATTTGGACCTGACTACAAAATGGGACTACTTTTAGTATTATTTCCAGGGCCACTTTAAGTTCCCAGTCCGCCCGTGATAATAGCACAATGAGAGTGCTAGGCTACCATACAGTTAATATGTTGTAATCGTTTGCAGTGACAAAGCAGAGGTCAAAGTAACACAGTTTATATCAGGGATGGCCAACCTGAGGCTCTCCAGCTGCTGTAAAACCACAACTCCCAGAATGCCCAGAATACCTACAGCTATCAGCCTACAGCTGGGCATGGTGGGATTTGCAGTTTTACAACAGCTGGAGAGCCACAGGTGGCCATGCATGGTCTATATTTACAAAAAAAATTAAAAAATTGAAACTCCTGCAGTTCTCACACTGGCCACTAGGCCAGCATGTTCTTATCAGGTAATTTTTCTGAAGTCATCTCATTTTCATCATATGCAGGATTACAATGACAGATATCAGCTCTGTATCCACCACACAGGACCCACCATTAACAATAGGTGATATCAAAAATCATCTACTCCCTCCTGACCTCTGCACAGATCACATGCCTAGAAAACTCTCCCATAAAAGTCAATGACTCTTCTATTGTCAATTGCGTCCATGGCCCATGTGGCTGCTCTCAAAGAACAGAAAGTCTTGACATATTTTAGGCCAATTGGCTAGTGTGAAAATTGCATGAGTTTAGGATATTTAAAAACAATATATAGATACGAACGTGGAAAATTAACAAAACACACCATAAATTCTAAACAGAAATGTGTTTAACATGAAAACTTGATTTATGCAGTGTCCTGGTTTGAGGTGGCCCTAATGCTATGCTGGATTGCCAGGACATCGTTGCGGTGGCACCAAGTGTTGGAAGGGATGGTAAGGCATGGTGCACCCCAATGGGAAATAAATACAGAGAGTCAGGGTTCTGCAGTAAACCAATGTGCGTCTTTTCTGGAGGAATGCAAGTGCAAAACAATACAGGCTATGCACTGGGCCGGATTCTCCAGTCTCCTTCCAGGCAGAAGGTTTCATGCTGAGGAAAGGCCTGAAATAGCTGTTCTTTTCTCTCTCTCTCTCTCTCTCTCTCTCTCTCTTTCTCTCTCAGAAGGCTGGTACCCTGCCCAAAGGCTGGTGGACCAGGGTCTGTGGCTCAGTCGTCCCCCTGGAGCCCTGGTCAACGGGCTGGTAACCCTGGAATCTGTGGCTTGGTATCCTCATCTCAGCATCTTCTTCTGGTCACTCATGCAGTCTGGCAGAGTCTCTTCTACTAAACACTGGTCCCTATCTGCAGTCTGGCAGAGTCTCTTCTACTAAACACTGGTCCCTATCAGCAGTCTGGCAGAGTCTCTTCTACTATACAGGTCCTTCTAAAAAAATTAGCATATTGTGATAAAGTTCATTATTTTCTGTAATGTACTGATAAACATTAGACTTTCATATATTTTAGATTCATTACACACAACTGAAGTAGTTCAAGCCTTTTATTGTTTTAATATTGATGATTTTGGCATACAGCTCATGAAAACCCCAAATTCCTATCTAAAAAAATTAGCATATTTCATCCGACCAATAAAAGAAAAGTGTTTTTAATACAAAAAAAGTCAACCTTCAAATAATGATGTTCAGTTCTGCACTCAATACTTGTCGGGAATCCTTTTGCAGAAATGACTGCTTCAATGCGGCGTGGCATGGAGGCAATCAGCCTGTGGCACTGCTGAGGTGTTATGGAGGCCCAGGATGCTTCGATAGCGGCCTTAAGCTCATCCAGGGTGTTGGGTCTTGCGTCTCTCAACGTTCTCTTCCCAATATCCCACAGATTCTCTATGGGGTTCAGGTCAGGAGAGTTGGCAGGCCAATTGAGCACAGTAATACCATGGTCAGTAAACCAGTTACCAGTGGTTTTGGCACTGTGAGCAGGTTCCAGGTCGTGCTGAAAAATGAAATCTTCATCTGCATAAAGCTTTTCAGCAGATGGAAGCATGAAGTGCTCCAAAATCTCCTGATAGCTAGCTGCATTGACCCTGCCCTTGATAAAACACAGTGGACCAACACCAGCAGCTGACATGGCACCCCAGACCATCACTGACTGTGGGGACTTGACACTGGACTTCAGGCATTTTGGCATATCCCTCTCCCCAGTCTTCCTCCAGACTCTGGCACCTTGATTTCCGAATGACATGCAACAGTCCAGTGCTGCTTCTCTGTAGCCCAGGTCAGGCGCTTCTGCCGCTGTTTCTGGGGAATGCGGCACCTGTAGCCCATTTCCTGCACACGCCTGTACACGGTGGCTCTGGATGTTTCTACTCCAGACTCAGTCCACTGCTTCCGCAGGTCCCCCAAGGTCTGGAATCGGTCCTTCTCCACAATCTTCCTCAGGGTCCGGTCACCTCTTCTCGTTGTGCAGCGTTTTCTGCCACACTTTTTCCTTCCCACAGACTTCCCACTGAGGTGCCTTGATACAGCACTCTGGGAACAGCCTATTCCTTCAGAAATTTCTTTCTGTGTCTTACCCTCTTGCTTGAGGGTGTCAATGATGGCCTTCTGGACAGCAGTCAGGTCGGCAGTATTACCCATGATTGCGGTTTTGAGTAATGAACCAGGCTAGGAGTTTTTAAAAGCCTCAGGAATCTTTTGCAGGTGTTTAGAGTTAATTAGTTGATTCAGATGATTAGGTTATTAGCTCGTTTAGAGAACCTTTTCATGATATGCTAATTTTTTGAGATAGGAATTTTGGGTTTTCATGAGCTGTATGCCAAAATCATCAATATTAAAACAATAAAAGGCTTGAACTACTTCAGTTGTGTGTAATGAATCTAAAATATATGAAAGTCTAATGTTTATCAGTACATTACAGAAAATAATGAACTTTATCACAATATGCTAATTTTTTTAGAAGGACCTGTACACTGGTCCCTATCCAGCAGTCTGGCAGAGTCTCTTCTACTATACACTGGTCCCTATCAGCATTCTGGCAGAGTCTCTTCTACTAAACACTGGTCCCTATCAGCAGTCTGGCAGAGTCTCTTCTACTATACACTGGTCCCTATCTGCAGTCTGGCAGAGTCTCTTCTACTAAACACTGGTCCCTATCTGCAGTCTGGCAGAGTCTCTTCTACTATACACTGGTCCCTATCAGCAGTCTGGCAGAGTCTCTTCTACTATACACTGGTCCCTATCAGCAGTCTGGCAGAGTCTCTTCTACTAAACACTGGTCCCTATCTGCAGTCTGGCAGAGTCTCTTCTACTATACACTGGTCCCTATCAGCAGTCTGGCAGAGTCTCTTCTACTATACACTGGTCCCTATCAGCAGTCTGGCAGAGTTTCTTCTACTATACACTGGTCCCTATCTGCAGTCTGGCAGAGTCTCTTCTACTATACACTGGTCCCTATCTGCAGTCTGGCAGAGTCTCTTCTACTATACACTGGTCCCTATCTGCAGTCTGGCAGAGTCTCTTCTACTAAACACTGGTCCCTATCAGCAGTCTGGCAGAGTCTCTTCTACTATACACTGGTCCCTATCAGCAGTCTGGCAGAGTCTCTTCTACTATACACTGGTCCCTATCAGCATTCTGGCAGAGTCTGTTCTACTAAACACTGGTCCCTATCAGCAGTCTGGCAGAGTCTCTTCTACTAAACACTGGTCCCTATCTTCAATCTGGCAGAGTCTCTTCTACTAAACACTGGTCCCTATCTGCAGTCTGGCAGAGTCTCTTCTACTATACACTGGTCCCTATCAGCAGTCTGGCAGAGTCTCTTCTACTAAACACTGGTCCCTATCTGCAATCTGGCAGAGTCTCTTCTACTAAACATTGGTCCCTATCTGCAGTCTGGCAGAGTCTCTTCTACTATACACTGGTCCCTATCAGCAGTCTGGCAGAGTCTCTTCTACTAAACACTGGTCCCTATCTGCAGTCTGGCAGAGTCTCTTCTACTAAACACTGGTCCCTATCTGCAGACAATTAGGAGCTCTGGCTGCTCTCCTTATATACAATTTTTAGCTGAAGTAGAACCTTCTAGTGGGAGGGGTGGAGTGGATAAGCACAGCATAAACAGATATAATGTTACAATTCCAGTCTATCATAGACTTGTTGCAGTTGTTCCAGACATAAAAAAAATCTTCATACAGTCAAAAGGTTAGTGGGGGATATTTATCAAACTGGTGTAAAGTAGAACTGGCGTGGTTGCCAATAGAAACCAATCAGGTTCTACCTTTCATTTTCCAAAGGAACTGTGAAAAATTTGCTATATCTCCACCAGTGTGTCTCGTTTTTCCCTCAGAAACTTTGCATACATAGGTAGAAAGTCAGAAAGACTCTTGGTATTAGCTGGCTGTGCATTAACCCTTTCCACAGTGCAGTTCAGTTATAGTGTAATAAGAGTACAAATGGATATATTACAATATAAATGAAGTTCAACAACAGGAAACAGCATAAGTGCCCACAGCAACATAAAGTTAACCCTTCAACATGCACCTGTAGGGCCCTGGGTTCAAATCTGACCAAGGGCAACATCTGCATGGAGTTTTTATGTTCTCCATGGGTTTCCTCCAGATACACCGGTTTCCTCCCCCACTGTACTTTGTAGTAGCAATAAGGGCAAATGTGCATAGTCCAAAGTACTCTTGTTCCAATAGGTCATTTTCTGATGACACATTCCCTTTAAGGGTGGGTTCACATCAGAGTTATGGATTTCGTTATGGCTTTCCATTATAACATGGTTATAACGGAAAATAACGGAATCCATAAGACAGAAGTCAAAACGGAAGCCTTTAAGAGGCATTCCTTTTTAATCTGTCATAATAGAAGTCTATGGGAATCATAACTGATCCGTCTGGTTATCCAAGATGGAAAAAAGTCCTGTTGACAGGACTTTTTTTTCTGTTATGCATAACGGAAATGGGACGGATCCGTTATAATCCCCATAGACTTCTATTATGATGGAAAGTAAAACGGAATGCCTTTTAAAGGCTTTCGTTTTGCATTCCGTCATAATACAAGTCTATGGGCAGCATAACGGATCCGTCCGTTTCCGTTATGTAGGACTGGACACCTGCATAATGGAAACCAGGATGGATCCGTTCTGCTGCCCATAGAATTGTATTATGAAGGATCGAAACGGAATGCCTCTTAATGGCTTCCGTTTTGACTTCCGTCTTATGGATTCCGTTATTTTCCTTTATAACGGAAATCCATAATGGAATCCGTAACACTGATGTGAACCCGCCCTAAGAAATTGCTCTATAAGCACAGATGTAAACTATAGGGCAGGCATGCTCAACTTGCGGCCCTCCAGCTGTTGCAAAACTACAACTCCCATCATTCCCTGACAGCCTACAGCTATCATCCTACAGAAGGGCATCGTGGGAGTTGTAGTTTTACAACAGCTGGAGGGCCGCAGGTTGAGCATGCCTGCTCTAGGGGATGCAAAGGTACTAGTTGCACACAAGCCATGGGTGAGCCCAGGATCTTCACGTTATAACTTTGTCTATACTGGAGATGATCTACCAGACAAAAGAGTCCTTGGTCATGAGCAGCTTCTTAAGGCGGATTTACAATGCATAATTCTCTTTCATTGGGTAATATGATCTTTTATGTGGTCATCTCAACCATTGTTTCTGGTCAGCAGATTGTGCTGTGTGAACAGCGATCTGCTGCCCAGAAACAATGAATCTGTATGAGGTCAAGTGACTGCAGCAGCCATCACTTGTCCCCATACAGTGGAGTTGATCGCAAGTTGGCAACTATTGGGAAGGAGTGGTGCCTTCCCTATAATTGCCTGTTCTGTCGGGCAGTGTAAATTCACCTACAGCCAATCATGTGATAAGCAAAGTCAATTAGGTGTAAAAAAAACGGTGAAAATTCTATCTTGACATTTGATGTTATTCTGGTAGGAGTGAGTTCACACCAGCACTATTTCTTTCCGAAAATAACGGAAGGGCTGGATATGGCACATACCATAACTGAAACAAATGGAGCCAAACAAATCCCATTGGCTATAAGGGGGGTCATTCAATTTACATTCAGGTTTCCACAGGACGCAAGCAGGACTTTTTTGTCCACACTTTTTTGGTGGAATCTGCAATGGAGTCACAGAAGGAAACCTCCACGCAAATGTGAACAAGCCCTAAAGCTGGGCCATCATAATGCAATGTGGCTGCCAGTACAGCTCCCCATGTAGGCAATGAATCAGGGTATTTATCCTGGCATAACCTGTAAGAGTTGTTGGTCATTTGTCTGGGGAACTTAGGGGACAAACAATATGGCTACCACTGCAGCTGTCATTGGTTTTTACCCTGCCTTCCCAGAGTCATGCTTACTATTGCAGGAGCAGGGGACCTATCATTGCACAACTAGGGAGAATTCATATTACATCACCTGTGAGTGCTCAAACAGCAGACATACCGCCACCCAGCTTTCCTGGGAACATGTGTATCATACTAGGATTTTTTCAGTGTTTCTTCCAGCGTGTATTTCATTAACCCCTCACTAAGCAACATGTTGCATATAATGTGACCATCACCACTGGCGGTGTAGAGGAACATGTCTTAGCGTCTTTGATTAATACGGTTTGCATTCAGCTCTTGCCAGTCATAATAATGAGCATTTGTGACTGGATTTAATTTTGTACATGAATAATAAAACGGGAAAAAAAACTTGTTCCTCTGTATCGCCGGGAGGAGTCGGATTGAATCTAAGGAGGAGATCCTCTGAATTCCTTGTAACTTTTTGCCAGGAATAATGGGGTTAATTATAATTATTTTCCTACGTGTGTTCTTCCGTTCCAGATGCAGTTCGTAGCCGTTAATAGCATTTTTAATTGCTTTTCCGCGCAAGCAATTCAGAGCGAGCGAGATCTTTATTCGAAATCTCATTTCAAAGTCGTCTAATAGCTGTTGCCTCTTTCATCCATCCAATTAGTGTGTCCCAAAAAGAAGATGCCGTTTAATGCCCGGCACTTCCTGCACGGTCGGTTATTAGTACAGCCTGCATATAAATACCATTGTTTGGTGGAGGAGACGGGTCGTAATTCAGAATATTCCCAGATAAAGATGGACAGGATTCTGGCTCCTCGCTATACGATATATGGAAAGGTTTGGAGGTCACCCTACAGTCGCAGTGGCCATGATAATTGACCAGAGGCTCCTGTGGCTTTAGGCTGCTACCTTCCCCCTGCAGTGACCAGGACAGTTAATGGTCATCCAGCACAGTGGTGATTTGTCACCCTGCCGTTACTGGGACACACTTAATTGGACCTGGTCAGATTAAGTGCTCATAAAATGATGTGGCCCTGCAGTGCTCAAGAGCATGCATCAGGGCGTATTCTGGGTAAAAGGCTATCCTGCGGAGACTTTATATAGAAATCTGAAGCTAAAATATTAACCTTGACTGCAAATTCACTGATATCCAATGATCTGACAGAAGGCGTAAGGGAAGGGCAGGGAAAGTAACAAGATTAGATTATATAGTATTTTTGGTCTCGGAAAGCTATGTGATAGCACTATCAATAGTGGTTGTACAGTACCCCAGAAAAAGAGTTTGCTGTTACGTCAATTGGTTGTAATGTTGTAATTTACTGTATTGTATCCTTAATAGTTCTGTATGGAAATGTCGGGGTTAACTATCCTGACAATTTTAGTAGGCTAGGAGATGGATTTAAGCCTGTGAGTTTTGATAGCCGTGGAAAAGAAAGGAGCTACATATGCTCACTCCTCAAAAAACTAGGCCTTCATCCCACAGAATCATCATCTCTGGGACATTGCTACATTAAAATACTCCAGTGACAGAAAAGGAAAAACTAGAAGGTCCAGAATCCAGAAATGCAAGGCCATGCACTGTCAGCAAGGTGCTATCGTTTTAGGGTGACAGAGACGTTATTGCTGCGAAAACAAACATTGCCAATACACCATTTCATACTTTGCCGTGGATTTGGCCAGCCGTATCTTAATCCTGTACCTCTCAGTCTTGGAATTACAGACATGCTTGCAGGAACTGTAATTTCAGCCTTAGATTCTGCAGAGAAAGGCCTCCTTCACACGGTCAGTATCTGGTCAGTATTTTTGCATCAGTATTTGTAAGCCAAAACCAGGAGTGGGTCCAAAACACAGAAGAGGCACAAATATTTCTATTATAACTTTTTGTCTTTAGGTTCCACTCCTTGTTTTGGCTTACAAATACTGTACTGATGCAAAATACTGACCAATACTGAAACTTGTATATCTCATAAAGGAAACAGGTTCTTGGCAATAACCAAAGACAATTAGCTTTCCCAACTGGTTTAGGACCTGACTAGAGGGACGGCCATACTGGACTTAGTATTAACCAATAGACCTGACAGAACAACAGTTGGGCAGGTCGGGGGACACCTGGGAAATAGTGACCATAAAGTAATAACTTTCCAATTATTAATCAAAAGAGTGTTTCTTCAGGGAGGAACACAATTGTAAAACTTCAAAAAAGCTAAATTTAGCGAACTAAGAGAGGCCATAGGCCTAACTAACTGGGAAAAAGTCCTCAAAAATACAAATACAGACACAAAATGGGATATTTTTTAAAGCATCCTAAATTCTAATTGTGAGAGGTACATTCCTTATGGGAATAAAAGATTAAGGAACAAGAAAAAACAATGTGGATAAATAGAAAGAAAGCAATAAATGATAAAAATAAAGCATTTCAATCACTAAAACAGGAGGGTGCAAAGGAAGCACTGAAAAACTATAAAGAAAAAAATTTAATATGTAAAAAACAAATAAAAGCAGCCAAACTAGAGACCGAGAGATTAATTGCCAAAGAAAGCAAAACTAACCCTAAAATGTTTTTCAATTATATAAATGGTAAAAAGTATAAATCTGTAGGTGTCGGCCCTCTACAGAGTAATGAGGGGGGAGTTGCAAAGAGCGATGAGGAGAAAGCAAAGTTATTAAATATTTTTTTCTCCACTGTATTCATTGAAGAAAATAAACTGTCAGATGAAATGCAGAATGTAAAAGTTAATTCCCCAATAAAAGTGCCCTGTCTGACCCAGGAAGAAGTACAGCTGCGTCTTAAAAAGATTCAAATAGACAAATCGCCAGGACCAGATGGCATACATCCCCGTATCCTAAGAGAATTAAGTAATGTCATAGCCAGACCCTTATTTCTGATATTTCAGGACCCTATACTGACAGGGAGTGTTCCTCAGGATTGGCGCATACCAAATTTAGTGCCAATATTCAAAAAGGGTCCAAAAACAGAGCCCGGTAATTATAGGCCGGTAAGTTTAATATCTGTAGTGGGTAAACTGTTTAAAGGTTTTCTAAGAGATGCTATCTTGGAGTACCTCAAGGAAAATAAGCAAATATCACCATATCAGCATGGCTTTAGTAGGGATTGGTCATGTCAAACTAATTTAATCAGTTTCTATGAGGAGATCAGTTCTAGACTTGACAGCGGCGAATCAATGGATGTCGTATATCTGGACTTCTCCAAAGCATTTGACAGTGTACCACATAAAAGGTTAGTATATAAAATGAGAATGCTTGGACTGGGAGAAAATGTCTGTATGTGGGTAAGTAACTGCCTCATTGATAGAAAACAGAGGGTGGTTATTAATGGTACACACTCAGATTGGGTCACTAGTGGAGTACCTCAGAGGTCAGTATTGGGCCCTATTCTCTTCAATATATGTATTAATTATCTTGTAGAAGGCTTGCACAGTGAAATATACATTTTTGCAGATGACACTAAACTGTGTAAAGTAATTGACACGGAAGAGGTCAGTATACTGCTACAGATGGATCTGGATAGATTGGAGCCTTGGGCAGATAAGTGGCAGATGAGGTTTAACAATGACAAATGTAAGGTTAGGCCTCATGCACACGACCGTGCCGTTTTTTTGCGGTCCGCAAACCGCGGATCCGCAAAAAAACGGGAGCCGTCCGTGTGCCTTCGGCAATTTGCGGCCCATTGTAGACATGCCTATTCTTGTCCGCATCACGGACAAGAATAGGACACGCTATATTTTTTTTGCGGGGCCACGGAATGGAGCAAAGGATGTGGACAGCACACGGAGTGCTATCCGCATCTTTTGCGGCCCCATTGAAGTAAATGGGTCCGCATCCAAGCCGCAAAAACTGCGGCTCGGATGCGGACCACAACTACGGTCATGTGCATGAGGCCTTATGCACATGAGAAGGAATAATGCAAGTCACCTGTACATACTAAATGGTAAAACACTGGGTAACACTGACATGGAAAAGGACCCAGGAATTTTTGTAAACAGCAAACTAAGCTGTAAAAACCAGTGTCAGGCAGCTGTTGCAAAGGCCAATAAGATAATGAGTTGCATCAAAAGGGGCGTAGATGCCCGTGATAAGAACATAGTGCTACCACTTTACAAATCGCTAGTCAGACCACACATGGAGGACTGTGTACAGTTCTGGGCTCCTGTGAACAAGGCAGACATAGCAGAGCTGGAGAGAGTACAGAGGAGGGCAAGTAAAGTAATAACAGGAATGGGGGGGACTTCAGTACCCTAAAAGATGATCAAATTTAGGGTTATTCACTTTAGAAAAAAGACGACTGAGGGGAGATCTAATTAGGCCTCATGCACACGGCTGTTGTTTGGGTCCGCATCCGAGCCGCCGTTTTTGCGGCTCGGGTGCGGACCCATTCACTTCAACGGGGCCGCAAAAGATGCGGACAGCACTCCGTGTGTTGTCCACATCCATTGCTTTGTTCTGTGGCCCCGCAAAAAAAATAGAACATGTCCTATTCTTGTCCGTTTGGGAACAAGAATAGGCATTTCTACAATGGGCCGCCCGATCCGTTCCACAAATTGCGTAAGGCACAAGGGCGGCTTCCGTTTTTTGCGGATCCGCGGTTTGCGGACCACAAAAAACTGAACGGTCGTGTACATGAGGCCTTACTATGTATAAATACACTGCCTGTCCAAAAAAAAAAAAGAGTCGCCACCTGGATTTAACTATGCAAATAGGTATGAGCAAAAAAAATTCAATTTTTTTTTTATACCGGATTCATTTTCCGGATGACACCGGTGAGATGGATCCGGCATTTCAATGCATTTGTCAGACGGATCCGCCTGACAAATGCCATTAGTTTGCATACATTTTGCTGGAGCCGGCAGGCAGTTCCGACGGAACTGCCTGCCGGAATCCTCTGCCGCAAGTGTGAAAGTAGCCTAAGTGGGGAGAATTGACTCTTACTTCACAGTTTTTTTTTTTTTGCCTTCCTCTGGATCAACCTGCAGGATAACAGGCTGAACTGGATGGACAAATTTCTTTTTTTGGCTCTTATATATTATGTTACTATGCAAATACAGACTTTGGAAAGAGGGGGGAAGGTTGGCACCGTAATTTGTTTGGGGCTGAGCTTTAATACATTGGATGTCCTACAACTCCCCTTCTGCACTTTAGTAAAGAGAGCCTTATTTACTTTCTACCCCTGTTCTGGTTACCGACTGCAGCAACATTCGCCGACCACAGCACCTACCTCTCCTGGCATCCCAACTACCATCAGGAAGGAGCCCCAACATCAGGGTATGCCGTGTTCGTGGGGCCACAGCCACGGGCACATTTACGGCAGTTTAATTAAATAAAAGAAAAGAAATGACCTCCATAAATATTTTTTTTCTCCTAAAACCATCTACATTGATCCAGTGATTTTTTATTTATTTTTTATCAATTTCCATGTGGATAGTTAATCCTTCGCTCTTTCTTTCACTTCTGTAATTAAGTGAGTGCGAGAAGAAAATCGATCTGAGAGTTATTGTGAAAGAATTATAATGAGGAGGAAGTGATGGGATTTTTAGAGCAAAACAAATGAACAAAAAGTTTTGGAACTCTTAAAGTAAACACAACGTAGAGCCCCCTGGAGGGAAAACCCGACCTTCCGGTGTCAAATATGGCAATAGTGGCTGACTGTATTAGTCCACTGAGAGGACTGTCATCTGTATGAGCCTCTGTTAAGATGAAAAATAAAATATCTTGAGACCTCTCGGCACCAGATATGTTTCCTGCCACGTGACATGTACCTGACATGCATCTGGAAGTCCTCCGCTCACAGAAGGTTCTGTGTATCCTGTATGGTGCTGGGTCTTTTACTTCAGCAGGATGCACAGGAGCGCAGAAAAACACTTCAGAGAACTGGTATGAGAAGTAGAAATATCTGGCACCAAAAGATTCTCACTCCAACAAAATATTACAGCGTAGATTTACTATCATCTCTGCGCCTAGAATTTGTCTAAAAAGTGGTGCAATTGTGGCACAATTCGGTTTCTCCAATTTTTATGGCTTCCTCAAAAAGAAGATGGGGCTTAGCAGAAAGAAGGAATGGCTTTGCAATAAAAGGGCATGGTATTTATGCCAAAATTGTGCCACAATTCTCACATAAACGTCTGTCTCGAAGGAAGCCGACCAATAGATGGTCAGAGAAAGGCACCACATTTATCCTCCAGCCTGAGCCCCTCTCATAAATCTGGTGCAGGTCTAGACACCATCTATAGGATTAGTAAATCTGCCCCTATATTCTCACCACTTGGAACAGGTAGAAGCTGTGGGCTTTGAGTCAAATACAATTTGCAAACTTTGGTACCAAAAGTCCCAGAGAAGCTCCTACAGGCAGAGGATGGTGCAGGGAGCTGCTTGTTGTTCTCTGATTTGACTGTATCTCTGCCATGAACAGCACAGATATCCAGGCAATGCCAGAGATGTTGGATTAAAGGAATATTCCATATTTCTTTGGTGGCCCCAGGACAATGTTTCTCTAAAGATGGGTCCATAGGATTAACACAAGCTCTGGATTAGATTTATTATTTTTTGCCATTCAAACCGAGCAATGACTTACGCTGGATGTTGATGGTGACCGTTGTGTCCTTTCCACCTGGGACAGCCTTATTAGTGGCTCGGCATGTGACTGTCTGCCCATTCTCTATGTCGGATGGCGACACAAACAGCGTGCTGGTTATACTCTCCCGTTTTCCATCCCGTAACTGAGTCTGTAACATAGAAAAAATCATCATAGATTAAACAGTGTCACACAGGATAGGCTTAATACCTAATCTAAGCAGACAGTATCACACGTGACAGTATTAGATACATTGACTCAGCAGGCAATATCAAACATAATACGCCTAGATCCAGAGCTCTGCAAACAGCATGACACGTGATACGCTTAGATACCTAGGCTCTGCAGGCAGTATCACATGTGATAGGATTAGATACAGAGGAAGCACAGTATCATGCATGAAAGGCTTAGATACACAACTCAGTAGATAGTATCACACATGATAGGCTTATATACACCATCTCAGCAGACAGTATCATAGTCTCTGAATGTACTACTATACTAGGCAGTAGTCCAAAACCTATGGCCATACAGATGGCGTGACTACAGCTCATAAGCATACCCAGGCAGCTCATGCCTAAAAGACCCTGCTGAGAGTTGTAGTTTGACAACAGTTGGAGAGCTCTCTTCTAGGACGCCTTGTGCTGTGAGCGGCTATGTATCTGGCAGATGCGGCGCATCTCCATGTGACCAGGTGCCAGATCCTCATCACAAAGGTCTACAGTATCTCCATCTGTTTACTTTCTTGAAGAAATATCTCTTGTTCTGCCATCTGCAGCTATCTCCAGAAAAGTGAGGTCGGCGTCATGTGCTTATATGAGTGGCTGTGTACTGTGTGGAGTGGTTCAATATGGAGGTCGCCATGGAGATGAGTTATTCAAACCTGTTGAGACGTCGAGGATGAAAACACAGACTCGAGAATAAAAACTATTTCCAGAAATCACAAGAAACGACACAGGAATGTAAAAAGGTCTAAACTGGCAAATTAACCTGCATGCCATAAGGGGCAAGGACAAAGATGTCTGGAAACTTATATAAACCTCCCCGTAGTTTGGGCTACAGGGTAAATTGGTTTTCAGATTTCTTTTAACAGTTTTGCCTGGCATGCCTGGCTGGCGCCCCTCTCCCTATAAGGGTTAAAGCGTGACACGACCGTATATATTTTGCGGTCCGCAAAACACGTTACTGCAAAAAATACAGATGACGTCCGTTTGACATCCGTATTGCATCCGTTTTTTTGCAGATCCATTGTAACAATGCCTATCCTTGTCTGCAAAATGGACAAGAATAGGACATGTCCTATCTTTTTGCAGAACAACCATGTGGACATACGGAAACGGAATGCACACTGAGTCATTTCCGTTTTTTTTGTGGACCCATTGAAGTGAATGGTTCAGCATACAGGCCGCAAAAAAACTGTAACGGACACGGAAAAAGAATACGGTCGTGTGCATGAGCCTTAAAGTCACTTCTCCTGCACCACCTGTTGTCTATGGTTAGGTATCTCTGTGCTATGCTCCTAACTCAGGCATAGTTTTCAGAGACAGTCCCTACAAATTTGAACTGTCCCAAGGTAAAAATGGACAGGGCCTGTGAAAGACCTGCCCATAAGTTAGCATTCCCAGGCAGGTTTGGGGCTTTCCCAGAGGCCGAGCTGTTACATGTCAGTAAGTATGTTTCAGGAGCTTCAATTCATTGTGTCATGCTCCGCCCATTCTTGTGCTGCAAGCAAACTCGGCAATATACAGGGGTCAGAGTCTAACACAAGGAAATTGTCTTACTTGAATAAAACACATTGGGTGAGATTTATCAAAACTTATGTACTGGCTTCAGCAGTCTCAAACTGTAGGGGACATCATTGCTGCAGTCACAAAAAATTAGTCACTGGCTACAGTATGGGTAGAGGAAGGAGAAGCAGGGTTGGATGGAAGCAAGCTGGGAAGGTGAGTGTAAGTGATTTTATAATTTTATTAGGGCCCTGGCAATTGGCATTAATAAAAAATTAAGTGAACAACAACTTTAAGACCTCTGTTTTTTTACATATATGTTAGAAAAAAAAAGGATACAAAAATGTAGCACACCACATTCTTGTATCCTGCACAGTCCGGTAAAAAAAACGTATACTTTTTTTATACAATAGGAAAAAAACGGAACTCTATGGTGAACGGATGCCACTGTATGGCATAAGTCTGAGGCATCCGTTTACCTTATAAGTTTTTTGTATACGTTAAACGGATGGGAAAAATGTGATCTGAACCCAGCCTTAGAGATGCAAATTGACTGGGAAAAAAAACCTGCCAAATATTAGGGAAGTCACAGTCACTAGACACTTGCATTGTGATTTTTTGCAAGGGTTGCATGACAGTAGAGCACATCTCACATCGCAACTCCATCTGATGGCTTAATGTGACATTGCATTCTTCATGCTGCGGCACACAACACAGCCTTAGCCTAAACTGACATAGTGGCTGTTGAGGAGGACACAAACATACCACTCAAAATGGAGTTTTTACATTTAGCGCAGAACAATCCTTCAAGAAACCAATACACAGCTCAGCGAATTGGAATAGGTATGTTTACATGTAACATCTGCATGCAGAAAAGACTTAATCTAGGTGATGGAGAATGGACCTACCAAATTCAGCAAATTTCCGAATGTTACAAATATCCAAAAATCCAGAAAATGAAGTAATGCGGTACTACACCCTTATGCAGTTTGTTGGAAATTGGAAGTTCACTATTAAAGCTTGAGATCCACTACATGCAGCTAACTGGCCCATAGTATAGGGCTGACATAACATGAATAGTGATCAAAGCACTGACACCTCTGGTTATTGACCTCTAACCACAAGCAGGTGACCCCTTTGTCCAGAAATGGACACTTCACCACAAGCAGGTGATCTCTCAGACCACACATTGTCCACTCATGCCAGACTTTAACCTCTTAACACAAGCAGGTGAACCCTCTAGCCAGAAATTGACCCCTCAGTACAAGCAGGTTAACCCTCTGGCCAGACATTGACCCTTCACCACAGGCCAGACATTGACCCCTCACAACAATCAGATGACCCTTTGTACCCGACATTGACCCCACATCACAAGCAGAAAAATGACTCCACAGACCAGACATTGATCCTACTGTTAGATATTAGGATTGACTTCTCACCACAAGCAGGTGACCTATTTGTCTAGACAATGACCCCTAACCACAAGCTGGTGACCCCCTCTTGCTAGACAATGACCCCTCACCACAAGCAGTAGATCCTTCTGGCCAGAAAGTGCCCCCCACCACAAGCAGGTGACCCCTCTGGCCAGGCATTGACACTCCACAACAAACATGTGACATTCCTGGTCAGACATTGACACCCCTCAGACCAGACACTGATCCAACAGGAATTGACTTCTCACCACAAGCAGGTGACCCCTCTGCATAGATAAAGACACTTCACCACAAAAAGATGACTCCTCAGACCACACATTAATCTTTTCTTTCATATATTGGGAGTGACTTCCCACCACAAGCAGGTGACCCCTCTGGCCGGGCAATGAACCTCACCACAAGCAGGTGTCCCTTCTAGTCAGACTTAGCCCCACTGCAAGCAAGCAACCCTCTGACCAGACACAGACACCCCTCAGACCAGACACTGATCCTTTGATGTTGGGAATGACCTCTTACCACAAGCAGATGAATCCTCTGGCTGCTAGACATTGATCCTTCTGGTCAGACGTTGGGATTTATTTCTCACCAAAAAGCAGGTAAGCCCTGTGCCAGTCTCTGACTTTTACCTCCAAACTAGTTTTATCAGATTTTCTGCTATATGCTGTAATGGCATGGAGACGGTTACTGGATCCTGATGCCATACAGGGCTCTCTACATTCTATGACTCTCCAACTGATTGATGAGAGCCTCGCACCAGGATGCCAATTTTGCCTGATTGCATATTGTAAGTGCCCTGCTGAGGTGGCTGCACCTGCAGAGCCTGTGCCCTGATTACACACTCACACCTCCTGGCATTGGAGAGTCAGCTGCTGCTGACTGTACAAATCCTTCAACTAACATGCATCCTATGATAGCGACACTTTTCATTCAGTATCAAGCAGCAGACCTTATACAGGATCCTCATCTGGGCTCAGTATTTCGCGCGGATGCGATGCGTGAGGTGAACGCATTGCACCCGCACTGAATCCTGACCCATTCATTTCTATGGGGCTGTGCACACTAGCGGTGATTTTAACGCATCACTTGTGTGTTGCGTGCAAATCGCAGCATGCTCCTCTTTGTGCGTTTTTCATGTAACACAGGCCCCATAGAAATGAATGGGGTTGCGTGAAAATCACAAGCGTCCGCAAGCAAGTGCGGATGCGGTGCGATTTTCACGCACGGTTGCTAGGAGACGATCGGGATGGAGACCCGATCATTATTATTTTCCCTTATAACATGGTTATAAGGGAAAATAATAGCATTCTGAATACAGAATGCATAGTACAATAGCGCTGGAGGGGTTAAAAAAATAAAAAATAAACTCACCTTAATCCACTTGAACGCGCAGCCGGCATCAATGCTGTCTTCTTTTTTGCTGTGTGCAGGAAAAGGACCTTTGGTGACGTCACTCTGGTCATCACATGGTCCGTCACATGATCTTTTACCATGGTGATGGATCATGTGATGGTCCATGTGATAACCGGAGTGACGTCACCACAGGTCCTTTTCCTGCACACAGCAAAAAAAGAAGACAGAAGAGAAGCCGGGCTGCGCAATCAAGTGGATTAAGGTGAGTTGAATTTTTTTTAAAAATTTTTTTAACCCCTCCTGCTCTATTGTACTATGCATTCTGTATTCAGAATGCTATTATTTTCCCTTATAACCATGTTATAAGGGAAAATAATACAATCTACAGAACACGGATCCCAAGCCCGAACTTCTGTGATGAAGTTTGGGTACCAAACATGCCGATTTTTCTCACGCGCGTGCAAAACGCATTACAATGTTTTGCACTCGAGCGGAAAAATCGTGCATGTTCCCGCAACGCACCTGCACCTTTTCCCGCAACACCCGTCTGAAAGAGGCCTAAGGGCTTGTTACAATAATATCCATCCTCAACCATGAACTGTGAGGAGCATTTCAGGGACCAGGAGGAGCTAGGCATCCTCAATAAGAATATAGACATTTGCTTAAAGAGGACATGTCGCCTCTTCTGACATGTCTGATTTAGTAACTCAAGTAACCCAAGTAATAACAGTTCTGCAGCATTTATTTTATGTGTTGTATCCCTTTATTTTTCCTGCTAAAAGTTTATGAATAAATTGCTAGCAGTTTGCAGCGAAGGTCTAGATGGGTGTTGGGTGTTGGGGGTGTTTCTGTACAGTCTGACACTGTCCTATCAGTGTTGCGAATGTCAGACTGTGCAGGGACACACCTTCCACTGGTGACACCCATCTGTACCTTCATTTCAAACTGCTAACAATTCATTCATAAACTTCTAGCAGGAATAATAAAGGAAGGATACAACACATAAGAATAAATGCTGCAGAACTGTTATTACTTGGGGGATGCAAGGAGTTACTAAATCAGACATGTCAGAAGACAACATAAAGTTATGAGAATAGAGGCTCCAGAATTGTTATTACACGGAGGATGCAAGTAGTTACTAAAATCCACATGTCAGGGACGGTTACAGGTCCACTTTATGCAATTAATAGCCTCATATATATTAATATCCGCAATATCCTTGCTGAGGATGCTCAGCTCCACCTGGTCCTTGAAATGCTCCTCCTAGATCATGGTTTAGGATGGATACAATTGCAGCTAGCAGGTACTGAAACAGACATGTCAGGGGATGATACAGCATGTCAGATATGCTGAATGGCAGGTAAAACTGACCATAGAATATTATTATTTTTCATGCATTTCTACCTTAACATTTTTGTTGTTGTTTTCTTCTCCTCAGCTTGGTCTAAGGTAGGGTGAAGTTGATGGACATTCATCCTCAGTAACAATGTAGTGCACAACTCATCCACATGAATAATGTAACACGCATGTAACATATCTAATGCATATTTATAGTTAGTGCAAGGCTCGGCGATGATGTAGGAATCCTGTGTCCTCAGCGGACCCAGCCAGGCCGCCTGTTCTCTGAATAAAGCGAGGGCTTAACAAGCAGTAAATATATGTAAATTAGCGTCATACAGAATATGCTAATAAACATCCTTTCATGCACCCACTTAGCGCAGTAATTGGAGGACACTGATACCTATTACTGAGCAGGCGATAAAGTGACATAAAAGTGGAATGTGCCGCTAGTTTTACTGCTGATGCTCAGGTGTTGTCAATACCAGGGACCAGCAGCCTCCGTCACTCCAGCAGTTCTGAAACTATAACTCCCAGAATCCTCTTTTCACTTCTGTAGGAGTTGCAAGAACAGAAGAGTAAGTGTGCATGCTAGGAGTTGTAGTTTCTCAGCAGCAGGTGGTCTATAGTATGCTATATATATACCAGTCATAAAAATAAAAGTGACGTACATAATGCATACTGGATAATCTCATGGCAGTGGGATATATGAGGCATCATCCAGTGAACAGTTAGTTCTTGAAGCTGATGTGTCGGAAGCAAGAAAAATGGGCAAGAGGACAGATCTGAGCGATAAAAGCAACATGGTTGTGTCAGAACATCAGCTGGTGTGGTGTTCCCCGTATTCTGTGGTTACTACCTACTAAAGCTTCTCCAAGAAACACCAACTAGTAAATCACTTCACAATCATGTGTGCCCAAGGCTTACTTGTGCGTATGTGGAGCAAAGGCTAGCCCATCTGATCCTACAGACCAGCTACTGTGGCACCAACTGCAGAAATTGCTGGATACGACAGAAAGATGTCAGAAAACACAACGCATCATGAATTTGCGTAGCTGAAGACAGGTCAGAGTGCCCATACTAATCACTGTCTACCACTAAAAGTGCCTACAATGAGCATCAGAATTGGATAATGGATCAATGGTAGAAAGGTTTCTGGTCTGATGAATCATGTTTTTTTCTGCATCATTTGGACGGTTGGATGTGTACGTTTACCTACCTGTGTAAGAGATTGCACCAGGATGCATTTTGGAGAGGTCTCAAGTTGGAGTTGGAAGTTTGATGCTCTGGACAATGTTCTACTAGGAAGCATTGAATACTGGGATTCATGTGGATGTTGCTTACCACGTACCCTTCATGTTAATGCACTTCCCTAATGGCAATGGCCTCTTTAATCGGGATAAGGTGCTCTGCCACATCACAAAAATTGTTCAGGAATGGTTCGAAGAACATGACATCATGTTTAAGGTGATGACTTGGCCTCCGAATTCCCAGATCTCAGTCCCATTGAGCATCTGTGAGATGTGCTGGAAAAACATGTCTGATCCATGGAGGCCTCACCACACAACTTACAGGACATAAATGAAACCATTAGCAATGTTCCATCTGGACAGAGGGGGGTTCATCAGTACCGATCAGATACTGATGACCTCTCCAGAGGATAGGTCATCAGTATAAAAGTCTCGGAAAACCCCTTTAAGATAAATAAGGTTGTTAAGTAGGGGCATCCCAGACGTGTGCTGTTGGTTGTGGGGAAAGCCGGGGAGAGGGTGCCATTAAGTCTTAGGCCCCTTTCACACGGGCGAGTTTTCCGTGCGGGTGCGATCCGTGCGGCGAACGTATGGCACCCGCACTAAAACCTGACCCATTCATTTCTATGGGGCTGTGCACATGAGCGTTGTTTTTAACGCATCACTTGTGCGTTCAGTTGAAATCGCAGCATGCTCTATATTGTCCGATTTCGACGTGACGCAGGCCCCATAGAAATGAATGGGGTGTGTGAAAATCGGATGGCATCCGCAAGCAAGTACGGATGCCATGCGATTTGCACGCACGGTTGCTAGGAGACGATCGGGATGGAGACCCGATCATTATTATTTTCCCTTATAACATGGTTATAAGGGAAAATAATAGCATTCTGAATACAGAATGCATAGTAAAACAGCGCTAGAGGGGTTAAAAAATAATAATAATTTAACTCACCTTAGTCCACTTGCTCGCGAAGCCCGGCATCTCCTTGTGCCTCCTCTGCTGATGAACAGGACCTGGGGTGAGCTGCTCCATTAAATAGAGCTTAAGGACCTTCGATGACGTCACTCCGGTCATCACATGGTCTTTTACCATGGTGAATCACCATGGTAAAAGATCATGTGACATACCATGTGATGACCGAAGTGACGTCATTGAAGGTCCTTAACCTGTATTTAATGGAGCAGCTCACCCCAGGTCCTGTTCATCAGCAGAGGAGACACAAGGAGATGCCGGGCTTCGCGAGCAAGTGGACTAAGGTGAGTTAAAATTTTATTTTTATTTTTAACCCCTCTAGCGCTGTTTTACTATACATTCTGTATTCAGAATGCTATTATTTTCCCTTATAACCATGTTATAAGGGAAAATAAGACAATCTTCAGAACATCAATCCCAAGCCCGAACTTCTATGAAGAAGTTCGGGTTTGGGTACCAAACATGCGCGATTTTTCTCACGCGAGTGCAACGCATGACAATGTTTTGCACTCGCGTGGGAAAATCGCGCATTTTCCCGCAACGCACCCGGCTCTTATCCGGGCAAAAAAACTCACGCCCGTGTGAAAGAGGCCTTAGTCTAGCTGAGTTAGATGAAAATAGAGAATTGAGTTATGAAAATAGAGAAAAAATAGCTGTAATAAAGGACTCATTGACCATGTACATAAACGACCATCAAACTGTAAAACTAGTAGGATATTCTTGCTGGAGGTGTGGTGAATGATATTAAGGCCTCTTTCACACGGGCGTCATGTTTTTTGCCCGGATAAGAGGCGGGTGCGTTGCGGGAAAATGCGCGATTTTTCCGCGCGAGTGCAAAACATTGTCATGCGTTTTGCACTCGCGTGAGAAAAATCGCACATGTTTGGTACCCAAACCCGAACTTCTTCACAGAAGTTCGGGCTTGGGATTGATGTTCTGAAGATTGTATTATTTTCCCTTATAACATGGTTATAAGGGAAAATAATAGCATTCTGAATACAGAATGCTTAGTATAATAGTGCTGGAGGGGTTAAAAATAATTAAAAAAGTTAACTCACCTTCTCCTCTTGTTCGCGTAGATCCCGGTCTGTTCTTTATCTGTGGGCTGAATGACCTGTGGTGATGTCAGATCACATGCTCCAATCACATGGTCCATCACCATGGTGATGGAGCATGTGATCTGACATCACCACAGGTCCTTTAGCCCACAGATAAAGAACAGACCGGGATCTACGCGAACAAGAGGAGAAGGTGAGTTAACTTTTTTATTATTTTTAACCCTTCCAGCACTATTATACTAACCATTCTGTATTCAGAATGCTATTATTTTCCCTTATAACCATGTTATAAGGGAAAATAATACAGTGAATAGACTGTCACCTAGAACCCATGCGTGAAAATCGCACCGCATCCGCACTTGCTTGCGGATGCATGCGATTTTCATGCAACCCCATTCATTTCTATGGGGCCTGCGTTACGTGAAAAACGCACAAAGAGGAGCATGCTGCGATTTTCACGCAACGCACAAGTGATGCGTGAAAATCACCGCTCGTGTGCACAGCCCCATAGAAATGAATGGGTCAGGATTCAGTGCGGGTGCAGTGCGTTCACCGCACGCATCGCACCCGCACGGAAAACTCGCCCGTGTGAAAGGGGCCTAATAGGCCTAGTGGTGTTATGTTTTCCTTCTCTCTGGAGAGATTAATTTATGAAACAATGGCCGAATCCTATTTGCCAACAATCTTGCCCACCATTTAATGTCAGCATTCAAGAGATTGGAACAGTGGGTCCACTGTCTATTACAAGGGAGACATGAAAGGTCTTGGATGGCAGACTATTTAGGAATAGAGGTATCAGAAATTGCAAGTGTATCAAACACGTCAGCAAGATCTAAGTGTTTCCGGATAGTCATCTGTTTTCTTCAGACGGTGGAGCTGAGACTGAATGGGAACAACCATCTATAGACCATGTTTTGCTTCTCATGATAGATGCTTCTGATGTTAGCTAAATCCTGAAATATGTGAATAGTTGCGCCTGCCCAGGCGAGCGACCCTTTATATAGTTATCTCACTACAGTAGGTGTCTCCCAAAATTTGGATAAGCAATTGCCTAATCAAGACATGAAGAATTTTCCTTTTCAATCAAAAGAAAATAATAGAATAAATGAAAAATAATAAAATGAAAATAAAAGTTTACCACTGTGTTTCTCTTTTTTTCTTTTGGCATCGCAGAGCATCGTGTGAATCGGGCTTATTCACATTCCAGACAGTCAATTTAACAAAGGAGTCACGCTGCCTCACTTTGGCTGTATTTTCCGAGTCTTGATCAGGATAGGATACGTCAGGTTTTTGGTGATGCCAAACAATGAGATTCCACAAGAGGATAGTCTTTATCACAAAACAACCCTTCTGTAGATATAAAGGTTAAAGGGGTTGTCCGGATTCAGAGCTGAACCCGGATATACCCTTATTTTCACCCAGACAGCCCCCCTGAGGCTAGCATCGGAGCATCTCATGCTCCGATGCGCTCCCTTGCCCTGCGCTAAATCACGCAAGGGCACGGGCTCTTTTGTTTTCAATAACACACTGCCGGGCGGTAACTTCCGCCCGGCACTGTGTTCGGTGACGTCACCGGCTCTGAGGGGCGGGCTTTAGCGCTGCCCTAGCCACTTTACTGGCTAGGGCAAAGCTAAATCCCGCCCATCAGTGCCGGTGACATCACTGGGGTTCCTGGCAGCCCCATGGAGAGCCCTGGTACGTCACCGGAACTCCTAAAAATGCCTTTGCCCTGCGCAATTTAGCGCAGGGCAAAAGAGAGCATCGGAGCATGAACTGCTCTGATGCTCATGTCAGGGGGGCTGCCGGGGTGACAACCCCTTTAAGGCACATCAGGAGTTTTAACTACGGACTATCTTACATCCTGTTTAATGCCTACTGATTTTATACCTTTGTGATTATAATAAGACCAATTTCTATCTTGAAGATTGGTGGACCTTCACTATGTGCCTTAACCTTTATATCTACAGAAGGGTTGTTTTGTGATAAAGACTATCCTCTTGTGGAATCTCATTGTTTGGCATCACCAAAAAGCTGACGTATCCTATCCTGATCAAGACTCGGGAAATACAGCCAAAGTGAGGCAGCGTGACTCCTTTGTTAACATGAAGATTTTCCTTGAATTCCCTTAATTCTAAGGCTGTTTCATATCTTGTTCCCATAACCAGTCACTGGTTATGTTAAGGTTTTCTTGGCACATGGTAGAGGAAGCTGTTGAGGCTTCGGGGTATGTGATTAGTTGAGTTTACATGGTCTCTAAGTTCACTAACTAATAAACGACCTGGAGATCATTAGGTTATTTGAGTGCATGGATTCGTTATCATCACTGTCTTCTTCTCCTAGGGAAGTGCTGACACTTTTCAGCGGGGTAGGTTTCTCAGATTAGCTAGTGCGAGCCGAGTCAGATGAAGACAGCTACAGAGATATTTTTTAAGTTCTAGTCCTAGCAGTTGAGGCTGTATTACCCCAGTATGATATGTGGAAAGGAGGGGGAGATTAGATAAAGTACATGTTAGGCCCCATGCACACGGCCGTGTTTCACAGCCTTAAAGAGGACCTCTCACCACTCCTGACATGTCTGTTTTATAGCCTCATGCATTCCCCATGTAATAACAATTCTGGAGCATCTATTCTTATAACTCTATGTTGTACCATTCCTTTATTATTTCTACTAGAAGTTATAAATGAATTGCTAGCAGTCTGCAGTAAGGGTACAGAGGGGAGGTAACCAGTTGGGGGTGTGTCCCTGCACAGTCTGACTCTATCCAATCAGTACTGCCATTTTCAGACTGTGCAGGTACACAGTTATGAATGAATTGCTATTAGCCTTCAGTAAGGTATAGAGGGGAGGTAACAAGTGAAGGCTAATAGTAATTCATTCATAACTTCTAGTAGAAATAATAGAGGAATGGTACAACATAGAGCCATAAGAATAGATGCTCCAGAATTGTTATTACCTGGGGAATGGAAGATAAGGGCCCCATAGAAGTGAATGGTTCCTCATCTCATCCACAAAATTGTGGATGAGATGCGGAAAGCAACATACGGCTGTCTGAATGAGCCCTAAGGCTGGGCAGTAAGTACTTTCGTAGCCAAGGGTCGGTAAAACCTTCCTTAGGCTTCTAAAACCGTCATCCAGCTTAGGGTCTCCAAACTGTGATCTCCTCTGTAGAAGAGGCCTGTGGTGGAGCGGCAGGCCCAAGATGCTGCACGACCACTTGTGAATGTCAGCACAGTTCGGTCCTGGTTTTTTTTTTTTTTGTTTTTTTTTTGAATTGGCTGCCTTATTAGAACACAGTAATAACCAGTGACTCCAGCTTAGATGCACTGTCTATAGGTGTCTGAGGTAGTCTAATGTTCAATTTCTGTTTCATAAGAAGCTCGAATCTCAGCTACGTCTCTCAACCATGCTTTACATTGCAGCTCTGCTTGCTCTGATTGGTGCATGGACAGATCATTTCTATTGCTACAGGAACATAATGACTGTACACTAGAAGAACTAAACCACCATTGAGAAAGAAAGATTGCCAGGTGACTGACCCATATCGGGGAGGATCTTGAATAAGGGGGAGGAGCCTGGTGAGTGTTCATGTAATGCATCCCCGATTCATTCACTACTGGTTACGATCCCCACTTATTGGGCCCCATGTATATTTTTCCACATCATGCACACTTTTATACAGCGTCCTCCAGACTGTTGTTACTGGAGCATTAACTCTGATTCACAGTCAAAAAAATATTAACTTTCAAATAAATATGCTAAATAACTGTAGCCGGCGAAATCTCCGCCTGCAGCTTTCCATTACCAAATAAATAATAAATATAAAACCTCACACAATGCATTTCCTTCAATTCTCCCTTAAAAGCAGATTGCACTTAAACACCCTCGTCCCGTCGTAAAGCGCAGGTGGAGTCGGCACTTGTCATGGTTTTTTGTATTGATGAATCTGAGAACGATCATTACATCCAGGAAGCAATAAAGGATGATTACCGCTTATTATACCGGAGATACATTGTATCGTTCATTTGTCATCCCCTGCTGAAGTTATTACTTTTAAAAGCAGCAAAAAATTGTGAAGATGAAGCGTCGTGTAGCCCGACAGCGTCTGGAGAGTGAACCCCCAACCCACACAGGTTTTATATCACAAGGGCAGAAGGAGGCACAATATTCACGATTGAGGATAAAGTGCCCCCGTCACTAGTCTGCAGTGAACTACACGTCATCTAGATACTCTAAATGGGGGCCCCACACCCCAAAACTAAAAGAAGATGTCCTACCAAAGGGTCAGTCTAAATTCAGATGTAGAAAAGCTCACTTTGTAGGGTTTTCTGAGTTTTGTAAGTTTTTGACCTATTGATAGGACATCAGAAAATAATGCAGCAAATGTTTCCTGCAGTCCTATGTAACACCACAGATAACACAGTGATAACTCTCTGAGTGCAGATAATATAGTAGAAGTCACCTGCAGTCCTATGTAACACCACAGATAACACAGTGATAACTCTCTGAGTACAGATAATGTAGTAGATGTTACCTGCAGTCCTATGTAACACCACAGATAACACAGTGATAACTCTCTGAGTACAGATAATGTAGTAGATGTCACCTGCAGTCCTATGTAACACCACAGATAACACAGTGATAACTCTCTGAGTACAGATAATGTAGTAGATGTTACCTGCAGTCCTATGTAACACCACAGATAACACAGTGATAACTCTAAGTAAATATAATGTAGTAGATGTTACTTGCAGTCCTATGTAACACTACAGCCAACAAATAGTGATAATTCTCTGAGTACAGATATCTAGAAGATGTCACCTGCAGTCCTATGTAACACTACAGATAACAGTGATGACTCTGAGTATAGATAATGCAGTAGATGTTTTTTGCAGTCCCATGTAACACCACATATAACACAGTGATAACTCTCTGAGTACAGATAGTGTAGTAGATGTACCATGCAGTCCTATGTAACACCAAAGATAGCAAAAAGTGATTTTTGAGTTTTTTCACCAATTGATAGGACATCAGAAAATAATTCAGCAAATGTTACCTGCAGTCCTATGTAACACCACATACAACAATGATAACTCTCTGAGTACAGATGATGTAGTAGATGTTACCTTCAGTCCTATGTAACATCACAGATGACACAGTGATAACTCTGAGTATAGATAATGCAGTAAATGTTACCTGCAGTCCTATGTAACACCACAGATAACAATGATAACTTTTTGAGTACAGATGATGTAGTAGATATTACCTTCAGTCCTATGTAACATCACAGATGACCTAGTGATAACTCTGAGTATAGATAATGCAGTAAATGTTACCAGCAGTCCTATGTAACATATAACACACATTGATGACACTGTAAATTGAGGAAGGTGATAAACTGAGCTCTGCTACATCTGTAATTCTGACTCGTACTAGGTGTGGTGGTTTAGGTTGCATTGGGTTTTCCGGACATATCTCTTTTATAACTGTGATATATATTTTTTTCCATTTAGTCAAATATGATTTGTGGGCGAGATGAATAAATGACAGACGTAGCCCTGGGCTGATGGGAAGGGATATTATGGAGGCCGCGCCGCGATCCTTCCGATAAGGAGTGCTTGTCTTTCCAGCCGCTCAGCCGATTTGCAGTTGAGGAAACTCTGGGGATTAAGGACAGAAAGGCAGAGAATCGGAGGAAACATGGGGAATCTTAGATGTTAATTAGAGAAAATACTAAACAACAACAATGAATGAAAACAGGAGAAAAAACACTATAATTACCCGTGAACTCTCCCCACGCTGGAGACAGGCGCACTAATTAAAATCCTAAAGAAATTGACCTTGAGATGCCCTTGATGGAGGAATAATTAATTAAACTGAAGGTAAAGGCAATTTAATCATTTTACTCCCAATTTAAATAATGCTCTTTAATTTAACCCCTCGGTGACTTCAGATCTGAGGAGAGAGGTTCTCATTTAAAGGGATGGTGATGACCTGTCTCTCCGGCAGCCTTTTCCAGCACAGCTTCTCAATCCACTGTAACCAAAGAGACACGAGGCACAAGTTACCTCACAATGGTTGTAAGTACAATATTGGGAGGAGGGAGATGTTTTAGAAAATAAAAAACTGAAATAAAAAGGGACGTCACTTTCGAGTATAAATTTATATATATATATATATATATATATATATATATATTTTTTTTAAGATTCTGGATGCAATTAACATTTTGGTTGCCATGACTATGTCCATGTATATATTTCTATTGCAATTGTGTTGTTTACACTGCAGACTACAATAATAATGTGACTTCTTTTCTTATTTTATGCCAGAACATTCCTATTTATATAAAGGTTTGGAGCCCATGTAAGCACCGCCATGAGATGTTCATATTGGGGCAATTCTCGCACTGGTTTTGTGAAGTGAATACCAATGTTTGGACACTCTAATAAAATTTGCTGTAAACGTCTTAAACGATTGCATTTCCCCATTTAGTCTTCACTTGTAGCTGTGCCCTAAGCTTATCTGCTACCGTGAGAATTCTCTGTCCATATGGCGCAGCACTGGCCAACTGGTTGCAGCTATGTAAGATGCATCCTATAGACCTCAAGCCTTCATGCAGACGCAGCCTGGCATGGCCTTCAAAGACCCTGTGTCCTGTCCAAAAACAACAACACATAAAAGCCTGGACTGCCGCCGAGACCTGAAAGACGCAGGGGAACCCGGATAGAAAGAGCCAACGTTCCAGGCATTCTGTCGTGCTGGCAGTAGGCGGAGGAGGATGGGCGCAGCTTACCCTCCTGGGGCAATTTGATGCACAGGATGAGCTTTTTACAGATTCCTGCAGCTTTGAACTTGTCACAAAAAAAGTTACAATTTCATGAGTCGAATTTACAGAAGAATCTAAATAGTAATAATAACAGCAGGAAAACGTTGGCTCTGGATGGGACATGAGAAAGGAGTCTTATAAGAAGGACCTGCCGTAGATCACAGCCACAAGTCTATAGTCTATCTAATATAGGGGCACAATTATCAAATCAGATATGTCCGTTTTTCCATTTCAATTTTTGCGACGTTTGGTGTTCCTTGAACCTCGGCCTATGTTTAAAGGGGTTGTCTGAGTTATTTCTTTGTTCTTTGTATGTTTCTAACTAGGCAAATGAAAGGACTTTACAATTCACTTAATTTATCTCCAGTTGCTGGTTTCTCAGATTTCACTGAGGGTCACATGACCTATCATGTCAGCGTCTCTCCCTGCTCCTTACTGTGCTGGCCACGCCTCCTTCACTCCAGTCTGCTGCTGTCTGCTCTCTCCCTGGATTCTTAAACCCTTCAGCTGCACAGACCCAGGGCTAAAGGCTTTACTGAGTCGATACAGGCAGTGAGGAGACAAATGCTGGGCACAGGAGCTCACAGACTAGAGGAGTTCTGCACAAGAACAGGTAGGGGGAAAATCCTGTGTGTATCAGAAGTGACATTGTACAGCTGGGACTTGTAGTCCTACACATACAACATGCTGCTGAGTCTCCCAGCAGGCAGACATGTCACTTAAGGCAGAACTTGTATTCACTCCCTTAGCAGTGTCATTTTACAGCTGGAACTTCACTGCCTTTGCAGAGCAGGGGGAGGGGCAGAGATTGTTGTTATTGCATGTAAACAAAGGGCCAGAAGAGAACCAGGGAAATGAGGAAATATCATTTTTGGTACCTAAAACTTGCTTAGCTGAGTTATATATTGCTGCCTATCAGATTTACAGTTATATTATTATTATTATTATTATTTTTTTTTTTTTTTTTTTAAAGGTGTAAACCACATTGCACTCACGCCACATATATTATTTAAGGTGCCCCAGTTCATAACTTTGATGCCAGCACACAAAGCAAAGCCAGACTTAAAACAACCTCTAATGATAAATGCCCCCGTAGTCCCCAGTCAGTATCCTTCTCCCTCTGACAGTTGCAAACTGTGAGAGATAGGTTTTTATATACCCTGAACAAAAATATAAACGCAACACTTTCGGTTTTGCTCCCATTTTGCATGAGCTGAACTCAAAGATCTGAAACATTCTCTACATACACAAAAGACCCATTACTCTCAAATATTGTTCACAAATCTGTCTAAATCTGTGTTAGTGACACTTCTCCTTTGCCGAGATAATCCATCCCACCTCACAGGTGTGGCATATCAAGGTGCTGATTAGACAGCATGAATATTGCACAGGTGGTTGGCCAGATGAAGCGATGGGGCGCGAAACAGCCGTCGACGCAAGTCTTACCACTGGTTCGTATGTATGTCCGTCCCAAACCATTCATGTATTCAGCTTTTTTGTATCCAGTTTTGATGTATTCAGCTTTGATGTATTCAGCGTTGATGTACCCTTGTTCAGTGTATAATGTAAACTGTAGTACACATTTTTGTCCACAAGGTGGCAGCTAACCAGCTGTGTGAGCCTCTGTACATTTCTTTGTTTCTAAGACCACGGTAGGGAAAAGGTTGAATGCTATTTGCAGTTTTCAAATCTACCTGTGAACTCAGAGTGGAAGTTGCTGAAACCACTCCTATCAAGTTAAGGAGCCAATAGCCTTTTCTTAAGGAACACCCCTTTTGTGATGTCATATGTGCTATTTAAGTGAATGTATCTTGAATAAAGCTCTCTTGCTCAGGGGGATGAGAAGATCTTTTCATGAAACCAACTTGTGTGTCTGGTCTCTTTATCGAAGCAGTATGGAACGGGCATACTTATACTTCTAATTCACTTGGCACCACACAAAGAAGATGAGAATCGCTTAAGTTGCGATAACAAAACATAATAGGAGAATAAAAAAGAAAACATAACTGTTAATTGCCCATAGCAACCAAGCAGATTCCACAGGAGATCTAAAAAATGAAAGCTGGAGTGGGCAACTAAGCATCGGTCTTCATAAATCTCCCCCATACTTCCCAGTAAGTTACCAGTCAGTCTGAATTGCCCTCTGGCTGGTGTTAATATAATCCCCGGTAAGTTCCCTGCAGACTGTTAGATAATTATTGTACCACAGAGTCTGGAGCAGTGAAGAGAAATAGTACCCACTCGTACGTCATTGCTCAGGGGTAGTCTCCTCAGCTTTGCTGTATATGGGGTCAGCTGGGGGGAAGGCTCTGCGCTTCTCCCGGTTCCTTTGTACTGGAACGCGCTCATTAACAGAGAGGTTGCGCTGAGCTCTGCTTTGTGGATACTTTGATCAACTGATAAGAAAATATCAAGGCTTTGTTGTTCCTTCTCCCAGCGGCTTTAAGTATCATTACAGAAAATATATTCATAAATAATTCAGAAAGCAGAACAATTAAGACAATCAATCTATTCGTCCCGGTCACCGCATCGCTGTTGTTTTATTTCCACAGAGCACTATGATGGTTAACCCCTACCACTGGGAAAGGGGGGTACAGTACAATCCCAGGTGTGAACGAGCTCCCATCACAGGACATGATTTTACAGGTTACAACTGCCCATAGCAACCAATCAGATTCCACCTTTCATTTTACAAAGGAGCTGTGAAAAATGTAAGGTGGAATCTGATTGGTTGCTGTGGGTAACTAAGCCAGTTCTACTTTACACCAGTTTGATAAATGATCCCTATAGTTCAGTAAGTCTGTAAATACTGTTATGTCAAAGCATTTATAATTCTGCTGCCCTCTGTTAGCATACAGCAGGGAATTGTGGGAGCTAGGCTGTTAGTTAAGCTAACTCCAAGCCACTGTTGCAACCTGTGGCTATATTAACGGTGACACTAATAGTATAAAGATAATGTCCCCCAAAAATGATTGTGCTAAGCTGATACTGTGCCAGGGTTACCCCAAAGTAACAGTGCTCCCCAAAATCCTACCAATAGAAATAATTCTCTGCCAGAGCACACTTAGTAGTAATAATGCCCATATAGTGCCCATACTAGTAATCATGTTCCTCATAGCCCCCCAGTAGTAGTAAAGCTCCCCATAATACCTCCTAGTAGTAATAATTCTCCCTATAATATGACAGTACATGAAATACCCCTGCTTAGTGCCCGCAGTTGAGCTAATGTCCCCATAATGTATGCCAGTATAAAATACCCCTATATAGTGCCCCAGTAAATGCCCTCATAGTGCTCCTCTCCCCTTTCCCCATAGTGTACCTCATAATATGCCAGTAAAAAAAATGCCCCTTCTTAGTGCCCCCCGCAGATGCCCCTATAGTGCTCCTCTCCCCCATAATGTGCCAGTAAAAAATGTCCCTTCTTAGTGCCACCATATGCCCCAATAGTGCTCCACTCCCCCAGTGCCCCCAAATAATGCCCCATAGTGCCACTCTCTACTATAATGCCTCCCATATAATAATGCCCCTATAGTGCCAACAGATGCCCCATAGTGCCGCTCTCCCTTATAGTCCCCCCCCCATAATGTGCCAATAATAAATAAAAAAACTTTAGAGCCCCCAGATGCCCCCATAGTGCTCCTCTCCCCCATGGTGCCCCCCCATAATGTGCCAGTAAGAAATGCCCACATAGTCCCCCCCAAAATGGGCAAGAAATAAATGCCCCCAGAATGCCACCCCCCCAAAAATGGGGCTGTAAGAAATGCCATCTCCCCCCATAGTGCCAGCTCCCCCCGCAAAAACAACAACAACACGAATACTTACCTCCATCACCAGCAATGCGATGCAGGCCTCTTCCGGCCTGTGTCCCCCGCTGTGTGCTGCCCGGCTCAGGCGGTGCGATGATAATGTCGTCATCGCGCCGCCTGAGCCGGCCTCTGATAGGCTGCAGGCATTAGTGCCTGCGGCCTATCAGAAGAAGCAGGGAAAGGAGACGCCTCTCCCTCCCCTGCCGCAGCATAGGCATCTGTATTGCTGTCCTGAGGATGGCGATACAGATGAATATGGAGATGAGCGCTTCCATGAGTGCTCATCTCCTACTGGCCGCTGCCGCCCGGCCCTGAGGAATAAAAAATAAATAAAAAATATTTGTTAAAGATGGCCAAGCAGCCGTTTTTTTTAGGGAGTCCTGGGGGCAATTGCCTCCCTGTCCCCCATCCCAGCCCGCCCCTGGGAGCAACCGCTGTTCTACTTCAAATCAAAAGAACAGTGCCTGCCATACGCACTATATCTTGTAAGGTGCATTATAGCAGAGCTCTGTTTCTGTAGAGACACTGAACCAGCAGGAGGTGGCAGGGAGTTGTGAGGCTATGCCACCTGAGAGCTAACAGTAAGCCAGCGGACACCTGTGCAGCTTGGGCACATACCTTCATATAGCGCGGTGACGGTGCAGGCTCTGGTGTTCCGCCACTACTTCTGATGCTACATCTAATATTCACAGTTAAATGAACTCAGAGGATTTCCTGGTCTTTTTAGATAATTAAATGTCCCCAGTCCCCATCCTGACCTGCACATCCTGACCTGTTCGCCCCAATGTAATGTGTTTATAGGTGAAATGATGGGGATAATATCCCGGAGGTAACGACACTAGTGGAGTAATGCGTTCTAGGCATATTACACTATTAGCAGTGGCCGCAGCTCCCCTGTCCTGCCAGATTTCCATCAGGAAGGCAGCATTCCCTGCAGGATTCATGGCTGACAAAGCATTGAAAGCAAAGACTCAGTGATTAGCGGGATTACACTCAGCATCCACGGGTTGTAGTCATCATCAACCAACAATACAGATCACCAGTCTCTACTGCTTGTACTGGTCACTAGCCTCTACTGTTGGTTCCGGCTACTGACTGTACAGCTGGTACCAGTCACTGGTCCCTACTGCTGGTACTAGTCACTGGCCTCATCTGCTAATACTGGGCACTGTCCCCTACTGCTGGTACCAGTCACTGGCCTCTTCTGCTAGTACTGGGCATTATCCCCTACAACTGCACTGGTACCAGTCACTGGCCTCTTCTGCTAGTACTGGGAACTGGCCCCTACCACTGCACTAGTACCAGTCACTGGCCTCTTCTGCTAGTACTGGGCACTGGCCCCTACCACTGGTAGTGCTCACTGGCCTCTACTGCTAGTTCTGGCTACTGGCTCTACTGCCAGTACCAGTGACTGGCCTCTACCACTGGTAGCAGTCATTGGCCTTTACTGCTGGTACCAATTGCAGTGTCCCACATCTGTGTGAAAAAGGAACACTTCAAACATCTGCATATCTGTACTTACTGAATTATAATGTATTGTATTCCTTATTTTCTGGCTGGCAATGTCGTTTCATCAATTTGCCCCTAGGTGGTGCTGGCACCACATAGTGTATATAAAGAGGGGGGGTGTCTAGCTGTGAGGAGTATGTTAGTGAAGAGCAGTATGTAGTCGGAGTAAGAAGCAAGTCCATGGAGGAAGGAGACAGACCTAGGCCACCATGTAACGGCTGTACTTTCCTCTGGGCCTTGAAATCTGCATAAGACCAGCACCAGACAGTGAGTCTATACACAGAGATGCAAGGAGACTATTGAGGGTAACAGCAAACCAAGGCTTATAGACCTCATTAGCACCAGTGACCAGGAGAAGCTTACAGAGTGCCTGGACACAACCAGATAACTTAGGCCAAGTTTTTTTTTATCACTGACTTAACCTTCCGGTTGTTAGTGAAAAAAACATAAAAAAAACATTTCTAGAAGAGGTTCCTGGCAAAGAATGAAGCAGATGTGTTTGCCTGCCGGGGGGGGGGGGGGGGGGGGACGCCCCTAAAGAAATACTCATAAATAAATATTAGCATCTTTAGTGCCAGTGTTCTGTGAAGATAGGATTTGTATCCGGATCCTTGTCTGTCCAGAGTCTACTCCTAAAAGGACAATTCCTCATAGAAATTTGCCACTACCAGAAAACAGAACACCCTTGAACTTGTTATGCATACTAAGCTGTCCATTGATGAACTGTACCAACTGTCCAGAGACTATTGATCTTCAATAAATGTTCAACTGGTTTACAATTACTGACTCCTCATTCTTACAACTACTACTACTCTCAACATTTGCACCTAACGGTGTTGGCGTCACGAACCAGGGGCCCAGCCACAAGCACCCTAAACATCACCACATCAAGGGCACCTCAACCAACATCTGGCTGGTGTTTCCTGCAACAGAGAGCGCCCTGGGATATCTCGTGCTGTCTTCCTATCCACTGCACTGCCGACCCAGAGAGGCATCTGCTAATTGTGAGTACAAAGAACCACTACCCCCATCGGCCCACTGTGAGCCTCACGTGTTTTACCCTGCGGTCCGACATGCTGCACAATGACTGGTCTCTTCTAGTACCAGGCTCTGGCCTCGACTTCTGGTACCAGTCACTGGCTTTTACTGCTGGCACCAGTCACTGGTCTCTGGCCTCTACTGCTAGTACCAGTCACTGGCCCCTACTGCTGGAACCAATCACTTGCCTCTACTTCTGTTTCCAGGCACTGGCTTTTATTGCTGGTACCGCTGGTGCCATGGAATGAATGTAAGTTTCAGAGACATGCTGGGAGATGTGGTTCTCCCCATTATACCTCCTCCCTGCTTAGTGGGAGGGAAATATGTTATTTGACAAGGACTGTAAAAGCCTGTAAAATGGCTAGAGCAGCGCTAAAGCCACCCATCAGTGCTGGTCTGTGTTGGGCCCAGGTTCATATATGCTCGCATTATTGAGAGAAAAAAACGACTATTTGAATATATGCAAATGATCCTCTAGAAGCAACGGGGGCGATACCATTACACCTAGAGGCTCTGCTCTCTCTGCAACTGCTGCTCCCTGTCTACTTTGACAGGGCCTGGCAGTAAAAAATGTCATCACACCTGGCTATGTTAAAGTGCAGAGGGTGTGGCAGTTACAGAGAATGTGACAGTTACTGCTGTGGAGCGCCAGCGGCTGAACTGTGATCATGAGGAACTAGGTGAGTATATTTTCTTAACTTCCTGTGAAGGAGGCACATATCTGACCATTACTACTGTGAGGGGCCACATATCTGGACATAACTACTATGTACTAGCACAAAGTGGGAATAATTACTATGTGGGGGCATTAGGGGGACTGGGTGTGTATAGTTATGCTTTGGGCAGAGTTAGAGTCGTGACCTAGTATGAAAAGAATATATATACATATTGTAAACATATTCACAAGATGTTTTTTATTTGCACATATACTTTTATATTTGTATGTGTGATTAGGGGGGGGGGGGGGGGCAGGTACATCTTTGCACGGGGGCCCTTTGCTGTCTGTGTCTGCCCCTGAGTCTAAGGATAATGGTATATGAATAATATACTGTAACATGCTACATGCTGGTCACTGGTCTCTATGATTATGCTGGTTACCAGCTTCTAATGGTTATGGTGGTCACCAGCCTCTACTGGTTTTGGTGGTCACTGGCCTCTATGACTATGCTGCTCACCGGCCTCTACTGATTATGCTGGTCACTGACCTCTACTGGTTATGCTGGTCACTGGCCTCTACTGGTTATGCTGGTCATCAGTCTATAACTATTGAATGGTCATTGGCAAGCTTGGATTGGTTGATCATGTTGCCATAGAGACTAAGATAAGTGGTGGCCAGATACTTCTGGCTTGGCTGATATTCTTTAGCTACAACTGCATTATTTTCATTAAAAAAAAACAGTGTTGGTGTGAATGGAGCCACAACACCCAGATCTGTTGAATCCTAACAAATGAATACATGATGGAGATCATGCGCAGTGTCCGGTCATTGTGGGGATGCATATAATGGAACTGTTGCGCTGACGTCATTTGTTGCTGCAGCGCACAGTTGTTTCTCGCGGCCCCTTATAAGCCACAGTGTTAGATTGGCATTTTTTTTTTAGGCTCCTCCATCAGCGCTGTCGTTGTGTTCCTATTTCTAAATTATACGTCAGGGCGTTGCGGTGAGCCCACATAGCCGACCATGAAAGGCTCACATATTTAATTTCAGATTATTGAAATATTCCACTGAATGTGACTTTTTTCCGTCTCCGGAGGAACTGAATACATTTTTTTTTTCTTTGTGGCATTTTCCAAGTCACAAAAGAAATGCGAGACCTGTAATGATATGCTGGCAGCGTACAAAAGCTTTCAATTTTCTCTTATTCTCTTGGTTCAATGGAGCCACCATAGAGCGTGGTGAGCCGCAGAGCATTCTGGGAAGGTAGGTACCAGGCACGGTTCTCATTGCATTCGTAGCGAGGTCCCTACCGCAGATTGCATTTTTAATTATCTGTTTCCGCTGGCCACAGGGATTACCGAGTCGACTGTTGGGAGCAGATAGATGGAAGTAAATGTTTCTCTTGTTGGTTCAGTGAGAAAACAGGAGGCTGAATGGAGGAACAGGAGAAACACAAGGTGCTCGCTTTTATTTCTTCCCCAGAGCTACAATCAGAGATACCTGAGGGTCCAACAGAGTCCCTTACAACTACAGTCACGGCCTAGAGCACCGGATTTATGCTGCACATAAAGCAGTTAACCAGAATGATCCAATTTACTCAAATATACCTCACATTTACAACTATAACAGGCAGGGGTGCACCTAGCCTTTCTGCTGCCTGAGGCAAAAACTAAAACTGAGGCCCCCCATGCCAATTTCTTAACCTAACCCCTTTGCTACAATGAAAGCGCTCATTGCCCATGGCCCTTCTGCCGCCACCTCTTGCCCCTAACTGGTGCTTCCTGAGGCGATCGCCTCACCTGGCCTCATTGGTGGTGCACCCCTGATAACAGGTCTTATACTCCAGTCACCACCAAAACTGCATTCACAATGTTGCTGTGTGCCACTTGGAATGTGCTGGATTATGTATATTCCATTGTGCCAAAACCTAATAGCTCAGCCCCATGTGGCATCTTAGCTCTCACAGTACTCTGTGCTCTAGTGACAGGAAACCAGCAGAATTAAGGATGCAGCTTTGGTTGGTACTGGAATACAAAACATAACTCGAGGTATGGAAAGCAAAGTTACTCAGAATTATAAGTTCTGTGAAACATCAATAAAATGGGTTAAAAAAGGAGCGTAACTTTCATAAAGGTTGATTAACGATCAAGTGCTAAGTGTTCATCCACAAGAACCAATCAGGTTTTTGCTTACAATGTCCATCCTACTTTAGAAACATGAGACATTCAACCTAATTGGTTGTTACAGGAGTGTAAGTGGGTGGGACTGTGACAACCTATTGGTTATTATCAATTTCAATATGATGTTAAAATTCCCCTTAGAAATATTCATAGGTACAGTGTAGCAGAGCTGGTATTACTCTGAGACCGGGTTCTCCCAGCAGAACACAGACCCGATACACCAACAAGCCTCAGCAATACAAATGATAACGCAGCAAGACTCAGTGCTGACCTTGGAGTACGTTGCGCCATTCAGAACCTCGCCGTTCCTCATCCAGATGATGGTTGCTGCTGGTTTGGCATTGTCTGCATGGCAGGTTAAATTCAGGGGGTCTCCTGCTCGAAGGCTTACTATAGGACCACCAATAATTACTGGATCATCTGGCGGAACTGTGGGGAAAGCAAACATAAGACATCTTATTATCCAAACTCAGATTGATATGTTAGTCCGTTATTGGAGAAAACCCTTAAAGGGGTTGTCTCACTTCAGCAAGTGGCATTTATCATGTAGAGAAAGTTAATACAAGGCACTTACTAATGTATTGTGATTGTCCATATTGCTTCCTTTGCTGGCAGGATTCATTTTTCCATCACATTATACATTGCTTGTTTCCATGATTACAGACCACCCTGCAATCTATCAGTATTGGTCGTGCTTGCAGAATATAGGGAAAAGGCACCAGCCTATGTGTGCTCCCATGGTCCCTGCCACCAGAGAGGCTGACACGTTTGGCTATCGTGTGTAAGCACCACCACCAATGATGGATTCCAGGGTAGTCTGTAACCATGGAAATGAGCAGTGTATAATGTGATGGAAAAATGAATCCAGCCAGCAAAGGAAGCAATATGGACAATCACAATACATTAGTAAGTGCCTTGTATTAACTTTCTCTACATGATAAATCCCATTTACTGAAGGGAGACAACCCCTTTAAAGGGGCTAATCTGAGGCATTGGTAACAGCGCTAGGATATGCCAGCAACGCCAGATAGGAGCGGGACTCCTGAAGTGAGTGGAGAGCAGTATGCAGTCAATAGAGAGGTGGCCACATTTGCTTGGTGCCCAATCCAATAATTTGAGACTGCCGAAAATAGTTCTTGCTTGTCTATTTTTGGAACTCCTACAGAAATGAATGGAGAGAATGCCATGTATGAGCCATGTGCTCTCCTTCATGACATAGGTGCAGGTCTCATATCCTAGAGATATGATATCAAAGTCCCAGATTGTCATCTCACACAACTGCATAAATCAATAGTACAGGTGAATAAAAGAAACATTCCAATATATCAGAAAAAATGCCTTGTTCGCTAGTTATTAGCTCCTTTCTTCCTTCATCCCTTTCCCAAATTAACTTCCTGAATTCTGTGATACATCTGTTGTGAGAGACCAAGACTGGCTGCCTGCTCACTGAAGAGAACATGGCACTCTTCCCCTAGAAGTCTATGGAGAGGAGAGGGGAGGGAGCAGTGAACAGCAGGGGGAGGCAGAGAGACAATGCCATAATTCAGCAGCTAATGGTGTTATATCTCACCCCAAGTGCATAATGCATACCTATAACTGCTGAATACTTCTCTATTACGTCCTATATGCCGCTTCTGTTAGGAAGCACAATTACCTGTCTCTATGTGGAGTCTATGGGGAGACATCATTACAGCTAGTCTTCACCGACTAGCTATGAGACAGCTAAGTATAGATGAAGACTGCAGAGAAGAACATTGCAAAGGATGCCGTATAAAACTCATATAATGGCTAGATTTAGTGCTGTCACTCATCCATACACATGGACAGTTATTCTGAAAAGTTATCTGAAATGACAGGTACACTTTAAGACAACCTGCAGTTTTTAATTAGTGAGCACCATATACCAATACAAGAGTGAACCCAAACGTTTCTGACGGCGTACATGACAGCAGATGCATTAGTCTTAAAGGGGTCATACATGATTAGAGAAAACATGGCTGCTTCTTACAGAAAGAGCACCACACCTGTCCACAGGTTTTGTGTGGTATTGCAGTTCAGCCCGATTTCTGTACAACCCGTTTTCACATATCTGCCCCAATGCATCACATAACCAAAAGGCACACAAGCGAAAAGAAAAATTCTGTGCTACTTCTAAGACTTGGAAACAATGCGTCCTACTAGAAATCTGCGCTAGTTATGTGCACATGATTATTATTATAATATTTTATATACTGTATGTTTTTTTTTGTAGCAAAAATAAACATTTGGGGACCATTCAGGCAGTCTCTGTCCACAAAACAATAAAGACCTTGGTGGACCTGACAGACCCCATTATAAGTCGGTGTGGTCTTTCAGGCACATCTGGCGTCCATCGTGCAGTGGACCATTGTGGCTTCCATGGCAAATTGGAACCATAATGGACATGTGAACAGAGCCTTCTACATTCACAATTGTGGCCTAAAATGTCCGAAATGTAACGATATCTGGATAGGAAGCATCGCTCTTCCGGTCTCTGTTCTGATAAAATGTTCATTGCACTGTTCATCAAGGAAATGGTTGCGTTACACACTGATACGTCTGACTAATGGCGGCTCTAACACACGCGCCTGAAGCTTTAAAGATGATTGAAATAACGTTTCTCTCATTGTTTTCAAATTTCCAATTAAAATCCCATCTTGTACTTCTCTTTAAAACGCTTTAAATGTTGCATTATGACTATGACGGCGCCACGCCATTCCGATCTCATTATTAATTGCGCACATTTATAACATGGGGGTTTGTTGGTTGTAGACAGTATTTCAGGACACAATATTTGCTGCTTGCAACAACAGGATTTAATAACCTCTTACAGTGAGATCTTCGTCGCTGGTTGCTGGTGTCACTCAGCTTTTCCTGATTCCTGATCAGTAAATGTACTCCATTACCAGCAGTAGCATAGGCCAGGGGTTGTATAACATTGCATAAGCAGAGGCTGAAAGGTGGATGATGCTTAACTGCCATTACTGCTCCCCACCCTCTCCAGACTCTCCAGGGGATGTATTTGCTTATTTTGCCATTCTGGAATCTGGGAAAGCTGAGTGACAACCGGAGTGGAAGTTGCAATAGTCACTACCTAAACTTTTTAGGGTGCCCTCACATGTGGCAGAATTTTTCACCAGAAAGTCAGCAGGTACAATGCGTAGTAAGGGCATTTTAGAAATAATTGGCATTTGACATACTCAAAGAAGCACAAGAACTTTTATTCTCTGACCTGTTATTCTCTGTAGCCTGTACTAGTGAAGGTAATCTTAACTTCACTAAAATACAGTGACTGTATTTGTGAGTTGTAACCTCCCTTCTGATCCTCAGCTGTGTCATGTGACCAACATTCTGATCTCTGATCTGACACAGGACAGGTTACTTCTCTATTCATTCCTATGAAACTGACATTGAGGCTCCCTTAGGAATACATAGAGAAACTGGCCTTTTGCCGACACATAAGATGCTGTGTTATTTGTAGAGTCAGAGTGTTGGTCGCAAGAAACAGTCACAAATACAGTCACTGGTACGAAGATAACCTTCACTGCAGTTTACATCAGGAACCTTTCTAACAGGTCAGAGAATAATACATTTTATGGGAGTATTTATTTAAGTACAGATTGGTTATTTCCCCTCTAATTATTATATTACCTTCTATAATTCTTGTAATGTAGTGAGTTTGGGATACTTAGATGACCACCAGGCCACATTCCAGAGTGGTTAACTCACAGGACATCCATACTCCACACTGGATGTCCTTAGGAGGAGGGGCTGAAAGGTATAAACCCAAAGACAATATCTCTCCTATATTACCATGGGGTGTTGGGCATGTGCTATGTGGATAGCACGGTGACAGGAGCTCTCCCATTGTGTTGCAGGCCAGGTGATTACTATTTATTCTGTATGAGATTTTTTATATCACTTAGCCTGTGTAAGTGTCACCGCCAGATATCTGAGAAGCTCTGACAGATGTTCTTCAGAACCTCCTGCTTGAGGTTCTTTTGTTTTGCTTTCGTTTTGTCATCTCGTTTCCCTCTCTCTTGCATCCCTTTAAATCCCCTCCCATACTGCATCACTTTGCGGTTTATACAGCTTCCTGGATTGTGTGCATGCTGGATGCTGCAACTGATGCTTCTACAGATAAGTCTGTTCCTTTATTTGTGTTTTCCTGTTGGCTTGAACCTAGGTGACCCTGACTCCCTCCGTATTAAGTGTAGGGAGCCAGTGGTCATGTCCCCTCACTATTATAGGGTGTTCAGGTGTCATACAGTCGAGGCACGAGGGCATGCAATTATCTATCATAGAGATCTTTGCATGGGCTGAGAAGTCAGAGAGAGCGCGAGGGCTTTTACAGGGCTCACCCTTATGTTCCTTAGTTTGGGATCAAGTCAGTCGGATCTTCATTTGTTGTCTTCTAGTTTTCTGCAACACCATCCGTGACAGTAAGCCTATTTATTCTCATCTCTTCAAATTCACATTAATACAGCAGATTTCTACAAAGTTGTAGATTTTTGGGTGTGAATTTTTCTGCAGCATTTTCCACTGCAGAATCAATTTCCCACTGAATTGAATGGAGAGATTCTCATACAGAAAATCTGCAACACGTTATTGCAGACATTATTTACTCTGCGGAATGGCAATTCTGCAGTGGAACACAATGCAGGTATAGACAATTTGCAGCCCCATTGGATAACATGGGGGAAATCTTGACGTGACAGATTTTCTGGCAGAAAATGTTGCCATGTGTGAGGGCACCTTTAGATTTCTGAGGAGGTACACTCGGAACTCTGTGCAGTTTCACAGATGCAACTTATTGAGACTTCATTGCATCACACAGAGAACAGCTTGAGGCAAATCCCAGCTTGACAGCCGCCATTTATGTTCCCAGAATGTTATGAACACTTTTATGTTGCTTTTATCTTTATTATCTATTATCCTTACAACCTTATTTAGATAAGCCGACATCATGGAGTCCTGCCATCTGTGACACGCCTGCCGAATGTCAACCTGACTCCTTACCACATTAGAGCTGAGAGAGACAGAGGGTGCAGCGCTCTCGGGCCTTACAGTACACAGGACCAGAGGGGGTATCATGTGCATTCATGACCAAGCAATTTATTCCATTTTGTCATTGTCGTATTCCAAGAGCTAATTAATTTACTTTTTTCGTTGCTGTGCCTGTAGCTATATGAGGGCTTGTTTTTTCCTGGGACAAGTTGTAGTTTTTAATGGCACCACCTTTGGGGTACATATAAATTACTGATTAACTTTTATTAAATGTAAAAAACAGCACTGACCTTTTACATTTTTCAGCATTAACTTTAGCTGCATAAACCTTATGATACCTTAAAGGGGTATTCACATCTCAGGATATCCTCTGGGACTCGCACCTATCTCGTAAACTGATCTGGCAAAGTGAAGAAGGGCGCACCACACATGCGCGACCACCCTCTATTCATTTCTATGGGGCCGCGAGAAAATAGCCGAGCACCTATCAGACATTGTCTGAAATGGGAATACCCCTATAAGTTTTTGGGTCAGTATGATTACAGGAATACCAAATATATATATGGTATTTTTGGAAAGTTTTTCTACTTTCGCACATCATATACCATATATAGTGTGTGGGATAAATAATGTAATTGTATAATTCAGGTCAATACGGATGTTACGATAGCAAATATGTTGAGAAGATTTTATCTTTTCAGTTTTAAAACTTTTTTTCCCCAAATGCTGAGTACCCTAATGGTATGAATTTCTAAAATCACCCCGGGTACCCCTGTCTAAAGCGGAACACCCTGCCTGATAAGGGCGATCCCACTGTTTTCTGAATTCTCCCTAGAATACCCTAAACTGTATCTTTTGGGGTGTGCCAAACTAAATAGGGACAGTAGTGGGACCACCAATACCTAGACCTAGAAGAGTTGGAATCTTGCTGCACTAATCTCCAGGTATTGAGACAGATAACAGAACTATACACCACCATTCAAAGTTCTGATATATGATAATTCTGAATTAAACCCAACGAGTTTCTCTTTACCCCAAAGTGGGGTTCATCAGGGGTTGCCCCTATTTACCTTGTCATACCCCAATGGATATAGTTTAGGGTATTCTAAGGAGAGTTCCGAAGACAGTGGGATCGCCTTTTTAGGGCGGATGTTCTGCTGTGGGTAAGGGCACCCAGGGTGATTTTAGAGATTCGTACCATTAGGGTACTCAGTATTAGGAATTTTATTTTTCACTTATAATAAAGGGTAGATTTTATATGTTTCTTTCTGCTGTGAGTTTTTGATAACACTTTCCCTTTGTAGATTGTGGCCTATTGAGCAGGTTCTATGAGCAGATAGTTTGGAGTATTATTCGAAAGATGAATCTTGGGGAGCACTGTTCACTTATCTGTTATTGTTGGCAAATTTGTGGCATTTAAACCTTGCCCTGGAAATGTCCAAGTTTACTTGCGAATGCCCATTTTTAGGTGGGGCTTATATAACAAACAACCATTTTCAGCTGGCTCTGTCTCTGAAAATTAGGGGTAGTCCTTGCAAATTTGGGGCTGTGGGCAACTATGCAGCTGACCGTATATCATGTATCTCATGCATTCTGTCATGCAGACAAGACATGACCAATAAATCTGGTATGGACCATATGTATATATCAAACACATCATTCTCTCAGGATCTAAATGTACCAAAGTTTTTAGTTTGTAAAAAGCATCCTCATTAATGAAGTTGCAACTCTGCAACAGGGTCTTCAATGTCACCAGCAGATGATGCATTAATCAGGCGAATCCTGAAATACTCAATGTCGGAGAAGTGGGAATAGATGCTACATGGGTGATTGGAGGAGGACTTCTGCGAGACGTGACAGGCGACCACTGTGGACCAGCACACAATTAGAGAGAACTCATTAAAGCTCAAACGTACTGTTTGTTAAATGTCGACTACTAAAATAAGAACAATGCAAAAGATACATCTAACGTTGAGAGTCTACGATGAAACTAATGGATGAAAACTGAAAAAACAAACAAAAATACCTATAAAGAAAAGATGGCAAAAGGTTCTGGAGTGGTGACATTCACTGTGTAAAAGGGACACCACTACGTTACTGAAGACTTGCTGAGGCAAGGGTACTCATCGGGTACTCATCCTAAGAAGCCCCCCACCTCCGATGAACTGTTCTTATTAGGGGGAACTTTGCATGGCTGTTCTTTGCAGTATTTCTGATGCTCTAAATAAAAGAACGTTCCTTTAATAAACAACAGTAAAAACGATGTCCATAGAAGCCAGCCTTTAAGGGCTCATTCAGACGGTCGTATGCTATCCACAAAAATGCGGATCCCTTTTTTTTGGCGGATTAGATGCTGACCCATTCACTTCTATGGGGCCCTTTTCTATTCCACGGTTCCGCAAAACAAATGAAACATGTCCTATACTTGTCCGTGAAAATCAGGACATGGCCCTATTGAAGTCTATGGGTCCATAAAAATACTGAATGCTTTCCGTTTTTTTGCGGACAGCATATGGCCGTCTGAATGAGCCCTCAAAGGGATGTGTCATCAACAACATGCACAGATTCTGCAACGTGTGCAGGTGGCCTAACCCTCCCTGCACAGGTCACAGAGCATGCCCACAACACTCTCCTATGTAAGTCAATAAGACTTCTCAAGACTAAAGATTCCTATGGTCCATGTGGCTGCTGTAAAACATAACTGTCAATGCTGATAACGGCAGCTCAGGCTGGACTGCCGCCCCCATATATGTACAAAATATAGAAGAAAAAAAAATAAAAAAAGATCTGAAAACAAAAGAATGTGTTTTGCAAAAGGGTTTCAATTAATAAGTTTCAATTAATAGAAAAATGTATAGATTCCCTTTAATGCCCAGTGCCTTTTCATGAGACAGCTCTCACCCCTGATGGAGAGCAGATTGTTGTGGTCTGGCTTCTGGAACCCTCCAGCTATTACAGTTGATGGATACTGAACATTACCATACATATACTGTATACCGTTGTGACTGCGTGTATGTAACGACCCTCATTAACTCCACTGATGCATCCTCCATAAGATGACAAGGCGTCCAATGTGCCCTGAATCAACACCTGTTCTCTGGTAACTAATTAACACCCATTAAAAGTGCACGTTGTAGCGTGTTCCAAAATGGTGTCCGCCATCTGTTCTGCTGGAGGTGGAGGAAATAGTGTTGATTGTGTGAAAGGCCAAAAAATGATTTGAATGTTTTTTTTATTTTTTTATTATTATACTACTTTTTAGCTGCAGAAATTAATATTTTTGCAAACAAAAGTTGTCAAGGAGAAGTGGACCAGCGGCCAGCAGCTGTATCTCCTACCTATAGAGCAGGGGGGCACAACCTGCGTGGTGCAGAACATCAACCAGCTATTGGTCCACAAGAGGAATTCAGGTGCACGGATTCTGCTCCGGCCAGCGTGGTACACATAGAAACCAAGGGCAAACAATCCAGCTCCACTGCAAAAAGCTATATCTCCTTCTATACTGGATAGTCACAAATCACGGCATAAAGTAAGTGGCATTACCCCATATGCCTAAATTGAAATCTATGCCAGTTTATAGCTGGCATAGATTTCAGCTATCATTTACACCAGAAAACGGAGTAAATTACAATAAATTAGTTGGGGACTTTTCTTTTACATCTGTTTCTGACATAGAGGGTAATAGTAAATGATCCCCTAGGTTTTATATGGTGCAGTGCTCTAATCTAACACTAGGTGGAGTAAAAATAATTTCTGCGCAGATTAGGGAGTGACAAACAGTGGTGCAGTGCTGTAATCTAACACTAGGTGGCGCACTGATTATTGCATTGCAGCGTGACATTGCTCTGCAGTGAGAATAGAGCTTTCTGCCCTGCAATTAATACCTTTCCCTCCCAGCAGAAGCTGCTCTTTTATCTTCGCAGTGTCACAAACAGATGTCTGTGTGCGTTCCCTCATTTGTATGTGAATTGATGAATATTGCACATACATTATCTTGTTATCTTGAAATGGTAAAACAGTATGAGGCTGAGGTGCCAAGGCAAAGTGATTTTTTTAATCAGTTTGTGTTCATTTTGTGCGCGCGGCTATTACCAGTGAGGGATTGTATTGTGTGTAGCGCTGGCGATGATTTGTTATATTCGGCGCGCTGCTCGATTTCTCACCCCCATTTACATAATTATTCCACATTCTTATTAGGAGAGACACAAGTCTCAGACGCGTCACTCCTGATCAAAATCATCTCCAATGTTTGATGGTGTAACCCGGTCCATATCCACGCTAAGGGGCCTGACCAGAGGGTGGCGTCACAAGTAGGTTTTTGGCTGGTGTTTAGCCACAGTTAGATATTTTGTGGTATAAGCACCAGCTCCGGATGTTAGCTGAAGGTCTATGGGAAATGGAACATGCAGGACACACAAGTGTTTTTTTTTTTTTTCTTTGGGCATTTTTGTTCATTAGGTGGTGTTTTTTTGTCTTTCTTGCTTCTTTTCAAAAAGGCAGCATGCTGGAGCTCTTGGTGTTTTTTTCAGGAGTTTTGACAACAACTTCTCTATAGAGGAAAACTGCCATGAAAAAAACTAATGAAACACACTGGCCCAGACTTACTAATGCTCCTGCACCTAAAACCTAATCTAAAATGTGGCAAAAATTGGTGTAACTTTGGTGCTTCTAGGTTTCCACACTTTTCCCAACTTGCCTTAAAGTTGTGGGACTTATCTGAAAGTGTTGGAGCTTTGTAGAAAAGAGTGTGGGCTCTAAGATGCAATATTTGCACCAAAATCTGAGCTGCCATTTGCAAAAAAATAAAATAAAATAAATGCTGAAAAAAGCATACACTTTTACAGCCAAAATTAAAGACCACTGAAAAGTTTTGTTATCTGGCCTTCGAAAAAATAAAAACATCAGCAAATGTTATAAAATAACTAAACAGAATACTGTTCACCTTTAGAGTCTCCTGCAGAACCAACTCCGATGTTTTGCTGTCCCCCCGGTCGTGTTTACAAGACACTGTCACATCACTGCTGCAGCCAATGAGTGGCCTCAGCAGTCACATGTCATACTACTGACATTACAGCTCAGTGATGGGAGCCATGATGCCAGGAGTATAGCATGTAGTGGTTGAGGCCATTGATTGGATGCACCGGTCATGTGAAACCCACTAGTAAACAAAGACTGGAGATTGGAGCGGTAAATTGTGTTTTTTCGCCATTTTATAAAATGTTGTTTTAACAGTGGTTAACAGTGAGGTTCTTTATTTTTTTTAAAGGTGTTATGCTATGATTGACGTATAAAATGAAAATTAAACATCATATAGTATATGACAATTTAGCTCTGTCCTTCACATCCAAAGCTTCCCCATTCATTGCTCCAATTACTCTGCTAGATTTATTTCAAGCTGTTAACTCAGAGGACATGTCTTCTCTGCTGCAGCTTTTTCCCTAACACAGCTTAGGAGGCATGTCCTTTCTTTGCAGTTCTCTCCCTGTAAGGCCTCCTGCACACGAACGTGTGCTGCCAGTTGCCGTATTGCGGACTGCATTTGCAGATCCGCAATACAAGGGCGCCATTCCGTGGGCATTCCGCATCACGAATGCGAACCCATTCACTTCAATGGGTCCGCAAATCTGGAGATGCGGAATGGTGCTGAACGGAAGCACAGAACGGAAACCCACGGAAGCACTACGGAGTGGGGTTTCGTCCCCTACTTCCGTTCGGCAAAAAGATAGGACATGGCAGCAATAACTTCAACTAAACGTTTCCTGTAGTTGCAGATCAGACGTGCACAACGGTCAGGAGTAATTCTTGACCATTCCTCTTTACAGAACTGTTTCAGTTCAGCAATATTCTTGGGATGTCTGGTGTGAATCGCTTTCTTGAGGGCATGCCACAGCATCTCAATTGGGTTGAGGTCAGGACTTTGACTGGGCCACTCCAGAAGGTGTATTTTCTTCTGTTTAAGCCATTCTGTTGTTGATTCACTTCTATGCTTTGGGTCGTTGTCCTGTTGCAACACCCACCTTCTGTTGAGCTTTGGGAATTCATTTTTCCTTCAATGTTAGTAATCCGTCCAGTCCCTGATGCAACAAAGCAACCCAAACCATGATGCCCCCACCACCATACTTCACAGTTGGGATGAGGTTTTGATGTTGGTGTGCTGTGCCTCTTTTTCTCCACACATAGTGTTGTTTCTTCCAAACAACTCAACTTTGGTTTCATCTGTCCACAGAATATTTTGCCAGTATTGCTGTGGAACATCCAGGCAGTGGCGTACCTACCATGTACCTACCATATAGGCAGACCACGCAGCTGCTATGGGCCCGTGAGGAAGAGGGGCCCGCAGTGGAGAAGATGCCCCGCCCCCTAATTACTTCTGTCTATCTTTCTAAAGCTAATGGACCTTTGATGATGTCATCACAGGTCCTGTAAGGGAACTGCACAGTGTAAAGTGTAGTTCCGTTCCCAGGTTAGAACAGTGCATCTGCAAGGACCTGTGATGACATAATCTTCAACCTCACAGGTCCTGCAGGATGTAGCAAAGAAACTGCACCAAAAATGGTGTAGTTCCTAGTTTTGAAAGGTACATCTGCCAGGACCTATGATGACATCATCACAGGTCCTTCAACCCCTAACAGCAAGTATTAGAAGTTCACAATCAGCTCTGCATTGATCCATACAAACTGGAATGGAATGGTAAGAGAGGCCCTCCACTTCTCATCATTTACCCCCCCCCCCCCATCCATGCCCTGTTTTTACTCATTGCTCACTCATGTATAATACTTTAGACAGATAGTGACCACTACCTCATGTACCTCACACACACAGTGACCATAATGTATAACTGACCACATATTTCTGTAAACAATGCATCTATAGTATTATACCTTGTATGTCTCACATCAATACACTGCTCTGTGTGTGTGTGTATATATATATATATATATATAGGCTTGAAAAAGGTTCTAGTGTGGAACCGAAACATTGCACCACCATGGGTGATTAAAGTTCCTTTGCTCTTTTCATCGGAGTGCCGCCCATCCCTTTTTTTGAATATATATATATATATATATATACACTGCATATATTACACAGTATTATAGATGCAGTGTGTACAGATATATAGTATATCCAGCAGTGTACTGATATGCGAGGTAGGAGGTATAATAGATGCAGTGTGTATAGATTTATAGTATATACAGCAGAGTATTGATATGTGAGGTACGAGGTATAATAGATGCAGTGTGTACAGGTATAGAGTAAATACAGCAGTGTATTGACGTGAGGTATGAGGTATAAATTACAGGTCGTACCTCATATATCAGTCCACTGCTGTATATACTATATATCAGTACACACTGCATCTATTATACCTCGTACCTCACATAACAGTACACTGCTGTATATACTATATATCTGTACACACTGCATCTATTATACCTATTTTGTGTGCCAGGGCTGTTTTGTAATCCCAATCTGGCTCTGAAGGCATAAATTATAAAACGCAGCAGCAAGAATAGTTCATGGAACAAAAAGAGAGGCCTGGAATGGGTAGTGGGAGGGGCTATAAACGGGGAATGGGGGCCCAATTTCGATTCTTCCTATGGGGCCCAGTGATTTCTATGTACGCCCCTGCATCCAGGTGCTCTTGTGCAAACTGTAAATGTGCAGCAATTTTTTTTTGGGACATCAGTGGCTTCCTCTGTGATATCCTCCCATAAAATCCATTCTTGTTTAGTGTTTTACGTATCATAGATTCGCTAACAGGGATGTTAGCATATGCCAGAGACTTTTGTAAGTCTTTAGCTGACACTCTAGGATTCTTCTTCACCTCATTGAGCAGTCTGCGCTGTGCTCTTGCAGTCATCTTTACAGGACCGGCCACTCCTAGGGAGAGTAGTAGCAGTGCTGAACTATCTCCATTTATAGACAATTTGTCTTACCGTGGACTAATGAACATCAAGGCTTTTGGAGATACTTTTATAACCCTTCCCAGCTTTATGCAAGTCAACAATTCTTAATCGTAGGTCTTCTGAGAGCTCTTTTGTGCACATCAGGCAATGCTTCTTGTGAAAAGCAAACCCAGAACTGATGTGTGTTTTTTATAGGGCAGGGCAGCTGTAACCAACACCTCCAATCTCATCTCAGTGATTGGACTCCAGTTGGCTGACACCTCACTCCAATTAGCTCTTGGAGATGTCATTAGTCTAGGGGTTCACATACTTTTTCCACCTGCACTGTGAATGTTTACATGGTGTGTTCAATAAAAACATGGTAATATTTAATTCTTTGTGTGTTATTAGTTTAAGCAGACTGTGATTGTCTATTGTTGTGATCAGATCACATTTTATGACCAATTTGTGCAGAAATCCATATCATTCCAAAGGGTTTACATACTTTTTCTTGCAACTGTAAGTAAATTACAAAAGTAATAGATTTTTATGCTGGCTTATATTAAAGAGTCACTGTACTGTCACACAATTTAATTTAATTTAATAGAGAATAGTGTAACTCAAAAAAAAAATATGCCCGCATCCACCTGAAAAAAGCTGTAAAGTCACGGCCACTAGGGGTCTCACTGCCACCTAAGTTGCAGTCCAAAACCTGTTGTCAGGCAAGACCTGTCCCTAGTAAGCTACTCAGAAAACGGCTAAGAGGAAGTAGGGACATGTCAGAGCTAGCTGAGATCCTGAGCCTGATAAAATAACTGCTTCTAAACATCACAGGAGCCTCATGCTTTTCTGCAAATGTGATTTATCCATCCTTATAAGCTTTTTGAACTCCCTAGAAGAAAACAAACATAGTGGAAAATAAGGGTACTGAGGTCACTGCATACAGCACTGGTAGAAGGGGGACCTCCACTGCTTGTGAGAGAAATGCATCTAGCTGTACAGCTGAAATGGAGAATTACAGTATATGGCTGAAAGAGACTTTAGGGAAGAACAAACATAACTGTTCCTTTACAGTTATGATTGTATAAAGAAGCACAAGCATTATGCAAACTTTTTTTTTGAAAATTCAGGTAAGCATTAAAGTGGTTGTCTCACTTCAGCAAATGGCATTTATCATGTAGACAAAGTTATTACAAGGCATTTACTAATGTATTGTCCATATTGCCTCCTTTGCTGGCTTGATTCATTTTTCCATCACATTATACACTGCTTGTTGCATGGTTACAACCACGCTGTAATCCAGTGGTTGTACTTGCACACTATAGGGAAAAGTGTCTATGCACGCTCCTGTGGTCCAGGTAAACCAGATAGACAGGTGCATTATCCTATAGTGTACAAGCATGACCACTGCCGATGAATTGCAGGGTGGTCGTAACCATGGAAACGAGCAGTGTATAATGCGATGAAAAAATGAATCAAGAAAGCAAAGGAGGCAATATGAATCACAATACATTAGTAAGTGCCTTGTATTAACTTTCTCTACATGATACATGTCATTTGCTGAAATGAGACAACCTGTAAGATAACATTTAATGCTGGTACACCCCCTTTAAATTGGCTACTTCAGTGGTGCTTACTTCAATTCAGTGAACTCTCATATGAAAAGTCACAAGAACATGGAATATGCCTTATTTTAACATATTTTACTCACAGAAATATAAGCTTTGTACTAAGCTTTGTACCTGTTTGTGATACTATTAAAGAACTGCCCACCCTGAAGAGAAATTATAATAGACTGATATCAGTCTTTATGCACTGTGTATCCCAAAAGGTGGTGTATGGATAACAAACAGTTAAAATTGACAGTGTTAGCCTAGTTTCCTGGGTGATTGACTAGTCCTGCCCCCTGGCTAGTAGAGAGTCTTAGCTGAGTAGAGCTAGAGTGAAGACCTACATGTGTGAGCTCCTGCCTAGTAGTCCCAAAGAAGAAGCCTTATCCAGGAAACACCATTCCTGAGACTGAAAAGCTAACTGAGAGACGTTACCCCTGGGGGAAAGAGAACATACATTCACAGAAGGTCTAGAACCATCAAGGCTGTGCTGTAATCAGAAAGTAAGGAATCACATGTTCATGGCAATAAGATCTTATAGATGCGGAAAAGGTATATTGCTTTGGTGCCCGCCACACTAAGATCTGCACCCTGCAACTGGGAACTACAGAAAGAGTTAAGGAAAATAGATTTGCATGTCTGTCGTTATTTGCAAAGACTACAAACTGTACTTAGAGAGAAACAGGGAGTACTACTACTGCCATCATTGCTGCCTTTACACAGTGATTGGTAAAGAACACACTGTATTATACTTTGGAACTGTACTTATTACTAATATTTGTACTACTACTACTCCAGTCATCAATTCATTAAACAAAGACTTTATTTATTGCGACCAAATGGGCCTGGTCATTGACTTCGCCATCCATCCGCCATCCTGCCTTGCACCCATCTACCTAACATCAAGAGCACCCCATCCAACACCAGGTAGGGGCACTCAGAAAGCCCAAGGTGTGCCCCAAGGGAAGAAAGGTTGCACCCTCCATTCAGTGTACGGCCTAAAGGAGGCATTGAAGTGAGGAAAGCCACGACGAGCCACTACAACCCTTATCAGTGCCTGCCACAACTACCACTCCCCTCCTCCCAGCTCTCCCCCTGTGGGCTCACTGCAGCAGGGAGCAATGGATTACATGCTCAATTATGCGTGTCTCCCCAGCCTGAAATGGCTGATAATAGTGGAAAATAAATCGTATTCATCAGTGCTACAATCAGCCTGGAGTGATTGAAAACATGGACCAGTACACAGGTGAAACTCAAAAAATTAGAATAATATGCAGTACGCAGCCCTGCAGGGTGAGGCGAATGGTGAGGTCACAGAGATAGTTACTAACCGAGGGTGTTTTTGGTACTCACAGTTTTTATATACCCTGGGCAGGCGTACAGCAGTGATGGAGAGGCTGGCACATGGATCCTCTGGGGCACTCTCTGTGTATAGGGACCAGGCCGGGTGGTAGGTGAGGTGCCCTGGATGTTGCAGGTTTAATGTGCCGGTGGCAAGATCCCTTTAAGTTCGTGACGCCAGTGCCGTTAACGGTGGCACACCGATTTATTGTAGTAATAATTGAGGAACACAAGTTGCAGTAAACCAGAACTTCCTTTTACTGAAACAGTTCAACTATTTACAGTCTTTAGTTGGTTCCATATGTAAAAAGGTTGAATACAGGCAGGCTTTTTTATAAACGGCAGGCAAAGTCTTTGCAAGATACTTAGAGGGCAAAAACACTTACAGATCAGGCTGCACTTTTCCTCAGATCCTGTCTGGCTTACTCCAAGGCCCGTATGCCCTATCGCTGGGTTTATCCTTGGGTAGGGAAACCTGCCTCTGGTATATACAGTATATATCCTTGCTGTAAAATATCCCTCTGCCCTTCAGCTCTCTGTTCGGCTGGAAATAAACTTGGCTCTGCACTGCACCTTTAAAGGAACTTGGTTTCTCACGAGGCAAACCCTTCTGGTGGCTAGCTAGGAGCCTGGGCTATCTAGCTGCATGTCAGAATCTGCTCCTCAGCTCTCCTCTGGCTAAAGTCCACACTCACTTCTGACTACTCCCGCCTCCCTGAACAGGACCTGACTATATATACTAGGGGGTCCCCTAGCTCCCTCTACTGTCTAGGAGGAGGAACTACCCCTAACAGGCCTGTTACAGGGGAAAACAGGAAAATACACATAAAAACATCATATAAAATACAATGACCCTGTTCCACAAAAGGTGGGGAACAACATGGCCCAATTGACCCTTGTGTAGTGCCCACATTTACCTAGTGGGACACTACAATTGTGCAAAGTTCATTTATTTTAAAAGGTGAAACTAACATATGAGACTCATTACATGCAGAGCGAGATATTTCAAGCCTTTATTAGTTATAATTTGGATGATTATGGCTTACAGCTTATGAAACCCCAAAGTCACAATCTCAGGTACCCTTTGCTCAGGGGGTATGGATTAATTAGCTGACTAGAGTGTGATACTCTGAGCCTAGAATATTGAACCTTTTCACAATATTCTAATTTTAAGCTGCATTAATGCAATTCCTTTTAATTTGTATTACTGAAATAAATGGACTTTTGCACGATATTCAAATTTTTCTAAATTTCACCTGTATTGCGGTATATTGCAGGTACTGTACGCCCCTTTAAGGAGCAGCGCAGGCCTCTGGGTAGTTAAACAATGGCAATTTGCTCCCTTTGCCGCCGGCTGGTAAGTGCCACATTACAAGCGAACACCTTTGTGTTGGTCTCAGGATTAAAAGAGTTGATTCTACGGCTTACAAAGCCGCGTTTAATAGAAGCTGGGGTGAGTTGACGTGCCCGACGTGGCGGCAGTCACACATGCTGCGCACAAATTGTATTTCAATCAATAATTTTTCCTAACACAGAACATTTTACATGTTTTCTATTCAGTCACCGGAGCAGAAATGATTGAGACAAAAAAAGGATTTTTTTTTCTTTTTCATGCACTGAAATGAAATAAATCTGTTGTGTTATAAAGCGTCTTGTTTCCAGAAAATGAGAAATCATCATAATGAAAAGTGTGAAATATTATGACTCGGACTGGGAAGCTGAGCGCCTTTAATAATTAGAAGCAATGGAGTAAAATGCATCGTGCAGGGGTTACAGGTTTGGGTAACAGCGCTTATTTTGGGTGGATCCCACCATCATCTCTGTCTTTCCTGCTTCCCGGCAGTGAACATTCTCATTTTGTATATGTTTAAAGGGGTTCTCCGGACCTGTACCTAAAATAGCTTTTTCCACGAGTGGCTGCGGGTTCTCCCTCTGATGTCGCAGCCGGATGTGCTCCTCTTTCTTCCTGTTCAGCTGCATAATGTAGATGTTGCGGGAAGAAAGAGGAGCACGAACAGAGTACTCACCTGGTAAGTCCCCCGCAGTTTCAGCACTGCTGTTTTGTTGCTTTGGTTACATCACATCAACAATACGTGGCTTCTGCAGCCAATCACTGATCTCAGCAGTACACCTCTGTGGCCCGGGATTGGCTGAAGCTGCTGATGTGTTATCAACAGGAACCATCGGATAATGTATCCATAGCAGCCTAATACCGTCCAACACTAGGAGAACAGGGCCAACATTAGGGGAACTTATAAAAGGGCATAAGTACAGGTGGCGAATGCCTTGCTTTCCCCCAAAAGTCCCATATACAATAAAAGGACACCCATATTACAAATGGTATACATCTGAACCGCATTTTTTGCAGGTTGGATGCGGACCCATTCACTTCAATGGGGCTGTAAAAGATGTGGACACCACTCCATATCTGTTCCGCGGCCCCGCAAAAAAAATTGAACATGTTCTATTCTTGTCCGTATCACGGACAAGGATAGGACTGCTCTATTGAGGGCTGGAGGTTCTGCTTCGCAAAATATGTAACACACACAGCCAGAATCCGTGTTTTGCGGATCTGCAACAGGCCTAAGTAATGTTATGTACAGTATGTACACAGTGACTCCTCCAGCAGAATAGTGAGTGCAGCTCTTGAGTAAAAAACAGCCTATAACTCAGCATTCAGTACAGGATAAGTGATGTAATGTATGTACACAACAACTCCTCCAGTAGAATAGTGAGTGCAGCTCTGGGGTATAATACAGGATGGAACTCAGGATCAGTACAGCATAAGTAATGTATGTACACAGTGACTCCATCAGCAGAATAGTGAGTGCAGCTCTGGAGTATAATACGGGATGTAACTCAGGATCAGTACAGTATACGTAATGTATGTACACAGTGACTCCACCAGCAGAATAGTGAGTGCAGCTCTGGAGTATAATACAGGATGTAACTCAGGATCAGTACAGGGTATAAGTAATATAATCTATGTACACAGTGACTCCATCAGCAGAAAAGTGAGTGCAGCTGTGGAGTAAAAAACAGGCTATAACTCAGAATCAGTACAGGATAAGTAATGTTAGGACATTGCTGTGTCCATCACTCCGTGTAGGAGAAGGCCCCACCTTCTATTAAAGGGGTTGTCCAACAGTTTACAAGGATGACCCATGGACCCCGCACCACCACTGATCAGTAGCTTTGGTACAACTATACAGCTCTGTTTGTTGTGCAGTGGATGGCGCTGTACAGTTCCACACTACAGCAGATCGGAGGGGTGCGGGTGTCAGATAATTTTGGCCTATCAGGAGGACAGGCCATCAGTTGTAAAGGGTTTGACAACCCCTTTAAAGCTCCTTTACAGCTGATGATAGGGAATTAAACACTTAAAAAATATTCCTAAGATTTTATTAAAATTACTTTACAAATTACTTAATAGGCGTTTAATTAAGGATTTACGGTGTGCAGAGCGGTTTATGAGAAGAATGGTATCTTCTGCATACGAGAAATGAAAAAAATCGGTTAAAAATAATGAAAACACCTCAATATGCGAGACAAATAGCTTGTAAAAAGCATCAATAAAAGAAATTGTTCTTTCTAATAAAGCTTTGTGGATTGCACCTTTAAATCTGTGGCGTCGGCCTTTTACCGTTATACATAAACCTCACATGGTTGCGATCCCAGCGCCGGAGTGTAATTTGCATTTATACAGCCAGTATTAAAAAAATAAAACCACATCCTCCATTACTGCAGAATTATGAGCGAAGGGCCAAGTCCAACACTGAGGGTCCGACCGCATTGCTACACGTAACTGCAGAGATCCCTGTTGTAGCTGCATTGTTACATTGTGGTCACAGTTATTTAGGCCTCTGCACACGACCGCTGTGTGCTTTGCAGTCCGCAAATCGCGGATTCGCAAAACACAGATGGCGTCCGTGTGCGTTCCGTCATTTGCGGAATGGCACGGACAGCCATTGATATAACTGCCTATTCTTGTCCGCAAAACAGACAAGAATAGGACAGGTTATAATTTTTTTGCAGACCACGCAACGAGGCAACGGATGCGGACAACACACGGAGTGCTGTCCGCATCTTTTGTGGCCCCATTGAAGTGAATGGGTTCGCATCCAAGCCGCAAAAACTGCCACTCGGATGCGGACCAAAACAACGGCCAGTGTGCATGAGGCCATACATGTTGACGTTAAAAAAAGTGGAAAAGTTCAGAGTGGAGTTGCCCTTTAAATTTACATATATTCACACAGGTCAGGGTCTTAAAGAGGATCTAAACCCATTTTAATTTCTGACATAAAAGGAGCCGAATTCCTTTGGGTGAAGATTTCTGAGACTTGGACACACTGATTCGTGCCTTATAATAGGGGAGGAACTGTGACAACTTTAGATTTTTATTAAAAAATCATATGCAGGAGCATAAATAGAAACAAAGGGGCCCTATAGCAAAACGTGAGCAAAATTGGAGCCCCCTGCTGTTACCTACTGTACTTACCCTCCATTATAAGAGATATGTCCGCATTATTCTCTTTGCTGTGCTTGTGAAGAGAGGCAGGGGTGCACCACCAATGAGGCCAGGTGAGGCGATTGCCTAAGGGTCCATTCACACGTCCGTAAGTGTTCTGGGGATCCGCAAATTGCGGATCCGCAAAACACGGACCGCAAATCGCCGGAACTATAATAGAAAATGCCTAATTCTTTTGCACGGATGCGGAAGTGCGTATCCGCAAATGCGGATGCGGACAGCACATTCCGGCCCCATTGAAAATGAATGGGTCTGCATCCGTTCCGCAAAATTGCGGAATGGATGTGGACCCATTTTGCGGACGTGTGAATCGACCCTTAGGCAGCACCAGGTAGGGGCAAGAGGGGGGTAGGCAGTGGAAGGACCATAGGCAATAAGCGCTTTCATTGTGGCAAAGGGGTTAGGTTAAGAAATTGGCATTGGGGGCGGGGGCGCCTTTTCAGTTTTCTCGTCTGGCAGCAGAAAAGCTAGGTGCGCCCCTCCAGAGAGGGGGCGCTATGCAGATTCCAACAGCCCACAGCAAAGGGATGCAAGTCTAAGTTGCACCCTCTTAACCGACCCATGGAATGGCATATCATAAATATATATGAGAATATTTTAAAATTTGGCATCCCTGGGAGTTGTAGTTTCACAACAGGTAGATGGTCACAACTTGCAGCCCCTTATGTATATCACTTGCAGTACTGGTTTCCACCACTAGAGGAAGTAAAGAAAAAAACAAACAAAATGCATAAAGTCCTATTAACCCGCAGACAGTCGCACGTCTGCCATTCAGCCTGTGATTTTATTGGTTTCACAAAATTGTGTAGATTTATATTCCACAGTATATAACGAATCAACAGTTCTGCCCCGGCGACTCTCTAATTTGTTATCTATATATTAACGGAACCAGAAACAGTTGTAATGCTAGAAGTATATAATGCCACAATACCGAGGATTCGAGGGAATACCCCTATGGTTTGAGTGGCATAAAATAAATGTGGTAGGTTTTTGTGTAACGATGACTGACAGTCACAATATCTCATAGATGATGGGACTGTCATGTGGAAACGCGGCAGATTAGACTTCAGTGCAGTGCAATCTCAGCTCTGCGAGTCACGTAATCTCCATCCACCGTATGATCCATATTTACAGCCCAGTGGGTGATTGTACCCTTGGCATGGCTGCCGCTGAGTGCTGGACTGGACAATGCGTCTCATCTCATCGCTACTGATCTGCAGATAATTGGTCACACAGGTTGAAACAAGTCTCAGACTCGGGGGAGACGGGCAGAAAATTGTTCAGATGTAGAAACGTCAGACTATAAACATATTATAGGAATGGTTCTGCTGCAGTAATAGACCAGGAAGGACGGAGGGGATATGAGGAGATGGCGGGTTTTATCACAGTCTGTGCCTGCTGCTTCCAGATTGCTTAGGTTGCCTTAGGGCTCATGCACACGACCGTATGTATATTGCGATCCGCAAAAAAAGGATCCGCATAAAATGTTCTATTTTTTTGCAGAACGGAAATACGGACATACGGAAATGGAATGCACACGGAGTAACTTGGTTTTTGCGGTTTTGTGGGCCCATTGAAATGAATGGTTCCTCATACGGTCCGCAAAAAAACCGGAATGACCATGGAAAGAAAATACATTAGTGTGCATGAGCCCTTAATCGGTAATCTACAGCAGCTGTGGCTCCACTAAGGGCTCATGCACACGACTGTACCCGTTTTTGCGATCTGCAAAACATGGTTACCTCCATTTTTTTCTCCTACACAAATTCCCTATGCTTGTCCACAAAACGGACAAGAATAGAACATGTTCTCATCTTATTAGGCCCCATTGAGATGATTGGGTCATTTTTGGCAGAGCAAAACTACGGTCGTGTGCATGAGAACTAACGTAAACGTGAGGGTTACACATAGGTTTTTGTGGCAATTTTTTGACACAAAGCCAGAAATTGATCCAGCAGGAAATTCTTTATATTATTCATTGCCCTCCACTTGTTCGGTCGGCTCAAAAAACACAGCCAAGATTTACTAATGTGGCCGCAGCTGGAATATATCTAAAAAGTGGAACAAATTGGAGCTAATATGGCGCACCCAGGGTCCCTACACCTGTGTTGCTCTAAAATGGGGGGTGGCCTAGCACGAAGGGGTGGCACTTTTTCAGAAAGGGAACTGGCCTGTGGTGGGAAATTTTGTGTCAAAATTGTGCTACAATTCTGGTATAAATTCAGTCTTGAACTAAGGCCTCTTCCACATGTCAGTGAATCGTGGACGTGTGCTGTCTTCATGGACTGGGAGACATTTATCAAAACTACTGCAAAGGGAAAACCGGCTTAGCTACCCATAGCAACCAATCAGATTCCAGCTTTCATTTTTCACAACTCCTTTAGAAAATGAAAGCTGGAATCTGATTGGTTGCTATGGGCAACCAGGCCAGTTTTCCTTTGCACCAGTAATGACAAATCCGCCACATTGGGACACATTTATTATAGTGTTTGCGCCTGTTTTAGACTTATTTTTTAGACAGTTTTAGTCTAATTTTATCAGTTGCATTTACTAGTGAAAATGCACCTGTTTTGGAGGCTTTTGCACCTTGTTTAACTATTTGAAAGTTTTAGACTAATACAGGAGTTGTCTATTTTTTGCAAATTTTTTAAAATTAATTTATATAGGTGTGCCTTTTGTACGCATTAATTAGGCACAATAATGGTCTAATTTTTACTTTACTCCAGGGCTGTCTTATTTTTAGGCCTCCTGCACACAACCGTAGGTGTCCCGCGGATCCGCAATACGCGAGCATCGTTCCGCGTGCATTCTGCATCACGGATGTGGACCCATTCACTTCAATGGGTCCGCAAATCCGGAGATGCGGAATGGTGCGGAACGGAAGCACGGAACAGAACCCTACGGAAGCACTACGGAGTGCTTCCGTGGGGTTTCGTCCCGTACTTCCGTTCTGCAAAAAGATAGAACATGTCCTATCTTTTTGCGTAATGGGCGGATGGCGGACCCATTTAAATGAATGGGTCTATGATCTGCTGCGGCTGCCCCACGGTCGGTGTTCGTGCATTGCAGCCCGCTATTTGCTTGCCACAGCACGGCCACGGGGTGCACACGTTCGTGTGCAGGGGGACTTATTCAACAGTTTTGAGTGGTGAAGTGTGACTTCTTGCATTAAAAGTCGCACTTTCAAGGAGAGGTACAACTTTTCCCAGCATAGATGCGCCTATTTTTCATGCGCAAATAAATCAGGCTAGTCTAAGTGAATTTGAACCTGAAAAAGAACCGCCAGAGTTCAAACTAATAGCAATGAGCCTAGTCTAGTTCATCAACTGATGTGCGACTTTTCAGGAATACTCGGCAAAAGACTGCCAGACAAATCAAACACGCCTGTCTTGAGCTTGAGAAATGGCCCCCTTGTTTGTAGTCTGTAAACATGGAGACGCATAGCTCTGAATAGGAGCTGTATACATAGCATGGGAGATCTTTAATCAAGACTATTAGCAAAATGACTTCATTTTTATTTTTCACATTAGAATTTTTTGGGGAAAAATGACTGCAATAGTGGACATACTGTAGGCTTTAACCCTTACCTGGGCTGTATGCAGTATGTGAGTGCCTCTGCAGTCCATCCAGTGCAATGACAAGCATCTACGTGAGAGTCCCAAATAAATATTCCATCAAAGCTTCATGAATATAGAAGAAGACGCAGACAAACCTGTCAGTGACTAGTCTCTGACAAAAACAGCCCCATAAATCTGACTGTAAGGGCTCATGCCCTTTTTTTTTTTCTGTGTCCCATATGCGTAACCTTTCGCTTCAATGGGTCAGCAAAAAAACAAAAACGTTTCCATATTCCGCAATGCCGTTCTGCACAATAGATAGAACATGTTCTACAAGGATAGGCATTGTTACAATGGATCCGCAAAAAAAATGGATGCAATACGGATGTCACACGGACATCATCCGTATTTTTTGAGGAGCCATACATACAGTCGTGGGCATGAGCCCTAAGGAGGGAGTAGAAGGTCAACATGCGGAAAAATGGGATGCAAAATAAAAAACTAAAGTTATAACTGTATTTATTTGATTGTATACCACCGCCATACAAAGTGATGGACCATATTCGCATTTGGCCAATGGCTGGACACACCCGTCACACAGAGTGCAAGCCCCTGCTGCCGAGTGTGAGGTACAAACAGCCATAATAACAATAATAATATCTAATAAATTCCCTCCTGGTAAAACACGATCTCCTTGTAAAGCAGCAAATGTTTTCTGCCGCAGCTTATATTTCATACTGTCTTCACTAAAGGAAACAGGTTTAGAGTCGGCTGCTTGCTGTAATGAATGTAAATATATGTGACAATGTCAGTGTGCGGAAGGGCTCGTCTCCACGCATTCTACGGGATACGGGCAACGAGACGCACAGAGCCGTAATAAACCTCAGCCTGCAAGACGCGAGTACATCTGAGGCATAACAGATAAAGCATCATCATAGGAAAAATAGGACAAATAATTCTTCTCCAGGTTCAAGATTTCTGGTTGCTGTCAGTGAATGGAAATATTACACTTCAAAACCTGTTCACATGGCCAGAATACCGTACATGTCGGAAGAATCGAACATATTTGTAGTGGAATACGCGAGGCAGAGCCTTTAGATTTCTGCTCTTAATCTGCCTGCTGCTTTAATCCTATTCAGTAGGGTTAATCCACAAGCGGCTGCCCATGTGGAAACCACAGCAAGAAAGGACATGATTTTTTTTCTCTTCAGTGTGAATGTTCAAATCCACATGCAGACAAATGCTGTATTACGGCATGGATTCCTATTGAAAGCAGAGAGCAGGCGGATTGTGAGCAGCCGGTTGAACACGTTGTAATACTTCGCAGAGATGAAGGTTTGTTACAATGGTATCCAGTCTTTTCAGACTCCACATATTACCTGTACTGATATATATTTTTTAGTGTAGTACCCCAGAGGGGGCACTACCATTCTTACACCTAGCTACTGCCTCTAATGGCTAGCAAAGAATGTGATCTGTGTATTTATTTCCAAGTCCTCCGATACGGTGCCTTAATAATATTGTTATGCAAATGTTATTACATATAATGTGCCTGGTTGTCCAGCAAGTGGCAGTGTATCTGGCAGAAAATACCTTTAGATAGAATGGAACTTACCATTCCATTCTCCCCCCCCTTTTGGGCAGAAGTGGGCTAATCCTATTTCCTACCAAGGGAGGGGTTGCAGGAAGAAATAGTTGAGTCCAGAGTGGAGAAGTTGAGAAGTGAAGTGGAGAGATGGAGCTAGAAAGTGAAGCAGTGTGGTGAGGGATCGTTGCCACTCACTGCTGCAGGAGCTTTGGGAAAGCAGCTCAGAGAGCAGTCCACTCCTGATATATAAAAGGACTTAGTACCTCTGATAGGCAAGACGAAGCCAAAGACCCCTATTCAGCAAAAACGGGTCACAGTATACCTCACTCTCATAAGAAACACTAACTGAAGCTGATAGGAACCAGACTAAGGGTCCATTCACACGTCCGTTGTTTCTTTCCTGATCTGTTCCGTTTTTTGCGGAACAGATCTGGACCAGATCTGTACCCATTCATTTTCAATGGGTCCTGAAAAAAAATCTGACATTGTGCTGTCCGATTTTTTTCAAGCCAGAGATTAGCACAGCAGAGAGAGAAAGCAAAGTATTCAAATTTACCTGCCAGTTTACCCTTAGCCTGCTGGAGCCAAGAGAAAGATCAAGTATTGTTTGGTAGTGAATTTTAATTGCGAATATCGCCACTTCAAGAATTTGCTAATATTTAGAATATAGTGCTATATATTCTAATTGCGAATTTATCGCAAACTTAACACGAATATATTACATTGCCGATTTTTCGCAATCAAGTAAACAATCACTGGGGATCACGAATTCTCGAATTTGCGAATGTATGGTGAATATTCGGCTAAAAATTCGCTAAATATCGCAAATTCAAATATTGCCTATGCGGCTCATCACTATTGTTTGGATGACACAAGTTTATTGCAAGTTTATTCAAGCAAAAACCGTTAAACTTCACCAAGTCTGGACTCTACTTACTACACCAACTAAAACTCCTTTATTGCTGCAGAACCTAACCCCGGGGAGCAACAGTATCCAGGTAGGAGCACCGTGACACAAACTATTAGGGCCACTTGACATTCCTAAACACTGGGACTCGATCGGCCCTGGGGGTTGCGGCACGCTGCGTTAGCGGTAGATTTATCAAAACTGGTGTAAGGGAAAATGTATTTAGTTGGCTATAGCAATGAGTTCAGTTGGAAAATGTAAGGTGTAATCTGATTGTTTGCTGTGGGCAACTAAGCTCTTTTACACCAGTTTTAATAAATCCCATTGTGTCAATTTTTTATTTTTTTTTGCAACTGACATTTAAGTTTATTAGGTGGACCTTTTTGAGTCTCTGATGCTTTTTAAGAGGTTTTTTCTATCTCCTCCTTCATAGGGGATAATATGCCATAGTTCACACAGTTGTTTAGAAAACAAAATGCCACTAAAAACTCCATACAAACTGCATGTGACATGGTAAAAAAAAAAGTACTTTCGATGCAATTTTTTTTTCTAGTGGAAAAACGGCAGACTCATTTTTCGTGTTTAGGGACCCAAGTCAGTTTTGTAGACCTTCCTAGAATAATCTGATAATCTGGCACCTATTATATCTCATTGATGACTTTTACTGCGTGCGTCCAGATGTAGATGTGGTAGATGTAGACATATATTTGTTATTGACCCTGAGTTGTGCTTGGTAACACTTCACTGCAGCGATCAACTGCGCCTTCGAAAGACGCCATTATTATGTGCAGGGCGACTTGTTCTGCGCACAGGGAAAGGTAACCCAGGAAATGGGAAAATAAAGCGATGAGAAGTGACAGCGCGTCCCGACCATGCATAATTCATGTCACGGGGTGGAGGCGAAGGTTTATAATCTCGCCTCATAGAGAGCCCCCTGCAATTTGTAATCATTCAGGGGGGAAGGGCGACACCTCTATGTGATTAATGCAAAGATTAAAAACTAGGTGGGATCCTGAGGTGGGGGCACTTATTCTGAGGGTCCCCAAAGGCAGAAATGAATAATGGATTCCAATATATTCTCGTTATAAGCGTATTTTTCCCGGATAACGTCCCTGGCGGAGGCCTCCGGGAGCAGCTTATGTGGTCATCTCATTTTCCTCCACACAGGTCGCGGCACAAAGTTTTATTTATGGCGATTAAATTCTGAAAGAGAGAAGAGGGCGAGGGGGGAGCAGTGTTTTAGATATTATTAAATCTATCATTCACCGAGGTGGCTCCTATCTGCCGGCCGCACCTGGAATATTAGCACACCGCTTTCGTAGATACATTAAATGTCTTTCCTCTCTGCTACTCGATTCTTTCTCATAATCCTATTATGTCCTCTCAGAATCAAAATTTCCTTTTATAAGTGCGGGGTCGACTCTTGGAGGTCATTTTTGCCTTACTTAAAGGAACACTGGTCCTTAAAAAACAATTATCGAGTTCTGGTATTAATCTAACTGCAACAACAAGATTGTGCAGGGACTTGAAGAAGGTGAGGGAGGGGCTGGCACAGGAAACAGGAAGAGCAAGGGTGCACTGAATGGCTTAGACCCGCCCTCAGTGCACTGCACCAATTGTTGGCCGAAGAGGTGACCTGAACGCCTTGCATCATGTGACCTGTTTTGGAACTCGTTTAAAGGAGTCATCCAACTGTTTGTAACCTATCCTCTGGATAGGTTATTATAAATCATAAGCATCAGATCAGTAGGGATCCCAATGGTCGTGACATCACTGGCCTAGGGTAAGCAGTAAGAAAGCCGCAGCACTCACAGTAACGTCAGGTGTCGCACCCCCACCAATCAGACTCTGATGACCTATCCAGAGGATAGATCATCAGTTAGGCCTGAACAGTTGTTTTTTGCATTCGCAAATTGTGCATCCGCAAAAAAAAACGGATGCGGCATCCTTTTTTTTGGAGGATCCGTTTTTTTCCACAGATCCCTTGTAACAAATGCCTATCCTTGTCCGCAAATGTGAAAAAAGTAGGACATGCACTATTTTTTTTGCTGAAGGGAAACACAGACAACGGACGCGGAACACAAACGGATGAACTATCAGCATTTTTTTGCTGACCCATTGAAATGAATGGGTCCCCATCCTATTCGCAAAATAAACGGAAAGGAGGCCGAGAAAAACAACTGTCGTGTGCATGAGGCCTTACAAAGCGCCAGATAACTTTTTTAAGATTCCAAGTTTAGAAAAACATCACTGCTTTCTTCCATAAATAGCGCCACACCTGTCTATAGGTTCAGCCTGGTACTGCAGCTCATAAGTACTAAATTGAATGAAGCTGAGCTGCAATACCAGACACAACCTGTGGACAGGTGTGTTGCAGTTTCAAGAAGAAATCTACTATTTTTGTAACACTGTACAGTTCTTTAAAAAAAACAATCACTTTTTCTCATTTCTTTTTATATAGAATAAATGGAAAAAAATAAATGGAACTTTTCTCCTGCTGAAGTTCTGCTGCGGGTCTCTCTGGGGGATGGTTTATTTTGGGAAAGAGACGGCAGATCGCATCTAAGCCGTGAAGGTGGATACTAATTATTTGCTGAACGGCTGAAATCTACACCATGACGTCCCTGAATCCTCCGTGGGACTGGAGCTGCGGTGCTAATGATCTTACATCTAATATGTAATTTGTAATCCAGTTAGAGGAGGGGGGCTTCTATAAGGCTATTGGAAAGCCAAAACACTCGTTTCGCTCTGATAACAGCGAGGAAATGGATAATTGCAAAGGTTTTAGAGGTACGATTACAGTATGACAAAAATCACAAGACAGTGGGCTGCCATCTTGTTCTATGGAACTGGGGAAAAAAAGCCCAAACCCCCTTAAGTCCACTAACCCCAGAACCGCACACATTCATTCTGCACACCTTTTACCATTTCTAAGTGACCCCTCTTTCCTGGCCGATGATCAATATGGCTGACAATACAGCTTCTCCAGATTTCCAGACTTACTGCACATAGCTTGACCTGCAGTGTGTCAATTTATGCTGCATATTACCTCCACAGATTTCACCCTTTGCAGTGGATAGGATTAGATTGCAGTGCCCCAGACCTGGGGGTATCTGCAATTGTTTTATATGTATTCTATTATAGAAGTATTGTATTGTTTTATACATGTATTGTATTATATTGTTCAGTTGTGTTTAGGTTGTGTATTCCAGCAGAAGAGGTATGGTTGGCTAACCACCCAATTCCTCCTCTTTTGGTAGGAGTGGGCTAGTTCTACTTCCTGCCAGGAGGTGGAGCTCGAGTCCAGACAGAGCGGAGGAAGAAATGCCAGTGCTCCTTCTCCAAGGGAGCATGTCCAGTTCTTCTGTGAACACAGCTTTCAGAAAGCATCATTGTGCCAAGACAGCAGAGTGATCAACAAAATCACTTTACAGACCCTGCTGCCAGTGAGGGAAAACTGTTAGACACCCAGCACCTAGAACAACCACCAGGCCATACTAACTTCAAGCTTGTATCTCACAGTGGACACCTATATCTGAAAGTGCCATTTAATTGCCACCTAACCAGCAGCCATAACTCCTCATCACCTCATCTCCCACACCCAAATATGTCCTATGTGGCTGTGCCTTTAAATAAGACAGCTACAGTGTAAATCATGAATACCATATTTATACACATCGCATCATCTATCGTTCTCTTATGCAGTGGGTGGGGATAGAAAGGGATACTGGTGGACCCCCTAGACTTGGGACAGAGGCTGCCAGCTATACATCTCTGTCTAGTGCCCCCATTTCTGATTCAGAATTGTATACAGCGGGGTGACTGGTGAACCACTAGACTTGGTGCTGAAGCTGCTAGCTATCTTGTGCACCCTGATCCTGCATCTTAGCAGGAGAATTCCTCTTGAATACTTCATGTATTTATTCATTGTCTGGCCCAGTCTTGACTCGTCTGCGGTTTCCATCCTATAACTTTTCATTGCCGTCTCCTCAGATTTCATTTCTGTGGCTGTCGTTCGCTTCACCCCTCGTTCACACACATCCATTTCTCATTCTCCAGTATAGGACGTCATCTATCAGAGCGGTCGGCGAGGCCCCGCTGTCCCCCATTCTCCACCTCTTTCCCGTCCTCGGTGACATTACTCATTTCTTCCTTATTCTGCTCCCGGATACACATCTATCTTTCATTTTCTGATTTGCTGATATTGCACCTTCTTTTGTTATTTTTTGTATGATATATTGCTATTTTCCCACCGATCCTTGATAAAAGTACACAGACATCCGTCAAGCTCCATCTCTGTCACTGGGAGCAGCAGATTTGATTTCTTCTTGCTCTAGCTTTAGAATTGTTAGTCACATGTCGCTCTTCCCTCCAAGCATCATACAAGAGAGGGTCACGGGGGCTTTGATATAAAAAAAAGGCTTAAAGCAGAACTCTGACTATTCGTGGAGGGATATATGTTCTGTTCTGGGACCCACCCAGAATAATGAAGGGCCCACAGTATGTATGATAACTCTAACTCTGGGTTCACACCTGAGCGTTCGCGATGGAGCGCTCTGTATGTGCGATTCTACGGGCATTTGCAATCGCGCATACAGAGACAAGCGAACGCCAATTGTCGCGCGTTCCCGGAAGTCTATGTACGGGAACGCGCGACAAGATGCCCCAAAGAAGCTCATGTACTTCTTGGGGCGTCGGGCGATCGTACGCACTGTAAAACGCTCAGGTGAGAACCATTCCCATAGGGAATCATTGGTTCTTGCCTGTTGCGCATTTTACAGCGCGTAGGAACGCGCTGTAAAACGCGCTGTAAAACGCTCAGGTGTGAACCCAGCCTTAAACCCCTATTGTGCAGGTTAAGGATTTTTTGAAGAGGAAATTCTTTGTGGACGCGGTGTGGTCTCACTTTGCTAGAAGAAGATGCACCAAGCTTACACTGAAATCTGTATACACTCACCTAAAGAATTATTAGGAACACCATACTAATACGGTGTTGGACCCCCTTTTGCCTTCAGAACTGCCTAAATTCTACGTGGCATTGATTCAACAAGGTGCTGATAGCATTCTTTAGAAATGTTGGCCCATATTGATAGGATAGCATCTTGCAGTTGATGGAGATTTGAGGGATGCACATCCAGGGCACGAAGCTCCCGTTCCACCACATCCCAAAGATGCTCTATTGGGTTGAGATCTGGTGACTGTGGGGACCATGTTAGTACAGTGAACTCATTGTCATGTTCAAGAAACCAATTTGAAATGATTCAAGCTTTGTGACATGGTGCATTATCCTGCTGGAAGTAGCCATCAGAGGATGGGTACATGGTGGTCATAAAGGGATGGACATGGTCAAAAACAATGCTCAGGTAGCCCGTGGCATTTAAATGATGGCCAATTGGCACTAAGGGGCCTAAAGTGTGCCCAGAAAACATCCCCCACACCATTACACCACCACCAGCCTGCACAGTGGTATCAAGGCATGATGGATACATGTTCTCATTCTGTTTACGCCAAATTCGGACTCTACCATTTGAATGTCTCAACAGAAATCGAGACTCATCAGACCAGGCAACATTTTTCCAGTCTTCAACAGTCCAATTTTGGTTAGCTCGTGCAAATTATAGCCTCTTTTTCCTATTTGTAGTGGAGATGAGTGGTACCCGGTGGGGTCTTCTGCTGTTGTAGCCCACCCTTCTTCCCCATTCTGACATTCAGTTTAGAGTTCAGGAGATTGTCTTGACCAGGACCACAACCCTACATGCATTGAAGCAACTGCCATGTGATTGGTTGACTAGATAATCACATTAATGAGAAATAGAACAGGTGTTCCTAATAATTCTTTAGGTGAGTGTATAAGCCACATTCCCTTGATTTCAATGGAAAATCCATGCTGCTGATTTTCCTATGCGGATCTGAAAATCCTGTTGGAGGAAAAAAATAAGTGACATGTTGCGTATTGAAGCTGGAAAACTGCAGTGGGTTGGCCACGTGCACATTATTCCTGATGAATGGGGATAATTTGTGTGGACACATGACATGACAATCTGCAAATCGGTGGCTCAGCCTCAGATTTCTGCCACAGATTCCATGTCGGATTTTAGCGTCCATGAGCGTATCCATACTGCCATTGTTACTGGAGTACATGTACTGTGGCGTTCATTCCCCTAGGGACACTGTGGCTGGCACTGTTATTGAGACAGCATCACTGTAAAGGGGCACTGTGGCTGGCACTACTATGGGTGCATAGGAACTTTCCTGTTATGAGTGCACTGTGGCTGCTACTTTTATGGGGGCAATCAGAATAAAATAGTGTGAAGCTACATAAGCTCCTTCTATGTTCTCAAATTGCAACCACTATATTTCAATAGTAATGAGCTCAGATGCAGTAATGATGAATTTTTTCAAATTATTCTGCAGTATAGAGCGTGTCTTCCATCGCCTGTGATCTGCTCTCTCTGGATTTTATTTTCTGTTATTTTACCAACCAGTTAAACCCTCTTAAAATCCAAGGTTCATCATAAGTGAAGAATTATGCGACTCAGCGCCAGTAAATTGAAGGCAGAACTAAGAATATGATTCTGTACATGGAATTTCAGCTTTAATCTCACACAACATAAAGAAGGTTCGGCTTTTTTAAACCATGAAAATTGATCTTTTTTGGCTGAGAAGCAAAACATTGCAAAGTGGGAGCTCAATCTGGAGATGCAGAAAAGTTAATGTCCTCCATAGATACATTACCGGGGATCCCTGTGTCTGCATCAGGGGTGTACACAGATCTCATAGGGACCCATAGTAAAACGTATTACTGAAAAGCAGAAAATGCCATTAACAAAAAAAGTAAGTGCGGCCCCTGAGAGACTGTACAAAGTTAAACCAATTCTACAGAGACAGTAGTTACTGTTACACTCAACTCAGTTTCTTAAAGGGACAGGGTCCCTATTGAATATAAATTTACCTGTTTCACAAGTAGAATAGTTAAACTCATCTTTAGTAAAGCCGTTCCGGTGTTTCTCAGTTATCAGAGTGAGTTTGTCGCCATCCACCTATGTCCTGCTCACCGCTTCGATCTCGATAGCAATCAGGTAAACAATGAAGGGAAGGGTGCGCTCGCAAGGAGTGCGGCCTAGCCTTCTCTTCAAAAAGATGATCGGCGGGGGTGTCGGACCCCCGTCCATCTAATATTGATGACCTATCCTGAGAATACTGTAGGTCATCAATATTTAAATCCCAGAAAACCCCTTTAAGGTACAATTGCTTCATTGAAGTACTACAGAGAGAGAAGGCGGTCAGAGGGTCCAGGAACTACAAGGCCGTGTAGCAGAGTCAGTCAACACGGTATTGTGCTCGTTTATGGCAGAAAGAGACCTCACCGCCGTAAGCGGGAATACTGCCAGCGCACCCTTCCATACTTTGAGATGGTCTGGCCTATCTTAAATTAGCACCCCATAGTCCGGGAATTTTCAGAATCATTTACCAACTACTACATTGACAGCCTATGGTTCTGTTGAGAGACTTTAGATAATGGGAAGGAGTAGTACAACCTCCAATTATTACTGCTGTCCATACACTGACGGATTGCACTGTTATAAGCCTTGCTGAGCCTTGTTATTGCTGGATGTACTTCAACTGGATGTACTTCAACTCCTATTCTGCATTTACCCTGCCAAACACCTAAAATCACGGGCACACCAACTGCCACCAGGCAGAAGCCCCAATAACAGGCTGTGCCCCGATGGAAGAAAGGATGCCCCCTCCAGTCACTGCATGGCCCGAGCCAGAGGGGAGTCTGTCACTGTGGACTGCCATTTCACAGCTGAAGGTCCGTTACAGTGTATCCAGTCAGCATAATCCTCTATGGGCTACACATCCTGGACTTCAGGTCCATTTTACCTGCGCTGGGTAGAGATTTTTGCTGTTGTATTTAGCTCACAGAGGATTGTCTATTCTAGATACAATTGCAACAGTCCTCGGCCGGGAGACTTAGGGTAGGTTCACATCTCCAGTAAGGCCGGACTATAGGTTTACCTTAAGGGTAGGCCTTCATGAGGAATTTGGTGCCAGGGGCCTGGTAGAGGTAGGGTTAATGTATGGCGGGAAGCGGAGGGGCGGGTTAGCGTAGGTGGAGTTAGGTGGTAGTTTATTTAAGGGGCGGTAGCTGGGGGGCCATTTTAGAGCCAGAAAAAAAAGCGGAGAGTCAGGAAAGAAAGCACACGTGCGCACCTACCATGCAGACTGTGGAGGTATTGCTGGAGCGGTTGCGGGCGGCAGGGGAGGCCCGTGGACCAGAGTGGCTACAGGAGCTTCTGGCTGGAGTGCTGCAGGGGGAGGCGGCGGGTATAGCAGGCCCGTCGCCGCCTGCGCAACGGCCGCGGCGGGTCCGGCCGCCGGCGCGCCTTAGCCCCAGTGAGACCCCCCGGGCTCGGCGCAGGCGCAGGAGCCCCTCTAGGGACCCTTCACGGTCGGGGTTGGGGGGAGCATGGTAGCCCCAGCCCCTGGGTGTGGGAGGAATCCGCGAGCGCAGCGGAGCTCTGAAGGAGGCAGGACCCCATCACCCTTGCCTTCACCTGCGGCCGGCGTGGAATCTGGAGCTGGGTCGGCGGGTTCCTTGCTCCCCCTAGTGGCAGGAACGTCCGCTCGTCGTGGGAAAGTCTGCAGCAGGAGGACGGAGCCTGTGCCAGTAGTGGCCACTAGAGGGCGCAGGGCTCCCAGGGATCCCGGGCAGGTGTCTCCTGGCCTGGATCTGCAGGAAGAGTCCATGAGGGAGGATGACGTTGAGAGCGCACCCAGCTTGGACCTGGTTGGGGTGCAGTCGTCGGGCGGATCCAGCGCGGCAGGAGCATCCGTGGAGTCGGCGGTGAGGTCGGTTCGTCTGGAGTCCGGATCAGCGGCTGATGGGGTCACAGCGCCCAGGCAGCCAGGTGAGAACATGTGGGGCGTATTGCAGAATTTGATGGGTGGCCCAGGGGGTGTGGGGGCTGGGGTTAGTCACGGGGAAATTGTGGGGGGTTTGGGGCAGTTTTTGACGAGTTTGGCGGGTTTGGTTTCTGGTATGGGGGTGGCAGGTGCGTCTCCGTTGCCGGCATGGGGGGTCGGTGGGGGTTTAGGAGGGGCGGCTGGGGACGGGCAGTCGCGGAGTGTGGGGTCGGTGTCGGTTCAGACGCAGGTGGGAGGCGAGGAGGAGAGGCCCAAGGTTAGCGACGCGGCGAAGGGGGAGGTATATGTCTGTTTTGAGGGGCCGTTGGGGGCGCACTTGAAGCAGGACGTTCGGGAACTGATATGGCGGGGGGAGTATGTTGAAATTTTTTCGCTTCTCCCCCTGGAGCGGTTTAATCTGGATAGGGAAAGAGTGGGTGAGGGAAAAAAGGAGGATGATGAAAAGCGGCGGCATAGACTCATACCGCGTACGTTTGCCAATTGGTTGCAGGCGTTCGCGATCTTGGCAAGCGTAATTGGGGAAAAGGCCCCGGAGTGTTGCTCGGCCTTGTTTTGCTATCTGGATGCGATTGGGGAGGCATACCGGGTATATGGTGGGACTGGGTGGCTCAGGTATGACGAGCAATTCCGGCAGAGGAAAGCGGTGCGGCCTGATATTAGGTGGGACCATAAGGACATCAGTCTATGGTTGCGGGTGACTGCGCCGTCGCGTCAGGGGCAGTCCTTTCGGGGGGATGCGGGAGGGGCGCCAAGTCAGTCTGCGGTGTCGGCAGCGTCAGCGAGAGGTTTGTGTTTCCTCTTTAATGAGGGGAGCTGCAGGTTCGGCGCCAAATGCAAGTTCAAGCATGAGTGCACGACTTGCGGAGGTGCTCACGGGGCTAACCGGTGTTTCAGGGGTGGTAAGCACAGGGGGTCAGACTCGGCTGCGAAAGGGGCTGACTCCGGTTCGGGTGGAAAGGATGGAGGGGTACCTAAATAGGTATCCTAAGCGGGAAGCGGCGGAATTGTTAATACGGGGGTTTTCGGAGGGATTTCGGATTCCGTCGAATCCATTGCCAGTGGTCGTGCCGCAAAGAAATTTGCGGTCGGCTTTGGAGTTTCCGGAGGTGGTCTCGGAAAAGTTGGCAAAGGAGGTGGCCTTGGGCAGGATGGACGGGCCATTTGTGGAAGTGCCGTTATCTGGTTTGAGGGTGTCTCCGCTGGGGTTGGTGCCTAAGAAGGAGCCTAACAAGTTTCGGCTTATACATCATCTGTCTTTCCCGAAGGGTGCGTCGGTCAATGATGGTATCGATCCTGACATTTGTTCGGTGGTTTATACGTCATTTGATGCGGCTGTGGCGTGGGTTAAGAAGTTGGGGCCTGGGACCTTGTTGGCTAAGGCGGATATTGAGGCGGCTTTTCGGTTGCTTCCGGTCCATCCGGACAGTTTGCATTTATTGGGGTGTTTTTGGGATGGGGGGTATTTTGTGGACAGGTGTCTGCCTATGGGTTGTTCTGTGTCATGCGCGTACTTTGAGGCGTTTAGTTCGTTCTTGGAATGGGTGGTGGTGGATGTGGCCGGGTGTTCGTCCATTATCCATTACTTGGATGATTTTTTGTGTTTGGGACCGGCGGGCTCGCGGGTTTGTTCCCTTTTGTTGGCTACGTTGCAGTCGGTTTTTGCGCATTTTGGGGTGCCATTAGCGGTGGAGAAGACGGTGGGCCCGGCGACGGAATTAAGTTTTTTGGGCATTGTAATTGATACGGAGCGGATGGAGTGTCGGCTTCCGGAAGATAAAGTGGTTGATTTGCGGGCGGGCGTTGAGCGGGTGAGGCAGTCAGCGAAGGTTCGGTTGCGGGATCTGCAGTCTCTTTTGGGGAAATTGAACTTCGCGTGTAGGATCATGCCTATGGGCCGAGTGTTTTGTCGGCGGTTGGCGGCGGCTACGGCGGGGGTGGTCGCGCCGCATCATTTTATTAGGTTGGGGCGGGAGTTGAAAAGGGATTTGGAGGTTTGGGCTGGGTTTTTGAGGGATTTTAATGGTAGGACATTGATGATGGGCGAGGTGGTCGATAGTTTCGATTTTGAATTGTTTACGGATGCGGCTGGCGGGGTGGGGTTTGGGGCTTATTGTCATGGCCAGTGGTGTGCAGCTCGGTGGCCGCAGTCTTGGGTTGAGCGGGGGTGGGTCAAGAATTTGTGTCTTCTTGAACTTTTTCCCATTGTTCTTGCAGTAGTGTTGTGGGGGGACAGTTTCAGGGACAAGAAGGTAAGGTTTCATTGCGATAACATGGGGGTGGTGCAGGCGATCAATGGTTTGACGGCCTCGTCGCCGCCCGTGGTTCGCTTGTTGCAGCATCTTGTGTTGCTTTGTTTGTCGTTTAATGCATGGGTGGTAGCAGTCCATGTGCCCGGGGCTTCTAACAACATTGCGGATGCTCTTTCTCGTTTGCAGTGGGAGCGGTTTCGGCAGTTGGCTCCGGAGGCGGACGCGGAAGGTCTGGAGTGCCCGGGGTCGCTGTGGGGTCTGTTGGAGGTACTGTAGCGGGGTTGTTGCGGGCGTCATTGAGTGCGGGCTCGTGGGCTGCGTATGGGAAGGCTTGGAGGGAATGGGAGCAGTGGTGTTCGGGGTTAGGGATGGGGGTAGATGAGGGGGAGATACCTCTATTGTTGTTCTTGGGGCAGGGCAAGGAACAGGGTTGGTCGGTGGCGCAGCTGAACAAGTGTGTAGCTGGTCTGGCATTTGGTTTCAAGTTGAGGGGTATGGTTGATGTTACCAAGACATTTTTGGTGAGGCAGGTTTTGAGGGGTTGGAGGAGGGGGCAGCGGACAGAGGATCATAGGAGGCCAGTGTCGTTCTCGTTGCTGTTGAGGTTGGGGGGACAGGTTGGGTTGGTTTGTACTTCTGTAGGGGAGGTTAGCCTGTTTCGGTTGGCATTTTCGTTGGCCTTTTTTGGGGCTTTCCGGTTGGGGGAATTGGTGTCTAGGAGCGTCAGGGTCGCGGGGGGTTTATGCGGGGAGGATGTGCAGTTGTTTCTGGACAGGGTGGTGGTCAGGTTGCGGTCGTCTAAAACGGATGTGGAAGGAAAAGGGCGGTATGTTACTCTTTTTTCAGTCCCGGAGTGTTTTTTATGTCCGGTTAGATGTTTGCGGGTGTATAGGGAGGGGGTGTGCTTTGAGGGTGGCCCGCTGTTGAGGCACGGTGATGGTTCTTTTCTGTCCAGATTTCAGTTTGTGGCAGTGTTTAAAAAATGTTTGGTAAGGGTGGGGGTGGACCCAGCAGACTTCACGGGTCACTCCTTCAGAATTGGGGCGGCAACTGAGGCGGCTAGGTTAGGGTTAAGTGACGAGGTTATTAAACGGATAGGGCGGTGGGAATCTGTTAGGTTCCGGTCATATGTGCATTTGGGTGGGTTGTAAGTGGTGTTGGCGACCATGTTAGTGATGTGTTTTCTTTTGTTTGCGTTTTATTGCAGGCTCCGGTCCGGCGCTAGTGTGGATTCTTGGACATTCGTTCGTTTTTTGGGGGGCGTTGCGGGCCGATGTTCGGGAGAACGGTCGTCAGTTGGGGTTTGGCAGGGATGTCGCGGTGGTGAAGTGGCTGGGTTCTAGAGGTATGTTGTGGGGCGGTGTGTTGAGGGAGGTTCATCGCTTTGTGCGGTTAGACAGGGCCCCGGAGATTTTAGTGCTTCATGTCGGGGGCAACGATTTGGGGGTTAGGCCGGCTAGAGAATTGATCAGGGATATCAAATTTGATCTCTTACGGCTGTGGTCATTGTTCCCACACATGATAACGGTGTGGTCGGATATTGTGCCTAGGAAGACGTGGAGGGAGGCGAGGTCTGTGGAAGCGGTGAACAGGGCTCGCATCAAGGTGAACAGGGCGGTTGGACGGTTTGTGGCTAAGAGTGGGGCGGTGGTGGGGTGGTGGTTAGGCACGTGGATCTTGAGTCGGGTCTTGGGGGGTTTTGGAGAGCAGATGGGGTTCACCTTAATGCGGTCGGGATTGATCTGTGGTCCTTGGGACTACAGGGTGGAATTGAGAGGGCATTGGAGATGTGGAGGAACGCGCAGTCTTGAGGTTGGAGTAGTCAAGTTGCGCGTTGTTGGCGGGGGGAGGTCCTCGGAGCTGGTGGAATGGGTTGCTGCTTGAGAATGAGAGGGCCTCAATGGTGGGGCTGGACTCTCAGGATTGGGCACTCGGTTAATCAGTGAGGGCATCCATCAGTTTGGTGGCTCCGAGCTGGGTGTTTACGGCTGGAGGCAAGGTGGATGGTCCACTGAGTGGTTGTGCTGGATGTATACATGTTGGGGCTTCTAGGACCTCCCTCGGCTGGGGGAATTAATTGTTAAATTATTTGTATTTTTGTTTAATAAATAACGGCTGCTGTGGCCGATTTAAATCCGACTCAAGTCTCTGTGTCTTATTGGTAAGGGAGAAGTGAAAGGGTTAATGGGGGAAGTGTTATGGGGAGGAATGGTTGGTAGGCCCCGGTGGGGTCACCAATAATTCGCTCATGCGCCTTCAGATATTCCGTTCTGGTGCAGGAACAGAAATGCTGCAGCACCGGATCTGGCATGTGCCGGACACCACTGGCTCCCATTGAGTTTAATGGGATACAGCTGCATACAGCATTTTTTTTTTTTGTCCGGCATTTTTGTTGGAATCTGCAGGAACCTCTTTAGATACGAACCTAGCAGGTCAGGGCAGTTTCCAGCCTTTGGGTATGGAAAACAAGAATGTTCTCATTTAATTACAGCAAGCAGAGATATTGAATAGGATAAAGAATTGAAGCACAAAGCTGCCAATGATTATGAAGCACCATGCACCCTCTAGAAATCTTCAGCCACACATTGGATAGCGATGATTAAGGGTGGCTTTGTTCCCCGGTCCTGGATCGTAGCTGCTCTTGTTGTATCTGTAATAAAGAAAACACGAACGAGCCCTGCATACCCGTAGATTTTAAGGCCCTCAATAAAAATGATGACGGATTGACTACAATAGCTGTAGCCTTTACAAACAGCCTCATGTCTTCTCAACTGCTGCCCGTAAAGTGCCAGCGCTGAACTCTCACTCTTCACATCCAGAGGTGTTGCAGCCATTGTGCCACCCATTGCACATAAAAATGGCTGCCTGGCCACCGCAGGGTCACATAAATAACATAATAACTTGATGTTCTCACTGAAGGAGGACGAGGGTTCCAGAAACGTTCTGTGCACAAGACGAACTGCAAGGCCAGATAACCAGATGCCGAGTGGAGGCGTCATTACCTCCTGAGAGCAAGTCCTTGAGCTGCGCCGAGTGCCAAAAAAACAATGGTAATGGCTGCGCAGCGACCGTCAAACCCCCCTCCCCTGGAGTAACAAAGTGATCGACTCCCCCCTAATATCTCACTGTAATTATAATTCAATTATAAACACCTCGGCAGAGATGTAACTGGCGCTGCCGCCATCGTAAAACAACCGGTATGAGAGGTAATTGAATTAATGATGTCTGTTCACATTCACGAGATACAGGGAGGACACACAATGTGACAGGGGAGACCGGGACACAAAGTGTGGCATTCTATGGGATCTTCTACTGCTGCCATATATACGGCCTTCTCTGCTCTGTTTATCTGCTCGCCGCAGCAATTGCAGGGGTGAGCAGGTGTAGTTACAAGAATGGCGCCCCTATTTACTTGTATGGGACGGCTCTGTAGTATCCACAGACAGAGCCGTCTCATAGACGTGAATGGGGACGCCATACTTGTAATTACACCTCCACACCACTGCAGTTGCTGCAGCGAGCAGGTAAACAGATCAGAAAAGACAGCGCTCGTATGAGCTTGCCTTCTCTTCAAACAGCTGATCGGCGGGGATGCTGGGTGTCAGACCCCGCCAATCTGAAATTGATGACCTATCCCGATAGGTCATCAATAGTAAAAAGCGGACAATCACTTAAAGGGGCAATACACTGCAGGATATCTGCACACAAAATAATAATTTAATCTGTGGAAAACCACTCTGATCATGGCATTGATTGTTTCTGCGCACTTCAGAACCCTGCGATTTTCTATTTTTTCGTTTTCATTTTTCACTCCCTGCCTTCCCAGAGCCATACTTTTTTTATTTTTTTATTTACTTTGTTTTTTTTTGCGGAACAAGTTGTACTTTTTAATGGCAACATTTATTTAACTTTTTTTTATAGTTACCGTATGTCTATGGAGCTGTGTGGGGGCTCATTTTTTGCAGGACGATCTGTAGTTCATTTTGGAGTGTGTATGACTTTTTCATAATTTTTTATTCAATTTGTTTGAGTGGCGAAGTAAAAAAAAAGAGGCAAATCAGCCATTTTGATATTTTCTTCCATTACGCTGTATGGGATAAATATTTTTGTATTTTACTAGTACAGTCATTTTTGGACGCGGCGATGCTCATGTGTTTCATTTTTTTTATTGTTTATTTATTTTTTATTCTATGAAAAGAGGTGTGTTTTGAATTTTTATATATTTAATTTTTTATTTAATTTTTTTCAAGTTACCTTAGGTGACTGTAACAAGCAATTACCGTATTAGATTGCAGTCCTTAGAGAATACTGAATTAAGTATATTTCAGTGCATTGCTGTCATTGTCAGGCTTGCATAGAAATATACCATACTACTGATCTCTGCCATGGGAAGGTAGCCTGAGCCAAGAAGCACGCGGCTCCGGATTTTAGTGCTCCCAGACGCTGTGGTCACATTTGATCATGGCATCTCAGGGGTTAAATGGCTGTGGGGAGCAGGGTATGGGCAGGCAGACTGCTGGCACCTAAACTTATGTATTTCCAGACAACCCCTTCAAGGAGTTATAGCAGTTTACGCATATGCAGGATAGACCATCAATATTAAACCATTTGGGGTCTGACCCTTGACACCGCTGCTGATCTGCTGTTTGAGGGGGACCTGACACTCCTGCAAGCATTGCAACCTGTTCGCTGGTTACATGGGTTTATCTACCTCATATCTTATTTAAGCCCTGGACTCGCCTCAACTCTGCCCCCACCTGACACATATGGGTAGGGTTTATATTACTTTTGATCTGGGACAAGCCAAATTTACTGGTTTTGTTGGCAACTGTGCACACCGTCTACTTAGTAGGGGCGGTACAGAGGACTGCAGTGTGACAAAGCTAAAAATCCCAAGCACCGCCACTACTGTGTAGTTAACAATTGAAGTCCCCATGTAAACGCCTCAAACCGCCACCTGTATGTGCTTTGAAGGAGAGTGACATGTTTCAAAAGGGGTGAAACCTTCTGGAAAATGGATAGGGCCTATGAAAAGGTGAGTGTCCATGCCCGGAAAAAAAAATTGGCAGCACACTTCTCACACCACAAGAGCACTATAAAAAATAAAGCTAAACTCTGATTCATTGCTGTGGACAAAAGATCGTCTTTCTTTTACATAGTTTCATGAATTCCACCCTGGAGTTCTGAATCTTTTGGATAGACAGGGTACATGAGAAAATTCTGTCAGCCTGAAACCACCACTAGAGGGAGCTCACTGTATACCGGTTATACATTGAACCTAATAATAGAACAGCATGCAATAAGCTCCATCTAGTGGCGGCTGCAGGCTAGAAATGCATTAAAACACAGTTCTGAGCCCTATGAAGATATATTGTATTAGGAATTTAATCAGCCACCTATATTGTTATGTTAAGAGGTGGAAATTTGCTTGGAAGCTAAATTCTTTTCAAGATTTTACAGGTTTAGGGGGCCAAAAAGTTGAGTCACTTTGCAATTACATTTTTTTTTACAATTTTTGTATAGATTTTGTGTTATTTCATATTTGTTGCTTTATTCATCCACAGCTCTTTCCAATATGCTGCTGGTTGCCCTTGGATACCAACATCTCCCCCCTCGCCCCAACGTCGGACATGGGACCCAACAGCTCAGCTCTATACATAAGAGATGGCAATGGCTATTATTATATGCCTCATAGGGGTTGTCAGTCAGTAGATTTTTCATCCACTGTGATCATACTGTGGAAGCAGAGAAGGCGGCCATATTGATTGTTGCCATAAAAGGGTATTTTTTTACATTAAACTTATCGGGCACAGGGGTCATGCTGTAGCAGGTGTGCAGTGGGTATAAATCAGGAGCCTGGCACATCCCGAGGAGCCCGCAGCATCTCAGGGAATTACAGCTCAGCTTCAGTTTACAGGGAGCAGAGATTATTGATGCTCAGGATCACTCGGCGCTCGCCCAGTAACGTGAGGCGGCAGGGAGAATCTGGGTTATTTCTGTACAGTATTGATTGCAGAGTGGTGACAGACCCTTCTCACAGGTTCGTGGTTAAAAACCGCTGGGGGGAATCTTCAGATGCCATTAGCCGAGTCCTCTGTGGACTAAGATGGATGTCTCCGGTTGAGCGAGGTGATAGAGATGGTACTGGCATTACAGAAAACATTCATCAAGTGCCGGGCCCTGCCAGCCACCGTTTTAATCACTTCAGCCCAGTCAGTGTCTCTTGCCCGAGATTCATGTGCTGAAAGCTGAAGTCCACTCATTAAAGGTTCTGTCCAGGACGGTGGAGCGTGCATAAACCCTGCGTGTACCTTCCACCGTCTCCATCCTCTCAGCCCCCTGGCTGTAAAGAACTTCATTTGTGGAGATAATCACAATGTTGATATTACAAGGGACGCGGCTAAAGGCAAAACATAATCATTCATTCCTCGTCTCGCTGAGAGATGATGACTTTACAGTAATTCAAACAGTTTGCAACCTGAGGCTCTTGAGCCTTGGTGGTACTACGACTCTCAGCATAATGGCTATGTTGGTCGCTTTCCTCAAGCAACCAACCTGTCAAAACAGGTTTCAATAATGCTAGGTGCTAATCAATATGGCTACCTCTTGGTTATCATCCTGCTTCCTAGTTATTGTCACACAGCTTTCCTAGAAAGAGATATGACTAAGGCCTTATGCGCACAGCCGTTGAGAGGCCGTTCTGTGCATTGGGGACCGCAATTTGCGGTCCCCAATGCACAGGAAACATCTGTGAGGCGGCCGGGACGGATCAAGACCCATTAAACTTGAATGGGTCCGTGATCCGCCTGCACCACAAAAAAATAGAACATGTTCTATTTTTTTTGCGGTGCGGCGGCACAGACAGAAACACCACAGAACCACTCCGTACTGCTTCCATGGGGTTCCGTGCCTCCATTCCGCACCACAACTCCGGATTGCGGACCCATTCAAGTGATTCTGTTTGCAGGCCACAATACGGCCACGGTCGGGCAACAGCCGTGTGCATGAGGCCTTAGAGTTAGCTGGACCGAACATTTAGCAACTTGACACAGACGAGGACGACTGAAGGGCTGAACTGGGGTTACTATGATCACAGTGCGCTGTCTGCTGTGACATGTTTAGAGTATTTAACTGTAAAGCAGAACAAGGACAGAAAGAGAAATGACTCCGTGGTTAGGGAAGGGAGAATGAAAATACAATGCCGAATAGGTCAAAGGCAGCATGTGGGAGCAGGTGGGATGGCAGCTGTGAAACAGATATCATGCTCCCAGTGCACATGAACCGATGCCCAATCATAATGTGCGGCAACGCTTCACGTGTCAGGTCAGGGTGCACGAATAGCGGTCAACAAGGCAGGACATGTAATGAAATCTGCTACATCCCATGTTAGATGATGTCTTTATGTTCTGAAAAGTTATCACTTGATGGTGGACTGCCAATTGGACATACTGTAAGCATCTACAGCAGTCTACCGGTCTACACAGGCAGTCACTGATATAAGACATAACAGGTATCATATCACAACAGTCTACTGCAGTCCAATGGTCGCTATCGGACCCAGTCTACTCCAGTCCAGTGGTCACTGTCAGACACTAGTCTCCTCCAGTCCAGTGGTCACTGTCAGACCTCAGTCTCCTCCTCTCTAGTGTTCACTGTCAGACACCAGTCTCCTCCTCTGCAGTGGTCACTGTCAGACACCAGTCTCCTCCAGTCTAGTGGTCACTGTCAGACACCAGTCTCCTCCAGTCCAGTGGTCACTGTCAGACATCAGTTTCCTCCAGTCTAGTGGTCACTGTCAGAAACTAGTCTCCTCCAGTCCAGTGGTCACTGTCAGACATCAGTCTCCTCCTCTCCAGTGGTCACTGTCAGACACCAGTCTCCTCCAGTCCAGTGGTCACTGTCAGACACCAGTCTCCTCCAGTCCAGTGGTCACTGTCAGACATCAGTCTCCTCCTCTCCAGTGGTCACTATCAGACACCAGTCTCCTCCAGTCCAGTGGTCACTGTCAGTCATCAGTCTCCTTCTCTCCAATGGTCACTGTTAGACACTAGTCTCCTCCTCTCCAGTGGTCACTGTCAGACACCAGTCTCCTCCAGACCAGTGGTCACTGTCAGTCATCAGTCTTCTTCTCTCCAGTGGTCACTGTTAGACACTAGTCTCCTCCTCTCCAGTGGTCACTGTCAGACACCAGTCTTCTCCTCTCCAGTGCTCACTTTCAGACACCAGTCTCCTCCAGTCCAGTGGTCACTGTCAGACACCAGTCTCCTCCAGTCCAGTGGTCACTGTCAGACACCAGTCTCCTCCAGTCCAGTGGTCACTGTCAGACATCAGTCTCCTCCTCTCCAGTGCTCACTTTCAGACACCAGTCTCCTCCAGTCCAGTGGTCACTGTCAGACACCAGTCTCCTCCAGTCCAGTGGTCACTGTCAGACATCAGTCTCCTCCTCTCCAGTGGTCACTGTCAGACACCAGTCTCCTCCAGTCCAGTGGTCACTGTCAGTCATCAGTCTCCTTCTCTCCAGTGGTCACTGTTAGACACTAGTCTCCCCCTCTCCAGTGGTCACTGTCAGACACCAGTCTTCTCCTCTCCAGTGCTCACTGTCAGATACCAGTCTCCTCCAGTCCAGTGGTCACTGTCAGACACCAGTCTCCTCCAGTCCAGTGGTCACTGTCAGACATCAGTCTCCTCCTCTCCAGTGGTCACTGTCAGACACCAGTCTCCTGTGGTCCACTGGTCATAGTGGTCACTATCAGACACCAGTGTTCAGACAGAATGGCACTCTGGGTCATTACTACTGGTGGCCTAGCTCGGGATAGTTTTGGCTGTATTCATGGAAAGAGTCCCCTGCAGCCCCCAGTGTGAACAGGGATGTCATGGCTCAATAATTGCTCAATAGTAGATAAGCATGACTGGTACTGGCAACGCATTACGTCTCTATCCCCAGAATATCAAATCCGTTCCCCATAAGAAGTGTCATTAAAATAACTGAATTCATGGAGGAAACAAAACGTTCAGAATATTTATGGGAGATTTTATACTTTGCGCCACCTGGCAGAACGTTATATTTATTTATGTGTGATGGGATTATCGGTCAATGGGATTCCAACAGCAGATATACTGAAGATGATGGGGATGATGGGAGCCCAAGTGAAGAGAATGACAGGTTTTCCGGAAAGTGTGCAAGTGCTGACTGACACCTGTAACCAGATCAGCGTATAGGAGCTGCTGACGAGAGAACACCTCACAATAAATAGATACGGTATATAATGTGCTATACATGACTCCTCGCTCTGAAAAACCAAAATATGGCCACCATAACAGCCCCAACAGAAATTGTCACCTTGCTTTCCTACAGTCCTGAATAACAGCTAGCTATACACATTGCCCTTATCTGATTAGGTGGATTAGCCAATCAGGACACTGGGTAATAACCCCTGTAATGGCGGCCATATTGGTAGTCACCCAACCTTCACAGAAACATAAAGGGGGTCATTTTTTAAGACCAACGTTTTAGGCGCTGGCCTTTATATAACTTTGGCGCATCCGCCGTCGGTCTAAATGTAAGACATCTTCCTTGCTGGCTTAAATTTAGACCATAATCTATGCTTAAAACAGGTGCTGCAATCTGCACCAGAAATATGCCAAAAATAGATGAATTTCTGTTAGTAAATGACCCCCAAAAAGTTTAGTAGAATTTTTAAAATTGGTGACTCGGAAATATACTAAATGGAGATTTAGCAATGTTTGAAGGAACTTGTATCTAGACACTGCAGGGTCTGTACACAGTAGGTTTCTGTTTTGGTGGAACAGGTCACCATGAATAAGACATGTAGGACCCAAGCTGCAGGTGATGATGACAGGTGTCATCCCCGGGGTCAGAGTTACTACTGTGCTCTCAGGCTGAATATCATTAAAGGTACAGTACAGGATATTGCAGCCGGCGCAAGTCAACATTCTGTGTTGCTCAGGGACATCTGCGATTTGTGCATAGAAAATAAACTGGCCTGGGGCAAGACCAGCCCTCACTTATCATCAGGAGTAGTTTCTTATAATAGCATATAAAAAACTGTGGATTTTATGTTTTTAGGCTTTTTATTCTAACTGAAATATTAATTATTTTTTTTTACCATAAACTGAAATATAGATGAATATGTCATAACATATTTTTAAATCATTTTTAATTTTCCATGTCAATATCTATATTTAAACAAAAACCATAAAATCCTACAGTTTTCACACTAAGCATAATAATAGGCACCACTTCTTGGTCTGTACAGATCACTTTAATGCAGTTATCTGCGTATCATTACAGACAGAATTAGAATGACAGATATCACCTCTATGAATAGATAACACATGATCCATCATTCACAATAGGTGATAACACAGCGTATGAGCTCCCTCCTGAACTCTGCACAGGTCACAGATCATGCCTAGAAACCTCTCTCATAGAAATCAGTAAGGCCCTTCCTGTCCATGTGGCTACCGTAAAGCAATTCTCTAAATGCTGTTAAGAACAGCTTAGGAAAGATGGCAGCCCTGATAATCAAATAAATAAATCTGCAATCAAAACATAAAAAAAATGTGAATAAAAGGATACGTGTCACTATCTGTTCCCTTTAAGACCTATGCCTAATGATTGTCCTCAGCTCAGTGCCAGTGAATTGACGGTCAAGGTATATGAGACAGATTGGTTGCTGTGGATGAGAAGTTCATCCTTGTGTTGTAGAAATATTAATAGTTGTAATCTGCTTTCATCAAACTTTGTGTAAAGAAATAGGTGAATCTCTCTTCCCTCAACCACAGTCAGAGACAGACCCAGGTGTTACCATCTTAATTGAATTCTGAGCAACTCCTCTCCTCCCTGCCCAGTCTGTTTCTTTTATTTACTCACAAAAGGTGTAAAAGGGGCTGGCCCAAGACAAGGATACAGGAAGTGATGACATACAGGAAGTGATGACATGACAAAGGACAGGGAGGGGCAATCAATGTGGCTGGACAGACAATGCACACACCCCATCCCTGTATAAGGAAGGATGAGTCATGTCCATTGTCTGACCAGCCAGGTGGCCGCCCACCCCCCATCACTGTCAGCATGGACCTCATTCAATACTGCTCAAAAATGACCAGTATCTAATGAAGATCATTCTACTGGTTCTTATAGGTTTGAGATTATCTGCGAGACATTGCTACGGCTATTGTCACTATACGGTATACCGACAAGGCAGATATGCATGTCTTAAAAGCAGATATGTATCCAGAAAGGGATTGCGAAGCCGCAGCAGAGGTATAATATGTATCTCTCGTTATGCGGACTTCACTTCTCTAATGTGTGTAGACATTTAAAGGGAAGAACCCCAGTGCTTGCACTTAGTGCTCACAAACCGGCAAACGCCCCCCTACACACTGAGAACACGTCTCCAAGCCTATGAGAAGGTTTTCATACTGACGGTTTTACCACTGGTCCCCGATTCAACCAAAGTACCCTCTGCTAGAGCGTTCTTTGGCTAAATCCGACACAGGGAGACAGATGACAATCTATAAAAACACACACACATCCTAAAATAAAATGTCCGCATAATAAAATTTGAACAACACTTGTCATCCATATTGGATCTGGTGGGACTTCCTTCTGTGTCACCTGGTCACCCAGAGGCTCCTCCTCCTCCCTCTCTCTGCTCTTCCTGGCAGTCAATCCCAGAGTCAGTGCTTTATTCCATTTATAGCAGAAAAATATTAAAGTGACTGTGACTTGAATCGATTAGTGCTAGAAGTCCTTTATAGTCCTCTAGTGACCAAGATTGAGGAAGTAGTCGCTTCTACTACTACTGTCCTTGCTTTTCAATAGGCATCAGTATAGCGCAGCCAAGAGTTATGCAACGTGAGTCCCACCTATGCTTTGAGTTGTCCCTCAGGTAACTATTCCTGGTAACTCAGGACTGTCTGGTCTATATTTATCCTGGCATTTGTATGTGTTTTGTGTGAATACAACCCTATCCCAGGAGGACTGAGCGGTTTTGAGTGATTCTGTCTGATATGCATTCCCTACCCACATCTTACTTTTCGTTCTCTATGTCCCGTCTCCAAGACTACAGCATCTTGAGTTGCGCTGGACAGACTGGATGAGGGATTATTGCAGGCCCCAGACTGTGCTCAGTCCCACTGTTTGCTGCTCGCAGCTGGAGATGAAATATGAATTGCATGAGGCTAATGTATTGAGCAAATTGAAAGGGAAAAGAACAGCTGCTGTTTTTCATTAGACTCATGCTGGCACTGGAGGGGGAGGGGATGCTTAGTCCGAGAATGTAGGAGGTGGGCTCACCAGGTAGGGGGCAGTCATATAGCCTGGTGCTGAACTGGCATCTTCTGTACCAGCTCTGCATGCCAGCCTCACCCACACTGTGCCACGCAGTCAGGGCCCTGTGCTTGAGCTGTCAGACCCCACAGTCACACAATAAGCCATTACCTGAAAGTTATACATCTACTCCCCCCCCTTCGACACAAACTAATTATACAAGTGTATGGGAAAAACACAAAGATGGAACTTTTCAATAGAGAGAGAACTGATGCCCAGGTATTGACCAGTAGTGTTGAGCAGGAATATTCAAATAGCTAATTTTTATCGCGAATATCGCCACTTCGAGAATTCGTGAATATTTAGAATATAGTGCTACATATTCTTTATATCGAATATTTGGCATTTTTTTCCATCTGAACACATGATTCTTCTCTGCTTCTTGCTTGTGGGCCAATGAGAAGGAAGCAATGTCAAGTTCACAACAATACTTAGTGCACCAATTAGTAATCTGTAGTCAGACCTGCTCAAATGTGAAGCTGCACGTAGTGCGACAAAAATATTCTAATCACTGCCGATTAGCGCAATCGCGAATATATTGGAGCACTTGACCCTATCTGCATATAAAGCTATTGTAATGTTCTGCCGTGCCAACCATTTTCTCCAGTCTCAGGAAACTTATACCAGCTTAAAAAATTTAGCCAAAGTGACCCACGCCTGTATATCGCGTTACGAATTCGCATTATGCAATTTTTACATTGCCGATTTATCGTATTCAACAAGGCAGTACTTAGTGGGGATATGAAGAACATATCATTTTAGCGGCTGGTATGGACAGTGAGTGTGGTTCCCACTCTACCAACCAATCGGTTTGACTTTGGACTAGTCCTGGGGGCGTTATCCTAGCGGTCCCCTGGTTTTCACCCTTCAACTTCTATACAGGGATCTAGCCTTTCCTGCAGGGGAGCCACTAGGCTTGGAGTAGTCCCAGTGTGGCTAGCTGCTGATCCTCTCGGTTCAGAAACACCAATGCCAGGCAATACACATAGTCAGGAAACAGGTACAGGTCAGAGCAGGCAGAGTATGTGCGAATCAATGAAACAGTCCAAAGGGAGAACAGGTCAGTACGGTGAACAGGCACAAGTCAGGTCAGGCAGCAGAGATGTTTAATGTGTCCCTTTTACACACATATGTGGGACGCTGCACTTGCGGCTTGGATCTCCCATAGATTTTAATCATTATTCATGACTCGTTGGAAGAACAAGTGAAACATTTTCAAGAAATCTACAGTACGTCCAGTTGCCTTGATTTATTCTTTACAGATATACCATGACCTGGATAAATGAGATCCTACACAGACATTATTCATGACAGTTTGAATTAGCCGGGGATAATGGCCCCGTCCATGTAACGCCCTTACTCTGCCTTTTATAGACTTGGCAAGGGCGGCATAAAATGCTGAAGTCGCAAATGCATTGAGAAGTCACAAATCTGGTGGATTTGTGACTTTTCTACACCATAAAGAAGCGTAAGGGGAACAATGATTTTAACCCATAATTTTCCATGGGGAACAGTGATTGCAATAGTCATTGCTTTCAACAAGTCTCAACCTCACCCTGCAGTGAAAAGAATGGAGGGTCTCATTCGGGTTGCCATGACGACATCTCTTTTATAACTGTGTTTCTTTTTTTTTCTATTTTAAAGGGAAGACAGTCCTCACTGAACCTCACACATGTACATGCAAGAACCCCTAGACATAACCCTGAATGAAAAACCTCCATTCTGTATACTGCAGGGGTTTACAGAACGATTTAGCCCTAATAAAACATCATTGCAGATTTTCATGAATTACTTATCATTCTACAGGCCAGTATTAGAGCGGAGACTTATCAAAACTGGTGTAAAGTAGAAATGGCTTAGTTGTCCATAGCAACCAATCAGATTCCACCTTCCATTTCTCAGAGCTCCTTTGGAAAATGAAAGGTGGAATCTGATTGGTTGCTATGGGCAACTAAGCCAGTTCTCCTTTACACCAGTTTTGATAAATCTCCTCCTGCTAGGCAGTTGCCAGGATCTCAGCACGGTCCCATGTATGTTCACACACAGCCGTCCGTACCCTTTATGGGTATGGCCACACGGTCACGCTTCCTGATGCAGTTTTGGAAGACTAAAATCAAATGGATCCTAAAAGTAGAGAAAGTATAAAGGACAGATACGACTTCTCTTTTTTTGAATTCGCTCCTGATTTTGGCTTTGAAAATGGCATCAGGAAAGCTGACTGTGTGCCCTGTACCCTAAGTGGTTGAGCCCTGTAGAGATGACATCAGGGTCCTGAGTATTTAGAGGTTCGGTTATGAAGGGCGACCCCGCACCCCGCCTCATCCTGCTGCCGCTTCTCTCTGCGGCTCGTCTCTTTCTGCCTCTAGCGTTTGTTTTAAAATGCATGTGCTGCAGGAGTCGTCTGCTTCCTAATCCCTCAGTGCGGGCGATTTATTTGATTTCCAAGATGTAGCCTTAAGAAGCAGACAAAGAGCAGAATTTTCCTAGGCGAGCGGCACTTTGATAAATCTCATCCTTCTGCTTCCTTCTGACTGAACTGTAGTCAAGGTAAAACGCGTGGGGCAGAAAGGTGTGTGACTCAGAAGCTAAGATTGCTGCAAGCCTATGATGTACGACTCCTTATAGAAGTCTATTATTTCCTAGAAGATGGCATGCGCCAGAGCGACGGGAGAACGTGGAGCAATGCTGGTTGTCACGGCAGGGCACGTACGACGCCAGATGCAGTGTCCAGATGGATGGAGATGAAACAGTACAATGAAAAGTTTTAGTTTTTCACTCTTTTCAAGATCTCTGCTTGCTGTCACTAAATGACAGAATTTTTGTTTACACATAGGTATGACCTACACCTAACACAGCTGATGGGCTTGTTACAAAGTTTTCATAGATGACCCGCCTTGAACGTGTGCTGCTGCAGGATTTAGCACAAAGAACATTGTAACAAAAGGCAGCTGTATGAGTAGGACCAGGTCAGGATGGGTTAAAGGGGTTGTCCGAGATTCTAATATTGATGACCTATCATCAATATCAGATTGGGGGCGGTGTAACTAGACAATCGGCTGTTTGAAGAGGCTGTGGCAGTGAGCGTTGCGGCCTCTTTTTAGGCCCTTGATGTCATGTACATCAGTCACGTGACCTACACACAGTTCAGTCCCATTCAAGTAAATACCAAGCACAGCCACTACACAATGGATGGCGCTGTGCTTGGTAAGCTGCGAGGCCTCCTCAAACAACAGATCGGCTGGGGTTTCAGGTATCAGACCCCAGCAATCACATGACCTATCCTGACTCTGAGGACAGGTCATGAATATCGGGGGTTCTCCGAGACTTCAGTATCGGATCAGTGGGATCTGACAAGCTGTTTGAAGAGGCAGCGGCGCTCACAGTAGCTCTGTGACCTAGGCGCAGCTCAGCCACATTGAAGTGAATGAGGCTGAGCTACAATATCTGCTGTTATACAATAAATGGCCCTGTGCTTGGTAAGCATGAAGAAGGCCGAGGTGCTCTCAAACAGCTAATCGTGGGGCCCCGGGTGTCGGACACCCACTGATCAGATACTGATGACTGATAGGTCATCAGTATAAAAGTCTCCCAAAAACCCTTTAAGGGTATGCTCACTTGTAGCAGATGACTTGCAGTTAAGATCACAATAATCCACGGGGTGGATCGGGATTCGTTGTGGTTATAGGCGAAACATGATCCAGTCAGGACATCTGCATGGAGATTGTGTCCACGATGCTCCGCGTGCTGCAGATCGTTACACTAGAACTGCTAGTGGCAGTGAGTAACACCACAATCGAAACTTTTTATATTTAGAGGATAAATGATGACAATTACCAGCACAGACCACTAGGTGGTGCAGGCATTTCACTGGCATGTATCTAATAGGCAACCTGTGATATTATACAGAAGGAAGGACAAAGAAGGCCCAAATCTGACCTTAATTGAGTGTACACAGACAGGAGGTGTAACAGAGGCACAGGTACCTCATGGAACTGGAACAATTATTATATTTATATCATTACATTGTACTATTTTTGCTTCTGTCAAACCATCAAGTTGTAGATATTTTCTGGTGTAGAGCATGAAAAGAGTTTCAATAATAATCCATATGTATCAATGCATTACACTAATTATGATTGCAGCACTGTATGTGACTGGAGTATAAGAGAAGACGGGATTTGTACAAGAAAAGCAAAGCAAAAATACAGTATGTTGCCTAGCAAGCAAGACTGTGAATGGCTGAAATATGAATGATGCTCTCGATGGAATTGTATAAAACATGAGGTACACTGCAGTAACACCAGAACTGTGAACGCAGCTCTGGGAGGAACTGGAGTAGAAGTGATATGTAAGTCAAAGTGATAAGTAAGACAAAGCAAAAACTGACTGCGGTATCTCAGACTAGAGAAAGCAGAAATGAGAGTGCAGCTCTGGATGTGATTGGAGAAGAGCTAAAATAAGTGAAGCAAATGGATTTCCAAAGTCCAGCTGTAAAGTTAAAATAGTGATGGAAAATGGAATGGAACGTGAAGAATATTTCACACTGCTATTATAGTCATTATCTGGTCCGCTCTGGGGTTTACAGTGCGTTATTAGCTGGCGTGGGGTAAATTGTCCTTCACTGCAGAGAATTGCAACTTACCATTAAAATGTAACAGAGTCACACACGTTCCTCCTAAATGACTGCAATCAAAGTGAAAGTTTTCAAGTGACATTCTGCACCCGGGGACGGAGGAAACTTTCAGACTGCAGGTATTCCAGCTCTGGAGGTTTAGCTTCACATTGCAATGTGTTAATTTACCCAGGAGGGATCTGAACATTACCTCCAGCGACAAGTACTTCATCGTCTGGTTCTATGGTGGTCTTAGCGAGCTGTCGAGACAATGGCTACTTACGATGATGGTGCCGCCACTGCGTTGCTAAATCCTAGCACAAGTGTAATCTGTCTCTGCCTTACTGTTCGTCTATTCATTCCATATGCTGAGAGCTCTCATTTACCATTAAACAGAAATACACTTTATTCACATTAAATACACCTTCTATACACCAAGATGATTGAACTAAGGAAAAGTACAAGGTGTTCGGTTGCTGCAGATCATGGTGGATTTAACGCGTTTCTGTTCTTTAAGAGAAGGCACTTTCAGATGTGGGCCGGCAATTGTAAGTTACCACCTGTAGTATAATGCTGTTACAGTCCTATGAAACAGCACAGAGAAGAAGTCATTATATCACCTTGAGCTGTGACCAGTGGCGGATTATAATAGGGACGTTCGTGTCTGCAGCCATCGTTGGGTGGTCCAAAGCCGACCCAAACGCCCACATACTGCTGCGGGCCACGGGAGCACATAGTTCCCTGCCCTGCCGCCTATCACCGCCATAGGCTTCAGGCCTAGTAGGCCTGAGGCCTATGTGGTAGTAAAATCCGGGCGCAGATGTGCGTGATGACATCATCACGTGCAATGACGTCATTGAGCGCCTGTGCCGGGGCGCAGGGCTTTGATGTACGTTTGCCTGCCTCACCACCACCATTGTTTTATTGTTTTTTTTTGTGTGTGTGCCAACTTTGGGGGGCAGAGGAGGTCATATTACTGCAGGAAAAAGGAAAGAAAAAGGCGCTCATAGGGTAAATAAGTTAAAAGCCGAGCCTCCAAAGTAACAGGAAGAGTGGTACTGCTCACCTGTTGTTGTTGCACCTATTGTTGCAACTGAGCTGGAGGTGAATAGGAGTGATTACGTCTCACTGGTTGGTGCTGCCGATTCTGTCCGCGTTCCCCTTTGGTGGGGGCCAAGCCGCCGTCTGGGTTGATGAATAGGGTATATTTCCACTGGACCGGGCGTCGAACGGAGGGGTGGACTGTAGGCGCAAAGACGCAACCAGAGTATTTTTATAAACCAATAGTTTTTTTTATTGTTATAGTGACAACGCGTTTCGGGGTTCTGCGGACCCTTTTTCAAGTCGGTTGAAGGAACCGCTGGCGGAGAGAGAGCTGCTTCCAGCTCCTGGCACGTGTGGCGTCCAGAGGCAGTGTGCCAGGAGCTGGAAGCAGCGCTCTCTCCACCAGCGGTTCCTTCCACCGACTTGAAAAGGGGGTCCGCAGAACCCCGAAACGCGTTGTCACTATAACAATAAAAAAAAACTATTGATTTATAAAAATACTCTGGTTGCGTCTTTGCGCCTACGGTCCACCCCTCCATTCGACCCCCGGTCCAGTGGAAATATACCCTACATTAGTGCAGGGACAGTGGGGGCAACGGAGGCAAATTACTTAATGGGGGGGCAGTGTGGGGGCAAAATACTTAATGGGGCAGTGTGGGGGCAAATTACTTAATGGGGACAGTGTGGGGGAAAATTACTTCATAGGGGCAGTATGGGGGCAAAGAGCTAAAGGTAATTCAGATAACCAGTGTTTGTTCTGCAGCCTGTGAACGTGGACACATTTTTATACGGACCACTCACAGATGATGTCTGTGTTCTGTCTGTTTTTCTTGCAGATTCAGTCATTTGAGTGAATGAATCTTGAGGAAAATCAGAGCTGGATGGTGCATGCTGTAATTTTTACAATCATAGCAAGTGCAGAGAGTTCCTGAGGATGGGAGTTGTGTTGTGTCATGGTGTACTCCCTCAGGCTTTCGCTCCTTAGGTTTCGGTGCAGAATAAAGGTAGTTTAAAGAATGAGGCCAGGAGTAAACATATATCAGTCTTTTTACTAAGTGCAAAATATAACTTGTGGCAGATCCAACAACACTGAATACAAAGTGCAGTTTCTCTGGCACAAGATGAGGAGGTACGGTGGCTGACTGGATGAAAATAGGTTGGCACTAGCAAGCACTTTTATATATAGGTGTCCACTGTAATACAAGCTTGATGTTAGTCTGGCCTAGCGATGGTTTAGGTAGGTGACGGTGTCTGAGCAGTAGTCCCCAACCTTGCAGCAGTGTTTGTAAAGCTATATTTCGCTGATCACCCTGCTGTTTTGTCTCTCATGTGTTTTCATGAGGCAGAATTAATTAATTAATTATCCCAGGAGAAGAATTTCTGATGCCTGAGTTTCCCTCATAGGGAAATAAGATACTGTTCCTAGGAAAAGGAGCTCTGCCATGTGCTTCCTCACTCCTCCACTATCTGAACAGGAACTCCCCTCTCTCTATGTTCTCTCTCACTGGATTGGAACTCCCCCTCCTGGCAAGAAGTAGGGGCAGCCCACTCCTACAAAGAGGAAGGAACCGGTTAGCCCTGTTCCTGCCAACCATTACTTGATCTGCTGGAATAAATAGCATAGCACCACATTACATTACATAACACTGCAAATAAAACATTAAACAATTGCAGATACCCCCAGGTGTGGGGTACTGCACATGCACCATCCATTCATGGAGATCCCTTTGGATATGTACATTAGGTTTAGATTTTACTAGCTGTGTAAGGGTATATTCACAGGAGATGTTTTGAACCACACAGTTATAATTGCATTAAAAAAGGCGTTTAAAACCGCACTCAGTTTTACTGTGTTTGCTGCGGTTTTGTGATGTGGTTATTTGGCATGTATATTTTCCAGGTTACAAATGTAACATAAATGTATTTCACTTGTAAAAACTGCATGGCCAATAACCACAGCACAAAATCAAAGCAATCATGGTAAAACCAAGTGAGTTTTCAACAACCTTTTTTACCGCTTGGTCAAAACCATAAAATAAAATACTTCCCTGCAACATCTGATGCTGCTGTTTTTTTGCAACAACTCCTCTCCCCCCAAATAAAAAACTCAAAACCCATGAAAAACACACTCTCAAAAAAATCTTTGGTGGAATTCATTGTGTTTGTATGCTAGTTTACTCCTTTTTGGCACGAGTGCCCTTTTTCAACCAAGAATTGCAACTTTTACACCACCCGCATTTTATAAAAAGTGAGGGCAGAAGCAGGCTGCCAGTGAGACCACCTCGGACTATCTCATTGAACAACATGCATTCCAGGAAAGCAGTGACGTACTGTTCAAACTGATGTGACAACTGAGGCTTATGATTGGCCACCACATTTGCAATGGCCCAGAGTGGCATTACCACCTCTTTTGGGCCCCCCACTATCTTGGTTGGTGTATTGCCATTTCCTGCAATATGTCTGTATCTATTTTCTTGCATATCTTATGTTGACATGTCATGTGCCTGGTTCACCAGCAGGTGGCAGAGCTGTGTTAGATATAATGGATCCCTTCTTCCATTCTATTTCCCTCTCTAGAGAGGGAGAAGTTAGTTAGTGAACGTCAGTCTAACCTATCCCATCTTGGGGAAAGGTTGTGTCTAGCGTACCCCTCCTTAGGGGAAGGCTGTGCTGGGCCCGCAGGCCCTGCCTGTGAAGTCTACATGGTTGCATGTCCCCTCCTGGGCTTGCAATCCCGATATCCAAGCTAAGTGATTTTGAAGCCAGTTCCTAGGACTAAAGATAAAGACAGAGACAGACAGCTAAGCAAAGTTCCAGCTAGGGTTGGGCAATAAACTGATATTAATGATATACCGCGGTATTAGGAAACGTCGATATGGCGATATTGCCATTTCTTAATTACCGCTGTATTTTAGTGACATCATAGGGGCAGTCACACGTCACAGTGCTGAATGCCTTTAAAACGTCCGGCGCACATTACATCCAGCACAGTGGAGAAAGAGTGAGTCCCCCCCCACTGTGATCCGGCTGCCGCTGCACCACCAAAGGTAATAGTGGGGAGGAGGGGAGGGGCTGTGGCCGCTGCACCACCAATGAGAATTACCCTTAAATTCAAATATCGACTGCAGTTGCCAGCCGTATCACATACCAGGCACCCGGTCTCAATGACAGGAAGCGGCAATCCCGCAAACCGAGGCAATTTACCCCTCAAATGCCACACCTGATGGGTTAATTGGAACGGTTCGGTGGGATCCCAGTCATTGAGGCCGAGTGCTGGCTGTGTGATATGTCTGGCACCGCAGTCTAAATTTGTATTATGAGGTTAATTACATTCATTGGTGGCGCAGTGCACCCAAGCCCCCAGAATTATAATCATTGGTGGCAGTGGTAGCTTCTGATCAGAGCCCCAGCAGTGAAATCTCAGGGCTCCGATTGGTTACCATGGCAGCCAGGACGTTACTGCACACTTTTTTTTGGCATAAAATTTTTCTTTCGCGTGGTATTGAGTATTGCATTACCTTTTTTTTTCAAAATGTTGGTATTGTGACAACCCTAGTCACGGGGGTATAACTCCTTTAGGTCACAAAGAAATGGCATCTAGTGGCTGTAAACCCCCAGAGGCAGGAGAACAGCACTGGATAACAGTCGCTGCACTCTGGGGGCTGCTGCACAGTGAGGTCGGGGCTGAGAACAGTCGATGCACTTTGGGGGCTGCTGCACAGTGAGGCGGTGGATGAGAACAGTCGCTGCACTCTGGAGGCTGCTGCACAGTGTGGCCGGGGCTGAGAACAGTCGCTGCACTCTGGAGGCTGCTGCGCAGAGAGGCCGGGCTGAGAACAGTCGCTGCGCTCTGGGGGCTGCTGCACAGAGAGGCCGGGGCTGAGAGCAGTCGCTGCACTCTGGGAGTTGCTGCACAGAGAGGCTGGGGCTGAGAACAGTCGCTGCACTCTGAGGGCTGCTGCACAGAGAGGCTGGGGCTAAGAACAGTCGCTACACTCTGGGAGTTGCTGCACAGAGAGGCCGGGGCTCAGAACAGTCGCTGTATTCTGGGGGCTGCTGCACAGAGAGGCCGGGGCTGAGAACAGTCGCTGCACTCTGGAAGGCTGCTGCACAGAGAGGCTGGGGCTGAGAGCAGTCGCTGCACTCTGGGAGTTGCTGCACAGACAGGCCGGGGCTGAGAGCAGTCGCTGCACTCTGGGAGTTGCTGCACAGAGAGGCTGGGGCTGAGAACAGTCGCTGCACTCTGGGGGCTGCTGCACAGAGAGGCCGGGGCTGAGAACAGTCGCTGCACTCTGGGGGCTGCTGCACAGAGAGGCCGGGGCTGAGAACAGTCGCTGCACTCTGGGGGCTGCTGCACAGAGAGGCTGGGGCTGAGAACAGTCGCTGTACTCTGGGGTCTGCTGCACAGAGAGGCCGGGGCTAAGAACATTCGCTGCACTCTGGGCTCTGCTGCACAGAGAGGCCAGGGCTGAGAACAGTCGCTGCACTCTGGGGGCTGCTGCACAGAGAGGCCGGGGCTGAGAACAGTCGCTGCACTCTGGGGGCTGCTGCACAGAGAGGCCAGGGCTGAGAACAGTCGCTGCACTCTGGGGGCTGCTGCACAGAGAGGCCGGGGCTAAGAACATTCGCTGCACTCTGGGCTCTGCTGCACAGAGAGGCCAGGGCTGAGAACAGTCGCTGCACTCTGGGGGCTGCTGCACAGAGAGGCCGGGGCTGAGAACAGTCGCTGCACTCTGGGGGCTGCTGCACAGAGAGGCCGGGGCTGAGAACAGTCGCTGCACTCTGGGGGCTGCTGATGACAAAGATAAAGTCTGGAAACTGTTTAAAGAAACGTTTCTGCAAAGTAAAGTTGTGTTCAATGCTAATACAAAGTCTGGACTCAATTATTCCTTGATCATCCAAGTTATTCATCCCTTTATACTGCTTCGGACTACCACGTCTGGGATCCAAGGATATCCAGGTAGGAGCACTGTGACATGTGCATACAACACCTTCAGAGAGATTGTAGGTCATTCTACAGCACTCTGGCAATCCTACATCTGGGTACCAACACTACCATCTACAAAGGGGAATCCATGTCCCTGTTGCTTAACTGCAACTGGCATCATGACTACTTGCTCTGTAAGAGGGACATACTGTATATCGTAAAAACCTCCTAAGGGGCAAGGAATACCCCAGACGCCTGGGAGTAGTCCGCTGCACATTCATGTGACCAAGCCACTTACTGGTCATGTGAGGGATGGAAGCAGCTGGGAACAGGGCAACGGGGCAATTTTTGGTCCGAGTCAGATCCACATTTTTTGCGGATTGGATGCGGACTGTGTCATGAGTAAGGGCGCGAATTGTCTTCAGTAGCCCGAAACATGTAGACAACGACTTTGTAACTGTAGATGGATGTGATTTTACCGCAAGCAAAATAAAAAAAATTCCTTTACCGAAGTGGAGCTGGATTTCTTCAACCATATTGCAATGCGTTACCTGGGCCTGACACGGGTCCTCCGTGCTCACAGGTGAAGGTGGGGCAGGTGAGAGCTGCTGAACTTTCTTTTCTTCCATTCATTTCAATGGGCCGCAAAAAAATGCAGCGTGCTGTCTGCATCCGTATGTCCGTTCCTCAATCCCATAAAAAATTATTGTGCGTTTTGCATATAAAAATGAATCAATATTCGATTAGGTTCGACAAAAAAATTTATGCAACACGGACATAACCCGTATTTTTTGCAGATCTGCACTTTGCAGACTGCAAAATACGTACGCTCGTGTGAATGCACCTTAAGAGGTGCCAGTGATCCAGTTAGTTATATTACCATACACTGGCCATTTTTATGGGTTTCCTGTACGACCCTCTGTATCTTTTCGGTTGATACATTTTCAGCAAGTTCTGCAGCATGGGATGCGCCTCCACATGGTATTAGACAGATATCTGGGTCAAATGCTCAGACATTAGAGGGAATATGAGGCGTTCCTGGAAAGTGCTCTGACATTAGTAATGATGGTAATGGAGGCAAGCCAGGGGAGGCTGATTCTAAGCAAGTGATCATTATTTGACCTGCACTATCTGGGCTGCAATATGGATTATTCCAATGATCCTTTGGGAAGCAACTACATCGGCTAAATGGTAATAATTATGTGGAAAATAAGAGCGCGAGCAGCTTGAAGCCGTAATTACTGCATGTTGTTGTGCAATATTTTATGTCTCATTCCCTCTCACGTTCTATTCTTAAAATATTAATTTCTCCTGAAGTCATTAAACAGGTGATATTACCGTTTTCTGCTTATTTAGAAATAGGTTAATTGCTCCCAGATGGTCATATAACGAAGCGTGATGAATCTCCACATGCAGTGCACAGCCTGGGAAGCCATTAACCCCTGCAAACCTCACCTGCAGGATGCATCTAGGGATTCCTGGGGCTCTGGGACAAGACTCAGAGTTACTGGTGGCAGGAGTCGGTGGTCAATGTGGCTGCAGGTCACGGAAGGTGAGGTATATGGTATATACAGTACTTGCTATAGGTAAGACCTAGTACAGGATGTTCACTGCACATTTCCAGAAAATAAGCGAAAATATGTTGAGTCACATATACCAACAATGGTTGCCCCTAAAATAGCCCCCCCCCCCCCACTCATAAGACTCCTTAGAACATATAAATTGTGTCATCCTCAACGTTGACTGTTCTGATTCAAATTTCTTTGTTAGATCAGTTGCTGTAAAGACTGGATGACAACCAATCAGGCTCCGATTAGAGGTCCCACAGAGGTTGTCGCCCAACTTTCCCAAATGGCAAACTGGCCTGCATATGCTAATAATAGAGCAGTCAGTTGTTGTTCTGTCCAATATGGGGTAAATATGGCATTCAGGAGATAATAAGCTGGATGGCAACAAATGTGGGAGTGGAAATGGTGGACATAGTACCTTGTATTGTTTATTATTATGCATTGCTTTTCGTGTCTTTGGCCTTATGTTCCAATAAGGATGTGGAAGGAAAGGGTAAACCAGAAACCGGGTTTATAACTCTGTTCCTCCCCTCTTGGTAGGAATGCGCTGGTCCTGCTCCCTACCAGGTGGGGGAGTTCCTTTCCAAAGTTAGAGGAGAGAGGAAGGACAAGCCTGAGCTCCTGCTCCTAAGAAGGAGTCTCCAAAGAATTAAAAAGATAAAGCCTCATGTAAATCCTTGAGAAGACATACAGCAGAGTGAACTTCTACAACCGACATCTACAGACACTGCTGTGAGGTGAAGGACTATGGCTTAGACACCCATCAACCAAAATACTAAAGGCCAGTACAACCTAAGTGCCAAATTGCAGCCATCAAATCTGTCTCCATATTTCCTTACTGGTGCCAGAGAAAAAAAGTGCACTTGAAATAAGCTGCTAAAGAATGTATTTGAAGTTCTACATTGCACTTCTACATTTAATTCTGGTCTCATTCTCCAATGCTACATTTCCGCTGCATTGGACTTCATCAGGGCCAATACCACTCTCATTCTCTGCACCGGCAACTCTATTAATAGTTGCTCATCTTTCTCAGGGATGCTTATTATAATAAGAATTGCATTCCCTGCATGCCATCCCATTCAGTCTTTCAGGATTCTTAGAAAGCTGAGTGACAACCCAAGAAGCTATAATGGTGGCAAAAACTGGTTGTAACTTTGTCAGAACCAAAGCCCCCATCATTCTTCATTTGCTGCATAAAACAAAAAGACCTAAGACCATCCCTGCTTTCCCGACTGCTTGATTCCTTTTCCTCTCAGGGAAGGAATGGCCCATCAGAGTACCAGTGGATCCTCTGGTGACCCCAGGCCCTGATGCAATAGTGAGCCCCAAGGGTGAAAAAAAAAACACTGCTTTTTTAGCCAATCATGTGCCATTAGGTTCTATTTCCTTGATTCAAAATGATGCCATGCAAGCCCTGCAGGCAGGCAGTGGTTAAGGTTGGCATGGTGCCAGCCAGGAGGTAATTAGTTATGTTCCACAGAGGAATGCACACACAAATACGCCGTTGCACCCTTTTCTCCTAATTTTGATATTTTTCCAGTCTTTATGTACTAATAAGTTTTCTGTAAATCCGTATCAGAGCCACTGCTCGACAATCAAAGTCATTTATCAAAACCAGTCAGGCAAGAGATGCCGATAAATGCTTCTGCCCCTGTGACTGTGCCTTAGATAACTTTATGAGGAGATCTTCATCTGATGAAAACATCCCTTCTACTGGGGACGAGGTGACCAGGTCAATTGGCTTGGGGGCAGTGCGAACGTCACCTGGTAAGAATTGCAAGAGTTTGTGATAATGTCTCCATTTAATGAGCTTTCCTTCTACATGTAGGTTGTGAGAATTCTGCTTTGATGGAGCAAAACATGCAACAATACAAGGATCAGCCTTTAATTTACAATTAGAGGAGGTTGAGAAGCTGATAAAACTGAGTAATTGCTGCAGTGAAATGTGTCAGCTATATAGATCTACATCTGAGGACAGGTACAGGGGAGGCAGGGACATACTGGATGAGATTCCTGCTTTTTCTGCAAGTGAATTACCGTAAGTAATGTGCATCATAATGGTTCCCATGTATGTAGCAGTAGTATGCCGCCCTATATAGCAGAGGAGCACATTAAAAACATATACTTTACCTGTAAAAGATGCACACAGCACACTACCAATGATTTGTCTGCTTACTACTAATGAATCAGATGGAAAGTGCAAGAAGATCTACATACAGTGTTATCCAGCACCATTTCACTAAATTGTTTTTAAATCTTCATTTGTGTCTTAAGTGCTTAAACCTATCTTCATCAAAAATATCCTCAAATGTTTTGCTTTTGCAGAGTGTGTGTAACTACTACACCTAGCTGGTGGTGCTGCTGAATCTCACATGAATCCATCAGAGCACTACTACTGTTTCTGACATCCCTCCCTTTCCCTTCTCTCTGTGTTAGATATAACAGTAGGGTGATTGCTTACGGCAAATGTCTCTAGAGAGGAGGGAGACGATCAGGGGCGCATTGGAAACCTAAAGTGGCCCTGGAAAAAAATATTGCAGGAGGATCTAAATTGACAGTAGACAGGGCAACAAAAGTAGAGGGTCAGCAATACCATAGCGCAAAATACAACACCCAAAAGATGTCCCTCGAGTTGGCCATTAATAGCGCCTATTTTCTCTCCTCCTCTTTCAGTTGTCTCTGATTAAGATATGGAGCAGGGGGCTTAGGAGGTGAGATGCTGGACATAGTTGAATTCAGAAGGGAATGTCGCTGGCCAGGTACATGAGTAACTGATTCTCACAGAGTTAATTAGCACAGTTAGTTTATTATGTACCCATGCCAGCGACAGAGATGGGGACATGGGCTGCCCCCTGGGCATTGGCCCACCGGGAAATGTCCCTGTAAGGTCTATGGCCGATCCGCCCCTAGAGACGATGCAAGGAGGGCAGCTCACACATGTTATAAAGTAGGAAAACAGACAAAAGGCAGTTTGGAAGAGAAGACAGCAACATCCTGGACACACAGTCTTGACATCCAACAAGTGTAATTGAAGTTATGCACACATGAGAACAGCCTGAAACTAGAATCAACTTTCAAACTCAATATTAGGGGCTGAAAATGAATGAAGGAATGAAGAATGCAACTTCATTTAGATAAATTAAATACACTGAACAAAAATATAAACGCAACACTTTCGGTTTTGCTCCCATTTTGCATGAGCTGAACTCAAAGATCTGAAACATTCTCTACATACACAACAGACCCATTACTCTCAAATATTGTTCACAAATCTGTCTAAATCTGTGTTAGTGAGCACTTCTCCTTTTGGCGAGATAATCCATCCCACCTCACAGGTGTGGCATATCAAGGTGCTGATTAGACAGCATGAATATTGCACAGGTGTGCCTTAGACTGCCCACAATAAAAGGCCACTCTGAAATGTGCAGTTTGATCACACAACACAATGCCACAGATGTCACAACAATGAGGGAGCGTGGAATTGGCATGCTGACTGCAGGAATGTTTACCAGAGCTGTTGCCCGTGCAACGAATGTTCATTTCTGTACCATAAGCCGTCTCCAAAGGCGTTTCAGAAAATTTGGCAGAACCGAAAGTGTTGCGTTTATATTATTGTTCAGTGTAGTATCAGAAATTTCTGCCACATGTGAATATACCCAAAAAGTGTCAACAGATGGAATGAAAATGATTAACTTTAAGGGTACTTTCACACTTGGGTTTTTCATTTCCGGCATAGAGTTCCGTCACAGGGGCTCTATACCGGAAAAGAACTGATCAGGCATATCCCCATGCATTCTGAATGGAGAGCAATCAGTTCAGGATGCATCAGGATGTCTTCAGCTCAGTGTTTTTGACTGATCAGGCAAAAGAGAAAACCGCAGCATGCTACGGTTTTATCTTCGGCCCAAAAAAACTGAAGACTTGCCTGAATGATACAGCATTTTAATGCATTTTTCTGGATGATCAGGCATTTTTCAGACTGATCAGGATCCTGATCAGTCTTACAAATGCCATCAGTTGGCATACGTTTTTCCGGATCACTCTCCGCAAGTGTGAAAGTAACCTAAGGGTATGTCCATATCTGAAAGATGGTGCACAACTAACAAACAGAATTTACAATGGTGGATTCCCTTAGTGTCAGTCCTTATTATACTCTAGAGCTGTCACTTCTACTGGCTGTCAATAGAAAGAGACGACAAGAATGTGCACATAAATGGTTGATAATGCTATTCTCTATCATATAGATTGGCTAAAGGGTGAAGTATATAGTAGAATAGGAGACACATGGCACTTCACAATCTCTGACACATTGTATCAATTATAATATTTCTTCTACAGAAATGTCTATGTTGGCAGCAAAACGCGTCGGGCATGAAATGTTTTTCTTTTTCTTTTCCCCTCTTGTATTGATGGAATATTTAATGGAATAATCAAGTCTGGAGAACTTTCCGGTGCTCAACAGACTGTATATTTAAATGAGCTTCTTGCACTTCCTTCCTGAAGAATTCTATGTTTGGATCTCGTTGGGACACAGTGGTGGAGTATGATAAGGAATGACCTGTGTGAATCTGATCTGAGATCATTAGCCGATCGTCTCTCTCTTGTTTTTCTCCATCTTGGCCGCATTTATAATAATGAAATGCCTCTGTGAGCGCCGCGTTGTGCTTCCTGCTCGTTAAGTTAATCTGGGCCTCAGGGTTGTTGATTTCTTCTTTTGCACCAAATGTGAGAGGTATGTTAATATATTGTAATATTCTGCGCTAAATCACTCATTAGGAAAGCAGTAATTAATCAAAACTCAGACTTAAGTGTGGCTGCATTCTAAGCAGGTTTCTAAGAATTCCCAACATCACTTCTTCAGATCATAGATCGTGGTTAAGCAGCTCATACACGTGCACAGCCATACAAAAACCAGATGGCAAGGTCTGTCTACCCAACAATGAGATAACTCTACCAAAAGTCCAGAACTGACACAGCACATTGTTATTTGCCCCTGGTTTAGCTGTGCATTTTATATTTGTTATGGAGCCATACATCTTATACCACACTAAACCTAAGTGCCAACGCTTGTGCTCAAGATGTACACCAGGGAAAACTCCTGGCATATACGCTGACATTTCTAGAGGTCCCAATTAATAGGATGGAGGCCACAAGTGTGTCCTTCTGGCCTCCATCTGGTAGGTAGTGGTACCGTATGTATTCAGCATACTGTTTTTTCGTCTATGCGGGAAGTAAAAAGTAAACTGCGCTGCACACATTTTTACTGTGGGACTGTATGGCATCTGTCACAGACAATGGCAGATCAAAATAGGGGCATTTGGGGGGGGGGGGGGTAGCTCGGGCCCCTATGCTACTGTGGGACCCAGCACCAACCAAAACGCGCACATTATACAATACACTGCCTCAGCAGCAGGGTTTCCTCTGAGCTGTGCAGCCACATGGCCGTGCCCCCTCTCAGGGCCTTTGTAGGCCTGCTCACCGCCGCAGACCTGACTTCCATGCTGCCCACAAGGCCTAGCGTCAGGACATTCTGTGCAGGGCTCAAGCTTGGTGCAGCCTCTTCCCTTTGGTTGCTTCTGTGTCCTTCTCTTCCAACCGGGGTCACAGCAGCAGTGCAGCAAGAGGAAGCGGCACTAGACTTGAGCCCCGCAGAGAAAGTACATAGGACTGACTGCAGGTGACATCTGCTACCTTATCTGTACTCAGAGAGTGAACTGTGGTGTTACATAGGACTGCAGGTAACAGATACTACATTATATGTACTCAGCGATTTATTACTGTATTATCTGTGGTGTTGCATAGGACTGCAGGTGACATCTACTACATCATCTGCACTCAGATAGTTATTACTGTATTATCTGTGGTGTTACATAGGACTGCAGGTGACATCCACCACATTATCTGTACTTAGATAGTTATCACTGTGTTATCTGTGGTGTTACATAGGACTGCAGGGAACATCTGATACATTATCTGTACTCAGAGAGATATCACTGTGTTATCTGTGGTGTTACATAGAACTGCAGGTGACATCTACTACATTATCTGTACTCAGATAGTTATCACTGTGTTATCTGTGGTGTTACATAGGACTGCAGGTGACATCTACTACGTTATCTGTACTCAGAGAGCGAACTGTGGTGTTACAAAAGGGGATAAGACATTCTTCAGATATATAAATGAAAAAAGGAAATTAAAACAAGGAATAACTAAATTAAAAACAAAGGACGGAAGGTATGTAGAAGAGAATAAAGGGCTAGCCGACTGCCTTAATGAATACTTCTGTTCAGTTTTTACAAAAGAAAAAGGAGAAGGACCTCCACTAGAAAGGATGACTATTAAATCGTTTGATGCATGTGTGTTTACAGAGGAAGATGTTCTAAGTTTGCTGTCTAAAGTGAAGACAAATAAGTCACAGGGGCCTGATGAGATACACCCAAAATTATTAAAAGAGCTTAGTGGTGAGCTGGCAAAACCGTTAACAGATTTATTTAACCAATCATTAGTAACAGGAGTCGTCCCGGAAGATTGGAAATTGGCAAATGTCGTGCCCATTCACAAGAAAGGTAGTAGGGAGGAATCGAGCAACTATAGACCAGTGAGTCTGACATCAATAGTAGGCAAATTAATGGAAACCCTACTAAAGGATAGGATTGTGGAACATCTAAAATCCCATGGATTGCAAGATGAAAAACAACATGGGTTTACTTCAGGGAGATCATGTCAAACAAATCTTATAGATTTTTTTGACTGGGTGACTAAAATAATAGATGGTGGAGGTGCAGTAGACATCGCATATCTAGATTTTAGTAAGGCTTTTGACACTGTCCCACATAGAAGACTTATCAATAAACTGCAGTCATTGAGCATGGACTCCCATATTGTTGAGTGGATTAGGCAGTGGCTGAGTGACAGACAACAGAGGGTTGTAGTCAATGGAGAACATTCAAAACAAGGTCATGTTACCAGTGGGATTCCACAGGGATCTGTACTGGGACCAATTTTGTTTAATATCTTCATAAGTGATATTGCAAAAGGCCTCGATGGTAAGGTTTGTCTTTTTGCTGATGACACAAAGATATGTAACAGGGTTGATGTTCCTGGAGGGAAACGCCAAATGGAAAAGGATTTAGGAAAACTAGAAGAATGGTCAGAACTCTGGCAACTGAAATTTAATGTGGATAAGTGCAAGATAATGCACCTGGGGCGTAAAAACCCAAGGGCAGAATATAGAATATTTGACACAGTCCTGACCTCAGTATCTGAGGAAAGGGATTTAGGAGTAATTATTTCAGAAGACTTAAAGGTGGGAAGACAATGTAATAAAGCAGCACGAAATGCCAGCAGAATGCTTGGATGTATAGGGAGAGGTATAAGCAGTAGAAAGAGTGAAGTGCTTATGCCGCTGTACAGAACACTGGTGAGACCTCACTTGGAGTATTGTGCGCAGTACTGGAGGCCATATCTCCAGAAGGATATAGATACTCTAGAGAGAGTTCAGAGAAGAGCTACTAAACTAGTGCATGGATTGGAGGATAAAACATAGGAATGCAGGTAACAGGTACTACATTATATGTACTCAGCGAGTTATTACTGTATTATCTGTGGTGTTCCATAGGACTGCGGGTGACATCTACTACATTATTTGTACTCGGATAGTTATCACGGTGTTATCTGTGGTGTTACATAGGACTGCAGGTGACATCTGTACTCAGAGTTATCATTGTGTTGTCTGTGGTGTTACATAGGACTGCAGGTGACATCTACTACATTATCTGTACTCAGAGAGTTATCACTGTGTTATCTGTGGTGTTACATAGGACTGCAGGAGACAGCTGTACTCAGAGAGTTATCACTATTTTATCTGTGGTGTTACATAGGACTGCAGGAGACATCTGTACTCAGAGAGTTATCACTGTGTTATCTGTGGTGTTACATAGGACTACAGGTAACATCTACTACATTATCTGTACTCAAAGAGTTATCACTGTGTTATCTGTGGTGTTACATAGGACTGCAGGTAACATCTACTACATTATCTGTACTCAGAGAGATATACCATAGCAGAGCCAGGTCTGTTGATGATATATTACACACTATTTGTGGGCTTAGACTGCATAGACAGATTCGAATTGTAGCAAACTTTCAGCTGGAAAAAGTATTCTATTTCAATTTGTTCACAGCAAGCAGAGATCTGGGGAACTGAAACACACAGTATATTAGAAAGTTGTAGAACACTTAATTTTATAAGCTTTAACTGAAATAAGAGAACCCCTTTAATTCTGGGGTCTATTAGAAACAACCTTGTTAAACCTTCCATTAATGCATGACATTGGAGCGTCTGGAATAATCCTGAACCGTCACCCTGCGCTCCTCTCCGCCAGATCAAATACAGACTTGTGAGTGAATGCTGCACTAATAGGGTGCAAGTGATACATAACGCCAAGGTTGTTCACAATAGGGTCCCACTTTAATGAGCAAAATTACTATATTAAACTTTCCATTGACTGCAGAGCTCTTGGAGTGCACCACGTGCTCAGATGATCAAAGGGTGAAAATATTTCGAGTAATCTCATGTTAATGGAGTCATTTTGGGAAAAAAAATATCTATTTCACATGGGAAAGATGGGTATTGGAGGTGCACAGGGAGTTTCAGCTCTGGTTTGGCATTTATAGCGAAATTGTGCACTGAATAAGGACTAGATGTGGAGCTGGTGGTGGGAGGAAGGAGTCTTTTAACTTAGAGCAATGAATGAAATTCTGCTCTACTTATAGGGCAAGTCAAATTTTATGCAAATAAATCTAAATTACTGTGTAAAAAATCAAATGCTGTAACTTTCAAAAATAGATTTTTTTACGATTTTCAAGATCACTGCTCGCAGTGAGTGTTTTTTGTTTTTTTTTAAAGTATCCATGACCCAGTCAGGGTCATAAAGCTGAGCTTGCTATGTTTTCCCTGGACACTGTAACTATACACTCACTGGATTCTATAAATATTGGATTTTATTACCATGGCCCATAGCTCCATATATTATAACTTTGCTACTTGTCACTGAATATGTTAAATATCCTTTGAGCATTACAGATCATCACTGCATATACCGTAGCCTTGCACTGCATAATAAACACACCCCATCATTGGACATTATTGCCTTTTAACATTATGTCCTTAGACATTTCAAGACCCTGGCAGTTTCTGTTTGTACGTCTTCAGTTTTTATTCCCTGTCTTCCCAGAGCCATAACTTTTTTTTTTTTTCGTTCACATAGCCGTATAAAGGCTTGTTTTTTGCAGGACAAGTTGCACTTTCTAATGGCACCATTTGAAATTGCATACGATGTAATAGGAAGCAGAAAAAAAATCCAAATGGGGTGAAATTGGAAAAAAATATTCCACCATATTGGATTGCCTCACCATATTCTCCACCCCCATAAATGTTATATTTACATCTGTGTTGGGCTCATTTTTTGCAGGGCGATCTGTTGTTTTTAGTGATACTATTTTGGAGTGTGTATGCTTTGTGTATGCATTTTTTCTTAAATTTTTTGGGGGAGGTGAATGAACAAAATTGCAAATCGGCAATTTAGATTTTATTTTTTCTGGTTCAATGTTCACCATACAGGATAAAAAAAACTGCTATGTCATCACCATTGAGTATTATTGAAGCTCTAATGCAAGGCTATCAGAAACGATAACTGTAACATTGTATTTGCTTGGGCTGAGTTTCTCCACTTCACCTCTCCAAATAGATGGTAGTTCAGCCAGAAACTGTATATAAGGAGAGCAGTCAGCGTCTCTATTGCTCTACAGTTAGGGATCACTGCGTAGAAGAAGAGACTCTGCCAGACTACTTGAGTGACCAAAAGATGCTGGTACGGGCATACTCTGCTTCAGAGCCTGGATCACCAGCCTTTAGCCAGGGTACCAGCCTTCTGAGAAAGAGAGGGACAGCAAGCTCAGGCCTTTCCTCAGCATCAAGCCCTTCTTCTGCCTGGGAGGAGACTGGAGAAGCCAACCCAGTGCTTTGCCTGTATTGTTTGCACTTCAGACACAATGGTGGGCATAACTACTGTCTAGAGGCCAAGGTGGGCATAACTACTGTGAAGGGGACACACAGCAAGCATAACTACTGGGAGTGGGGACAAAGGTGGGCATAACTATTCTGAAGGGGCTACATGGAGGACATACTTACTGTGAGGGTGTACAATGTGGGCATTAGTACTGTGTGGTAGCACTAAGGGTAAATGCCCTAGATTACCCTATTATGCCATTGGGATGGCTAGGTCTTGCAGGGCCAGCACAGCGCCCCCCCCCCCCCCCCCCTTCACTAGGTATTTAACAGCGATAGTTACCATCCCTTCTTTATGTGATTATTCTTTTTGCTCTGTTACTACATGAACCTTGTTCTGGATCCAGCAGATAACATCATGCCTACATGCCAGCAACACCCTGGATGAGGTAGGACCACTTGGTTCTTTAATTTATTGCAAGGTATATTGGTACCCCTGTGTACCCTATGATAGATTTTATTTATTAGTTGGGACTGGGTGAGTATAGTTATGCATTGGGCAGAGTTAGAAAAGTGGCTTAGTGTAAAAAAAAGAAAAAGCCTTGCCTTGGGTCCTGTAAAGCCTAGCTACACCTCTGGGGGAGGGGGTTCACCCTGGTCCCTCTTCAGACTCCCAGTCCTGCTGATCATCACTTGGCCAGTCTCCATCACACTAGTTACACTTGTATTAGATCGTTAGATCCATTAATGGTCCTGTGGCTCCGTGCTGTGTGTTCTGGCCACTACTGTAAATGGCATTATTATGTCATTCAATAATGGCACCTCTTCAGACGTTTGATAATCAGGATGAATTGCTGTATGCTTGGATCGCTCTTTATAATGAAACAGCGCTGACAGCGTTTTTCACCTGTTTAGGCCGAATGCACACGGCCGTGTTCCGCGGCCGAGAGCGGTCCGTGGTATGCCGGGCTGGATTCCTGTTCAGAGCAGGAGCGCACGGCATCATTGGTTGCTATGACGCCGTGAGCTTCATGCAGCCGCTGGACTACAGTAATACACTATACGAGTGTATTACTGTAGTCCAGCGGCGGCATGAAGTGCACTGGCGCCATAGCAACCAATGGCGCCGTGCGCTCCGGCTCTGAACAGGAATCCAGCCCGGCATACCACGGACCGCTCTCAGCCGCGGAACACGGCCGTGTGCATTTGGCCTTAATGTGAGACAGTGACAGATCTCACACAGGTTAGAGGCAAGGAAGGGGTGGATAGTGTGATCCACACCCCCATTCCACCACAGGTGAGACCAGCTGGGGGTACTCAGGCTGGCATAAAGCACCTCCAAAGGTATCAGTAAGGGGGGAGTGTGTTACCCGTGGACAGAGTCCTGGAGGCTCTGTGAGTGTAGTCTCAGCTGGGCAAGGCTGAGGGACCAAGAGGCTGGGAGATAGCCTGTAGACTGACTTTGTTACAGGCTGGAAGTGAGCTGGACTACTGGCTAAGAAAGCTGCACCTGAAACAGTGTGTGAACTGTGAGGTATACTTTAGGCGAGTCAGGTTTAGTTAGAGCCCAGCCGGGCAGGTGTTTGTTTTGTATTATGTTTTGTTTTTGCTGAGGTGCCAAAAAACAAACAATGTTTGGACCTTAAAACTTGGTGTCCGTGAAGACGTGTGTGGTTGCAACCCCCGAAAAAGAGCTAACCCCCCACAGTACACTGCGCCAAAGAGACAATAATGCTGTAACCCCAGTAGCAGGAAGCTCGGTGTTGATGTGACTAAGATGCTTTCTGTGCAGTACTGTCTGCAAGACATGAAAGAAGTCTACTAATGAAATGGAAGTGAGGGGCGGTCCTGTATGCCGTAGAATGCGAACTACCACGGTCAACTCTCCCATCCCAGCTGCCCTCATATGCAAATAACTTGAGTTCTGGCTGTTTAATTTTGGGGGCGAAATAAATTATCTAGTAAAATCCACAACATTTAATGGTGTAATCATGACGTGAGTCTGGGCGATAATCTGTATGAAAAAGCTTCCGACCTGTGACGGACTATAATCACGGAGTCTGTGGCACAGATAGTCATCTCTCAATCAATGAGAGATGACAGCTCACAGTTTTTTGGCATTTGAGGTCTGCCAGGGTCCTACCACGTCGCGGCTGGGCTGCGTGCAGCAAAAAATAAACCACATCAACAAAATGCAGGCGGTTATGCTGTGTTTTCTTAGGAAATTGCCTTCATGTTTGTTGTTTGTCTTGCCCTTTGTTGGAAGAAAACGCAGCAATAGACCTGTTTCACATCTGTGGACTCCGTCACAGCCGTTCGCTGCCGAAATTCCGTCCCCTCCCTATTCGTTATAACTGGGACCAGAGGAGATCCTGCAAATATACCAAGGAGCAGCCGGACAAATATCGCTGCGGATCTCCTTAAGGGCTCGTTCACAAGACCGTTCCGGTTTTTGCGATCCGCAAATTGCAGATCTGCAAAAAACAGAAGCTGCCCGTGTGCCTTCCGCAATTTGCGGAACAGAACAGGAGGCCCATAAAAGAAATGCCTATTCTTGTCCACAAAATAGGACAGGACTCATAATTTTTGCGGGGCCACAGAATGGAGCAACGGATGTGGACAGCACACAGAATCCTTTCCGCATCTTTTGCGGACCCATTGAAATGAATAGTTCCGTATGCAGAACGCAAAATACATTCATGTGAACGAGCCCTTAGGCCTCTTTCACATGACCGTTTTTTTTCTTTTTCTGTTTACAGGCCGTTTTTTGTGTTCTGTATATGGTACATATACGGAACCATTCATTTCAATGGTTTCGCACATTTTTTTTTATGTACTTCGTATGCATTCCGTTTCCGTTTTTCTGTTCCGTTGAAAGATAGAACATGTCCTATTATTGCCTGCAAATCCTGTTACTTTGCTCCATTCAAGTCAATGAGTCCGCAAAAAAAAAAAAACGGAACACATATACGGAAATTAATCCGTATGTCTTCCGTATCCGTCATCTATTAAAAATGTTATGCCCAGACCAATTTTTTCTAATTACTGTATACCGTATATGCCTTATGGAAAAACGGAACAGAGACGGAAAGACAACGGAAACAAAAAACAGAACAACGGATCCGTGAAAAATGGACCGCAAAACACTGAAAAAGCCATACGGTCGTGTGAAAGAGGCCTAACGCAGATATGAAACAGGCCAAAATGTAGGTATTTTGTTGAAAAAAAGGCGTATGTTTTGGTGCAATTTTGATGATGCGTGTCAGCACCCTTTTCTTATTATGTCTCATAATTCTCCAGTCACAACCAGAGCGGATTTCCTGTTACTTCTTAGAATGCAGGACCTGTGATACCAAGCAACCCCTTGCACACACATTTAAACTACTTCTTCCAAACTGAAAACTGCCATTTTCGACCTTACATTTCTTCTGTGAACTTGTTTGCACAATTTTTTTTAAATAACTTTAGGCCTACATGGCCATCTTTATGCGTGACAAGTATACCATTGTAGCAGGGGAGCCGTAGAAAAAAAATGGGGTTAGCGTGACTTAAAAGTTTGCCCCACAACTGCAAAAAATCCAGCAGGGTTGGATTTTTTGTGATTCTAGGGTTACACTCTCAACAAACCTGCAAGTCGCGCTGTGACCCCATTCATTTCTATGGCTGCTCAGCTGCACAGCGATACTTTGGCATGACAGCTGTCACCCGACGAAGAACGCCATGTAGCCCTAGTCCTTAATCCGCCTCTTTCTGTTCCTGTGTAAAATGTTGGGCAGGTAAGGAGACAAGGAGAACTTGTAAAATGTAGATGCTGGCTTCTATTCAGGTTACAACCTTGTAATTCTGTATCTGACCCTGAGTGATACATTGTGTCAAGAACGCATTAACCCCTCTGTGACAGTTATGTCTACGGCCATGTGTTATATCTCTCTGCAGAACCGCTGACTGACCCCCTGTGATAACCCCCATGTCCCCCAACCAATGACAAGACACTAACGTTCAACCTCTGTCTTAGGTGATGAATGTCCCGTCAGACAAGCCCTGGTAATAGGTTCTTCCTGTCTACAAGCCAAGTTCTCATTTATGGAATTAAGATGAATTTTGTTTTGCTTTCTAGATGATGATTTGGGCTCCAGGCCTTCTATATTTAGGGTCAATCAGTTCCCCAAAAAATGGTCAAATGGATTATGATAAAGTGCATTTACCAGCAGGACCCCCACAAATCCTATCCACATATACTGCAGATATTACTGGGATATTTTTATATTATATTGTATCATTTATAATAGTATCTCCTTCCAGGTTTATATCCATTTCCTTTCAGTGACCTTTACAATTTTCCATAACTTTCATTATGAGCGTTCATGATAAGAATGCCAAAACTACAGTGAAGACTGACACAAAGATGTCACCATAGGGGTGATGTGACTGCTAGTCTGTATAACAATGCTGTACATAGGACTGCAGGTAAGGGTGGGTTCACACTAGCGTTATGGAGTCTGTTATGGCTTTCCGTTATAACGGAACATAACGGAATCCATAAGATGGAAGGGCGGATCCGTTTTGCTGCCCATAGACTTGCATTATGACGGAATGCAAAATGGACGCCTTTAAAAGGCATTCCGTTTGCTCTCCGTCCTTATAGAAGTCTATGGGAATCAAAGTCGACAGGACTTTGTTTTCCGTCTTGCATAAGAGGACCCAGACGGATCTTTTATGTTTTCCCATAGACTTCTATTAGGACAGAGCATTCCATCCTATGGATTCCGTTATGTTCCGTTATAACCCTGTTATATCGGAAAGCCATAACTGACTCCATAACGCTAGTGTGAACCCACCCTAACATCTACTACATTATCTGTATTCAGAGAGTTATCGCTGTGTTATCTGTAGTGTTACACAGGACTGCAGGTAACATCTACAGCATTATCTGTAATAAGAGAGTTACTACTGTGTGTTGTGTCGTGTTACATAGGACTGCAGGTAACATCTACAGCATTAGGGTCCATTCACACGTCCGCAATTCTGTTCCGCATTTTGCAGAACCGAATTGTGGACCCATTCATTTCTATAGGGCTGCACGATGTGCGGCCCGGATCTGGAAATGCAGACCTTCACTTCCAGGTCCGCATTTCCGTTCCCGAAAAAAATAGAATATGTCCTAAGATTAGGCATATTGTATTATAGTGCTAGTGATGTGTGGTCCGCAAAATGCGGAGCGCACATTGCCGGTGTCCGTGTTTTGCGAATCCGTGGATCCGCAAAACACACACAGATGTATTAAATGGAACCTTATCTGTAATAAAAGAGTTACTACTGTGTGTTATGTGTGGGGTTAACATCTATAAAACGATTTGTATTCAGAGAGTTATTAAAATGCCCCACACATTTCCAAAATTGAATGACAAACAAAACTCTGCTACATGCGCATAGACAATAAGTTCTGGTCTGAAGAATAAGCTTCATCTTTCCAGATATTCACGTTGCTCCTGAAGACCCAGAGGCATTGCTCACATGTCTGGGACTCCTCGGCGCTGTCTGCTCCTTCCCCAATTAAATAACACACAGCACTTGAATTAGATTTGGAATCCTCCCAAGAAATACAGGTGGTCTTTTCTCTGACTCTTTTGCAAAATACAAAAAAATGAGAGCTTTCATTGGTGTCGCAGGTGCTGCCTCTCTGATTTGTATCCGTCATCCTGATGGACATTGCACTACTTGAAAGCTACTGAAGCGACGCTGATAAAACAGCTGGCAGAGCATGGCACCGACACTGCCAGTACTGACACAATGTATTTGCATTTGGGAAGACGGCGGGATTTTGTATTTTACCCTGCGTGTCTGGGCCTTTGATAACACCTGGGCTGATGTGTGACGCGGTGACAGCGCCCTGGCCTCCGTTCACATCTAGAGATGACATCTCTGGGCCAATTCCCATTAACTGAAACATTAATGGACTCTGACAGGCAGAATTCAAAGGCTAAACTGTGGAAGGAGATGGTGGAAGTTGTTGTTTCCCTTGGATAATGAGAGTTTTCTATAAGAATCACACCTGGCACATCATTGTAGCATCTTGTTTTTTTTCTTCTTTCCCTATAACTAGACCAGCTGTCAGCGCTGGAGCCTCTGTAGACCTTCGGGCCCGGTGCTGCTGGTCGAGAGGCAGGAATAAATATTTTGCTGGCAGATTAGGTTTTCCTTTGGGTGTTTGACCAAGAACTAATTGGCTTCCTTTGCACTGACACAGGGACCGATGAGTTTTTTTTTCTTCCCCTCAAGTCTGAAATTTTCTTTAATGAAGCACTAACCTCTGCAAATATTCGAGTGGATTATACAATGCAGTGCAATTCCAATAATAGGGAACAGCAGATTATTAGAAATGCTATCTGCTAACAATAATACAACAGCAATGACACAACTTCCCTTTGGGGCTCATGCACATGACCGTATGTATTTTGTAGTCCGCAAAAAAAGGATCCACAAAAAAATACGGATGACGTCCGTGTGCATTTCGTATTTTGTGGCACGGAACAGCTGGCCCTTCATAGAACAGTCCTATCCTTGTCCGTAATGTGGACAATAATAGGACATGTTCTATTTTTCTGCAGAACGAAAATATAGACATATGGAAACGGAATGCACATGGAGTAGCTTCTGTTTGTTTGTGGACCCATTGAAATGAATGGTTCCACATATGCCCCCCCCCCCCCCCCAAAAAAATGGAATGGACACCGAAAGAAAATACGTTCATGTGCCTAAGCCCTAAAGGTGTTATCCAACGCCTAAAATGCTTCCCCATACGCTCGGGCCCCTCACGGAGGTTGTACTTACCTGGCTCCCCGACACCCGCGTTGTGTCTGACATCCATCGCTGCATCTCCCCGTCGCGCGGATGAAACCATAGGCCGTTGGAGGGCAGCCAATTGCAGGGCGAGACAGGGTGGGGAGCCTCCCTAACATCATCCCCAATGCTAGGGAGGCTTGTTCCCGTTGCAGCCTGCTATTGGCTGCCCTCCCCCCAATGTTTTCATCTGCACAGCGTCAGAAGTGTTGGGGATGCCAGGGAGCCAGGTAAGTATAACCTCTGTGAGGGGCCCAGGCGTATGGGGAGGCATTTTAGGGGTTGGATAACCCCTTTAAGGAGTCACTGTATCGGACTGTCAGGTAAGTTCCTAATAATCCAAAACTTATTAATATTACTGGAACTTGACTGGATTCTATGACTGGAACTTCACGTATTATACAGGATGGAACCAATAGTTTGAATTCATATTTCTGCAGTATCCTTATGCAGCGCCTTTTTTAGAGTCCTTGGCGTGGTATTATTGCTCTTTTATGGGAAAATATTGCCTCCGAATAATGAGGAGCTGTTTCCCTCAGATAATGGATATGTGACCAGCAGCATCGGCAGCGGGTATTGATCAGAATTTCATGAAAGATTAATAATTTGCTCTTTGTTTCCAATTGATTATTTCACTTGGCGAATTAAACAAATAAAAATCAAAGACATTGACCGAGAACCTCTCTCCTGTATTCAGAATATTATTCTACGTATATGTGTACATATGAATGACTTATTAGGATGGAAGATACCTTCCGGCTGCTACCCAACCCTTCTTCAATTACCCTCCAAATAACACTCAGTGACTTACTTCTCGGTGAAAGACCGTAGCAGCCAATTTATTAATCCAATAAATTTAAAAATATCTTTAATAATAAGAACTTAAACACACATAATAAAGTTCAATAACATTGCAGTCTAACATCGCCAAACCTACCCATCGTATAACCTCACGAATTGTGGAAGGATCCCAGAAGGCAACCCAAGCAAGCTACGTTCTTCACTCCCCACCTCCACTTGTATTGCCACCTTACCCTTGGCCGCACTAACCAGCCCAAGGGCACCAAATCATAAAAATAAAAAATTATAATAATAATATATACAGGGAGTGCAGAATTATTAGGCAAATGAGTATTTTGACCACATCATCCTCTTTATGCATGTTGTCTTACTCCAAGCTGTATAGGCTCGAAAGCCTACTACCAATTAAGCATATTAGGTGATGTGCATCTCTGTAATGAGAAGGGGTGTGGTCTAATGACATCAACACCCTATATCAGGTGTGCATAATTATTAGGCAACTTCCTTTCCTTTGGCAAAATGGGTCAAAAGAAGGACTTGACAGGCTCAGAAAAGTCAAAAATAGTGAGATATCTTGCAGAGGGATGCAGCACTCTTAAAATTGCAAAGCTTCTGAAGCGTGATCATCGAACAATCAAGCGTTTCATTCAAAATAGTCAACAGGGTCGCAAGAAGCGTGTGGAAAAACCAAGGCGCAAAATAACTGCCCATGAACTGAGAAAAGTCAAGCGTGCAGCTGCCAAGATGCCACTTGCCACCAGTTTGGCCATATTTCAGAGCTGCAACATCACTGGAGTGCCCAAAAGCACAAGGTGTGCAATACTCAGAGACATGGCCAAGGTAAGAAAGGCTGAAAGACGACCACCACTGAACAAGACACACAAGCTGAAACGTCAAGACTGGGCCAAGAAATATCTCAAGACTGATTTTTCTAAGGTTTTATGGACTGATGAAATGAGAGTGAGTCTTGATGGGCCAGATGGATGGGCCCGTGGCTGGATTGGTAAAGGGCAGAGAGCTCCAGTCCGACTCAGACGCCAGCAAGGTGGAGGTGGAGTACTGGTTTGGGCTGGTATCATCAAAGATGAGCTTGTGGGGCCTTTTCGGGTTGAGGATGGAGTCAAGCTCAACTCCCAGTCCTACTGCCAGTTTCTGGAAGACACCTTCTTCAAGCAGTGGTACAGGAAGAAGTCTGCATCCTTCAAGAAAAACATGATTTTCATGCAGGACAATGCTCCATCACACGCGTCCAAGTACTCCACAGCGTGGCTGGCAAGAAAGGGTATAAAAGAAGAAAATCTAATGACATGGCCTCCTTGTTCACCTGATCTGAACCCCATTGAGAACCTGTGGTCCATCATCAAATGTGAGATTTACAAGGAGGGAAAACAGTACACCTCTCTGAACAGTGTCTGGGAGGCTGTGGTTGCTGCTGCACGCAATGTTGATGGTGAACAGATCAAAACACTGACAGAATCCATGGATGGCAGGCTTTTGAGTGTCCTTGCAAAGAAAGGTGGCTATATTGGTCACTGATTTGTTTTTGTTTTGTTTTTGAATGTCAGAAATGTATATTTGTGAATGTTGAGATGTTATATTGGTTTCACTGGTAAAAAAAAATAATTGAAATGGGTATATATTTGTTTTTTGTTAAGTTGCCTAATAATTATGCACAGTAATAGTCACCTGCACACACAGATATCCCCCTAAAATAGCTAAAACTAAAAACAAACTAAAAACTACCGTATTTTTCGCCCCATAAGACCCACTTTTTCTTCCCCCAAAATGGGGGAGAAATGCCCCTGCGTCTTATGGGGCGAATGCTGCCACTTTTACATCGCAAGCTGCGATGTATGAGCAGAGCGGGGACTCGGGGAGGGACTGGGAGGAGCTGAGGGCCGGCAATAGCGGCGGGGCGGTGCAGTTAGTGTAGTATAGCATCGCCCCGCCGCTCCGGTATACTAATATAAGATCTCATAATGAAGTAATAGTTATTAAACATGCCCCCCAACTGCTATTACTACCTTACCTCCTAATCGCTGCTGTAGAATTCAGGCCAGGCGGGCGGGCGGCAGCGTAACTCGTGTCACGTGCCTGCGCCGCCTACTTTATGAATGAAGTAGGCGGCGCAGGCAAGTGACGTCAGTGAGACGCGCCGGCCGGCCGTCCTGCCTGCCTGATTTCTACAGCAGCGATTAGGATGAAAGGTAGTAATAGGAGTTGGGGGGCATGTTTAATAACTATTAATTCAATATGACAACTTATATTTTGTGCGGCGGGCGGGAGGAGGGGGGGGGGGGGGCGGTTCAGATTGCGATCTGTGGATGGCACTGTTACAGGGGGGGGGGGATCTGTGAATGGCACTGTTATGGGCTGGGGGGGTCTGTGCATGGCACTGTTATGGGCTGGGGGGTCTGTGGATGGCACATATATAACAGTGCCACCCACAGACCCCCCCCAGCCCATAACAGTGCCATCCACGGATCCCCCCTGTAACAGTGCCATCCACAGATCCCCCCTGTAACAGTGCAAGCCACAGATTCCCCCCCCCCCCATAACAGTGTCAGTTATCCACAGATCCCCCATAACAGTGTCCGTCATCCACAGATCCCCCCATAACAGTGTCCGTCATCCACAGATCCCCCATAACAGTGTCCGTCATCCACAGATCCCCCCATAACAGTGTCAGTCATCCACAGATCCCCAGTAATAGTGCCATCCACAGACCACCATTAGTTCCAAACCCACCAAACACACAGCACACCTTTTGGTTAAAAATATTTTTTTTCTTATTTTCCTCCCCAAAAACCTAGGTGCATCTTATGGGCCGGTGCGTCTTATAGGGCGAAAAATACGGTACTTCCAAAAATATTCAGCTTTGATATTAATGAGTTTTTTGGGTTCATTGAGAACATGGTTGTTGTTCAATAATACAATTAATCCTCAAAAATACAACTTGCCTAATAATTCTGCACTCCCTGTATATACATATACCCCTGAAGGCCTTTTAGCCCAACCAGGAGCCCCCAGCCTTCAGCTTACCGAACCTCATGATATGCACACTCCAACGTGTCATGCGTCTATTAAACATTGTATTGCCTCCCAGGATCCCCCCATTTTCTGGCCCCTGCTACGACTAAATAATCCTGCAACCTGTAACAGGGCGGGTAAACTCACATAGGTACCTCATGGCCACTGATGAGACACCCCCCCCCCCTCTAGTTTATATACAGCCTGCCAAACCCCTAACTGAACACCACCCCTCCTTCTAACAATCAGAATCCCTCACCCTTGCTTCAAAACCTTAACTCTTTCCTGCCTTCTGGCTTCTCCCTAAGTCAAGCCTCACTTCGTTACGGCTGTTCTCTTCTTCTATAGGTGGCATATCATTGTGCTGTGTGCATACTATACCGTATCTCACAAAAGTGAGTACACCCCTCACATTTTTGTAAATATTTATGATATCTTTTCATGGGACAACACTGGAGATATGACACTTTGATACAATGTAGAGTAGTCAGTGTACAGCTTGTATAACTGTAAATTTGGTGTGCCCTCAACATAACCCAACACACAGCCATTAATGTCTAAACTGCTGCCAACAAAAGTGAATAAACCCTTAAGTGAAAATGGCCTAATTGTGCCCAATTAGCCATTTTCCCTCCCCGCTGTAATGTGACATGTTAGTGTTATAAGGTCTCAGGTGTGAATGGGGAGCAGGTGTGTTAAATTTGGTGTTATCGCTCTCACACTCTCTCATACTGGTCACTGGAAGTTCAACATGGCACCTCATGGCAAAGAGTTCTCTGAGGATCTAAAAAAGAATTACATAAAGATGGCCTAGGCTATAAGAAGATTGCCCACACCCTGAAACTGAGCTGCGGCACGTTGGCCAAGACCATACAGCGGTTTAACAAGGTTCCACTCAGAACAGGCCTCGCCATGGTCGATTAAAGAAGTGGAGTGCACGAGCTCAGCGTCATATCCAGAGGTTGTATTTTCAAAATAGATGTATGAGTGCCGCCATGATTGCTGCAGGGGTTACAGTAGTGAGGGGTCAGCCTGTCAGTGCTAAGTCCATACACTGAACACATGATCAAATTGGTCTGCATGGCTGACATCCCAGAAGAAGCCTCCTCTAAAGATGATGCACAAGAAAGCCCGCAAAGAAGACAAGCAGACTAAGGACATGGATTACAGGAACCATGTCCTGTGGTCTGATGAGACCAACTTATTCGGTTCAGATGGCGTCAAGCGTGTGTGGCGGCAACCAGGTGAGGGGTACAAAGACAAGTGTGTCCTGCCTACAGTCAAGCACAGTGGTGGCAGAGTCATGGTTTGGGGCTGTATGAGGGCTGCCGGCTGTGGGGAGCTACAGGTCATTGAGGGAACCATGAATGCCAACATGTACTGTGACATACTGAAGCAGAGCATCATCCCTCCCCCTAGGAAACTGGGCCGCAGGGCAGCATTCCAACATGATAACACCCCAAACATACCTCCAAGACGACCACTGCCTTCCTAAAAAAACTGAGGGTAAAGGTGCTGGACTGTCCAAGCATGTCTCCAGACCTAAACCCTATTCAGCATTAGTAATGGACGAACATCAGCCGGGACAGTTCGCAAATATTTGCAGCCAGCAAACACTTACTAGAAGTACACAAATAGTCCCACAACATGGACAGTGATATACCAGAGGGGGATCATTGGCAAAAATTCCCACAAAAATATGTATTTTAATCAGGGGCCATTTTTATGCGTCTTAAAGGGAACCTGTCACCGGGATTTTGGTTATAGAACTAAGGACATGGGTTGCTAGATGGCCGCTAGCACATCCGCAATATCCAGTCCCCATAGCTCTGTGTGCTTTTATTGTGTCAAATTAACATAAAAGAGTCATATCTTACTTGTGTGACCAGAGAAGAGTCATATTTTCAAGCTCTGACTCATCTTAGGTTAATTTGCATATGTATCAAATCGCTTTTTATACACAATAAAAGCACACAGAGCTATGGGGACTGGGTATTGCGGATGTGCTAGCGGTCATCTAGCAACCCATGTCCTCAGCTCTATACCCAAAATCCAGGTGACAGGTTCCCTTTAAAGGGAAATTCTCAAAAATGTGCCCTGCTGGAGCCTAGAAGTTTTTTATTTCCTATCGGTTTGATGTATACAAATGTGCAGCATTCAACGTTTTTGTATCCTGCAGAGTCTATTTAAAAAAATGCATACGTTAACGTAAATTTTATTTCTACCATTGGAACTGTATGGTGAACAGACGCCACTGTGCGGCATGAGTCTGAGGCATCAGTCTTACGCATACATTTTTGGTATGCATTAAATGGATGGCAAAAATAGGATGTGAACCCAGCCCTAGTGTCAGAATAAGCCCCAGTACACAGCGGAGCAGCGTGGCGGAGAGGGGAGGCCGCTATGTACTGACAGAGCGCTACCTGGTCCTGGTGGTCAGGGATGAGGACAGTGTTTCCCAAGGATCATTTTCTACTGGGAAATACAGGGCACAGTATAATACACTACAATCTATATAATATAAAGATATTAGCCCTACCCCCGAATGATAAAACAATTAGGTGATCATTGATTATAAAAAAATATGTCTATGTTAGGCGTATTTCTGACACAGATTGTGGCGCAAAGGTCCTTAGGACCGCAATCTGCATATTTTTCCCGCCCATGCCAGGTCTAAAAAAGGATGGCGTGGGCAGGGAAAGGGATACAGTTATGGCCATGCAGATATTGGATACCACCGCCAGACATTGACCAGATAAAAGGGTATAAGAGGGCACAGTACAGGGAATGACTAGGGGGACTGCACAGGGTGTGGTAAGAGGGCACAATGCAGGGTATAAGGGGGCACAGTACTGGGTGAGGGGCACAGTACAGGGTGGGGGGGGCAAAGTCAGATGACCCTGTGATATTAGAAGGTCCTTATGGTGAATGCGGTTCATACGCCACCATAATGAGAAGCTGAGGAGAGAGACAAGGGTGTGATTATGTGGCTAGAGATAAAAAAAAATGTAACTGTCGGCTAGTACAGGCCCCAAAATTAGCCAATAGGCATTCACCTGACAGCAAAGAAATTTTGATTCTTTGGCTGGAGGTACATTAGGCGGTCACAGGATTAATATGTAACTGTCGGCCAGTACAGGCCCCAAAAATTTGGCAATAGGCATTCACCTGACAGCAAAGAACTTTGGATTTTGTGGCTGGAGGTACATTAGGCGTTCACAGGATAAAAATGTAACTGTCGGCCAGTACAGGCCCCAAAAATTAGGCAATAGGCATTACCTGACAGCAAAGAACTTTGGATTCTGTGGCTGGAGGTACATTAGGTGGTTACAGATAAATATGTAACTCTCGACTAGTACAGGCCCCAAAAATGAGGCATTCAACGGACATAAAAGGCCTTTTATGCTTCTGTATTTACCTAAGACAGGGACCATGATATGTTCTGGGTGGTGGCGGATATTTGTGGGCTGTCATGAGAAAATTCAATCAAACGTGGTTGACTCGTTGCATGTGTTGAATTCCTCCGTGCCTGAAGTGACCAACACATCTTCAAATCGCCCTCTTCTTGCATGCGCTGAAGGACTGGTACCCACAACTGTTTCTCTGTGAGTGGAAATTCCTCAGCTCCCGGCAAAAGCAGAATGCAGCATTTCTCGAAGCAAGGCCTGTAAGTGCTGCATTCTGACAGCCCTATGTGATGGTGGTAACATTTCTGCCATTTTGTGTCTGTACCGGGGGTCTAAGTACTTTGCCACCCAGTACTGGTCCTTGCCCTTTATGCTTTTTATACGGGGGTCCCTCTTCATACACTGGAGCATGAAGGCCCCCATTTGCACTAAACTGGAAGCGGTGGAGTGGCCCGGCTCCTGCTTATCATCCAGGATAATGTCGTCCTCGTTCTCCTCCCCCTCAGCCACGGACAACACGAGGTATCCCAGAAACGCTTAACGCATGCTATTCTTGCTCCTCCTCCGCCCCAGCACCATCCTCCTCTGACTCCTCTTCAGACTTCTGTTGTTGACTTGGCTCAGATGGAGTAGACCCCCCCCCCCGGGAATTCATCCAGCATTGTGACTTACTCATCTTCCTGCTCCTGCTCCTCGACGGCTTGATCAATGACACGACGCAATGCACGCTCCAGAAAGAAGGTGTACGGTATGATGTCACTGATGGCGCCCTGGCTGCGACTAACCAGTTTGGTGATCTCATCAAATGGCCGCAAAAGTCTGCATGCATCGCGCATGAGCAGCCACTGGCGCAGTAAAAAAAAAAAACTATCTCCCCAGAACCTGTCCTGCCGCAGAGTTCGTACAGGTAGTCATTTACTGCACGTTTCTGCTGGAGAAGCCTATCAAGCATATACAAGGTGGAGTTCCATCGCGTCGGGCAGTCACAAATCAGACGTCTGACGGGCAGGTGGTGTCGCCGCTGAATGTCAGCAAGGCGAGCCATGGCCGTGTAAGATCTTCTAAAATGGCCAGAGATTTTCCTGGCCTGCCGCAAGACTTCCTGGACCCCTGGGTATTTGGCAAACAATCGCTGCATGACTAAGTTCAGGACGTGTGTCATTTTAGCTCTGTTTCAGCGCGCATAGCAGATTGGCACCGTTGTCACACACCACTTTACCAACTGTCAAATTGAGCGGGGTTAGCCACTGATCAGCCTGTGACCGCAGAGCTGAAAGGAGTGCAGGACAGGTGTGGCTCTTGGCTTCCAGGCACAACAGATGCAGCATAGCAACGTCTCACCAGGCATGTCAAATAGGTTCTGGGAGCTTGGGGGGCAAAGCAGAAGAAAAGGAGGAGTCAGCTGAGGATGGAGTAGGAGGAGGAGAGGAGGAAGAGGCAGGTCTGCATGCAATCCGTGGCGTTAACACCAAATCTGCACGGATTCCACGGGTTGAATGCTTGATGGCCGTCAGAAGGTTCACCCAGTGGGCAGTAAAAGTTATGTACCTTCCTTGCCCGTGTTTGCTAGACCACGTGTCTGTGGTCAGATGTATCTTGGCACCCATACTGTGTGCCAGAGATACATTCATTTGCCGCTGAACGTAGCCTTATAGCTCTGGGATGCCCTACTGGGAGAAATTTTTCCTTCCGGGGACCTTCCATTGCGGTGTTCCTATGGCCACAAATTTGCTAAAGGCCTCTGAGTCCACCAGTTTATATGGCAGTAGTTGAAAATTGCAGAATGAAATTTGAATATTTATTTAAGCCACCAATGGTTTTCAGTTTTGTTAGGCCAATGTTTCGGTCCTCCTGGACCTTGTTCATGGCCTCGAATCTAATGCTGACCGGAAGAAGGGTGGCGAATCTAGTGAAGAGGGTGCAGATAGAGAGGATGAGGAGGGTGCAGAAGCGGAAGGCTGAGTGAGTCACTCAACCAAGTCTGGTGCGACTTTTGACATAATCGCACGCACCTTCTGCAACTTCCAACTTAGGCTGCAGCCTGGTGCACCTGCCCGACCCCTACCACCCATGCGGAATGGCCTGCCTCTTCCTCTGCCTGTCATTTTCAAAATGACCCTGTGACAAAAGTACCTATAGAAGAGCAGTATTTGTGGAAGAAGATACCGTATATAACAGCCCTACCTCAATCAGTTTTTTTGTTGGGGCAACTGGTAAATCACACCAGTAGAAATTATTTCTTCAAAGAGTGTTTTTCACTCTGTGTAGATGTGGTAACGCAGCAAAACTGCAGACAAATGCTGCACTACCTAAATGCACTATATAGAAAGTATATTATTGGTATAAAGCACCTCTGCTTCAATCAGTTTTTTTTTGGGGGGTAACTGGTAAATCACACCAGTAGAAATTACTTGTTCCAATAGCGTTTGGCACTCTGTGTGGCTGCAGTATCACAGCAGAACCGCACACAACTGCTGCACAATACAAATGCACTATAATATACTTTCTATGTTAGAAAGTATATTAAAAGTATATTACACCCCTCAGTAAGTCATACCTATTGATAGCACACCTATACCAGTCCTTAAAAGGACTTTTGTGGCGCTATTAGCTTGCGATTTGTGTCCCTAACAGTCTGTCCCTGCTCCACACAGCAACCTCTCCATACACTGGCAAAAGAGTGAATGTAAAATGGCAGCCAGATCAGGTTTATTTATAAGGTAGGGGGTATGTCCATGTGCTGAAATGTCTCAACTGGCTCTCATGTACCACCTGACGGATGTGTCATGGGTCCAAGTTCTTCACAATGTAAAAAAATATGGCGGGCGCGAATATCTTCATATGTTCGCCCCCGTTTGGCAAACAGCGGACAAGCAAATTTTGCTGCGAAACAACCAGCAGGGGTACCGCAAGGCCATCTCTATTGAGAATCAGGGGGAAATCATCAAACAGAAGGTGGGGTAGCGCAAGGTCTCTAACATCCACCAGCTCCGTGATGTTGTCATGGAGGAGTGGAAGAGGATTCCAGTGGAACCTGTGAAGCGCTAGTAAACTCCATGCCCAAGAGAGTTAAGGCAGCGCTGGAAAATAATGGTGGCCACACAAAATATTGACACTTTGGGCACAGTTTGGCCATTTCCACTTAAGGGTGTGCTAATTTTTGTTGCCAGTGGTTTAGACATTAATGGTGTGTTGAGTTATGTTGAGGGCACACCAAATTTTCAGTTATACAAGCTGTACACTGACTACTCTACATTTGTACTGAAGTGTCATATCAGTGTTGTCATATGAAAAGATATAATAAAATATTGACAAAAATGTAAGGGGTGTACTAAATTATGTGAGATACTACACACACACACATACATTATATATATGTATATATATTATATTGTGGTGATGTGGATAGTATAAGTGCTGGAAGGCGTGTATATCCCACCCAGATACTTCAACTGGGTGAGATAAACATAATTCGGACAGCTGCAGGGGTCTAAGCAAAGTGTCGTTTGCTGAGACAGTGTTGTTTACATTTTGTTCTGGGCTGGATTGGGCCGGTAGGTTTGGTAGTGGGATCTGCCAGTTCATCCTCTTCCAGTCTGTGTGTTGTCTTTTGCCGGAGGTGATCGCAGGTGAGGCCTGCTGTCAGGGCTGGTGCAAGGATTTTTGCACACACAAGCGAAGCTACATTCCCCCCCCCCCCCCCCACAACTCGGTGGGGGTGATGCAAAAAGGAGGGCGTGATGTGACATGGAGGGGGATGAGAAATGTAACATGGAGGGGGATGAGAAATGTGACATGGAGGGGGTTGAAATGTGACACAGAGGGGGATAAGAAATGTGACATGGAGGGGGATGAGAAATGTGACATGGAGGGGGATGAGAAATGTGACATTGAGAGGGATGAGAAATGTGACATGGAGGGGGTTGAAATGTGACATGGAGGGGGTTGAAATGTGACATAGAGGGGGTTGAAATGTGACATGGAGGGGGGAGAAATGTGACATGGAGGGGGATGAGAAATGTGACATGGAGGGGGATGAGAAATGTGACATGGAGGGGGATGAGAAATGTGACATAGGTGGGTGATGTGACATGAAGGGGAAGATATGTGACATAGGGGGGTGATGTGACATGAAGGGGGAGAAATGTGACATCACCCCCTGCTTTTTACATCACCCCCTTTGTGTCACATTTTTCCCGCCCATGTCACATTTCTCCCCCCAGGTCACATTTCTCCCCCTCCATGTCACATTTCTCCCCCCCATGTCACATTTCTCCCCCTCCATGTCACATTTCAACCCCCTCCATGGCACATTTCCCCCCTCTATTAATGTTGTGTAAAAATAAACATTATGCTCCTCACCTGGCCCTGGTCGTCTGCAGCAGCTCCCCTTCTCCTCTGTGTGGTGCTGTTATCTTCTCTCTGTGCTCCCAACAAGACTTTGAGGACCTTTCCCACTCAGCCAATCAGTGGCTGCAGCTGTGTCATGTGTCAGACCAGTGATTGGCTCAGCAGGAAATCACTGCCCTGACACATGACACAGCTGTGGCCACTGATTGGCAGAGTGGGAAAGGTCCTCAAAAAACTTGGCAGGACTCGGAAGCTCAGAGAGAAGATATGAAGACCACCACACAGAGAACAGATGCAGGAGGCCGGCGGCATGCAAGTGATTAATGAAAAAAAAAATATATAATTTCATTTTTCCGCCCCCCCCTTCTCAGTGCCCTAGGGCGGCCACTTGGTCTGCCTTATTATAGCACTGGTCCTGCCTGCTGTAATGAAGGAGGGATTAAACCAACCCTCTGGATGTCATTCAGTGGGGAGAGAGGACTTGGAAACAGAGGCCTATGGAGGCTCTGGGTGGTCTCAGCCAGGAGGGCTGAGGGGCCATAAAGCTATGTGTAGCCAGATCTCTTTCCTGTCTGGACTTGGGTTTGGTGAGCGGATCTGCTAAGGGTTGTAGCCTGATTCCCTGTATATAAGCTGTGCTTAGAGGTGAGTCAGGGAAAATAACTTTGTATTAGTTAGAGCCTAGACGGGCAGGTGTTTATTTTGATGCTTTTGTTTGTGCAGGTGCTGAAGTGCCAAAACAAAGCACCAGTTTGGACATTAAATCCTCTTGTCTGCGAAGAAGTATGTGATTGTGACCCGCTGAAAGAGAGCGATCCCTTACAATGGGTGAAGAATGCATGCATTAAACAAGTGTCCATGCTAAAAGGGCACAACGTTGTTGATAGGGGCAACGGAAAGTGAAAAGTCAAAGTGTTTTATGAAGAGGGCGCCAAAGACAGATACCACTGTGGCTCTGACCTTTGTAACGGACTGTGGCTCTGTACAGTGGGAGCTCTTGATAAGTGAGACCCTGAGGGAGGAATTCATACTGGGCAAAGACTGTTCCATTGTTTTGGCAGCTATGGAGTGGAGAAAGTGCTCCAAATTGTGCAGCTGGAGAATCCAAGGAAAAGTCTTCAGTAGAGTGTGGGACTCATTGTCCGGAAAAAGACAGGATTCAAGGCCAAGGAGTTTCCCATGGCAACCACTGCATTGAGGAGTCTGCATGTGATCATGGCGCCAGGAACCAAGGGCCAGGCGTTCCTAAGATCCAGAAGAAGAAGAAGATCCAGGAGAAGGATGATGACCTCTGTGAAGATGTTCCTGGAGACACCGGGACTAGAGACTGCTACAAAAATGTGTGACATTGTGGTGAATGGCAGACCAGTCCAAGCGTTGTTGGACGCAGGGAGCCAGGTGAGCCTGGTACATGCCAGCTTGGTAGCTGGGGACTATATGTTGGAAAAAATGCAAAGTGTGCTGGACAGTCACGGGGATAGCAAAAACAATCCTGTGCCTCTCACTGAGTGTGAGACTCCAGTGGGAACTGGAACTTATGAACTTGGAGTTGCAAATATGCATGGTGTAATGTTGGGCCGGGATTCCCCCTTGTTGTGGGAGTTGTGGGGAAATTGAGATACTTCTGCAGCAAGTGACGAAACTTCTGCAGAACTTGTACATATCCCTTTAAATGAAGGTGTGAGAGAGATGCACATTGAACACAATGGTTTAAGCAAAATGACCATTGAAAAAAATGGTGCAGATAAGGTGCAAAGTGAACATGTCAAGCTAACTGAAATGTATAATGAAAATGTCAAGTTATGTGAAATATGTAATTGTGGTGATGATGATGACACCCCTTTTCCTTTGCAGACTGTTATCGGGGAAAAAGCTCCCCTGTTGGTAAAATGTATATGATTTAGAAATGCTGATTGATAATGTTGTTAGCACAGAACTGAGGGAGCCCACTGTAGTAAATGTATAGGAAAGTGTAGCAGTGTTAGAGGGTGTACCACACGTATCAGGTGCGGATAAGCAATCTCCACAGAGTTCTTTGGTTAGTGAGCTCATGTGCAGTGTTGATTAAAGGGAACCTGTCACCGGGATTTTGTGTATAGAGCTGAGGACATGGGTTGCTAGATGCCCGCTAGCACATCCGCAATACCCAGTCCCCATAGCTCTGTGTGCTTTTATGGTGTAAAAAAACTGATTTGATACATATGCAAATTAACCTGAGATGAGTCCTGTACGTGAGATGAGTCAGGGACAGGACTCATCTCATGTTAATTTGCATATGTATCAAATCGGTTTTTTTACACAATAAAAGCACACAGAGCTATGGGGACTGGGTATTGGGGATGTGCTAGCAGCGATCTAGCAACCCATGTCCTCAGCTCTATACACAAAATCCCGGTGACAGGTTCCCTTTAAGATGTTGTAACATACAACATAAACCAGGCAAATGAAAGAGAGCCTGAGCGGGTTCAGGACATGAACCTGATTAAGTGGGTAGGAGTCAATATAGTGTCTGAGAATTATACCCAGGCAGTGGAAGACTGCCTGGCTGGTCTGACCATCCCAAAGGAGCATGCAGAAGAAAGTGACCATGCTGAAGCAGAGGCTTGTGAAAGAGATACCAAAGCGCTCTCATTGGCATGCTCTCTGGAAGACGCCCTTGAAATGAAGACTGAGAAAGGCTTAACAAGCAGCTGCGCACTGAAATGGAAGCGGAGCTTGAAGATGAAAGGAATCAACGTTCATTGACTGTAGCAGCTAGAAAGAACCTCGAGATGGATCTAAAAGACTTAGTGGGACAAATTGACTCTGTAAACCAAAATAGAGAAGACGCCAAACAACTGTGTAAATTGCAGGTGCAAATGAAGGATTCCCAGAGAGAGTTAGAAGACACTAGAGCATCCAGGGATGATATTTTAAGTCAGTTGAAAGAAAATTTAAAAAAAATTAAAAGTTTGGAGGCGGAGAGGATCCATATGCAGGAGGAGCTTTCTGCCATCAAAACGTGCCAAAAGGCAAGCCCTACAGGAAAGAGATGAATTGGCCGACAGACTGAGAAAGGCTACTCTCCAGATTGACCAGATCAATGCTGATCTGAATGCAGTACATAGTAATGTTCAGAAGACTGAGAATGCTCGTCAGCAATTGGATCGACAAAACAAGGAGTTAAAAACTAAATTGCAAGAATTGGAAGGCTCTATTAACTCCAAATTCAAGGCATCCATCTCAGAAGTAAGGATGACACAACTGGAGGAACAGCTTGATACTGAAACAAAAGAAAGACAGGCTGCAAGTAAACAAGTCTGTCGCACAGAGAAAAAGCTGAATCATGTGCTAATGCAACTGGAAGATGAAAGGCGCAATGCTGAACAGTTGAAGCGCCAGGTAAAAGAGGCCAAGAAATCCAAATCAGCATCTGATCCGAATGTAGCTGGCCAGCTAAGACCTGTCCTAGGTTGCTAGTATAGCTTATATGTGCATACACCTAGACCTGCCAATAGCCTTAATACAGTTCCTATGTTTATGTGTTAAAGACAAAAGCAAAGTTATTTACTGTGACATCATGTTTTGGATGTCATATAACTGTTATATTCTATGTTCACAGAAGCAGAAAAAGATAATATGCCTTTAAGATTCATTTAGTAATGTAAGGTAAGCTCAGTGACACAGCAGAAACAACAGAAAACATAGTGTTAATGTGTTGTTGCTGGGCAGAAGTCTAGACCAATCACAGCCAGCTTCTCACATAGCAAGAGTTTTCACCAATCACAGCCAGCCTCACACACAGCCTGTCTGGGAATTCCCCCAGCTCCTCCTGCTAGAATCATTATTCACCAGAGACAGGAGCTGAAGAGACATTCACTCCATTGAGAGCTGAGTTCTATGGGAACAAGATGCCAAAATAGTTCCACCAATTGCAAATACAAGTTCAATTGCAACCATACAATTGCAAATACAAATTGCAAGCTACAAATAGCAAGAATTCAGATTCCATATTGCAATCCAAATTGCATACAACCATACCACACCATACTCAACCAATATGCAAATAGTCACTGCTAAACGCATACTGCAAGTAGAACTATTAGTTAGACCTCAGATATACCTCTCAGAGAGATCATAAAGTGCTTAAATAACTTAAAGTGAGAGTACAGATACTGAAGAGAGAAATATATCAACCATTTTATGTTGAATGACCAGATTGAACAGTTGAACCACCATTTTATGTTGAATGACAAGATTGAACAGTTGAACCACCATCTTATGCATACCGCCTTTTTGTGATATCTTTTCAACACGTGTTTTGTACATGGACTATCTGCTCCGGAGGTGGCAGTGTTATATATGAAGAAAAGTAGAAGTTAATAAAGAAGTTATTTGAAGCATTTGGTGTGCTCTTTAAACCTACTGTTTCCATATAACTGTTATAGAGGAATTATAGAGTAATAGACAGTCTGGTTAGACTAAAAGTCAGAGATATCAAAATTCTTCTAATGCCACAGTGCAAAAGGCACTTCATAGTGCTGTGCCTGCCACACAGAATAGGTCTGAAGATGGTGGAGCTGCGGTATCGGCCGAGGCAGAGAAAATGAAAGTAGTTTCTACTGAACAAGTTGAAAGGGCTAATATGGATGAAGAGGCCCAGAAACACATTGCAGTGAGTAGCCAGGACCTGGTCATGAAAGACATCCGCTCCGTCACTGACGCTTTCCAGGAAGTCCACAGCCTTCTGCGGATGAAATACAGTGAGATGGACGACCAATATACAGATGCTGTCTACTTCTATGAGATGGCACTCCTGGAGCTTGCACGAATGGAGAACAATGTCCTGAGTGACTCTCTGGAGGGAATGCCAAAACAGGTAGATTAAGAATCTAATAAGGAACCCAATAACCCTAGTGCCTCCAAACTAGATGAGAAAGAAAAGGAGGAATTAAGAGTTCAGGTATATGATGCCATGTCCGAGAAGGATGAGAAGACTAACAAAGTGAATGGAAATGCCAAAGAGACAAAGGCTGACGAAGCTAAGGCCGATAAGTTAGAGTGGGAGAAGTCCTCAGATGCTGCAGAGGTCAAAGAAGAGGCTGAAGGAGAGTATGCCGAAGTGGAAAAAGCCACTGATGAAGCAGAGAACTCAGAAACTGCCGCCAAATCTGAGGAAACCACTGCTGAAGAGAAGGAAGAGAGTGGAAATGGAACTTCTGATTGTTCCAGGACTAGCAAATCTAGAACCAGAAATGCTATAAAAAAAGAAGTTAGCCAGATGTATTTAAAAGAAGCGGGGGCAAACATGCTCTGCTGATGGAGCTCCACAAAGCAAAGGAGAAAGTGTCTAGACACGACCATGGCGGTAAGCAACTGTGCGAACAGTTCAGTCAAGAGCTGCAGCAGTCCACGAAAAGGCATGAGCATGTTCGGGAGCCAAAGAATCCAAAAGTAGAGCCGGTTGATTGTATAAAAACATTTTATGAAAAGAGTTCCAGAAGCCAAGATCAAAACTCTGAGAGTAAGGAAAAAAGAGAGATACTATCTATCTGTTGATAAAACAGAGAGACAAAGAGTGCGAGAGAGCATCATCGTCGCTCGTGAAAGAGTAGAAAGAGAGTATCTGGCAATTAGATGGGCACCGGAGTCCCTTAAGCATTATCTACTGGGTAGAAAGTCAGTGTTTGTGACAAACCGAGCTCTGCTGGCCTGGGTGTGGAAGAATAAAGGGCACTGGCCGCATCTTCCGGAGGACGCGGTGCGATGTGGAAAAATGCTCAGAGCTCTGAAGAAGGGGGGGGGGGGGGAGATATGTGGTGATGTGGACAGTATAAGTGTTGGAAGGCGTGTATACCCCACCCAGATACCTCAGCTAGGTGAGATAAACAAAATCCAGAAAGCTGCAGGGGTTTCAGCAAAGACAGTGCTGAGACAGTGTTGTTTTGTTCTGGGCTGGATTTTATTTGGACTGGTGGATAGATTTGGTAGTGGGATCTGCCGGTCCAAATCCTTCCAGTCCGTGTGTTGTCTTTTGCCGGAGGTGATCGCAGGTGAGGCCTGCTGTAATCAAAGAGGGATAAAACCAACCCTCTGGATGCCAGTCAGTGGTTAGAGAGGACTTGGAAACAGAGACCTACAGAGGCTCTGGGTGGTTTCAGCCAGGAGGGCTGAGGGGCCACAAAGCTATGTGTAGCCGGATCTCTTCCCTTTCCGGACTTGGGTTCGGTGAGCAGATCTGCTAAGGGTTGGAGCCTGAGACCCCATGTATAAACTGTGCTTAGAGGTGAGTCAGGGAAAAGAACTTTGTATTAGTTAGAGCCCAGACGGGCAGGTGTTTATTTTGATGCTTATGTTTGTGTGGGTGCTGAAGTGCCAAAATAAAGCACCAGTTTGGACATTAAATCCTGTTGTCTGTGAAGAAGTTGCGACTACCTTTGAGAGAGCGTTCCCTTACTATATATATATATATATATATATATATATATATGTATATATATATATATATATATATATATATATATATATAATATAGTCATAGCATTATTCTATAAATTTTGTAGAGGCTCTATATACATAACATTATCTTATATTTGAACAGCGCCTATATAATCTGTAGATGACATCAACATAATTAGGCTGTGTGTAGATAACATTATTCTATACAAACTTTATATACTCTACGGATGATGTATTCATGATGTTATCCTGTATGTGTACATGCTGGATATATTTTATAGGTGACATATCATTAGGCTGTTTGTATACAATGTGTATATATTCAATGTCATTTTGTCATAAGATTATTGTGTACATGTACAGCCTTTATATAGTCTATAGGTGATGTATTCATTATGTTATCCTGTATGTGTACCTGCACTATTTATTCTATAGGTGACATCATTATGCTGTGTATACAGTGCAAAAATATTCTATGTAATGTAGTCATAACATATAGATGTACAGATTTTATATACTCTGTGGGTGATGTATGCATATAATCCCATAAACATGCTGTATATATTTTATAAGTGACCCATAATTATGCTGTGTGTATACAGTGCATGTTTTCATTTCATATTTGCGTACAGCGGCTATTTACTCTGTAGGTGACATATCCATTTTATGCTATGTATACAGTGCTTATATATACTATGTAATGTAGTTATAACATTATCCTATATGTATACAGGATCGATATACACTATAGGAGATGTATGGTGTATATATAACACTATCCTATATATGCACAAGGCTCTATATACACTGTAGATATTAAATTTATAATATCATATATGTTTACGTGATCTATATAATAAATAGGTGCTGTGTACATAACATCCTATATGTGAGCAGGCTCTATATACTCTATAGGTGATGTACTGTATTCATGACATTATCATATATATGCAAACGCCCTATATACATTTTGGGTGATGAATTTGTAACATTATCCTATGTGTGTAAAATGCCTATATATTGTATAGTTGATGGATTCATAACATTTTCATATACTTGTGCAATGCTTACATACCATAAAGGTGACATATTCATAATAACCTATTTGTACAGTGTCTGTATACTCTGTAATGTAGTTATAACATTATCCTATATGTGTATATACTCTATAGGTGGTGTCTTCATCACATTAATATATCTGTCTGTGTGTACACTCTGTACAAATTGTAGAAAAGCGCAAGGGGCCGTCATTGACGGAAGGTATGTGTCACTGAGGTTCCTGGCCTCGGTGAGGTGAGATCCGGTAGTTTTAAGTGTCAGCGGCAGTTAGTGCTGACTGACACTATTGATTATTTAGTATGGCTGTAAAGCCGATCCAGGCCGGCTCTGACTGAGAGCAGCCAAAGTGCAGGGTGGGTGGCTGTTCCCCACATTCCAGGCTGGGTTTCAGTCTCAGCTGTGTGGATTATCCTCTATCTGATACTGGAGCTATGTCAGTCTGGGTGTTGGAGCCTGAGAGTTTGGGCCGGGACTAAGGCTTGCTATATTGTTTGGGAAAAAGCACGTGGACTTCTGCTTCACCCAAGGACTTATGTGCTGCAGCCTGGTGTGAACAAACACCAGACTCAAGATGACTGTTTTTCCTTAAAACTGCCTTTTTGTTGTCACTTTACTTATGTGTGAATAAAACACTGCACTGTTTAAGTTAAAGACGTTGTCGTTGCCTCTGTACTGCGTCTGCAAGCCTGTCTACCAGAGCAAATCCCCACAATATATATACTCTATATCTGTACCGCACCTATATACTCAATGGGTGATATATTCATACCATTCTCCTATGTGTGTACAGGTTCTATGTATTATATAGGTGATGTAGTCATAATGATATTCTAGATGTGTACAGCAACTATATACTCTTGTGTACAGATTTTAATGTTCTATAAGGGCTGTTTCACACGAGCGAGTCCATTGCGGGAATCGCGCTCCGTGTGTGAGTGTGATCCTCCGCTCTGGACTTGCAGGAGCACACGGCGTTATCATGATTTATAATTCTATAGGTCTCTGCGTGGCCTTTTTTCCACAGAATCATAGTGACATAAAGCTGTCAGTATGATTCTGTAGAAATAAGTTCAAGCAGAGACACATAGCATTATAAATCATGATAACGCCATGCACTCCTGCAGGTCCAGAGCGGAGGATCACATTCGCACACGGAGCGCGATTCCCGCAATGGACTCGCTCGTGTGAAACAGCCCTAAGTAGCATATTCAGAACATTTTCCTATATGTATGCACCACCTCTATATTCTACTGTATACGTGAAGTTGATGTGGTCATAACATTAATCTACAGTATGTGACATATTCATAACATTATCCTATATGTGTATAGCAGTCATATACTTTATAGGTGACATATTCACAACATTATCCTATATGTGTACAGCATCCGTATACTTTATAGGTGACATATTCAGGAAATGACCTTCCAGTATATCTATTCTATGCAGGACTTAGTTGCTCCACAGGTGATGTATTGCCCTGAACTGGAGACTGCCATCGATGCACATGAAGAGGGCAATGGCAATACGCTCGGTCCACCACACCACCTACCATACCAGAACTACCCTCCTAATCCCATAGAAATAAATACGCAACACCACTGCCTGGATTTAATCGGCCACAGCAGCCGTTTATTAAATAAATACATAACATCATTAACATATAAATTAACCCAGGACGAGGGGAGGTCCTAGAAGCCCCAATAACCTCATAACACCACTAAAACCTGCGTCTCCATCTTGCCCCCAGCCGTTGAACCCAGCTCGGAGGCAGCAACTGATGGACGCGTAGTTAGTTACTACCAGCTCCTCAATGAGAGTCCAGCCCCTCCCGCGGGGCCCTCCCATCCTCAGGTACCACCATCTTCTTCCACTTCAAGGACCTCCCCCGCCTCCACGACTGCCGCGACAAAATAACAAAGGAAACCAACCCAGACCCCCCCCATACCCTAACACCAAAGGGCCGGGAGGGTGGGCGTTCGCTTGCCCTGGCCGCACTGTCCTCTCTCTCCCGCCTCTTCCCCTCGCAAGCGTTAGCCACGCCCCCACCCCCTCCCGCTCCCTTGACAACTCGCGCTTAACTGACCCTGTCTCCCACTTAACCCTTACCTCACCTGTCCCTTCACTGCCATCACCTCTTCATGAACGGCCTCCCCCACCGCTGCGCTCCTCGTCCGGCCTGACTTGAAGAGGGCAATGGCAATACGCTCGGTCCACCACACCACCTACCATACCAGAACTACCCTCCTAATCCCATAGAAATAAATACGCAACACCACTGCCTGGATTTAATCGGCCACAGCAGCCGTTTATTAAATAAATACATAACATCATTAACATATAAATTAACCCAGGACGAGGGGAGGTCCTAGAAGCCCCAATAACCTCATAACACCACTAAAACCTGCGTCTCCATCTTGCCCCCAGCCGTTGAACCCAGCTCGGAGGCAGCAACTGATGGACGCGTAGTTAGTTACTACCAGCTCCTCAATGAGAGTCCAGCCCCTCCCGCGGGGCCCTCCCATCCTCAGGTACCACCATCTTCTTCCACTTCAAGGACCTCCCCCGCCTCCACGAACGCGCAGCTTGACCTCCTCAAGCCTGCGCGTCCCTCCACATCCCCAACGCCGTTTCCACACCACTCTGGAGCCCCAGAGACCACAAATCTGTTCCCACCGCATTCAAATGGACCCCATCTGCTCTCCAAAAAGCCCCTTCACCCTTCTCCAGCTCCACATGTCGCACCACCACAGCCCCATTCTTTGCCATAAAACGACCCACCGCCCTGTTCACCTTTATCCGGGCCTTGTTAATGCTGTCCACCGACCGTGCCCCCCTCCAAACCGACAATGTCCGACCAAACCGTCACTATACCTGGAAACAGCGCCCAAATCCTCAACAAATCGAACTTGACGTCCCTAATCAATTCCCTAAACGGCCTCCTACCCAAATCGTTGCCACCTACATGAAGCACCAACACATCCGGCGGGCGATCCAACCGCGCAAAGCGATGAACCTCCCGCAACACTCCCCCCCACAACATCCCCCGAACCCCTAACCACCGGACCGTAGCTACCTCCGGACTAAAACCCAACTGGCGCCCGCACGGCCGCACATCCGCTCTAACCGCCCCCCAAAAAACATAGGAGTGACCCAAGATCCACACCAAGGCCGCCGCAACACCTGCGAACAACAAAGGAAAAAATTAATTCACACCAACACACCCCCCCCCTTACACAAACCCCAACCGAACATACGATTTAAACCACGCCGACTCCCAACGCCCGATTCTCCTAATCCCCTCCTCACTGACCCCCAACCTAGCCGCCTCAGTCGCGGCCCCAATCCGAAACGAATGCCCAGCATATCCTTCCGCCGGCACGCCCAATCCTCTCAAACATTTCTTAAACACTGCCAGAAACTGAAATCTGGACAAAAAGGAACCATCCTCATGCCTAAGAAATGGCAGCGCATCCTTGGTAATCCCCGCACCATAAGCGCCCGCACACCGCACCGGGCACATACCACAACCCGGGACCGCAAACAACACAAACTGCCGCCCCCTGCCCTCCTGATCCGTTTTTGAACGTCGAATCCGAACCGCAACCCTGTCCACCGCTAACTCAACATCATCACACCGCAACCCCCCCGCTCTCCGAACACTGCCACTCACCAACTCCCCTAATCTAAACGCTCCAAAGAACGCTAATGCAAAAGCCGCCCTGAACAACCCCAGCTCCCAACCAGACTTACAAATGATACTTAACTGCACGCCCACCCGCAACAGCAACTCAAAAGACACCGGCTTCCTCTGATCCGGCACCTTGGGCTCCCCCCTGCGCCAACCCTTCAACACCTGCCGTACCAGGAAACCCTTCGTCAAATCAGGCAGCCGCCTCAACCTAAACCCAAAAGCTACCCCTGCCATAAAACGACTCACTTTGGACACTGTCCACCCCTCCCTCTTCAAACAACCCAGCAACTCCAACAGCCTAACCTCCCCGCCCCCAACACTCGTCCCCCTGGTCTCATTCCAACACTCCCAGGTCGTCCACGCCTTACCATACTCCCTCCAAGTACCAGGACTCAGCGAATCCCTCAACAACCCCATCACTTCTCCTCCAGGATCCCCCAGAGCCACGGCGGACACTCCAGACCCTCCTCCTCCGCTTCTGGCGCTAGAAGCCGGAACCGCTCCCACTGCGAACGAGAAAGAGAATCCGCCACTGAATTAGACACACCAGCAACATGCTCCGCCACCACCCAAACATTGATCGACAAACAACGCAACACCAAAAACTGCAAAAGCCGAACCACTGGCGGGGAAGACGCTGACAAACTGTTAATAGCCTGAACCACCCCAAGATTGTCACAATGAAACCGGACCTTCCGATTCCCAAATTTCTCACCCCACAACACTACCGCCATAACAATCGGAAACAGCTCCAACAACGCCAGATTCCTCACCCATCCTCGGGTCACCCATGCCTCCGGCCACCTGCCCGCACACCATTGTCCCTGGCAATAAGCCCCAAACCCCACCCCCCCCGACGCATCTGTATACAATTCGAAATCCACGGAATCACACAACCCCCCCATAACCAGCGTCCGCCCATTATACTGCCCCAAAAATTCCGCCCACACCCTCAAATCCCCCTTTAACTCCTTGCCCAACCGTATGAAGTGATGAGGCGCCGACACCCCCCCCCGTAGCCGCCGACAACCGCCTGCAGAAAATCCTCCCCATCGGCATAATCTGACATGCAAAGTTGAGCTTCCCTAACAACGACTGCAAATCCCGCAACCTGATCTTCTCCTTCCCTATGGCCCGCTCAATTCCGCAGCGCAAATCCAGTAACTTATCCTCAGGCAGCCTACACTCCATCCGCTCCGTATCTATGACAATCCCCAAAAAACATAACTCCGTCACCGGACCCACCGTCTTCTCCCGCGCTAACGGCACCCCAAAACGCTCAAAAACCGATTGCAACGTGTGCAACAACAAAGAACAAACCCGCGAATCAGCCGGCCCCAAACACAAGAAGTCGTCCAGGTAATGTATAACTGACGTACAACCCGACACTTCGATCACCACCCACTCCAAAAATGAGCTAAAAGTCTCAAAGTACGCGCACGAGAGAGAGCACCCCATAGGCAAACACCGATCAACAAAATACGCCCCCTCCCAAAAACAGCCCAACAACCCCATGCTCTCCACGTGAACCGGAAGCAGACGAAAAGCCGCCTCAACGTCAACCTTTGCCAACAACGTCCCCCGCCCCCACCTCCTCACCCACCTCACAGCCGCGTCAAAGGAAGTATAGACCACCGAACAAAGCTCAGGATCAATACCGTCATTGACCGACGCACCCTTGGGGTAAGACAAATGATGAATGAGCCGAAACTTATTCGGCTCCTTCTTCGGCACCACCCCCAAAGGAGACACCTTCAGATTCGGAAGCGGTGGCTCCCTAAACGGACCCGCCATCCGCCCCAACTCAACCTCCCTCCGCAACTTGTCCCCCACCACTTCCCCATGCTCAAGCGCAGACCTAAGGTTCTTGTGAACAACAGGCCCCGCCGCCACCACAGAGGGAATGCGAAAACCAAAACGAAAACCGTCCCCCAACAACCTAGCCGCTTCCCGATCTGGATATCTATCTAGAAACTCCTGCATCACGTCCACCCGCACCGGAGTCAGTCCCTTTTCCAGCCCCCTCACCCCCCCGCTGCCGTCCCCCCTTAAAGCAACGGCTAGCTCCATGGGGCCCCCCGCACCCAGTGCATTCATGCTTGAATTTGCACTTCGCCCCAAATCTGCAGTTTCCCTCATTAAAGAGGAAACACAGTCCCTTTGCCGACGCAGCCGCCAACGCTCCCGGAGAGGACCCACCCGGCTCCCCCCGAAAGGACTGCCCAGCCCTAGGCGCCGCCGTCACCCTCAGCCACAGCCCGATGTCCTTGTGATCCCACCGGATATCAGGCCTAACCGCCTTACGCTGCCGGAACTGCTCATCATACCGGAGCCAGCCCACCCCCCCGTAAACCCGATATGCTTCCCCTATGGCGTCCTGATAGCAAAACAGAGCCGAACAGCACTCCGGGGACCGTTCCCCAATGACACTAGCTAAAATGGCAAACGCCTGAAGCCAATTAGCAAATGTGCGCGGAATCAGCCGATGCCGCCGCTTCTCCTCCTCCTCCACCTTCTTACCCTCATCCTTCTTCCCCCTGTCCAAGTTAAACCGTTCCAACGGGAGCAGCGAAAAAATCTCCACATACTCCCCCTTCCATATCTTTTCCCGCACCTCCTGCTTCAAATGAGCCCCCAAAGGGCCCTCAAAGCACACATACACCTCGCCACGCGCCCTGTCATCCAACCTCTGCCCCTCCGCATCCCCCCCAACCTGCGTCTCCACCGACACTGACCCAGCCGCCCCCCCCGACGCCCCAGCCCCCAACCCCGGCAACACTCCCCACCCCTGCAATGGCGACCCCCCTCCGGACCCCAACCCAGACAACCATCCCGCCAGCCCCCCCAACAACTGCCCCAACCCCTTACCTAACTCACCCATGGCCGCCCCACCCCCAGCCCCCCCCACCGGGAAGCCCTGCGCTAAAATGGGTCCCCATGCAATCTCACCAGGCACCACGGGCGCTGTGACTCCCGCTGCCGCTGATCCAGACTCCCGCCGCACCGACACTTCACTGGCATAGCTCCCGGACGTCGACGGCTGCTCCTCCTGGACCACCTGGACGACCCTCTGGACCACACTGGAAGGCCCCCGGGCCGGAACCGCGGCGTCCGTGTCGACGAGGGGACCCTCTACCTCACCGCCTCGATCTTCTCTGGGCCTGCACGGGGAATCCCCTCCATCCCATGCAGCCCGAAGCACCTGGAACTCATTCTGCCGCCGAGTGGACCGCCCGCTGTAAGAAGGCCCAGGCCGGACCACCGTTCCTGGTCCCGCATCCACCAAGACTGCCGCCGGGAGCGGGGGAGGGGGCGTCCCGCTCCTCTCGGGGCCCCGCCGTGTAGTGGGATTCCTCCCGCGGCGAGGGCGACTCACTGCAGGCCGAGCGGCCGCCCTCCGCCGCGGAGGGTCCGCAGAGGGGCTCCCTACTCGGCGCCGGGCCCGGGGGGTGCTTTCAGGGCTGAGGCGCGCCGGTGGGTGACCCCGCCGCGGCCGTGCCGCCCGTTCAAGAGGGGTAGCCACAGGAGCAGGCAAGACTCCGCACGCACCCACCTGCTCCTGCAGCCAGCCAGGCCCCCGCACCTCCGCCTCACTCCTCAGCCACTCCAGCAGCTGCTCCACCGACATCCCATGAGACGCCATCTTAACACAGGTCCGCTCCGTTCGCTTGCCCTGGCCGCACTGTCCTCTCTCTCCCGCCTCTTCCCCTCGCAAGCGTTAGCCACGCCCCCACCCCCTCCCGCTCCCTTGACAACTCGCGCTTAACTGACCCTGTCTCCCACTTAACCCTTACCTCACCTGTCCCTTCACTGCCATCACCTCTTCATGAACGGCCTCCCCCACCGCTGCGCTCCTCGTCCGGCCTGACTGAAGAGGAGGAATGGTTACAGTAAGTGACCCTGTACGTGCTGGTGATTGCCCTGAATTCTGGAAGAGGACTACATACTACTTGACCCTTATGACCCTTCGGTCAATCCCTCCAATAATAACTGGGCATTCTGATACAGGTTGTTTACTGCTGGGAGTAGTAGTGCTACAAAATCCTCTAAGATCAGTCTTTTTTTTCCAAAGATAAATGCTGTACATATGGACTGTACATAGCAGATCTTAATGCGCCCTTTACTCTCTGCCACATATCCCAAACTGCTCTGTGAGTAATGAAGGCGAGAGCACAGTAGGAGACTGTACCCGGCTTACTTGCCAGAGCGCCAAAGTCTGGATAGGCTCTATTGTTCTGCAGAGAGATGAGTCAAATATGTCTTTCATGGAGCATCTTCCATAACTGCGGGCTCCCGTGAGTCTAATTCATTCATCTGAATGGCCTTTTCCTGCCAGCTTCCTGCAATTTCATGGCGAAGAAAACAAAAAACAAAACTAAAACTGCGCTCTCCAGAACGGCTGTAATTCTGTGTCCTTGTATCATTATGGATGAATAGCGCTAACAAGCGATTTAAAAGCTTCTGTATTCTTCTCCGTCTCCCCTTGTCTCGAATAATAGAATGGTACTCTGCCTAAAAAGATTGCAGTTAACCCCTCCATCTGCAATGGGCCGCCCCCTGGGGAACTAAAGATGACCCGAGTATCCAGGTGTAGGAATGCCCGAGTGGTATAGGGTCGCCCAAAATGTCCCTTTATGTTTTGCGTCACGGTGCTCTTACCTGGATACCACTGGACCCCAGGCGTTGACTTCGAAGCAGCAAATAGGGAGGTATAATTGAGGAGTTTGAAGAAATAATTGGGTTCAGACCTTGTGATGAAGTTCAATAGCAGCTTTACTTTGGTAAACGTTCATCAGAAACAATCTTCAAACTTTGTCTTGGTCCCAGCAGGCTTTAGCATTAAAACTCTGGCAGGCAAACTCAACTCTGCTAGATCTGTTGCTCTCTGGCTCTGCTGTACTGACAGGCTTGCTGTATAACTTTGCTTTTTCTTTATGCTGCAACTTCTCTCTGTAGTCTGTCTCTTAAGTTATACCAGGGAACTTTCTTCCTGGCTTCTGAGGCTCTAAGCTGTGGCCTCCATATCCAGCAGAGCTGAAGGTGCTCTAGCTGGCTTGGCCTGGGCATGGGCACATCCAACAGTGACATTCCCAGCACTTGCTTCCTTCCCCTAGCAGGAGGTGACCTAGACTGCTACTAAACTGGTCCCCACCCTTCCTGCAGGAAATGGGACTTCTCCACAGAGTTTTTTTTGAATGGAAGGTTCCATTCTCTCTAAGTACAGCTCTGCTATATTTGCTGCCACTTGCTGGTGAACCAGGCACATCACATTTGAACATAGTTGCAAAATAGGAAATGCACAGTGTTTGGACCTGATATAAATACACATGTTGACATAAGGTTAACCAATAAAGACAGTAGCAGGGTGCAAAGGTGGTAATGCCACTCTGGGGCATTACACATGGCTGAAGAGGAAACGTTCATCATCAGCGAGGAAGATCTTGCGAGGACACCAGCAAGGGCACATGATCGATTGAGCAAACTGAGGTTCTAAGGTAATTTGGAGCTGCAAGGGGCTGGATGTCATGCCAGGTAACACACGTCATGGTTTCTAAATCTATCATTTATCTGTTGGATGATTTGTGGGTTAAGATGATGCAGTAGGTACCTTGAAGTTATAACTAAGGACGGTTTGTCTGAAACACGTTAACTGGTGTTGGAGTGTTTGGATTTTTCTACATGTTGTAAATTGGTCACCATAATAAAGAAGAAGGCAACACAACGAAATTGAAGTGCTGGAACTACATTTATTTCTTCTATTACCAAAGGTCTTACTTGACTTGCTCCGTGCACTGGGGGTTAATGACTATTACCAAGTGAGCTGGAATTCAACTATAAACAGCACCAAAATGTCATTCCTCTTTCCTCTTGTGTATCTATCTATCTGTCAATTTTCTAGTGAGGCACAATCCTGACTTTTCACTACAATATACTGCATTTTCATGGCAGGTAGTGAGTAGGCTTGTAGCTGTATAGATCACGCACATGATATGGATGACACAACACTGGTAACATCTTCTGCCGCACAGAAGGATAATAACTTGGAAGGAGTCCTGAGCACATTATCCACTTCTGCAGGTCATAATGACTGTCTCTCCTTCATTCAGACTCACAGCAGGCATCCAAGCAGTTTTTACAACCCTCATGTAGGCTACAAAGCAATAGTGCAGATGTAGTCTGCGTTTACACGGGATCTGTCATAGTACAACCCAAGCAGCATAAACAAGACACAAAATCCCAAGTGATAGCTGTAATCAACCACCATGTACAGGTGAAACTGGAAAAATTAGAATATCATGCAAAGTTCATTTATTTCAGTAATGCAACATAAAAGGTGAAACTAACATATGAGACTCATTACATGCAAAGCGAGATATTTCAAGGCCTTTATTAGTTATAATTTGGATGATTATGGCTTACAGCTTATGAAACCCCAAAGTCACAATCTCAGTACCCTTTGCTCAGGGGATATGGATTAGCTGACTAGAGTGTGACACTTTGAGCCTAGAATATTGCATTTTTTTTTTACTAAATTCAAATTTTAAGTTACATTACTGAAATAAATCAACTTTTACACGCTATTCAAATTTTTCGCGTTTCACCTGTATAACAAGAGCTAACCCAGAGGTGAGACTGTGCCATTATATGCAGTGCTTCGAATTACACCCTCCGCACAGGAAAATAGGAGTTGTACTGTGCAAATGTCACTATATCAAGATTGGTTTCTGAGTCACAATAATAATCATCACAATGTACATAAAATCTGATGTAAAACAATATTAATCACATAAATATACAAGACAGCTTATTTAATTTTGGCTAGTGGGCTGGAGCCTAGGACAGATAATCTATATCTGATTATGTTGTCATTTTGATGGTTTAGTTTGCAAAAAATTGTTGGAAAAACTGAATAAATACAATGATTACAGGGGTTTTAGGAAATTATATAAAACATAAAAATAATGCAGCACCACTCTTGACCATGGTAATGCCTAGTATTGGACAGGTGACCATTCCTGAAATCACATCTTTAGATTCAATCTTTCTCTAGAATTGGACAGGTGTGTACAGAGGCATATAGCGTGCGCAGAGGAATCGAGGTCCTGCAGCCTGCAGCCACCCCTGGGAGGTCTTCCATCCAGCCATTTTCCTATCTTATTTCACGGTGCACAGAACACTTAATACTCATTTCAGATCTCTAATTTACCATGAATACTTGTTTAAGATATGAGCGCGCAAGGGTTTTGTCTCTTAGGATATCTAGACTGATTCTAACAAACACCTTCACATCTGTCCCACCCGGGAGACCCTCTCAATGGCTGTGAATAGAGGAAAGCTCTGACCTCTCCCGGCTCCATTAATGGTCAATAGGATGATTTATGGGACAGAATGTTAGGCTGCTTCTGGGTGTGATCAGCAGCGCCCCCTACGGGGACAATTTATAGCTAACGTTACTGAGCGGTGGTGGAAATATAAAGAGTCAACGTCGGGTTGGTCTACAGAGGGGTGTCCGATGGGTGCAAAAAAAAAAAGGGCTGGGTGTGTAAGTCCCTGCCAGGCTGAATCGGATATCTGCGAAGAGTCCTTTGTCTGTTTAGTTTATGGGGTAATATCTCTTAGTTTGCTTTAGATAAAATAATGGCGCTAGAAGCACCACCATATTTTACCGGATACCTGCCAGTAAACATCCAGATCCACTTCTCATGTATTACATGTTAGGAAAATATTTATGGCTGCTGACATGGGGGGGGGGGGGGCGGCTGGTGGGGGTGACAGCTGCTCTGATTTACTGGGACATACGACGTGCTATAAAAGCGCAGCAGTGTTATTTTGCAGAACACCTTGATGGCATATTATATACATGAAATGATAATTTACATATATTATGATGAGTCCTCGTGGCTAAGCAGTGAGAAGCCCATTCATCTCCTTCCTTCTCTTCGGCTCCAAATGTGTTGCAGAAAATACCCGGACTATAACCCTTCCACTGTATTACTGCTGTGTAAAAAATGAGCTTTCGGAAGGTCTTGGGAGGCCCATCGTTTTCTATGCCGCAATCTGCCAGATTAACTGTGCCCAGTGCACTATCTGTCAATGTGGGGAGTCTGTAGCCGGTGGCATGGACAGATTGAGCTCGGAAACAGCCAAGAGGCAGCTTAGCTTAATGGGACTGAAAACATTTCTCGCCTAATGTATGAAAAATGCTACGGGCTTCTTTAAAGTTGGTGTTTTGCATTTTTATGTCAGTTTGACACAGAATCTCATTTTGCCGCCTTGTGTCTTTAATACTGGATTTATTGGCTGCTCAGACCTTAACACACTGTGAGTGCATTAAGGAGAAAGAATTTCTGGGTGGAAACTAATAGATATTCTAGAAATTATGGAATTTTCCATGGAACTTGTTATTTTCTAAGCGAGCAGAGGTTTATATGTAGATTATATATCTGTGTAGGGTGAGGGAATTGTCCATGACCTTGGTGTATGAAGGAACAGATTTATTTTCAGGCTGCTCAGCCTCTGATACACAAGCTGTTTCACAATTCCAGGTGGCTGTAGAAGATATCAGAAGAAATCCTGGCCACCTCGGATAGCCACTACTTGGATGTGGTTGGGTGACCTGTGTTCTTATGATCTCTGCAGGTCCTAAAAGTATATATCAGACATTTGTGGCAAAACCTGTCTGTGATGAGAATACCCATTTAATTTCACTTATTTTGGGCCCCATATACCACACATATACCTGTGACATGGTGACTGGAGTGTAACGAAGAGGATCCCATTGCTGTGCCAGGTGATGGGGGGAGCTTGCAGCAGCCTCATAATGTTACTGCATTGATGTGTTTCGTATTTCCAAAGGGATGTAAGACAGCAATACAAAAATGTCAACAATTGGCAGTTTTTTGTACAGCTGTCAAAGTAACAGTCCTCGGACACAGAGTCATGTCGAAAAGGGGTGCAGAGCCTGCAGTCACAACCAGGTGACTGATGATACCTAGAGAAACTTATTTCACAAAACAGGATTGTAGTGCTATAAATGGCAGGAAAGAGAGCTTTTTTTTGAGATTTATGGGCACATTTATTAAGACCGGCGTTTTAGACGCGGGTCTTATAAAGCCCCATAGCTGGCGGAGGATCCGCCCGAAGTTATGAAGAGCTGAAGGCTCCTCCATAACTTTGGCCCATCCAGCGCCAGTTCTAAATGTAAGACAGCTTCCTAGCTGTCTTACATTAAGACCATTTTCTACGCCTAAACCAGGCATAGAAAATGGTAAATAAGACGGGCCTGACAGGCCTGTCTCCTTCCCCTCCCATGCCATGTCCACACTTTTAGACCTGGCATGAGCAGGTAGATGTTGCATCTGTGTGTTAAATTACCTAATTTAGGTGTTTTTCAGTATAATAAATGACCCCCTTAGATTTTTTTTAATCTAATTTTAATTATCCATAAAACACATGATGACATGCATGAAAAAATTATAACTATACCATAACAGAAGTCATATAGCAATGGACCAGTAGTATTAAGAAAACCGAGTTACCCTGGTGCATAAATAGATTGATCAACTGAGACTACTTAAAAAGTTGAAAAAATTGTCGCAATCTCACTTGATTAAAGGGATGGTGTAGAAAATGGAGTGACAGCAGAAGACAGAAGTGTTAGAAGAAAAGATGCACCAAATAAATGTATCAAACATTGTGCAACATTTGATAAATTTGGTGCTAATTACCGCAAAGACTCCTGCAAAACCGACTTTAAAGATCCCCCTCATGATAAATCTCCCCTTATGTCAAGAGCAAATCAGAGCACAAACCGATTCATGTTTATTACACCTGTTCCTATCCCCATGATTTTGGAGTGAGTTTTAGTACCATAATTACAAGCTCTTTTACAGTCAACTTTTGCCTGGAGAGAGATTCTTAAACTTGAACCATGGATGGTGCTTGAGCAGGGTGTGAGTGCACCAGTGATGAAGAAGCTAGACGCATCGCTTATGGTAACTGGGATCGGGGACTCTTTCGATCAGTACTGATTGACCCATGCAGTCAGACCCATCTGGCATCCGGGATCGATTTCTGCACATGATTTCTACAGGAAAAAAAAATGTAAACTACAAAAAGTTTCAGCGTGCACTTCAGATGGCGGAAAATATTTGTGTTGGGACCAAAGTTACAAGGGACTTCCAGGCTAGATGGCCCTTGTAAGGGCTGGAGATGATCTGCAGAAGACTTTCAAGGAGGTCATTACTCTACAAGTAAAAAACTCAGCATTTTGAGAAAGTGATAAAAACATTCAATAGTTTTGAAATATCACCTAGTCTGACAACGCTTAGGTTTTAACAAACACTCTTTTTATACTGTGTTAGCAATCTATGCTAAACAGACCCATAGGCCTCCATTGGTGAGTGGAATAATGAAGTAGACATCATGTAAAAACCATAAATGGATACCATAACAGTCTATGGGTGACAGGTGACATGGTTGGGTTTTCCGGCGTATAGTGGAAGCCAATAACACAGTGTGGAAAGAGTCTTAGGGTTTCTTCACACAGACAATTTATCCAATGGAAAAAATCCACCATGGAAACTGTGGGAGAATTCCAAGGCTGACCCATGGATTTGCTGCGGTTTTTGCATGCCACAGGTCCACCCACAGTTGCAGCTGCATTTAATGGGGCTAATTAGTGTGAAGACACCCACTGATGTTAATGGCAGTTCTGCGTGGAAACCTCCCCAGTATGGGACATATTCATTCTTGACATGGTCTAGAAATCTGTGCAGAAATGATCCACAGTTGTATGGATGGCAGCAAGAACTACCATTGTTTCCGCGTAGATTACGTGCACAAAAAACGCCCTGTGAACAAGCCTTTGAAGTATTACATCAGGATTCCAACCTCTGGATATAAACAATAAAGGTTTCCATTCAATGACAGCCAAATGAGAATCTGCAAACATGAAGAATTGATATTGCGGTCTATTAGAAAACTGCAGGATTTTTCATCATAGGTGGCGGTACAGACCTGATCCCTGACCTTCATAGAGCACTAGAGAACAGAGGAGCTGAATACTTTACAGACTCCCTACGTCAGGCTCATACCTTATTCCACCGCAGACGCCGCTTCACCTTTTACCTTCCTGTTAAATGAGTTTTAAGTGATTGACAGGCCGTGTCTCCAACCATGCAGAAAATGCACATCAGTCACAATCAGCGTGTCTCACTTTGGTCTCTATTCCCTGACAACTCTCTATGGGGAACGTGTCATTACTAATGAGACGCTTATAGCCGACGAAACGCGCATTTTACTCTCCATATAGTTAACTGACTCAATTAAATGCGCGTAAAAATTCATTTGCGAATTATGTCAAGCACAGGAATTCTAAATATACACCCAGCGCAGAACTAGGTGGCTGGCGATCAGCAGGCTCCAGTGCCCAAAATCAAGCTCCAAACTTCAGTAGAGAACTAGATCAGTTTAGATTGATATATTTTTATATCCCAAATCCATGTCTTTCAGCCTATTCCAGCTGGATAAGTCCAGGACGCGAGAAGATTCATCTGTAGCAATATGATTTGCAGGTTGGTTATATAATTTTGTAAGTAGGTGTGATCTGTCATCTTGCAATCCGATGAGTGTGGCCCCAGGACACTGGCTCTTTCATGTCTCTGCTTCCATCTGGAAAAAGCCTCTTTGGATGAATTTCCAGAGCACAGAACTTGGCAAGACACAAGATCACCAGCTAAATGAAAGCTGGCAGCGGAGTTCAGAGGACGTACCCCGGCGAAAAAGAGGCTTAATAGGTATGTAAGTAAAGCAATTTCACTTGTCTTCTGCAAAGGGATGGAACGTAAATGTTTCTTACACAGAACATCAGTTTCTGGCAGCTGAAAAATGTGTTAACCCTTGCCCTGCATCAATGGGAAAGCAGAGCTACAGCCAAGCACCAGCATGCAACGAGACAGAGGATTACTACACTGACACATTGTTTCATGCTAAAGACACGGCTTTGAGTGGATGACATATCGCTATACACATCTCTTAAAGATGCCCCCAGGACTCCTCCATATATCACAGCCACAGAGGAAGAGCGTTTTGTGATGATAATTACAGGGTTTATGTTTTATCATGCAGATAACCATTTGGAAGTACTATTCCTTTAAACAAACTTTGCATAAATAAACAGTAAAAGCAAATATTAAAAAACTTTATAATATAGCTTATTATAGGAAAATGCCTCTTTATTCCACTTTGCATAAATAAACAGTAAAAGCAAATATTAAAAACTTTATAATATAGCTTATTATAGGAAAATGCCTCTTTATTCCACTTTGCATAAATAAACAGTAAAAGCAAATATTAAAAACTTTATAATATAGCTTATTATAGGAATATGCCTCTTTATTCCACTTTTCAATAACTTCGTCTGCTCCCTGCTACACTAATCATTCACTGTCAGTTCATTGCTAAAATCCATCTGGAGAGATCAGCCGGATTTTAAACTCAAGGAGAGCTCCATAGAGAGGGGAGGAACAGAAGGGAGCAGCTAGAGAGTGAGAGAGAGAGAGAGGCAGAGACACAGAAAGGCAAGCTGTTGCTTCTAGTAAATGCTACTGTCTCACCTCATTGCTTCTGCTTCCGAAGGTGTGCTACAAAGAGATAGTTGAGCAGGATCTCCTCTTCTCTATGTGTGTGATGTGTAGGAGCTAAGAGAAAACTGACCATTAGGGCTCATGTACACAGCCGTCGCAAATAGCGGGTCCGCAATATACGGGCATCGGCCGTTTGTGTACCGCATCACGGATGGGTCCGCAATTCAGAAGGTGCAGTGCGGAACAGAGACACGGAGTGCTTCTGTGGGGCTTCTATCTATGCCTCCACACCGCAAAAAAGCAGATTGCGGACCCCATTCACGTGAAGGAGTCCTACATCTGCATACGGCGACCCTACGGACAGTGCCCTTACATTGCGGACTGCAATTTGCATGGGCCCTGTAAGAAGGAACAAGGAGCCGTCTTTGACGGAAGATACGTGTCACCGAGGTTCCTGGCCTCGGTGAGGTAAGAACCGGGTTTTTTCCTGAAGTGTCAGGTCTGTAGTGCAATCTGACACTTCAACTGTTAGAATGGCTGTAAAGCCAATCCGGGCCGGTTCTTATTGGGAGCAGCCAAAGAGCAGGGTGGGTGGCTGTTCCCCACGGTTCCAGGCCGGGTTTTGGCTTGAATATAAAAAACCCAGCCAGCATGTTCAGGTGTGGATTATCCTCCATGACAGAGGAGCTGAGGAGTCTGTGGTTTGAGACACTGAGGGATCTGTTTGTGTGAGCCATAGGCTGGGGAAACAGGCCACTAAAGACTGCTGCGGACTCTGGGTGAAAATCATCTGCTGACCAGGTGACGTCTTTTTGCACTGTGAACTTTGTGTGGTGTGAACAGGCACCAAACTGAACACTTTCTTTTGGCTTGTTTTCTGGCTATGTGTGAATAAACACTGAACTTTGATTTAAACCTTGTTTTTTGCCTCTGTACTGCGTCCGCTTACCCTGCCTACCAAAGCGAATCCCCACATTTGGTGTCGGATGCGGGCAAACGCAGTGAGGCAGGCCTGAAGGCCGAAAAGTTTTTGTTTATCCGGGCACAAGTGCATGTCCTACATTAAGCCGGCAAGGTTACGACCCGTATCCCCTGACAAAATGGAGGCGGTCGTGAAGGCCCTCGTGGAGGCTAACTTGCAGCAGCGGGAGGCTAACAAGCAGCAACAAGAAATGAACCAGCTGCTATTGCAACATGTGATGGCGTTGCAGGCGTCAGGAGCGTCCCAGAATGTCCACGATGCCCGGAAAGCTGTCCGCGCGGCGATTCCGAAGATGACCCCCTCGGATGACGTCGAGACCTATCTGGCGGTCTTCGAAAAAGTGGCCGTGAGGGAAAAGGTTACCCCGAGACCAGTGGGCTGAGGTCGTTGCTCCGTTCCTAGCGTCCGGTCCCCAGCAAGTATTGTTTGATCTCCCCGATGATCAGGCGGCCGACTACCCGACAGTAAAAGGTGAGATCCTGGCGAGACTCGGGGTGAATGTATTGGTCCGGGCCCAGAGGGTGCATCGGTGGGAATTTAACCCGGCTGAACCCGCTAGACCACAATATTATGATCTGCTGCACCGTTTGCAAAAATGGCTGCAGCCGGACATGTTGACTCCCACTGCTATGTTGGATCGGCTGTTGGCGGATGTGTTTTGGAGGGCTTTGCCGTACCCTCTCCAGCACTGGATCGGCCAGGTGTCTCCGAATAATGCCCTGGAGATGGTCGACCTGGTGGAGCGCTATGAGGCCACCAGAAATCTACAGGGGGGTTCTTTTGGGAGGGGGCCAGTCAAACCCCGGAAAACTCCGCCCCAGACCCGGCGGCCGGTGCCAGCTAGACCCGCCCGGGATGTACCCCCTGCCGACCTAAACCCGGTGGTCTGCTGGCGTTGTCAGGAGCCTGGACACATAAGGGCGGACTGTCCCCATCGGGGGGAACCCATGGACACCAACTATGGCTTCCGCCACTCATTATATGCCAGGATGTTGTGTGCCACAGGAACTTCAGAGACTATGGACAATAGCCACCTGTGCCAGGTGGAAGTGGGGGGCACTCTGGCGGTGGCTCTGCTGGATTCAGGGAGCCTGGTGTCCCTGGTAAGAGCTGCCCTGGTGCGGCCGGCTGAGTATACTGGCCGAAAAGTCGGTGTTGTTTGCATACATGGGGACTTAAAGGAGTATCCCACCGCCCGGGTCTCTCTGTCAATGGTGGCCGGCAGGTGGATGCATGAGGTGGCCGTCGCCACAAAGCTACCATATGAATTGATCATTGGGAGAGACTTCCCCGGGTTCCCGGCACTCTGGCCGGATACGAAAGTTACTCGGGAGACAGATGTACCCCTAGCAGAGTGGCCTGACTCAGGGGGGAGGCCAGAACCTTGGGAACCGCAGTCAGAAGGACCAGCTGTAGGGGTGACCGCCACTTCGGTGGAAGAGGGGGAGACAACCCCGTTAAGTGTGATGGTGGGAGACGTAGAGGATTTGCCTCCGGGTCCTGAGCTGGCAGACCTCAATGTCTCTAGGGACAATTTCGGTACAGCACAACACCAGGATCCGACTCTATCTCGAGCCTGGGAAAATGTGGTAGTAGTTGAGGGTGAGCCGCAACAACCGGGGGCCGAATCTATGTTCCCCCGTTTTGTGGTTCAACAGGAGATGCTGTACCGGGTAAATAAACTACGGGGTGAACATATTGAACAGCTGGTGGTGCCCCAGGCATATCGCAAGCTCGTGTTGAAATTAGCCCACCAACATGTTCTTGGGGGACACCTGGGCCAGCAGAAAACGCAGGACCGGATTTTACAGCGGTTTTACTGGCCCAGTGTGTTCAGAGAGGTAGAAGAGTTTTGCAAGTCTTGCCCAACCTGCCAGATAACCAGCCCCCAGCCACATTTCCGTAGTCCTCTGGTCCCTCTCCCGATTATTGAGGTTCCCTTCGAGCGGATCGCTATGGATCTTATAGGCCCAGTACCGAAGTCAGCTAGAGGGCACCAGCACATCCTGGTCATCCTCGACTACGCCACGCGGTACCCGGAGGCGGTGCCATTGCGTCATACGTCAGCCAAACTCATAGCTAAGGAGTTAATGGAAATGTTTTCTAGAGTGGGTCTGCCTAAGGAGGTTCTAACTGACCAAGGGACCCCATTTATGTCCAAGGTCATGAGGGAACTCTGTAAGTTGCTCCAAATAAAACAGTTACGGACATCCGTGTATCATCCGCAAACGGATGGCCTGGTAGAGAGGTTTAACCAGACGTTAAAAAATATGCTGAAAAGAGTGGTGTCTAAGGATGGGAGGGACTGGGACCTTCTTCTGCCCTATCTCATGTTCGCAGTGCGAGAAGTGCCCCAGGCCTCTACTGGGTTCTCGCCCTTCGAACTACTATACGGCAGACACCCTCGTGGTTTATTAGACGTCGCCAAAGAGGCGTGGGAACAACAAACCACACCGCACAAAAGTGTAGTTGAGTATGTCACCCAGATGCAGGGACGGATGGAAACAGTGTTACCTCTGGTTAGGGAGCATATGGAGGCAGCGCAGCGAGCCCAGAGTAGGGTCTATAATCGGCAGGCTCGGGTCCGAAACTTTAACCCGGGTGATCGGGTGTTGGTTCTGGTACCAACGGTAGATAGTAAGTTCCTAGCTAGGTGGCAGGGGCCCTACGAGGTACTAGAAAAAATTGGACCAGTAGATTACAAAGTACACCAGCCAGGGAGGCGAAAGCCGGAGCAGGTGTACCATGTGAATCTGCTCAAGCCGTGGAAGGAAAGGGAAACCTGTACGGAAGACAGCCCACGACCAGGGTTCCTAGGGGAAGCGGTTTTGGCCCCTCAGTCTGAAGCAGGGGAAGCGGCTGTCACAGTGAAAATTGCTGACAGCCTCTCCTCTAAACAGGCTCAGGAAGCCAGGGAGTTCATTAGTCGGAATACGGATGTGTTCTCAGACCTCCCTGGACGCACGTCCGTAATCCGGCATGACATTGTCACTGAGCCTCAGGCGAAAGTCCGGTTAAAACCTTACCGGGTACCCGAGGCTAGGCGACAAGCCATCACGGAGGAAGTGCAGCTAATGCTCCAGCTGGGTGTCATCGAGGAGTCAAAAAGTGAGTGGGCCAGTCCGATAGTATTAATACCCAAGCCAGACGGGACATTGCGGTTTTGTAATGACTTCCGCAAACTTAATGAGGTGTCCAAGTTTGACGCGTATCCCATGCCCCGAGTGGATGAGCTTATTGAAAAGTTGGGCCAAGCCCGGTATTTTTCTGTGTTGGACCTCACCAAAGGGTACTGGCAGGTACCCTTGACGGAGGCTGCCAAAGAAAAAACGGCTTTCGTCACGCCAGAGGGGCTGTATCAGTACAAGGTATTACCCTTTGGTCTACATGGCGCTCCCGCCACGTTTCAAAGGTTAATGGATATTGTACTCCGTCCACATCGTCGATACGCTTCAGCGTACCTGGACGATATCGTTGTCCATAGCAACGACTGGGAAAGTCACTTACCTAAAGTCCAGGCTGTAGTGGACTCCCTTAGGAAGGCTGGCTTAACCGCTAACCCAAAAAAGTGCTCGATAGGGTTAGAAGAGACCAAGTACCTGGGGTATGTCATTGGGCGCGGAGTGATCAAACCTCAGGTGAACAAAATTGAGGCAATTAGGAATTGGCCCCGACCTGTCTCTACTCGGCAAGTAAAGTCGTTCCTGGGTATGGTGGGGTACTATATGAGGTTTGTCCCCAATTTTGCTACAGTCGCCGCACCATTGACAGGCCTTTTGAAGGGACGCAAGTCAGTGACGGTCCACTGGAATGAGCAGGCGGAAAAGGCTTTCTCCGCTTTGAAGTCGGCTCTGTGTGGGTCCCCGGTTTTGGTGACGCCCGACTTCAAAAGGGAGTTTATAGTGCAGACCGATGCCTCAGAGGTAGGTCTCGGTGCTGTACTATCTCAAGATATTGACGGGGAGGAGCATCCCGTTGTCTTCCTCAGCCGGAAGCTCACCCCAGCCGAGACTAGGTACAGTATAGTGGAGAGAGAGTGCCTGGCCATCAAGTGGGCACTCGAGTCTCTCCGCTACTACCTTTTGGGGAGAAGGTTCCGTCTGGTGACCGACCACTCCCCTTTGAAATGGATGAGCCAGGCCAAAGAGAGGAATGCTCGGGTCACCAGGTGGTTCTTATCTTTGCAAAATTTTAAGTTTTCCGTGGAACACAGGGCAGGCAGGTTACAGGGAAACGCGGATGCCCTATCCCGCGTACACTGTCTGGCAAGTGTTCACCCCCTCAGGGTTGAACAAAGGGGGGAGGTATGTAAGAAGGAACAAGGAGCCGTCTTTGACGGAAGATACGTGTCACCGAGGTTCCTGGCCTCGGTGAGGTAAGAACCGGGTTTTTTCCTGAAGTGTCAGGTCTGTAGTGCAATCTGACACTTCAACTGTTAGAATGGCTGTAAAGCCAATCCGGGCCGGTTCTTATTGGGAGCAGCCAAAGAGCAGGGTGGGTGGCTGTTCCCCACGGTTCCAGGCCGGGTTTTGGCTGGAATATAAAAAACCCAGCCAGCATGTTCAGGTGTGGGATTATCCTCCATGACAGAGGAGCTGAGGAGTCTGTGGTTTGAGACACTGAGGGATCTGTTTGTGTGAGCCATAGGCTGGGGAAACAGGCCACTAAAGACTGCTGCGGACTCTGGGTGAAAATCATCTGCTGACCAGGTGACGTCTTTTTGCACTGTGAACTTTGTGTGGTGTGAACAGGCACCAAACCTGAACACTTTCTTTTGGCTTGTTTTCTGGCTATGTGTGAATAAACACTGAACTTTGATTTAAACCTTGTTTTTTGCCTCTGTACTGCGTCCGCTTACCCTGCCTACCAAAGCGAATCCCCACAGCCCTTAGAGCAAGAGTATGCCGAGCTGAACACTGGTGATAAATACGGAATATGGGTCCATTCACATGTCCGCAAGTGCTTTGCAGTCCGCAAATTGCGGATTCGCAAAACACGGACACCGGCCATGTGCGTTCCGCATTTTGTGGAACGCACATGGCTGGCACTATAATAGAAATGCCTTTTCTTGTCCGTGGCTGCAGAAAAGAATAGGACATGTTCTATTTTTTTGCGGGGCGACGGAACAGAAGTGCGGATGCGGACAGCACACAGTGTGCTTGGATGAAGGAAGGAACCGGCACTCCTTTGTATTGCAATTATATCAGGTTTATTCGTCACTCATAGAAGAGGTGACGCGCATTTCGGCACATGCAAGTGCCTTTATCAAAACAATGTGAGAAGATTGTTGTTGCTCACATTGTTTTGATAAAGGCACTTGCATGTGCCGAAACGCGCGTCACATCTTCTATGAGTGGCTAATAAACCTGATATAATTGCAGTACAAAGGAGTGCCGGTTCCTTCCTTCATTCAAGCATCCGGAGTGACGTCCGCTAACCGCGCAGCCATACCTTCACGCAGTGCCGCCCTGACTATTCGTAACTAGCACACTTTGTGCTGTCCGCATCTTTTGCGGACCCATAATGCGGACATGTGAATGGACTCTACAAGTCATATGGCCAGATATATTTTCTCCCCTCTAAAGCACATAGTAGCAACCAATTACACCTCTCACGGGGTTTACACCCAGATTTTTTTTTACAGTCCTGATCAGAGTATAAAGTGAAGTAGTAATAACATGAGGAAGGGATGTATCAATGGTATGACCACCCCAGAGGAAGCAGTAATAGCTGCTAAGTTGGCTGTCACTCAACTGGAATATTTGGAGGAAGGGGCAAAGTAGCAGCCTGAGCTTGTGATGATACAGGAGTTGGATTTCAGACTACCTCACACTCTAACTGACACTGCTCTAAGCTAGAGTCTCTAATCATTGCTGTGCCCAAATGGATCAGAGATGCAGTATAAAATATTGGAAAAGATAAAGCAGCTTCAGTCTCTGATGAGACAGTATATGGATTTCAGATTACTTCACATGCCAATAGGCAGTAAAGTTAAAGGGGTTGTCCGGGTCTGCTGACAGATGCCCTTTAATGGAGCAGATCAACAAGTGGCTAACAATGAGGAAAATAAATTAGGTAAGCTCCACCCGGAGGTAATGACCTGGACCTCTGCCTTAATAGAGATTGTAAGAAGTTGACAAGATCTGTCTTTAGTTCAAGAGCTCCATCTGTCATGATATGAAAGACACAATAAGGCCATGACCTTCCTGGATGTCCTTGCACCTGTGTCCCAAGCACAGGGACATGTGTCCTTATCATGTAGTGATCTCTGCACCTGCTCTCTGGTATCAGGCATTTATCATCAGTCCCTTGCCCCAGCACAGTTCACTCTCCAACTATCTAATGACCCCTTGCATTATAAATTCAGTTGTGGTTCACCCTGGTTACGTTGGTTCTAATAACCACTTCCATCCCTCTGGACCTCTTGTTCCACAGGCCATCTGATACTGTGCGAGGCTCCATTTATGCGCCTTCCATTGATTGATCATTGTGAGCGTAATCTTTTGCTCTTGAAAGAAGCTGGTCCCAGGTGCTTATAGGTACAACAGAGCAAGTTATTATTCTGAGGCTGGAGAAGACTCATGCCACTCAGCAGCATACCAGCTCACTTGCCCCTGCTTTGCCCTTGTCAAACCATTGTAGTAGTCTCTGTACAGGTAGCATTGATTTACTGTCTGCAAGTACAAAGCTTTCTCACCAACCACACTAATTTGAGAGGTCAGCCATCAATTTACCGATGGTATGGTATACCTGATCTCCCCTCAGTAACCCTTTATAGAACAAAATGCACCACCTAGGACATGGAGAAGGCAGAAAGGAGTACACGCTGGACATAGACAGTGAAATATGTGCAGAGGATGGGTGGTTTACCCAGTGTTCTCTTCTGAAATGATGTGGAATAACCTAGCTTAAATAGATAAGACCAAGAAGACCTCATGAGGAAACTAGTAACCAGTATCTGATTATCTATTGATCTGTCTATCAACTATTTCTGGTGTTCAATAAATTATCTACCTGAATATGAAAACAAAATTTTGTAATCCCCCTTGACTTCATCACACTTATTCCACATCGCCTCCAGTGATCTGATGCCCTCAGAATAGTGGGAGTCTTCTTGCTGCTGCAGGAACCCTGTTACGGCCTCTTTGACTGCATTATCATCGGGAAATCGTTTCCCACGCAGAAATTTCTTTAGGTTCCGAAATATAAAGTGATCACTGGGAGTCAGGTCTGGACTGTAGGGTGGATGGTTAAGCTCCATGAAGCGGATTGTGATTTGTGAGCTGACATATTGTCGTGAAGCAGAAACACACCTGCCGACAACTTCCCACGGTGTTTCTCTTTCATTGCCTCATGTAATGTCTTCATTGTTGAAGCACAGGTGTCTCCAGTAATTGTGGCATGAATTCTAGTAATAAAATGCCTTTTGTAGCCCAAAAAACAGTTGCCATGATATTTCCAGCTGACTTCTGCACATGAAATTTCTTTAAAGTTGTGTTTCTATTGCATGGACTCTTACTTGGTCTCAGGATCATGGCGGTGGGTCCGTGTTTTATCATCCATAATAATTTTAGAATAGAAGTCTCCTGGATTTTCATGTCTAAATTCTCTTGGCAAAATTGCCAGCGACAAGTTTTTTGCTCAGTCGTCAACATTCGTGGCACCCACCGGGAACTGACCTTTGACGTCATCAAAACATCATAAATGATACTGGAAACTGTGCCAACTGAAATGCCTAATTCATGAGCTATGCCTTTGACCTGACGATCTTCCAAAATCATGGTCTCCATTTTACAGCACATTTCTTCTGAAGATGCTTCGACAGGTTGCCGTGAACATGGGTCATCATCTTCCATTGATTCCCTACCCCTTGCTTGGCCCAAAATTTTACTTGGTAGTAGGAAGGTGGATCATCACTAGGCTTGAGCGAATCGAGCTTCCGGTCTTACTGTAGATCCGAAGTCGATTCGTTGAAAAACGTAGCTGTTAATGTACTTTCTGTACAGCAGTAAATGTATTGGCTCCGTGTAGACAAACTTCGCTTGACCAAAGTGGTGCAAGACTTTGGTGAATGACTATGGTATTCCTATCTGTGCATTTAAAAACATTTTAAAATAGGAATCCGAAGTGGGCTTTGGTACTGACTGATACCTCAGTACCAAAGTCCACTTCAGATTCCTTGGGAATACCGTAGTCATTCACCAAAGTCTTGTGCAACTTCGGCAGAGACGAAGTTTGTCTCCATGGAGCCAATACATTTACTGCTGTACGGAAAGTGCAACAACCATGAAATTTCTAATGAATTGACGTCGGATTTGTGATGGAAATGGTCTGAACTGATGTGAACTCTGGTCAGTTGTTTGTGCCTCCTAGCTTTAAGGCTGAACAGATCCTGTTCTTTGTGGGTTTTGTGTGATGCACAGCTAAAGAATGTAAACACATCCTGAAGTAAAATGTCAGCGTTTTTGAGCTACTGTGCATGCCTGATCAGCTGCTGTTAGTATGGTCAGGAAGTTTTGCCTTATATGAATAACTAATTTACTGGTTTCGATTTCCACCCCCTTGGTGGTGTGCCTTCTTTTTCCTGTTATCTAAAAAGTCTGTATGCTCTAATAAAAAAGTGGGAATTTGTTTGAGACTGTGTCTTGTGGGTTATTCCTCCGAGCTTGTATATTGTTTGATATAATCGGGAGCCGTGCTGGGAAGGCACTCATAGATCTATGATCTGAAGCTCGATTTGCTCAAGCCTAATCATCACCATATGCAGCAATCATCCTTCCATGGATTTCTTTAGGCTTCTTTTTATCCTATGTAAGGCTACTTTCACACCAGCGTTTCGATGTCCGCCTGTGAGACCCGTTTCAAGGCTCTCACAAGCGGCCCCAAACGGATCAGTTTGGCCCCAATGCATTCTGAATGGATGTGGATCCATTCAGAATGCATCAGTTTGGCTCCGTTCCGCCTCCATTTCGCTCTGGGCCTGGCCGCGCGGAGCCAAACGGATCCGTCCTGACTTACAATGTAAGTCAGTGGGGATGGATCCGTTTGACGTTGACACAATATGGTGCAATTGCAAACGGATCCGTCCCCCATTGACTTTCAATGTAAAGTCAGGACGGATCCGTCTGACTAACAATTAGACTTCCTTTACATAGAATGCAGACGGATCCGTTCTGAACGGGTAACATCATTTGCATTTATAGGTGCAGATCCGTCTGTGCAGATACCAGACGGATCCGCACCTAACGCAGGTGTGAAAGTAGCCTAATGAAGTTCATCACAGAACAAACTCCAAATCGCTCACTTCCTTTGTAGACCCGCACTGTACTGCACTTGCCATCCTGTCACTTCCAGTGCGTTCATCAGACGGTGTGTGTTACATATCCAGACCTGCGCAGACGAGCTCAGCTCTCTAACACTGACAGAACATGCTGGGGTAGATAACTTATTGAACACCCATTCTATCTATCTATCTATCTATCTAAGAATAAATAAATCAGGGAGCACCTCTGTAAATCAAGCAAATGCTGGAGTGCCAGAGGCTGAAGGGCGATCCCTCAAGCCCAAAAATACAAAATATAAAGAAACTCTGCGGCACTTCCGTTAATGTGCGTTTATTCACCCAGTATCATGCAACCTTTCAGTCCTCTCAATGGGACTATATTTTTACTGGTTGAGAATAGTCCCATTGAGAGAACTGAAACGTCGCATGATACTGGGTGAATAAACGCACATTCACGGAAGTTTCTTTATTTTTTATCTCTCTATCTGTCTAATTCCTATATAATCTATCTATCTATCTATCTATCTATCTATCTATCTATCCATCTAGCTACAGTAGCTATCGGAGTACAGCATCTTTCTCATTCAACCTGTTACTTTTGTCCAGTCGCTCAGTATCTGACCACTGTTGTGCTGCTCTGGTTTTCCTTTCTTCTTATGTAACATTCTCTACCTAAGCCTGTGAAGTTCTTGTTGGCTGGAAGTTTTCGTCTTAGTCCCTTGTTACTAGTCTGCAGCTCCGGGGAGTGCGTTAAGATATCACAACACAAAAAGTCATTTGTTGGAAAGAAACAGCATTAATTAGAGAATGTCTCAGAGAGCCCTGTGACGTGGGTGCAATGAACAGGGCCCCCAGCAAGCTTCCTATGGTGGGCTGAAGACATGCTGACGCTTCATGTAACCCCCTTGGCTATAGGGACCGTCTCTTTAGCTAAGCAACCCCCACCTCTTGCAGCTTTGATCTGCAGACGCACTTAAAGCCCCAGTGATTCAAGCAAAAATGTTTACCTAGCATTTTACTCAGAAATCCATCATGTTTGAATTTCTCCAAACTCTGTTTAATTAACATCAGGGCTTATTCAAACAGCTAATGAGCTGCGCTGCCTGAAAAATCACCCAATGATTTCATCTCAATCAATTTTTTTCCAACTCTTATCAGCTCATTATGTTTTTTTTAGGCTTAACGCGGCACTCGCTTTAAAGTCACAATTTACATAATGAGGTGCGGCGGGTCTAGTCACCGACGCCGTGTCGAATCTGCATCCTTTCTGCAGAGATAAATATTTAGTCTCATTGCAGATATTGATTCAGCGTCCTGTATGTGGGCCCTGTGAATATCACTCAGATTAGGGTCATTTACATGAATTCTTAAATTCAACAGGTTGGCTGCTCCGGGGCCCTCACAAAGAGAGCTCATCTTAGGGACCTTTTACACCGGTCGATGGTTTGTTCTCCCCCATTCGGTGTTGTGTAAAATCAAACACAGATTGACTTGTATATTGTCAATTGCCACTCATTCAGGGTTTAAAAAAAAATAAGATTTTCTTATAGTAAGGCCTTTTATTGTTATTATATGATTATATATCATTTATTGTAGTATAGCCTTTTTATGGGTTAAATGAGAGAACAAAATAACAGATAAAAAGATTATTTAAGTGTCTCATGGGACTTGAACTTAGCAGACAACTTACCACCAATCTATAGCATTACCACATTGAGTAGTGTGTACTTCTATGCTTATAAGCTAACACGTATTACTGGTGCCTTTATAATCATATATTGTGCTGGTGAATAAAGCAGTTATATGTATATTAGCTTTCAGAGAATATCTCAGTGTGGTAAAGCTATAGTACATAGTGTATATGATATTTAGATGCTAGGACACAGCTCTGCCCTCAGCATGTCTAGCCCTGTCAATCAAAGGGAGAGAAGGGGTGTGCAGAGTACAGGGGATGTGTTTAAAAGCGGTGCTCAAAGGATTCAGACCCGCTTCCTGGTGTTCAAACTTATCATTTGCATATAATTATAAACACAGATATCTCTGCAGCTATTTAAAATACAGACAAAAGAAAGGTATTGTTTTAATCAGCATGGTGAGCCCTACCAGACAGCATGTCTGGTTTAATAGGGTTGATCCTGGTGACAGAGCCGCTTTAAAGTATTATACAGTCCTGATCAAAAGTTTAAGACCACTTGAAAAATAGCAAAAAATCATATTTAGCATGGCTGGATCTTAACAAGGTTCCAAGTAGAGCTTCAACATGAAATAAGAAGAAATGGGAGTGAAACAAAACATTTTTTGAGCCTTCAATTTAATGAAAACAACGAATAAACTGAAACAGGCAGTTTTTCAGCTGATCAAAAGTTTAGGACCACACCCCAAAAAAAAAACAAAAAAAAAACAAAACAGAAATCCAACTTCCAAACATGAACTCAGTAATGAGTAGCTCCGCCGTTATTGTTTATCACTTCAAAAATTTGTTTCGGCATGCTTGATGCAAGCGTTTCCATGAGGTGAGTAGGAACATTTCTCCAAGTGGTGAAGACGGCCGCACGAAGGCCATCTACTGTCTGGAACTGTTGCCCATTTTTGTAAACTTCCCTTGCCATCCATCCCCAAAGGTTCTTAATTGGATTTAGATCAGGGGAACACAGAGGATTGGCCAAAAGAGTGATGGTATTCTCCTGGAAGAAGTCCCTTGTCCTGCGGGCATTGTGTACTGTAGTGTTGTCCTGTTGAAAAACCCAGTCGTTACCACACAGACAAGGGCCCTCAGTCATGAGGAATGCTCTCTGCAACTGGACATAGCCAGCGGACGTTTGACGCCCCTGCACTTCCTGAAGCTCCATTGTTCCACTGAAGGAAAAAGCACCCCAGACCATTATGGCGCGCCCTCCACTGTGGCGCGTAGAAAACATCTCAGGTGGGATCTGCTTGTCATGCCAGTAACGTTGGAAACCATCAGGACCATCAAGGTAAAAAAAAATCTCATCAGAGAAAAAACTTTCTTCCACCTTTGAATCTCCCATGTTTGGTGCTCTCTTGCAAAGTCCAAACAAGCAGTTCTGTGGCGTTCAAGGAGACGAGGTCTTTGAAGACGTTTTTGTTTTTGAAGCCCTTCAGTCTCAGATGCCGTCTGATGGTTATGGGGCTGCAGTCAGCACCAGTAAGGACCTTAATTTGGGTCGAGGATCGTCCAGTGTCTTGACGGACAGCCAATTGGATCCTTCGGTTCAGTGCTGATTAAATTTTTTGGGGTAATCCACTTGACTTTTTTGTTCCATAACCCTCAGGATCATTTAGGAAATTCCAAATGACTGTCTTACTGCGTCCCACCTCAGCAGCGATGGCGCGCTGTGAGAGACCCGGCTTATGCAGTTCAATAACCTGACCACGTTCAAAAAGGGAGAGTTTAGTTGCCTTTGCCATCACAACGTGTGACTACCTGACAGAAAATGACAATGAATCCACATCTTTGCACAGATTTGGCCTTTTAACCTCTTAAGGACATAGGGCGTACAGGTACGCCCTTGTGCCCTGGTACTTAAGGACACAGGGCGTACATGTACGCCCTGTGCATTTTCGATCACCGCCGCACGGCGGGCGGTGATCGGAACCCCGTGCCTGCTCAAATCATTGAGCAGGCACTTGGAGCAAATGCGCCGGGGGGTCCGGTGACCCCCCCATGTATGCGATCGCAGAAAACCGCAGGTCAATTCAGACCTGCGGTTTTCTGCGTTTCCGGGTTATTCGGATCTCTGAAGTCCCGATAACCCGGAACAGGATGGTGATGGTGGTGTAATTTCACCCCACCAATCACCATCCAGCGATCCTGAGTGGTGATGGTGACATCACCACTCAGGATCGCTTTCTGATTGGTCTGTGGGCGGTCTGGCGGCAGTTCAAAAGAGGCAGGCGCTCCTCTCCTCCTCCTTTTGTGTTCCGGAGCCGGAGGAGAGAGGAGCTGCCTGCACGTGTCTGCTGCACCGCTGCCTGCACCCGATCTGTGCCCCCCAGGACCCGATCTGTGCCCCCCAGGACCCGATCTGTGCCCCCCAGGACCCCATCAGGTACATAGGGACAGCTAGGGAAAGTTTGGTTTAGGCAGGGAAAAAAAAGGGAAAGTTAGTTTCTGAACTTTGATTGCATCACCCTAAGTTAGGGTGTCTGGGGTCCACAGCACAGCTGTGTGACCCTAGACCCCCCAGGGGTGCTGCCACTTGCCCCCCCCCCCCACCTTTTTTGGGGTGCATTTTTTTTTTTTCGTGTACGCTGACTGTGGCCGGCACTTAGTGTCCGGCCACTGTTAGCGCATCGCACACCCCACCGCTGATCAACTTCGGACGGTTGATCAGCGGTTTTGAATTTTTTTCCCCACATTTTTTGCCCTTTTTTTAGTTAGTTTATTTTATTTTTTTTCTGTTAGTTTTAGGGTGAGTTCGTGAACACCCGTGCCCCCACACACACGCACACAAAATAAAGAGTTACACACACGCACATATACACGCAGACACACACTCCCCTATGGCCCGCCGGACGTTCTCGGCCGAGGAGGCATACGCCCAGATTGCCTCTGACTCCGAGAGTCCCAGTGAGGATGAGGATGACCCCACATTCCTGTTGTCATCCGCATCCTCCTCATCATCTAGCGATGATGATGAGCCCCCAAGGCGGAGCAAGGGGACCGCCATGTTAGGGACCCTGTGGCCCACACTAGTACGAGCAGCTCTGGGGCTCGTACTGGTTTCCCGGCCCACCAGTTAAATCCACCAGAGCCCCCTGCCGGTGAACTTGTCTGGTGTAGCCCAGAGCGATACGAGCCTGTGATTCCTGATTTTGTAGGCCAATCAGGAATCCAGATTTCCACAGTGGGCTACACTGAATATGACTTTTTTTGTCATTTTTTCAGTGACCCACTGGTAAATCTGATGGTGGAGCAGACGAATCTGTACGCCCAACAGTTCGTCGCTCAACACCCGGGCTCCTTTTTGGCCAGGCCCGGTGGCTGGACGCCGGTCAGTGCAGCCGAAATGAGGACATTTTGGGGCCTCGTGCTGCATATGGGCCTGGTCAAAAAACCCAGTGTCAGGCTGTACTGGAGTGGGGACGTCCTATACCAGGCCCCACTTTACAGTACAGCCATGACACGCTCCCGGTTTGAGGCCATCCGGAAATGTCTGCATTATTCCGATAATGCAGCATGTCCCCCCCGAGGTGATCCTGCCCATGACCGTCTGTACAAGATACGGCCGGTCATCGATCACTTTGGGGCCAAATTCATGGAGGCCTATGTACCTGGAAGAGAGGTCGCGGTTGATGAGTCTCTCATTGCGTTCAAGGGGAGACTCATTTTCCGCCAGTATGTGCCCTCAAAGCGGGCGAGGTATGGCGTGAAGCTATACAAAATTTGTGAGAGTACCTCAGGGTACACTTACAAATTTCGTGTATACGAGGGGCGAGATTCCCGGATTCAACCCCCAGAATGTCCCCCCACTCTGGGTGTTACCGGGAAACTTGTGTGGGACCTTATGTACCCACTGCTGGATAAGGGTTACCACCTTTACGTGGATAACTTTTATACCAGTATCCCCTTGTTCCAGTCCCTTGCCGCCAGATCCACGTCCGCTTGTGGGACCGTGCGGAAAAATCAACGCGGCCTCCCTGCCCACCCCCTCCAGGTACCTATCCCCAGGGGTGAGACCCGTGCCCTTACCACTGGAAACCTGTTGCTGGTCAGGTATAAGGACAAGAGGGATGTCCTTATGCTGTCCACAATTCATGGTAACGGCATCACCCCTGTCCCTGTGCGAGGTACCGCGGCAACGGTCCTCAAGCCCGATTGTATCGTCGCTTACAATCGGTATATGGGAGGAGTTGATCTCTCTGATCAAGTCCTCAAGCCATATAACGCCATGCGCAAAACCCGGGCATGGTACAAAAAAGTTGCGGTCTACTTGGTGCAGGTTGCCATGTACAACTCTTTTGTACTATCCCGAAGCGCTGGCAGCACAGGGACATTCCTCCAGTTCTATGAGGCAGTCCTCAAGGCCCTGATCTTTTCGGACCGGGAAAGAGCAGGCCGGAGTACCTTGGGAACTGTAGGTGCCCGGATCGTCCCTGGCCAACACTTTCCAGGTGTGGTCCCCCATACTGGAAAGAAGGGACGAACCCAAAAAAAGTGCAGAGTGTGTCGCAGGAGGGGGATACGGAAGGACACGACTACTCAGTGCGACACTTGCCCCGATCATCCGGGCCTCTGCATTGACGGTTGCTTCAGGGAGTATCACACTTCCATGGAGTACTAAATTTATATCCCAATTTAGCACTGACATCGGATAAAAAAAAACTGGTTCTCAGACTTGAGACACCCCAAAAAACCTAAAATAATTTATTAAAAGTAGACATATTAGGTATTGCACCGTCGGTAATAATCTCCTCTATAAAACTACCCCATGACCTAACCCCCCAGATTAACACGGTCAAGGAAAAAAAAAAAAAAAAGGTGCAAAAAAAGTTTTTTTTTTGTCACCTTACATAATAAAAAGTTTAATAGCAAGCGATCAAAAAGTCATATAGCCGCCCCAAAAAGTGCCAATAAAGCCGTCCGCTCATCCCACAAAAAATGAGCCCCCACATGAGATAATTGGATAAATTTTTTTTTACAAAAATGACCCTTAGACTTTAGAGATACCGCCAAAAAAATTTGAATCAAAAAAGATAATATAGTCTAAAACTTGACTTATCAGGTATTGCCGCGTCCGTAAGAATCTCCTCTATAAAAATACCCCATGACCCAACCCCCCAGATTAACACGGTCAAAAAAAAATAAAAAATAGGTGCAAAAAAAGATTTTTTTTGTCACCTTACATAACAAAAAGTTTAATAGCAAGCGATAAAAAAGTCATATAGCCCCCAAAATAGTGCCAATAAAACCGTCCGCTCATCCCGCAAAAAATGAGTCCCCACATGAGATAATTCGATAAAAAAAATAAAAAAAATGACCCTTAGACTTTAGAGATACCCAAAAAAAGATTTGTATCAAAAAAGATAATATAGTCAAAAACCTAAATAATTGTAAAAAAAAAAGTAGACTTATTAGGTATTGCCGCGTCCGTAAGAATCTCCTCTATAAAAATATCCCATTACCTAACCCCCCAGATTAACACAGTTAAAAAAAAAAAAAAAACGGTGCCAAAACCGCTATTTTTGGCACTTTTCCATTTCAATCCATTTTTTCCGGTAACAAAACAAGGGTTAACAACCAAACAAAACTTAATATTTATTACCCTGATACTGCAGTTTACAGAAACACCACATTTGTGGTCGTAAACTGCTGTATCAGTAAAAGGGAGGCCGCAAAAGGAAAGGACCGACATGGTTTCTGGAAGGCCGATTTTGATGGCCTTTTTTATTGACACCATGTCCCTTTTGAAGCCCCCCTGATGCACCCTAGAGTAAAAACTCCCCAAAACTGACCCCATCTAAGAAACTACACCCCTCAAGGTATTCAAAACTAATTATACAAACTTCATTAACCCTTTAGGTGTTCCTCAACAGTTAATGGCAAATGGAGATGAAATTTCAGAATTTCAATTTTTGGTAACCTTGCGTCACAAAAATGTAATATAGAGCAACCAAAAATCATATTTACCCTAAAAATAGTCCCCAAAAAAATGCCACCTTATCCCGTAGTTTCCAAAATGGGGTCACTTTTAGGGAGTTTCTACTCTAGGGGTGCATCAGGGGGCTTCAAATGGGACATGGTGTAAATAAACCAGTCCATAAAAATCAGCCCTCCAAAAACCAAACGGCGCACCTTTCCCTCTACGCCCCGCTGTGTGGCCGTACAGTAGTTTACGGCCACATATTGGGTGTTTCTGTAAACGGCAGAGTCAGGGCAATAAAGATACAGTCTTGTTTGGCTGTTAACCCTTGATTTGTTAGTGGAAAAAATGGGTTAAAATGGAAAATTAGACAAAAAAATGAAATTTGCAAATTTCATCCCCATTTGCCAATAACTCTTGCGCAACACCTAAAGGGTTAACGACATATGTAAAATCAGTTTTGAATACCTTGAGGGGTGTAGTTTCTTAGATGGGGTCACTTTTAGGGAGTTTCTACTCTAGGGGTGCATCAGGGGTCTTCAAATGGGACATGGTGTAAATAAACCAGTCCATAAAAATCAGCCCTCCAAAAACCAAACGGCGCACCTTTCCCTCTACGCCCCGCTGTGTGGCCGTACAGTAGTTTACGGCCACATATTGGGTGTTTCTGTAAACGGCAGAGTCAGGGCAAGAAAGATACAGTCTTGTTTGGCTGTTAACCCTTGATTTGTTAGTGGAAAAAATGGGTTAAAATGGAAAATTAGACAAAAAAATGAAATTTGCAAATTTCATCCCCATTTGCCAATAACTCTTGCGCAACACCTAAAGGGTTAACGACGTATGTAAAATCAGTTTTGAATACCTTGAGGGGTGTAGTTTCTTAGATGGGGTCACTTTTAGGGAGTTTCTACTCTAGGGGTGCATCAGGGGTCTTCAAATGGGACATGGTGTAAATAAACCAGTCCATAAAAATCAGCCCTCCAAAAACCAAACGGCGCACCTTTCACTCTATGCCCCGCTGTGTGGCCGTACAGTAGTTTACGGCCACATATTGGGTGTTTCTGTAAACGGCAGAGTCAGGGCAATAAAGATACAGTCTTGTTTGGCTGTTAACCCTTGATTTGTTATTGGAAAAAATGGGTTAAAATAAAAAATTTGACAAAAAAAAGAAATTCTCAAATTTCATCCCCATTTGCCAATAACTCTTGTGCAACACCTAAAGGGTTAACAACGTATGTAAAATCAGTTTTGAATACCTTGAGGGGTGTAGTTTCTTAGATGGGGTCATTTTTGGGTGGTTTCTATTATGTAAGCCTCGCAAAGTGACTTCAGACCTGAACTGGTCCCTAAAAATGTAGTTTTTGTAAATTGCTGAAAAATTTCAAGATTTGCTTCTAAACTTCTAAGCCTTATAACATCCCCAAAAAATAAAATATCATTCCCAAAACAATTCAAACATAAAGTAGACATATGGGGAATGTAAAGTCATCACAATTTTTGGGGGTATTACTATGTATTACAGAAGTAGAGAAACTGAAACTTTGAAATTTGCTAATTTTTCCAAAAATTTGTTAAATTAGGTATTTTTTGGTGCAAAAAAAAATATTTTTTTGACTTAATTTCACCAGTGTCATGAAGTACAATATGTGACGAAAAAACAATCTCAGAACGGCCTGGATAAGTCAAAGCATTTTAAAGTTATCAGCACTTAAAGTGACACTGGTCAGATTTGCAAAAAATGGCCTGGTCCTAAGGTGTAATAAGGCTGTGTCCTTAAGGGGTTAAAGGCATGTGGTCCTAAAATTTGGATCAGCTGAAAAACAGCCTGTTTCAGTTTAATCGTTATTTTCAATTAATTGAATGCTCAAAAAATGTCTTGTCTCACTCTCATTTCTTCTTGTTGCATGTTGAAGCTCTACTTGGAACCTTGTTAAGATCCAACAATGTAAAATATGATTTTTTGCCATTTTTCAAGTGGTCTTAAACTTTTGATCAGGACTGTATTTATTTTGAATTAAAGGAGCATCACTTGAAGTATATGCCGGATGCATAGGTAGTGGGATGGCCACTGTCTCACTTAGGGCTCTTTCACACTTGCGTTGTCCGGATCCGTTGTGTACTCCATTTGCCGGAATTACACGCCAGATCCGGAAAAACGCAAGTGAACTGAAAGAATTTGAAGACGGATCAGTCTTCAAAATGCGTTCAGTGTTACTATGGCAGCCAGGACGCTATTAAAGTCCTGGTTGCCATAGTAGTAGTGGGGAGCGGGGGAGCAGTATACTTACCACCCATGCGGCTCCCAGGGCGCTCCAGAATGACGTCAGAGCGCCCTATGCGCATGGATGATGTGATCCATGCGATCACGTCATCCATGCCTGTGGGGCGCCCTGATGTCACTCTGAAGCGCCCCGGGAGCCGCACGGACGGTAAGTATACTGCTCCCCCGCTCCCCAGTACACTTTACTATGGCAAACAGGACTTTAGCATCCTGGCAGCCATGGTAACCATTCAGAAAAAGCTAAACGTCGGATCCGGTAATGCGCCGAAACGACGTTTAGCTTAAGGCCGGATCCGGAATAATGCGTTATTCCGGATCCGGCCTTGCGGCAAGTGTTCAGGATTTTTGGCCGGAGCAAAAAGTGCAGCAGGCTGCGGTATTTTCTCCGGCCAAAAAACGTTCCGTTCCTGAACTGAAGACATCCTGATGCATCCTGAACGGATTTCTCTCCATTCAGAATGCATGGGGATAATCCTGATCAGGATTTTTCCGGCATAGAGCCTCGACGACGGAACTCTGTGCCGGAAAAGAACAACCCAAGTGTGAAAGAGCCCTTACATGAAGGGGACAAAGTTTTCTAGTCCTCAGATAACACTGGACATTGCATGCGGTGTCAGCACCATCCAGTCAAACAGCGGCATCCACTCTGTGATGAGTCAACACAGGTACAGTATGTTAAATGAGAGGGAAAAAGAGTAATGGCAGTAAATATAGAAAAAAGATTGCAGCACTCACCACTGAAAATCTTCTTTATTCCAAAATAACTATTAAAAGCGCCATTGGGGTACAGGATGCAGGGTAGATAGTAATTTAGTACTTATTACTTGATGCTCATCTTTAGAATTGCATTGATCAAAAAATACAGCTGCGTCCTCTCTACCCACATTTAAGGCAATTTCAGAACACTCCTGTTCTATGTCTATCTCAGAATCTATATTTATAGTTTTACTGCCATTTACTACACTTATTTACTGCCATTTACTACACTGACATGACTGAGCACCTATACCGCTGTTTTGTGCACACACTCCAGGTCCAGGAGGATGTGGTGGGAGTTGGTTGCTGTGCAGGATCTTGCGGTACAGTGTTGCAGTGCCAGTCAATGTCTCTACTCTTGCTGGAACAGAGTGATGGCATACAGGTGACAAAGTGATGGCATACATGGGGCATAGTGAGAGCGTGCAGAGTGATGGCATACAGGCGACAAGGTAATGGCATACAGACTGCAGAGTGATGGCATGCAGGCGACAAGGTAATGGCATACAGGAGGGGTGCACAACCTTTTTTGGTCTGAGGGCCACATTGTCATATCGTTCTATTTAAAGGGGCCACAAAAAAAGTCGATCAATGCTCCTGTGCATCGGCCTCAGGTGTCACCTTCAGCTGTTTCAGGAGCCGCTGCGCTCAGTGGAGCCCTGGAGAGTGCTGCGGGCTCCCGGCAGCTTTCCAAACTCAGTGCCGTACATCCAATAGCAGCTTCGCTTGGTACTACAGCTCAGCCTCATTGACTTGAACGATACTGAGCTGCAAATAGACCACGTGACCGATGTATGGTCAGCCTGGGAAGAGGCCACGGCGCTTATGGAGCACCTAGCCTCTTCTAACTGCTGCTTGGAGGGGGTCCCGGAAGTCAGACTCCCACAGATCTCATATTGATTGTCCAGAGAAACCCCTTTAATGACCATTATTTTATAAATTTAACACACTTTTTATTTTTTTACGTGAGACATAGGGCTTTTTAATGTTTTTCTAGCATTTTTCTTCTTTTTTAGTTTTATTTATAGAAAATTGTGCAAAAACTCATTCTTTTCATACTATACTGTAGGACCTTATTCTTTAATTATGCAAACAAGAGCCATTATGTAATGCAGTGTGATACAAGTTACGATGTGACATCTAATTATTTGCTACAGGACCATAATGGAATTTTTTTTTTATATGATGAACTCAATAAAGTGTAAATGTGGCTGTGGAAATGGCAAACCTCCGCCAATACAGTGTCCAGTTATTTATGAAGATGATGTCCCCCCTTCTTCTCTACGCTCTAATATCTTATTTTTCTCTTCTAAAATAGCAGAATGTGAGTGGGAATAATGGCAACTCTCATGGTTATTACGGGTAATAAGCTGCAGACTCAGAATCCAGAAGAATCCTATTTTGTTAACTCATTTTGCAGTTATTTGTGGCTGTGGTCAGATCATCTTGCACTGATCTCTTGTGGATGGAGCAACCTGCATTGATTCAATGTATCCGAATCTATTATAATAAACTGTCATGAAGGGACACCTTTATTAAAGAGACAGTAAATCCAAAATCCATCACATGACAAGTCCCTTTAATTTAAGTGAGATTTTCCTTTAAGTACTTCAGGCAATACATTAATTATCCAAAGAAATAAGTCACATACCCAGGACAGTGAGTCGGGCTGGTCGTGATCGGATGGCGGCCTGAATAGCCTGGCATTCATACAATGCATCATCCTGGAGCTCTGCACGTTGAATCTTTAAATGATGTTCGCCAGATGAATGGTCACCCTCTACAGAGTATCTGGGATAGCCTAAATGAGAGACAAGGTATATGAAACCCATTATGTAGAACTTGTGTAGCATTACATGCCTAACAACAAAGTAAGTCATTCAGCTTTTGCAGCTTGTTACTAGCCCCGAATAGCTGTGCTAACTCCAAATACACTGATCTAGATTCACCCCACCAACTTTTTCTAGGCAGTATACTCCAGTGGTGGCTAAGAACTTTGAGTATTTATTATGCAGAGTCCTGGGCAGCTCAGGATAACCCCATTCATGAACAATGGCTTTATACCATGGTGTAAGATCACCAGAACAAGACTGTGGGGTAAAGGTTCAAACAAACTCTGTTGGGACCTCTGAAGAAGGCAGATATGAATCAGGGGTGTAACTACCATAGCGGCAGACCATGCGACTGCTATGGGGCTCAGGGCAAGAGGGGGCCTGGTATTAGTTGGGATTATCCCCTCTTCTACTGGAGGTGAAAATTTGGTCATGACTCTACCCTCTAAAGGAACAACTTTTAGCAAATGAGGCAGTGGGAAAAATGGCCCAAGGGTAATCGAAAAGGGTTTAGGCATTAACGCTTCTGTCCTGTGTGGGACCTGGTTTGATCTTTGCGATGGGGCCCTCTATGTACGCCACTGATTATGAATACATAGAATTTGGTCATGTTACATTATTTTGCTCTCCCGAACTTTGACTGTGATACACTGTAACAATCTACTGGTGAAAATAGTATCAAAATATATCACTATCAAAAAACAACTAGCAATGAAGTTGCAATAGAAGTTACACATGTTCCATACCAGAAAGATCTCTTCCGACGCCTAGTGCCAGTCCATCTTTGATCCAGAGAACGACACCATGATAACCAGGGATGGCACACGGTAAACTCACCGGCCTCCCGGCCACTACCACTTGATCCTGCGGTTGTTGGGTGAAGGAAGAAGACTGACCTACAGAGAGAGAACAGTTAAAGATAATCACTAAGGTCATTTGCAAGAAAACACTTTGGTGTCTATTGTATACAGGCCACATAAGCAATTTGCGTTTCTGTACATGCAAAATGTATAATCCCAGACAAGGATGTTGCCCACAGACCAGCAAATTATGGTCTCAACTGTATTAAACATCATGTTTTCCAGCAAACAGCAGCAATGCATCCTCTTACAGAACAGACCTGGAATGGTTACATAATACACACGGCCTAAGAGAAGAGATGGATCATCAAAAACCCCACATGAGAGGTTCACCAGTTGCAGTACCTCAGACCTGGGGGATATCTGCAAATTGTTTTATCATTAATATGATGGCAAATGGTTGCCTGGAACAAGGCTAACCAGTCTGTTCCTTCTCTCTTGGTAGGAATGGGCTGGTCCCACTTCCTACCAGGACGGGGAGTTCATGTGCAGATACAAAAACAAGAGGAAGCACACTACAGAGCTACTGCAAGAGATTCTCCAGAGAGATCAATGTAATCCAACCTCAAGCAAACACTTGAGAAACAAGACAGCAGAGTGAATAGCTGAAAACTGCATTCCAGACACTGCTCTAAGGTGTGGGACTATGGTTTAGACACCCATCACCTAAGACTACTACTAGGCCAGTGGGACTATGGTTTAGACACCCATCACCTAAGACTACTACTAGGCCAGTTAAAGCTAAAGTTTAGATCTGATATAGGACATCTACACTCTCAAGTGCTAAGTTCCAGCCATCCCACCTGCCTCCATACTTCCTTTACTGGTGCCAGAAAATGCACTTTGACTCTGCTGCTATTTGATGTATACTTAAAGTTATACTTTGCAGTTAAAAAGAGACTGTTATGAATTCACTTCTGGCATCATTCTTCAAATTTAATTTCCACTGCTCAGATCCCCAGGGAGCAACGGCCTGAGGGAGTACACTGTGACACAATATCTCATCAGGGCCACTACCACTCCCATCCTCTGCGCCAGCTCCTCAGGGGCTCACTGCACATTCATAAGATACAACATTGTAGCTCTTGACATGAGACATTAATTTGAACTGTACACATATTAAAGGTCCTCTCCATTCACAGCTGTAACTTGAAGCTTGAGACAGATCTATTCATGAAAATTGAGCCTCAATTCTACTGCGCATGCCGTTTGCCCCATTTACTTGTGCAAAACTGGTGCTTATTACATCTGAAATCTCTGCCAACTCATTGCTGGAGTGGATTTCAATTCTGGTGCACAAACAGCAGACATTGGTTGGGTGTTCTGCTAGCTGGGTTTTCTTTTTTATTAAGCCCGGCGTGTGAAATGCTTTGTAAATGACCCCCTATGCATCACACCTGATGCAATATTCTGTGCAAAGTAAGCCATTTAATAGTTGGTATGAACTTAGGTTAGACAGTGTAAAGATGTACAAAATGTATCATCCAGCCTGAGCCACTGTGATAAATCTGGTGCATCTTTAGACTGTCTAGTCTAAGGCTACTTTCACACTTGCGTTCAGAGCGGATCCGTCTGGTGTCTGCACCGACGGATCCGCTCCTATAATGCAGACGATGGGATCCGTTCAGAACGGATCCGTCTGCATTATAGTTTAGAAAAAATTCTAAGTGTGAAAGTTGCTCAGACGGATCCGTCCAGACTTTACATTGAAAGTCAAAGGGGGATGGATCAGTTTGAAATTGAGGCATATTGTGTCAACTTCAAACGGATCTGTCCCCATTGACTTACATTGTAAGTCTGGACGGATCCGTTTGCCTCCGCACGGCCAGGCGGACACCCGAATGCTGCAAGCAGTGTTCAGGTGTCCGCCTGCTGAGCGGAGCGGAGGACAAACGCTGCCAGACTGATGCATTCTGAGCGGATCCGCATCCACTCAGAATGCATTAGGGCTGGACGGATGCGTTCGGGGGCGCTTGTGAGAGCCTTCAAACGGAACTCACAAGCGGAGCCCCGAACGCTAGTGTGAAAGTAGCCTAAGGGGGTAATGTATTAATGTTACTTCTTGATCTCATGTTTTTGAGGTTCCTGACATGGGTTGCACTTGTTTTACAAAATGCTGCATGCCAATTGTGAGATTCATGTCGTACAATAAGGATTTTTCAGTCTAATCATAGTAATTACAAAGGTTCCATCAGTCTGTACTCCACCACGAGACTTGAGTACACTTGCAACTTTTTACCAAAAAACACAAATGTAAATCTGGCAAAAAATGATGCTTCGCTCATAGGACATCTGACTTTCCCTTAGTAATTGTGAACTGCTGGTTATTGGGTAAGTCACACTACAAATGACGAAAATAAATCATACATTTTGCGCAAGTGCCTTCAGTGACAAAACAAAAAAAAATCACTCCACTTTTCTGGTGCAGAACATTTGATACATTACCCCTTATTATTAGAAAATCTGTCCCCATGACTTCACACAGTGCAGAATACAGAGTACATACAGGATAAAGTCGTTATTTGTATTGTAGGACCTCTGTCTGGAGGTATACTGTACATTACTCTGTGAAGTATCATGAAATGGATTAAGCCCCTGGATTCCCCTTTAAGATCCTTAAACGCATAAATTTAGCTCTGGAGTTTTTTTAACCACAGCTGTTTTTTTTTTCTTCATGGTGTTTTCCCCTATGGAATAAGTGATAAAAAAAAACACCTAAAAAAACTAAGAGCTCCAGATGCTGCATCTTTATTTTAAAAGAAGAAATGCCACCTAATGAACAAAAATGTGTCATGTGTCCTTCAGCTAATGTTTCGAAATGGTATTTTTATGGCAAAATCGCTACCAAAAATGCAAGAGCAGAAATGACACTAAAAATGCGAAACGAGCATCTCATGAAAATGAGTGGACAAAAATGTCCCATGCAGTGATCACTGCAAAAGGTTAATTTAATATTAAAGGTTGTGATTTAATGTCATAGTAGTCTATTCTGAGCACTTTGCATATCCCAAATGGTTATGTATGGGCAACATATAGTTAACACTGGCTGTCCTAGTTAAATTTCCGAGGTGACGGCTGGTCCTACTCCATTGTTAGGAAGTTTTTGCTGATAGAGCTAGAGGCAAAGTGCACTCCTGTGAACTAAGCCCAGAGAGAAGTCTGGTCCAGGAAATCTACAACCCTGAGGCTAAAGGCTACTTTCACACCAGCGGCAGGACGGATCCGACAGGCTGTTCACCCTGTCGGATCTGTCCTGCCGCTATTTCGCCGGACCGCCGCTCCGTCCCCATTGACTATAATGGAGCCGGAGCTCTGGCGCAGTGCACGGCAAGAGGCCGCAGGACTAAAAGTACTGCATGTCCGACTTTTTAATCGGTGGCCTCTCACCGCGCACTGCCGTGCTGCGCTGGAGCTCCGCCCCGTCCCCATTATTGTCGATGGGGACGGAGCGGCGGTCCGGTGAAATAGCGGCAGGACGGATTCGAGAGGGTGAACAGCCTGTTGGATCCATCCTGCCGCTAGTGTGAAAATAGCCAAAAGCTGCTGGAAAGACTACTCCTGAGAGAAAGAGAACAGAGTTTTTTTTGAGAATGACTTCAAAGGTTGTGCCTGGAAAGACAGTAAGATACCGTAATTTTATGGCAATAGGAATTTACGGTGTCCACCTCATTTTGAGATGGACTGGCCATCCAGATCTAAGATCTGCACCCTACAGCCTTGGAATTGCAGAAAGAGTTAATGAGAACGGAATTGCACGTCTGTGGTTATTCACGGCGATAGTAAAGTGTACTTAGAGTAAGATTCTGAGGATTACTACCATTATTATTACTGCCTATACACAGCTATTGAGAAATAACACTGTAATATACTTTGCAACTGTGCCTATTGCTACTATATGCACTACTATTCTCATCATCAATTCAGTAAAGAGAGACTTAATTTATTGTAAACAAATGGGCCTGGTCATTGACTTCATCATCCATCTACCAGCCCCGACATTTGCCCAACTGCCTTGTAATCATCTACCTAACATCAAGGGGTACCCCAACTAACTCCAGGCAGAATCCCTAGAAAGCCCATGGTGTGCCCCAAGGAAAAAAAGGGTGCGCCTTCCATTCCCTGCACAGCCGCAGGGAGCACTGGAGTGAGAACCGCCACCGTGAATCAACTACTAACGGAGTCGAACAATGGAAATAACTAGCGGTGAAGTGAATATGGACTTATGTGGCTAAGAGGTCTTTGAGTCTCCTTAGGCACTGGGGCAAATCCTACATCCCCCCAATAGCCATGTCACTGTGTGCAGCATGTTCCTGCCCTATGAGATTACGGCCACCATCATACCCTGCATATCCTGGTAACAGCTTTCATGTAGCATAAGATGCTGCTCTTTATACTGCTCAGCAACTGGATTTGATGTCTACAATCTGCTAATGAATTATAAATGAGCAGAACGGCGAGACGCTTTTTTTTTCATTAAAAAAACGAATTCCATTATGTAACTCACAATAGAATTTTTTTTTCCCCCAAGTTCATAAAAAACGATAATAATCTTGGTTTTATTTAAATTGTGAGCCCTCAAATGAATAATCGCGCCGAGTACAACCTAATAACATGTTTTCTGTGGAAGTATTACAGGCGAATTGATTCTCTCTTTGGGAGAGATGATTGCGGTAGGAGGTCTGTGTGTTCTGGCATTATGTCTGCCTCGAGTGTTTGACTCCAAGGCCTTTCTCTCCACCACCTTTTGATTGAGGCATTTCAAGGACGAAGATGCGACGGACAATGAGAGGCAGAAATTATCTTGTGTGATGTTTGATGCCTTTTGTACAATCACACAATTATTGATTAGCCCGGAAGAAGCATTGGTCAACAAGTCTATCATCACTGGGAGATAAAAGGCATTCCTATCATATGACGGCGAGGAGCTCATTCCACTTACGGTATGTTGTATGAGACACAAGGGATTCAGGTATTGATCCATTGCAAATATGATTCAAAGTGCAACATATTTATCAAAGCATTGCGCCATCTCTCCGTCGTGCGGAGGGTTAGCAGGCCACAATGGTCACCGTCCTGGGCAGTAAGCCCAGAGAGAAGTCTGGTCCAGGAAATCTATAATCCTGAGGCTAAAGGCTACCTATTGGCTGCAAAAATCCCCTTGTTGCCTGATGTTTTGATCCATGTGAAGGGAAAAGACAGCGGTGGCTGTGCAGGGATCTGGAGTGACGCAGGTGTCGGGGAGCGGGGTAAGTATGATCCATAGGAGGGGCCCCAGCATTGTGGGGGGACATTTTTAGAATTGCATAACCACTTTAACCCTTTACGAAAAATGTATAAAAACCAATTGAAATAAAGGATTTTTTATCCCAAAATTAGTAGAATGTAACAAAATAACAAAAATTGCCTTAACCTTTAACTTAATAAAAGTGCTGTGTAAAAGTTTGTGTCCTCTCCCAGCTTATGCATGCATAATGTGGCTGAATTCCACAGTCCTGCAGGGATGATGACATCTACTCCACCCAGATGTGAAAGAAAGATCTAAAGCTAGAAAGCTTTTAGTTCCAATGTTTGCTACAACAGGTGGTACCGTTATTGAATGTTAGGCTGAGTCTCCATGTTCCAGTTTTTGATGCCAAAGCCAGGGACATAGTTACATAGTTAATACGGTTGAAAAAAGACATACGTCCTTAAAGTTCAACCAAGGGGTAGGTGGGGATGCGAATCCCAAAAGGAATTGAGACTCAGATTTCTACACGTTTTCATAAACATTAAAGGGGTTGTTCGGGATTGGGGACTTTGGTTTAAGTGGACCCCAGACACCTAAACAGTCCATACATGTATGTTCTACCTTTATATGCATTTTGTAAAAATGTGAAATTCTGAAAAATTGGAGTCGGAAGTGAAGATTTTCTCAAAGTGGGTGACATACCGGGCCCCTTTGTGTGGAGCGAAGCCTCTTCTTCCGCTTCGCAAGGAGCCCGGTGATGTCACCGCCAGCCACACTCCTTATGCAGAGCGCACGGAGGGAAGTAACTAGGCAGCAACACACAGCACTAAGCCACGCCCCTCTGGTCCGGTGACGTCACCGGCACAGAAGCTAATTATTCAGAGCACATTGAGTGCGTGTCAGAAGGGAGGGACTGAGCGTGCAGGCGTAAGATCAGGCGGGTTTAGGGGCGTAACTAAGAAGGGAGAGGGATATGTGCGGCAGGAGGCGGAATGTCAATGAGGGGGGCGGATGCACGGAGGAGTTGTTAGTAATATGATGGACAGCTCAAACAACGCGATGCTGAGCTGCGCTAGGACCCACAAGGCAGTGTGGCAGGAAGTTACAGCACATGTAACATACATGTAAACAATCATTGGGGGAACGTCGGAGCCCTAGAGAAGTGGTAAAAATACATTAAAACATCATGGGGGACCTTGCATCAGCTAAATATGGTGAGATAACATTTTTTTTTTTTATATCCCGGACAACCCCTTTAATGTTTTTTACTTTTAAGACTTTGTCTAAACCCTTTTTGAAACTGTCCACTGTTCCTGCTGTGACCACGTCCTGAGGAAGTCTATTCCACAGATTACAGTAAAGACATTTTGACGCTTCCAGAGACTGAACTTTTTCTCTCCAATTGATGGCAGTGGCCCTTGTCTTTTGGGCGCATTTTAAATAGGACAGCTTTTCACCGTATTTTTTGTATGGCCTATTTATATATTTGTCTAGGTTAATCATGTCCCCCCTTAGACGTCTCTTCTCAAGACTAAATAACTTCACTTCTTTTGATCTTTATTCATCACTAAGACCCTCCATTCACCTTACCAGTTTAGTCGCTCTTCTCTGTACTTTTTCCAGCTTTAGTGCGTCCTATCTATGTACTGGTGCCCAGAACTGAACTGCATATTCTAGATGAGGCCGCACCAACACTTTGTAAAGTGGTCGTTTAATGCATGACAATATCCTGGTGGCCTTAGAAGCAGCTGATTGACATTGTATGCTCTAATTTAATCTACCATCCACAAGGACACCCAAATCCTTCTCTATAAGTGACTCTCCCAGTGTTACATCACCTGGGACATATGAACCACAGAGATTATTACTACCAAGATGCATAACTTTACATTTGTCCACATTGAACCTCATTTGCCAAGTTGATGCCCAACCACTCAGAGTGTTCAAGTAAGATTGTAGTTTATGGACATCTTCCATAGACTGTACAGTTCTACATAGCTTAGTGTCATCTGCAAAAATAGATATGGTGCTATTAATCCCGTCCTTGATATCATTAATAAATAAATTAAATAATAAAGGGCCCAGCACTGAACCTTGGGGTACACCACTTATAACCTGGGACCATTCTGAATAGGAATCATTGACCACAACTCTCTGGACACAGTCCTTCAGCCAGTTTTCAATCCAATTACAAACTATACTTTCCAAGCCTATAGACTTTACTTTTACCTATTAAACGTCTATGAGGGACAGTATCAAAAGCCTTTGCAAAATCCAGAAACACTACATCCACAGATGCCCCTCTGTCCAAGCTACTACTCACCTCCTCATAAAAACAAATCAGGTTAGTCGGACAACTTCTATCCTTGGTAAACCCATGCTGGTTATCACTTATAATATTATTTATAGTCACATACTCCTGTATATAGTCCCTTAAGAGTCCTTCAAACATTTTTCCCACAGCAGAAGTTAAACTAACTGGTCTATAATTACCTGTAGAGAATCTTTAAAAATTATAAACAGGGGCACAGCAATGACTGAACTGAGCTCTTTAAGCACTCTTGGGTGTAATCCTACTGGACCCGGATAGGGATGAGCGAACTCGAACTGTATAGTTCGGGTTCGTACCGAATTTTGGGGTGTCCGTGACACGGACCCGAACCCGGACATTTTCGTAAAAGTCCGGGTTCGGTGTTCGTCGCTTTCTTCGCGCTTTTGTGACGCTTTCTTGGCGCTTTTTGAAAGGCTGCTAAGCAGCCAATCAACAAGCGTCATACTACTTGCCCCAAGAGGCCATCACAGCCATGCCTACTATTGGCATGGCTGTGATTGGCCAGAGCACCATGTGACCCAGCCTCTATTTAAGCTGGAGTCACATAGCGCCGCCCGTCACTCTGCTCTGATTAGCGTAGGGAGAGGTTGCGGCTGCGACAGTAGGGCGAGATTAGGCAGATTAACTCCTCCAAAGGACTTGATTAACTGATCGATCTGCAGCTGTGGATCATTGAGCTGCTGATCCTCAATTGCTCACTGTTTTTAGGCTGCCCAGACCGTTTGTCAGTCACATTTTTCTGGGGTGATCGGCGGCCATTTTGTGTCTTGTGGTGCGCCAGCACAAGCTGCGACCAAGTGCATTTAACCCTCAATGGTGTGGTTGTTTTTTGGCTAAAGCCTACATCAGGGTGAAGCTGTCACACCAAGTGCATTTAACCAGCAATAGTCTGTTCATTTTTTGGCCATATACAAAATCAGGGGCAAGCTGCGCCTGTCACCAAGTGCATTTAACCCTCAATGGTGTGGTTGTTTTTTGGCTAAAGCCTACATCAGGGTGAAGCTGTCACACCAAGTGCATTTAACCAGCAATAGTCTGTTCATTTTTTGGCCATATACAAAATCAGGGGCAAGCTGCGCCTGTCACCAAGTGCATTTAACCCTCAATGGTGTGGTTGTTTTCTGGCTAAAGCCTACATCAGGGTGAAGCTGTCACACCAAGTGCATTTAACCAGCAATAGTCTGTTTATTTTTTGGCCATATACTACATCAGGGGCAAGCTGCGCCCGTCACCAAGTGCATTTAACCCTCAGTAGTGTGGTTGGTCAAGCTGTGACACCAAGTGCATTTAACCAGCAATAGTCTGTTCATTTTTTGGCCATATACTACATCAGGGGCAAGCTGCGCCCGTCACCAAGTGCATTTAACCAGCAATAGTGTGGTTATTTTTTGGCCATATCCCAGTCTAATTCTGTCACTAAATCCATACCGGTCACCCAGCGCCTAAATACTAGGCCTCAAATTTATATCCCGCTAAATCTCTCGTTACCGCTGTGCTGTTGTAGCTGGGAAAGTTATTTAGTGTCCGTCAAAGCACATTTTTTGTTCTGGGTTGAAGTACAATTCCCAATTTAGCAATTTCATAATTTAGTGGTTTCTGCTATATCAGAGCTATTTGAAATCTATCCCTAAAAGGGTATATAATATTCAAGGTGCACATTGGGTCATTCAGAATAACTTCACACACACCCGCTACTGTGTATTTTCAAGTCTAATTCTGTCACTAAACCCATACCTGTCACCCAGCGCCTAAATACTAGGCCTCAAATTTATATCCTGCTAAATCTCTCGTTACCGCTGTCCTGTTGTAGCTGGGAAAGTTATTTAGTGTCCGTCAAAGCACATTTTTTGTTCTGGGTTGAAGTACAATTCCCAATTTAGCAATTTCATAATTTAGTGGTTTCTGCTATATCAGAGCTATTTGAAATCTATCCCTAAAAGGGTATATAATATTCAAGGTGCACATTGGGTCATTCAGAATAACTTCACACACACCCGCTACTGTGTATTTCCAAGTCTAATTCTGTCACTAAACCCATACCTGTCACCCAGCGCCTAAATACTAGGCCTCAAATTTATATCCTGCTAAATCTCTCGTTACCGCTGTACTGTTGTTGCTTGGAAAGATATTTAGTGTCCGTCAAAGCACATTTTTTGTTCTGGGTTGAAGTACAATTCCCAATTTAGCAATTTCATAATTTAGTGGTTTCTGCTATATCAGAGCTATTTGAAATCTATCCCTAAAAGGGTATATAATATTCAAGGTGCACATTGGGTCATTCAGAATAACTTCACACACACCCGCTACTGTGTATTTTCAAGTCTAATTCTGTCACTAAACCCATACCTGTCACCCAGCGCCTAAATACTAGGCCTCAAATTTATATCCTGCTAAATCTCTCGTTACCGCTGTCCTGTTGTAGCTGGGAAAGTTATTTAGTGTCCGTCAAAGCACATTTTTTCTTCTGGGTTGAAATACAATTCCCAATTTAGCAATTTCATAATTTAGTGGTTTCTGCTATATCAGAGCTATTTGAAATCTATCCCTAAAAGGGTAGATCATATTGAAGGTGCACATAGGGTCATTCAGAATAACTTCACACACACCCGCTACTGTGTATTTCCAAGTCTAATTCTGTCACTAAACCCATACCTGTCACCCAGCGCCTAAATACTAGGCCTCAAATTTATATCCCGCTAAATCTCTCGTTACCGCTGTCCTGTTGTAGCTGGGAAAGTTATTTAGTGTCCGTCAAAGCACATTTTTTGTTCTGGGTTGAAGTACAATTCCCAATTTAGCAATTTCATAATTTAGTGGTTTCTGCTATATCAGAGCTATTTGAAATCTATCCCTAAAAGGGTATATAATATTCAAGGTGCACATTGGGTCATTCAGAATAACTTCACACACACCCGCTACTGTGTATTTCCAAGTCTAATTCTGTCACTAAACCCATACCTGTCACCCAGCGCCTAAATACTAGGCCTCAAATTTATATCCTGCTAAATCTCTCGTTACCGCTGTACTGTTGTTGCTTGGAAAGATATTTAGTGTCCGTCAAAGCACATTTTTTGTTCTGGGTTGAAGTACAATTCCCAATTTAGCAATTTCATAATTTAGTGGTTTCTGCTATATCAGAGCTATTTGAAATCTATCCCTAAAAGGGTATATAATATTCAAGGTGCACATTGGGTCATTCAGAATAACTTCACACACACCCGCTACTGTGTATTTTCAAGTCTAATTCTGTCACTAAACCCATACCTGTCACCCAGCGCCTAAATACTAGGCCTCAAATTTATATCCTGCTAAATCTCTCGTTACCGCTGTACTGTTGTTGCTGGGCAAGATATTTAGTGTCCGTCAAAGCACATTTTTTGTTCTGGGTTGAAATACAATTCCCAATTTAGCAATTTCATAATTTAGTGGTTTCTGCTATATCAGAGCTATTTGAAATCTATCCCTAAAAGGGTATATAATATTCAAGGTGCACATTGGGTCATTCAGAATAACTTCACACACACCCGCTACTGTGTATTTCCAAGTCTAATTCTGTCACTAAACCCATACCTGTCACCCAGCGCCTAAATACTAGGCCTCAAATTTATATCCTGCTAAATCTCTCGTTACCGCTGTACTGTTGTTGCTGGGCAAGATATTTAGTGTCCGTCAAAGCACATTTTTTGTTCTGGGTTGAAATACAATTCCCAATTTAGCAATTTCATAATTTAGTGGTTTCTGCTATATCAGAGCTATTTGAAATCTATCCCTAAAAGGGTATATAATATTCAAGGTGCACATTGGGTCATTCAGAATAACTTCACACACACCCGCTACTGTGTATTTCCAAGTCTAATTCTGTCACTAAACCCATACCTGTCACCCAGCGCCTAAATACTAGGCCTCAAATTTATATCCTGCTAAATCTCTCGTTACCGCTGTACTGTTGTTGCTGGGCAAGATATTTAGTGTCCGTCAAAGCACATTTTTTGTTCTGGGTTGAAATACAATTCCCAATTTAGCAATTTCATAATTTAGTGGTTTCTGCTATATCAGAGCTATTTGAAATCTATCCCTAAAAGGGTATATAATATTCAAGGTGCACATTGGGTCATTCAGAATAACTTCACACACACCCGCTACTGTGTATTTCCAAGTCTAATTCTGTCACTAAACCCATACCTGTCACCCAGCGCCTAAATACTAGGCCTCAAATTTATATCCTGCTAAATCTCTCGTTACCGCTGTACTGTTGTTGCTGGGCAAGATATTTAGTGTCCGTCAAAGCACATTTTTTGTTCTGGGTTGAAATACAATTCCCAATTTAGCAATTTCATAATTTAGTGGTTCCTGCTATATCAGAGCTATTTGAAATCTATCCCAAAAAGGGTATATAATATTCAAGGTGCACATAGGGTCATTCAGAATAACTTCACACACACGCTTCTGTGCATTTCCAAGTCTAATTCTGTCACTAAATCCATACCGGTCACCCAGCGCCTAAATACTAGGCCTCAAATTTATATCCCGCTGAATTTGAATACAATACATTGGGCCAAATAATATATTTGTTGTTGTGGTGAACCATAACAATGAGAAAAACATCTAGTAAGGGACGCGGACGTGGACATGGTCGTGGTGGTGTTAGTGGACCCTCTGGTGCTGGGAGAGGACGTGGCCGTTCTGCCACATCCACACGTCCTAGTGTACCAACTACCTCAGGTCCCAGTAGCCGCCAGAATTTACAGCGATATATGGTGGGGCCCAATGCCGTTCTAAGGATGGTAAGGCCTGAGCAGGTACAGGCATTAGTCAATTGGGTGGCCGACAGTGGATCCAGCACGTTCACATTATCTCCCACCCAGTCTTCTGCAGAAAGCGCACAGATGGCGCCTGAAAACCAACCCCATCAGTCTGTCACATCACCCCCATGCATACCAGGGAAACTGTCTCAGCCTCAAGTTATGCAGCAGTCTCTTATGCTGTTTGAAGACTCCGCTGGCAGGGTTTCCCAAGGGCATCCACCTAGCCCTTCCCCAGCGGTGAAAGACATAGAATGCACTGACGCACAACCACTTATGTTTCCTGATGATGAGGACATGGGAATACCACCTCAGCATGTCTCTGATGATGACGAAACACAGGTGCCAACTGCTGCGTCTTTCTGCAGTGTGCAGACTGAACAGGAGGTCAGGGATCAAGACTGGGTGGAAGACGATGCAGGGGACGATGAGGTCCTAGACCCCACATGGAATGAAGGTCGTGCCACTGACTTTCACAGTTCGGAGGAAGAGGCAGTGGTGAGACCGAGCCAACAGCGTAGCAAAAGAGGGAGCAGTGGGCAAAAGCAGAACACCCGCCGCCAAGAGACTCCGCCTGCTACTGACCGCCGCCATCTGGGACCGAGCACCCCAAAGGCAGCTTCAAGGAGTTCCCTGGCATGGCACTTCTTCAAACAATGTGCTGACGACAAGACCCGAGTGGTTTGCACGCTGTGCCATCAGAGCCTGAAGCGAGGCATTAACGTTCTGAACCTGAGCACAACCTGCATGACCAGGCACCTGCATGCAAAGCATGAACTGCAGTGGAGTAAACACCTTAAAACCAAGGAAGTCACTCAGGCTCCCCCTGCTACCTCTTCTGCTGCTGCCGCCTCGGCCTATTCTGCTGCTGCCGCCTCGGCCTCTTCCTCCGCCTCTGGAGGAACGTTGGCACCTGCCGCCCAGCAAACAGGGGATGTACCACCAACACCACCACCACCACCTCCGTCACCAAGCGTCTCAACCATGTCACACGCCAGCGTTCAGCTCTCCATCTCACAAACATTTGATAGAAAGCGTAAATTCCCACCTAGCCACCCTCGATCCCTGGCCCTGAATGCCAGCATTTCTAAACTACTGGCCTATGAAATGCTGTCATTTAGGCTGGTGGACACAGACAGCTTCAAACAGCTCATGTCGCTTGCTGTCCCACAGTATGTTGTTCCCAGCCGGCACTACTTCTCCAAGAGAGCCGTGCCTTCCCTGCACAACCAAGTATCCGATAAAATCAAGTGTGCACTGCGCAACGCCATCTGTAGCAAGGTCCACCTAACCACAGATACGTGGACCAGTAAGCACGGCCAGGGACGCTATATCTCCCTAACTGCACACTGGGTAAATGTAGTGGCAGCTGGGCGCCAGGCGGAGAGCTGTTTGGCGCACGTCCTTCCGCCGCCAAGGATCGCAGGGCAACATTCTTTGCCTCCTGTTGCCACCTCCTCCTTCTCGGCTTCCTCCTCCTCTTCTTCCACCTGCTCATCCAGTCAGCCACACACCTTCACCACCAACTTCAGCACAGCCCGGGGTAAACGTCAGCAGGCCATTCTGAAACTCATATGTTTGGGGGACAGGCCCCACACCGCACAGGAGTTGTGGCGGGGTATAGAACAACAGACCGACGAGTGGTTGCTGCCGGTGAGCCTCAAGCCCGGCCTGGTGGTGTGTGATAATGGGCGAAATCTCGTTGCAGCTCTGGGACTAGCCAATTTGACGCACATCCCTTGCTTGGCGCATGTGCTGAATTTGGTGGTGCAGAAGTTCATTCACAACTACCCCGACATGTCAGAGCTGCTGCATAAAGTGCGGGCCGTCTGTTCGCGCTTCCGGCGTTCACATCCTGCCGCTGCTCGCCTGTCTGCGCTACAGCGTAACTTCGGCCTTCCCGCTCACCGCCTCATATGCGACGTGCCCACCAGGTGGAACTCCACCTTGCACATGCTGGACAGACTGTGCGAGCAGCAGCAGGCCATAGTGGAGTTTCAGCTGCAGCACGCACGGGTCAGTCGCACTACAGAACAGCACCACTTCACCACCAATGACTGGGCCTCCATGCGAGACCTGTGTGCCCTGTTGCGCTGTTTCGAGTACTCCACCAACATGGCCAGTGGCGATGACACCGTTATCAGCGTTACAATACCACTTCTATGTCTCCTTGAGAAAACACTTAGGGCGATGATGGAAGAGGAGGTGGCCCAGGAGGAGGAGGAGGAGGAGGAGGAAGAGGGGTCATTTTTAGCACTTTCAGGCCAGTCTCTTCGAAGTGACTCAGAGGGAGGTTTTTGGCAACAGCAGAGGCCAGGTACAAATGTGGCCAGCCAGGGCCCACTACTGGAGGACGAGGAGGACGAGGATGAGGAGGAGGTGGAGGAGGATGAGGATGAAGCATGGTCACAGCGGGGTGGCACCCAACGCAGCTCGGGTCCATCACTGGTGCGTGGCTGGGGGGAAAGGCAGGACGATGACGATACGCCTCCCACAGAGGACAGCTTGTCCTTACCCCTGGGCAGCCTGGCACACATGAGCGACTACATGCTGCAGTGCCTGCGCAACGACAGCAGAGTTGCCCACATTTTAACCTGTGCGGACTACTGGGTTGCCACCCTGCTGGATCCACGCTACAAAGACAATGTGCCCACCTTACTTCCTGCACTGGAGCGTGATAGGAAGATGCGCGAGTACAAGCGCACGTTGGTAGACGCGCTACTGAGAGCATTCCCAAATGTCACAGGGGAACAAGTGGAAGCCCAAGGCCAAGGCAGAGGAGGAGCAAGAGGTCGCCAAGGCAGCTGTGTCACGGCCAGCTCCTCTGAGGGCAGGGTTAGCATGGCAGAGATGTGGAAAACTTTTGTCAACACGCCACAGCTAACTGCACCACCACCTGATACGCAACGTGTTAGCAGGAGGCAACATTTCACTAACATGGTGGACCAGTACGTGTGCACACCCCTCCACGTACTGACTGATGGTTCGGCCCCATTCAACTTCTGGGTCTCTAAATTGTCCACGTGGCCAGAGCTAGCCTTTTATGCCTTGGAGGTGCTGGCCTGCCCGGCAGCCAGCGTTTTGTCTGAACGTGTATTCAGCACGGCAGGGGGCGTCATTACAGACAAACGCAGCCGCCTGTCTACAGCCAATGTGGACAAGCTGACGTTCATAAAAATGAACCAGGCATGGATCCCACAGGACCTGTCCGTCCCTTGTCCAGATTAGACATTAACTACCTCCCCATAACCATATATTATTGGACTCCAGGGCACTTCCTCATTCAATCCTATTTTTATTTTCATTTTACCATTATATTGCAAGGCTACCCAAAGTTGAATGAACCTCTCCTCTGCCTGTGTGCTAGGCCTAAATATATGCCAATGGATTGTTGCAGTGGTGGCTGACGTGAAGCCTCATTCTCTGCTATGACATGCAGACTGATTCTCTGGTGACATGAAGCCAGATTGTCTGTTACGGGACCTCTCTCCTCTGCCTGGGTGCTGGGCCTGAATTTATGACAATGGACTGTTGCAGTGGTGGGTGACGTGAAGCCTGATTCTCTGCTATGACATGCAGACTGATTCTCTGGTGACATGAAGCCAGATCCTCTGTTACGGGACCTCTCTCCTCTGCCTGGGTGCTGGGCCTAAATTTATGAAAATGGACTGTTGCAGTGGTGGGTGACGTGAAGCCTCATTCTCTGCTATGACATGCAGACTGATTCTCTGCTGACATGAAGCCAGATCGTCTGTTACGGGACCTCTCTCCTCTGCCTGGGTGCTGGGCCTAAATTTATGAAAATGGACTCTTACAGTGGTGGGTGACGTGAAGCCTGATTCTCTGCTATGACATGAAGACTGATTCTCTGCTGACATGAAGCCAGATCCTCTGTTACGGGACCTCTCTCCTCTGCCTGGGTGCTGGGCCTAAATATCTGACAATGGACTGTTGCATTGGTGGCTGACGTGAAGCCTGATTCTCTGCTATGATATGAAGACTGATTCTCTGCTGACATGAAGCCAGATTGTCTGTTACGGGACCTCTCTCCTCTGCCTGTGTGCTAGGCCTAAATATATGCCAATGGATTGTTGCAGTGGTGGCTGACGTGAAGCCTGATTCTCTGCTATGACATGCAGACTGATTCTCTGGTGACATGAAGCCAGATCCTCTGTTACGGGACCTCTCTCCTCTGCCTGGGTGCTGGGCCTAAATTTATGAAAATGGACTGTTGCAGTGGTGGGTGACGTGAAGCCTGATTCTCTGCTATGACATGCAGACTGATTCTCTGGTGACATGAAGCCAGATCCTCTGTTACGGGACCTCTCTCCTCTGCCTGGGTGCTGGGCCTAAATATCTGACAATGGACTGTTGCATTGGTGGCTGACGTGAAGCCTGATTCTCTGCTATGACATGCAGACTAATTCTCTGCTGACATGAAGCCAGATTGTCTGTTACGGGACCTCTCTCCTCTGCCTGGGTGCTGGGCCTAAATTTATGAAAATGGACTGTTGCAGTGGTGGGTGACGTGAAGCCTGATTCTCTGCTATGACATGAAGACTGATTCTCTCCTGACATGAAGCCAGATTGTCTGTTACGGGACCTCTCTCCTCTGCCTGGGTGCTGGGCCTAAATTTATGAAAATGGACTGTTACAGTGGTGGGTGACGTGAAGCCTGATTCTCTGCTATGATATGAAGACTGATTCTCTGCTGACATGAAGCCAGATTGTCTGTTACGGGACCTCTCTCCTCTGCCTGGGTGCTGGGCCTAAATTTATGAAAATGGACTCTTACAGTGGTGGGTGACGTGAAGCCTGATTCTCTGCTATGACATGAAGACTGATTCTCTGCTGACATGAAGCCAGATTGTCTGTTACGGGACCTCTCTCCTCTGCCTGGGTGCCGGGGCCTAAATATCTGAGAATGGACTGTTCCAGTGGTGGGTGACGGGAAGCCAGATTCTCTGCTATGGAACCTCTCTCCAATTGATTTTGGTTAATTTTTATTTATTTAATTTTTATTTTAATTAATTTCCCTATCCACATTTGTTTGCAGGGGATTTACCTACATGTTGCTGCCTTTTGCAGCCCTCTAGCCCTTTCCTGGGCTGTTTTACAGCCGTTTTAGTGCCGAAAAGTTCGGGTCCCCATTGACTTCAATGGGGTTCGGGTTCGGGACGAAGTTCGGATCGGGTTCGGATCCCGAACCCGAACATTTCCGGGATGTTCGACCGAACTTCTCGAACCCGAACATCCAGGTGTTCGCTCAACTCTAGACCCGGAGCCTTGTTCACATTTACCCAATTTAACTTCTCTTGGACCATATCTACAGTTAGCCAGTTGAGTATATCACTGGATGTACTAACAGCCCCGGCACCACAGATATAAGTTCCTTTCTCTTTTGTATATACAGAGCTAAAAAACTCATTTTGTAACTCTGCCTTTTCCTTATCTTCAGTGACTAATCCCCCTTTGCCATTATTTAGTGGACCTACCTGCTCAGACCTACAGTAGGTTTTTAGCATTTATATATTTAAATAATTTTGGGGGGATTTGTTTTGCTCTCTTTTGCTACCTGTTGTTCTTTTTGTATTTTTGCAAATTTTATCTCTTTTTTACAGATTTTATTAAGCCCTTTGTAATCTTCAAACGCTACAGCTGACCACTCAGATTTGTATTTTCTAAATGCTCTCTTTTTGTCTTCTATTGCCCTTTTTACAGTAGCTGTAAGCCATAGGGGGTTTAATTTTACTGTTTATACTTGTTACCTAAAGGGATACATTTTTTAGTGCAATTACTCAATGTGGATTTGAAGCTCTCCCATGTATCCTCAGTATTTTGTGAAAGTAACTGCTCCCAGTCAATGCTGCCCTCAACCCAGGGAAATTAGCCCTTTGAAATTCAGTGTCTTTGTTCTGCCTGACAGAGTTTGCTTTTTATTGTGGTCACTATTACCTAGTGTTTCTTGAACAGTAACATTACCAATAAGCTCTGCATCATTAGAAATTACCAGATCCAACAGAGCATCGCCCCTAGTTGAAGCTACTACAAACTGGCCCATAGAGTGGTCCTGCGGCAAGTTGAGAAATTTTCTCCCCTTTGCAGTTGAGGCAGAACCATGACCCCAGTCAATATCTGGGAAGTTAAAATCTCCCATTATGACTACTGTACCAGCCTGTGCCGCCCGCTCTATTTGGTTATACAGTTGCGTTTCTATCTCTTCTGGTATGTTAGGGGATCTATAGATTACACACAGTATTTTTTTTTTCCAGTGTTTATCTCCCTTTGAACTTCCACCCATAAGGTTTCCACATCCTCACCATCCGGACCCACAATTGCCTCTTTCACACTTGTCTTCAGATCACTCCTCACATACAGGCACACGCCACCACCTTTTCTATTGACCCGGTCTTTCCTAAATAGTGTAAAACACTCAATATTAACAGCCCAGTCATGCGAAGAGTCCAACCATGTCTCAGCCACACCAACTACATCTATGTGTTCTTCTAGTACCAAAGCCTCCAGCTCCCCCATTTTTCTAACTAGACTTCTGGCATTTGTCAAAATACATTTTTAATTACTATTACCTGTAAAGTGAATATCCAGGATTTTTTGGGTTACCTTGGTTGATTTTTGTATGTAACAGGTTCTTGTTACCAGCAGTTCTGTTTTTCATAAATGCCCAGTCGTCTCCCTATTTTGCTCTCTAACCCCAGCCCCCTCAAAATCCCCACTGTCCCCTTCTATAACCCACTCTCTATCTACACTATCTACCCCCTTATTAGTATGACCTCCCCCCCAGATCCTAGTTTAAATAATCCTCCAGCCATCTATCCATTTTTTTCCCCAGGGCAGTTGCACCCACCTCATTAAGGTACAGCCCAACCCTACTGTGGAACCTGTAACTGACCGAGAAGTCAGCCCCGTTCTCCATGAACCCAAACCCTTCCTTCCTGCACCAGCTTCTGAGCCACTTATTTAACTCCCTAAGCTCCCATTGTTTCTCTGGTGACGCTTGTGGCAATGTAGTATTTCTAAAAACACTACCTTGGAGGTCCTGGATTTGAGCTTCTCACCTAGTTCCCTAAAATCATTTTTAAGGACCTTCCATCTCGCACTGACTTTGTCATTGGTGCTAATGTGTGCCATGACCGGCAGGTCTTCCCCAGCCCCACCCAGCAATCTGTCAATCAGATCCGCAATATGCCGAACCCGAGCACCCGGCAGACAACACACTGTTCGGCATTCACGGTCTCTGTGACAGATGACCCTGTCTGTCAGCTTAATAATAGAGTCCCCTACCACCAGCATCTGTCTGACCTTTGCTGCACTCATTTTCCCATCCTTCCTGCAGTGGTCATCCTCCTGGTTGCTAGGAGAAACGCCCTGCTGCAGTGTTGCTGGCCCTGGGCTTTCATCCCTGATATTAGCCTCCCTGGCAGTTTTCCCTCTACCCCTTCTTCCTACATTAACCCAACTGCTCACCTCATAGTCTTGATTTTGCCCTTCTCCACTCACCTCCATTTCACTGACCCCAGTCAGTGCCTGCACAGTGAGGCCTAAGCCTCTCTCCAGGTCTGCAATGCCCCTAAGTATTTTAAGCTGCTTATTTAGATACAAGATCTGGGCTTCCAAATATGAAACATGATTGCATCTAGTGCAATTGTATTCACCCTCAAAAGGATCTTCAAGGCACGCATACATTGCACAGGACACACACTTAGTGGCATTGTCCATGGACACATGTTTAAATGAGGATCAACAGTAAAGTAGGAAAACAGTAAATATGAGTTAGAATTAGACCCTGTCTGCTGTAGTTGGAGAACTAGCTAGAATTAAGCCAACAACACACAAGGAAATTCTATCAAACCTTAGTTTTTTGCTCCTTATCTTAAACTCTGGTTCTTTAAACTCCACTTAATCAGCAGCCACTTGGTACAGCAAGCCTCATGTAGAGCAAAAGCCTCATGTAGAGCAAAACAGATCATAAACAGAGGACATATATAGAGGAAAATGTGTTTGTGAAATTTCCATACAGTTGAACCTGGTTTGCAATAATCCATGCACATTCTGCAGAATTCAACCCATTCAGGAACACATTTTCAGTCGCTTACACTTCTGCAAGAGATCTGCTGCATATGAATATGATTAACCAGATTCTTGGTCTAATATTGCATTTCTGTAGATCAGAACAACGTCACAAATAGATAAAATCTGGGTATATGTTGAGGGGACAAATACCTTTTCCCAGGACTGCGTTTGCAGCAGACAGGTTAAAGTGTTAACAGGAGATCATGAGCAGGTTCTCATCTTCTTTATCATCATCAACAGAGGACGTGATGACCTTGTTTATACCACCCTGGAAAATAACCTTTTTAAAGGAGACAGATTGTCCAGGGGGATCAGGAAACCAAAGCCATCATTGCCATGAACAAGAATAAATGTCAGGAGAATGTGACAATTACAGCAACCGGGAGATCTAAAAATGAATGAACCTCTACACTCCGATGCGGCAATTCCCCTGACTAAAGTATAAAGTATCATTAATAGGGTCATTGAGGGCAAATTTACTAACACTGCCATTTTACGCCGGTCCTAGTTTCTGCCTTGCGCTGCTATTAGATTAGTCTAATTAATGATGAGATGCATCTGTGGCAGTACTTGTCCCTGGCCAGTCCCTGGCTGGCATCGTTTTTCACTAACATTTACGCCTGTTTCCTGGTGTAAATATTAGTACATTTTCCAGGGCTGGAGTCCCAGACCCGTCACAGTCCTAGATCCCGTCTTTTCCATCTGGGGGACACGGCGTAAAACTGGCTGTGTTACTAAATATTGTCGCACAGCCGGTTAGAAAAGGGGACTTGCGACTATTTTATGCCTAAAATAGTTGCAAGTCCCTTAGTAAACGCGCCCCATCATCCCAAAATGTGTAACTTATACAAAATCAGGCCCGGTGCTATCATAAGGCAGACCAAGCGGCCGCCTTAGGGCGCTGAGAAGAAGGGGCGAAAAATGAAACCTTTTTTATTTTTTCATTTATCACTTGCATGCCGCCGGTCTCGTGTGGCTGTTCTCCTCTGTGTGGTGGTCCTCATATTTTCTCTCTGGGTTCCTGAGTCCTGACAAGTTGTTTGAGCACCTTTCCCAATCAGTGGCCGCAGCTTTGTCACGTGTCAGTAATTTCCCGCTGAGCCAATCACTGGTCTGACACATGACACAGCTGCAGCCACTGATTGGCTGAGTGGGAAAGGTCCTCAAAGTCTTGTCGGGAGCCCAGAGAGAAGATACCAGGACCACACAGAGGAGAAGGGGAGCTGCTGCAGACGACCAGGGCCAGGTGAGGAGCATAATGTTTATTTTTACACAACATTAATAGAGGGGGGAAATGTGCCATGGAGGGGGAGAAATTTGACATGGAGGGGGTTGAAATGTGACATGGGGGGGGGAGAAATGTGACACAAAGGGGGTGATGTAAAAAGCAGGGGGTGATGTGACACGGAGGGGGAGAAATGTCACATTTCTCATCCCCCTCCATGTTACATTTCTCATCCCCCTCCATGTCACATTTCTCATTCCCCTCCATGTCACATCACGCCCTCCTTTTTACATCACCCCCACCAAGTTGTGGGCGGGGGGCGCCAAAATGTAACTTTGCTTGTGTGTGCCAAAACCCTTGCACTGGCCCTGTACAAAATCTAATATAAAGGGGTTCTGTGGATTTTGAAATGGGGTGGATCACACATAAAAACTTCTAGTCATTTCTACTCCTTGAGTGCTGAATTTGTCAGCCACATATGCCAGACCGACTGTGATCCCCTGACCCAAACTAACTGTATCATAGTGTTTCAGTTCATATTTAATCTCGGATCTATTGTACTGTCCTCACATAATCACATGAACCCATTACACTGGACCCACAATCGCATATGTACAGACTGTATAATAAAACACTATGATGCAGTCAGTTCACGTCAGGGGGGCCTGGGTGATGCGACCAACACATGGAATGTGTTTTCAGGGCTGTGTAAGATATACAGCCTGCCCTCTAGTGTCCTATCTACAGCCTGCCCTGTATTGTAATATCTACAGCCTGCCCTCCAGTGTGCTATCTACAGCCTGCCCTCCAGTGTGCTATCTACAGGCTGCCCTCTAGTGTGCTATCTACAGCCTGCCCTCTAGTGTGCTATCTAGAGCCTGCCCTCTAGTGTAATATCTCCATCCTGCCCTCTAGTGTAATATCTCCATCCTGCCCTCTAGTGTAATATCTCCATCCTGCCCTCTAGTGTAATATCTACATCCTGCCCTCCAGTGTTTTATCTACAGCCTGCTCTCGAGTGTGCTATCTACAGCCTGCCCTCTAGTGTGCTATCTACAGCCTGTCCTCTAGTGTTCTATCTACGGCCTGTCCTCTATTGTAATATATACAGCCTGCCCTCTAATGTTCTATCTACGGCCTTGCCTCTATTGTAATATCTATAGCCTACCCTCTAAGTGTTCTGCAGCCTGTCCTCTAGTGTGCTATCTACAGCCTACCCTCTATTGTAATATATACAGCCTGCCTTTTAGTGTTCTATCTACGGCCTGGGCTCTATTGTAAAATCTACAGCCCGCCCTCTAGTGTGCTATCTACAGCCTGCCCTCTAATGTGCTATCTACAGCCTGCCCTCTAGTGCGCTATCTACAGCCTGCCCTCTAGTGTGCTATCTACAGCCTGCCCTCTATTGTAATATCTACAGCCTGTCCTCTGGTGTAAAGTCTACAGCCTGTCCTCTGGTGTAATGTCTACAGCCTGTCCTCTGGTGTAATATCTACAACATGCCCTCTAGTGTAATATCTACAACCTTCCTTCTAGCGTAATATCTACAGCCTGCCCTCTAATGTGATATCCACAGCATGCCCTCTAGTGTAATATTTATAGCCTGCCCTCTAGTGTAAAATCTACAGCCCGCCCTCCAGCGTAATATCTACAGCCTGCCCTCCAGCGTAATATCCACAGTATTCCTTCTAGTGTACCTACAGCCTGCTATCTAGTGTAATATCCACAGCATGCCCCCTAGTGCAAGATCTACAGCCTGCTATCTAGCTTCCCATCTACAGCCTGCCCTCTAGTGTAATATCAAGAGCCTGACCTCTAGTGTAATATCCACAGCATTCCTTCTAGTGTAATATCTACAGCCTTCCCTTTATTGTAATACCTACAGCCTGCCATCTAGTGTAGTATCTACAGCCTGCTATCTAGCGTAATATCCACAGCCTGCCCTCCAGCGTAATATCTACAGTCTGCCCTCTAGTGTGCTATCTACAGCCTGCCCTCTATTGTAATATATACAGCCTGCCATCGAGTGTAGTATCTACAGCCTGCTATCTAGCATAATATCCACAGCCTGCCCTCTAGTGTGCTATCTACAGCCTGCCCTCTAGTGTTGTATCTACAGACTATATATCACTAGTCATCTGGCATGTTAAATGAACTGACAGAATGTAAGGCTACTCTATATAAAGCAATACTCTATGGGAAGCTATAGATACATTCCATCATTACAGCTGTATTACCTAGTCTGAAATAATGAGTAATGAAAAGAAGGAAGGAAAATGAATAATGGCATCAAAGCAATAACTTACATGTGGTATCTATTGGGAGATTATCACCTTCTTGAGCTCAGGTATAAGGGTACAGACAACTGTTACAGCACCCATATACTGCTAAATATGTGGTGGCAAAATAATGCTAAATAATGTGGCCATTGACCACTAAATGCAGCTGGGGCTCAGGCTATATGTGGGCTCTACAACATCTGCCCATATCCTTAATGTACTTATAAAGTCACCAGAGGAAATCGCTTTATAAATCAGTTTTTACTTTTTCTCTCCTTCACCCACTTCTGTCTTGGGTTCACACATGAATTCACAGCCACCATGTGAGAGAAGAAAAATGTTTTCTATAAAAATAGATGAGAAATTCACTACGTGACCGGAACCTGGCAATGCTTCTCTACATGACATTCACGTGGAGCTTTATAGTCAGAAAATGAGATGGTAAGGGAAATCCTGTAAAAGTGATTCATATGAGGAACAATGGCAGACATGAAGGTCGGACAGGGTCAACACTGACCAATGCGGCTCTGTACAGGCCGCCACAGAGCTCTAAGCCCACGTGTCTCTGATTGGGGCAAATTTCCAATCATGAACATTTATGAGGCTCCATAGAGTAGTTCAGATTGCTGCAGATAAGAAAAGGTCAACTTTTTATGAGGATCTCAAGACACACTGTAGGGAAAGTGGTGAACTGCCAACTATTATCTCTAGTTTTATGTATTAAACAGCAGGTGTTACTAATATTCACACTATGCAGTTGCAGTAAGGGCTACTGATATACAATGGTCACATTTAAATCTACCAGCTAGTAGCATAGTGCTTCATGAACGCCCCATAATGTCACATGTAGGAGAATCATTCAGCTGTACCAATAGTGTCATAGTTATCCATGATTGACCTCCAGGGGATAGACACCCAAGGCCTGCACCCTAGTGTCATTGATCTTTTTGGTTGGTGGTGGGGGTAGGGAGTTGGGTTTAGGAACCAGTATCATAAATATCCAGATCTGCCCATAAAGTCATAGCTTCTCAACTAATGTCATACATGTCATCTGTCCACTCTTGTCATGGTTAAAACTATCCTGGCCTCAAGTATTAACAGTATGCATTGTCCCTTAGTATGTCCCAATTATCAAAGTTACCCTACTGAGAAACATGATCTATCATCAAGAGTCACAGATCCACAGTCTCCACCCTAGAGTCATAGGTCCCATTTACATGGGTGGACGCATAGGGTAATGTTTGGGAATTAATCTTTTGTTCCCTATCATGCTTAATTTTTCAGGTAAGTTCCTGTCTACAGTCCGACCTCTAGTGTAGTATGTACAGCCTGCCCTCTAGTGTCACCACTACAGTCTGCACTCTAGTGTCTACATTCCGCCCTCTTTGTCATATAGTCTGCCTTCTAGTGTCCTACCTACAGCCCACCCTCTACTGTCATCTATAGTACGTCCTCTAGTGTCATATCTACAGTCAGTCCTCTAGTCTCATATCTACAGTCTGTTCTCTAGTGCCCTATCTATAGCCTGCCCTCTAGTGTCCTTTCTATACCCTGCCCTTTAGTGTCCTATCTACAGCCCTTCCTTCTACTGTCCTCTATTGTCCTCCTTCATGTCCTATCTACAGCCTGCCCTCTAGTGTCATTTATAGCGCCTCCTCTAGTGTCCTATCTACAACCTGCCCTCTAGTATCTGCCCTCTTCTGCCGCATTGTCCCTGTCTCAAGTGGGGCTGATTTCATAGGAAGCAAATTAGAGAAGTATGAGAGATGGATATTATCCAAGCTGATCTCCGTGCTGGAGAATAACTTCCATCCCATGCATGAGACGGTGATAGCATTGGGCAGTACTGTCAGTGACCGACCCAAGTGTGAGAAGGAGCGCTGTTGGAAGTCATTCCTCCCTGCTGCTGTTAGGCTGTACAACCAACGCCGACCCAATCGGAGACAGACTGCATTTATCGCCTACCGAGTTCCTGAGGATATCATTCCATCCAGAGGTTGAATTTTTTAAGCTGTGATATATCCCTTATTTTCTACTTTTTTTAAATGTGTACTGCCACTGTAATGCCTTTATTTTGGAGTTTTTGTATTCTTTGTGCTGCTGTAACACTGTGAATGTCCCCATGGTGAGACTATTAAAGGATTATCTTATTTATAAACCCATCAATATGTTTTCTTGAGGGTAGGGGCAAACTGTCAAACACCAAGGAAACCCACAGCAACACATGGAGAGCGCACAATTTCTAGACAAATGCCCTTAGTTAGATTTGAAACTAAGACACCAGTGCTTCAAAGCAAAGGTGCTAACCACTGAGTCACTATGCCCTGTATCTTAATATGTTGATAGGAATCCTTGGTTTGACCGCTGTGAGGATTCGCTCTGGGTAAGTGGACGCAGTACAGAGGCAAAAGAAACAGTTTGTAAATCAAAACTTCAGTATTTATTCACGCAAGAGGAAAAAAACAAGCCAAAAGTAAGTGTTTAGTTTTGGTGCCTGTTTACACCACACAAAGTCCACAGTGCAAAAAGACTTTACCTGGTCAGCAGATTTTCCCCCGCAGTCCACAGCAGGCTTTAGAGGCCTGTTTCCCCAGCATGCGGCTCTCACAAATAGATGGCATCAGTGTCTCAAGACACAGACTCCACAGCTTCTCTGTCATGGAGGATAATACACACCAGCTGAACGTGCTGACTGGGTTTTTATACCCCAGCCAAAACCCGGCCTGGAACCGTGGGGAACAGCCACCACCCTGCTCTTTGGCTGCTCCAAATAAGTACCGGATCGGCTTTACAGCCATACTAACAGCTGAAGTGTCAGACTGCAACTGCAAATCTGACACGTCAGGGAAAAACCCAGTTCTTACCTCCCTGAGGCCAGGAACCTCGGTGACACGTATCTTCCGTCAATGACGGCCCCTTGTTCCTTCTTACATACCTCCCCACTTTGTTCAACCCTGAGGGGGTGAAAACTTGCCAGACAGTGGACTCGGGACAGGGCATCCACATTTCCCTGTAACCTGCCTGCCCTGTGTTCCACAGAAAACTTAAAGTTTTGCAAGGACAACAACCATCTGGTGACCCGAGCATTCCTCTCTTTGGCCTGGCTCATCCACTTAAGAGGGGAGTGGTCGGTCACCAGACGGAACTTTCTCCCCAAAAGATAATAGCGGTGAGACTCGAGTGCCCTCTTGATGGCCAGGCACTCTCTCTCCACTATACTGTACCTAGTCTCGGCTGGGGTAAGCTTCAGGCTTCCGTCAATGACAGCCCCTTGTTCCTTCTTACACCCACTAATTCTTCATAATGTGACATCCTATCCTCATAAATGTCCATAATCAAACCGCAGAGATAAATGAATATCCAGGGTGCCCTCTGGTATTATTATTGTCTCTCTCTGAATACAGTCCTATGAAAACACAGAGCTCATCTGGCCTCAGCTGACTCAGTAATTAAACATTTATAATCTGGGGTTTATGGATCCATAAAACGATGTTCACAACGAGGTAAGCCCACAGAAGTTCCTCCATGGATCCAGCCAGTAGTAATACAGCCTTTTGTCTATGACATCTTCTAAGTACCTTTGGCTCTAGACAGCCGAGCAAGCGGGAAGCACAGCTTTTCAGAATTGGCATGTTGTGGTCTGGAAGTAGGAAAATGGTGCCCAGGCTTCCCGCCCATCCACATCCGCCCTGCATAGTAAACAGTCACAGATTTTATGTCTTCTCTAACCACAGACTATTTTTAGTTGGAAATTGACAATAAGTGCAAGGTGCTTACTGTGGCCCAAACCCATAAAACCTCTTGCCAGGCGCATCAATCACTGATAGTGATTCCACTCTCCTTCTAGCTATGCCTGGCAGATGGCCAGGACTCGCCTCTGAAAACCCAAGAACGGTGCTGGAGATTGGAAAGAGGGATACCGCAGTCGGGTAATGTATCCTGCAGATGAGACGGTTCTCCGGACAGGAGGAAATGCATGAATTGTATTAAAAGAAGATAAGGCTAGCGAGATTATAATGGTACAATGTTGCAAGTTGTTTTTTATTCTATAAGATAAAAAAATGTTTAAAATAAACATCTACTAATAAAATCTAATAAGATCAGAAAATGTTATACACACAATAACTGTGTAATTGTGTTATAGTTATAGCAGATCATGTACCAAGCAATGGCAGATTACAATAGGGTGGTTTAGGCTGCCATCCAAAATGCCCATCAATGTTCCTAAGTATCTCTATTCTAAAACTGGGACCTGGATCCTGGGGGCCCATGGCAGGCCACCATGATATCAAGGTTCCTGGGCATTTTATAGGCACAAATATCTGAGACTGCCTGGGCTGTGTCTCAGGCAGCATGATCATATCTTTGAAATTGCCTGCAGCAGGGTGCAGGCAGCTCAGGCTGCAGGCTGGAAGAGGCCTGTAGCCTGCTTCGCAGACGGCTGTGTGCAGTGGGATTTAGGTGAGATTTGTATTTCTTTGTCACTACTACTAGGGGCGCTATAACTACTGAGGCACTACAAGGGGTTTTATAAATAATTGGGCACTACATGATGGCATTATAGCTACTGAGGTCACTACCGGAGCACATTATAACTACTGGGGACATATTATAACTACTGTGTCACTACAGGGGGCATTAAAACTACTTGGAGCCCTATAGAGGGCATTATAATGCCTGAGGGCACCATTGATGGGATTGATTACTACTGGAGGCTCTCATAGAGGGGTTTTAATACTACAGGGGGTGATATTACTAGTGGAGGCACTATGGGGCATTATTACTACTGAGGGTACCGTGGGGGGACATTATTATTAGTGGGTATGATATGAAAGGTGCTGCTACTAATGGGGGCATTCTTGGGAAGCATTATCACTTTTGGAGGCAATGTGGGGCACTATTACTAGAGATGAGCGAAGTTTTGAAAAATTTTAATCAGCAACTTTGCCGAAGTTAGCCAAGAAATTTGATTTGTTATGAATTAATTGATCATGAATCTCTGTAAATCAGGTAAACCCAGGCCACTCTGCCTTAGGGTACGGCCACCCGGAGAGGCCGTGCTGTGGACGGGTTGGGGCCATGCTGTAGTAAGAACCGCATAGCCAATTAGCCCTCAGCTGCCTTTCATTTAATAATGAAGACTGCACTGTATGGTCCTTCTTCATTGTTAATCATCTCTGGTATACCCACTTCTCCAACCCCAGCGCTCTCCTGCCCTACAGGTGGGAGCCCTTCTTCTGCCATCTGCTTTTCCTCCTTTTCCACATCAGACATCTAGCATCGATAATATGTCATCATCAGGAACATCCAGCTCCTCCTCTCTCTGCATCTTGCTGACCTTTCTAGGACATGGAGACCAAGAAGGATGATTTGGAAGAAGTAAAGCCAGCAAGAATGGTCATCATTAAGACCGGGCCCCTCTAAGGGGTGCAGACTGGATGGTATTGGTTGGCACACTGGCACCGGAATAATAATAAATAAAATCCAACTTATTGGTATCGAATTACATTTAGGAATAAATAAATAAAACGGACGCCGAATAAATCTCCCTGCACTCTCCCTTTCCAATATTCTTCTATTAATCATTTTCAGCAACACTGTCCCTAGTGCATGAGCGCTTGCCACGTCTCTCCCTATGCTCAGCTCACAGGACAATGGTGGAGACCGCGCAGGATTAAGGTTTCATAGGGCTGTTACATCACAGGGGATGGCTATCTGAGGACTGGCTGGCTGCACGGCATATTGGGTGATCTCGCATTCCCGGGCTTCTTACTTTCATTTTGTAACATGTGCAGCCATCATTTTAGGAATAACCATGATGCGTGGAGAAATTTAGATTTATTGCAACTCAGAGTTTTCCTAAACTTCGGACAGAATTCCACTTCGAATGCTTTGCTTAGCTCAATACTAAGTATTACTAATGAGGGTACCCTGAGAGAGAATTACTATTGATGGGATTTATGGGAGCACTATATACTATTACTAGGGAACACAGTATTAGGGGTAGCTGCAGAATAACACCGTTGGGGCACCAGGAAGGGGGGGGGGGGGTGGTGGAAGACTGAGGAATCTAAGATCTGTGTGGCAAACTCTGCAGAGCCGAGATGTGACTGAAAGATGTTGTCATGGCGGTCTGCTCCAAATGAGAAAGAAGAGGAAAGAAAACATCTACAATAAAGAAGATATCGCTGGACATAACTGGCATGTAGTGCTGTATTTGTGTCTGTTTGGTAGTGCAGAATGTAGTATTCCTCTAAATATGTCTTTAGCATTAGGGCTGGGGGTAGTATGCTGTGCAGTATATGTTTTTTTTTTACTCTGCTCAATCTTGAGGAACAGCCCAGGGCCTTTAGGCCACTTAATCCTCCCTTGGTAATATCAGCTTCGTGTAAGGAGCCAAAGGCCGGCTCCATTTAATCTCACTGGTGTAGTTACAGGTGAAACTTGAAAAATTAGATTATCATGCAAAAGTCCATTTATTTCAGTAATGCAACTTAAAATTTTAATTTTGTGAAAAGGTTCAGTATTCTAGGCTCATAGTGTCCCACTCTAGTCAGCTAATTAATCCATACCCCCTGAGCAAAGGGTACCTCAAAATGGTGACTTTGGGGTTTCATAAGCTGTAAGCCATAATCATCCAAATTATAACTAATAAAGGCTTGAAATATCTCGCTTTGCATGTAATGAGTCTCATATGTTAGTTTCACCTTTTAAGTTGCATTACTGAAATAAATGAACTTTGCACGATATTCAAATTTTTGGAGTTTCACCTGTATGTTTTGGCAAGAAACCAATTGCATGCTGGGAGGGTACAATTTCCATGCAACACAATTAGGGTACCTGCACGCCTAGTGCAATTTAAAAACAGACATTTTCATCTACATATCTATGCGTTTCTGCACCAAAATCCGCATGTGTTAGGCCTCATGCACACGACCGTTGTGTGCATTCGTGGCCGTTGTGCTGTTTTCCGTTTTTTTTCGCGGACCCATTGACTTTCAATGGGTCAGTGGAAAAATCGGAGAATGCAACGTTTTGCAGCCGAGACCGTGATCCGTGTATCCTGTCCGTCAAAAAAATATGACCTGTCCTATTTTTTTGACGGACAACGGTTCACGGACCCATTCGACCCACCATGATCGGTGGGGATCTCAGCTGGAGGACCCCCACCGATCTAATAGTTTACTTACCGGAATACCCCTTTAAGTAGTGGAGGAGGGGATACTTTGCATAGTAATGTCATTCTGTATGTTCATCATTCTCATCATGATTATACAATTAAACTGTATCTTGTGAGAACCTTCATCATCTTCCGAGCTGTCCACGGCTGCTCAGCATTTTTGAAATGTAACAATCACTAATTAGAATTTTTGGTTGTTGCAGAGATTCCGATCTGTTCCACAATTAACCTTTCTCCATAATCCATCTCACAGTAAAAATTTATGTGACTCCATAAAATGCACAGAGTCTAAGAACGTGCCAGCCTCGCCTCCATAAAATGGCAGAGCCTTGCATTGCTCCTTATTTTCTAAGCAGAAGTTATCACTATCACGGCAGCTACCTGGCAGGAGTGTTTCTGGAACGGACTGAAGCTGCACTATGACCAGCCACCATCCCATTTTACGCGTTGCAGGCGTTTACGTGGAGTAAAAACCATCACCATTTGGCAATGTAAGGGAACGTCAGGTTTTTCAATGTGCGACATAAATTCTTACACATAAAATTGAACAAATTCATCCTTTTGCAATGCTGTGCAGTGTCAGGGAAATAGAAATAAGTTCATTAGTTCTTGAAGCTGGACTTAAAGGGGTTGTGTCGCTTTGTCAAACAGCATTTATTATGTAGAGGAATTTAATACAAGGCACTTACTAATGTATTGTTATTATCCATATTGCCCCCTTTGCTGGCTGGATTTGTTTTTCCATCCTATTTTACATTACCTGTTTCCATGGTTATGACCACCCTACAATCCATCAGTGGTGGTCGTGCTTGAACACTACAGGAAAAAGCACTAGCCTGTGTGCAGTCCCAAGTTCCCGGCCACCTGAGAGGCCCGTGCTTTTTCCTATAGTGTGCAAGCACGACCACCATTGATGGTTTGCAGGGTGGTTGTAACCATGGAAACAGGCAGTGTATAATGTGATGGAAAAATGAATCCAGCCAGCAAAGGAGGCAATATGGACAATCACACTACATTAGTATGTATAAATAATAAATGCTATTTGCAGAAATAAAGGGGTGATCATTTACGATTCCATGCAGCAGCCACTTTCAGGATCACGTTCTGTACATTGGGCACCTAGTCCTAGGATTAGAACTTGCAGCACAAACGTCTGAATCTCTTGCTACAGCTCTAGCATGCGCTGCGAGTTCTAATCCCATGCTCAATGTTACGGCACATGACCCTGGAAGTGCCCACTGCACGAATAGATTGCAGCACATCTTGGGTTAACCCTTTTAAAGGGAATCTGTCACCTATTTTGACCATATAAGACCGTTAACATAGCAATGTGCAATAAAGTACCTTCATTCCAGCATGTGTCTTCTTTCTTTTATTCAACTTTCATTCAGATGAAAATGATTTTCTGATATGCAAATGAAGTCTCAAGGTGCCCAGAGGGGCGTTATTACTCTGCTCTAGTGCCCAGTAACGCCCCCCTGCAGTGCCCAGCCCTGCCTTTCTTCCAAGCCCAGCATGCCTCCTAAGAAATAAATGTACTCCCACATACTTGCTGAACGGCGCCACCCCCTCCACTACGTCATTTAATTTATTCACTGCACCGTCCTTGCTTCCTCCTCTCTTTGCCTCCGAAATCCCGCGCAGGCGCAGTATCGCTGAGTGCCTGCGCTTGTACGATACTCCTGCTCCAGAGGGCAACAGCCTCAATAGTGTCACTGGGCAGAGCCCATTGATGTAATCAGAGCGCTGTTGCCCTCAGGAGCAGGAGTATCGTACAAGCGTAGGCACTCAGCGATACTGCGCCTGAGCAGGATTTGGGAGGCCAAGAACTTTAATGGAATAAGAGTCACGTACAGCTTCAGACCCGCGACACAAAATCCATCAGTTCTGATTTTCTGCAGCTGTCGCATTGCAGCATGTCTTGTGTCACACTGCAACACCCGTGACAGCCATTAGATCCAATGTCACGCGACTTTCTTGTTGTACGACATATGTCGTCATGTAGCCGCAGCCAAACACTTTTACATTAGCCCACAGAGGTCCTAGGGAGCTGATCACACATTCAATAATTTGGAATTTCTGGTAATCTGGCTTTTTGGTGGTTCCAAGACTTTATTATTGGTATTGGATATACAGTACTTGGAAAATGAACTGATGTAATTGCAGTTACATCCAGAAGATGGCAATATAGAGTACAACGGCCTGGAGATTTATAGACTATTCCAAGGCAGGATTGACATGAACCATTTATATCATTCTGTGTAAATCCCATCACTGGACGGGAGGACGTATCACTGCGCCCATTGATACATTAACAGATGTTGTGTTGCTGTTGGCACAGGAGCTTTTCAATTCCCCACGTACCATCATTTCACAGGGATGCAAAGATTAGACGGGTCTCATTAGGGAGATGCAGCAACTGTTCATTTAGAGAACACAATATATTGACGCGGCGTTTGATTCTGAACATCAGTCGGAGAGGCAGAGTCTCTTCTTCTCTATATCTGGTCATTTAACATCCTTCTGGGCAGATTTGTTTGGCAGTTGCGTGGTGTAGATGCCTATTGCTCGGAAATGCACTTGATCTTCCTACAAATGCAGCCGAACCGAAATGTTTCCATGTAACATATGGCATCCGGGGGCGAAAACGCACACATACGCATCCCTATATACCACGGCCCCATATCCAGCTCATTTACATGACACAGGACCCAGGTGTGCCTTCATATGTCCCAGCATATGGTCGACACTTCCAGGTATATCTGGTTTTTACCTTTCTCATAGTTTTCGAGTTATTTCCTAATTTTAAGATGTCTGCTATCAGTGATTGAGAACATTCTTGCTCACATCCTAACATGCTACTTTTCACAGTTCAGGGTTTGTTACAAATGCATCCAGTCTGGAGACTTTATATTAGAAAATTGCAGAACTTTTTGCCCACATATTGGAGGTAATTTACGAAAATTTTGGCACCAGTCTTTGGCAAAATTTTGCACAAACCACTTTTTTTTTTTTTTACTTTTTCAATGTAACATTCTAATATCACTACATAGAGATTATTCAACTCTGCCCGAGCGACAATATTTTGTTGAACTGGCATTTTTGCCCCACATTCGACACATAGGAGTGTCAAGGGGGGGGGGGGGGGGCGTGGCAGGGGCTGGGACTTACAACAAGAACGGAGCTGGGGAGAGTTGTGGCTGGAGGACCCCGGGTTTCCCAGGGTCCGTCCACCACCAGGCGCAGCTCCCCGCCTCTCCCATTGAATTAAATGGGAGGGCACAGAGCATGCACGCCCACTGCTCCCATTCATTTATATGGGGCCAACGGAAATAGCCGAGCCATCGCTCAGCTATTTTCGGCGGCTTCAAAGAAATGATTGGAGGGTGGCTGCGCATGCGCAGTGCGCCCTCCTCCACTTTCTCCGCTCCGTTCTCCTTGTAGGTGCGGGTCCCAGCAGTGGGACCCGCACCTCTCAGACAATGGGGGCATATCCTAAGATGGGATAACCCCTTTAAGTCCTGCCAAATATACCAATAGTTATCCCTGGAAGCAGGTATAAATGTTTGCAAAAAACAACTCTAGACAGGGCCTGGTCTAGCTTTTCCGCCAGGCGTGCAGAGTGCTGAATTTAATGAGAAGGCGCACGCCTCATGATAAATTAGGTGCATCTTCCGTCAGCAAAGCCAGTGCGAAAGGGGAGTAAAAGACCGACGTAAAAAGCCGGTCTTTATAAGTGACCCCCATTGAGTAAAATTTTATCTAAATAAAACCAGCAGACTTCTCAAAGTCTCTAAGACCAGATATATTTCCCATCCTAGCGCTGGCGGCTTCGAAAAATCCTCTCGTGATGTAGTAGATCTGACAGCAACAACAGGCTGTTGCTAGAGTCTAATGGTGGATAACAACTTGTTGGATCAATACCAGATCAGTAAACCAGAAGACTGGGCTGTCACTAGTTATAAGCGATTGTCGTCTTCTCCTCGGCTCAAGTGTAGTCCGCATCTTAAGTCTCTTCACCAACAAACAGGATGGAGCGTGTGATCAATAAGGGGGACAGAGCGTGTATAATTCGGCATCTTTGCTGTGGACCATGAATAAGACATCTAATCAGGCGGTTTGTAGAGCAAGTCATTGTTAATTATCTTGTAGATCTTTATAAGAAGAAATGATCTGTCAGGATTATTCAGGACTTAAAGGAGGAGGACTCTGAGATCCCGACCTGACATGAAGCATTGCCTACTGATGAGGTCCCAGTCTTGCCACTTCTAGTCACTGTTCATGTCACTATCTACAGAAACGATTAGATCGGTGGAGGTCCTCCTGCAGGAAAACGGGGACCCCGTATCCCTCGAACGAAGTGACAGGTCAGGCATGCGCAACGCTGCTCCATTCATCTCTATAGGAGTTCCAGGGACTGATGAATACAGCGCTCAGCTATTTCCAGAACTCCCATAGAGATGAATGGAGCCGCAGTGTGCATGCCCAATCCGCCACTCCATTCATTGCAGGGTTGTCCCAAGGGGTATGGGGTGCCTGTTCTGTGGTAGGACCCCAACGATCTAATAGTTATCCCCTACCCTTAGGCATAACTTCTCACAACCGGAATATCCATTTAAAGGGGCTCTCCTGGATTAGGAAAAATCCTGCTTTCTCCCAAAACAGTGCCACAGCTGTCTACAGTTTGTGTGTGGTATTGCAGCTCAGCTCCATTCATTTTCATCGCGTGTAGTGCTGTTTTTGGAAGAAAGCAACCATGTTTTCCTAATAAAGGGGTATTCGAGTAACAAGTTATGACCTATCCCTTACTGGTGGGAGTCCAATCTCTGGGACCCCAACAAATTGTAAGAATGGGGGTTCCATGCCCCCCGTTTGAATGGATTGGCGACTGCTAGTCAATTCAAAATCTCTAGGGACTGGCCAAGATAGCCAAGAGCTGTACTGGCATCTCATCATTCGAGGTTAGTTTGAATTAAATGGCAGTGCGCCTACCTGATCATCATTCTATTCAATCAGGGGACATGGGGCCCCTGTCCTACTTATCTGGCAGCTGTCACCTATGTAGTGGATAGGTAATAACTTTGTATTACCGGAATACCCCTTTAAAGGGGATGTCTCAGGATAGACCTGGATGGCATCTCATTATAATAAGCTAGATCAGGAGCCAAACCCTTGTAATCAATTACTAGAAGTGGCAACAGATCTAGGGTAGCACTGCGCCACTTTTAATTCCTGTGGCCCCTGTGTGGGCACAAGGCTGGGCATTGTCTATAATGGGCGATACAGTACATAGCCTCCAAATATTGGAAATAAAATCTGAGATTAATATAGTTTAAAACACTTTTTTCAGGCCGAGAGAAGCTTTGGCTGTCAGTGAGTGGGTTAAACATACAGGGCTCTGCCCGCACAGCTCGCTGAGAGCGGAGACAGGTGGGTAACAAGCAGTTTGACATCTTTGTACTTTACAGCTCCCTCCAGTCTTTTAGTGGTCGGAAGCCAAAAGACTCCAAAACTGTTTGCATGTTGCTTGCTAAACACTGAGAGAATCACTGCCAGGACCAGCCCAAAGGATTCACCACATGTCTCCGAGCCTTGTGATGAAGACATTCCTGTGCTACCAAGAGCAAACACCAGGGGCAGTATGTAACCGTGTACAGAAATAAAGCCATTTACTGATGCTGATATTTTATATATAAATCACACATTACATTTATTATAGATCTTTACTAAATCCTGTTTACTTTTATTGTCCCTTCAATCAGTTCTCTGAACAAATATTATATATATTATATTAGTTTTTTTTTCTTCTGTTCTCAGTGTTGCCCTCTGTTGACCAACCTGAATGAATGGGAAATGATACACATATCTGCCTCAGCTATTCCTACTGCCCCATGAAAATAACGACCATAGTACTGCCCTTATACACAGGAATATAACTCCTAGTATACTGCCCCTGAATACCAAAAAGTATACTATAATACTGGCCCTATGTACAAGAATGTACCTGCTATAATACTGCTCCTATGTACAAGAATATAACTACTATAATACTGCCTCCTATGTACAAGAATATAACTACTATAATACTGCTCCTATGTACAAGAATATAACTATTATAATACTGCTCCTATGTAAAATAATATAACTATTATAATACTGCCTTCTATGTACAAGAATATAACTACTATAATACTGCCTTCTATGTACATGAATATAACTACTATAATACTGCCTCCTATGTGCAAGAATATAACTACTATAATACTGCCCCTTATGTACAAGAATATTACTACTATAATACAGTGCCGATGTACAAAAATAACTGCAATAATACTGTCTCCTATGTACAGTACAAGAATATAACTGCTATTCTATGTACAAAAATATAACTACTATAATACCGCCTCCAATGTACAAGAATATAACTACTATAATACTGTGCCTATGTAAAAAAAATAACTGTTATAATACTGGCTCCTATGTACAATTATATAACTGCCATAATACTGCTCCTATGTACAAGGACATAACTATTGTAATACTGCCTGCTATATACAATTATATACAGTAACTACTATTTTCTCTTTAATCTCTCTTGAACAATGTTGTCTGCTCTGCATCGTGTATAAAAGTTCCTATTATAACAGATAGTATCTTTTAAGACATTGCCTCGGTGACTTCAATTACATGATTTTTACAATACTTTATCTTTTCCCATATGATATTGAGCAGATGACATTGAGTAGCTTGTCACGTCTTAACGAGCAAATGTCACATGACCTTTTAGGTGGTGCCTAGACGTGGGTGTTCTGTGCCAGTTCGCCACAGTGACATTTTGTGCCTGATTGCTAAACATCAACATAGTAATAATGGTGGCGGCTGAACGTACTGTAAGGCTACTTTCACATTAGCGTTTTTTTGCGGATCCGTCATGGATCTTCAAAAACGCTTCCGCTACAATAATACAACCGCATGCATCCATCGTGAACGGATCCGGTTGTATTATGTCTTATATAGCCATGACGGATCCGTCATGATCACCATTGAAAGTCAATGGGGGACAGATCCATTTTCTGTTGTGTCAGAGAAAACTGATCTGTCCCCATTGACGGATCCGTCTTGCTCCGCACCACCTTGCGGACAGAAAAACGCTGTTTGCAGCGGACCGTATACGGAACACAAAAACACACTCGTACACTCGCAAAAAGGCTGTATTACACAGCCCGATGTGGCCATGTGAAGCCTTCCCTCCCGACAATCACTTGCTCACTAGCGGAGGAGACCACTGCTATTACATGCAGCAATCTCCTCCGCAGCATGGGAAGGAGTGATTGCTATGCCATCGCTCGTCCCCATGCTGTATAGTAGTTTTCCGACGGCAAATCGTTATTAGACACCACGATCTGCTGCCTGCAAATGAATTTTTTTTTAAATGTCAAAAGATTTTGACTGCTCATTTGCTCGTTTATTGGGAAATCGGTGGCAGTATTAGGCCCCATGCACACGGCCGTTGTTCACGGCCGTGTGCGGGCCGTGGAGCCGCGGCCTGGATCCCTTCCTGTGAGCTGGAGCGCACGGCGTCACTGGTTGCTATGACGCCGTGCGCTCCCTGCTGCCGCCGCAATACAGTACTACACTGGTATGATCTATACCAGTGTATTACTGTACTGTGCTGGCAGCAGGGGGCGCACGGCGTCATAGCAACCAGTGACGCCGTGCGCTCCAGCTCACAGGAAGGGATCCAGGCCGCGGTTCCACGGCCCGCACACGGCCGTGAACAACGGCCGTGTGCATGGGGCCTTACACTGACAGATGATTGCTAACGAGCATTCATGCAAACGCTAGTTAGCGATTATGTGCCGATACATCAGACAGTGTAACACAGGCTTCACTGAGGGTTTGTTTGAATATAATTCGGCAATCACTGCTGCCTAATCTTGTAAACACATGAAATACTGAGGATGACTGATAGGATCAATGCTACAAGTACTGCACTAATTACTGTGGCAGGGCTACGACATGTGCAGTGGCTCCACAGTCCTGCAGCTAAGGCCTCATGCACACGACCGTTGTGTGCATCCGTGGCCGTTGTGCCGTTTTCCGTTTTTTTTCGCGGACCCATTGACTTTCAATGGGTCCGTGGAAAAATTGGAAAATGCACCGTTTGGCAGCCGCATCCGTGATCCGTGTTTTCTGGCCGTGAAAAAAATATGACCTGTCCTATTTTTTTCACGGCCAACGGTTCACGGACCCATTCAAGTCAATGGGTCGGTGAAAAAACACGGATGCACATAAGATTGTCATCCGCGTCCGTGATCCGTGTCCGTGATCCGTGTCCGTTTTTTCCTATCATTTCAATGGCAAACTTGACTTAGATTTTATTTTCATTTTTCATGTCCGTGGATCCTCCAAAAATCAAGGAAGACCCACGGACGAAAAAACGGTCACGGATCACGGACCTACGGACCCTGTTTTTGCAGACCTTAAAGAAAAACGGTCGTGTGCATGAGGCCTTAGGGTGACAGCTGCCATTTTACGTCTAAAGTTTCTTCTAGAACTTGGGGTCCAGACTGTTTAGTTCCCATTTTCCTAACCATATACAACTATAGTGAAGGCTTAGCTGAACATCCATGGGCTAACAGCAAGCGGTGATCTTAGTAAGAAAGTAGTAAGCAATGGTAATACAAAGGGGATACACAGATCCCCAAAAACTAGCATAAATATATTGATAACTCTCCAGCTTCCCTTCTATTGCAAAGCTGTCTGCCTGCAGCCACCACTAGGGGGAGCTCAGTGCATAGGAATTTATACAATTACTGGAAACTGTAATAACCTCTTTGCATTGAACTCAATATTCATGACTCTGTGTTGTGTCATTCCTGCATTTGTCCTGCTAGAAATTTAAATGGCCAGCAGTCTGCAATAATGGTTCTTCTGGGTGTTACCAGTTGGGGGTGTGTCCTTACACATCTGCTTGATGGTAGCTGGGGTGCCCATGATGTTAGGTGTTTGGATGAGTGCAAGGCAGGGCGTATACAATGTATAGTGCAATAACCGAGGTATGGTGTAGGAGTCAGGAAACCAGGCCAGAGTTAGAAAAATAAATGTCTCTCTCTACTGTAGTGCAAAATAGGAGTAGTAGTACATCCAACAAAAGCAAAACACGGTTCCAGTTATGGCCCTCTTTCCTCTGTATCTGGCTAATGTCTCTCTCAGTAGACTCTCTGACTGGCAAAAGTATACATGATACAACCTGCCAGGTCATTCATTAAAGGGGTTACCCCATGACTAATGTAAAAATATGAAAATCAAACATCATATAGCACATGACAACCTCTTTCTAACGAAGCTAGAACCAGCCCTGTACCTCACATGTATCCAGAGATCTCCCCATTCATTGCTCTGCTAGATTTATATCAATCTGGCAGATCAAGGGGAACGTCTTATCTGCTGCAGCTCAGGGGGCGTGTCCATGCTCTGCCTATCACAACTCAGGAGGCAGTTGAAGGATGAAACTGAGCATGTGCGGCCATCTCAATGAGCAGGATAAAGAAATAAGAAAAAGAACAAACAGCAGGTGGCGCTATACGGATACATTTTATTGAATAACTCAGCGACTATGCTGAATTTTCAATTACAGGCAATTACAAAAGTATTCAGACCCAGGCGCTGGTTTGAAAACTGTACAATATTTTTCATGGGACAACCCCTTTAAGTGTGTGGCGTGTCTTAGCTGTAATCCCTCCATGACAGTAAAGTCTTTATTGCCCTCAATGGTGGTTACCTTACTGACTCCAATGCCTGTCTATTCAGATTCCAAGCACTCCAATACTCTCCTTTATCTTTCTCCCCTTCTCTTCTTTATCTTTCTTTTTGTAGATCTTGCAGCAATCACACAGAGATCTGTTAGTCTCTGAATCCTGAGGCCCAAGGAGAGGAATCAAAAGTCAGGGCATCCTCCTTTCTAACTACTCCCTCCTAAGACTCTCCTAGAAGACTCTAGAGCTAGGGGTGGAGCCAGCCACCACCTAGCAACCTTCTGCATTGTGCTATTCCAGGATTAGTTAACTCTGGCCCTACTATACAGAGCTACTGCTGGAAGTATACAAGACATAACAATACATGACATAACATTGCATTACATAATATTAAATAAACCATTTGCAGATACCCCTGCTCTTGGGTACTGCATTATTGCATGGAGAATTGTCAGGAAAGGTGACGGGTCCTCTTTAACATGTATTTATGTAGCAAGTCCTTGGTAAGGTCACATTGGTTGATAACCATGACTCCATGTCCTAAAGTTTAATTCCAAGAAGCCATCAGAGATATGATTGCAGCTCTGGTTGTGAATGAAGTCCTAATCAGGCAATTGGGAAGTTATATGGAGATTTACAGGTTACATAGTCAAAAACTTTACAAATACTTATGGTCTCATAGACCGCTCACACCAGAGCTGCAGTAAACAGCTTTCAAATCGATGCTGCCGCCCCTTGGATTTTCACAGAAGAAAGGGTTAATGGCACTGTATAATTCTTCAAAACACGGCCCGAGCCTTTTTCTCGGAGAACATCAGACTGCTATAGATTTTTTATTTTTTTTGCAAAACTTCCATCCCAAATGTCACATTTCAATCACAAATTGATTGAAGGGAATGGATTGCTTTTTCAGCACTGCACTCTGTGCTACGTAGCTGCAGAAGGCGATAGATTGAAGGAGGTGAGGAAAAGCAGAGGGGGAAGGGGGGAGCGAGGGAAAAAGCCAACATCTCCTAGGAATAAAGGCACCACAGGGCGAATCAATGGGTTTAAGCCATTAGTGCCACCTTCCTTGCTTGGCACCTTCTTATAAACGAGCTTGAATAGATCATTTAGCTCAGCACAGCTCTGGCAATGCCAATGCTTTTATCCAGGCTGCGGCCGCAGAGGTGGTTTTACCGTGACGCTGCTGCCTTTTAACACCATGATGATTTCACAAATAATATTCTGTGCTGATCTTTCTTTATGTATTGTTAGAGTAGTCAGAGTTTTGTTTTATTCCTGAGATAGAGCTCCAAATCCTCTGCATAGCCATAAAGTTACATGACAAAATTTCCTCTATCTGCTGCTGCCACTAGGGGGAGCATCCTGTCACCGTAATAGTTCAATGGCACAGATTTACTATTGGAAGCGCATATGTCGGAATTTGGGCACATCTGTTCGTACACACATTTACCATGCATTTGTGCCAAAAGAACAGATGTTTCTGACATGCTTGGCACTGTTGAGAAGGGTCTAGACAAGGGGGTGAGGTTTAGAGGAAAGGGGGTAGAGTGTAAAATGTAACATATGCCAAAAAATACACCAACAGTTTGGGGCACATATTTGGCATAAACTAAGTTAAAGGGGTTGTCCCACAAAAATATTCTAGTTTTCAAAGCAGCACCTAGATCTGAATTCTTTTGTAATTGCATGTATTTAAAAATTTGGCATAGCCACTGAGTTATTCAATAAAATCTGTATAGCGCCACCTGCTGTTTGTATTTTTTTTCTTATTTGTTTGTATGGCTCACTGAGAAGGCCGCACATGCTCAGTTCCATCTTTCAATTGATCCTGTGAGAGCGAGAGAGCTGCAACGGAAAGGACACGCCCCCTGAGCTGCAGCAGAAAGGACACGTCCCCTGAGCTGGATCTCTGGTTCTAGCTTTGTTAGAAAATATTGTCATGTACTATATGATGTCTGATTTTCATTTTTTTGCATTAGTCATGGGATAACCCCTTTAAGAAATAGTAGGTGTAAAACTAGACACCAGGATTGTCATACAGCATGAGCCACTGTGATAAATTTGGCACATTTTCAGACTGACTGGAGATTTATCAAAACCGTTGTAAAGGAAAACTGGCCCCTACCGACTAATTAGATTTCCCCCTTTTTTTTCCCCAAAGGAGCTCTGCAAAATGAAAGGTGGAATCTGATTGGTTGCTATCGGCAACTAAGCCAGTTTTTCGGTGCTACAATTTTGATAAATCTCCCCCACTATGCTTACACTCATTTGGCAAGGAATCTGCGCCTAAAAGCGAGTACTGAGTTCTGCCTCCCAATTGTTTTCAGCAAGAATAAAAAAGGACATGCCCATTCTTGGTGCAGTGCCCAGATGGCACTGCTGGAATCCACCCTGTTTAGCTTCATTAGGTGGGGCTAAAAAGATAGCGGGTCCACAGGCATATTGAAAAATTCAGCATGTTAACTAGCCCTTAGGGTACGACCACATGGCGCAGTCGTGATCCGGCTGGGTCACAGCCGTTCTGCGGCCAAGAACCGTGTGGCCAAATATTTAACTAATGTAGAGCGCATTGTATGTGCGTTCCAAATTCTTAAGGGAGTTGTCAAATTTCTGAAACAGCCCCTCCATGTGCGGGCCCCTCACAGGTAATATACTTACCCCGCTCCCAGCGCCGCTTCTGGTCCCCGCACCGCCGCTGTCGCTTCTCCCTGTACATGGATGAAAACATCCGGTGTCGGGGGGAGCAGCCAATGGCAGGCGGGGACGGAGACAAGCCTCCTTAGCATCCCCTTAGGGAACAGGGAGAAGCAGCAGCAGGCGGTGCGGGGACCAGGAGCGCCGCAGAGAGCGGGGTAAGTATATTCCTGTGTTTCAGAAATTAGATAACCCCTTTAATACAGCGCGGCTATTAAGAATTTAGACCGTTTATACAGCTGCAGTCTTCATTAGGTAAATATCAGGCAGCTGGCCGAGACCCGTCTGTATCACGACTGCGCAGTGTGGTCGCAAGCTTAATGTTAGCCAGCATTAGTAATTGTTGGCCAAAGTGTGAAAAGTATGGTGTAATCTGATGAGCTCCCCCTAGTGGTAGATGCAGGGGATTTGGAGCTGTGTTTATGGGGTCACCTCTGCTCTGGCAGGGACGGATGCTCTATGGACAGTATCTGCACCGCCTGTTAGGGGATCAGTCAGCTGTGGACCGAGACATGGGAAAAATACGGACACTGTGTCTACTTATTACAGGGCGAACTGCGGAGGAGTAATAATGTATCTAAGGAGATTTTTGTTCTCGACTTTAATAGACTATCAGGAGACATTCACAAATTTAGCTTCCAGAGATCGGAAAAGCTTTATAGAAAATATTACACCAGACACAAATCCCCTGTTGGACCATTAAAAGGTAGAGGAATCTGTGATGAATGCTCCCCTGCGCAAGATCAATTTGGTTACTAAAACAGCCTTTTAACCAAGGCCACGATGAATATGAAAAGAATCGAATTAACACCAATTGCCAGAAGTGCGCTAAGCAGGCCCGATAAGAGTGACAAGGGAACATAAGGAGTCGTCAGGAAAGAAAATCACCTCGGAGCAACTGATGAGATGCTGAACTTAGGTGATGGATGCCGTATAGAAGGAGGGGGGCTGATGTAATCACATGTCGGAAGATAGGAAAATGTGGAGGAAAGTCCCACGCAAAGAGACGGACACTTAACCCTTATGACGCCTGTGTTAGTGGAGGGCTCGGCATCATCACCTGTGGCTGGGCCGGTGTCAGGAGACAGACAAGCAGCTGGATGGATACAAGGTATCACCACATGAATCATTTAGGGGTCAGTCTGCTGTACATAATTGACCTCACTCTAATGTGATTGAGATGAAATATTAATCAGACGGAACGTCTGGGCCAACGGAGCCACGATGCTGGATGCATGTATATATTCATTATGTATGACCACGTATCATACATGCAACAAAGTGACCTCCTGTTAGGTATTATTCTAATCTCAGCTCCTTAAAGGGGCTGTCTGACTTAGAAATTCCATTCTGGAGTAACAATGACATGGAAAAGGACCGCAAACTAAGCTGTAGAAACCAGTGTCAGGCAGCTGCTGCCAAGGCCAATAAGATAATGGGTTGCATCAAAAGGGGCATAGATGCCCGTGATGAGAACATAGTCCTTGCCACTTTACAAGTCACTAGTGTGGGGTTTCGCTCTGGTAGATAGGGTAAGCGGACGCAGTACAGAGGCAAAATACAAGTTCTTAACTCAAACTTCAGTGTATATTCACACTTGCGGCAGTTGCACAAAACAACACGTCACTTTGCAGTCTTTGGTGTTAATTCAAACACAATGGAAAGCTCATATTGCACAAGTCACCTTGTTGGCAGTTCTGCCTCCAGTAGCCCACAGCAGGCTTTAGGGGGCCTGTTCCCCCTCCACATGGGCCTTAGCCCTCCAGTCCAGCACAAAACCTCAGATCCCAACAAAGAGAGTCACCTGCTGAGCCCAGCTGCCTATTTAAGGACAGCCAGGTGCTGCCAAAACCCGGCCTGGACCATGGGGAGTAGTCACCCACCCAGCACTTTGACTACGCCCCAGATCAGCTATTTACAGCCATACTAGATAGCAAGGTGTCACACACATAAGAACTGGCTTACTCCACTGAGGACAGGAACCTCGGTGACACATATCTATCATCTACGATGATTCCTTGTACCTACTTACAATAGTCAGACCACACATGGAGTACTGTGTACAGTTCTGGGCTCCTGTGAACAAGGCAGACTTAGCAGAGCTGGAGAGGGTTCAGAGGAGGTCAACTAAAGTAATAACTGGAATAGGTGGACTACAGTACCCTGAAAGATTATCAAAATTAGGGTTATACACTATAGAAAAAAGACGACTGAGGGGAGATCTAATAACCATGTGTATATAATAATCGGGGGTCAGTACAGAGATCTATCCCATCATCTATTCATCCCCAGGACTGTGACTGTGACGAGGGGACATCCTCTGCGTCTGAAGGAAAGAAGGTTTGTACACAAACATAGAAGAGGATTCTTTACGGTAAGAGCAGTGAGGCTATGGAACTCTCTGCCTGAGGAGGTCGTGATGGTGAATTTACTAAAAGAGTTCAAGAGGGGCCTGGATGTATTTCTGGAGGGTAATAATATTACAGGTTATAGCCTCATGTGGCCAAATCGCCCCTGAGATGCAGTGACTAATGGCCGCACGGTTTTGAAGGTAACACCTCAAAACCTCAGAACTGCATATGGGCAGGATTTCGTCTCCATGCGGAATCTGGACTGCCTGTTATTACCTTTAGAGGGTTACAGTAACGCTAAATGGGTATCACATGCTGGGTGGAAATTACTAATGGCAGCCATTACAAGGGCTTGTCACCCAGCTTTTCACTGGTCCTATGTGGATCTGAATAGGTATGGGTTTTGAATAATGTGCCTGGAATTCAGACATACAAGAAAACTGGAAATACACCAGTCTAGACACAATCCTCTGTGAGATCAGCAGCACAAATCTCTTTTCTGTCCTGATAGTTTGTTACAATGTGTCAGTGCAGTAAAATGTATCCGTCTGGAGTCCAGGCTGTTTGATTTAGAGAGGATTGCCTAGATTAGGGGGAATGTATCATCGAGTGGCGTTTTACTGCCGAAGGATGCACCCAATTTACCAGATTGAAGTGTTTGATAAAGGTCTTTCTGACCGAAACTTCAGACGTACCGTATATGTTGCCCTAAATGTACTTCAATAAAAGCACCACATTTATAAATTCCCCAGTGCTGACATTCATAGACCTCTTTTTTCAAAATAGCAAACAATAATAGTAACCAATCAGAACACTTTAAGAAATGAAAGGTGAGCTCTCATTGGTTGCTATGGGCAACTAAGCCAGTTTTCCTGTTAGACAGTTTTTGATAAATGAGGCCCCATATCTTTGTCGTTTGAAATCTGTGTCAGCTGCTTTAGAGTTCTCTCTTCATTTGAGACAGAAAACTGGTGTAAAAGCAGGTAAATGTGTCGAGCCCACTGGCTCGCCCCCTCCTTGCCCTCACCACGCCCCATTTTCAAGAAGTGGCGAGGGCGACATACAAACACCATTACTTTGCCACAATGATGTCCAAAAAGTTTCAAACATTGGGGGACATTTATGAAAAATGGCGACGACAGGGGAGCAGCCTATAGAAGGCCGCAACGCTGACCAGCCTCCCTAGCATCGCAGGTGACACCAGGGAGGCTGGTCGCCGTCGCGGTCTGCTATTGGCTGCTCCCCCTGTCGTCAGATGTTTTGATTAACGTGACAGGGAAATGCAGCAGCGGTTGTGCAGCAATACGGAGGGACGTAGGTGTCGGGGACCGGGTATGTATCGTCTATAGGAGGCGCCCGGGCATTGTGTGTGTGTGTATGTGGGGGAAGGTGGGTTTCTACTATTGAATAACCCCTTTAAAGGGGTAGATTTATCAAACTGGTGTAAAAGAGAGCTGGCTTAGTTGCCCATAGCAACCAATCAGATTCCATCTTTAATTTTTCATAGCTCCTTTGGAAAATGAAAGGTAAAATCTGATTGGTTGCTATGGGCAACCAAGCCAGTTTTCCTTTACACCAGTTTGAGAAATCAGGGCCAAAGTTTCAATGATTCTTTTTTTAATTTTTTATAACCCTCAGCTCTAGGAAAGCCGAGACCAGTAATGTGTCAGGTAAGGCTACTTTCACACTAGCGGCACGGACCTCCGGCAGTCTGTTCAGTCAGGTGAACAGCCGGTCGGATCCGTCCTGCCGCTAGTGAACGTGTGCCCCCGGACTGCCGCTCCGTCCCCATTGACTATAATGGGGGCAGAGTTCCAGCGGAGGTACGGCAGTGCACGGCGAGAGGCTGCCAGAATAAAACTACGACATGTCCGACATTTATTCCGGCAGCCTCTCGCCGTGCGCTGCCGTGCCTCCGCCGGAACTCTGCCCCCATTATAGTCAATGGCAACGGAGCGGCAGTCCGGGGGCACACGTTCACTAGCGACAGGACGGATCCGACAGGCTGTTCACCCGACGGAACAGCCTGCCGGAGGTCCGTGCCGCTAGTGTGAAAGCAATCATCCCATATCTCATATTTAGCCCTAAGAAAATAACAGATTGGGGCTCATTACAGAGAACGATGGGGTTTCGAGAAGAGCCGGGCTATATTACTGTATATAAATTATAAGTGATAGTGAAGCTAATATCACAGGGAGCCCAGCAGCCAAACCAATAATTCATGAGCACAGGATCAATGGCAACGTGGAGGAAGACTTCAGTAACTGATGTCCGATATCAAAATAATGCACCAGGGTCAGTGGGGTTCAGCTGCGGGATGTCCAAGGAAGATTAATGCCGCCATTACATAAACGATCAGAGGATGGAGCTGGGGAGCAGTTATTGTATTTTATGTGATTTACTGGGGCAACAAATGCAATTAACAGGAAACTTATGGCCCAAATAAAAGACAGAAAAGATAGAAGTTCCACACATTATCCAGAGAGTTCAGGCCCTGGCCGAGCAATCAACATGTTCTACCACTGTATTAACACGGGTAAAGTGGGCTGCGTCATGGTATCCAGAGCTGCGTTCACAACGTCACTGGCCGGTGCTTACAATCTGTTAGCGGCGAGCTGGTAGGTGCAGCGCGGTAGTATTAGTGTATTGCTCAGTACCAGGTATAGCAGAGGTGGGACACAAAGCAGGATGGGGCAGCAGTGAGATGTTTGTTCAGAGCCAAGAAGAAAAGCCGAATGATGTTCTGGGTGTGACTGGAGTATAGGAACTTTATGAGGTAAGTAAAAAAAACATTATAACAGTTTAGATTTAAAACAAAAATTAAAGGGGTCGTCCACCCACCACTCAGAATGTCATAAAATAATAAAAGAAGTAATATTCACCCTACAATTCCCCCACCATTCCCATTCCATCACTTCTCGGGTCTCCTGGCGGTCTCTGTTCTTTCCGCTTCATCCATGATGTGTCGACACAGACATGTGACCACTTTAGCCAATCAGTGGCTGTAGGAATGAGGTCAACACTGCTGAGGTCACATATCCATGGGGACACATCATTACTGGGAGAGGAAGAACAGAGACCAGCAGGGGGGAAGAAAGGCCTTCAAATGGGAGCAGAGGGGGATCAGCAGGGTGAGCACTACTTATTTTATTATTTAAAACCCTTAGGCCCCTTTCACAGGGGGCGAGTATTCTACGCGGATGCGATGCGTGAGTTGAACGCATTGCACCCGCACTGAATACCGACCCATTCATTTCTATGGGGATGTTCACATGAGCGGTGATTTTCACGCAGCACTTATGCGTTGCGTGAAAATTGCAGCATGCTCTATTATGTGCGTTTTTGACGTAACGCAGGCCCCATAGAAATGAATGGGGTTGAGTGAAAACACAAGTATCCGCAAGCAAGTGCGTATGCGGTGCGATTTTCACGCACGGTTTCTAGGAGACGATCGGGATGGAGACCCAATCATTATTATTCTCCCTTATAACATGGGTATAAGGGAAAATAATAGCATTCTGAATATAGAATGCATAGTAAAATGGCGCCGGAGGGGTTAAATTTTTTTTACAATAATTTAACTCACCTTAGTCCACTTGATCGCGCTGCCCGGCATCTCGTCTGTCTCCTTTGCTGAACAGGACCTGTGGTGACGTCACTCCGGTCATCACATGTTCCATCACATGATCTTTTACCATGGTGATGGATCATGTGATGGATCATGTGATAACCGGAGTGACGTCCCCACAGTTCCTTTTCCTGAAATGAATCCTCACCACAGGTCCTGTTCAACAAAGGAGACAGAAGAGATGCCGGGCTACGCGATCAAGTGGACTAAGGTGAGTTAAATATTTATTTATTTTTTGTAACCCCTCTAGCGCTATTTTGCTATGCATTCTGTATTCAGAATGCTATTATTTTCCCTTATGACCATGTTATAAGGGAAAATAATACAATCTACAGAACACCGATCCCAGACCCGAACTTCTGTGAAGAAGTTCGGGTTTGGGTACCAAACATGCGTGATTTTTCTCACGCGAGTGCAAAACGCATTACAATGTTTTGCACTCGCGGGTGTTCCCGCAACGCACCCGCACATTTTCCTGCAACGCCCGTCTGAAAGAGGCCTTAGGGACAAGCCTGTTTTGGGGCCTTAATGACCAAGCAATTTTTTTCATTTTTTCATTGTTGACTTCTAAGAGCTATAACTTTTTTATTTTTCAGTCGTATGAGAGCTTATTTTTTGTAGGACATGTTGTAGTTTTTAATGGTGCCATTTTGGGGTACATGGAACTTACTGATTACGTTTTATTAACTCTTTCTGGGAGGGGGATAGGAAAAAACAGCAATACTGCCACTGAGTTTTTCCGTTATAAATTTTGCAGCATTCATTTTTCGGCATAAATAACACAGCTCTCGATTACGATTATAATGATACCAAATATATATATTTTTTTTATTTTTATGTTTTACTACTTTTGCACAAATAAAACTCTTTTTTGCACCGCCGCATTCCCATAACTTTTTATGTTTCTTTCTACGGAGCTGTGTGACGGCTCCATTTTTGCAGGACGACTTGATTGGTATCATTTTGGGGTACCTAACACTTTGATTGCTTTTTAATCCCTTTTTATGGTGGCAAATAAGCAAAAAGCAGCAATATTTTCTTATGATGTTCACCATACGGGATAAATTACATTTAAATGTGTGGTGTTTGTCATTAAGGATGCGGCGATACCAAATATGTGGAGGAGATTGTATTTTTGTAACTTTTTCAATTGAAAAGCATTTTTTTCCCAATGGAAAAAGGTGCTTCTTAACTAGAATTTTTTTTATTTAACTAAACCTTTTTAAAGGGAACTATAATAGGCGATCTTTTGATTGCTTCTAAAACACATTCCACTGTTCTTGCAATGTATTTTACTGTTGGTGCTATACTGACATCCACCAGCAGACTGTGCCACAGAGGGGTGCTGATGGGAGACAGAGGGAGTCTGCTCCCTCTGTAACCGCTTACATGCCGCTGGGGCTATTGCCCATGCATCTATAGGGGTGAAACAGCTGGGATCGTCACTATTAGAGCAGGAGAGCGGATCTCATTTGAAAGCTAAGCTGCTGCTCTCTGCTGCATGAAAGACCCATGCAGCACTTAGGCCTCCTGCACACTAACGTGTGCGCTCCGTGGCCGTATTGCGGACCACATTTGCGGATCCGCAATACACGGGCACCGTTCCGTGTGCATTCTGCGTCACGGATGCGGACCCATTCACTTCAATGGGTCTGTAAATCCAGAGATGCGGAATGGTGCGGTACGGAACACTACCCGTGGGGTTTTGTCCCGTACTTTCATTCCGCAAAAAGATAGAACATGTCCTATCTTTTTGTGGAACGGCCGGATTGCGGACCCATTAAAGTGAACCACTGCGGCTGCCCCACGGTCGGTGTTCGTGCATTGCGGCCTGCATTTTGCTTTGTGTGCAGGAGGCCTAAGCCTAAGGCCTCTTAGTGACAGCTGTAAAAAGGTGTATTGGTGGTCACTAAGGGGTTAAAGACATTCAGGTATCCTGACCAGCCCTGGAAGTATTAGTAATACACGTAATACACTTCTGTAAAGGTGGTCCTCCCGTGTTCACGTCTTAGGCAGAGTTCACATCACCATTTAGCTTTCCGTTCTTCTGATCCCTCAGAAGATGAGAGAGAAAAAACACAGGATCCTGTAAAAAAAAAAAAAACGGATCCTGTTGCATCAGTTGTCATCTGTTTGAGCCATTTCCATCTGAGATCAGTTTTTTTAAACTGAATTAAAAGTCCTGCATGCAGTACTTTTTTTTCCATCTTAAAAAACACATCTCAGATGGAAATGGCTCAAACAAATGACTGATGCAACAGGATACGTTTTTTTTTTTACAGGATCTTGTTTTTCGTTTCTCTTCTTCTGACGGATCAGAAGAACGTAAAGCTAAATGGTGATGTGAACTCAGCCTTGCCCAGCTGGTATGGGACTTGTGTGTACATATTGTAGATGGTGATTTAGGTAGACTCAGACACAGTTCAGCAAGTGTTGTCGTAGGGACTGCAGGTATCAGGCCTGTCAACGTCTGCAAACTTTTTTCTTCACATTTCTCAATCAGTGGAGGTTCTTATATAACACTTCTGCTATTTCCCGCTATTGATCTAAAGTTGTTTGTTCAGAAAAAGCTCTCGAGAAGGAAGATTCTTGGCAATTTTCAAATTGAGAAGACGAAAATAAATGTCTGCTTTCTGTATGGAAGCCAAGTCACCATCCAAGAGTTATGCTCGGTGTTTGCTGCAAAACAGTTCTAATTTTGGGCTAAAATAACAGAGTTTAAGTTAACTTTACTAAAAAGGCAGCAGGGAGAGCGAGAAGATGGAAGTGGGGGGGGGGGGGGGGAGTAGAGGATACTTAGAGAAGAAAAGTAGACGTAAACTTACTTTCAGACATCTTGCGGAACTTGTCCTTGGACATAAATCCCAGGGCCAGACCAAATTCTGAAAAGAAAGATGAATAATTGAGTCACTCACAGGATATTACTGGTGATATTACATCATATCACACACAGATATTATTAAAGGGATTGTATACAAAATGACAAAAACAAAGCTTAAAATGTCACTGAACTTTCAAAAAACCTATCAAAGGTTTTGACCAGTGGAAGTCTAGAGACATCCACTCATCACTAGCGCGCTCTCTCCTTGCTGCAGGAGTCAGGCTCAACAGAAAGTCCATGGGCCCATCCCGGTTCTGTCGCCTGCAGTGAGGAGAGCCCTCTATGTGGGCACCTCTCTCATTCTAGCGATCGGTGGGGATCTCAGGACTCAAACCCCCACCAATTAAAACCTTTGACATAGCAAATGTTTTTTGAAAGTTCAGTGACAATTTAATCATTGCAAAAAACCTAACTTATAAAGATCTCTGCTTTCTGTCAGTGGCTGAAAACTTGCTGTGACAAACTACTTTTCGCAGGAGGTTTGTGACAATAAGTCAGTGTAAACAATCCTCTGTGAGCTAAACACATCTGCAGGCACAGCATGTATTTGTGTTTTGATAGGTTGCTACAATGTATCCTCTAGAACAGGCATGCTCAACCTGCGGCCCTCCAGCTGTTGTAAAACTACAACTCCCACGATGCCCTTCTGTAGGATGATAGCGGTAGGCTGTCAGGGAATGATGCAACAGCTGGAGGGCCTCAAGTTGAACATGCCTGCTCTAGAATGAATACAATGGTAGCAAATCCTCACCTACTGTATGTATCAGGATGCAAGCAATGGATTTTCCCATTCATTGACTGCAATCTTGAAAAGGGTGATGATGTAAAGAAAAACCCCTAAAGAAAAATCTAGAAAGTTGCAGAAGTTATCCTTATACAGTAATTGTTACTGGACAAAGGCACTGGGCAGTGACAATGGCTCTGATCTTATAATAGTCCATGGACAGATATGCGGTCTGCGGTGTCATCAGTGATAATGAAGGTTTATAAGACAAGCGCCACTCGTTTCAGGACACATCACCCGACTGCTGGGAACTGCTGCTTGCAGCCTGAGATTTGTTCATTACAAAACGCGCAATGACACATTAATGAATGACAATTAATTGGGCCTTTACGACTGCTCCTGCACAGGCCTTCTTTTATGTGGACGCATTAAATTGATGAATTATCCATGTAGCGTTCCTGATCACAGCAGGCAGCCCGTTCCCCGACCATTACCAAGTCTCCACTCACTATATGGACACAGATCACTGCTGCACCTACACAATCCTAATGTGAACCATTAGCCCTACTTCCCCATCTTGAAGTAATCACCAATCATATCTGCTCTGATACCCCCCCCCCCAACTGCTGAATTCAACTGTATTGCCATCCTGAGGCAACTGGAACAGGAGAACAGAATGTGGTAGCTGGCGCTGGCCACCACAGAGGGGCAACTTCTGGGGAGGTATATTGTGCTGCTGGGGCGGTATTATGTGATGCACTTTGGTATTTGGCTCTGCTGGGGTGGTACAATGTGCCACAATATGGTAATGCTCACCTGCCTACTTACATTGGCACTGCATTCTCATACCACCCAACTTTTGAAAAGAAGGAAGAGGGATACTATGTTCAGCGTGCGAAATTCGAATTTTTTCTGCACTAGATGACGCCTCTAACTCCACCCAAAACATAACTAAACACCTAATCCCACCCAGTCCCCTAAATGCCCACAAATAGTAATTATTCCCCCTTTATGCCACCACACAGTAGTTATGCCAGCATTGTGCCTTCTTCACAGTAGTTATTAGTGATGAGCGGCAGGTGCCATATTCGATTTCGCAATATTTCGCGAATATTCGATTGAATATTCGTGTTATATTCGTCAAAATCGAATATTCGTAATTATTTCAATTATCGCGAATAATATGCGATTTAATTAATCGCGTATTGCGATTTTTCTTTTGACAGTATAAGGCAACGTTCCTATGACATTGACTATGGCTAGGGTAATATGTGTATTTTACGAAATTTCGTAATATTGCTCTAACTTCGTCTTTTAGAATATTCGTAATATTCTAAAAGACGAAGTTAGAGCAATATTACGAAATTTCGTAAAATACACATATAGATTGTAATTTAGCTAATATAGTGCTATAATCCTTTTTTTTCTCAATTTTTTTTGCCTCTTCTGAACTTAAGTTTTGTAAAATATGTACACTATTAAAAAAAATACTATAGCAGTATATTAGCTAAATTACAATCTATATGTGTATTTTACGAAGTTAGAGCAATATTAAGAATATATGTAAAAAGTTGAAATCGCAATTCGATTATTATAACTTGAATTAATCGGATTGCGATTTCAACTTAGCACTGCTACATTCCATATTAGGCTTAGCCTAATATGGAATATAGCAGTGCTAAGTTGAAATCGCAATTAGATTAATTCAAGTTATAATAATCGAATTGCGATTTCAACTTAACACTGCTATATTCCATATTCGTTAATTCTAGCCTAATATGGAATATAGCAGTGCTAAGTTGAAATCGCCATGCGATTACTTTGAGTTATATTAATCGCATTGCGATTTCAACTTAGCACTGCTATAGTCCATATTAGGCTAGAATTAACGAATATGGAATATAGCAGTGTTAAGTTGAAATCGCAATTCGATTATTATAACTTGAATTAATCTAATTGCGATTTCAACGTAATTCTCAAATCCGACAGTACATTCTAGTATATGGAGACGTTCCTATGGTGATGGGGACGCTCCATGAGCACGGAAGTCGGCAGAAGCGGCAACGGGCAAAAAAAAACAAAAAAAAACGAATATTCGATTTCGCGAATATATAGAACAATATTCTAAATATTGGCGAAATCTCAAAATCGCGATATTCGAGAAAAAAAATTGCAATTCGAATATTCGCGCTCAACACTAGTAGTTATGACCAGATGTGTGCCCCTCACAGTAGCGATGCCCAAATATGTGCTCCCTCACAGTAGCGATGCCCAAATATGTGCTCCCTCACAGTAGCGATGACCAGATATGTGCCCCCTCACAGTAGTTATGCCCACTTATGTGCCTTCTCACAGTAATATACCCATGTTGTGCCCCTTCACAGTAGCTATGCCCAGATATGTGCCCCCTGACAGTAATATGCCCAGCTGTGTCCCCTGACAGTAATATGCCCAGCTGTGTCCCCTGACAGTAATATGCCCAGTTGTGTCCCCTGACAGTAATATGCCCAGTAAAGTTCCCCCTGACAGTAATATGCCAATTAAAGTGCCTGCTGACAGTAATATGCCAAGTAAAGTGCCCCCTGATAATAATATGTCCAGCTAAAATCCGGGACTGTCCTGCCGGATCCGGGATGGTTGGGGGCTATGGATTCTGTCACTTTAGAACTGACTACAAAATGGGCCCACTTTTAGTTTATAGCCATGCCCACTTTAAGTTCACAGTCTTCCCCTTCGCTCTGTTTATTCTGAATCAACCAGTTACAATATTTAAAAAATAATCTTTGTGCAAAAACTGAAATCTCAGCCTGTGGCAAGAGGTCTGGCGTCCTACATCCCACCATCTTCTTGTGGAATGTAGTGGTCAGGAGCCTACAGGAAATATTCCTTCTGCTCAAGGACCTTTATAGACTCTTTTAGAGAGATTTCCAGAATACATTTCTTAGGTATGTTATATTTGGGTTTGGGGGGAAGAGGTAACGGGGCAGATGGTACATTTTCTGGAAATATTTCCTCAGAATGATCCTTTAGTTACATTTTATCCATGGTAATAAAATTCACCCCCATGTATTGATAATCACAGATAATTAGTGTTATGGGTCTGACCATGATGACCATTCACACAAAGTGGTTAATGCTCCTCTCATTCAGCTCATACAAAAATAATTAGAGGAAAAAAATCATTGTTTGTAAATCCAGGATTTCTGTAGACTGGTAATTTAAGGTTGTTCCCAACAAAACTATGCACGCAGCTCTGGATGTGATTAGATTATAAAATCAGTTCAGGATGGGCACGGTTTTCTTTGCAGTGAATGGATTAATTAGTAGCACGATTACAATGCCTAATTAGACTTTTACAATCTACAGGGTGTAAACATGTGCCGCGCTGGGCACAGCGAGGGGCACCTGACCCCTATTTGCCCTTTCTCGCCCATATTGTAACAGTTCTAGTGACCCAGAAACAAACAGCTCGGCCATATGTTTCTGACAATCCTGGCAATATTCCTGGGTTGACACATGACTGAATAAAAGCATAATACAGGAATAATTAGCTCCTGTCACCGAGATCTTACAGTCTAATTCTAGTGCCCTGGGGCTCAGACAAGGCAAAAACAAAGATTTAATATTAATCTGCGACAGCAAGTGCTGAACTTAAGATTCGCATCTCCTGCACTGCTCTGCCCAAGTCCCGGAAGAAATGTCTGTAGTGTTTTATTCATGATGAGATTTACTAAACCTTGTTAATCTTTAGTGCACCTGAGGGTCTGTCCAAGTGCACAGAAGATAAGGTGCGCTGCAGGTTTCGGAGAATGATAGCAGATCAGGGGCGAGGGGAATTGGAGTGGAGAAGTCTCTCACAAGTAGGTCAACAAGTCTCAAGGAGAAAGTTACAGCAGATTCACAGACCAGTGCTGTGACTGTATGCAAGGTCAAATGTAAAGGGGCCCATATACCTTTAATAGCTGTTGGCCGATCGTTTGGCCAACAGCTATCGTTCCCAGCTCCCTCATGCACATACATCATGTATACATGACGTAATATCAATAATGAGAGAAGATAAAGCCCCTGCAAGACCCCTCAGGTGGCGGCTTATCTCCCAAGAGAACAAAAGGATTAAGCAAGAAAAATTCAACTCAACCGAACTTTCTTTCCTCTGACGTCATCTGTCGGGCAGTGTCAGGAGCTCCCCATACACATTACATTATCAGCCAGTTCCACTGAAAATGGTGGGGTTGGCCAACAAAACATAATGAGGATCATCTATTATAATCCCCTACCCCAGAAAATGTAGGCAATATGGTGTTTCTATGCCACCCTGGGAAGTGGGGGTGTAGTGTGGTCGGGCCATCGGCCCCAGCACATTCACTATCAATTTTCTGGTGAAAATGATGATTGACATCTACTCCAGCCAGGGGCTGCAGTTGATTTTAATTTTGAGACACGGCGGAGGACGTGCCTCACTTATGATGAGGCCTGTCATAAATTAAGCGCATCCTCTGACAGCGCAGAGGATATCAAAGTTCAGAGTAATACTCTTACTTAGTGGCCCCCTATGTAAAACATTTGGTAGCATATTATTATTTTTTCCTCGATGGAAGTAAATAAGGAAAAATCTATAGAAACAGAACATCCTACAGTTTGTAGATATCTTAAAAATGTGCATTTTGCAAACCCAAGAATCGCCTCATATCCCTGTAGTATGTGAAGAGCTCCATAACCCAGTTCATGAACTGCCACCCCGGTTATTAGTGGAAAGCCCTTTTACTTGTCATACTTTACATACCTATAGGTGGGTGAGTAAGAAAAAAGTCTAGGCCTGTAGGATGAATCTAACCCTTTCTATTCCATATCACAGTGTATCACAAGGCGAGTCCAATAGAGCTGACACTTTTTTTTTGTAGGAACGGGATAGTTGACCTGGGTAGGGATAAAAAAAAACAACCCCAGTGGTTCTCCTATTATTAAGAGGTTGGGGATGACTTCCATAGTGGCTTTAAGGTTGGGTAGAAGCAGAGGTAGAGCTTCTGGCCTCCCTCTAAGAGTATATACCAAGGCCCCAACCTACCATACTTAAATTCCAATGAGGACTTGGTGCCAATGCAACCTTTGCAGAAACTTTAGCTACACCCCCAGATTGAGGTCCCACCAGGCAAATTTTTATTTTTTTATTGTTTTTACTTCTATTCTTGTAATAAAACATTACATATGTAGAAATATACAGTTTTGTGTACAAAACAATCATCTGAACGTCTACAATGCTTGGAACACAAAGGAACATCCTAGGAGATGACTGCTGGCATAGAAGGGTGCACTTCAGTCCAAGACCATACATCTCTTCATAAACAGCCCCCTCAGGAGGTGGCATTTCTTAACCCAGACACTTGAACAAACCCTGGTACTTTGTTCATGGCAGGAGCGGGATTCTGATTTGTTATCATTAACAACATGAATCTGACGCTTAGCCGAGTCTTGGTTCATCCTTTCAACACTGGTACTGGGCTTGAATATTAATAGTTCTCCTCTTTCCAGGATGGGAAAAATCATTCGTCGGCAGCCCGACTCCTGCAGCGAGCGAGGGCCGAGTAACTCCGGGATAAAAGAATTAATGAAGTGAGTGTACAGTATACAGAATTGTAATCTCTGCTTGATAAATTGGAACACGGATCCCTGAAGGACAGATAATTCCACCCTTTTCGAAATGAACAGCTGGCCGGAGCATGGCATCTCCCCGTTGCCTTAGGAACAATAACGTCTTTGATCTCTGAAAGCCTCTAAAGGGGTTTTCGGACTATCAGTAAGGAGCAGCCATGCACAGGCCTTGGCCTCAAAACCACAAGATGTTTTTTTACTATTTCTGTTAAAAAAAAAGTCTTCATCTCCTGATCAGTAAAGCTTGTACACAACCAGACAGACTCCTGCTCGCCACAGAAATTCCTTGTTGGCCAAAAGAGACAGCGTGAGATGGCAATAGGTAATTTCTAAACTACTGCCTGAAGCAGCAGAGCAATGTGACCACAGCTCCTCTTTACTTTGGGTTGCTTATAAAAAATGTATCACAAAATACATCAGTAACCTCATGCATTTTTTATTGGTGCAAAGAATAGAAATAAACATGGATGCCATCTGGGTGCAGACGATTTGGCTCCATTTTTTACATCATTTACTGATTTGAATCTAAAGGCTACAGGCACGTTTGCACTATTTTTTATTGTTCATTTCTAAATAACATTCATTAAAAATTCCCCATTATTTTGATTATGCAGCAGAGTGTGTACAAATCCTCCACCTAGCTGGTGGTGCCGCTACATCTGATATAAAGCATATTTCTGACAGCTCTCTCTGTTCTCACCCTTCCTTCTCTTGCTAGTAGGGATGACAACAGAAGGTTGTTCCTGTCAGATCACAGTGAGGAAGGTGAGGAAAACATCCAAGGTTTATAGCTCACTCAGGCTGTAGATAGATGTCATCCTTGTGCTGTCCGCATCCACGTGGCTGGGCCTCCAATGATAGGACATGTCCTATTCATGTGCGTTTGGTGGACAAGAAAAATTGCAATTTGTGGACCGCAAAACAGGTATGTTCATGTGCAGGAGGCCTTAAAATGTTAATACTCAACATCGCCTTTGAATATGGTCCAAAAAAAAACTGGACGCAAGAGCTTACACTTTAGAGCAGTGGTTTTCAATCTGTTACTTTCGAGTTTTTGCAAGATTACAATGCTCAGCATATTAAAACAATCTAAGTCAAGAAGGGTTTGTTGGGAGTTGTAGTTTTGCAACAGCTGGAGTGCCTCAGGTTGGCAGATTGCTACCTTAGACATCGCCATCATTTCATTTCCCATCTCCAGTACATTTCCTCGTGTCGCTGATATTAAGTGAAATATTCATGCACTTGGTTGAGTTAATGGTAATGGACAGAAATTACAACTCTGCTAGACTGTCCACCCTTCAGATTTTCAGTGACATTTGGGAAAGTGTAGGATGTGCTCTCAGGAGTCTGCCGGTTTGTAAAGTAAAATTGGCTCGTTTGTTAACGAGGCTGATGATACAATGACTTTACTATTGATACACTGATTGATGTATTGTTTCGCCGCTCCCTATAGGTGTCTTTGCTGTATTATTAGAGGATTATTTATGAGCCACGCTGCACATTACACACAAATGGAAAGAATAGTTCATAATAGGATTTTAACTGACACCTGAATATCTCTGCGGAGATAGACTGGAGTAAGACCACCCAATAGCAGCCCCCCCATGTTTTCTCATGTCTGACTTCTGGAACTCCCACCAAGCACAAGAACTATTATCCCTGGGTCCCCATTGTGAATGGTGCAGTAGTAAACACTTCATTCACTTTTACGGTACACAGATAGGAGAAAGAAAGAAGACTCGTGGACCCCTGTTCTCATGGGAATCCCAGCAATCACCTGTCTAGTGTGAGAACTTCATACCTACTCCATTCCAGTCCAGGACCTGATCACCATTCTGGCTGTCATTTTTGCATCATACAATGTAACCGGTGAGTGCCCACAGAACTCAATGGTAATTGTCGAGACGTTTAGCCCTTACATTGAAATTCTTTTAATTCGATACAGAACTGCCTTATAAAATGGAAAATGACTGAGCAAAGCCATGGGACCCACACCTATCTCCAGAACTGGCCCCCGAAAGTGAAGGATTGCACACTGCACATGTTCGGCGTGCTCTCCATTCAGCCACACTTGGCTATTTTTGAAATTCCCATGTAAAATAATGGACCACCGCTCGATTCACTTCTATGGGACTGCTGGGCCTAGCCAAGCCAGTACTCAGCTATTTTTGGCAGCCCAGAAGAAATGAATGGGATCTGTACCTATCTGACATTGGTGGCATATCCTAGCAATATGCCACCAATGTCTCTGATGAGTCAACCCCTTTAAGTTTCAGTCTTTTTCCCTTGGTACACTTTATATGATTGCCAGATAATAAAAAAGATCTGATAATTAAAAAATCATGAGATCTTGCAGATTTGCATTCTACCTCCACACATTCAGCTCATGCCTGGCCCTACAAAACATAGATCACCTTAGAGCCTTATTATTACACAAGGTTTCTATGAGTGTGTGATAATAGAGAGCATCTGATAATCTGGCACCCATCATGTCCCATTGATGCCGGATCAAAGGAACATTACTCTACTTAGCTACATGTTAATGAGGGAAGAAATCTGCTCAGTGCCAGATGGGTAGTCCTAATTGTATGGACATAAACCTGGTGTAGAACAATAGGCGTTGTTTAATGTCTTCCAGGAGATCAGAGGACGCCGCGGCGGGCCCAGATCTTTGTCCCACATATATTAAATAGCACTTAGTCTTCTTATTTTTTTTTTCCTCGGCTATTGATTTGTATTAGATTGGCTGAGCTATTATATGCCAATTAAGGTTTCAGACGCCGCATCAGTTAAATCGCCACATTTTAATTTCAATTACAGCTTTGTAAGGACGGTAGAACATCTGCTCCGAAAATACAGTGTGTACTATTTTATACTTAACTCCTTCACTTCCAGCAACGATCAAACCCACAAGTGTGGCAGAAGCTGGTGAAGTTGTTGCCATTTACCCGCCTACTATCAGACAGCCGCACGGGTGGAACATTTGGTAGGTTCTTCATCTGTCAAGTTCAGGCATCTGCCATTTACTTTAACAACACCATGGGGAAAAAAACTTTTCCACACATTAGTATTGAAGGAAAACTTTCATCAGAAAGGGGTATTTTTTAACACAATATCCACAGAAAATATATTTTCTTAGAATTTATTGTTTTTCTTTTTTTACTTCGGCAGTCCTATACCATTGAGCATGAAATACAACATTGTCCTTCTGTAGTAGTCAGCACAGAGAGATAAACCTCCTATACAGATAGGCAATCTATTGTTTAGTTTACTGCTGTCGTGAGGGGGATGTTGTCTTTTAGCATAATAGTGGATTAGTAGAATTAGAATAACAGTGTGGCAACTGACTTGTTCTGTTGATAGCCCTAGATAAAGATAAAGCATAGCATGTATCAGTGTAATATGTGATACTCTAGACTCATTCCCTTCCCTCTCTTGTTGCAGTGAACGGTTTGACTGAGGAAGTCAAGTGAGGCCGTACCTTGCTAAAAGTCCAGATAGAGGAAGAATTAAAGAGCCAGGATAGAAAATAGAATATTCAACCACAATTTATTTATTTTTTCGCTACAATATACATGTTTATGCTGAATTTCCTTCCAGTAAAGCAAAAAAAAAAACACAGCAGACTTAAAGGGGTTGTCTCACTTCAGGAAATAGCATTTATTATGCAGATAAAGTTACTACACGGCACTTACGAATGTATTGTGATTGTCCATGTTGCCTCCTTTTCTGTCTGGATTCATTTTTCCATTGCATTATACACTGCTCATTTCCAAAGTTATGACCACCCTGCAGTCCAGCAGTGGTGGTCATGCTTGCACACAATAGAAAAAAGTGCCAGTCTATGTGAGCTCCCACAGTCCCGCCCACCAGAGAGGTCAGGGTTCTATATTGTGCATGCACGACCACTGCTTGATGGATTGCAGGGTGGTCGTAACCATTGAAATGAGCAGTGTATAATGTGATGGAAAAATGAATCCAGCCAGCAAAGGAGGCAATATGGACAATCACAATACATTAGTAAATGCCTTGTATTAATTTTCTCTACATGATAAATGCCACTTGCTGAAGTGAGACAACCCCTTTAAATTACATTAATGGAACTCAGTTTTGTAGATAATGTAATTCAAGTTTGCTCTGTGTGACTTACTTTTTTTTTCTTTTAAGTTATTGAAAAAACAGGCTTTTTTTTAATGCTATTTTGCTGCTTCCAAAACGCAGCACAGCAATTCACCACTTTAGTGAATGTGCCCCCAATGTTTCAATCTCTCACCATTTTCAATATGCCTGCTTGCTGTCTGTAAATGGAAAGGTCCTTGTTTACATTCAGAAGTAGAAAACCTATTCAGACCTAACGCCCCTCACAGCTGGGGGTTTGTTACAAATGTATTTAATTTAACCCATCGCCTGTGCTGTAAATACATCAGAAGCGCAAATCACTGTCCTGATCATTTGTCCGGTGCAAGCAAAGTTTATCAGTCTAGAGTCCAAGCTACTTAGGCCTGTGCCTCGTCATAAATTAGGTGCATCCTCCGGCAGCAAAGGAAATTTCAAAGACTGGCGTATTGCGCCGATCGTTAATAAATCTTCCCCTATGTGTCTACATTACTGCCAATCTGCCCGACATGTCACCTCCATGCTAGAAAATCTGCAACTTCAGTTTACACTGATGAACACATTTGGCTCTTACACACTGCTCCTCCCATGCTGAATTTCTCGGCCTGCAGGCTGCACGGAGTCCCGCAGGCCGTTATACACTATAGGTTTCTGGCGGCCTGCAGCACCTCTTATTAATCCTCCGACCAGTTCTCCTCTTACCTGACAGTAGGAACTTACTGTAAATACTCATCACTGTGTTTTCATGCTGCCCCCACAAACCCTGAATGCTCATAAAACCCTGAGCCTTCTGAATGTGCCAGAAACACTCCAGAGAATGGGAAAATACAAAGAACCAGGTGCGAGATCAGATTTTGGATTAAAAAATATCTCAGTAGAGTAGATAGAGTTCTCACTGAACAGGAGTCACCCTATAAAGTGCGGGCTCCCCTCATTAATCTACATAAACAGCACGTATATTACTTATCCTGTACTGAGTTACAGCCTATGGTTCTTATATTATTACAAAATGATAACACAACCGCAATGCCAGGACCATAATAATCATAATCAAAAATAGGACCAAAACATACCAAACTGAAAAATGAACAGCAATTGCACAATATTAACACTGGTCCAACCACTCAAACCAAAAATACACAGTATACAAAATAAATATAGCTAATTAACCAGTTATATCAATGGCTGTCCGTGCCGTTCCACAAATTGCGGAACGCCTTTCTTGTTTTGCGGATCCGCAATTTGCGGACCGCAAAACTCACAACGGTCATGTGCATGAGGCCTAAGGCTGAGTTTATACTTCAGTTATTGTGAACCAAAACCAGGTATGGGTCAAAAACACTGAATAGGTACAAATCATTACATCACAATAACTGATGGAAATGCGAATCGGATGCCGGTCATGTGCATGAGCCCTTAAGGCCCATTTAGGTCTGTATTAGATTGGCAGATGAGCCTTCTGATTGTGGGGAAGAAAACGTTCCTTCCCGACAATCGCCTGCTCGTCAGTGAAGGAGATCACTACATTTACATGCAGCGATCTCCTCTACAGTATGGGGAGGAGTGATCGCTAATGCCATAGCTCGTCCCCATACAGTCATTATTTGCCAGTAGCAGATTGTTAAACAGTGCGATCTGCTGTCAAATGATGATTTTTGTGCCTGCATAAAGTATGCGATTGCCTGATTGTTCATCGGGTAATTGGCGCCACTTTTACACAGGCAGATCATTGCTAAGGAGCATTCTTACGAACACTTTTTCAGCAATTGTCTGACTCTGCGCGTGTAAAGGTGCCTCCGATTACCCGATTAATGGGTGAAACACTTGTCCATCGGGTAACAAGATTGTTGGTGCAGACACCTAAACCATCATTTGCCGGAGGCAGATTGTTCTGTCCAATCACGCTCTGCTGCCAGCAAGCAATTCTGTATGGGGGAAAGCAATTGCGTTAGCGGTCATTCCTCCCTATACTGTAGAGGAGATCACTCCATGTAATAGCAGCGCTCTCCTTCACTGACAAGCAGGTAATTGCCAAGAAGGAACGCTTCCTTCCCAACAATCATCTGCTAAATCTAGCAGTGTAAAGGGACCTTTAGGTCTGTCTTTTAGGCCTCATGCACACAAATGTTGTTTGGGTCCGCATCCAAGCTGCATTCTTTGCGGCTTGGAAATAAACCCGATTACTTCAATGGTTCCCCCAAAAATGTGGATAGCGCTCCATGTGCTGTCCATATCCGTACCTCTGTTCCGCGAACACATCCTATTCTTGTCTGTATCACGGACAAATATAGGACTGGTCTATTGTGGGCCAAACCTTCCATTCTGCAAAATCCAGAACGCAGACGGCCGGTATCTGTGTTTTGTGGATCCGTGATTTATGGACCGCAAAACATGGTACGGCCATGTGCATGAGGCCTTAATCTCTGGATTTCAACAACAATATTCACTGACATCAAGCAGAGATCTTAAACGCTGTGAAGAATTAAAACAGTACAAAAAAAAGTTACAATATATACAATAAATAATCTTTATGTATAAAAAACAGCAAATCAATCCATTCTGCAGTTTTATGAAGATTGGTGGCTGTAGCTCTGTCCTGTAAGCACAAAGTCTGCAGAAAACAAGTAAAGCGTAAGTGACAAGCAGGCCGCAGCCGCAGCGAGCATTCCTTGTGACAGGACCTAAATGAAATGTCATCATGCATTGACCCTCCTGCCTTCCCCTCATTCTGCGACTATCGATCTGTATTCGCTAACCAAGGACACTGAGTAGGAGCCCATGTCATAAGGGGGGGGGGCCTCTGCTTTAGTAGTTGGGACACTGGGCATACAGTATAGGATGCCGGTCCGGCTTGTGATATGACATGTCGCAGTCCTCCAAGACACGGCCTGTCATGTATTTCCAATTACAGGCAGAGGAGAAAATGTGACTTAGGGGAATCTGTGTAAATCTCTTCTAATAAGACTGAGATGTACTGTATTGTATTTGTCTTTCAAGGGGCTTTTCATCTCATTTCTTGCGGCCCGACTCCCCCTGGTAATAGCAGGAGAAATGAGTGGAGAGAGATTTAGGAAAATTGCAGCAGGCGATACAGAAATGTATTTGTAAGGGTGGGTTCACACTAGCGTTATGGAGTCCGTTATGGCTTTCCGTTATAACAGGGTTATAACGGAACATAACGGAATCCATAAGACGGAAGGACGGATCCGTTTGGCTGCCCTTAGACTTGCATTATGACGGAATGCAAAACGGACGCCTTTAAAAGGCATTCCGTCCTAATAGAAGTCTATGGGAATCAAAACGGATCCGTCTGGTTCCCGTTATGTAAGACGGAAAACAAAGTCCTGTCAGGACTCTGTTTTCCGTCTTGCATAACGGGAACCAGACGGATCCGTTTTGATTCCCATAGACTTCTATTAGGACGGAAAGCGAACGGAATGCCTTTTAAAGGCGTCCGTTTTGGATTCCGTCATAATGTGTTCCTTTTTTTTAGCGGACCCATTAACTTGAATGGAGCCACGGAACGTGATTTGCGGGCAATAATAGGATGTTCTATCTTTCAACGGAACGGAAATACGGAAACGGAATGCATACCGAGTACATTCCATTTTTTTGCGGAACCATTGAAATGAATGGTTCCGTATACGGAACGCAAAAAACAGCCTGCAAAATGGAAAAAAAAACCTGTAGTGTGAAAGAGACCTAAGGCAAAGACCAAATGGAATTTTAAAACTAAGGCCTTTTGCACAGAAACGTTGTGCATCCGTTGCGTGCATTGGGGACTGCAATTTGCTGTCCCCATCGCATGGGCAACGTCCGAGCAGTGGCTGGGACGGATCTAGACCCGTTCAACTTGAATGGGTCCGTGGACTGTCCGCACCGCAAAAAAATTTTTTTTTAGCGGTGCAGAGGCACGGACAGAAACAGCACGGAAGCACTCCGTAGTGCTTCCGTGGGGTTCCGATCTGTGCTTCCGTTCCGCATATCCGTGATTACGGACCCATTCAAGTGATATGCAGGCCGCAATATGGCCACGGGCACACAACGTTTGTGTGCAAGGGGCCTAAGTATTAGGCCTATTGCACACGACCGTATGGCTTTTTCAGAATTTTGCGATCCGCTAAAAATACGGATGATGTCCATGTGCATTTTGTTTTTAGCGGAACGGAACAGCTGGCCCCTGATAGAACAGTACTATCCTTGTCCGTTATGCGGACAATAATAGGACATGTTCTATCTTTGAACGGAACGGAAATACGGAAACGGAATGCATACGGAGTATATTCCATTTTTTTTCTGGACCCATTGAAATGAATGGTTCCGTATACGGACCATATGCGGAATGCAAAAAAAAACGAACGGAAACGGAAAAAAACTAATGTTCGTGTGCAAGAGGCCTTAGGGCTCATGCACATGATCGTATGTATTTTGCCGTCCACAAAAAATGGATTTCGAAAAAATACAGATGACGTCCGTGTGCATTCCGTATTTTGCAGAATGGAACAGCTGGCCCCTGTTAAAACCGTCCTAACGGAATGCACATGGGGTAACTTCCAATTTTTTTTTATTGAAAATGAATGGTACTGCATATGGTCCACAAAAAAAAACACGGAATGGACATGGAAAGAAAATACGTTTGTGTGCACGAGCCCTTAGGCTACATTCACACGTCAAAAAGTGAATAAGTGATTTCTGTGGGCAGGATTTAATTTCCAGGAACAGATTCCGCATAAAACGGATGACCTACGTAATGACATACGAATGTCATCCGTTTTTTGCGGAACCATTGACTTTGTATTGTACCAGGATCCGATTTTTGCGGAAAAGAATAGGACAAGTTTTATATTTAATCGGACATGCGGAACGGAACAACGGAAACGGACAGCACACATTGTGTTGTCCGATTTTTTCCAGGACCTTTTGAAAATGAATGGTCCAGATCTGGTCCTGATTTGTTACGCAAAAAACTGAACAGATCAGGAAAGAAAAAACGGACGTGTGAATGGACCCTTAGGGTGTTTTTACACATGTTTTTTGCTGCCATTTTTTTTGCATATTTAACACCATATAAAAATCACTAGTGGGCAAAAACACTATGAAAAAAAAAAAAGAAACACCTGAAAAAATGCCACAAAAAAACAGTTGGGCAAGAATAAATAAATAAATAAAACACCTGCAGTCTGTGCTGTTAAAGTGCCTGCTTCAGATGTTAGCTGGTGGTCTGTGGGAAACATATAAGCCAGGACATAAAAAATATATATATATACATATACAGTCATTTAGAAAAAACCTTTGCAAAAAAATAAATAAAAAAGCCGTAAAAACACATTCAGTATAGAAAAAGGCTTTTTTTTAAGAGATCAGTGCAAATTCATGTGTTCACACATAGTTTTTATGGCATTTTTGCTGATTTTGGTCACATTTTTTGACACACCTTTTTTTGGTCTGTTTTTTTTCACCACTTAGCTGAAAGTGTATGGCAATTATAAAACCTTGCATGCATATGTGTTTTTCAACTTAAAAACAAAAATCACAGCATGTTGTGGCAATGTTGTTTTTTTCAGGCATTTTTGCATACCCTTCCCTACAGAGTAAATGGCTCAATCCCCCCCACACCCCCAAAAAAAAATAATAATATTAAATTAAAACATGTGACAAGAAAAACAAGTACTGTATTCTGCTTTAATGGTCGAACTGGGTCCTTTCTAGATTCCCAACACTCCTGGATGTAGCCATGTTCTGTAGTTGTGCTCTGTGCTGGCCTAGTCAAACAGTCAGGGACCTAGGGGGCGCTATTATGAGCACCCATGTGATATTAGGCCTACACCCCAGGACACACATGTGGTCAGTTTGCCGGTCCACTGTAAGTTATTTTTCTTTGTGAGTCCATATAGAATTTTTAATTAACGTACATACTTTGCACTATGGAAAGAATATGAAAAATCCAGAACTTTTTCTTCCCTATTGTTCCTTCAGATGAAGAATGTCAGCGTATCCTGCAGCATGTGGAGGATGGAATCTGACAGCAATTACACTGACATACAAGATTCTCCTCGCTGCCATGTAGAACTTTTTTTTTTTGTGAAGTAAAAAGCTGAATTAGCATATTTTCCTGGCGCAGTGAGGCTGTGGAGCGGGAAAGGATCTGCCGTGACCCGATAAAGTAACACCAGGCGACTCGGGACATCGTCTGGTGCCAAGCATTGAGAAACGCTCCTCGCATTTGTGACAATAGGGGCGGGAAGACTGTCACTGTCTCATTAGAATTAAGTGCCCACATTCAGGTTTAATTAGCCCCTTGGCGGTCTTTTCAAAAGGTCGAGCGCACCGCAAATTCTGTCCTCTACCCCCCTCCCCCCACCTCTGCCCCACACCTCTGAAAAGACATTCAAACTTCTCAGAAAGAGAGGAGCTGAAAAGGGGAACCTTGTTATTTGGAAAATGTCAGCTGGGCGAGGGTGAGGAGAGAAATGGAAGTGAACTTTCCCGGCTGCGAGTTCCTGGGGGGAGTAGAAGAGCGCGCATTGCAAAAAAAAAAATGTATTTTATTTTTTCCGGGTAGAATGTCATTCGATCACGGCAAATGAACTTTTCATCCATACGAGAAGCAGAAATCTGTCAGAAACAACAATATGGCGAGATTTACACATCAGCTGCGGGCGGGGAGGCTCTGTCCACCTATCGCACTAATCTGACCGCTGGGGAAGCAGGTTAAGCCCTCATGCACAAGGCCGTGTCTGTATATCGATCCGCAAAATATGGATCCCTTAAGCATTTTTCTCCCTCTTATCAATAGAGAGGGCAATTCTCATCGGCAAGATGGGCAAGAATAGGCCGAGAGATGAGCCAAGCTTTGAACAATTTGATTCGGTAACTTTGCCGAAGTTTTCAAGAAATTTGATTAAGGCCTCTTTCACACTACAGTATGTTGAATTCAGTGTTTTGCGTTCCGTTTTTCACGGATCCGTTGTTCCGTTTTTTTCTTCCGTTGTGGTTCCGTTTCCGTTCCGTTGTTCCGTTCAGTTTTGCCGTATAGCATATACAGTATACAGTAATTACATAGAAAAAATTGGGCTGGACATAACATTTTCAATAGATGGTTCCGCAAAAAACGGAACGGATACGGAAGGATGCATTTCCGTATGTGTTCCGTTTTTTTTGCGGACCCATTGACTTGAATGGAGCCACGGACCGTGATTTGCGGCCAAATATAGGACATGTTCTATCTTTTCAACGGAACGGAAAAACGGAAATACGGAAACGGAATGCATACGGAACACATTCCGTTTTTTTGTGGAACCATTGAAATGAATGGCTCCGTATACGGACCGTATACGGAACGCAAAAAACGGACCGCAAAACGGAAAAAAAAACGGTAGTGTGAAAGAGGCCTAATTCTGAATGAATTCTTGACGAATCACTATAAATCAGGTATAACCAGGCCACTCTGCATTCATTGAACGCCCGTTGCGGATCCGCAAAACATGGATACTAACCCCCTAATAGAACAGTCCTATATGAACATACGAGTCATTTCCGTTTTTTTTTGCAGCTCCATTGAAGTGGATGGTTCCACATAATAGACATGGGGAAAAAACATATGCGCATGTGCATGAGCCCCAAGTCTGGATTTAAACACAGCATTTTAAAGCATTCTTTTCATTGGCGATATTAATCAGCTTTTTTCTTTTTAGGTTAAAAAATCTCCAGCTAGAAGTTCCTTTAGCGTTTTTGTTTGTGACATTTGCTGGGTATGTTGTTTTTTTTCCTACAGTTTTTTTCCTTGTAAGCTTCCATGTAAGACTTAGGGCCCTTGCAGACGACCGTATGCCCTCCGAGACATACGGTCCGTGAGCGCGCCATATGTCCCGGAGCGGCATACATCGTGTGCACGGGAGCGCACAGCATCATAGATTACAATTATGCTGTGCACTTCGGGCCGCCCGCGGGACTACAGTCCCGCACTCATGAGATCATATGAGTGCGGGACAATAGCCCCGCGGGCGGCCCGTTCTATGTACACCCCTATTGGCATTCCAGATTCTATGAAAGACCAGGACAGTGGGATGTCTACATTATTGTTTGCCACCTCAATAATATATAAAACCAGGAATGGCTTAATAGATTTGACAAAACACTTCACATGGATAAACTATAAAATTCCATTAGTCTGGAATAGACAGAAGCAGAAAGGTGCCGGATTGTCAAGTATAGATGGCGCTCAGTACAAACTCCAATGGTGATCTACAGTAAATGATGATGATACTCTCTCTTCTCATTGCTTTGTCCTTTGCATGGACATGATATTCTGGACTATTGGAAGAAGGATTAAAGGAACTTTAGGTTTAGGCCTTATGCACACAAACGTTGCAGCGGGTCTTCAATATACGGGCCGCCGTTTTTGCAACGCATCACTGCAAGGTACGGTGCGGAACGGAGGCATGGAAGCCCATGGAAGTACCATGGAGTCCTTCTGCGGGGTTTCTCTCTGTGCCTTCACACCGCAAAAAATAGAACATGTTCTATTTTTTTGCTGTGCCAACGGATCACGGACCCATTCAAGTTGATTGGGTCTGGATCCATAGGGGCAGCCACACGGATGGTGCCCATGCATTGGGGACCAAAAATTGTGGTCCCAATGCACGTAACGGCCAGGCAACGGCCGTGTGCATGAGCCCTTACTGAGGGTTCTTTTGCATCCTCATGTATCAGTCCCTGACCCTCCTCTGACTATCCACACAGTACAACACATAGGGACTGTATTTTAATTGAGTTTTTTCATGGCATATATAGCAGGGTCCACCCTGCGCCATGACAGCTGCTCCGCCGTCCCCATCACTGATAATTTCCGTTCTCACTAATAAATCCTTCCCTGTATTAGGGAGCAGAGAGTACAACTCCAGCCAATGTATTATTCATGGCTCTTCATCGGCTTGCATACACTGTGGTCTGTTTACAGCGTCGTTCCGGAAACAGCAGCGTCTGATCGTTAATTAGAAGACAGAATTATAAAGATGATAAAATGTGGATGATTTACACATCGGGGACAATAAAACGCGCACTGTAAACCTGAACGAGATGCTTCATGAGTCCGAGCGCCTGTGTCATCAGCACAAGCCCAGGACAGATTACAGCCACCCGAGGTAAAGGAAGACGTTTCTAAGTGAATGACAGCAAGCAGAGATCTTGAAACTTGTGAGCATTTCAGACACCAGATATAGGCCTCTTTCACACTACCATTTATTTTTTCCGTTTTGCGGTCCGTATACGGAATCATTCATGTTAATGGTTCCGCAAAAATACGGAATTTACTCCATATGTATTCCGTTTCCGTGTTTCCGTATCTCCGTTCCATGCAAAGATAGAACATGTCCTATATTTGGCCGCAAATCACGTTGTACTAAGCTCCAGTTAAAGTCAATGGGTCCGCAAGAAAAACGGAATGCATACGGAAATGCATCTGTATATCTTCCGTATCCGTTCAGTTTTTTGCGGAACCATCTATTGAAAATGTTATGCCCAGACCAATTTGTTCTATGTAATTACTGTATGCTGTATATGCCATAAGGAAAAACGGAATGGAAAAACGGAACCAAAATGGAAACAAAAAAATGGAACAACGGATCAGTGAAAAACAGACCGCAAAACACTGAAATAGGGCTCATGCACACGACAGTATTTTGCGTTCAGTATACTGGCTGCTTTTTGAGTTCAGTATGCGGTACATATATTGAACCATTACATTTCAATGGTTTAGCAAAAAATACTGGCGTCTCTGATGTGCATTCCGTATCAGTATTTCAGTATTTCCGTACCAGTGAAAAGATAAACATGTCCTATTCTTGTCCGCAAATCACGGTGCATGGCTCCATTTAAGTCAATGGGTCCGCAAAAAATTCGGAACACATACGCAAATACATCCGTATGTCTTCTGTATCCAGTTACGTTTTTGCGGAACCATCTATTAAAAATGTTATGTCCCAGCCCAATTTTCTCTATGTAATTACTGTATACTGTATATGGCATACAGAAAAACGGAACGGAAAAACGGAAACACAACAGATACAAAAAATGAAACAACGGATCCGTAAAAAATGGACCGCAAAACACTGAAAAAGACATACAGGTCGTGTGCATGAGCCCATAGCCATACGGTAGTGTGAAAGAGGCCATACTTTTAGAACTTTTCATTATACAAAGAGTAACATTTATTTGCTAAAACCAGAATAATCCTCTGCTTGTTCATCTCTGCATCTAAAATGCTGGGAGATAGAGCCTGCTGCTGTGAGGGTGGGATGACGGGCGCGCTGACGATAATAGGGCTGCTATATTAAGTAAGATGTTTCTCAGTCTTAATTGATCGTGTTGATGTCTAGTGGCTTTTTGCGTGCGCTGCCATGTTTCCTCATTTAGTTGACAGCTGCATATGAACGTTCTGTGTTAAGAACATAATTATCAAGACTGCCACAACAGGATCTATGTGATCGCAGCAGCACTGCCGGATAATGAGGAACCCGCTGTAAAAAACAGAGATCCAATCTTATATACTGCCTAACTAACTGTATATACTCATACAGACTCAGCAGAGCCAAATTTGTCATCTAGCCTCATGAACAGAGGGCAGCTAAGGCTACTTTCACACTTGCGGCAGGACGGATCCGACAGGCTGTTCACCCTGTCGGATCCGTCCGTTCGCTATTTCGCCATGCTGCCGGACCGCCGCTCCGTCCCCAATGACTATAATGGGGACGGGGGCGGCGCTCCGGCGCAGTACGGCAGTGCACGGCGAAAGGCCGCTGGACTAAAAGTCCTGCATGTCTGACTTTTTAGTCCGGCGGCCTCTGACCGCGAACTGTCGTACTGTGCCGGAGCTGCCGCTCCGGCACATAGTCAATAGGGACGGAGCGGCAGTCCGGCGGCACAGTGAAATAGTGGAAGGACGGATCCGACAGGGTGAACAGCCTGTCGGATCCATCCTGCCGCAAGTGTGAAAGTACCCTAAGGTAGTAGGTAGTAGTTACCTGCAGTCCTATGTAACAGCAGCACACATAACAGAGATAACTTGTGAGTACAGATAATGTAGTAGATGTTACCTGCAGTCCTATGTAACACCACAAATACACAGTGATAACTCTTTGAGTGCAAATAATGTAGTAGAAGTCACCTGCAGTCCTATGTAACACCACATATAACAGTGATAACTCCCTCAGTACAGATAATGTAGTAGATGTTACCTGCAGTCCTATGTAACACCACAGATAACACAGTGATAGCTCTTTGAATGCAGATAATGTAGTAAATGTCACCTGCAGTCCTATGTAACACCACAGATAACACAGTGATAATTCTCTGAGTACAGGTAATGTGGTAGATGTTACCTGCAGTCCTCTGTAACACCACAGATAACACAGTGATAACTCTGTGAGTGCAGATGATATAGTAGAAGTCACCTGCAGTCCTATGTAACACCACAGATAACACAGTGATAACTCTCTGAGTACAGATAATGTAATATATGTCACCTGCAGTCCTATGTAACACCAATAGATAACACATGGTATTAACAATGATTAATATGATGTCTTTCTGGGAAGTTGTTGGGGTACGTGGAGGGACCGTGCCCTGTTTGCCTTGAGGTCCCTCTAATGCTTGCGGAGCTCCTTAATGGCATGTTGGCGGGATGGATCACGCAGAGTCCACAAACACAACATTTATAATCATTTATATTTGATTCTTTCAATATTAGCAAAAAAGGAAAAACGCCCCTGCGATTGTTGTGGTATTTTCTGTTTACAGAAATTCTATAACGAACCCTTTTAATGCACTATTGCTATTGCTTTGTCTGCAGAATAACAGCAAATGAATGGCTAATGGGCACTTTGGCCACTGGCGCAGCCCCGGCCTCAGCCCCCGCTTTATGGAGAGCTTGTTTTCTGGTTTATAGTTATTACAGAGAACTCACTGAACTCCGCACCGAAGATCCAATGTGAGAGTAGAATTAGCAGCATTTCTGCATTTATTTTCCAACTATAGATACAGTACATATACACAAACATATGTGTACACACACAGATATACATATTATACACATACAAGCATGCACACATATAGGGGGTCATTTACTATCCAGAAATATGCCTATATTAGGCGTATTTCTGGTGCAGGTTATTTGTGCCGCTATCTGTGACCTTTCCCCGTTCACACCAGGTCTAAATTTGTGGGCATAGCTTGGGCGGGGAAGGGACAGCAGGCCCGTCTGATTTACCGTTTTCTAGGCCTGTTTTAGGTGTAGAAAATGGTCTAAATGTAACCCGGCTAAGAAGCGGTCTTACATTTAGACCGGCGGTGGATGCGCTGAAGTTATGAAGAGGTCGACGCCTCTCCATAACTTCAGTGGAGCCACCGGCGGCTATAGGGGTTATTAAAACCAGCGTCTAAAACGCCAGTCTTAATAAATGACCCCCACAGACCATGCGGCTGAGATAAATGACACACAGTATGCAGCACTAAGACTCTGTTCACATTAGCATCAAAGGCAATCCCATCAGATACCACATCAGTAAGCAGCAATATACTGATCGTCAAAATGTTGGACACCATGAAAAGTCACAATGGTCTATCAGACGTTGTTGGTATCCATTAGACAGCACCAGCTTTTATGACTCGACCCCTTCTGTCAAGTGGTTAGAATTCCTATTTCACTATTTGTACGTAACATCAGTCTCTAGAAAAGCTGAGTGACAGGCAACATGGCTACCACTTCATCAACTACTGTAGAGGGGTTGCCACCAAGCTTTCCCAGACTCCTGAACACAGAGCTATCAGCCTATTCCCTCATTGCTGCATGACATTCATTATTTAAAGGAGTTTTCCGGGAGTCTGATATTGATGGCCTATCCTCAGCATAGGTAATCAATATCTTATGAGTGGGGGTCTGACTCCTGACACCCCTGCCAATCAGCTGTTTGAAGAGGCAGAGGTGCTCCAGTGGGCGCTGCACCCTCCTCGCAGGATACCCAGCAAAGCACGGTACATTGTATAGCGGCTGTACTTGGTATTGCAGCTCAGGCCCGTTCACTTAAAGGGAACCTGTCACCGGGATTTTTGGTATAGAGCTGAGGACATGGGTTGCTAGATGGCTGCTAGCACATCCGCAATACCCAGTCCCCATAGCTCTGTGTGCTTTTATTGTGGAAAAAACCCGATTTGATACATATGCAAATTAACCTGAGATGAGTCCTGTACGTGAGATGAGTCAGGGACAGGACTCATCTCAGGTTAATTTGCATATGTATCAAATAGGTTTTTTTTACATAATAAAAGCACACAGAGCTATGGGGACTGGGTATTGCGGATGTGCTAGCGGCCATCTAGCAACCCATGTCCTCAGCTCTATACACAAAATCCCGGTGACAGGTTCCCTTTAAATGGGACTTAAGCCTCATGCAGACGTCCATGGAACACGGTCCGCTGAGATACCGGACTGGTATTGCAAGAGCGCACGACGTCATAGCAACCAATAACACCGTGCGCTCCTGCAATGCCAGTCCAGTATCTCACAGACCGTGTTCCACGGACGTCTGCATGAGGCTTTAGCTGCACCTAGGCCAGGGGGCAGCAACCTCCGGCACTCCAGCTGAAACTACAACTCCCAGAATCCTCATTTCCCTTCTATGGGAGTTACAAGAACAGACGAGTAAGGCCCCTTGCAGACGAGGTTGTCCGGATTATGCCTGGATGCGTTACAGGATGCGTTCAGTGAAAACGGAGAGATTTTGATTATGCCTGGATGCGTTACAGGATGCATTCAGTGAAAACAGGAGAGATTTCGCAAACAAAGCCATTACAGTTTTGTTTGCAATCGCGTTCAGTTTTTATCGCGCTGGTGCAATGCGATTTACTGCGTTTTGAACGGGCGTGATAAAAACCAGAATGGTTACAAACAACATCTCTTAGTAACCATCCGTGAACATCGCAATCGCATCTGCACTTGCTTGCGGATGCGATTTTTACGCAGCCCCATTCACTTCTATGGGGCCAGCGTTGCGTGAAAATCAGCAGAATATAGAACATGCTGCGATTTTCACAGCAACCCAGAAGAGATGCGTGAAAACCGCTGCTCATGTACACAGACCCATTTAAATGAATGGGTCCGGATTCAGTGCGGGCACAATGCATTTGCATCACGCATTGCACCCTCGCGGAATTCTCGTTCGTGTAAAGGGACCTAAGGCCTCTTTCACATTGGCGAGATTTCCGCGCGGGTGCGATGCGCGAGGTGAACGCATTGCACCCGCACTGAATCTGGACCCATTCATTTCTATGGGGCTGTGCACATGAGCGGTGATTTTCACGCATCACTTGTGCATTGCGTGAAAATCGCAGGCCCCATAGAAGTGAATGGGGCTGTGTGAAAATTGCAAGCATCCGCAAGCAAGTGCGGATGCGGTGTGATTTTCACGCTCAGTTGCTAGGAGACGATCAGGGTGGGGACCCGATCATTATTATTTTCCTTTATAACATGGTTATAAGAGAAAATAATAGCATTCTTAATACAGAATGCATAGTACAATAGGGCTGGAGGGGTTAAAACTAAATAAAAAATAATTTAACTCACCTTAATCCACTTGCTCGCGCAGCCTGGCTTCTCTTCTGTCTTCATCTTTGCTGTGGACAGGAAAAGGACCTGTGGTGACATCACTGCGCTCATCACATGGTCCGTCACCTGATCCATCACCATGGTGATCATGTGATGGACCATGTGATGAGCGCAAGTGACGTCATCAAAGATCCTATTCTCAAAGAAGAAGACAGGAGAGAAGCCGGGCTGCGCGATCAAGTGGATTAAGGTGAGTTAAATTTGATTAGATTTTTTTAACCCCTCCAGCGCTATTGTACTATGCATTCTGTATTCAGAATGCTATTATTTTCCCGTATAACCATGTTATAAGGGAAAATAATAAAATCTACACAACACCTAACCCAAACCCGAACTTCTGTGAAGAAGTTCGGGTTTGGGTACCAAACATGCCGATTTTTCTCACGCGCGTGCAAAACACATTACAATGTTTTGCACTCGCGCGTACAAATCGCACATTTTCCAAAAACATGACGCCTGTGTGAAAGAGGCCTAAGTGTACATGCTGGGAGTGGCAGTTCAACAGCAGCAGGAGTGCCGAAGATTGTTGATCCCTGACCTAGGCCATGTGACCGAGCAACGTTACTTCACTGATCAGTGGGGTGCTGGAATTTGGACCCCTGCTGATCAAATATTGATGACCTAGCCTGAGCATTAGGCCATGAATATAGAAGAAAAGGAAAACCCCTTTAAGTGTCTACAAAAGCTTGGTGACGCCATTCATGTGATGATTAGTAAATCTGCCTCCGTGTTTTTTTTTGTTCTTACAAACTTTTAAACTTTTATAAACAATTGCTATTTTCTACAAGTCCCATGTCTCCTCATTATACAATCTGCTGCTCCGTTTTCCCATTCACTTCATTATGTGATGAGCGGTATAACAGCAAACCTTTTCCGTATTCCCCACTAACACACTGTATATTGTACACGATAAAAAGCTTGCTGCTTACTGTAACAAATATATAAAAAATTTCATCTGATGCTGAGATTGAGAGATGAGATTGAAATCTTCATGTGATGCTCTGAGAAATAAGGTTATGCACTTGCACTTGTGTTCTCAGCCTTTGTAAATAGAGAATACACTGGCAATCCTGCACCAGGCATGTCTGAAAAAGTTCTAAAAGACAACCATCAGAATTTAGAGTGATTACTCAAATCTTCCATCAGTGTCACTTTTTTGGTTCCGGGTTATATCTTCACTGACATCATGATAGACAGCCATATGTACCGTATATGTATACCACTATAAAACTGCACACTGACTGCCCTCAAACAGTTACAGCTTAGACTACTTTCAAACTCGCGTTTGGTGCGGATCGGTCATGGATCTGCACAGACGGATCCGTTCAGATATTATACAAGCCGTCTGCATCCGTTCAGAACGGATCAGTTTGTATTATCTTTAACATAGCCAAGACGGATCCGTCTTGAACACCATTGAAAGTCAATGGGGACGGATCCATTTTCTATTGGCTTACATAGTGTTTCAGAACGGATCCGTTTGGCTCAGTTTCGTCAGACAGACACCAAAACGCTGCAAGTAGCGTTTTGTGTCCACCTCCAAAGCGGAATGGAGAAGGAACGGAGGCAAACTGATGCATTCTGAGCGGATCCTTTTCCATTCAGAATGCATTAGGGCAAAACTGATTTGTTTTGGACCACTTGTGAGAGTCCTGAACCAATCTCACAAACGGAAAGCCAAAATGCCAGTGTGAAAGTAGCCTCACTTCTGCAATAAATTCACATGCCAAATGAAATCCACAAATAGTGCAGGACAGGTGCACCAGAGGATCCTCCGGCAAGCCCTGGTTATGATACCATAGTGGGCCCCTAAGATCCAGGAGAAAAAAACATTTGGAGCTGCCTTTGGAGGCAAGCACTTGCCTCCAGGGTCTATTTCCTTTGATTCAAATCCTGTCAAACGATATTGATGATGTAGAGGTTGGGCTTGAGTCGTTCAGATCAACTCAAGTCAAAAATCTTGTAGACTGCAAATGCACACCAGTGAAACCCAAACATAGGGAATCAAGATCCAGCAAATAATATAACCCTTAAAATTAATACATTTTACTTCTATCCTTTAAAATTGGAAAATTAGGTCAATAAACAAAAAGACAGTAATCACTGAGGGTCCACTCAGATACAGTCCACAGTAAGCATCTTTAGAACACCAGGGAATGTAGAGAAGCTTTCCTTGTTATCTCTCCCTGGTCTATTTCTTAGCCCAGAGACAACCCCTGATGGTGGGGACTCTCTGTCCTCGAACCTGGGCTATTCCAACCCTCATACGTTTTGGGTTCCAAAACTGCATCAGGAAACCTGACCAATGCCATGTGGCCATACCCTTAGGGTTTGTATTTTATAGTTTACCCTTGTTTTTACCAGGCCCAATGTTTCCCTGACACCTACCTCTCAGTACAGTACATCACCCATCTCCTCATTCTTGAGGGATGAGGAACTAAAATAGGGATGGGTGAATCAATTCATTCATCCGTGAAGGAGCATCCCTCTATAGACAAAGAGCTAATGTACCGGGCCGGCAGATTAATATGGCCTCATATCTTGTGCGGCCATGACAATATCATGCATACGCCATTACTGCAAGTATTGGCGCATGCGCAAATGATCTGGCTAGTCAAACAAATCAGGGATTGGTCACACGCCATAGAATTGGTATAGCCCTCAGAAGGTACTGTGACCACTGTGCAGTTACAAGGCATTCTGAACTATCACATCGTCTATGACTGAGGAGAAGAGTGTAGACTAGCACCGATTTTTCAAAAGTGTGTAATGCTAACTCTACTGTATGCCTGTAATGGGGGCGTATGAGGGGCATCTCCTTAGATTAAAGTAATTTTTTTATTTTCTGTAAATGAAGCACATTTGTTGTAAAATGAAAAAGCAGCAATTTTCTAGTAGACTTGTATATTTCATCATGGCTGCTGGCGCTGTATGTGCTGTGCTTATGAGTGATACGGCGTCACAACCTTTGCTGAACCCGAGGATGGAACCAGAGGACTGAACACAATTCTTCGTTGCTGAAGGAAGTGTCAGTCTGTTAGGTCAGTGCGAGGACAAGACCCTCACAGTCTTTTATCAGTCCCGTCCCAAATCTTGCTGCAAAACTCTCCATGCTAATCAGCATCTGCAGCTTCTCCACATCCTTCCAGCGGTTTCTCCACGAAAGTTCCTGAATCCCCCTCCCTGTGAGCGGAGCCTTACTCTCCCCTGACGACCAATTAAATGTATGTGCGCTGCAGGTTCTGCCAGGAATATACAACATGATGAGTATACCGAGGTGGTTTCAACCTGTCCCCCAGCCCAATTCTGAGGCAGCTCCTCCAAGCACGACCTATACGACCCACTCCCCTAATACCTCTAATTGCTCCTCAGTATCTCTAGGGCTTTTCTACATCGGGCCGGAAACTAACAGAGATTTAACAAGTTGCCGGAAACTTAAGACCTGTTGTCTATGAAGAAATAACTTCTAAATTTCAGATACACTGCATCCCTTCTAATCAGGGGCATACACAGGTCTCACAGGGTCCCATAGCAAAACTGAGTATGGGTCCCCCGGCCCCACCTAATTTCCCAGTACACGTGTGTCAATCACTTCCAGTCAACGCTAAGAGCAACACCTCAGTTTTCTGACAGATGTATGTTGTTTTTTATTGAGCAAAACAAATTAAACTTAACATTTTTTATCAAAAAAGTCACATTCCACCTCACCCACTTCTGTGTCAGAAAGAGTGGAATAGGTGCTTCATAAATATGGCACTCGGTTTCTCTATGTATTTACACCAGACAGCTGGCAAAAACACATGAATAACTATGCTTCCCTTCAATTACAAAGCTGGTTACCTGCAGCCACCACTAGGTGGTTGCATTGAGCTCCCCCTAGTGGTGGCTGCCTGAAAATGCAATGTAAAATACAGGAATACAATCTACAGATTTACACCAAAACAAGAGTTTTGTCCATGTCATGCCCCTGTATACTGTTACAGTATGGTTTCTACACTGTACCATCTTGTGGCTATAATCTGTATAATATATATTTCCCATTTTTTGCCAGACTCCACTGCTTTAGGTTGTTTTTGGCACTCAATGTAGGTATTAAAGGGGTTATCCGGTTATATTTTTTCAGCTCATTCCGCCCACAGTGGTACGCAGCCAGAGATTGCACATGTGTAACCCAGTACAGACTTACACCGCAGAGTGACAACTACAGATTTACACCAGGAGCGCAGCGCTCACACAGTAAGGATACAAAAAAAAATTATGGCCATGCTGTTTTTGTAAGACTTGCCACTGTGGGTGAGATGACTGGAAAACAATCCGATATAACCGGATAACCTCTTTAAATAGAACGATCTGACCATCAGTGTACAGGGCCAGAATGCCACATCAAGCACATATGTGCGAAGTAGTGAATGATCAGCCACAATGGGCACTAGTCTACTTTCAGGTGACCATGGCCTTAACGGATTACTGTTCTGTCACTCATCTGATAGATGATTGCTTGTGTATAATATTAATATGAGGGTGGGGCAAAATGGTTGAAATTGCCCATCTCAGCCAAGTTTTATTCTAAACTGTAAGCCCCTGTCATGATCAGTGTGTGTGGGGGGGGGGCTCAACACTGAACACAGGAGGGAAGGGGAACAGTAACTGGGCCTGGAAACTAGGGAAGAAACAGGTCACCTCCTAGACAACCCTAATCCGGGCCCTGACTACCTATCAATATAAATAGACCTTGAAGGTAGGAAAAATTCAAAAGCAGGATACCTAGGCCCTGATTTTCCTATAAGGCCCTGGAATAAGTATAGGACCAGAGACCACCCATTCCTCCACGCTCAGCCAATCTCCTTCATTTCCTGACATCAGTCACCTGAGGGACCATGATAGCTCCTTACCCAGTGGCATAACTAGAAATGACTAGATCCCACAGCAAATTTTGAATGCCCCCCCCCCTTCTTTGCACCCCCTCCTGCTTGCAATCCCCTGCCCTGCAGGTAGTCAAGATTGCTCTTTCTGACCAGGCCGGCACTTGTTTCCTACACGTATATACTATATGTCAGGCCACTGTATATAATGTCATTGTATAATTCGGTTGTGGAGGTCCTGACAATAAAATATTTTAGTCTTCCTCTTAGACAGACACCTTCTGAGTTCGGGCCCCGTTGCAGACACTTCCCCTGCTTCCACCATAGGACGCCCATGCCCTTACCCTAATCTGTATTGCTATATTTTTCTTTGTAGTATTGCTATATTGCATACAGTGGACATCTTGTTACTGATGGGTTAAAAATGTTACCAAAAATTGGAAACGCCTGCTTCTGTTGCTTGTCACGTTGCATCTTTTTATGTCACAATTATTTCCTTAGCTAATAGAAAAAGGCTAATTCTGTACAGATAATGTGTGAATGACAGATGGACCAGCACAGACATGAAGAGGGTGGGAAGTCGCTGGGGAGTCCCAGTGAAGTCCCGGGCACCAGTTATTAAAACTCCAGCCCAATGCAGTGTGTACACCCACACAGGAGTAGTCTAATTGACTACTCGAAGCATCAGAGACCAGGCGTCGCTGCACCCACAAATCTGATCAGCTAAAAAACATTAATTGTTAATACATTAATTATAAACCCAATAATCTGACATTTAAAAAACTGCACCCCCAAGCCTGACCTGACTATTAGCAACTAGCTTTACCCTCTAACATTGCCCACTTTAATAAATCTCTGCCCAAACCCTGAGTTAGGCCTCATGCACACGACAGTTTTTTTTCACGGTCCGAAAAAACGGGGTCCGTGGGTCCGTGATCCGTGACCGTTTTTTCGTCCGTGGGTCTTCCTTGATTTTTGGAGGATCCACGGACATGAAAAAAAAGTCGTTTTGGCGTCCGCCTGGCCGTGCGGAGCCAAACGGATCCGTCCTGAATTACAATGCAAGTCAATAGGGACGGATCCGTTTGAAGTTGACACAATATGGTGCCATTTCAAACGGATCCGTCCCCATTGACTTTCAATGTAAAGTCTGGAGTTCTTTTATACCATCGGATTGGAGTTTTCTCCATTCCGATGGTATATTTTAACTTGAAGCGTCCCCATCACCATGGGAACGCCTCTATGTTAGAATATACTGTCGGATATGAGCTACATCGTGAAAATCAGATCCGACAGTATATTCTAACACAGAGGCGTTCCCATGGTGATGGGGACGCTTCAGGTTAGAATATACTGAAAAACTGTGTACATGACTGCCCCCTGCTGCCTGGCAGGTGCTGCCAGGCAGCAGGGGGCAGACCCCCCCCCCCCCTGTTTTTAACTCATTGGTGGCCAGTGCGGCCGCCCCCCCTCCCTCCCCTGTAGTTAACTTCTTGGTGGCCAGTGCGGCCGCCCCCCCCCCTCCCTCCCCTGTGCGGCCGCCCCCCCCCTCCCTCCCCTGTAGTAAACTCGTTGGTGTCCAGTGGGCCCCCCCTCCCTCCCCTGTAGTTAACTCGTTGGTGGCCAGTGGGCCCCCCCTCCGTCCGCTATAGATAACTCATTGGTGTCCAGTGGGCCCCCCCTCCGTCCGCTATAGATAACTCATTGGTGTCCAGTGGGCCCCCCCTCCCTCCGCTGTAGATAACTCGTTGGTGGCCAGTGGGCCCTCTCCCCTCCCTACCCCTCCTAATTAAAATCGCCCCCCTATCATTGGTGGCAGTGGTGAGTACCGATCGGAGTCCCAGTGTAATCGCTGGGGCTCCGATCGGTAACCATGGCAACCGGGACGCTACTGCAGTCCCGGTTGCCATGGTAGCTTAGCAATTTGTAGAAGCTTCATACTTACCTGAAGAGCTGCGATGTCTGTGACCGGCCGGGAGCTCCTCCTACTGGTAAGTGAAAGGTCTGTGCGGCGCATTGCTTATAGCACAGACCTGTCACTTACCAGTAGGAGGAGCTCCCGGCCGGTCACAGACATCGCTGCTCTTCAGGTAAGTATAAAGCTTCTACAAATTGCTAAGCTACCATGGCAACCGGGACTGCAGTAGCGTCCCGGTTGCCATGGTTACCGATCGGAGCCCCAGCGATTACACTGGGACTCCGATCGGTACTCACCACTGCCACCAATGATAGGGGGGCGATTTTAATTAGGAGGGGGTGGGAGGGGAGAGGGCCCACTGGCCACCAATGAGTTATCTATAGCGGACGGAGGGGGGGCCCACTGGACACCAATTAGTTAACTACAGGGGAGGGAGGGGGGGCTGGCTACCAAGAAGTTAACTACAGGGGAGGGGGGGGGGGGGCGGCCGCACTGGCCACAAATGAGTTAAAAACAGGGGGGGGGGGGTCTGCCCCCTGCTGCCTGGCAGCACCTGCCAGGCAGCAGGGGGCAGTCATGTACACAGTTTTTCAGTATATTCTAACCTGAAGCGTCCCCATCACTATGGGAACGCCTCTGTGTTAGAATATACTGTCGGATCTGAGTTTTCACGAAGTGAAAACTCACCTCTGAAAAAGCTTTTATGCAGACGGATCTTCGGATCCGTCTGTATGAAAGCAACCTACGGCCACGGATCACGGACACGGATGCCAATCTTGTGTGCATCCGTGTTCTTTCACGGACCCATTGACTTGAATGGGTCCGTGAACCGTTGTCCGTCCAAAAAATAGGACAGGTCCTATTTTTTTGACGGACAGGATACACGGATCACGGCCTCGGCTGCAAAACGGTGCATTTTCCGATTTTTCCACGGACCCATTGAAAGTCAATGGGTCCGCGAAAAAAAACGGAAAACGGCACAACGGCCACGGATGCACACAACGGTCGTGTGCATGAGGCCTTAAAGGGATTTTTCAGGATTACTACGGTAGCAGATATGCTCATGTAGTTCCTTGCCTCATGTGCATCTCCCCCATGTTTTTTTGTCAATTTGGACTTTCTTGGCCCATTTTCACTCTGGTTTGTTCCATCCTGTTGCTGTATCCAACCAACCAAACCCATGATGCACTTCTCATTTCTCTGTCACAGCTCCAGCACCAAACCAGCTGACAGGCGGTATGCCCCTGGGTTACAGAGTGACTTACTTTTTATTGTGCAGTCATTTTCTTAAAATTCCCCAGCAGGACTCAGCTCCCTCCAGCCTCCCCAAATGATACTTTCTTCTAGACATAGTATAGGGAATCAGGGGAGCTGCGGCTCATGTATACGGGGGCTTCCCTGAGCAGACTCCAGTGCTAGGACCCGCTGCCGCTGCTCACCAGTTATTTCAAGAAAAGAGGTGCCCCTGCATGTGAATCAAAGTTTCTCCCCAGCGTAAACTTGGGTAAAGATTCATTTTAACTGGCTTTATCGCACGCTCCTTCTCCTGCGCACATACAAAACAACCAAAGATTGTTTGTTGTTTCTCTGCACTTAGAATAAAAATTTAGCGAAGCTTCCAAAAATATTAGGGACCCCGACCTATCTGACATTGGTTGCATATCCTAGCAATATGCCACCAATGCAACCCCTTTAAGAACTTTATATTTTTACATTTATTTCTTTTTTATTTGTTGCTTTCCTTTTAGGTTAAAATTATCTTGTCGTGACACATTTGTATTCCAATTGCCAAAAGCTGCTGTAAAAATAATTCATCGATGAAAAGCATCTTTTTTTTTTTCTTCTGTCTCTGAGTCATTGCATGAAATCAGTTTACTTTAGTTTATCGTGAAATCTGTATTCCCTTTTGGGTAGATTTGTCGGTGCTGCCACCCTCGGGCATTCAGCAGCTCAGCTACTGAGATGGAATGAAAGGACGACGATAAAACTTTCACACAAAAAAAAACAACAACAAAAAAAAAACAAGCAGAAGTTAGACTTATAAAAAAAGACAAAAAGACACCTATGTGTTGGAAACATCTGTGCTGTTGCTGTGCGGCGGCGTGGTTAATAAGCCGTTCGCTGTATGTGACAGAGCGCATCTGGCTTCTCTCTCCAAAGCCTGCCAAACTACTAGTCGCCGACTGTCGCGGTGGGACCTGCAGACGGACAAACACTTTGCAGCTTCGGTTCCCCTGCCTCTTTCTGCTTCACGTACCGTCATTGTGCCAATCTCTAGACAGATGCACAGCTCCAGTTAGCAAACATATACAATAGCACCCCATGCATTGTGTAACTTCAATGATACAGGCCATTGACTGATGGTGGAGCAATGAGCCAGCACCCACCTGCGGGGGCTCCTTATCTGCTTACAGGATGCATGGAATCCGTGCATTTATCTTCAATAATCACACATTTCTGGTTCTTGGCTCTTTCCGAGGAGTGCGACATTCCTTGAGAAAGGCAGACCAGACGCAGTCTGCTGATGGAAAATCTCAGGATACATTTCTATAAGGATGAAGGATTTAACAAGGCGGCTGATGATCAGGATTCCTGGAACCAGTGTTCTACAGATGTTCATTAAAACCAACTTTATCGTGCCCAAATTTGACACAGCTAATTTGAGGAAGTCAAGTTATTGGTCGTTGGGCGGGATTATTGCATCATCTGTGTTGCAAGATTGTCATTTTTTCTCCTTCATTTTTGACGTGAAGCCAGCTGCAGAGGACGAGAGTGAATAAGGCTTATTACTATAGCAAGATGCTGGCGGTAATCTCGTTCCAAAGGTCGAGGAGCTCTTGGCTAAGTGACATTTACAGAATGTCATTAAGTATTTTGTTTTTGTCACCGTTAGGACCACAGCTGAATATAGAAACAGGCGGGTTGGATGGAAAATTATAAAGGGATGATGATCAAGGAGGTTCACTGCAGAAAATAACATTGCGCTCCTAATGGGAGTGGTGGTTCAACTGGACACATTTTAGTGGTTTGTGCAGTAGGAAAATGATAGGTGCCTTCTTCAACATGGACGACAGATCAATAGAATAACTACTTGATGACATGGTTTAAAGGGCCTCTGTCATCAGATTTGTACCTATGAAACTGGCTGACCTGTAGCATGTGTGCATGGCAGCTGAAGACATTTGTGTTGGTCCCATGGTCATATGTGCCCACATTGCTGAGAAAAATATGTTTTAATATATGCAAATGAGCCTCTAGGAGCAACGGGGACGTTACTGTTACCCCTAGAGACTCTGCTCTCTGCAACTGCTGCGCCCCCTGCACTTTGATTGACAGGGCAAGGCAGTAAAAATTTCATCACAGCTTCATCTGCGAGGCAGTAAAAATTTCATCACGCCTAGATCTTTCAAAGTAGAGAGGGCACAGCAGTTGCAGAGAGAGCAGAGCTTCTAGGTGTAATGATAACGCCCCCGTTGCTCCTAGAGGAACATTTGCCTCTGGATAAGTCACTATGCCATGGAATACTGTGTAAATAAGTAGAAAGCCACAAGTTTTATATAAAATCTAGAGTGTACATAACTTCTGGATAAGACAGGATGCCACTATGAGTTCCAGAAATTGGAATAAGTTGGAGTTCTAGATAAGTCAGCATGTTGTTGCAGCAACAGCCCATGGTCACCCCTGCTCTGCTCACCTGCCCCATCTTTCTGACTCCTGGAGGCACAGACCTGCCTCTTGCTCTCCACTTCTTCCAGGCAGGCCTGGCCGCCGGCGTTGCTCTGTCACTCCATGTAGGCAGCCGCCTGCTTTCCAGGTTAGGTTTCCAGGTTAGGTTTCAGCGCATGCTCCCTCCAGCTCTTACAGGGCCAGCATATGAACACCTTAATACACACCAGCCAATGGCTGAACACCTTGGAGTACTTTAGACACCCTCGTCTATGGTAGAATGCCTGATCAATAGATTCCTAGTACTCTAGTGTCCTGCTAAGATGTGCTGATTTACGTTTCTCTGCCAGTGTACCGACTTCTGACTGTTTTCCAGATTTGACCTTCTCTGCCTGTCCTGACCTTTGACTGTTTCTTGGATTGCACGTACTCCCCCTGTTCTGACCTCAGCCTGCCCCTGACATTAGTTTTGCCTGATTTCTTGTTGCTTCACATTGGTGTCTTTTGACTCCCATGGGTCAGTGGTCAACCAAACAAAGACTGTTCCAGGAAGCAGTGGACTTGTGGCTCCTCTGCAGTGGAATCCAGATCCCAGTATAGTGGTTAAGGGGTGAAAGCCAGGGAACAGCCAGGATAATGCCCTTATGAGTACCCCTAAGACAAATCTGTTTGGTTGACACAGTGGTTCCACACCCACTGCATAATAGGTATCATGTGTTCTGGATAACTCAGTAAGGCACCAGAAGTTCTAGATATCTATGACATCATGTCACTCTAGAAATTTTTTTATCATAATTGGTGGAAAACTATGTTTGTGACCTTAAAGGGGTTGTCCAGGATTTTACTATTGATTGCCTATCCTAATATCTGATCTGACACAAGCTGTTTCTGTGTAGCTCCAGCACTGAAACTACATAGCTCCATCCATTGTGTAGTGGACAGAACTGGTTACTGCAGATTTACTTCCATTCACTTCAATGGGATTAGTAGTGCAGCCAGCTCCATTCATTAAAGTGTAACTGCCATTTCACTACCAAAAATGAAATTCCTAACATATGTGATGCTGAAGGGAAGGTATACATGAAGTTTTATTTTTCAGTTATTTTTACCTTTCTGATGTCTGTATTCAGCCGACAGAGAGGAGGGGGGCTGCTTTAACTGCTCATATCTCTGGTTTGGTACCAGCTTGAGATATTTATTGATTTATTTATTGATTTATTGAATGATATATGTATTGGCTGAAAGCTGACCATCCAAGCTTTCAGACAATGCCAGAATGACAGCAATCTGTTAAGTAAGGGGAAGATATCACTAATAGAAATCGGGATGCTGTGAATGAAGCTGAAATTGAAAGTAAAAGCAGATTTTACAAGTGATTATTCCCAACTCAATTTCTAACAGTGATTTCTCCTCTGTTGCTTTGAATTTAGCTGTCATTTAGCTGCCTAGAATGTCATCTTTCAAACAAGACCAGTTGCATGTTTCTAGCTGCTACCATTCAGGAGAAAGCAGCATATAAAGGAGCCCTCCCCCTCCACTTTCTGCCCGAGCCCAGGCACTCAGGGCTGTGCTCCTCCTCCCAGTGCTCTCCCCAGCACTCAGGGCTGTGCTCCTCCTTCCAGTGCTCTCCCCAGCACCCAGGGCTGTGCTCCTCGTTCCAATGCTCTCCCCAGCACTCAGGGCTGTGCTCCTCCTCCCACTGCTCTCCCCAGCACTCAGGGCTGTGCTCCTCCTCCCAATGCTCTCCCCAGCACTCAGGGCTGTGCTCCTCCTCCCAATGCTCTCCCCAGCACTCAGGGCTGTGCTCCTCCTCCCAGTGCTCTCCCCAGCACTCAGGGCTGTGCTCCTCCTCACAGTACTCTACCCTGCACTCAGGGCTGTGCTCCTCGTTCCAATGCTCTCCCCAGCACTCAGGGCTGTGCTCCTCCTCCCACTGCTCTCCCCAGCACTCAGGGCTGTGCTCCGCCTCCCAATGCTCTCCCCAGCACTCAGGGCTGTGCTCCTCCTCCCAGTGCTCTCCCCAGCACTCAGGGCTGTGCTCCTCCTCACAGTACTCTACCCTGCACTCAGGGCTGTGCTCCTCCTCCCAGTGCTCTCCCCAGCATTCAGGGCTGAGTACCTCCTCCCAGTGCTCTCCCCAGCACTCAGGGCTGTGCTCCTCCTCACAGTACTCTACCCTGCACTCAGGGCTGTGCTCCTCCTTCCAATGCTCTCCCCAGCACTCAGGGCTGTGCTCCTCCTCCCACTGCTCTCCCCAGCACTCAGGGCTGTGCTCCGCCTCCCAATGCTCTCCCCAGCACTCAGGGCTGTGCTCCTCCTCCCAGTGCTCTCCCCAGCACTCAGGGCTGTGCTCCTCCTCACAGTACTCTACCCTGCACTCAGGGCTGTGCTCCTCCTCCCAGTGCTCTCCCCAGCATTCAGGGCTGAGTACCTCCTCCCAGTGCTCTCCCCAGCACTCAGGGCTGTGCTCCTCCTCACAGTGCTATCCCCAGCACTCAGGGCTGTGCTCCTCCTCACAGTACTCTACCCAGCACTCAGGGCTGTGCGCCTCCTCCCAGTGCTCTCCCCAGCACTCATGGCTGTGCTCCTCCTCACAGTACTCTACCCATCAATCAGGGCTGTGCTCTTCCTCCCAGTGCTCTACCCAGCACTCAGGGCTGAGTACCTCCTCCCAGTGCTCTCCCCAGCAATCAGGGCTGTGCTCCTCCTCCCAGTGCTCTCCCCAGCACTCATGGCTGTGTTCCTCCTCACAGTACTCTACCCAGCACTCATGGCTGTGCTCCTCCTCACAGTACTCTACCCAGCACTCATGGCTGTGCTCTCCCCAGCACTCAGGGCTGTGCTCCTCCTCACAGTACTCTACCCAGCACTCATGGCTGTGCTCCTCCTCACAGTACTCTACCCAGCACTCAGGGCTGTGCTCCTTCTCACAGTACTCTACCCAGAACTCAGGGCCGTGCTCCTCCTCCCAGTGCTCTCCCCAGCACTCAGGGCTGTGCTCCTCCTCCCAGTGCTCTCCCCAACTCAGGGCTGTGCTCCTCCTCCCAGTGCTCTCCCCAGCACTCAGGGCTGTGCTCCTCCTGTTAGTGCTCTCCCCAACACTCAGGGCTGTGCTCCTCCTCCCAGTGCTCTCCCCAGCACTCAGGGCTGTGCTCCTCCTCACAGTCTTCTACCCAGCACTCATGGCTGTGCTCCTCCTCACAGTACTCTACCCAGCACTCATGGCTGTGCTTTCCCCAGCACTCATGGCTGTGCTCCTCCTCCCACTGCTCTCCCCAGCACTCAGGGCTGTGCTCCTCCTCCCAGTGCTCTCCCCAGCACTCAGGGCTGTGCTCCTCCTCACAGTACTCTACCCAGCACTCGGGGCTGTGCTCCTCCTCCCAGTGCTCTCCCCAGCACTCATGGCTGTGCTCCTCCTCCCAGTGCTCTCCCTAGCACTCAGGGCTGTGCTCCTCCTCCCAGTACTATACCCAGCACTCGGGGCTGTGCTCCTCCTCACAGTGCTCTCCCCAGCACTCAGGGCTGTGCTCCTCCTCACAGTACTCTACCCAGCACTCATGGCTGTGCTCCTCCTCACAGTACTCTACCCAGCACTCATGGCTGTGCTCCTCCTCACAGTACTCTACCCAGCACTCATGGCTGTGCTCCTCCTCACAGTACTCTACCCAGCACTCATGGCTGTGCTCCTCCTCACAGTACTCTCCCCAGCACTCATGGCTGTCCTCCTCCGCCCAGTGCTCTCCCCAACACTCATGGCTGTGCTCCTCCGCCCAGTGCTCTCCCCAGCACTCAGGGCTGTGCTCCTCCTCACAGTACTCTACCCAGCACTCAGGGCTGTGCTCTTCCTCACAGTACTCTCCCCAGCACTCAGGGCTGTGCTCCTCCTCACAGTACTCTACCCAGCACTCAGGGCTGTGCGCCTCCTCACAGTACTCTACCCAGCACTCAGGGGTGTGCTCCTCCTCACAGTACTCTACCCAGAACTCAGGGCCGTGCTCCTCCTCCCAGTGCTCTCCCCAGCACTCAGGGCTGTGCTCCTCCTCCCAGTGCTCTCCCCAGCACTCAGGGCTGTGCTCCTCCTCCCAGTGCTCTCCCCAGCACTCAGGGCTGTGCTCCTCCTCCCAGTGCTCTCCCCAGCACTCAGGGCTGTGCTCCTCCTCCCAGTGCTCTCCCCAGCACTCAGGGCTGTGCTCCTCCTCACAGTCTTCTACCCAGCACTCATGGCTGTGCTCCTCCTCACAGTACTCTACCCAACACTCATGGCTGTGCTCTCCCCAGCACTCATGGCTGTGCTCCTCCTCCCACTGCTCTCCCCAGCACTCAGGGCTGTGCTCCTCCTCCCAGTGCTCTCCCCAGCACTCGGGGCTATGCTCCTCCTCACAGTACTCTACCCAGCACTCGGGGCTGTGCTCCTCCTCCCAGTGCTCTCCCCAGCACTCATGGCTGTGCTCCTTCTCCCAGTGCTCTCCCCAGCACTCAGGGCTGTGCTCCTCCTCCCAGTACTATACCCAGCACTCAGGGCTGTGCTCCTCCTCCCAGTGCTCTCCCCAGCACTCAGGGCCGTGCTCCTCCTCACAGTACTCTACCCAGCACTCATGGCTGTGCTCCTCCTCACAGTACTCTACCCAGCACTCATGGCTGTGCTCCTCCTCACAGTACTCTACCCAGCACTCAGGGCTATGCTCCTCCTCCCAGTGCTCTCCCCAACACTCATGGCTGTGCTCCTCCTCCTAGTGCTCTCCCCAACACTCAGGGCTGTGCTCCTCCTCACAGTACTCTACCCAGCACTCAGGGCTGTGCTCCTCCTCCCAGTGCTCTCCCCAGCACTCAGGGCTGTGCTCCTCCTCCCAGTGCTCTACCCAGCACTCAGGGCTGTGCTCTTCCTCACAGTACTCTACCCAGCACTCAGGGCTGTGCTCTTCCTCACAGTACTCTACCCAGTACTCAGGGCTGTGCTCTTCCTCACAGTACTCTACCCAGCACTCAGGGTTGTGCTCTTCCTCCCAGTGCTCGCCCGTCTCTTGTTTAGAATACAGAGACGGCCTGCACATGACAACTTTGTGAGAAGAGGCTGCAGAATAGGTAAGAAGCACACATTTCTGGGAGTTGTTATCAGGTAAAACTGAAAAAGATTAAATTTTAAAGCACAAAAGCACTTATACAGCAGGGTGTACTATACCATTAGGGTATAACAAATTAAACATCAGTTACACTTTAAACAATGGATGGAGCTGTGTAGTACTACTGCATAACAGCTGATCAGTGGGGGTGCTGGGTGTTAGCACCCCGCCAACCAGATATTCATGGCCTATCCTAAGGATGAGCCATCAACAGTAAAATCATAGCCGGTACGTTTAATTTAGATAACGCTATATACCACCTTAAGTTGTGGATCAATGATCTTGTCTCCATTATTTCTGGATGAGTCACGATGCCACTAACAATAATAGATAAAATCAGAGAATGACAACATCCTTAGAATACAAACTGATTCACTTGCACTGGTTATGTGTGGACCATAATGACAAGTGGAATATGGGCATCAATATACTATGATAATGTAGATGTTTCGATGAATTCCACATTTACCCCCTGCACATTTGATTGCCGCTGTGTAGCTGGTAGTGGGAATACACTGATGTGGAGTCTAGTTTTAATCTGTTTGGTGCTATTTGCCTTCAGAAAGGATAATGGTTCAGAAATGCAGAGTGGAAAGAGTGGAGATTCCCAGTAAGCCCCAGTTGGTTTTGAGGTTCTAAGCACCCCCCGCCCCATTATAATTAGAGACATTTACGGTTTGCGGTAAGACGACATAGTGGGCGGTAGGTATATAATACAAGGACTCCAGCCTCAGCTCACTGTATGGACAGCTCTGGAGATAAATGTAGACTGTTTTCCCTGACATTGCAATCACTCCTGGCAGGCACAGGTATTACTGCCCCTGGCATGTGTCACAGTGAGTGACAAAACTGCCCACAGAGCGGGTATATCATCCTATTTGGTTTTTAGAAACGATTGAAGCTGACATCGTCTTTAACTCCTCCACTGCCTGAATGCTGCAGAACATTTTGATCATGGATATCCCTGACCTCCAGACTGAACTAATGCAACTGCCACAGTATACTATATACGTGATCTGCTACTCCTAAGCTGTACCTCTGTACTTTTAAACTATTTAAAAACGTGTTCAATGTGCAGTGAAAAGTGCAACTTTCAAATATGTTGTGTGTTGCTGCTCTTTACCATTTGCATGAGTATGCTTGCTGTCAGTGAAAGGAAACATTCTAGGTAGGCTTCAGAGACTGCAGAGCTGTCTGACTCCTGGCCTAATACTTCTCATTGCGGAGAGTTATTATATACAGTTCAGAGGATAGTTTACCTGCCCTGATACACTGTAACAAACTATCAGTACAGGAGATCACTGTGCGCACAACATTGTCTAGACTGAAAACAATTGGAACAAAGCCCTCCGCTGTAAGAAGTACGGTATTATATTTACATCTGTGCCTATGTTTAGTATTCGGCTGTGAACTTCCATGGCAAAGGAAAAATCTTTTTCCCAGGATGCATTTGACGAAAAAAATAACCGAATTTATACTAGACAATAAGATGCACCTAGGATTTAGAAGAGGAAAATAAGAAAATATTTTTTATCAGACCTCTGACCCCCAATCCTCATCAGACCCCCATTCTTCACCAGACCCCCCCCCCCCCCCTCAGCCTCAGATCAGACCCCCATCAGCCGTCATGAATCACTTTTCATTGTATGTTCAATGCTGATTGCGGAATCTGAGACTCACATTCAGGTGCTCAGGGGGTTAAAAAAAAATATTAAACTCACCTCATCCACTTGATCGTGGAGAGGCCGTCTGCTCCTGTCTTGATTAAAGAAAACCTGCCTAAGGACCTGTGGCGAGTGTGATCACGTAACCCCATGATCACACTGGCCGCTGTGATGACGTTACAGTGCGCGACAAGTGTGATCACGTGATGTCTTCACGCTCGCCACAGGTTAATCAAGACGGAAGCATACGGCCTCTCCACGATCAAGCGGAGGAGGTGGGCATCATTTTTTTTCGTTGCCATGAAGCACTAGGAAATTCAGCTTCGTGGTGAATCAAATTTTTCCTAAGCTTCGAATGCTTCAATTCGCTCAACGCTAGATGTGACGGTGATGAATTGGGGGGGTGATTGACATAGATTTGACATTTGGAGCCTGTCTAGTAAATTGACATTCTACAGCAAGAAATTTCAGCGGCCTCTTTCATAAATATGCTTCAAAGCTGCGTATTTCACGGCTCCGGACACATCCACCTGTTGTAAACACCTTCACCTCCCGCCGTACATCGCGCTAATGTTCAAAGAGTAGAAATAGGGGAGATTTTCATGTTAACATGCAGGAGATAAACGCTGCAAATCGCTCTCCAATCTCCCGGCCCCCTAAAATAACTTCTCTTCATGTCTGTGCTATCATATCCATGCACCTGGCAATAACCGGCAGCGTAAACCTAGAATCAGGATGCTTTCTTCTTTTTAATTTCCATGCAATTGCGCTTTTTCCAGCAGACGTAAAGCTCGTATCTGCTGCCGCCGCTCCTCTAAATCCTGCCGTCTTTAGCACAAGGTTGGGACGCCTCAATACTTAGCAACCAGAGACCCCGGGATTAAGCTGCACATCTTTACACGGTTTCTACCGGTTAACATAGCCTTTATTCAGCTTTCATATACAGTATTACTATATAGGTTGTAGTTATAAAATGTATCTCTAAAATATATATAAAAAAATACGAGTAAATATCAGTCTTTAAGTCGTCATCTGAGATAAAATGGCAAAAAATTCCATTCATCCTGTTTTTAATGGCAAGTGGGTAGCATCCAATATGGTCACAACCATCACAGGGCTTTTTCCAGACACCATGTCATGCAGCATCATATGGGTTTATAAGGCTATGTTCACATAAAGCAGATTTGTTGCAGTCATTTCTATGACTGTTCTATATATTGGGAATGGATTTTTTTTTTAAAATCACTGTACACACTGCAGAAACCCCACTCACACATACAGACATGTTGCATTGAATCAGCCAAATATAAATCTGCCTAAGGCCTCATGCACACGGCCGTTGTGCGGCCATTCCATGCATTGGGGACCGCAACATCCGTGCAGCGGGCCGGACCCATTCAACTTGAATGGGTCCGTGGTCTGTCTGCACCAGAAAAAAATATGACATGTCATATTTATTTGCGGTGCGGAACAACGGAAAGAAACACCACGGAAGCACTTCGTAGTGCTTCTGGTGTTCCGTTCCATGACTCTGTTCCGCATCTCCGGAATTGCGTACTCTTTCAAGTGAATGGGTCCGCATCCGTGATGCGTGGTGCACGCAGCCGGCAGCCGTGGATTGCCGATCCGCCGTTTGCGGGCCGCAATACAGCCACGGCCGCCCGAAGGCCGTGTGCAATGGATTGTACGCTTTTGGCTTAAAGTTCTGAAATGCCATATGCTGAGGTGTAATGTCGCATGAAATGCTAAAACGGCTCATCGCAGCACACATGTATAAACTCCCTCGTGGCCCCATAGGTACCATGTGCAAACAAATCGCCAAGTCCATTTCTTCCAAGATGGCAGTGGTCATTTGACACGCCCACATGACCACCTTCCTGGCTGCATCCAGATGGCAGAATCCCCTGTATCTGTGCCTAAGCTGAACGCTTTCAGCATCTGCTTAGTAGAAGTTGCAGCTGGGGAGGCCTCCATATTGGAAGATATGGACGTAGTGGTCTGTTACACACAGTACAACGGACAGCAGGCGGATAGTGGGGCTTGTAATGGCATGGTAATTCTATGGCATTTTAGAAATCCCAGCAGAAAGTAGACAACCCCTTTAAAGTGTAACTGTCATTCTTTTTTTATTTTTGTAATTTATAGGGGCAGTTTTAATGACCATTTTTGTAATATACTTTAATTACTGAAATCGTACATTTCTATTAGTAAAATAGCTCTAAAGTGGCGCATTTTGAGCCTTAGCAACACTCCTGTCTTCTGTTTACATAACAGTGGAGACCTGCTCAACACTGACTGTGTTATGTAAACAGAAGACAGGAGCGTTTCTAATGCTCAAAATGGGCCACTTTAGAGCTATTTTACTAATAGAAATGTACGATTTCAGTAATTAAAGTATATTACAAAAATGGTCATTATCACTTCCCCTAAACATTACACAAATAAAAAAGAATGACAGTTACAATTTAAGGCTACTTTCACACTAGCGTTTTTGCAGGGCAGAGTTCAGCAAAAACGCTTCTGTTACTGATAATACAACCATCTGCATCCGTTATGAATGGATCCGGTTGTATTATCTATAATATACCCAGACTGACCATTCTTGTAGGAACTAAAAAATAATAGCATATTGCAGGTTACGGATCCATAACTTTAAAAAAATGGGGGGGGGGGGGGGGGGGACTATTTGCAGGGAATTTATCATGCCCTGCAGTCTAGTATTCTGCCTTCACAATGTCATAGAATACGACTTTGTGATTATTTTTTTAGGCTTATTTGCGCAGCATTTCGCATTTTTACACCACTCGCTCCAGCTTCCGGGACTGGAGACTTTAGGCCAGGTCCCGACTCCACAGATGGCCACTGTTCTGAATGGCAGCAAATCAGACTCTAAATATTCTATAGCCCAGCTCCCATCATAATGTCCAGAAAAATGTCAAGGGCTTCTTCTCACTTTGAATTAAAAAGCCGGAGATGAGAGATTTCCTGCTCATTCTTACAGTGTCAACTTGAAAGGATTGTTTATATATTTTCTGGTCTGCTCTTCAGTAAAGTCATTTAATTTCTAGAGAAACCATAACCTTTCTGTAGGGGATATTCAGCAGCTTCTAATATCGGCAGATGAATACACACAGTCAAAGCCAAAAATGTTATATATATATACACACAGATATAGCGGAGCTCACCAATATATGTGTATTACACTCCAGAGCTGAACTCACTCTTCCGGTCTCAATATCTCCTGATGTCAAAACTATTGGTTGGCACGCTGGGCACTGGAATAATAAAGATTTCCATCTTATTGGTATTGAATTATTCTATTAATCGCTTTCAGCCACACTGTCCCTAACGCACGAGAACTTGCCACGTCTCTCCCTATGCTCAGCTCACAGAACAAGGGCGGAGACCTATGTGACATCGTAGGAGATGGCTATCTGCGGATTGGCAGGCTGCACGGCATTATGGGTGATCTTGTGCTTCCGGGCTTCTTACTTTTACTTTGTAACAGGTGCATCCGCTATTTTAGGAAAGACTGATTCCTTACCACGAAGCGCAAGGAAATTAAGATTTTCTGCAAATTGAAGTTTTCCTAAACTTTAGACGGAATTCTGCTTTGAATGCTTGGCATTGCTCAACACTAATCATCATCCGTCATCATATTAAAGGGAAACCCCTCTAACATACACATGGAGATACATGGGAGATGTAATCACCAAACGATAAAAGATTTTTAATCAGGGCTATTTGCAAAGTGACAACATTTTACAATTTAGATGCGATAGGACAATCAAAAGGAGTCTGCTACCTCCAAAATCAGTTTCAAACTATGCATACTGCCATGTAGGGTTGGTGCCCAGATACCTAAACATGCCTTTTTTGTGAAAATCCATATATTTTAATTTTTTCTTATTTATATTTTTATGCAAATAAGGTTTTCGGAGCACCATGAGCAGCGCCGCTGCATTTGATTCACCTGGAGTCCCCTGCCTCATTGCTACCGGCTCTATTATCTCAAGGGCTGTCAATCAAACAAGAGGAGGAGATGTTGGGAGTCGTCACCGGAGAGCAACAGTGCACCAAATTAAGCAGCCCCGCCCACAGTGCACCAAAACCCTTAGGCCTCACACGGGCGTCATATTTTTGGCCCGGATAAGAGGCGGGTGCGTTGCGGGAAAATGCGCGATTTTTCTGCGCGAGTGCAAAACATTGTAATGCGTTTTGCACTCGCGTGAGAAAAATCGTGCATGTTTGGTACCCAAACCCGAACTTCTTCACAGAAGTTCGGGCTTGGGATTGATGTTCTGAAGATTGTATTATTTTCCCTTATAACATGGTTATAAGGGAAAATAATAGCATTCTGAATACAGAATGCATAGTATAATAGTGCTGGAGGGGTTAAAAATAAATAAAAAAAGTTAACTCACCTTCTCCTCTTGATCGCGTAGTTCCCGGTCTCTTTACTTCTTGAATGATAAGCTGTGGGCTAAAGGACCTGTGGTGACGTCAGATCACATGCTCCAATCACATGGTCCATCACAGGTCCTTTAGCCCACAGCTCATCATTCAAGAAGTAAAGAGACCGGGAACTACGCGATCAAGAGGAGAAGGTGAGTTAACTTTTTTTATTTATTTTTAACCCCTCCAGCACTATTATACTATGCATTCTGTATTCAGAATGCTATTATTTTCCCTTATAACCATGTTATAAGGGGAAATAATACAGTGAATAGACTGTCACCTAGCAACCATGCGTGAAAATCGCACCGCATCCGCACTTGCTTGCGGATGCTATGCGATTTTCACGCACCCCATTCACCTCTATGGGGCCTGCGTTGCGTGAAAATCGCACAATATAGAGCATGCTGCGATTTTCACTCAACGCACAAGTGATGTGTGAAAATCAACGCTCATGTGCACAGGCCCATAGAAATTAATGGGTCAGGATTCAGTGCGGGTGCAATACGTTCACCGCACGCATCGCACCCACACGGAAAACTCGCCCGTGTAAAAGGGGCCTTACTGCCATAAAAATAAAGGAGCATTTCTCAGGATTAGAGGAGCGGATTTTCACAAGAGAAGCACGATTATGTTTAGGGGTACCTACCCTACATGCTGCTATTGATACTTAAAAAAATGTAGGCGGTGACACCACCCCCATAAGCTATTGTGATTTTACTTACAGTGCATCGTCCTTTGCTATCTTTCTATGAAGAGTTTGGGGTGTAAGCTCATGTAATAGCACCCACTTGCTTGCTGTCACTATGGTATCTCATGACATTTACATGGTGTTTTACTTGCTTCCACCACACACAGTACAGGTTATACTGGAGCAAGCAAAATGACATTGTTATACCTATATAAAATGACGAGGAGCCAATTGTAGAAATTAGATTTGATAAAATGTCAATACATTTTTCACGCACCATCTTTTCTGAAGAGAGTGCAATGGACGCCACTGGCCCAGGAGCACGACTTAAAAAAAAATAATATATATATATATATATATATATATATATATCAAAAATATTTTAGCATTTTTCTTAAGGTCAATTAAGTAAAGGAGACTCGACGCTTCCCAGTGTGCATGAAGTAAGGCGCACCTTGCTCCAGACTTGTCTTGGCCGTGTCATCCTTATGTTGAGACCGATGTGATCAGTTGAAGGTTGCAGAAGGAGAATGACTGGGGCCTGCTGTCAGAACATGCTCCCTTTTAATTAAATATGTCAGGCTGTTCCTTTGTGACTGATGCTGCCAATTCTGCGGTGCATCTATGTGTCATATCGGCGAACATCAGTCTCTAATTAACACGTTATGTCAGGTCCAGCAATGGACTGCGGATAACACGCAGAGTGCAGCTGTCACCCAGAGCCAGGAAGGTGTCGCGCTTCTCTGTATATTAACACCCTGGTAAAAGGGCCGACTGCAAACAGTGCAAATAGAAATATTGTGGTAATTAGTGCTCCTCAGGGGCCGGACCAGGGGCTGCAAAGCTGTCCCTGCAGATTGATGACTGACAGATGATGAAGCTAATTTATTCTACATGGACAAAAGGCTGAATGCCGCTCTTCTAACGTCTCTATCGATAAGAGTGTGACACTTTATAGCCGCGCGGAGTTAATGACGCTGGGGAAGTCGCAGTTACGTTGAGAAGCTCTGTCACCCATTTACTAGATTCAGCGATAAAGGGTTAGCAGCAGGAAACACATAACACAATTAAACATGTACCAAGCTGCATGCAGCAGAGAACATTGCAGTCTACCATCTAGATCCTACATACTGAGGGAGAGGGTCTTTCCTAAACGTAGGCAGCACTGCTATGTTTTTCTGGGTGGTACCTGTTTTACAATTATTTTCCACCAGTGCATGTTAGCAAGTACGAATATGCCATATATCCTGCTTTACAGGGTGGGACACCATCGAGATGCTGCAGTATTACTTTTTTAGGAGCTATCTCAGAATCTAGAGCAGTTGACAGGTCAATGCATGTTACTATTCTCTGCTATCGGCCATTTCCGACTGGGATGAGGCCGGCTGTAGGGTGTCTATTGCTCCATATTAGACTTCTTTCACATTAACGATAGGATCGTCTGGCAGGCTGTTCCGGCAGGGGAACGGCCTGCCGGATCCGTACTAACGCTAGCACACGTGTGCCGCCAGAAGTCCGCTCTGGCTCCATGTTTGCCGTGCTGTGGCCGCATCTCCGACCAGTCCCCATTATAGTCAATGGGGCCGGAACGGACCTCTGGCAGCACACGTGTGCTAGCGTTAGTATGGATCTGCCGGAACAGCCTGCCGGACAATCCTAACGCTAATGTGAAAGAAGCTTTATCAGCCATTTCAGACAAGTGTATCCATATTCTGCTGCCATTGTACATAATTATTGATGTGTCCTCATTGATTTGCTTTTTTGCAGCCTGATGAAGGGCTCATGCCTGAAATATGGCTACTACAACAAGAAATTGCTCACCTTCGTCCTGGAGTGAAGACCCACCTTTTCTTTATGATGTGCCCCCAGTACTCAGAACCTACAGAGACATTTGAATCAATGTGTCAAAGGGAATGTGTCCCTTTAATATGTGGGTTATTGATATATCATGCCAACGGTTGGGTGATTTGCAAAGTCCTGGACTGCCCAGGTCATGACAAGATGCAGTCAACCCCACATAAATGTTGCGCTGTGTAGGAAATTTGTCAGCGACGCGTTTCGCAGTAAAGCTACCGACAATATCCATATTTGCATTATAATTATATTTCTATCTGCAACATGACTGGAGCTTAAGAAAGCTGCTGTATTGGTGGCACTTATGCACCATGACTAGGCCTCTTCATTATCTCGTGCACATGCAAAAAGTTAATATCCATGGAAGAGACATGGCTGAGTGCAGCGTTTGTGGCAGATGAAAGGCTCACTATTTCCATCACATTTCTGTCTTCTTGTATTTTCTCTTAAGTGCTGCCGACATCAAAGCTCATGTTTTGCAACTAGAAGCAAAACTCTGTCAAGTACAGCTATGCACCCAGACGCCGAGCGTCCCACTGCATTTAACATCAGCACGAGAAAGACCCAGAATCATTATCCTATATTTGCCAATGATAAAAAATGATTACTAAATACCAAGAAGAACATGGGAAGGGACGGACAGACATCCGCAGCAGTGGTGACTAATTCCAGATATCTTTACTTTTAGATTCTAGTAATGGACAGCACTGCCAATAACTCTTCATCTAATAACGGAATTGAATTGATTGTAAAAATAGTTCCAAGTCCCCTTTTTGACTGACCGTGCGACAACATTAAGTAGTACAAAAAGTTTTTAACAGTTGGGCGGGAAGGAGGTTGAGTGGGGGCATGTTAGGGGCAAATTTACTAATATGGCGTACCTGCTGGCTAAAAACTAGTTTTTAGGATTAGACACATTTCTTTAGGGTTAGCCAAATTTATGAGGAGGCACATATTCATTGCTGCCCTTAGACTGATTTTTCACAGAGGCTCGGGCTGGATGAAATTTTGCGCAAGGAGTTTTGTCTAGCTTTAGACTAACTACTGGTGTAATTTGCGCAACAAATTTAAGACATGGCATGTGACATTTTATTAATTTGTCACCAAAAAAAGCTTGAAACCAAACAAACACTCCAAAAAAAGGCCTAAAAGTCAGATATTGATGCATTGGGAGGGAATTTATAAAGCCCTGTCCTGGGAGAATTCCGGCATCTTTATCTCCGCTTTATATCCACTCTGGTTTTGGACAGTGGGTGGGAAAGTGAGTGAGGTTAGCTAAGTTAACGAGTTTTGCTCCAGATTTATCACTTAGTCACAAACTCACTCTAGTAGGGGGGAAGGTGACATAGGAAAACTGGGGTAGCACTTCTAAACAAAAGTGTTAGGCTAGGGCTACACGACGGCATGTGTCGCGTGACAATTTTTATAATGATAGTCTATGGTGTCACAATGTGACATGCGACATGCTGCGACTGTGACACGATAGTAGCAACAAATCCATCCAAGATGGATATTTCTGCGACAGTGGCGTCACAGTCACAGCATGTCACCTGTTGCAGCGTGGCACCATAGACTATCATTATAAAAATTGTCGAGGGACATGGGTGCGACATCAATGTCGAGCGAAACATATTGCAGTAAAATTGTGTCGCGCAACTTATTGTCATTGTGTAGCCCTAGCCTTAGGTGTAATGATGAACCAAATTTACCAAGCTAAATGCAACATTTGCTAAGTTTGGTAAAAAGTATGTCAACATAGGCTCTGATTTATCATGCCTTCATTCCTGAATTTTGGCTTAAAAAAGTTGTGACTATTTGCATTTTTACACCCCTCACTCCAGTTTTGAATTATGGGTGGAGAAGTGAGTGTGGTTAGCTATGTTAAGAGGTTTCACTTCAGATTTATCACTGAGACTGTTTTAAAAAGTCGTAATTATTAAACAACATGCAACATTTGTGAAATGTGGCATAAAGTACACCAACACAGACCCAAATATTCTTCTTATGATGAATTCCTCCCCTTAGGCCTCTTTCACACGACCATTTTTTTTCCTTTACGGGCCGTTTTTTTACGTTCCGTATACGGAGCCATTCATTTCAGTGGTACTCCGTATGCATTCCATTTACATATTTCCATTTTTCCGTTCAGTTAAAAGATAGAACATGTCCTAATATTGCCCGCAAATCACGTTCCGTGGCTCCATTCAAGTCAATGGGTCCGCAAAAAAACAAAACACATACGGAAATGCATCCGTATGTCTTGCGTATCCGTTCCGTTTTGGCGGAACCATCTATTGAAAATGTTATGCCCAGCCCAATTTTTCTATGTAATTACTCTATACTGTATATGCCATATGGAGAAACGGAACGGAGAAACGGAACAGAGACGGAAACAAAAATGGAACAACGGATCCTTGAAAAACGGACTGCAAAACACTGAAAAAGCCATACGGTCGTGTAAAAGAGGCCTTAGACTGGCTGCCTAGTACTGCATCAGATTTATCATACAGATACTCCACAAGGCCTCATGCACACGACCGTTTTTCGGGTCCGCATCCAAGCTGCAGTTTTTGTACCGTCTGTTTCTATACTGTCACTGTATATAATATCATTTTATAATAATGTTGAGGGGGCCCTGACAATAAAATCTTTTATTCCTCCTCCTGAGCGGTCCACTTCTGAGCCAAAGCAGCCGCTTCCCCTATAGCTACGCCACTGTAGGAAGCCATTTCCCGAATAGTCTAATTTTGTAATAAATCTGAGAACTTCTTGCAAGCAAAGTGTGATGTGCAATGATCCGAAACCTAAGACTTTATTCACACGAAAATGATAATTGACTTTTTTTTTTTAACCTGGCAATTTTTCCAATGAAAGTGGTTGAGTTCTCTAAGGACAGTCTTCCATGTAATCCTCCCCACGTGTCTCCCGCCAGCACTTTCCCCTCTCTTATCTCTTTGCTGTCTTTTGGCTTCCTGCAGTCTCTAGGGAGCGCTTTGCCCAGGTAACAGTTTCTACAAGGCATCTGTGCCAGTGGAAGATTAACAACTTCTCAGTTGCTGAAACAGATTTTATGACTAAAAGCCTGAAACTCATCGGAGGTGTCATACAATTTAAACCAGGATAGAAAGCCTAAGACTTTTATGTTATCTTTTTTATGTTTAAGTGATTTTAGCACTGGGGAAAGGTGTTGAGCTGTCACTACATGGAATTGATGCTCTGCATTTATCCTCAGAAGTTGAATTGCGACCGATCCCCATTCCCAGCCATGAGAGGTGGGCATCGGCACCAAATCAGATGTTACTGAGAAACATGCTATATTTGGGTAAAAAAAAGGATGTACAAAGCAAATAATCAAGTTTTTTATATATAAACATGAAAAAGGTAGTGGACATAAATATACCCTGAAAGGACAAATATATAGCTACAGATATGAGCAAAAATATAACTACTGCAATACTGTTCCCTATAAGCAAAACGGCAACTACTCTAATACTGTACAGACCCCTATAAACAAAAATACAACTGCTATGATACTGACCCTATGTAAAAGGATGTCAAATTTGAACGACTATGCTGGCTATTATGTACAGGAATATGATTACTATAATACTGTCCCTATGTACATGAATATACACAAGAATATACCTACTATAATACTGTCACCTATATTAAAAACTACAACTACTATAATATTGCACTTATGTACAAGAATATACTGTAACTAAGACACTGGCTGTTATGTGAAAGAATGTAACTACTTCAATACCGCTCCCTATGTCTAAGAATATAATTACAAATACCTGCAAAAATATAACTACTATAATACTGCCCCATATTTACAAGAAAATAACTACTACAATATTGCCCTATAGGTACGAGAATATAACTGCTATAATTGTGCCCCTTATGGACAAGTATAACACTGCTATAATACTGTCCCCTATGTACAAGAATATAACTACTATAAAACTGCCCCCCTATGCACAATAATATCACTAGTGTAATATTGCCTCCTGCAAACAAGAATATTACTTTACTAGCTCTTATGTATAAGAATATATCTACTATAAAACTGCCCATATGTACAAAATGTAACTACTGTAATCCTGCCCTTATGTACAATAATAGAACTACTGTAATATAATACTGCCTCTGTGCACATAAAATTAACTACTAAAATGCTGCCCTTATGTATAGGAATACAAATACTATAATACTGTCCCCTATGGTCAAAGATATACAACTTCTATACTACTGCCCCCCTATGTACAAGAATATAACTACTATTATACTCCACCTACTGTACATACAAGAACATAGAATGTAACTACTATAATACTGCCTAAGTGCACAAGAATATACCTACTATAAAATACTATTAAGACTTGCCCCTACGTATGCCACCTTTATACAAGAATATGACTAATACCGAAGCCTATGTTCAAGAATATAACTACTATAATACTGAACCTTATGTACAAAAATGTAACTACTATAAGACTGTGCCCTATGTATAAGAATATAACTACTATAACACTGTCCTCTATGTACAAGAATATAACTACTATAATATGTAATGCCCCAGAGTGGCATTACCACTTCTGCACCCCGCTACTGTCTTTACTGGTTAACCTCATGTCATCGTGTTTATTTATTTCAGTTCCAAATACCGTGCATTTCCTATTTTGTAACTGCTTATGTTCCTGTGTAATGTGCCAGGTTCACCAGCAGGTGGCAGCAAACATGGCAGAGCTACAGGTACATAGAATGGAGCTTTCCACTCCATTCTAACCTCCATTCTGCAGGAAGGGTGGGGACCAGTTTCTAGAGCAGTCTAGCTTAAGCTTACCCCCAGCTAGGGGAAGGAAGCAAGTGCTGGGCATGTCTCCAAGCCAGCAAGAGCCACAGTTTGGAGCCTCAGGAGCCAGGAGAAGATTTCCCTGGCCTAATTAAGAGAAAGACTACAAAGAGAGAATTAGCAGAGTGGAGTTTGCCTGCCAGAGTTTAATGCTAATGCCTGCTGGGACCAAGACCAAGTTTGAAGACTGTTTTCAATGACCGTTTATTCAAGTAAAGCTGCTATTGAACTTCATACCAGGTCTGGACTTAAGTTACTTCTTTCATCCCTCACTTACAACCCCCTATTTATCTGCTTTGGAGCCAACGCCTAGGGTTACAGCTGTATCCAGGTAGGGGTACCGTGAGACTCACACTCAACATAAAGGGACATTTTAGGCCACCCTATACCACTCAGCCATTCCTACACCTGGGTACTTCACATCGCTAGGGCCCCAGGGGGGCGGCCCGCTGCATAATACTGCTCCTATGTACAAGAATATAACTTCTATAATACTGCCCCTATGTACAAGAATATAACTTCTATAATACTGCCCCTATGTACAAGAATATAACTACTATAATTCTGTTGCTCTGTACAAGAAATTAAAGGGGTTGTCCGGGATTGGGGACATTACTCTAATAGTACAAGTGTGGCATACACATTACATACAAGCAGGTAGTACCTTTGGCACAGATTTCTGCAGCCCCGTTTTTATCTTTGAAATTCCTGGCCGGAAGTTACTGTTTTCTTCTCCTCAGTGACGTACCGGGTCCCTTGCAGGCAAGCAAAGCTTCCTCTTCCGCTGCTCAGGGAGCCCGGTGACGTCACTGGCAGCAAATGAATCGAGGTGAATATGGATGAGGGGCGGAGTTACAGCGGCTGGCCGACATCCCGCTAAGCCCCGCCCCTTAACCAGCTCAGCTCCGCCCCTCCAGTGCGGTGAGCTGCAGAATGAATTGAGGTGAATATTGATGAGGGGGCGGAGTTACAGCGGAGCAGAGAGACAGCTGTAACTACCTGATGCTGCGCTGCCCCAGGACCCACAGGGCAGTGCAGCCGGAAGTCAGGTAAAGATAAACAGATATATAAACAATGAGTGGGGGACCGTTGGAGCCACATAGAAGTGGCAAAAGTAGCTGAAAATGTATGGAGGTCTTTACTTAGCTGTACATTGTGAGTAAGCGTGTTTTTTTAAAAAACATTTGGTCCCGGACAACCCCTTTAACTACTATAATACTGCTCTTATGTACAAGAATATAACTACTATAATACTGCTCCTGTGTACAAGAATATAACTACTATAATACTGCCACTATGTACAAGAATATAACTACTATAATACTTCCCCTATGTACAAGAATATAACTACTATAATACTGCCTCTATGTACAAGAATATAACTACTATAATACTGCCTCCTATGTACAAGAATATAACTACTATAATTCTGTTGCTCTGTACAAGAAATTAACTACTATAATACTGCTCTTATGTACAACAATAAAACAACTATAATACTGCATCTATGTACAAGAATTTAACTACTATAAGGGCTCATGCACACAAATGTATTTTCTTTCCATGTCCGTTACGTTTTTATTGCAGACTGTATGCATTTGCGGGCACCGTTCCATTGTCATTCCGCATCACGGATGCGGAGCCATTAATTCCAATGGGTCCGCAAATCCGGAGATGCGGAACGGAACACTACGGAAGCACTACGGAGTGCTTTCTGGGGTTCTGTTCCATGCCGCCACACCGCAAAAAGATAGAACATGCTCTATCTTTTTGCGGAACGGATGGATCGCGGACCCATTCAAGTGAATGGGTCTGCGATCCCCATTCGCCTGCCCCACGGAAGGTGCCTGTGCATTGCGGACCGCAATTGGAATGGGCACGGGACACCAACGTTCGTGTGAACGAGCCCAAATACATATGGTTGTGTGAAAGAGGCCTTAGAATTCCCATACTATAACTGATACGGTATGTTATTCTGAGCAGCAAAAATGAGCATTTCTGTGTTTTATATAACTGCCTAAAGCTATAAATTGCTAAGTGATTTAATCCTCAGGAGCAGTCAGAACAAAATACAAAATGACATGTTATAAATAAGAAAGATAGATGTGCCCTGTCTGAAAGATCAAGAAGGTCCCCCCTCCAGCTAATTACTCCTGTGCCTCCTTCAATAACACAGATCCCTGACCCGACGTCATTAGATGGCCCAAGTGGCCAGGAAGCTGCAGAAGAGTCTCAGGTCCAGCAATGTCCCCACATCAGCACTATCCTGTATAAACAATGCCGTCTATTACAAGTCTTTACCCTGGTGCAGGACTCTCGGATGAATTAGATCACACGTCCCATATGTGATAGTCTTACTTAATTGCAAGAAAAAAAGATTAATTGGGTCGCACAATCTCTCTTCGGGGCTAAAGAGTAAATTAGTTGTAATGTCAGTGGCTTTGAAGCGAATGAACTTGGTTTTAATCCAAGTGCGCACATTTTCTTGTTGACCTTGGGCGAGTCGGCTTTCTGCCTGCTCTAGGCTCTAAAATTAGATGTTAGGATCTCCGTGGCCTGCATGCGAAAAAAACGTAAATAAACGTGTAATACATTTAAAGAAGTTTTACATTTGCCTCCATCCCTATCAACAGAGATTAAGTATTTGACCACAGGGTGCAGTTGAGTACCGCGTGGCTGTAATCACACTACGGGCTCATGCACACGAAAGTATGTATTTTGCAGTCCGCAAAAAAGTATTCAGGAAAAATACGGATGACGTCCGTGTGCATTCCATATTTTGCGGAACGGAACAGCTGGCCCCTAATAGAACAGTACTATTCTTGTCCGTAATGTTAAATTTTTTTGCAGAACGGACATACAGAAGCAGAATGCACACAAAGTAACTTCATTATTTTATTTTTTTTGAAGACCCATTGAAATGAATGGTTCTGCATATGGTCCGCAAATAAAAAATGGAACAGATGCAGAGAAAAAATTTGTTTGTGTGCATGAGTCCTAATTAGGAATGCACTCTTCAGTTGTTCTGCATTGTTGATAGTCGTGCAGTATTGTGGGTGCCGGGCAGCCATTAACAATGCAGATCAACTAAACAGCTCAGTCCTATTTAGTTTAATTACAGCCTGCTGCAGCTTGCGAGGCACGCAGTACTCAACCGCAGCGCAGCCGCGTTGCAACCAGTGAACGACCATGCCATGTCATTGTACCCTTATCCCTGCTGGTAGGGATGGAGGTAAATGTAGAAACCCTTTAAATGTATTACACTTTTAATTATGTTTTTTTTTCTTTTCTTGCTCGTACCCTTAGGCCTCTTTCACACGGGTGTCGTGATTTTTCTGCGTGAGTGCAAAACATTTTAATGTGTTTTGCACGCTCGTGAGAAAAATCGCCATGTTTAGTACCCAAGCTTCTTCACAGAAGTTCAGGTTTGGGTTAGGTATTGCGTAGATTTTATTATTTTCCCTTATAACATGGTTATAATAATACAGAATGCTTAGTAAAATAGGGCTGGAGCTGGGTAAAGGACCTTTGATGACTTCACTGCGCTCATCACATGGTCCATCACCATGGTGATGATCATGTGACGGACCATGTGATAAGCGCAGTGACGTCACCACAGGTCCTTTTCCTACTGCACAACAAAGATGAAGACAGAAGAGAAGCCGGGCTGCGCGAACAAGTGGATTAAGGTGAGTTAAATTATTATTATTATTTTTTTAACCCCTCCAGTCCTATTTTACTAAGCATTCTGTATTAAGAATACTATTATTTTCCCTTATCACCATGTTATAAGGGAAAATAATAATGATCGGGTCCCCATCCCGATTGTCTCCTAGCAACCGTGGGTAAAAATCGCACCGCATCTGCACTTGCTTGCGGATACTTGCGATTTTCACGCAGCCCTATTCACTTCTATGGGGCCTGCGTTGCGTGAAAAACGCACAAAATAGAGCATGCTGCGATTTTCACGCAACGCACAAGTGATACGTGAAAATCACCGCTCATGTGCACAGCCCCATAGAAATGAATGGGTCCGGATTCAGGGCGGGTGCAATGCGTTCACCTCACGCATTGCACCCGCACGGAAAACTCGCCCGTGTGAAAGAGGCCTAAATGTCCCTCTTTTTGATCTGAGGTATAGATTTTCATGATTACTTTTATAACATTGATCCAGAAAGTGTTTGTCTGGTTCCCATGTGCATATTAGAGCTCGGCTTGTATATTAGTGCAGCCCGGCTTTTCTTCTGTCTTCTTCTTTGCTGTGCAGTAGGAATAGGACCTTTGATGACGTCACCACAGGTCCTTTTCCTCAAAGAAGAAGACAGAAGAGAAGCCGGGCTGCGCGAACAAGTGGATTCAGGTGAGTTTCTTTTTATTTTTTTTACCCCTCCATCACTATTTACTTAGCTTTCTGTATTAAGAATGCTATTATTTTACCTTATAACCATGTTATAAGGGAAAATAATAAAATCTACACAACACCTAACCCAAACCCGAACTTCAGTGAAGAAGTCCGGGTTCAGGTTTGGGTACCAAACATGCCCATTTTCCCGCGACGCACCCACATCTTATCTGGCCCAAATCCGTGACGCCCGTGTGAAAGAGGCCTTAGGGTACGACCAGGGGAGAGGATCAGTATAATGCTGAATGCCTCAAACAATTGGCTTATCAAGCCACATATATCCCCTTGAAAAAAGACCCAACGGAGAATTTTAAACAGTCCCTCTCCCTCCTCTGCAAAAAAAGATTAGAACAAAATATTTTAACACAACAAGAATATAATTTTATTATGGATACACCAGGGAGACTACCCATTTTTTATTGTTTACCAAAAGTCCACAAAAATATAGTGGACCCACCAGGTCGCCCCATTATTTCTGGTATTGGATCCCTAACTGTAAATTTGTCACAGTATATAGACACTCTATTACAGCCTGAAGTAAAGAAAATTAGATCCTATATACGTGACACAACCGAAATCATTGGTATTTTGGAGGGACTGTGCGTCCAGGACCATTGGATTATGGGTACCTTGGATGTTCAGTCCCTCTATACCATCATTAGCCATGATCAGGGCATACTGGCCCTGCGGGAACAATTATCCAGAAATAAATTGTGGAATAAAGATCAGATCGATTATTTACTGGAAGGAGTAGATCACATTCTGTATCATAATTACTTCCTATTCTCTGAACAATTTTACTTACAGAAGAGAGGGACCGCCATGGGTACCAGGTTTGCCCCCAGTTATGCTAATTTATTTATGTCATATTGGAAGACTAACAATATCGATCCCAAACTGGGGGCGGACCTGGTCCTATGGCGGCGATATATAGACAATATCATTTTTATTTGGGGTGGAACAAGAGAGGACCTTGAAATTTTTGTCAGTAAAATTAACGATAATGAAAATAATCTAAAATTCACCTCCAACATTGGAAATGAAAGGGTTGAATTCCTGGATATTGTCATCTGACGGAAAGATAATAAATATATATGCAACACATTTCATAAGTCTACAGCCAAAAACGGATATATCCCCTTTACAAGTTGCCACCTACCAAGGTGGTTAACAAATATTCCTTTCGGACAGTTTCGTAGATTGAAACGAAACTGCACGGAAGACGAAAAATTTGAGGAGGAAGCTAACACTATGAAGAATCAATTTAAGGAGAAGGACTATCCGGAACCCATTATAAAAGATGCCCTTGAGAAAGTAAAAAATTTAGATAGAAAAACCTTCTTTCAATCAACACAAAAAATGAAACAAGAAGAAAATCTAAATTTTCGGATTATTTTGCCATATAACATTCAGGCAAGACAAATCGAACATATCATAAAATCACACTGGCATCATCTACACAATGATAAAACAATAGGTATGCTTTTGCCTCCAATTCCCAAAATAATATATTCAAGGGCCCCAAATTTAGGAATCCAAGTAGCTCCCTCAGTGAAAGAGAAACGTAAAAAAGGTACAACGACAAATTGGCTTCAACCGAAAGGTTTCTTCAGATGTGGGAAATGTTTGGGACGCAAAAAAACTAAATTCCCAAGAAAAACCACATCGGCCATCTCTACACAAAACTCTCACTCAATGACCATCAAACATTTCCTCACCTGCAATTCCAACAATGTTATATACCTGATCCAGTGTCCATGTCAGAGACAATATATAGGGAGGACCAAACGCACCTTGAAGGTCAGGATAGCAGAACACCTGAACAACATTACCAAGGGTTACGAAAAGCATTCACTGTCCAGACACTTCAAGGATGCACACAATCAAGACCCCGCGGGCCTCTCTTTCATGGCACTGGAGAAGGTTGAAAAACATTGGCGGGGAGGAAACCAGATTGAGAGATTATCGAGGGCAGAATCAAGGAAGATTTACGAATTTGGCAGCCTATTACCAAGAGGCCTAAATGCTGAATTAGAATTATTTGGTTTCATATAGAGAATGGGTGGTCTGTGTGGGTGTCGATGCAGAGTTGCATGTCAGGCTGTTTGTCCCAGCACTGCAACTCTCCCTCTACCCCACACAGGCCGCCCCCCTTCTTCTTCTTCCTTTCAGGAAGATAGAAAATCTCATATATGAACCACATAAGTGGATTTTATGTGCTACAATAACCGGAACCCCCAAAAAATGATAGTAGAAGCTAAAAACGCAGATTATCTAAAAAAACGCAATTTTGTCAGAAATGATCCCAAGAATAGTAATTGATAGAAGCTGTGAAGATCTGCATTTATTTATCTATTTATTCATTTTAATTATATGTTTTTACTAAATTTTATGTTTCATATGTATTATGTATATATGTTATTTTAAAGATCCTACACATAATAAGATATTAGAATGATGAGACTTGTGGTAAAACAACTTGGAAACAATGTCAAGGGGACTATACTATAAATATAGAGAACAGAATGTATACCTGCAAAAAAATGGTGCATGAAAAATTGCATATAAACTGCAGGAATAAAAGTGACATATAAAGAATAGATCCAGACCGGCTTTTGAGACATAATTGAAATCCAGACCGGTACTTGAGATAGACCGATGATCAGTATAAATTACAACCACTGAAGAGATTGGGGTATGCCACTGAGGAAGGGGACAGCGTCTCCCCGAAACGCGTCTGGCGTGATACCTTGAATAAATACCCCATCATCTACAAATACAAGTGCCCGGCAGAAAAAATAATTTTCCTACTTCGTGAGAGAGAAAAATCCTTAAGACGTCATCAACCTGCGCCTGGAAGGTACACACCTCTCCCACTGAGTCATATCCTGCCGCCAGCTGAGAGACACGTGGGACGCGACCAACTTGAGAGCCGGGACGCCGGCTTATATCGCGGACTGTGAACCTATCCAACAAGTAAAGACAGGCTAAGGTAAGCCCACACAGTGGGTTAAAACGTCCGAAGTAGCAACACCAAGATAAGAAGGGGAAATAACAAAGTACACCTAAAGATACACCAAGGACTTTGCGTTTCAATAACCGAAACTTGAAACACATGTAACAATACCCACAGAAATCGTATATACTCTGTAGAGACTGCTAAAACACAGAGGAGACAGTATTTCACTGGTCACAAATTGTTACCAAAAATTTACTTGGGCCCCCTGGATCCCGCCTTCCCACACCTTAGCAGGCAATCACGCCCTCCACCACAACACACACACAAAAAATCCACACACCTGGTAGAGTACAGTGAATGACTGTAAATACTTCCAGTTCTGAAGACTCCAGCGGCTCAGGATCAGTGCTCTGGGCAGCTGGGCTCAGGCTGGAAGTGGGCACCGCTCTGCAGGAAGGAGACCAGGGCTCGGCTCACCCTAGTGTTACAGTGCACCCCAGCACCCCACAGTATGCAGTATAGCACCCTATAGTATACAGCAACAGTCAGTATGCAGTATAGCACCCTATAGTATACAGCATCACACAGTATGCAGTATAGCACCCCCACACTATACAGTACCCCACAGTATATAGTATAGCAGCCCACAGTATACAACACCTCACAGTATACAGTAGAGCAATATAGCACCTCACTGTATACAGCACCCCAAACTATACAAGATACAGCACCCCACACTATACAGCCCCCCACACTATAGGGAACAGCAGTATAGCACTCCACAATATACAGCACCAACAGTATACAGTATACAGCCCCCCACACTATACAGGCCTCCACACTATACAGGCCCCCACACTATACAGGCCCCCCACACTATACAGGCCCCCCACACTATACAGGCCTCCCACAGTATACAGGCCTCCCACAGTATACAGCCCCGCCCCCCACAGTATACAGGACCCACACAGTATACAGCCCCACACAGTATACAGCCCCACACAGTATACAGCCCCCCACAGTATACAGTCCCACACAATATACAGGCCCCCCACAGTATACAGGCCCCCACACAGTATACAGCACCCCACTATATAGTAGTTTACAGTATATTAGCATAACAGCCTCTGTCACCTTTTTCTGATATAATCTTCACAAAAAAAGCTCCACAGTTAAGGCAAACTTCTCCTGCAACACTCCTGCTAGGACCTGTAATGACCTCATAGCCATGTGACCAGTAATATTTCTAGGTTACTGGTCACATGGTGATGATGTCATTTAAGGTCCTAGATCACAGCTCTAACACAGTACGATGCCTGGACTCAGTGCCGGCAGGCATGGCATGGCAGCACCCCCTGTGAAGCTGACAGCCTGAGACCCGCGGCAGTGGCTAGCAGGGCTCAAGAGGCAGCTGCCTTGGGCCCCCCAGGAGCAACTGGGCACGGGGCAGCTGCCCCTTTTGCCCCTTGGTAAAGACGGCCCTGGATACGACCACACAGCATGGTAGTGTCATGGTTGCAACGTGGCCACACTTCTGTCGAGTACCACACAGCCATACGGCCGCAGATGGTTCTAATTAAACTAATAACGATTGCACTGTAAGGGCTCTTTCACACTTGCGGCAGGACGGATCCGGCAGGCTGGTCTCCCTGTCTGATCCGTCCTTACGCTGTTTTGCCGAGACGCCGGACCGCCGCTCCGTCCCCATTGACTATAATGGGGACGGGGGCTGAGCTCCGGCGCAGGACGGCGGTGTGCGGCGAAAGCCGCCAGACTAAAAAGTCGGACATGCAGGACTTTTTAGTCCGGCGGCTTTCGCCGTGCACCGCCGTACTGCGCCAGTGGGGACGGAGCGGCGGTCCGGCGGCTCGGTGAAACAGAGGAAGGACGGATCCGACAGGGAGACCAGCCTGCCGGATCCGTCCTGCCGCAAGTGTGAAAGAGCCCTTAGTCGGTCTGTATTGTTAATGGCCGCACAGTATTGAATATGCCACATGGCCATTAGCGATACAGATCGACTGAACAGTGCATCTCCATTAGTTTAATTAGAGCCTGCTGCAGCCGTATGGCACACAGTACTTGACCGCAGCGCAGTTGCGCAGTTCCAACTACAACATGACCACACTGTGTGGATATACCTTAATGGAAGGTTTATGCTGATTAGATGCCACTGGTCAGTACGCACTGCCATGCTGACAGTACATTGGTCAGTGCGCACTGCCATGCTGAACGTATATTGGTCAGTGCGCACTGCCATGCTGACGGTATATTGGTCAGTGGGCACTGCCATGCTGACGGTATATTGGTCAGTGCGCACTGCCATGCTGTCGGTATATTGGTCAGTGCGCACTGCCATTCTGACGGTATATTGGTCAGTGCCCACTGCCATTCTGACGGTATATTGGTCAGTGCGCACTGCCCTGCTGATGGTATATTGGTCAGTGTGCACTGCCATGCTGACGGTATATTGGTCAGTGCGCACTGCCATGCTAATGGTATATAGTCAGTTTGCACTGCCACGCTGACAGTATATTGGTCAATGTGCACTGCCATGCTGACGGTATATTGGTCAGTGCATACCATTACGCTGATGATATATAGTCCCTATCCTATGTTAAGTACTAAATACTGAAATATAAGAGGTGCCCAGAATAGCAGCTAAGAATTGACAGCCCAACATCAGCTACCAATGTGGTGGATGGCTGCATTTATTTTTTTGCACTAGCGCCCCTGCAGGGGAAGCTAAATATTACACTTCATCCACTAGGCTCTATCAAAATTATTAAAGGCATTTAACACAATGCTCAGTTTGTCACTACTAAAGCAGGAAGAGATGGCACATAACTGGTTACTATAATGCTGCACGGTATATAGAAGAATGCCATGGAAGAAGCAGATAAGTTATTGACCAGGGGCCACATGTGGCCCTCCAGTACCTGACCTGCAGCCCCATCACTCTCACTGTCTTTATAACAGGGAGGCTATGAATACTTCAGCTTTCAGACTTGAAGCAAACGATAGGGACTTTGAGACGGGGATTTTAATTTCATTAATTATTTTCTTTGTGTCTCGTTAGTTTTTTTTCTCCCCTTTCTTCTTTTAAACAAAGAGAATTTTTTTCTTGGAACACAAAGCGTTCCCATATTGTTCCCTTTGATTAGAAGAGAATTCATTTTGTGTGTCTACGTGTCAAGGATGCTCCATTTGCTTTGTGGTGAGACTAACAAGGAGAAGTAAAATTCCATCATGTGCCTATTCTGTCAAATGTGGAACAAAGGCCTTTTTTTTTAAAGGGCCAGAGGTATGATGAGAAGGGGGAGCCATGGCGCGTAGGTTTATTATGTGTTTTCTTCTTTTATGTGGAGTAATCTGAGCGGCCACAGATGACTGTGCGCTCCTCACGTTAGTTAAAGGCGCTTTTATGTGCGACAGGCACTGTCCCTTTTGGTCGCTTTAAATTATGCAAGAAACGTGGTTTAGGACTACGGCTTCACTGAGTTATTGTGTGAGGAACACATCACTGCTGGCGGCACTGTTCCAACATTTATCAGAAACAGAGAAGAGCTGGCTTGTCTTCTTTGCACTCACTTATATCTTCCTCCCATTAAAAGGGAGTACAATATTGATGACCTAGGTTCAGGTTCGGCGTTTGGTACTCCTCCCGATCCAGCATTTGAAGAACCTTCTCACAGGACATCAAGCACAGCACCATACATTGTATAGTGGTTGTGCTTGGTATTACAGCTATTGAATGAGACATAGACCATGTGACCAATGAACTGGCCTAGGAAAAGGCTGCAGCACTCACCCGAGTACCACAACCTCTTCAAATAGCTGATCGGTGGGGGTCCGACCTTTACCCATGAAATACTGATGACCTAAGCTCAGGATAGACCATCAATATTGTACTCCTTGAAAACCCCTTTACATACTAATGTATGTAACTCATACATCCACTGGGCACATTTTCCACTGATCTATCTCTAGTCTGCTTAAAATCCAACGTGCATTTCTGCGGCAGAAATCTGGCCCTAGCATTTCTGCAATGGATTTGCTGCGGATGTGCTGCAGGTTGCGCAGATGATCTGAATGAGAATTTGTCAACTTGTCATCGGTGTGTTTTTTAGCAGAATAAATAGCATGCTACTTATTTGCACGGCAGAGCTGCCTATATATTTTCCGCTGACATGCAGAGGATGCAGCCTGGCATCAGATTTGACATGGAATCCAAGCCATAATCCATGTCAAATCCAATAGATGGGACTATAAGGAACATTTCCTTATACAACCCCAGGGGTGCACCACCAATGAGGCCAGGTGAGGCGATCGCCTCAGGCAGCACTAGGTAGGAGCAAGAGGGGGGCAGCGAAAGGGCCATGGGCAATGAGCGCTTTCATTGTGGCAAAGGGGTTAGTTTCAGAAAATGACATGGGGGGGGGGGGGGCACTGTTTCAGTTTTTGCCTCAGGCAGCAGAAAAGGCGCACCCCTGTACAACCCTTCCTCTAATTTAGAAGTGGAGCCCATGTCCCAGAAATCCTCTTATATTGAAGGATCGGCCCTTTTGAACTTCTTTTCTTGATACACCCCACACCGTACTATAAGACTTACTAGCCAAACCAGTCAGTTGGCACAGTGGGTCCACACTCACTGCCCATAACAATTGGCAGCACCTTGGGGGTCATACTCATTTGGTTGGTCAAATCCATAAAATACTGAAACGTGAACTTTGTGGAATTTGCAGTTGCTTCATATGGAGCTACAGCGTATAACATTGTGAGAAGGTTCTTGCCATGATTTACGCAGATTACCAATAAATATAGAGTTTTAATGACACAAAATTCCGCCTCTTAATAACATGCCATCCATCGTGCCGCTCTCCCTGCCATACATCACCTCCACAATAGGAGCACATTGTGCCGGAGTGCCGCACAATCTTCTCATGGCAGCTCTGCTGAGATCCATCCCCATCAGGCTATTGATCGCCCAAAAACCACGTCGGGGCTGCCGGCTTCTTTGTGTTTGCGGCTTCCAGTCACACTAAATACATTCCTTTCAGCTCAGTAACAAATGGTTTATGAGGGAGAAATGATCATTTATGATAAAAAATTGAATGTAAAAAGACCATGCGTAATTACATTTCTGAGCGCTCCGAATGCGATAACAATGTTGTGTAACATTAATGTGATTGTAAATGAGCGCCTGCAATCTAAATGGAATCATTTATTACAAATGCAAAGAATGATGGATCTCTAGGACAATTAAATATTGATGAGCTGCTTTTCTGTCATTGCCATTGTATTGTGAAGGAGAGGCAATAGGTCGCTTTATAATCTACGACTAAAGGACGGTTCTGCCATATTGTGAACTTATCCATCATGTCGAGGTTTGTCTTTCATGTCCCCGTCCTGCTTGGAGGAAAGTTGGATATAATTATAAACCGTGAATCAACTAATGGGATTGATGAGCTGCAATAACAAGATTGAATACAGAGGGGAGTGGGAGTCTGATTTCTCCATTTCCTCCATATGTTGCCATCTAAGGAGACAATGTAGGGACGTGGGGCTGTAGCCGTACAGAGGTTCCAGAAGTGCAGTACAATAGAATGGACTAAATGCTGGCTCTCGGTGGCCGGGCTTCCGGAAACCTCCTCTGTTTTTGTAACTCCCATTGAATGTAACAGTGAGGTTTAAAGGGGGTCTCCATTTAAAATGGCTGTCAGCAGCCTGTCCTAGAATGTAGGACTGGTAGCCACCGGACACAGAGCTGTATAGGGGGTAGGACCTCACTGCACTGCTCTACAACAGATTGTAATGATGTGATCCTGCCTATGATATGCCATCATGGCTGAGCAGCCTGACAGGAAAACCCACCAATTTGTAGTATATGCAAGTGCCAGAATGTAGTGTATAGTGAGACCTTGTCCCCCACCGCCTAGTTTTTTCTAGTTTGCGAACAAGGATAGGCATTATTACAATGTATCCACACATAAAAAAACGGTCTGCAAAAAAAAGGATGCCATACGGAACGCCATCCTTTTTTTTGCAGATCCGCAATTTGCGGACCGCAAAACACAACGAGATTTCCATAAACTGACAGAAAGAAGAGATTTTGGAAATATTGAGGCACTGAATTATTAGAACTTTCCATTGCCCAAGGATCAGTTTTTTTTATTTTTATTTTTTTACTGAAAACCCCTTTACGCCATAAGACTCTGAACTGCACCCAAACCTAATGCCAGAAATAAAACATCAGAAAACTAATTTTGCTCACGACCAGACAAGTGAATTTCCACGAAACCTGTTCCCCACTTCAGCCATTCCAGCTCCATCACAATATATATTCTGAATGAGTGTTCAACAGACTAAAATTCTCCTGGGCAACATATCAATATTGAGCTGCAATTTTTCCCGAGACCTGAATTCGTCAATGAAAATATTCAATTTTTTAAGAACTAGACATAAATGTAGAAGTGCCTTTTTTCTAGCGTAGCAGATGAAGTGTTCCTCCTCCCGATAATAATGCCTGAATTCCCCAAAATTCTACCTCTTATCAGCCTCCAAAAATGTCCCTCTGGTCCTACTTGAAGATGTATCCAATTGGCTCCAGGAACCGAATGCATCTTTAGATTCCAGAGTGTCTGGTGTGGAGCTATTTTCTCTATTCCCTTTAAAGTCATAAATGCTGTTATCAAAACTCAATGTGCAGCTTCCCAGAATATAGATTTATATAGAACATAGATATATATATATGTATACTTTTCCGTTATTATATGTTACACCTGATGAAATGGCCCTGCCTGCTCCTCATCCATGGTGGTAAAATACTGCTTCTACATGTGTACCTGCAGAGCTAGGAAGGTGACACCTCATATAATGAGGAGGATAGGGAAACTCACAGTTCTCCGCCTGAGGCCTCATGCACACGACCGTGCTGTTTTTTGCGGACCGCAAACCGCGGATCCGCAAAAAACGGAAGCCGCCCGTGTGCCTTCCGCAATTTGCGGAACGAAACGGGCGTCCCATTGTAGACATGACTATTCTTGTCTGCAAAACGGACAAGAATAGGACATGTTCTATTTTTTTTGCGGGGCCACGGAACGGAGCAACGGATGCGGACAGCACACAAAAACTGTAACTCGGATGCGGACCTGAACAACGGTCGCGTGCATGAGGCCTGAATAAGAAACAACCATTTACCTGTTTCTTAATACATGCTATTTGTAGTAACACTAAGGCTGAATTCACACTTCAGTTATTTGGTCAGTTTCCATCAGGTATTGTGAGCCAAAACCAGGTGCGGGTCAAAAACACAGAACTGGTGCAGATCTTTCCTTTACACCTTATCTCTGTGGAGGCTTCACTACTGGTTTTGGCTCATATTCACTGATGGAAATAACTGACCAAATAACTGAAGTGTGAACTCAGCCTAATATAAATGTTTTACAAAGGGCATAAATGTGAATGTTATATTTATTTAGCGGAATGTTCTTTAGAAAGGTGCATTCAGTTTTATACCATAAAGAATGATACAAGTACACTGAAAAAGAAATCTCACTCCAAGTTTATGTGTGTATATATAAATATGTGTGTGTGTGTATATATATAAATATAACCAACATAAAGTGTGGAGTCACTCACTCCATACATCTATTGTGTCTTGATTCTGAGTTACATCCTGTATTATACTCCAGAGCTGTACTCACCATTCTGCTGGTGGAGTCACTGTGTACATAGATTACTTATCCTGAGTCACACCCTGTAGTATACTCCAGAGCTGCACTCACTATTCTGCTGATGCAGTCACTGTGTACATACACTACTTATCCTGCACTGATCCTGAGTTACATCCTGTATTATACTCCAGAGCTGCACTCACTATTCTGCTGGTAGTCACTGTGTACATACACATACAGTATATTGCGTTACTTATGTCCTGATCCTGAATTATATGATCTATAATGATGACCCTTTACAGAATGCAAATCCAGACAACTTCTATGCAGACTCTGAAGAATGAAGGAATACTGGGAGATTTCAGTTCTGAAGCCTGCAGAATACTGAGAACATCTCTGGAGTTTAATTCAGGCTGTATCTAAATCAAGATCAGTCCAGGATAAGTAATGTAATATATATACATAGTGACTCCACCAGCAGAATAGTGAGTATAATGCAGGATGTAACTCAGGATCAGTACAGGAGAAGATGTGTAATCTATGTACACAGAGACTCCACCAGCAGAATAGAGAGTATTGCTCTGGAGTATAATACAGGATGTAAGCCAGGATCAGTACAGGATAAGTAATGTATGTACACAGTGACTCCACAAGCAGAATAGTGAGTGCAGTTCTGGAGTATAATACAGGATGTAACTCAGGGTCAGTACAGGATAAGTAATGTATGTACATAGTGACTTCACCAGCAGAATAGTGAGTGCAGCTCTGGAGTATAATACAGGATGTAAGCCAGGATCAGTATAGTATGAGTAATGTAATGTATGTACACAGTGACTCCACAAGCAGAATAGTGAGTGCAGCTCTGGAGTATAATACAGGATGTAACTCAGGGTCAGTACAGGATAAGTAATGTATGTACATAGTGACTTCACCAGCAGAATGGTAAGTACGGCTCTGGAGTATAATACAGTATGTAAAGCAGGATCAAACTATCACTTATAGGGGTAAATAATTGCACGACACTCTCCTTTTGTATAAACATTGTAATTATAGACAGTAGGAGTGTAGGTTTGACATAGCCCAGACTAATGGTAGATGGGGCAGTCTGAGTCCGGCTGCTTTTTTTGGGGTGTTCCCAATGACATATTCATGCCTTGATACAGACTATAGAAGCCGTCCATAGAGTCAGCATTATAATAATATATGAAAGTAGAAACATGTCTTTATTTTGGGTTGTGCATCACCGAATGATTGCAGCAAAGTGCAGCGCAGTCACAACGCAGACCACCCGTTACCTGCGGCCATTCGGCGCCCTGTCCCATGACAACAGTAGAGTGACATCACACAATGCGACAGAGCGAGCAGCTGGCAAAATCGTGCAGTGAAGCCAAAACCTGTAAATTCAATCAAATTTAACATTTCACTACGCAGCCAGGACCCATGAGCTGTGCAGAGAATCAGCAAGAGAGGGCAGAGCGGGACTGTGGCTGCAAGGTAAATATGATTAATGTCTTGTGAAAAATGACTTACAGTCGGAGAGAACACAACGCACAAAGGGAAATTCTTTGTTTTCCTAATGAGCAAAATTTTTTAGTTAGTAGATGGAGTATCAACAATGCCCATGACTGATATTTCAGGTAAAAGGAGTCCAGGAGTGGCATCTGTATGCGCGCTGCATTCGTGTGTGGCCAGATCCGCACCTCGGAGGAAACGCTGCCAGGACTACACAAATATCTCCTTACAGTTCTAATTGTATCCGGTCGCAGAACAAAAAAATAGTATTAAGGGTCCTCAGGGCTTTTACAATTAATGACCTATCCTCAGAATAGGTCATCAATATCAGATCGGCGGGGGTCCGACACCCAGCACCCGCACCGATCAACTGTATGAAGGGAAGGCGCGAGTTGTGCACTCGTGCTGTCTCCCGTCTCTCTTCCTGCTCGCTGCTATGTCTATAGTGAGCAGGAAAAGAGATGGGAGACAAGACGCGGTCATTGCACGCGCCTTCCCTTCCTACAGCTGATCGGCAGGGGTGCTGGGCGTCGGACCCCCGCCGATCTGATATTGAAGACCTATCCTGAGGATAGGTCATTAATTGTAAAAGCCCGGAGAACCCCTTTAAAGGGGTTGTCTAGGATTTAAATAAAAATACATGGCTGCTTACTTCCAAAAACCACCACCCATGACCACAAGTTGTGTGTGACATTGCAGCTCTGCCCCAATGACTCCAATGGATCCGAGCTACAATACCAGACACAACCCATAGACTGGGTTGGTGCTATTTTTTTTATTTTGTTCAACCATTTTAATCTGATATGAATAGGAATATAGGCGGCAGATTATCTAATCGGACTCTGAATTATTGGACAGAAATATATGGCCCTTAACTTGGGAAAGCCTTCAGGACAGGAATTTCTTCATTCGTGCACAAACACAACGGCAAGATCAGACTACACAGCGCTTGTTTGTAGTCTGTAACCATGGCGACACACAGCTGTATGTAGTGGTCAGGTTTGAGGTGGACATTTTCAAAGCTGTCATCAAATGTTGCCACTCTCCAGAAGGGATGGTAAGGTGTGGTGCACCCCAATAGGAAATAAGTCCAGGGAGTCAGGGTCTCTAGTAAACCAGTGCACTTCTTTACTGGAGGAACTCACGTTCAAAATAACACAGACAATGCACTGAGCCGGCTTCTCCAGTCTCCTCTCTGGTAGCAGGAGGTTCTGTTCTGAGGAATGGCCTGAGCTAGCTGTCCCTCTCTCTCAAAAGGCTGGTACACTGGCCAAGGGGCTGGTGGCCCAGGGTCTGTGGCTCAGTATCTCGCTGTCTCCTTGATCAAAAGGGCTGGTGGCTAGGAAGAGGGTTCTTACTTCCTTGAGCACCACTTATACATTAGGGATGCATACATGTGACTCGATCTTACAAATGAATATTTTACATAGCAGATTCTGACAGTGTAATAAAAAACCCTCAATGACATTAAGAGCGAAAAGGAACGAGGATGCATTTATAGAGAATGAATTAAAATACGACATGCAGCCGCCTCGGCAAACTCCTTTCCCTAATGTTTTATGGCTTTTCCCTCTTTTGCTGTAGAAAACCTGTCAGGAAACAGGTCCATAGAATGAGACTTATGAATCTTGTAGAAGCCCAAAGAGAAAGAATAAATTTAGAACATGCAAGATAATCGTCATTATTCACCTGTCAGAACGGCACCCCCAAAAAAACACATTATCCCGCGTAAAGAAAGACTTTGATAGTCGTGACGAATGGCGCCGGGGATGCGTTACTCATTGCTCAGATCGAATGATGCTCCTTTCTGGGCTATGAATCTCCTATTACGACAGCTTCAAGCTGAAGAGCCTAAAAATGATGTACGCCGTTATATGCCGTGAAGAGTGGATCTGACTCAAACTGTATTTCAGCGCTTGGAGGATTTTCCTTCTCATTAGAAAAACAGTCAAAGATACTTTAAGTGGTCACATAGCGAACAATACGTCAGGAGGGAGCAAGGAGTCGATGGCACATGGAGTAAAGTTTGCTGACACACGTGTTTATTAAGCAGAGGAACACCGAGGCTGCCTTGGTTGTGATCAGTGACATCACCATGCCCAGCGATGACATCACATATTCTCTCTATCGAAGTCATAGAAGGGAGTCTATTGCTCATGACCTCACCCATCATCCACGGCATGTAACTTCCTCTCTTGAGAAATCAATGTGACCATGGATTATCTGCCGGTCCATTAACTTAATATTTTGTGTAGTATTATAGTGAATTGTGTGCCCGCCTATAGCGATGTCAGTGGATGGTGAAGATGAGTTGCCAATCTTTTTAATATGAGATCTTATACACCGGCAGGGCATCAATGGTTCCCTTCAATTAGATAGCATCAGTATTAGGTTTACGATAATTTTTACTTGTAGTACAGCATATAAATAGCGAATCTACATTATTACCCCCATCATTTCCCTAATTTAAAGGGGTTGTCCAAAATCAATAAAATCTTGGGCAGACCCTGTAAGTGTGCTAAAATAACAAAGGGGATACTTTTTGTCCTATTTTGTTTCCTGCATTGCTGAATAGGTGACATGTGCACCAGGGGGGAAACCCATTGCTCCTAGAGGCTTATTTGCATATAGTAAAACATCATTTTTCCCAGCAATGCGGGCACATATAAGAATAGGACCAACACAGATTCCTTCAGCTGCCAAGAGCACGTGTAACAAGTCAGCCAGTTTCATAGGTACAAAATGGACAGATGCCCTCTAATTATGATTGCAAGTAGGCTGAATGTGACTCTCAGATGTCGTGACCAGCGTTCCCCATCATTGCGCCTGCTCCATACAATGGAATGCAATTTGTTACAAAGTAATTCCTAACTAATCGAATTTCTTGTCGAAGTTCGCCGAAGCAGCCAAATCGAATTTTTGAAATCTGCGCTCATCACTACTGACTGCACAATGTGAGGAAGGTGACGATGTCCCTGATGAGCATACACAGTATACATGTGCGGTTTGTTCAGTGTGGCGGTTCATCTGTAGTTCACCTAGGCCAATCTACACCGCAGATCAATGCGACTGAGTTTTACACAGGAGAATATTTTATTTGGATCAATTTTATATTGTAAACCCGAGGTTACTTGTGTAATGGGATGAGACTGCGCTCAATAATATCCACAACTGGCTAAAAGCTGGATTGAGAATATGGAGTCTATTGCCTTTCATATGCACAATGTTATCATCATTAGCCGTGTAGTCCATTGGCGGATGGAGTAAAGGTCACCCAGTAATTGTAGTATACAGCATGGCTCCTAAACATCAGGAGAGACTTACTAATGTAATTATGGCTGGTTTTATGTGTAACTACCTTAAAAATATGTAATGTCAGATTGCGGACACTAATACAGGGGATTATTATGTGAAATCTAAGAACGGAAATTACAACCTAAGAACATGTATCATCTGTACCTTTACTAAGGGCTCATTAACACAACCGTTGTCGGCCTGTGTCTGTATTGCGACCCCCAAAGAGCGGGTCCGCAGTATACAGGCACCGTCCATTTGTGTACCGCATCATGGATGGGGGCCCTTTAACTTGAGTGCGGTGCAGACCTTCGGATGCAGATCGCGGACCCCATTAAAGTGAATGGGTCCTGCGTCCACTTACGGCGGCCGTACAGTCGGTCTGCAGCACGGGCCCGGTCGGCACACGTTAGTGTGTATTAGCCCTAACTGTGACCCAATTACAGCCCGTTTCCTCAATCTCAAGTAACTGGACTACTGATTTAGGGTCCTTTCACGCATGAATTTTGCACTGGTGTGTTTTTGCCAGTATATAGCGCTATAGTAGCTGCATTTGTTTTTTGCAGTTATTTTTTTGTGCCATTTTTAAGGAGCTTTTTGCAGTGTCTTACCACTTGCGTTTTCTTCATGGCGTTTTTTTCCCCATAGAGAACGCATAGTGAAAACACCAAAAGGGTGACAGCATGCTGCTTTTTTTTTTTTTTAAAGAAGCTGAAAAGACAAAAAAAAAATCACCTAATAAACAAAAATACCCTGTGCAAAAAAACTAACAAAAAAAAGCGCATGTGCGTCCTGTGTGGTCTATTTCTCCTAGACTTTCAGCTAACATCCGGAGCTGACGGTTTTTACTGCAAAAAAATGCACCAAGAAGCCAACAGGTACAAAAACGCTACTAAAAATGCTAAAGTGCTGAAAAAACAAACAAAAGCAAAAACCTACGTGTGGAAGCAGCCTCCCAGAATTTTTGCCAGCCGCAGTCTCTCATCTGTCCAGTAGAGGGAGCTCATCCTTCCACTCAGTATGTGATGGATGTATCTGGTGCTGATGTAATACATTGCATATGTTTTTGTATAATGGTGGATGTTTTTCTGCCATCTGTTAGATCCATATGGATTAAATAAATTGTGTTTAATGTATTTTAAGTGTTATTTTCAAAGACTCACTTGTCGCCTTGCTGCTTTTACATAGCCGCAAGACAAACAAGCGAGCACCGCAATATAAAAATATCTACAGGAGCTCTCTACACTGTGGCCCCCTAACAAAAGACGTGTGTAGGGGTCCTGAGGCAGCATTCAAACACATTTCAAGAATGAAAACAAAAAAAGAATGTGACGTTATTTCCAGCAGCAAATCCCACAATATTTCCGTGAGCAGTATGAATATGCAATACCGAGCTCCAGATCCCAGAAAGTCGCTGCAATATGGAGCAGAGCTTCGCTTTATATCACTGGATTGCAGACAGCAATCAGTGGAGTTGGTTATCATTTCCTCATATCATTAATAAGCAGAATGTCCCCATAATCTCTAAGCATCTTCCAGTCTACAGATTTTGAATGTTGCAGTCTGCCTCCATAGCAGGGTTGCCAACCGCCCAAAAATGTCTGGACAGTCTGTAAAAATAGGTGACTTTTTTCCTGTGTCCGTGAAATAAAATAGATGTGTCCGCGATTATCTTGAGGCTGGTGGTACTTGGCTAGATTAATTTGGTGGTAATTATCATCATTTTACACCTCACAGTAAATGCTGTTAAAGAGTTATTATCATTTTCGTGAGCTATAGACATGACTTCAAATCTTTATCAATTATTAAGGTTTTCCAATTTGTCCGTAAAAATCGGTGATTTTGGGATAAGTTATCCAGAAAAAAGAAAAATTATGGTTGACAACCTTGCTCTATAGTCTGCTGACAGATTTGCAGGAACAACATAAGGAATTGAAAGTTTAGTTTTTTTTCAGATTTTAGTAAATTAAGCAGTTGTATTGTGAAAAGTCTTTGGGAGAAATTTATCTAACTGGTGTAAAGGACAACTGGCTTAGTTGCCCATAGCAACCAATCAGATTCCACCTTTCATTTTTCACAGCTCCTCTGGAAAATGAAGGGTGGAATCTGATTGGTTGCTAGGGGCAACTAAACCGGTTGTCCTTTACACCAGTTAGATAAAGCTCCACAATTGTTTTCTTCTGGCCATTTCTCCATATACGTATTTGCCTGAATGTGGCTGGATCTCCACCAGTCCCCATTATAGTTAATGGGGCAAGACGGAGACTTACAAACCTGAAAGCAGAGAGAGCTAGATCTAGTGCTAGTGTGAGACTATGATTTGCGGATTTGCGTTTCAGTTCCTTCTCAGTTTACTGCGTATTCTATTCAATGGATTATTTCTTTATTCTGTGAAAGCTGGCGGCCAACTGATGCCATTACTCCTCAAGCAGGAGATATCCGTCAGCTTTCCCAGGCTCCTGAGAGGAAAATCTACTTGCATATCTCCGCATCCATGGAGCTGCCCACCATGGTGTAAACATAAAAGGTGAGACTGTGTGAGGGCTTGTTCACATGACCGTATGGCTTTTTCAGTGTTTTACGGGTCGCTTTTAACAGATCCGTTTTTCAGTTTTTTGTTTCAGTAGTGTTTACGGTTCCATTTCGTTTTTCCGTATGGCATATACAGTATACAGTAATTACATAGAAAAAATTAGGCTTGGCATAACATTTTCAGTAGATGGTTCCGCAAAAACGGAATGGATACGGAACTCCAAAAACGGCCCATATACGGAACACAGAAAACGTTCATGTGAGCAAGCCCTAATACAGCAGAGTCATCAGGGAGTCTGAGATATCTGGGTGACCACTCTGGTAACGAACTTTTAAGAAATTTAATCCGCACGCTGTGAAAAAAAATCTGCAGCAGAAATTGACCTGTGGTGCAAATTTTAAAGGGCTATTGCAGTGCTGCACTTTTTTTTTGTGCTGGAATACCCCTTTAAATCCGCAGCATGGCAATTTACGTTAATTTCACCTGAGCGAGTTTTCCGTCCAGAGGAGTATATCCTGACTGATCTTTGCATTGAGGAAAAATTGCAGCATGTTCTATATTGTCCGTTTCACGCAGCTCTGGCTCCATAGAAATAAATGGGGCTTGCGTGAAAAACCGAAGGCCTCTAGATACATTGTGTTTTTCACTGATAGTTGCAGGAAAACTTTGAGTGTTATTCTTCAGTCTTCCTTCACACGTGTGAAAAATAGATGCAATCTGAAAGCATAAAACTGAAACGCCGAACACAATTTCAGGCAAAACTGATTCAACTTGCGTGCAAAACCATTTGTTTTTCCCTGAACAGACCCTGACTCATTCTGTGTCGCTCGTGTGTAGAAGGCCTAATACTGTGGATCTCTACCTCAAATTTCACCCTTTGCAATGCAGAGGGTGAAATATGCTGCGAATCCGCTAAAAATCCAAGACAAATGGCTCACACAGATTCAACACCTATTTTGAAATTCTGCCCCAAATAGCATTTTTTTTCATGTCTGTTCTATTTTTTTGCGGCCCATATGCGGAACCCTCCACTTTCGTGTTCATATGTCCGCATGGCCGTTTGTCAAAAAAACGTATCATGTCCTACTATTGTCCGCATTACGGATAAGGATAGGACTGTTTTATCAGGGGCCATTCTGCAAAATGCAGAATGCATGCGGCCGGTATTTGTGTTGTGTTGGATCCCCAATTTGCAGACCGTAAAACACCCAATGGTGGTGTGTACGCTGAATTTGAAAACACAAGTTCGCTCAACACTAGTCATGTACATGAGCCCTTGAGTTTAATTACTTACTAAAAGTAGAAATGTTCTTCTTGAATGCTATTCTGACCTGCTGATTTTGGACTCTCAAATACGTATACGAAGGGTTAAAATCTAGATGAGGAGCAGACGCTGTAATAATATGTAATAACGCGGTGGAGGAACCAAACCAGTAACTGGGGGAGGGAACTCCAGCACCAAAACTGAGCTGAGCCCCAATTACCTCCCCGGGGGACTCCTAGCAAATGACTTCCCTACCCAGTCAAGCGTTGGAGGCTTTTCACCCACGCACAGGCCCTTTTCTTCCCAGCTTATCCGTGCGCCGTAAGGAGCTATTTAAGCCTGCCAACTCCCATCTTAACTCTCTTTGCTCGACGGTTTAGAGTGTCTAGATCTTCAGATATTTTGCATGAGCCAGATTAAACACGAAATAGCTGTGTAATTGTTTTAGCGATGAAAGAACATATTCACTTGAATTAGGAAAACAGTGGCTGATGGCGGCAGGGACCGCGGGGACGGGGCGCGTCGGTATAAACTTCAGTGGAAACGCAGTGGGACCGTGAGGCAGGGAAGGGTTTAAGCCTGTAAGACGCGGGATAATGTTCTCCGTCGTAGATTTGTGATCTAATTAGGTTATAGAAGGCTCAGAGGCGGCCGACACCGCATGCGCATCTAGAGGGTTCTCAAAACCTATGTCTCCGCACGCAGAAACGGCAGCTCCGGCAAACATGGGGTTAAGATCTGCGGCATCACATACAAATCTGCAGAATCCTCACAAATACCGTGTCACACAGAAAACCCTGAGAACCTCACCGGCATCCATGTACACAGATCCTGGTAAAATCCCAGATTTACCTTTTTACACCCAAAATCCACACTGCCTTTCAAATAAATTCGTACACAAACGTCAACCTCATTTCACGGAGAAGACCTACAAGTATTCCTGGTGTAAAGGAAAACTGACTTAGTTGCCCCTAGCAACCAATCAGATTGATCCTTTTCTTTTGCAAAGTAGCTCTGAAAAATGAAAGGTACAATCTGATTGGTTGCTACGGGCAACTAAGCCAATTTCCCTTTTTGCACCAGTTTTGATAAGTCTCATCCACTGTTTTACATTCAGAGGTTGAAAATGTCCCGACCAAACACTTCTCCCTTTGAAATAAACATGATAGTTATGGCCCCATAGACTTCTATTGGTTCTGAAAGAGGCCAGGTGACGGCCATTACGAAAACAGCTGTCACGCGTGTGAATGAAGCATAACACAAATCTCTCCCACGATCATCTGTTTACTACTTTCACATCAGCATTTTTCCTTTCCGGTTTTGAGATCCGTCAGAGGATCTCAAAACCAGACGAAAACACTTCAGTTTTGTCATCATTCATTGTCAAAGGGGACAAAACTGAATAAACCGGAACGCTAATGCACCAGAATTCGGCACCCATTAACTTACGTCTTGTTCATTTTGGAGATAATACAACCCGACCTGTTCTGAACGGATGCAGACATTTGTATTATTGACCGGATGCGTTTTTGATGATCCCCTGATTGATCCAGCAAAAACGGAGACGTGTAAGTCGCATCACTGGAAGGTATCAGTACTTTACGAATCCATAACAAGCGGAGCGAAATACAGATAGGATCATGTTCGTGAAGCCTAATTTACACTGAAAGGACACATGTCTATTACAGGGGGTCTTTTATATTGGTTTGTTGCACATTCATCTGTATACTTAGGCCCCATTTACATGACCGTATTTTTAGTCCGCATCCGATCCCTTTTTTAGCAGATTGAATGTGGACCTATTCATTTAGATGGAGCCGTAAAAAATATGTATGTCTGTTCCGCAGTCCTGAAAAAAAGGCAGAACATGTCCTATTGTCCGTGTGCGGACAAGAATAGGCATTGTTACTAGGGTTGAGCAAATTGAACCTGACGAAGTGAAATTCGATCCGAACTTCAGGGAAAATTCGATTCACCGCAAAGCCGAATTTCCTCATGCTTTGTGGTAACAAATCAATTTTCCCTGAATGGCGGTAAAAAATATAGAAAAAGCCGTTACCTCATCCGTTTGAGTGCGAAAAGCAGGCCGACGCCATCTTGATTGAAGATCCCATGCAAAATCCCGTGCAAGATGACGTGTGATGTCACCATGCCAGCTGACGTGAGGGCATCATGACGGGCCGCGCAAGAGTTTGCGCTGGATCTTCAATCAAGATGATGGCAGCTGGCTCTTCGCGATCAAATGGAAGAGGGTAAGTATGATCTTTTTTTTTTACGTTACGCTGTAATATTAATGTCAGATGCTGCGATCAGCTATGAACGAGGCATCTGAGTGGTAAAATGACAGGGGCGGCTCAATCGCTGTTCCCTGTTATTGCGCACAATACTTACAAAGAAATGCGTTTTGTCACAAAGCAATTCATCACAAAGTGATTTTATTTTTTTCTAAAATTCGGCAAAGCAGCCAAACAAAATTTTCCAATACTTGGCTCATCACCCATTGTTACAATGGGTCTGCAAAAAAAACAAAAAAAAAAACGGATGCAACACGGACGTCATACCTATTTTTGGTGGATTCGCATTTTGTGAACCGCAAAATACATATAATCGTGTTAATGCAGCCTTATCCTATGCACCATATTATTTTATAACTATACCGAGTCCTTTATTTTGGGGTTGCAGCCATCGACACATTTTTAGGGTCTGTAGATATAGAAATATAAGAAGAAAGAAGAAAATCCCTTTATTGTCCCTCATGTGGGGAAATTTTGGCATAAATATGTCTGAACATTAAAGTTTTCTTCTTGGTCGGTGAAGTTCCCCCCGTTCCAAACAAGCGTCTGCTGCGGAGAATTAACCTAATCCCTTTCCAGTGACTAGGCTCCCTGCTCCGGCCCCATGCCTCACGTCTAATGCCACTTTAAATGAAGTGCTTGCATTATGTCCCCTAATGGGGTTGATTAGTTAAGTATTTATTATTGTTTTAACCGCTGTCTCCTAATGAATGTACCCAAGTCCCGTGTATTAGACGGTATTAATCCGGCTATAATCCATGGTTCGTTTACACTGTGCCTCCTCTCATTGGTCCTAAGCTTATTAATGCAAATGATTTTTGTCTGAACACGACTTTCTGATTACTATAAGAAATAATTACCTTCCTGCCGCCCAGAAAGAGACTGTAACGCGGAGGGATTAATCATAGTCCATGGGCACAATCCGATTCACATTATATCCTTTGCAGGGTGATGGCTGCGATGGTGTCACATGACAGGCAACCGTTCCTGACCTCGCTGCAAAACCGGCTCTGTAACCGATAGTATTACAGCTCTCCGACTGTAACAGGATTTTGCTCAGAAAGGGTGAAAAGGATTATAATGGCATTTAATTGCAAGTCAAAGAGGAGAAGGCAGAAAGTACTTAAAAAGGGGCCTCTTTGTGCAATGAAAACTTCAGAAGCTTTCTGGTTTATGATATATATGTCCATTCCTCGCCATTTTCAAGATCTCTGCTTACTGTCAATGAATGGAAACATTCTGAATTCCTTTGATCTTTGGCTCATGGTATGGTGGACGTTGTTGGTCTTCAACAATATGGGAGCTTTAGCAATACGACATCAATAGTGAACCTCTGTTTCAGCGGTGACACTCCATCCTACCCGCCAGCTTTTGTTGGTAACTACCAGTGATTGGCTATGTTACCGCTGAAGTCACGGCAATAAATCCTGGTGGGCAGGAAGAAGCGGAGCCGCTGAAGCAGAGGGAGTTCGGAAAGATGAGTGTATATTTTTATTATTCTACAAAGAGGTGTCCAGCTGAAAATACTCCTTTAAAGGGTACCTATCAGTTTCACAGACCCCCTCCACCAAAACAAACACTTAAAGGGTTTGTACACTTTCTGGCTACTGTTGACCAATATGTATGTGAGATGATTATGACACTTACTATTATTGCCTTTGTTGAAATTCTGTGGTATTTTCTATATTTCATAAGTTAGGCTCCCTTGTATTTTCTGCTGTCCACACAGAGATCTTGTCCATAAGATGGCCGCTGAAGGAGGGTCATGTGACCAGACACATCACTCAGCCTCCTTCATTCTAATACACAGCACCTGCCACTGTTGGGAGTTTAGTGCTGGTGCCGTGTGTTCGAATAGGAGACTGACTGATGTCTTTGGTCACATGACCCTCCATCAGCAGCCATTTTATGGACAAGACCTCCGTGTGGACAGCACAAACAAGGGCGCATACCTTATGAAACATAGACAATAGCACACAATTTCAACAAAGGCTATATTAGTAGGCGCCATATAATCCTCTTATATACACATTGGTCAACAGTAGCCAGAAAGTAGACACAACTTTTAAATGAGGGGGGCAGAAGCAATCAGAAGTGCTGTGCACCTTTGCTTCAGTTTGGCCATGCTCTGCTCTTCTTGAAGAGCTGAAAGTACTGTATACAGTTTCACAGAAGGTCTCCATACTTCAATCGCAAAGGGACGCAGCCCTCAGCTGACACTTTGAAAACTCTATAACCAAGTCTTTAAAGGGTTATTCCAGTAACAAAGTCCATTAGTGTCCCTGGTGAATGGATTGGCCATCCAGCACAAGCACCACTGCCTCATTCATGGAATGGAGCAGCAGTGCACATGCTTGACCACCCATTCAAACGATGGACGTGTGCCCCACCATTCTGGTGGCAGTCCAGGCAGATAAGGAGTAACTTGTTGTTACTGGAGTACCCTTTAAACGCTGCTCTATGATCTATTCTCCTCTTAGGATGGTTTAGATGGAATGAGTTAGTGATTTTGATCATCTGGTAGGAGGACATTCATCTTCTCATGCTCAAGATGTTTTGTTTGTCTTTAAACCATCGGATTACGGGAATTTTCACCCTTAATCTTCCGATGTTCCCTTCCACTGGGCTAAAATATGTGCTCATAAATGCTATTTTGATAAGTACTTTTTAAGTGGCCGGATCAAAAGAATACATACATATAAATGGGCTGTCTGGGACATAGAGGTGTATCTTCTTTAAAATAACTAAAAATGATATTAAATTCAGGATATTTTTTTTGGATCAATCTGAATAAAAGCTTTGCTGGCAGAGCTCTGCTGGTTTTATTTTTACTCAGAGAAATGTGATTATGTTTTGAGTCTTATTTTACAATTCTATCATTGCAGCTGCAAAGTGCGGTGACAGTGTGATCTTTACTGTGTCATTACCGTTGACCAGATGTACTATCTTATAAATGTCATCTTTAACTGGTGATACTGTACTTATGGCTGTGCTGTGCGCCTTTACGCGTGGACAGGACTGGAACAAGTCGTACAGATGTCCAAAGGACACAGGTCTATGAATTGCTTCTGTCCATACGTGTCCTGATGAAGTCGGGCTATGAGTTTTTATGAAATTTGATGTGAATGAAGAAAGTCTTAAATCTTGTAAGTACAATAAAAACCTGTTTTCATATCATAAACACGGTGAGCACTATGCGTATATCCTTTTATAGGACCTCTTGCTGAAGTGAGGACAAGTATTGAACAACTAGCGGATCACTCGGCATTGAGGAAAGGCTATAACATTTGGATCTGAAGTACCCGAGGGCTAAATAAAAACTGCGCAATCTCACAGACGTATATGAGGAAGGATTTCTATGCGATTGCACATCACATGCAATGACTGACTAACCATAAGTAGAGACTGCGCCAAACTACTCTTTTTTCTGTGGTTTTACAAGTGGAGTTTCGGGATTACTCTTTATAGTTTCTGCTGCATTTCACATATACTGGATTGGCTATCCGACTTCTTTATTTGTAAGACTTCAATATAATCACCTGGGGTGGACCTCATCTTCATCTTCTGCATTATCTCTAAGTCTTGCATCTTGGAGAGACCAGATCTCATACATAAATGGTGGTTTTAGGGCACTTTCCTGCACGAATAGCTGCATTTTTATTTAATGGCACAGCCGCACTTATGAGACCAATATAAAATGCCAGAGGTTTTCAGATACAATTATATGGTGAATATATATGAAGCAGGATGAAGACTTTATACTGTGCGATATCTCTGAAATGTGCGCGGAGAGGGCAGCTGCCAAAGCTCATTCTGAACGACGGAAGTGAAATATGTTCCTTCACAGGGTTCCCCTATTCTTTTTAGTAAATAATTCCTGAGAAACATCTCACCAGATTTTGAGATATGTACATACATTGTCTCAAATCACTGAATGTATATGTATGTATGCACAAATATTCTCCAATTTATATTCTTCTGCCCGGAACAAATAACTCGTGAGGAAAATCAACACATCGGAGAACCAAAGCTATTATAGGAAGGATGACAAGATTGTGCGTAGAGATGGATTGCAGGCCTCCAAAGAGCTTGCAATCTAATAATCTGAAACAAACAGTGACAGAGATTTTCCTTTTAATATTACTGACAACTCGTCGAGAAACCTCATGGACGTTTAATAAAACAAAAATAGCTACTAAGTCAGTTGCACATTCTTACCAGGTGCATATTAATGCCGACTGTGCGACCTTTTCGAAGAATATTCACAATGTAGGCTGTGCCTGTTTGGGGATTAAAGCCATTTATAGCTGCTCTTCTGCACTGCTGATCGACAGGACAAAAGCAGCAGAAAACATAACATTCGTCTATTTATCGCTTATTTCAGAAATTCTAGAAGTTTACCTCTCCTTATCTTTGTCATTTTAAATGGGTATTCCCATCTCGAGATTTATGGCAAATGAACAGGATCCACCATAAATGTCCCACTTCATCCTGAGAACGGGGGGGCCATCTTGTGAATGGAGAGGTGGTCGCCTATGCACAACCCTCTCCATTCACTTCTATGGGAGTCCAGAGACGCACATGACATCCTTGCCAAGATAGTCAGTGGTTCATCCTTGTGAAAATGTCCGTGAAGCATCCATATTTGGTCTGTGCGTCCGTTTTTTGCCCTCCTTGTGACATTCCATGGACACTGCTAGGCTGAAAATTAATATACAGAGCATTTCCTATCAACGGTCCATGAAAACCACCTTTTGCTATCCGGACCCTTAGGCCGGATAGCCTAAGAGTTCACGGGCGAGATTTCCGCGCAGGTGCAATGCGTGAGGTGAACGCAATGCACCCGCACTGAATCCGGACCCATTCATTTCTATGGGGCTGTGCACATGAGCGGTGATTTTCACGCATCACTTATGCGTTGCGTGCAAATCGCAGCATGCTGTATATAGTGCGTTCATCACGCAACGCAGGCCCCATAGAAGTGAATGGGGCTGAGTGAAAAACGCAAGCATCCGCATGCAAGTGCGGATGCGGTGCGATTTTCACGCACGGTTGCTAAGAGACGATCGGGATGGGGACCCGATCTTTATTATTTTCCCTTATAACACGGTTATAAGGGAAAATAATAGCATTCTGAATACAGAATGCATAGTACAATAGGACTGGAGGGGTTAAAATAATAATAATAATTTAACTCACCTTAATCCACTTGTTCGCGCAGCCGGCATCTCTTCTGTCTTCTTCTTTGAGGAACAGGACCTTTGATGACGTCACTACACTTATCATATGGTCTGTCACATGATCCATCACCATGGTAAAAGATCATGTGATGGACTATGTGATGAGAGCAGTGACGCCATTAAAGGTCCTATTTCTCAAAGAAGAAGACAGAAGAGATGCCGGCTGTGCGAACAAGTGGATTAAGGGTGAGTTAAATTTTTATTTTTTATTTTTAACCCCTCCAGCCCTATTGTACTATGTATTCTGTATTCAGAATGCTATTATTTTCCCTTAGAACCATGTTATAAGGAAAATAATACAATCTACAGAACCTTGAACCCAAACCTGAACTTCTGTGAAGAAATTCGGGTCTCGGTACCACATTCAGTTTTTTTAATCACGCGTGTGCAAGACACATTGCACCCAATACACCCGGGACGCATTCTGAACAAATCTGTCACGCCCGTGTGAACCCAGCCTTAGACTACAATGTGTGTGAGGGATCTGTAATCACAGAAAAATGAGGTATGCTTTCATGGGGGCCACTGATAAAAATATGGCTTAAATAATTATTTACCAGGTCAGAGATAAGAAGTACACATGAGTTATTAGTTAATGGGATTTAAAGAAAACAAAGCTACAGGTTGCAAACAGACTGATTTTTAACCCTTGTAACTCAGAAATGGTTGAACATTTTTAATAAAGACCGATTGGACCAATTGAAAAAATATATATTTTTAGCCCAAAATGAGTAAAATGCAATCAGAAATAAAAAATGTCCCTGAAGGTGTCTATAAGCCTTTAAATTATGTTTCGCTGTGTGTAGCCTATTGCCACTTATGATAATGGCGAAGCTTTTCCTTTCTCATGAAAGTTTATTTTCTGGTCATGCCTACAATGGGGTTACCGCAGACGTTAGATTTATTGGCTTTTTTCCATATAGTTAGTGTTGAGCCAAGCGAAGCATTCAAAGCAGAATTCAGTCCGAAGTTTAGGAAAACTTTGATTTGCAATAAATCCGAATTCCCTCATTGCTTCATGGCAACGAATCAAGTTTTCCTAAAATGGTAGCTGCACGTGTTACAAAGCGAAACTGTGTAGTGTAGAGAAGACAAGCTCAGGAACGCAAGATCACCCATAATGCCGTGCAGCCAGCCAATTCGCAAATAGCCATCACCTATGATGTCACAGCCGTATAAAACCATCATCCTGTGCGGTCTCCGACATTGTCCTGTGAGCTGAGCATAGGAAGAGACATGGCAAGCGCTCATGCGCTAGGGACAGTGTCACTGAAAACAACTAATAGGAGAATATTGGAGAGGGAAAGTGCAGGGAGAGTGCAGGGAGAGTGTAGGGAGACTTATCCTGCGTCAGTTTTATTTAGTTATTCCTAAATTGACTTATTCCTACATCAGGCATAAACTAAGCTGTTGAATCAAAATTTTCAAAACCTCTCTACATATAGTGATAACTGAATTTTCAAGTGACTTTCATATTTTATGGATTCGTGATTAGTAAAAAAACTAACAAAAAACAATAAACTTATTCTGAATAGACTGTAAAAATAATATTATTTCTTATCGTATAAACAAACTTTGTGGCAGAAATGTAGCAAACTACGCAGAGTTGTCATAGTCCCTTTTCATTCAGATTGTAAGGCTACATTAACATGACCGTATGTATTTTGTGGCCTTGCAAAATGCAGATCTGCAAAATATGAATCGTCTGTGTTGCATGTTTTTTTTTTTTTTTGCAGACCAATTGATTTCAATGAGTCCGTGGGCTGCATTTTGCAGCCAAGTGTAGGACATGTGACACGGATATTATCTGTATTTTGCAGACAGCAAAATACATACGGCCATGTGACTGTAGCCCAAACCTGTATAAATGCTGCATGAGCATGGTGGAGCGTAGTGCCAGACAGTATAGATGTCTGCCTATTACTGTATTAAATGCCTTTTAATGAAAAATCCGTCACTGATTAGTGCATCAGCTCAAGAGTGGTGTCAAGAATAATTATTACCATGCTGGGTTTTCTACAAGGACCTGTGTCACCCTGGATGTGTCTTTTTAGTATATAACTGCATTCTACATGACGTAGTATGTCCGGAGCATCTTTTCTCACAACTTTGCTGGTTCCGTTCCTCTGTTATTCCTCCTCGAAATGTATGAATAAATTGACAACTGGGTGTTACCATTCTTCTTGGCAAAGAGGTGTGCCTAACATCGTCTTGCAATGTCGTCACTGATTGGACAGTGTCAGAGCGTGTAGGGGCAGAAATCAACTGGTAACACCCGGTTGTCAATTTATTAATTCATTACCTGGAGGAGTAACAGAGGAACAGCATACCGCACCAAGAGAAGATGATCCATGTTTATGTTATGAAGTATACAAATATTTAGATAAGTCAGGATTGGTGCTCTTTAAGAAAAAAGTCCTATTACGGTCTAACAAGGGAATGTCCTGAAGCTGATGGAGGAAATACTTTTGGGTATTGCTATTTTTCACAATTTCTCAGCAAACTCAAGTCATGATGTTTCAAAGACAATCTCCCATCAGGTCCAAAACTCTATACAATATATAATTTATATTGCCTTTTCATTTATTCATTGCATGCGTTAGTACACAGTGCAGTCTCCCTATTACAGCATCGTTGGTCGAGAAGAGAGCAGTTTTCCCCACGGTCTTCAGTTGTGGGATTTTCCCCTACAGGTTCCAGAGATGTGTTGGAGAAGCCGCCACAGAAGAAGACAGCTGGCAGCTGCTTTAATATCTGAGTGCATCTAAGGCGAGAGGATTTGTGGTTTTATTTGTAAAAACAACCAAAATAAAGGTGTGACGTACTTTCTGCGCCGTTACTACCGACGTTTTGGCTCCAAGACTTCTAACATAACGAGATGCAAATCACATGCAAATCTATACAAATCCTCTCTACTCCGATTTTCCGCTCTGTATTAAACATGTTGTTTCCATCACATAAATTATGTACTGGAAGTAGGAAGTATCAGCTCCGAACTGAGCCCAGGTCTTAATATATCCCAGGCACATATTTATGCATTTAATTAATTTACTGTTCAATAAGTTAAATTATATGCACAGTTTAAATCATCATTTTCTCTATTAAATGGAAATGATTGCAATGTCTACGTGTTTGTATTTTTTTTTCCTCTTGCTGTAAATGATCCGTTTTCGCCTAATGGAAGGGAATTAAACAGATTTCCCTTATATCCTGATGAGACAATCTAAATTGTGACCAAGTACGGTAGTACAAGGAATGGGGCGCACATTGTAAATAATATAGAAGTGAAAATACATGTAAGGGTCCATTCAGACGTCCGTAAGTGTTTTGCGGTCCGCAAATTGCGGATCCACAAAACACGGATACCGGCCCGTGTGCATTTCACAATTTACGGACCGCACATGGCCAGCCCTATGATAGAAATGCTTATTCTTGTCTGTGATTGCGCACAAGAATAGGATATGCACTTTTTTTGCAGGGCCGCAGAAAAGAACTATGGATGCAGACAGCACACGGTGTGCTGTCCACATCTTTTGCGGCCCCACTGAAATTAATGTGTCCGCACCTGTTCCACAAAATTGCGGAGCGGATGTGGACCCAGAACTACGGACATGTGAATGGACCCTAAAGGAAAGTGTTTTTTTTTTAAATAATATGTTTTCTACTGACTGCCCCCTACTAGGGGATGTGTCATGTTAGGCTACTTTCTTACTAGCATTACAGATCTGACAGGCTGTTCCAGCCCGGAGCAGACTGCCGAATCTGGCGCTGCCGGAATGCTGTCTGGCCCTAATAACTATAATGGGGAACAGTGGAGATCCGGCCGCAACCAGGCAAATATGCCCGGAATTGTCCGGACAAATATCGTTGCGTGCACCATTTTTTTTGTCTGGCTGATTCCCAGCATTTTACGCTGGAACAGCCTGCCAGAAGGCTGTGCCGGCATCGTGAAACAACTCTTAGTGTGTCACTTATGCTTTCAGTGGGTATATGGAATGAAAGGGCCCTTGTATAAACCCAGTCATATATAGATGTGTGCAAGTTTAACAAAAATCCGAGTAAGCCAACCAATGGTTGTTATAGAGTCAGAGGCAAGTGTCTACTGCACCACATTCATCATCCAGCCTGAGCCCCTGTGATAAATCTGCAGGTCTAGAATATGGGCCTCAGAGCATATCCACAGGATAGGCCCAAAATGTCTGATAGATAAGGGCTCATTCACATGTCCGTGGTTTGGTTCCAAATCCGAGACGCGTTTTTTGAAGCTCGAGTGCGTACCCATTCACTTAAATGGGGCCGCAAAAGTTGCGGACAGCACTCTGTGTGCTGTCCACATCCGTTGCTCCGCAAAATTTATATTTTGCGGACAAGAATAGACATTTCTATAAAGGGCCGTCCGTTCCGCAAATTGCGGAAAGCACATGGGCGGCATCCGCGTTTTTCAGACCGCAAAAAACGTTTGTGTGAACAAGCCCCCAGGCCACTTTTACTATTGTGTTTTTTCCTGATCCAGCAGGGTTCAACAAAAACCCTTCCATTACTGATAGTACAACCATCTGCATCCGTTATGAACGGATCCGTTTTCTATTGTGTCAGGTAGTGTCAGAGAAAATAGGTCCTTCCCCATTGACTTGCATTGTGGGTCATGACGGATCCGTCTTACTCTGCATCCCAGGACGGAAAGCAAACCGCAGCATGCATTTTGGAGCATTCCGTTCTGTTCAGTTACGCTTTGTCCTCATTGACAATGAATGGGGACAAAACGGAAGTGTTTTTTTCCGCTATTGAGACCCTATGAAGGATCTCAATACCGTAAAATAGAAACGCTAGTGTGAAAGTAGCCTAATAGGCCCACCTCTGGGACCTACAACTATCTCAATAACGCCACCCATTCTCATGGTCGCAGTGAATACAGAGGTGGCCCGGTTCTCTACAGTCATTTTTATGGGCGTTACAAAATTAGTCAAGTGCTCTAGGCCAGGGATGCTCAACCTGCGGCCCTCCAGCTGTTGTAAAACTACAATTCCCACCGTGTCCTTCTGTAGGTTGATAGCTGTAGGCTGTTCGGGAATGATGGGAGTTGTAGTTTTGCAACAGCTGGAGGGCCGCAGGTTGAGCATGCCTGCTCTAGGCTATTTTCAGAACTCCCATACAAGTGATTAGAGAGAGCAGAATGTGTAGCTATAAACATCATTTGTATCCATAATTCATAATCTATAATTTTTAAGGGTTGTCCCATAAGGGCAACTGTGGATATCAGTATCATAGAAGTCCCAGGGTGTAATGCAGCTCCCAAAATGTCTGCCATTCTGGAACGGCAAATCCATGGATTACATGGTAACTAAATCAGTGGGGTGGACGCCATGGAACATTCCATTTTTACTGAACTTTTCTCCTAATCTCCAGGAATTTCATCAAAATGGGTTCCTCTGAGAGGACCTACATCTTTTAAGGGCTGTGGGCTCCTTCTAGCCATGGGCCCTTAAGGAATGGTCATTGCACCCCTGATCTTTAGGACTACTACACTGTAAATACCATGATTCATCTTTCTTTAAGAATATATGAATGATATTGGGAGATGTCCCCATCACCAGTGAAGAGAATATTACACATTTTAATTAGTTTTTCCCTGAAATACAGTTTGGAAGTTTTCTCTTCCTCCATCTCTTGTAGAAACTAACAAACTCACACCCAAAGAAAATTGTGTAAGAAAACTAGCACTTATTAAAAATAAAGATGGAATATGTTGGGTTGCTCTTGACGGCTCCACTTTAGTTCTTCTTCTGTATTTTATCCGTAAGGTCCATTGTCTCCCACAATAAGCTACAACAAGATCATTCACTTGCAGTCACACTGCAAGGCTGCTTAGTGATCTGTGCTTCATTAAGTCAGGAAAATGGTTATTTTAACCATTTGACTCTCCAGCAGACCTAAAGGCTTTAAGCTGCAGTCGTTCCATGCTTATTAGACTTTAAAGTGTCCTAAACATCTCTGGAAAGAATGGAAATTTTAATGAAAACTTTGATTAGATTTCTCGCTCAAGTCTTTGCCAATGTATTCCCAAAACATTCACTTTCCCTCTAATTTCCCTTGTGATCTGGACGCAAAAATGTCATTTACATAAAGCTGCTGGTTCTTAGACAATCTCCCAGAATCCCCTTTGATGTGCACTTAACCCTTTCCACATTATTATTATGCTGTGTGTGTCCTTTCAAAAGAAAAATATCTTGGATGTGACAGTCTTAAAGAAAGAAGTATTCTGAAGAATTGATGTCATAGCCATATATTTTGCACAAGGTTTAGACAATACTGGAGCAATGTACATGGCCAGCTCCTCCCTGTCTGTTTTATAACTGCTACTGCCCGGCTTCTACTAGACAGTGTAGTCATGGGATCCCAGCCCCCAGGTCTCCTGAAAGGTGGACGTTCCAGAGGTAGATCCTTTGAATATAGTAATGAGAGGTTGTGCAGTATCCCAGAAGGACTACTGCAAAAGGTTAATTACTATTAAAGGGGTTGTCCCATGAAAAATATTCTACAGTTTTCAAACCAGCACCTGCATTTGAATACTTTTGTAATTGCATGTAATTAAAATTTTTGCATAGCCACTAAGTTATTCAATAAAATGTATCTGTATAGCACCACCTGCAGTTTGTTTTTTTCTTATTTCTTTGATCTGCTATCTGAGATGGCCGCACATGCTCAGTTTCATCCTTCAGCTGCCTCTTGCGCTGTGATAGGATGAGCATGGACACGTCTCCTGAGCTGCAGCAGGAAAGACACTCCCCTTGGCTTGAGCTTCCAGCTTGATATAAATCTAGCAGAGCAATGAATGGGAAGAGCTTTGGGTCCATGTTAGGTTCAGGGCTGGTTCTGACTTTGTTAAAAAGAGGTTATCATGTACTATATGATGTCAGATTTTCATTAGTCATGGGATATCCCCTTTAACTGAGTTAAAGTTGCCTAACTGTATTGTATTGTCATGGTGATTGACCAGGGCCACCCCCTGGCAAGAAGCAGCTTGAAGAAAAGATGTATGTGAGAGACATCCTGCACAACTAGGCTCAAAGGTTTAGAGAACCCTAGTCTATGAGTCCACAAATAGAAAGCAACCATACTACCAGAGTACTCCTACTCCAGATGGAAAGAGATTAGAAGGTCTAGAACCCACAAGGCCATGGTACTGTACTCAGACAGCAAGATATTGCTTTGCTGCTGTGGAGAGCGAATACTGCTAAAGCATCTCCCTTACTTTGAGATGGATTGGCCACCCATCCACATAGAAGCTCTGTGGAGATAAACTGTCTGAAAGGACTTTACAGGCTATACAACAAACTTGTCAGGAGCTTTAAGTCTTACCTTTCCTGGACATACATTAGAAAGCAGCATGGCCAGCTGTAAAAGGAATACCACATCCCACTGAGGACATTGTGGAAAGCATAACTGTGAGTACAGCAACCTGTATAAAAGTTTCAGAACTTAGTCTGACGTTGGGGTATACCCAGGGGTTGCCTCTTGTGAAGTGTTGCCCCCCAATTTATGGATGCGTATGCCTAAGTCAGCTAGAAAAGCTCAGTGTGAGTAAAATTGCTTTGAAGAGACATCTTGGCCTAATAACTATCTTTGTAGCCTTGCAACCTCTGAGAACTGTGGAAATTGCACCTTGTGTAAGAACTGCCAAACTATGCATACTGAGAACTGTGACTAATGTACCTGAACTTAATTTTTCAGTAAACTGTTCTACAGCAAAACTGCCTCCACCTTGCCTCTACTGCTGCAAAGCACCCTGCCTTGCACCTCCCAATTCATCACCATCAAGGACACCCCAAACTACCACCAGGAAAAAGAACCCCACAACCAGGGTGTCCACCAAAAAGAATAAAATTGCACCCTTGCCATCGCTACACGACCCAGGAAAGTGTCAGAGTGAGTAATGACTATGACCACCATCCTTGCTACTATCGCTTCTCTCCTCTCTTCTGCTCTCCTCCCCTGGGCTTGCTTCAGTAACACTCTGTCATGGTCTTACCTCCTTGCTGTTCCCTTCGTTTGACATGTGCTGGCGGCCATCTTGGTTTCTGGGTTTTCTTGTAGCCTCCCACCCTGCGGCTCCTCCTTCCCACTGGGAGGAGCTGGATGCCCAGCTCATATATATAGGAGGTCTGTGGCTTCAGTTCCTTGCTTGGTCCTCCTGTGTTCACATGCTTCCAAGACTGCTGCTGCTTCTGGTTCCTGATCCTGGCCTCGTCTGACTACCCCGTTGGTTCCTGATTCCGGCTTCGTCTGACTACCCCGTTGGTTCCTGATTCCGGCTTCGTCTGACTACCCCGTTGGTTCCTGATTCCGGCTTCGTCTGACTACCCCGTTGGTTCCTGTTCCTGGCTTCGTCTGACTACCCTTCTGGTTCCTGACCTCTGTCTCCGCAAGACCCTGCTTCGGTTTAGCCATCCGTTCGGACTTTGCTTACGGCTTGCTCTTCAATAAAACCTTCTTATTTTCCACTTATCTCTTGTTGTACGTCTGGTTCATGGTTCCATGACATTAGGACCAAGCCATGAATTCTGACGGTACAGGGCCACCCTCGCTACCTACGCTGGTTGCCAGACTTGATCAGCAGGATCACCTGTTGGGTCGGTTCGCTGTGGCGTTGCAAACCCTGCTTGAACGCACGGCTCATTTAGCTTCCGTTGCCGATGGGTCGGTTGTCGCTCCTGGGCCCGCTCCTACTGCCGCTCCGGTTGTTGCGCCAGAGTCTACCCTGACACCTGTTGCTGCGCCTGTGGTGTTTCAGGGTATGACCGGTTCTGCCCCCCTTCCACAGCGCTTTGGGGGAGAGCCAACTCAGTGCCGAGGTTTCCTTAACCAGGTGGGCATTTACTTCGAGTTGCTGCCACATGCCTTTCCTACTGAGAGATCAAGGGTGGGCTTCTTGATCTCGCTGCTCTCGGACAAGGCCTTGGCCTGGGCCAGCCCTTTATGGGAGAACAACAATCCAGGTGGTTGCCGAGTTTTCCGGTTTTGTTGCTTCTCTTCGGAAGGTATTCGATGTGCCGGCTCGTGCTGCCTCTGCTGCGAAGCTCCTTATGTCCATCAGACAGGGTTCACGATCCGTAGCTGAATACGCCATTGAGTTTCGTACCCTGGCAGCAGAGGTGGGCTGGAATAATGAGGCTCTGGTCGCTGCTTTCTCTCATGGTCTCTCGGATGCCTTGAAGGATGAGGTTGCAGCTAAGGACCTACCAGTGGAGCTCGAGTCTCTTATTTCTTTCCTGATTTTGATTGACACCAGACTCAGGGAGAGACCTTCCTTTAAGGAGAGCCTGCGGAGGCCTCCTAACAGATTGGCGCCTACGTTTGCTGTCCCACCCGTGCCTCCCTCTCCTCCCACGCCTCCTGGGGATGACTTGTCTGGGGGTGAACCCATGCAGCGGGGGTTTGCTCGCCTGTCTGAGGGGGAGAGGGTACTCCGGAGACACGAGGGCCGATGCATGTACTGTGGTCTCGGTGGGCATTTTTGGTTGGCATGTCCGAACCGTCCGGGAGAACGCTCGCACCTGAGGTCCTGTCGGGGGCAGATCTTGGGTGGAGTCTCCTCGTCCCCGGTTTCCCGTGTTGACAAACCACTGATCACGGTTGTCCTCTCCTGGGTCGGGGGCTCGGTGACGACCCAGGCGTTGGTGGACTCTGGTGCTGGTGGTTTGTTCATTGATAGAGTGTTCGTTGCCGCCAATTCCATTCCTCTGCAGCCTCGAGGTTCCCCACTGGCTCTTGAGGCGATAGACGGCAGACCCCTTCTGCCGCCACACGTGACTCATGAGACCCTTCCAGTGGGGCTAGCCATTGGTGCCGTTCACAGAGAGTCGGTCTGTCTCCAGGTTATTTCGTCTCCACACTACTCGGTGGTCTTGGGGTACCCCTGGCTCCAGAAGCATAATCCGACTTTCGATTGGAGATCGGTCGAGATCCTCTCGTGGTCACCACAGTGTGGGGCTAGTTGCATCCATGGGCCTGTCAAGTTGCTGTGTACTTCCTCGGACTCTCTGTTGCCTCCTGAATACGAAGAGTACCGGGATGTATTCGATAAGGTGCGCGCGGTTGCCCTACCTCCGCACCGCCCATACGATTGTGCCATAGAGTTACAATCCGGTGCCGTTCCTCCTCGTGGCAAAGTCTATCCACTGTCGGTAGCGGAGAATGAGGCCATGGAGGAGTACGTGAAGGAGGCGCTTTCACGCGGACACATTCGCAAATCCTCGTCCCCGGCAGGGGCTGGATTTTTCTTTGTGAAAAAGAAGGGCGGCGAGTTGAGGCCTTGCATCGATTACAGGGGTCTCAATCGCATCACGATCAAGAACGCTTACCCGATACCCTTGATTTCCGAGCTGTTCGATCGCCTCAAAGGGGCCACGGTCTTTACCAAACTCGACCTGAGGGCGGCATATAACCTGGTAAGGATCAAGGCGGGCGATGAGTGGAAGACCGCGTTTAACACCAGGACCGGTCATTATGAATCCTTGGTTATGCCCTTTGGGTTGTGCAATGCGCCCGCAGTCTTCCAGGAATTCATCAACGATGTTTTCCGTGACCTGTTGCAGCAGTGTGTGGTGGTCTATTTGGATGACATCTTGGTATATTCTGCATCCATGGAGGCCCACATTCTGGATGTCAGACGAGTGTTGCAACGCTTACGAGAGAACAAGCTGTTCGGTAAGCTTGAGAAATGCGAATTTCACCGATCCCAGGTAACCTTCTTAGGTTACATCATTTCCGCTGAGGGGTTCTCCATGGATCCTGAGAAGGTTTCGGCTGTCTTACAGTGGCCCCAGCCCAGTGGGCTTCGTGCCCTGCAGCGCTTTTTGGGCTTCGCCAATTATTATCGGAAGTTCATCAGGGACTTTTCCATGCTAGCCAAGCCTCTCACGGATCTGACCAGGAAGGGCAGTAATCCTCAGGTCTGGCCGCTCGAGGCCATCCGAGCTTTTGAGGCTCTAAAGTCCGCCTTTGTGTCGGCTCCGATTCTGTCGCATCCCAACCCTGGGTTGCCTTTTGTCCTCGAGGTGGACGCGTCTGAGACGGGAGTAGGCGCCCTCCTGTCTCAGCGTAGAACACCAGAGGGTCCTCTGCTTCCTTGTGGGTTTTACTCCCGGAAACTGTCTTCCGCGGAGTGCAACTATCAGATTGGTGACAGGGAGTTATTGGCCATCGTGCAGGCCCTTAAAGAATGGAGGCACTTGCTCGAGGGCTCGGTGGTTCCGGTTCTCATCCTGACGGACCACAAGAATCTGACCTACCTCTCTGAGGCCAAGAGATTGACACCACGTCAGGCCAGATGGGCTCTGTTCTTGTCACGTTTTAATTACGTGGTCTCCTACCTACCCGGCTCCAAGAACATCAGAGCGGATGCCTTATCACGGCAGTACTCCGAGCTGTCCGGGGAGGAGTCGATTCCGACTACGGTCATACCCCCGAATCAGATCCTGGCCGCTATTCGCACCAGCCTGACTTCTCCTCTGGGTGAGCAGATTTTGGCGGCTCAATCTGGTGCTCCCTCTGGGAGACCCAACGGCAGATGTTTTGTGCCTGAGGAGTTGCGCACTCGGTTGTTGCGAACCTACCATAACTCCAAGGCCGCGGGGCACCCTGGAAAGAATCAGCTGTCCTGGGCGGTTTCACGTCTGTTCTGGTGGCCTTCTCTACGTTCCGACATCGCCGCATATGTAGCGGCATGCTCCGTTTGTGCCCAGAGTAAGTCCCCTCGGCACCTTCCGTTGGGCCTTTTGCAACCCATAGCCACCGGGGAGCGTCCATGGTCACACCTGGGGATGGATTTCATTGTGGACCTCCCTGCATCCCGAGGCCATACGGTCATTCTCATGATTGTGGATCGGTTTTCCAAAATGTGCCACTGTGTTCCTCTCAAGAAATTACCCTCTGCACAAGAGTTGGCCTCGATTTTTGCCAGGGAGGTCTTCCGGTTGCACGGTTTGCCCAAGGAGATTGTGTCGGATCGGGGGAGTCAGTTTGTGTCCAGGTTATGGCGTGCCTTTTGCTCCCAGTTGGGGATTCATCTCTCTTTCTCCTCGGCCTACCACCCTCAGTCCAATGGGGCCGCAGAACGATCCAATCAGGCCTTGGAGCAATTCCTTCGTTGCTATGTCTCCGATCACCAAGACAATTGGGTTGACCTCCTGCCTTGGGCTGAGTTTGCCAGGAACACGGCGGTGAACTCTTCCTCTGGGACGTCTCCCTTCATGGCCAATTATGGGTTCCAACCTGCCGTGTTACCGGAGGTATTCTCTCCCCAGGATATTCCGGCTGTGGAGGATCACCTTTCCGTCCTACGTGCTTCTTGGGTACAGATCCAGAGGTCCCTTGAGGTCTCTGCGCAGCGCCAGAAACTCCAGGCTGATCGCAGACGAGCGCCCGCTCCTTCCTACCAGGTCGGAGACCGCGTATGGTTGTCCACCCGCAACCTCAACCTTCGAGTGCCCACTCCCAAGCTGGCGCCTCGCTTTGTTGGTCCCTTCCGAGTGCTTCGCAGGGTAAACCCGGTAGCCTATGCCCTTGCGCTTCCTCCTGGCATGCGGATCTCCAACGTGTTTCATGTCTCCCTGTTGAAGCCACTGGTGTGTAATCGTTTCACTTCCTCGATTCCTCGGCCTCGTCCGGTCCAAGTGGGCAATCGTGAGGAGTATGAGGTGAGCAATATCCTGGACTCACGCCTGGTCCGCGGTCGGGTGCAGTTTTTGGTCCATTGGCGTGGTTATGGTCCAGAGGAGCGTTCCTGGGTTCCCTCCGCAGATGTCCATGCTCCTGCTTTGCTCCGAGCCTTCCACGCACGCTTCCCTCAGAAACCGTTCCTTACTCCGCGGAGGATGGGCCCTTGAGGGGGAGGTACTGTCATGGTCTTACCTCCTTGCTGTTCCCTTCGTTTGACATGTGCTGGCGGCCATCTTGGTTTCTGGGTTTTCTTGTAGCCTCCCACCCTGCGGCTCCTCCTTCCCACTGGGAGGAGCTGGATGCCCAGCTCATATATATAGGAGGTCTGTGGCTTCAGTTCCTTGCTTGGTCCTCCTGTGTTCACATGCTTCCAAGACTGCTGCTGCTTCTGGTTCCTGATCCTGGCCTCGTCTGACTACCCCGTTGGTTCCTGATTCCGGCTTCGTCTGACTACCCCGTTGGTTCCTGATTCCGGCTTCGTCTGACTACCCCGTTGGTTCCTGATTCCGGCTTCGTCTGACTACCCCGTTGGTTCCTGTTCCTGGCTTCGTCTGACTACCCTTCTGGTTCCTGACCTCTGTCTCCGCAAGACCCTGCTTCGGTTTAGCCATCCGTTCGGACTTTGCTTACGGCTTGCTCTTCAATAAAACCTTCTTATTTTCCACTTATCTCTTGTTGTACGTCTGGTTCATGGTTCCATGACACACTCAGAATCTTAAAAAAATATATATATATAGATAACTAGTATATTGGAGTAGAGTCCAAATCCTCCCTTTAGTAATGAAGGTTTGGGATGAACACAGTGTGTGCTATGCTCGTCTTGATGGGCTCTTCACCACCATTTAATGCAAGCCTCCTTGTAATTTTAAATTAGATGCCTCCTCCAGCAGTCCGTGTACCTGACTGAAGCCAACTCCAGCTTGTAGCTGGTGTAGATTTCAGTTATCATTTACACCAGTTTCTGGCATAAATGATGATAAATGTGCCAGAGCCGATGGACCCCCCTATGGCACACCCTCGCTCCACCTTTTCTCAGAAATTAAATTTAGCCACAACGGTATTTAAAAGGTTGAAAAACCTAGTTTTATGACTTTTTTTTTTAAACCAAAACCAAGGCATAGGGGTTGGATATATCTCCCCTTAGACTTTAGAAGTAGACATTATTGAATGAGAATGGTTTGGTCAGAGATGTTCCAATTTTAGAGTTATCAAAAGGAAACACTTTTGGGTGAGTTATCAAACTGGTGTAAAGGAAAACTATAGCAACCAATCAGATTTCACCTTTCATTTTCCAAAGGAGCTCTGAAAAATAAAAGGTGGACTCTGATTAGATCATTTTCCCTTTACATCAATTTTGATAAATCTCCCTATTTCACTGCTTTATTCATGGCAAGTCTTCTAGTTGTCAGCTGGGATACATTTGGCATGCTGCTGAATACCTTTCCATGTTAAAGCGCTCATCTAAAATTCATCAGCTGTCAACATTTCCCAGATCAATCCACAGCAGCTTAGGTCAAAGTATGCTCTTCACATGCAAGGCCCAATGTGGGTGAATGACACCGTTACCCGTCTTGTGACTGCATACCCGTGCACGTCATCATCTAGTTATACTGAACTCAAGCAGGTACCCATCGAACAGAGCATAGAACGATGTATAATTCACATACAGACGGTCTTAAAGCTGGTTTTGTGAAGATTAGATATTCACAGCTCCATAGAATAATGACAAGGGTTAATACCTAGACAGTGAGAGAAGTCGTCCGCCCTTCCTGCACGTTGGAAAATTTCCTTTTCCATTTAATGACTTGTTATTTGCTGACTGCTATTGGGAATCTCTTAATGGTGTTTATCAAATTTCCTAGTGTTGGGTCATATTGGGGAGATGGGGGACCACTAACACTAGCTTTTCAGGTCCCTCAGAGGGGCACTTTGGTTTGGCATGGATTAAAGCTTTAACCGTATGTCTTTATTATGACAATCCATCCGCCGAGCGCGATCCATAAAAAAGCGAGGAAAGGCGTCAGGCTATTATTTTATGGTTCTGCTCCCCGGTGCCACATTTGGTTTTAACGACTGTTAAAGTTCCCTCTTTTCCTGGCCACATTGCCTGAATGCTGAGCAGTTGTTCCGCCTCGTGCTGTAATAATGCTCCATTTATCTACAGAGGATAGTACATTGCCTGCCACTGTCAAGATGAGACATCCAGTCTGCAACAAGAATCACTTCAGCCCAGTTCTGAGGCTTGTAATTAGAAAAAATATAGAAAAGAAAAACGTATTTAATGCTAGGAATGTGTCCGCTCACAGTAATCCGTTCTATAACTTGGATCTTGACTAAGATGAGGAAATTGTTACAAAAATGTCTACATAATGGTGACTCTCATTATTTTCACCTATCCCCAGTAAGGCCCTATATACCCATCTTAGACATTGATGGCGTATTGCTAGGCCCACCTCTAGGACCTGCTCCTATCTCCAGAACAGGGCCCCCAAAGGAAAGGTGAGCGCAGTACTCATATCTAGTGTGCTTTCCATTTACTGCTATGAGTAGCGATGAGCGATAATTAGATTAGGCTGCTTCGCCGAATTTAAAAAAAAAAATCGCTTTGTGAAGAATTACTTCACGTCACGAAGAGCATTCCGTTGTAAGTAGTGGGTGCAATGACAGGGAGTGCTGCCCCCGTCATTGTACCCCTCGGATGCCGTGTTCATAACTGATCGCAGCATCTGTAATAACAGTGTAAAATATAAAATATGAAAATTTAAATCATACTTACCTCATCCATTTGATCGTGACCAGCCAGTGCAAATCTCGCGCGGCCTCTAATGATGTCATCACGTCAGCTGGCGTGGTGAGGTCATATGTCACCGTGCATGGGATTTCATGCGAGATAATCAATCAAGATGGCTGCGGCCGGCTCGTCACAATCAAATGGATGAGGTAAGTATGATTTTATTTTTTCTATTTTTTACCACCATTAAGGGAAAATTGATTCGCTACCACGAAGCACAAGGAAATTCAGCTTCACTGTAAATTGAATTTCCCCTAAAATTCGGATCAAAATCCACTTCACTCAACACTAGCTGTGAGAGATTCGAAAATAGCTGAGCAAGCGCACTCAGTTATTTTCAGAAGTCCCACAGCAGTGAATGAAGAGCACATGCACGACCACCTCTCCATTCACCATTATGGGACTGCTGGAAAAAGTCAACCCAGCACTCGGTTATTTTCGGCAGTGAATGGACGGTGGCCGCGCTTGTGCAGTGTGCTCTCCTTCACTTTAGGGGGCCTGTTCTGGAGATAGGAGCGAGTCCCAGAGGTGATACCCGCACCTGTCTGACACTGATGGCATATCCTAGTAGTTTGAGAAGGTAAGACAGACAGGGAGTCTGTCACCGTGATTTTGGAGTATGATAGGCAGTACTACATGAGTAGCACTGCAGATAAGGACTTCAGATCCTTTGTTCTTTTGCCAATAGATGGCAATCCAGATAGCAAAACTTGCATGCAGACATTTGATACACCATTGAAAATGCCTTAGATGGCAATACCCTTTAAGATTTTTGCAGCCCTTGGACCAGTCTGGAAATGTGGTCCTCAGACAACAAAAGGTTGTGCACCCCTGGTCTACATAGTAGCGGTGATACGTGGTCATTATAACTGTAATGACCCTACACTGCCACTGAGAATATGCCATCAGTATTGTAAAGCTGGAATACCTCTTTAAAGGCTTGTAATAAGAGGTTTACTGCACCTTTAGATGAACTTTGTTTTAACGTCAATGTTTTTGCTGGAATATAGGTATTATCAGCCATACAACCAGGGGAGGACTGGAAACTTAAAGTGGCCCTGGAAAAAATACTAAAATGGCCCTGTTTTGTAGTCTGGGCCAAATTTATGGAAGGCAGGGTCAACAATACCATATTATGGCACAATATATCACCCCAACAGAGCCAAATACCACAGTCCATCACAAAAAACTTCCACTGGTCGTCCATTAGAAGGGGCAGTGTGTGCCAGCAGGGGCGTAGCTATAGGGGATGAAGAGGTAGTAGTCGCTACTGGCCCAGGAGCCTGAGGGGGCCCTTGTGCCATATAAGAAGACAGCGGTATTATAGAAAGTGCATGCTGGTCAAGTTACACCTCTGGCTGAAGGGAAGAGGTTAGGTCAAGTATTTGGCATGGGGTGTCGTTTAAATTTTTGCCTCAGGCAGCATGAAGGCTATGTGCTTCCCTGCCCCTGGCCACAAAGCACTGAGGGCAGGGCCGTTTGAAGGAATTTGGGGGCCCCAAGCAAAATAGACATGGAGCCCCCCCCCCTCCACGCCCTCCCCACCTTACGCACGCAAAGCCTACAGGAACCACAGTATAGTCATACAGTTTAAGTTCACCCACACTTTATATAAATAAAAAAGGAGGTTTACAGTGCAAATACTGTGGATGGCACTGTTTAGGGGGGGATCTGTGGATGGCACTGTTTAGGGGGGAGATCTGTGGATGGCACTGTTTAGGGGAGGTCTGTGGATGGCACTGTAGGGGGATCTGTGGATGGCACTGTTTAGGGGGGAGATCTGTGGATGGCACTGTTTAGGGGAGGTCTGTGGATGGCACTGTTTAGGGGGGGATCTGTGGATGGCACTGTTTAGGGGGGAGATCTGTGGATGGCACTGTTTAGGGGAGGTCTGTGGATGGCACTGTAGGGGGATCTGTGGATGGCACTGTTTAGGGGGGAGATCTGTGGATGGCACTGTTTAGGGGAGGTCTGTGGATGGCACTGTAGGGGGATCTGTGGATGGCACTGTTTAGGGGAGGGGAGATCTGTGGATGGCACTGTTTAGGGGAGGGGGGATCTGTGGATGGCACTGTTTAGGGGGGATCTGTGGATGGCACTGTTTAGGGGGGAGATCTGTGGGTGGCACTGTTTAGGGGAGGGGGGATCTGTGGATGGCACTGTTTAGGGGAGGGGGATCTGTGGATGGCACTGTTTAGGGGAGGGGGATCTGTGGATGGCACTGTAGGGGGATCTGTGGATGGCACTGTAGGGGGATCTGTGGATGGCACTGTTTAGGGGAGGGGGGGATCTGTGGATGGCACTGTAGGGGGATCTGTGGATGGCACTGTAGGGGGATCTGTGGATGGCACTGTAGGGGGATCTGTGGATGGCACTGTTTAGGGGAGGGGGGATCTGTGGATGGCACTGTAGGGGGATCTTTGGATGGCACTGCCATCCACAGATCCCCCTACAGTGCCATCCACAGATCCCCCTCCCCGACGCTCACAGCAGTATATTTTAAACCAATCAGTAACTACTTTAACTTTATTCATTGCTCATTGCTGAGCTCTTAACTTGGATTATTTGGATATCTCTTACTTTGTCTTCGCTCCGGTAACTAACAGCAGGCAGCGGGGGGCGGCGCTCACTGACTGACGTCACGCGCCTGCGCCGCCTAGTGGGAGGAGCAGGCGCCTGACGTCAGTGACAGTGAGTGAGCGCCGCCCCCCGCTGCCTGCTGTTAGTTACCGGAGCGAAGACAAAGTAAGAGATATCCAAATAATCCAAGTTAAGAGCTCAGCAATGAGCAATGAATAAAGTTAAAGTAGTTACTGATTGGTTTAAAATATACTGCTGTGAGCGGCGTGGCCCTGTATATTCTAACCCCCAGGCAAGCGTCCCCGTCACCATGGGAACGCCTGGGGGTTAGAATATACCATTGGATTTGAGTTTTTGCGATCTCACTGAGCTCGTAAAACTCAGATCCGATGGTATATTCTAACCCCCAGGCAAGGGGTTAGAATATACCATCGAATCTTCTGAGTTACTCTGTTTGGCCCCGTCCAGCTCGGGGCCCCAACCAGCTCGGGGCCCCAAGCAATTGCTTGTTTTGCCTGTCCCTTAGCGACGGGCCTGACTGAGGGACAGGGGCCCAAGCTGAACTCTTGCACCAGGGCCCATGAGGCTTTAGCTACGCCCCTGTGTGCCAGATTTATCACGGTGGCTCAGGCTAGATAATAAATTTGGTGCATCTTTAAACCACTTTTGTCGATTGGTTGACTTACTGTACAAAATTTGTTGGTGCATCTTAAGCCACACCCTCCCATACCACAGCGCTCCTACGTCAACTGAAACCCCAAAGTGTCCAAATCATATAATAAATGTGATATTAAGCACATGAATTTTTTTGCACTAATTCTTCCAGAATTCAGCTTAATAAATCTTCCCCATCATTGTTTGTTTGCTCAGTAAAGTGGCCGTATCCCAGCAATTTCCCCCATTCTTCAAAGTAACCTCTTGTGCACAGAAGACTCGGCCCGCCTGTCATGCATTTTACCCACTGATACTTTGTGTGCTATCTACTATTTCTCTTTATTCTTTGGATCTTTCTTGCAAGTTGAGATAACCTTTTCTAAGCCAACATGAGACCTATATTTAGCTGATCCAGCACCACACATTGAGAGAATATGCCTCACAGGTCTGACGTTAAGCTTCTGAGGAGACAGCATAATATGCCCAAGAGGTGAGATAAAGCAGAGATAAAAGAAGGGAGATAAGCGTCTGCCGTTCTCAGGGACTCAGCAGGATGGTACACCGGTTTGTGCGTCTCTGACAACCATATACTACAGGCCATTCATAGAAACTTCTTGATGATGCTGTCAGTCTTTGGCGTTTCAAGAGGAAGAGGGTGGTCAGCACACCTAGGTTCAGGTAGTGGTGGGTGCACGTCTCCAGGGGAAGTGGTAAGGTTCCCCCAACTTACTGGAAACATCCGTCAGAGAACAAAAAGAGCGGAGTCCATTCTTTGTGATTTATTCCAAATACAACGTTTCTGCAAACTAGCCTTGACAAAAGCTAGTTTGCCGAAACGTTGCTCTTTTTGTTCTCAGTCTTTGGCATTTGTCATTTATTAGCTTTTTAATCAAGGACGGTAAAAAAATTTTACTGATGACCTATGCTCAGGATAGGTCATCAGTCTGTGATCGGTGGGGGCCCAACACCTGGGACCCCCGCCGAAGAGATGTTTGAGAAGGCATCGGTGCTCCAGTGAGTGTGACAACCTTCTCGCTGCTTTTCCTAGGTCAGTGACGTCGCATTCATCGGTCACGTGGCCTAGGAGCAGGTCAGCCCCATAGAAGTAAATAGGGCTGAGTGCAATACCAAGCACAGGCTTAATACAATATATGGCATTGTGCTTGGTAAGCTGCAAAAAGGCTGCAGTGCTCACAGGGGCACAGGTGTCGAACTTCCACGATCAGATACTGATGACCGATTCTGCGGATAGCTCATCAGTATTAAAATATTGGAAAACCTCTTTAACGTCTTTCTCAAACGCCCATTTTGCTTATCATGTTAAATCTACCAACATAGCTGGTATAATTATTATTTTCCCAGCATCAATTTATCTGACCTACAGGGGTTGTGTCACTTTAGTATATGGCATTTATCATGCAGAGCAGGCATCCTCAAACTGCGGCCCTCCAGCTGATGCAAAACTACAACTCCCAGCAAGCCCGAACAGCCTACAGGTATCAACCTACAACAGGGCATTGTGGGAGTTGTAGTTTTACAGGGCCGCAGTTTGAGGATTCGTGAAGTAGAGAAAATGAATACAAGGCACTTACTAATGTATTGTTATTATCCATATTGCTTCCTTTGCTGGCTGGAGACATTTTTCCATTTGCTGAAGTGACACAACCTTTTTAAAGACGCTGTCTCATTTAAGACAATGGTGGTATATTGATAGGATATGCCACCAATGTCAGATATCTCTAGAAGAAGACCCTCGAAGTGAGCGGAGAGCAGCAATGCATGCACGGCTGTACTTAAATTTCTATGGGACTGCCAAAAATAGCAGAGAGCTGGCTTGGCTATCTCTGGCAGTCCCACAGAGTGGTCGCTGCGCTTGCGCGGTATGTTCTTCATTCATTTGCATGAGACCTCCAATAATAGTTCCATACACACGGCTAAATTAGAAACTCCCATAGAAATGAATGGAGAATACACAATGCTTCTCCTTCACTTTCAGAGCCCCGTTCTGGAGATAAGTGTGGGTCTCCTTTAAGGGGTTCAGTCAGTATCCGCTACTGTCATGAAGAAACCATAGACGCGGGTCTGGTAAGAATTCTGCCATACTCATGAGTTGCATAGTCAGACAGAATGTATTAGTGACTGTTCCCTCCTATGTGTGATGAGTGTACCCTACAAAGTGAAGTGCCAACATAAAAACGCTCGTACTGTCTGTACTCTGCATTAATTGGTGAATGTGTCAGCCCAAGTCCTTCTACTGCTGGAAGCATGACAGATACAGAAACTATTTACGTACCCAGAAACCCTCACTAATTGTGTGACACAAAATATATATTTACTGCGCAGAAAAGTGTGGCGCTGTGCAGTGCTACTGTGCATGATGCCGATGTAGCAGAGCTGTGATTATTATATCACTGGGTGTTATCCACACATGGCTGCAGGTAAACCTAAGGCCCCTTTCACACGAGCTAGTATACCGCGCGGGTGCAATGCGTGAATCCGGACCCATTCATTTCAATGGGTCTGTGTACGCGAGAGTTGTTTTTCACGCATCACTTGTGCGTTGCGTGAAAATCGCAGCATGTTCTATATTCTGTGATTTTCACGCAACTCTGGCCTCATAGAAGTGAATGGGGCTGCGTGAAAATCGCATCCGCAAGCAAGTGCGGACGTGATGCGTTATTCACGGATGATTGATAAGAGTTGTTTGTAAACTTTCAGTTTTTTATCACGCGCGTGCAAAACGCATCAAATCGCATTGCACCTGCGCAATAAAAACTGAACAACTGAACGCGATCGCAAACAAAACTGAATGGACTTGCTTGCGAAATCGCACCGTTTTTACTGAACGCATCAGCAACGCATCCGGACACGCACATCTGCAAGGGGCCTAAGGAGTTAAAAGGGTTCTCCCACAAATAATATTGATTAGCTCTGTTAGATCAGGTGAAACACAGCACGTTATTTAAAGGGGTTGTGCAACAATGGGGGGCTCCATCGATGTCAACATCCGGTTTTACATTGCTGCAGCCAATCACTGGCTGTGGAGGTGTCTGGCTCCCCTTCACATCATGACAAATGATCACATGACGCAAGGGGAGCCAGACACCACCACTGATTGGCTGCGGCAATGTCACACCAGATGCTGACATCGATGGAGCCCAGCGGGAACATCACAGGCCTGCTGGAGAAGGAGTGAGGAGCTGGCATTGGAAGGCAGGTAAGTCATCTTCCCTTTGTACTTCCGGCATAATGGGGGGCTTACAAAAAAAATTAAAAAAAAGATTCTTGCACAACCCTTTTAAAACGGATTCTGCTATGTCTATTGAATATACAGTATAAATATTTCTGTTACATACTTGTTATGGCGCCCCCTGGTGTTCTAGTCATGATCCGGGGCTGTTGAGGAGTTGGTTATAGAGAGCTGATTCTTATTGGCTGGCCTGCAGAGTAGCAAAAATCACTCTGCTGCCGATATGTAAGAGACTGACTACTGAGCATGTGTGACCACCAGCACTGGACACGTCAGGTGGATGTTCTGGTAAGGAAGCAAAAGAACAGAACGCCATGCGGCACCATAGCAAGAATATAACATTAAAGGAGTTTTGCATTGCCTCGATATTGATGACCTGCGGTATACTCAGGATATCAGTCTGACACATGGTACCCTACCAGTCAGCTGGTTTTTTTTTTCGGTTGGCACTGGACACCACACAGTGCGGAGCTGGAAGTGGAAAGCTCCATCCTCTGTGTAGTGGCCATGCTGATGTACTACAGCTCAGCTCCCATTCACTTCCTCTCATTATCATTGGCTTTGAACATGAGGCAAAACTGAAAATGTAATGAAATACATATGATAAGCTGTAGTGTAATAAGAACATCTAATACCCTCTAATAATAATAATAATATTAAGTGAAGTAAGTTATAGTTAGTAGAAAAGGGTCTCTAATTCATGTTTGGTGAATGCCAGATGGTTATGGGATACAGAACTATCAGATAAAGATATGGCTGGTGAGATCCCATTGAACATTGCTCATGTTATAAGCTCTAGTTTACGATCACCGTTAAAGGGGTTATCCGAGACTAAAAAAATGTCCCCCATATGCCTGGGCCCCTCACACTGAATATACTTACCTGGCTCCCGCTCCCTGTGCCTCCCTGTTTTCATCCGCACACTGGGAAAAGCAGCAGCGGCGGTGCATGGACCAGGAGCGGCACAGGGAGTGGGGAGCCAGGTAAGTATATTCAGTGTCAGGGGCCCGGCATATGAGGGGCATTTTTAGTCTCTGGTAACACCTTCAAAAGAATGCTGATGCGTAATAAAATTGACTGTATGCTTGTCAAGCAAATTCATGTATCTACTGTATATTATAGTAAAGAAGTGGAGACAGCACTCGGAATATAGTCAGGGTTGGACTGGCCCACCAGAGGATCCTCCAGTGGGCCCAGGCTCTGATGCAATAGTGGGCGCCAAAGGTCTATTTATGATTCAAAACCTATTAGATTTCCTCTGGTGGGGCCAAGGAACCCTAGTCCAACCAGATGCAGATTGGGAAGTTAAAGAGGCCCTGGAAAAAAAACTAAAAGTGGCTCTATGTAGTAGGTGGGTTCAAACTGTCAGAAGACAGGCCAAAACAAGTAGGCAGGGTTAACTGAAGTAGGCGGGGCCTGCAATACTGTAGTGCAGCGCAGAATACCGCCACAGCAGAACCAAATACCGCAGGACAGCACAAAATACTGCGGCCCTCATCACAGTTTTCAACTTTATCACCATCATGAGGACAGTAATGCAGTTGAGTTCAGGAGGTGCACCTGCAGCTGTTGAGCATCAGATTATTATGTATCTGGCCTGCGGCCATCAATCTGGCTTGAGTGGCCAACTGGGCATTGGCCGGCCGGGAAATTTCCCTGTAGGGTCTATGGCCAATCCGCCCCTGAGTCCAACGTTGGGTATAGTTATGCACTTATTGGTTCTTTGTTAGACATACCACCAAATTAAAAGACAGAAGCAACAAGGGTGATGTTTTTTTTCCCTGCAACTGCTTGAATTAGAATGATGATAATCCCCAAAGCAATGCTCCTGGCTTACAGTTTGGTAGGGAGTCTAATAATAAGGAAGCAGTACACTCCTGAGTGCTGTCTCCACTTCTTGAATATATTGTAAGGACCACTGGTAAAAGACTTCAATAGATCACAGACACGTGCTGTCAACCACCCTTTGGAGATGCCTGGTATCTATATTGCCATGGACTTTGTATATCGATAACCTTATGCTAAGTGAGGTCTATATGGGATCTGCCTTAGCTTTCCCTTTCAGTAAACATCATACAACAATAGATGTTACTCAACTTTACAAGAACATGTGAAACTATAATTATGGACAGTCTTACAGGAGAATTTCCAAATCTTGTTCTAACCTGAAGGACATTTGTACAATGCTGTATATTTTTCAGAAAGCCTCAGACACGACTTAGGGTTGTTGTTGGCTACTTCTTGATTCCTGCATAAATGGCATTATGCTGACCATGCAAGCAGGGCCGTCTTTAATATTGGTTGGACCCTGGGCAAGAATTTACTTGGGCCCCCTGGATCCCGCCCTCCCCACCCGCCCGCACTTTGCTGTACTTGCTATACAGCAGCACTTACCTGTCACGTCCAGGGCCTCCAGGTGATGTCTCCTCTCTGTCATCATCTTCTCTTTTATCATCTTCTCCACTCGGTCTGGACAACTTCTCTCAGCCGCCTCGTCTCTGCAGAGTGTGACACACAGACATCTTAGCTTCCTCACATTCTATCATTATCCCCCAACTGGAGTCCCCACAGTCTTATCCTGCTGCTTGCTGTGCCCCCCCTCCCCCCAGGAGTGTAGCTATAGGGGGTGCAGAGGTAGCAGTCGCTACTGGGCCCAGGAGCATGAAGGGGCCCAAGGACACTTGTGCCGCATAAGAAGACACACAAAGCACTGAGAGAAGGGGGGTCCAAGCTGAACTCTTGCACCGGAGCCCATGAGCCTTTAGTTACGCCCCCCTCCCCAATACCCCCAAATACTATCCTGAAGAAACATTACTGCCCCCATAGTAATAGTGCTCCTCATAGTCCCACCAATAGTAATTCCCTTCTAGAATGCCCTCATTAGTAACACTGCCCCAACCGTGATAATGCTCCTCAACAATGCCCCCATTATTAGAAGAGCCTTCCCATATTATTAATACCCTCACAGAGTCCCCAGTAGAAACAAGGCCCCCTATTGTTCCCCCAGTGGTAATAAAGCTCCCTACAGACCCCTCAGTAGTAATAAGGCCGCCATAGTGCACTTAGTAGAAATAAGGCGGATCTATAAGTCCCTCCTATAGAGCCCCCAGTAGTAATAAGCACACCTATAATGTCCCCTGGATCTGCAGTGCCCCCTGCAGTTATAATCCTCCCTACACCATACAGTCACATGTAAATAACATCACCTCCTCCCCAGCCGCCTTCAACGCACAATCCAATGTAAACATCACCCCCTAAGGCTACTTTCACACTTGCGTTCAGAGCGGATCCGTCTGGTGTCTGCACAGATGGATCCGCTCCTATAATGCAGACGATGGGATCCGTTCAGAACGGATCCGTCTGCATTATAGTTTAGAAAAAATTCTAAGTGTGGAAGTTGCTCAGACGGATCCGTCCAGACTTTACATTGAATACATTGAAAGTCAATGGGGGATGGATCCGTTTGAAAATTGAGCCATATTGTGTCAACTTCAAACGGATCCGTCCCCATTGACTTGCATTGTAAGTCTGGACGGATCCGTTTGCCTCCGCACGGCCAGGCGGACATCCGAACGCTGCAAGCAGTGTTCGGGTGTCCGCCTGCTGAGCGGAGCAAAGGACAGACGCTGCCAGACTGAGGCATTCTGAGCGGATCCGCATCCACTCAGAATGCATTAGGGCTGGACGGATCAGTTTGCCTCCACACGGCCAGGCGGACACCCGAACGCTACAAGCATCATTCAGGTGTCCGCCTGCTGAGCGGAGCGGAGGCTGAACGGTGCAAGACTGATGCAGTCTGAGCGGATCCGCATCCACTCAGAATGCATTAGGGCTGGACGGATCCGTTCGGGGCCACTTGTGAGAGCCTTCAAACCGAACTCACAAACGGAGCCCCGAACGCTAGTGTGAAAGTAGCCTAAGTCCCAATACGGATCCGTCCTGACTTACATTGAAAGTCAATGGGGGACGGATCCGCTTACAATTGCACCATTTTGTGTCAATGCAAAGGGATCCGTCCCCATTTACTTACATTGTAAGTCAGGACGGATCCGTTTGGCTCCGCAAGGCCATACGGACACAAAAACGCTGCTTGCAGCATTTTGGAGTCCGCCTCCAAAATGGAACGGAGGGCCGTACGGAGCTGAACGAATGCATTCTGAATGGATCCGCATCCATTCAGAATGCATTGGGGTTAAACTGATGCATTTGGGGCTGCTTGTGAGAGAACTGAAACGGATCTCACAAGCGGATCACCAAACGCAAGTGTGAACGTAGCCAAAACATTAAGTCCCATGTACATAAACATCATTCCCCCCCCCCATCCACTTTCCACATACAGTCCCATGTCAATAACATCCCTCCCTTCAGCCCTAACATACATCCCAGTTAAATAACTACAACTCCCAGCATTGCTCTGCCTCTCACTTCACTTACCTCTCCAGTCCTGATATACAGACATCAGCATTAGGCTCCTAGTACTCCTCTTCACTCCAGTCGAATCCTGCACTGGTCACATGATGGTGACATCATCCAGGTCATCCCATCACAGCCTGTTTTGCTGATCACATGACCTGTGATGTCACCAAAGGTCCTTCGCCTCTTCACAGTGTATTAGATTCAATTGTATTGCCGTTCTGTGTACGGCAATACAGTTGTATCTAGCAGGCAGGCAGGACATTCGGGGCCTGGGACAAAACATCCGGGGCCCAGGCCCTGAATGTTTTAACCTTGCGATGCCCACTAGTGAATGGGAGTCGGGAAACGGAGCTCTCATGGGCCCCCAGGAGCAACTGGGCCCGGGGCAGCTGCCCCTTTTGCCCTGCGGCAAAGACGGCCCTGCATGCAAGCTACCATGGTAATGTAAGATTCAGCATATAGAAGAAACCGCAGCACTCTCTTGTCTTCAATTCTGTGGAATTTATTTCACCAGCAAAAAATGCAACGTTTCGACCGTAATGGTCTTTCTCAAGCAATTGCTTGAGAAAGACCATTACGGTCGAAATGTCGCATTTTTTGCTGGTGAAATAAATTCCACAGAATTGAAGACAAGAGAGTGCTGCGGTTTCTTCTATATGACGCATCCAAGGGGGAACTTCTGACTGGCTTCCAACACGTCTGGCACCACCACAAGATAAGGCTTTAATTTTTCGTTGTGCTGCTTTACGAATTTTTTTTATGTAAGATTCAGGGTAGTTTTCAGTATTATATGTACTATGGCTCACCGATAGAGCTACCACACTGATATTTTCCAGTAGTGTTTCCACTTCATTAGATTTGGTGGGCAGGCTGCATTAGTGGTGGCCTAATCATTAAAGTCTTCTTAGTTGGATTTCTTAACCTGCACCAAAGGCATGAGAAATGAGAAGCTTCTGCTGCAGGTTGTGCATTATGAAGAGTAATGTCTCCCTGCCCTGCCATTGAAGTGGATTTTAGAAATCAACTGAAATATCATTAGCTGTGGAAATTCATGAGGTGCAGCCACCGTTCTGTCACCTCGCCGTCACTGGTGTCAGGACTGCGCGCTGACCTCCAAGATACAATAAATATGAAGTGCTGCTAATTGTGCTCTATTCACATATTCACCCAGCTATTTATGTTGTGGGGGCCACATTGGGCGCAGAGCTGGTATTCAGGAATCAGGTGGGCTCCGCTGCTATTGTGCGAAGACATTTATCACCTAATTAGTGGGGGATCAGCATCGTTTTTTCCAGTGTAGCTCAGTTAGGAAATGAAGCATGCGAACAATAGCCTCATTCACTAGCGGAGCTGAAAAATTGTCTAACTTAATAGTCTATTTATTATATTAATTCTCATAGCCTGATTAATATCTTCCATGTTGTCGCCTGCAATACAATTAAAACCTGTAAGAATGCAGCGGACTGATACTGGGGAGGAACTGGGGAAGAGAGGATATGCTGAGGCTGGAAGAAAAGATGTAACAAACCATTTATTGTGAATTTTGCCACGTAACGTCAATGCGGACGGACTTGGCTTTCTAGTGTTTGGGGATATCGCACAATGGAGAGAAACAAATAGATAGCATCCTTTTATATGCAGGTGCATTCCACATGCCAGTTTCTTGCTACAGTTGGCTCCAGTGCAGAGCTTGGCTAGGGACCCGGTACCCCATCAGAATCACAAAAAGGCCTCCTACTAAATTGTCAAATAAACTTACAGGTTCGGATAACACTTGCAGAGTAACACGGAGTATGTATGAATGAGCACGCGCTGTCATCCGCACATCGATGACTCTATAAAGGTTGAATGGGTTGTCTCCCTTTAAATTTGCATGGGGCCGTATGATGGTACTTTGAATTAGCACTGGTTGACTTGTATATCGTTGATCACTGCTTATTACTGGTCCAGCGTCAGTCCATGTAATAGGACTTTAGGGTTAAATGGGTTGTCTCATCTCGACCTAACTTAGAAACAGCATAGCTTGCTGTGCTACACTTTGTTCCTAGAATGTGGTTGAGTTGTGCAATTAGTCAGCATCATTATGATTTTCCCTATTAAAGCAAGGTTCACGGTTTGGTCTATTGCCAAAGTGAGTTCCATATGTTGCTTGAACTGTGCGAGGAAAAGATGCTTCTTGGGCTTTATTCATGCGGATGTAAGGAGATTTTCCAAGTTTCATTCATGCAGATATTTGATTATTGGTCTGTGCCTATAGTTGGAAAAGGGGTAAAGGCACTTGCCTGAGTTCCAATCAAGTATTCCCTATAGTATGTGGCCATTTTGTACTGTAGCCAGTGGCTGAAGTATCACATGGTATGTCTATACACAGGGCCGGCCATGGAACTTACAGTGGCCCTGGAAAGAAATTTTAAAAAGTGGCCCCATGTTGTAGGTGGCTCCAGATTGACAGAAGACGGGGCAACACAAGTAGGCAGAGACAACCGAAGTAGGCAGGATTCAAAATACCGTTTCCCCAGATCCAAATACCACAGTGGAGCACAAAATAAGGCTGCTGCAGTATTTAGCTGTATCACTGTCCTGAGGATGGCGATACAGTTGAATTCAGGAGGGAACCTGTGGCCGCCGACCAGGTGTATAAGTACCTGATGCATCTAGCATCAATCAGTTCATGATATACCCGGCTGGTGTCCATAAGGAGGGCTCAGGCGGCCCCCTGAGCATCGGCCTACTGAGAGATTTCCATGTAGGGTCTATGGTCAGTCCACTACTGTCTATAGAGAGACATGTGTCTGATGTATAAATCACTGAATATTCCAGACATATAGACAAAATTCAATGTGCCTAGCACCTAACCAATTTGTCTGCATAACACACCAAAGGAAGCACTGTCACCCCTATCACCCCTGACCTTCCTAGAAATTCAGTTCCAAAAAATGGAGATTTTTATAAAAATCATTCCTGGGTTAGCTATTGTGTTTGCATCTGCTCCTCTCCTGGTGCTATCCATGGTCCTAAGAATAAAGAGAGAGCTGGGAGTAGAAGCCACCGCCAGCTGATATAGGTGATACCTGCTGCATAGAGATGAATGGGCTGCTTCCTCCCAATCCTAATTACCAGCCGCTTATCCTGCATTGCTCTACCTGTGAAATCCTCTGCTGATTAACTTCTTTTGGCTGAATGACTTAACCAGTGAAAGGTTTAGCATTAATTCTGTGTGAAGTGGCGAAAGCGTCTGCAAAGAACAGGCTGCCATTGTTAGCCGGAGCCCACCTGCTGGGATAGAAATTCAACTCCCCGAGAGCTTCATCTAGAGTTGGAGGAAAAGTTCTACTACTTTTTCAATCTTGCTTGAATTGGCTCAGGCACATTTATTACAAGGGATAATTTTGTGTAATTAACTGTTCATCAAAGTCTTGTTAAATGAAATGGCAGAAATGTTATGTTTTCAGGCAGCCATCAAGGCACACTGGATGATTTCATACGGCAATATTGAAAATACACATTCATTCACAAATTTTACTATATGAGTGTGATAAAATGCAGGCCCTCACCTAGTTTCGCTGTCTGATACTCAAGTCCTAATAATAAAGGGATGATAAGTGAAAAAAAAATCCTTTCTTAATCCAATAATCTAAAAATTGTAATAGTCCGGCATTTGTTTCTAGCATGAAATTGCAGGATATTATTTAAAGGGGTTCTCAGGAAATTAAGAAAATTAAAATGCTTAAATATAATTTTATTATAAATATATTCCCAAATACCTGTCACAATTTATAATGTCTTGTTTTGTCTGGGGAGAAATCATTAAAAGAAATAAAATGGCAGCTGTCCTATTAGTACACACAAAACCTGTCCTAATCACACAATGGAACAAGTCACTTCAAAACATTGAGCTAAAAAGCTGCCTCATCCTCCTCTCGCTCTGCTTGTCAGGGATTATGATCCTGAATACAGATAATAAGATCTTCAGCTGATTCTCTGTAGGAATGGATTTCATGAGGAGACAAGTACAGAGAGGAGGTGGGGATGTGACTGATAAACAGCAGCACTTGTATGCAGTCTCCATCAACACAGTCTGTCCTGTCCATTCTCTCTATACTTCATGTCTCCTCATGAACTCCATTCCTACAGATATTCAGCTGAAGATCTTATCAGCTGTATTCAGGATCATAATCCCTGACATGCAGAGCAAAGAGGAGGATGAGGCAGCTCTTTAGCTCAGTATTGTGAAGTTACTTGTGCTGCTGTGTGATTAGGACAGGTTTTGTGTGTACTAATAGGACGGCAGTCATTTTATTTCTCCTAATGATTGCTCCCTAGACAAAACAAGCCATTATAACTAATGAAAGGTATTCAGGAATATATTTATAATGAAGTAATATTTAAGTATTTTAATTTTCTTAATTTCCTTGAGATAGGTCATAAATATCAGATCACTGGGAATCAGACACCCGCTACCCCCACTGATCAGCTGTTAACGGCAGCCGTGGTGCCGAAAACTATACTGTGTATGGAAAGTAATCTGTAGTGGTTGTTCCAGGGTACTGCAGCTCAGCTCCCATTCACTTTATAGATCTGTACACTTTTTAGTTTCTGGTACCATGGCTGCCTAAAAACACCTGATAGATGAGATTGCTGGGTGTCGAACCCCCACCAATCTCATACTGATGTCCTATCCTCAGGATAGGTCATCAATATCTGTAGCCGGACATCCTTTTTAATTATAAGACTTTTTATTAATTAGAAAAGATACTTTGAGGCTCTGTACCCATACAAGTAATGTTTTTATACTTTTCTATGATCTTTTACTAATCCAGGATATCAGATGTTTCATCACCCACCATGTCCAATTAATGCAGTCACCCATGGTCCAGTGGTTGGTAATGTCACATTTACAAAATATGTTGGGTGGAGGCAAAATTGGTAAATACAATGGTGGAGATTTAACAAGGGAATTTTTACAGTCAGCATTGTAATTTGCACCAAATTTATCACGTTGCATGATGTTTGATAAATCTGGTACATGTTAAATAATTTGTACCTGTACTTTAAAAAACCTTTTGACATATCATAGTGACATGTCATAGACCCCCCACCGATCGCTAGAACGAGGAGAGATAAATGCTCACACTCTCTCTCTTCACCGCAGGTGACATGCTCTCTATGCTGTCTTGAGACAGACACTTTCCTCTAGCTAGACGGCAATATTTCTGTAGATGGCGCTTAGATTCTCCCTCCAGCTGAAGCAGAATTTCAGTAAACCTCTGATTATCCATATTAATAACATTTTGATGACATCTGCACTATTCCGTCTGTTCGATATTAAGCCTTCACTCCAAAAAAAAAAAAAAGAAATTACATTTTTGCTCATTATCTTTAATTTTTCCTTGATCATCAAGATTCAAAACTTCATTAAAAATCTGACCCGCTCATTCCTGTTCCAGAGGAATCGATGCCTCCTAATTCTTGCTGGTCTCATGAAAACAGTTTGACTCTTGAGGGGATAAGTAATATTGTAGAGTCAGAGGCACCATGAACCTAATATAGAGAGTGAAAGGTGTTTTATGAGTTTTTTGTAGTGTTCATATACTGAAGGGGCCATAGCTCACCTTGTGTGGGCTCCTGGGAAATGGGAGATTGGATCAAGGCTGAGACAGAAAGATTTTCTGCATTTTCATCCTATTCAATAAACTGCTCTTTTTGAGGGCTTCATTCCTTTTGGAAACCCTTTACCTATTGTTCTTTAAACAAGTCAATGTGTTTAATTTTACACTATTTCCCAGTACTGACTAAATATTCCCCAATGGACTCCTGAGATTCTACTTTTTCCTTAAAATTGCAGACTTTTTGGCAGTTTTGGGTTATAAATGGACTGCATGCTGGCTTATTGGGTTTTCTGTGTTAGCAAGTGTACAAACGAAATTCCACAGTAAGGCAAAGATAGACGATGCAGTACACATCTGCTACTTCCAGCTAATTTATTGGGTTGTGTATTTAATGTCCATGGAGGACCCATTTTTTGACTTGTTGAACCTGCTCAACCAGCTCCTGGAGTGAAACCTAGGCTTCAGTTTTAGTTGGAGGTATGCTTTAAGGGGGTTGGCCCACAAACAACATTTGTCTCCTGTCAACAGGACAGGTGATAAAAATGATCATTGAGGGTCCAAAATCTAGGACCTCCATCAGTCATGAGAACAGAGGCCCCAGTGTCCCCTGTGTGAATGGACCAATAGTGCGCATGCGTGATCACCTCTCCATTTGCTATCTATGGGACAGATGAACATATCTAATCACTGCATACCACTATCTACATCAGTTCCATATGCTGTGAGAGACCAGGAGTTATTATGATTAGTAGGGATTCTAACAATCAGACTTCCCCAGCAACCATACGTTAATCACCTATTCTGTGGACAAGTGATAATAAATGTTTGTTTTCCAAGATTCTAATAATCATAACCTATCCTCCGGAAGGTCATCAATATCAGAACAGCAGCGGTCCAGCCCTCAGGACCTCCACCGATCACAGCTCACCAAGCACAATGCCATCCATTGGATAGCAGATGTGGTTGATATCGCAGCTCAGGACCATTCACTTGAATGTAAAGGAGAAGATGAGGGAAAAGTCCCAGGACCAGAGCTTTCCACAATAGGAGACTTTTTTTTAAAACAAGATGGCACAATAATTCCAATGACGCATTTCGGGGTAACAACTCCTTCTTTAAAAGTCTTTGATTATGAAAAGTGCCCATATACCTGGCGCAGATCTGACAAACCCATGTGATTCATTTAAGACCTTACATCAGGCCATGCAAAATTATGAGAAAAAGTTTAATTAAAGAAGATACTAATAATACCACTACCATCAAAAGAGACTGGACATAAGAATTACATGTTTATGGAGGAGGCAATGTGTTACCTGATCATGATGGATTGACTAGGCATCAACTGGTTTAGGGCAAAGACTGTAAGTGGAAGAACTGGGATAATGAACTGAACAAGAGCTATACATTGTAGACTCCGCATTTTGAACTTTTTGAAAACATCATTAACATTTAGTTACGTAAAAAAAAAAATCTGATATAATCACTTTTCTCCTTTCACATTCTTCAATGCAGTGTTTAAGAGGCGAGATCAAGTGTAGCATATTTCTATGTATCCTGCACACTGGAAGCTCACGGCACTTATAAAAGACAGAGATGGCAGAATTCTCTCCTCTCTCTGCATGGGTCCAAGTTAAAAGAATGCCAGCCAGCCAGCACTGAAAGGACTCCAAATTGTGATCGGACTGTGAGAATAATGGGATATCTCTGATCTCCAATTACCCTGGGAAGGCCTTCTCTTTTCTCCATGAGGCTGTAGCAGATAGGATAGGGAGGGCATACAGATACATACTCCATAGCTGCTAATGGCTTCATACCCAGCCTGGAGCAATAGCTATCTCCTTCTGTTTGTCGTTCTCTGAAAAAACATGTCAGCCTGTCCATTGCTGCGGTTTTGATCAAAGCTCTGTTAGACATGTTTGTTCGTGTCTGTATGAAATGAGGACGCTCTTCACTCCATGCTGACCCCCTTACAGCACCATTATAAAGTTTCTACAGTAAAGGCTATGCAACTGAGCTCTTGCAGTTTCCCATTCCCTGTATTTATTACTTACTTATTGTTTTAGGATTATGACTGATATTATACCTTATTCAGGACCCTCTCCTGGGAAACCATTATGACACCATAATAACTAGTGCTTGTTTCTTCTTCCTTGTAAAAGAGAAGGTCCTCATGAACGTAGGGAGTCCTTTAAATGGAGCACCTTCCATGGGACCCATGGCGGGCATATAGACATCTGTGAAATGTAGGCTCTTGATCTGATGTGTTTGTTCATGTAAATTTAGTTGTAAAATAAAGCCACACACAATGACTGATACAGTTCTAGAATCAGTTCAGTTACAAGGAACATTCTTTGGATCCTGGATCCTTTGGGTGAGAGTTATTAAACTGGTGTAAAGTAGAACATAGCAACCAATAAGATTCCACCTTTCATTTTTCACAGCTTCTTTGGAAAATGAACGGTGGAATCTGATTGGTTGCTATGAGCAACTAAGCCAGTTCTACTTTACACCAGTTTAATAAATCTCCCCCTTTGTGTTTTGCAGTATTTGCTTTATACATATCTCAGCCTTTTAAAAGGATTGTCCCATTACAACTTATTCCTTATCCACAGGTTAGGGATAAGTGTCAGATTGGCATGGGTCTGATCACTGGAACCCCTGCCAGTCACTGGAATGGAGGCATGTATTACCCCATTTAAATAGAACAGTGGGCAGGCATGTTTTCTGCTGCGCCATTCAGCTCTATGGGGTTGCCAGAGATAGCCCCATAGTGGAAAGATCAATGACTTTGCAACTCATCATCCCCAACATCAGAAAATGCTGCAAATCTACCGCTGCTCATAGTAGACACAGATTTCATTTTTAGAGGACTTCTCCAGTTTGCAGCAACATCCTATAAAATATTCATTTATGAAGGTAGCAGTAATTTTGTAATGTAATGTAATTTTTTTTACCTTTATTCCTCCTCCCATTCTGGGCCGTGGTCACATGACCCTGTCCATGCAGTTCTTTCTTATTTCCTGTGATGTTATGTCCATGGGTGTGTCAATGTTAGGGGGGTGTCTATGTAACTAGCTGGGTGGGAGGAGCTTTAAACTAGCTGGGTGTTAGGTCTGGTGCTGGAGCTGTGAAGGAGAAGTGCATCATGGGTTTGGTTGGATACAACAACAGGAAGTAGTACATAGAGGTTGGAAACAAACTAGAGTGAGAATGGGTCAGGTGAGTCCAAATTAAAGAAAAAAGATTTTGAGGAAGGTGTGCATGAGGTAAGCAACTATGTGAACACATCTGTAAAAAGCCATAGTAATCCCTTTAATATAGTCCGAGATGTGCCAAATTTACTACGAGATGTGCCCCTTGATAATTTGGTGCATTTTACTTCAATGAACTGGGCACTAATTAAGTAATCTCTCCTCATGAAGAATGTTCCATCATGTATCTTCCATAGGAGCCCAAAGCAATATGTCTCTGAGACTTGTGATGATTTTGATCATTCTTACACTCTACTCGTTCCCCTCGGATGGGTTTTCATTTTTCCTACAGTATTATATTATCTCACAATGACACAATATGCTGGATTTTGCTTAGCATGGTGAAAATATTAATCTACAACTCTGTGACTAACTGGATTTTTTTTATTCTTTAGTAAATACATCACAGATTTGTATCTAGTTGTGAATAATATTTTTTCTGATTGGTTACTAGGCTACATATATATAAAGTCAAACAAGTCTGATGTTACTCTCGACTTAATCTTACCAAATCCTGTGGAGAAAGCAGACCCGGTATGTATGTGTGGTAGGTTACAGGTGAAATGTGGGTCTGAGACTTAGACTAATCCCACCTCATATCAGAATGAACTTTATAAATAATTCTATCATCTTAGATTGTATGAGTTACAGCTTAGAGATTCCCGCCACGTACAGACTCAACGGTCTGGCTATTTGATGTTAAAATACAGTCATGTCTACACAGCGCACAACTGTCTTCTTTTCTTACACTTCTTTGTGTCTAGCTTAAATATTTAACCTGTTCCGTGTATAGAGCCCCTTATCATCCTGAAACCCTCTTACAAACTAAAAATGTAGCTTTTATTGGCAGTCCTTTGAGGAAACATCATCACCAGACATCAATGTAAAGCTTAGGATGTTCTACACACACATATTATTTAAGAAGACAATTCCCCTGCTGCTCAGTTGAGGAATCGCTCTTTTATTGTTATTATACATTTGTTTCCTCGGTTCAGCTTACATAATTATATGGACTAATGCCCCTCTGTTGTAGTCATCGAGGGCCCATGTCATCTCTGTGTCATTTCCTTCCTTCTACCATTCACTCACTGAAGGAGGGTGCTTGTCATCTCGTCCCTTAAATTACAATGGTAATTTGCATTTACACCGCTCCTTTCATTCAAGCAGGAGCGCAAAACAGTTTCCAATTACACTTCAGGTGTATACAAGCAGATACCGAGGCAGCGCCTAGAAGGGGCACTCGTATGCATGACAGCCTTCCATCGGGACTGAGACATTCATAATACTGCCAATATAATTTTCCAATTATATTCACAGAAGAAGAGATTCAGAGAAGTAAACAGATTTCTAGCGTCTCCTAAACTGTCGAGTGTAGGACACTTCCCTGCAGTGGGGATAAGGCAATATGTTCTCACTGTCATCATTGACATGGAGCATTTCTCCTCTTGGTTTTTCTATCGCTTACGAAGGAGATCCCTGAGCATAAATATCTTATATTTAGCAACCTGATATGTAAAGTAGAGTAGCGGTCGATCATTTACATTACAGTACTATTAAAAGGATCTAATCATTTAAAGGGGTTTTAAAAGGGGTTTTCCGAGATTATGCTATTCCGTCACCCAGGACCCACATTGACCAACTGTTTAAGGAGGCAGCACCGCCTCCTACAGCTAACCAAGCATAGCACCATCCATTGGTTAGCGACCATGCTTGGTATTGCAGTCTACAGTCAATCTCATGAATGGGACTAGGCTGCATCGGTGAATGTAACATCACTGGCCTAGGAAGAGGAAGAGGCACTCACTGCAGCGCCTCAGCCTCTTCAAACAGCTAATGGCAGGGTTGGCGGAAGTCAGATCCCCACCAGAGGATTGGTCATCAATATCAGAATCTCAGAAAACCCGTTTAACATTTGTGGGGCTAATTTACTAATGGGATTGCACTTAGACCTTGTTGTAAAATGCACCTAATGTGGCATAAAGTTTTAGAGATTTTGACTAAAGGTCCAGTTTGAGTCCTGAAATGCATCATTCACCACCTACTCTATGCAGGTTTGAAGTGCTTAAATAAACTCAGATTTCATGGCAAGTCATGGTTTTGGAAAACTTTTTGGACTGCACCAGGTTTTTGACCCATTTTTGAAAGAAATGTGCCAAAAAGTATATTCCACTGTGCCATACTTGTTATCTTTTGGTTTTCCAGCTTGATAGGAGGGAATGGAAGCAAATAGTGCACCAAAGTTCTGGTGTAAAGTAAGTCAACAGATGCTATAATGTTAGATAAAAATGTCGTTATGTCCAAATGTATCATACCACATGAGCCAATGTGATAAATCTTTAGACTTTCTTTTTACACTGTCTGCAGGATTAGTAAACCCCCCTACACTCACCTATGACAACCAGTTTTGGTCCATGTTTGTTCAGTTTCTGCAGAGTTTGCTTTGGTGATCTGCTTTGTTTGCTTTGGTGATCTTTGGGATGTGTCATCTGTACGTCAGGCACAATAGAGTTATCTGATGTATGTAGTTAAAATACGGCTCTATTTGCTTGGTGCATTTTGTGAAAAATCATGGCAAAGCTCCATTTTGACCGCACTGTTTCCAGTAGCAAAGGGCATGAAACGCAGCCAGCCAGAATCCTACTCCATACTCATGAGGGGCAAGCATCTCAAAACAGCTGTCTACGGGTGGAAATTTGACCTGGCTATTTTCCTTTGTCAAGTTCCAAAGCTTGTTAAAAAGTCAGACTTTGACTCATGGGAAGCCACTTCCACAAGGTGGGTGTCACGACAGAGGGTAGGGATAAGTGCAATACAATAATGAGGTCAAAACACAATCCGGAGTCAGAAGCCAAGAGGTCACAACAATTCCAGGGAGGTCACAAGGTCGAGGTCAAAAACAGAGCCGAGGTCCGAACACACACAGGCACAATACAAAATGCTGGTGAGGGTAGCAAGACCAATCACAGGCAACCTGTGGCGAGCAGGCTGCCTGTTTAAATAAATCTACAGGTGAGTCACGTGACGTTGAGCGCCGATTAATTAACATCTGTGCTCAGATCCCCTGCTGCTCGTTATTTAGAGGGTGGAGGATGGCGGCCACGCTGAGGAGGCGTGTGCGGCCGAGTACTCCCCGCCCCCTGGTCCTGATGGAGACGAGGACGCCGACCGCATCCTCGGTCCGCTGAATGCGCGGGATGCCGGCGGCACTGCGAATGAAGAGCGTGCCGCCGGCTTCCCGTGACAGTACCACCCCTTCTACGAGGGGCCACCGGACACATAATCACTGGAGTGGGTTTCTCCGGGTAAGCTAAATGAAACATTTTTACCAACCTCTTAGCATGCATCTTACTAGCTGGTATCCAAGACCTCTCCTCAGGACCATAACCCTTCCAGTGAAACAAATATTGCAACTAATTCCGGACCTTTCTCACATCAAGGATTCTAGAAATGTTGAATTCTAGTTGGCCAGCAACCTCCACTGGTGGCGGGGATTCCTGAGTAGGGGACGCAGGTGATACATACTTTTTGAGTAATGCTTTATGGAAAACATTATGGATACGAAAGGAGTCAGGTAACCATAACTTAAAAGACACAGGGTTAATGTTTTCAATGATTTCATACGGACCAATAAAGAGCGGTGCAAATTTACTTGAAGGTACCTTCAGAGACAAATTCCTGGTAGACAACCACACTTTATCTTCCAACCCAAAATCCACTCCTTGCGAGCGCCTCCTGTCAGCCTCAACTTTTTGAATCTCCTGAGCTTTTTTCAGGTCCAACTGAACCTAGGCCCAGATTGTGCACAGTTCTTTAACTTCTACATCAGCTTCAGTACCCTGCGAGGAGGACGGCGAAACTGAACTAAATCACGGATGGAAACCATGATTACAAAAGAAAGGAGACATAACAGTAGACGAATTAACCTGATTGTTAATGGCGAATTCCGCCACAGACAAGTATTCCACCCACTGATGTTGATTGTCGGAGACTTAACACCTCAAATATTGTTCTAGAGATTTATTCAAACGTTCAGTTTGACCGTTGGTTTCAGGGTGAAAAGCCGAAGAAAAAGACAAAGAGATATTAAACTTATGACAAAAAGCCCTCCAAATCCTTGAGACGAATTGAACGCCTCTATCTGAAACCACATTCTCTGGAATCCTGTGTAAGCGTACCACATGATCTACAAACAGGAAGGCCAAGGTCTTAGCATTGGGCAGTTTCGATAGAGGAATAAAATGCACCATCTTACTAAATCTGTCAACAACCACCCATACTGTCAACAGAAGCTGGTAGGTTGGTCATAAAATCCATGGAGATATGGGACCAAGGTCCACTCGGGATGGGCAACGTCGCAACTCACCCACTGGACGGGACCTAGGAATCTTGGACCTGGCAAAAACCTGGAGACGAGTTCCTTGGTGGCATTAATAACCGGATGTCCACTAAACACAGAATTATGGCACTCACCTAACAGTCGGAGACGTAAATGACCGGGGACAAATAATTTATCAGCAGGGGATTGTATCAGAGCCATGTGTTATCCTGCAGTTATTTTGGTCATCAGATCAGAGGAGACCGAAGCCACAATGACACCTGCTGGTAATATAGGTTCTGGTGGAGTATCAGGAGGTTGAAAAGCACAAAAACTCTGGGATAGGGCATCTGCCTTGATATTTTTACTTCCTGGCTTGAAAGTAATACAAAAGTTAAAATGTGTAAAGAATAATGCCCACCTAGCCTGTCTGGGATTCAAACGTTTAGCAGATTCCAAAAATAATAGATTCTTATGATCCGTAAGAACAGTAATGCGGTGTTGAGCCCCCTCCAAAAAATTATGCTATTCTTCAAAGGCCCAATTAATAGCAAGTAACTCTCAGTTTCCAATATAATAATTTCTCTCAGTGGAAGAAAACTTACCAGAAAAGAATGCACAGGGTCTCCGATTAGTAAGAGTTGATTACCCCTGAGAGAGTACTGCTCCTACCCCATCCTCAGGGGCATCGACCTCAACTACAAAAGGCCTCTCTTGGTCTGGTTGCACCAATATTGGGTCATTAACAAAACACCTCTTGAGTGTTTCGAAAGCTGTTATGGCCTCCGGTGACCAATTTCCATAGATCCGCCCCCTTTCTGGTTAGGTCGGTGAGAGGTTTGGCTATCACAGAATTTTCTTTTATACATTTTCGATAATAATTCGAAAAACCCAAAAAGCGTTGTAATGCTTTAAGGGAGGAGGGTCTTACCCATTCCAGAGAATAGCCTGCATCTTCCCTGGATCCATCTTAAAGGATTGAGGTGTGAGAATATATCCCAAAAACTGAATTTCCTGTACCCCAAATATACACACTTCACCTTTAGCTAATAGTTGGTTTTACTGAAGAACCTCCAGTACCTCTCTAATATGGTTAATGTGAGAATTACAGTCAGGTGAATAAATCAAAATATCATCCAAATCAACAATCATGAATTTCCCAATAAATTGTCTAAAAATATCATTGAAAAATTTTTGGAAAACCGCCAGGGAATTACTTAGACCAAATGGCTTCACTAAATATTCATAATGGCCCTCAGGGGTATTAAAGGCTGTTTTCCACTAATCACCCTCCTTAATTCGAATTAGATTATAGGCCCCCCTGAGAATGAGTTTGGTAAACCAGTGAGCCCCAATAACTTGATTGAACAGGTCAGGAATCAACGGCAAAGAATACTGATTTTTAATAGTAATTTTGTTTAACTCTCTGTAATCAATACAAGGTCTCAATCACCCATCTTTTTTTTTTCAACAAAGAAAAATCCTGCCCCCATAGGAGAAACTGAGGGGCTAATATGACCTTTTTTGCAAACTTTCTTTCAAATAATCTCTCATAGATTGTCGTTCAGGACTGGACAAATTATAAATACGACCCTTAGGCTATTTGGATCCTGGAATAAGATCTATGGTACAATCATATGGTCTATGAGGGGGAAAAAACTTAGCATCAGACATGGAAAAAACATCAGCAAAGTCACTGATCTATGGGGGAAGAGTTTTCGACTCAGTAGTGATTCCAGCCTGAATAACAGGTAGACAGTATGAATTACATTTTAGTCCCCATTTCTCTAATTCACCCATGGACCAGTTAATGACTGGGTTATGAATCTGGAGCCAAGGCATGCCCAAAACTACCCTCAGGGGTAAATTTTTTAGTATTAAAAAAATAAACAATTTCAGTATGAAGGGCCCACAGTCAAGGTTACTTCAGGAGTACAAAATTCCACAGTTCCGCCCACCAAATGAGTAGAGTCAATGGCAAGATGTCCGGCCGTGATGATCTTCGGGAGAGAGGAGTCTTAAGGCATTGTCTTACCCAGTGGTTAGATTCTCCGCAATAAAAGCAGGCACCCCTTAGATGTCTCTGATCCCTTCTGGTCATTCCGGATAATGGTTCTTCAGGATAATTCTCTACCTTCACTTCCATGGGTAAGGAGTCTGGCTTGACCACCACCTGTGGAAACGTCAGATGTTCTTGTTGTCTTTACTTAATACACCTGGTCCCCATGGAGACGAGGACGCCAACAGTGTCCTCGCTCCGCTGTATGTGCAGGATGTTGGTGGTTCTACGAATGAAGATTGCGCCGCCTCCTCCCCGTGACAGTATCTAGCGAGATGGTTTCCTTTCCCTGGGAGATACCTCTTTGCATACAGTAACAAACTGTAAACTTGTGAAGCCTAATACAACTTTTTATGTAGATAAAACCTCTATGTGACTTGGTGTTGAAAAGATTTGAATGTGTTCTACTACTAAATAATGCTAACCATAGGGCTCAGTAGGTACCATATAAAGGCTACCTTTTTATTGGAAATTGTTGCCAAAATGTTTACAAAATCCTTTGGGAAATTCAGATTGGTTGGAACAACTCTTGAATCCTGTACACATTTGTCTGCATTTGCATGCATCTTTTATATTATTGTTGGTTGGACATTTATAGCAGCACTTTGGCTCATTTATGGCTGTCCATTGTAAAAATAAAATAATAATGCCGTCTCAACCCTTCTTGCCTTACCCATTGTAAATGACAAGTGTTGCTCAGACTGACGACTGTGTGCAGGTTCTGCGGTGCCGTATACACTTCTTGTGTACACTCTGACTACATTTCTGCTCTCTATTTGCCCCTTGAGCAATTGAATGTAATGTTTTAACAACTGGAGCCCGGCCAGATCTGACAAATGCTAGAGCAGAAGAGACTGATAGAGATCTCTCATCGCTAGCAGGGTCATTTAGTCCAAAACAACTGTTTTGTCTGTATCGGTGGAAACATCCGCTCTCTCCTCTCTTCATCGAGCTCCTAACACTAATGTTTAACTTAAAAACTTAAGAGGCAATAAAACATCTTTAGACGTTTAGAGATAGGAGATTTCAAACACTCCACCGAGGCATGGAAATCCATTACAATGGGAGTTACTTATAGATATCAATGTAATACTATGTCTCCTCCATATGATGCTGTGCTCCTACCTAACTAATAGTATGTTAGATGAAATTTGACTGTAGACTGCAGCTGTCTCTTGTAATCAGAGGACCCTATCTCAGAATGGGGGGCCCTCTGAGGCTGGCTACATATCCCCCTCAAAAGTTTTAAATGAGGCACAGATGGGAGGGAGAAGGCTAATCTTCTGGAAAAGAGTTTAATTGTCTACCCACATTCGTAATTCTAGAAAACGCTTCAGCTCCTGTGTGTAATTACACTTTTCCATCTGTCTATCAGCCGAATCTCTGCGCTGCATTTCTCTCTTCCTCACAGCCGGGCAGGAGGGTGGGGGGGAGAGAATTGAGGATGGAAGAAGGAGAGGTGTTTTGGAGATTTAAGAATCTTTACGACATAGATCCTGGTTAAAAATAATACTCAGGGAAGACAAATCCTCCTCACAGGCCCACTCCAGCTCTATTAAAAAAGTCATGCAAGCTCTATGTTCTCCATTAGTGTGTCAGTGCAGGATATATACATGGAGCGTCTCCCTGTTGTTGCTTTTGCTGCCATATATATTGAATGTCTTCCCTGCAGCACACCGTCCCTTTATACTTTCATTTCCACCTTACTCCTTGTGATCCTTTTGTCTGCCCAGTCTTGGTGGATCATTTTTAACTGTATGCATATTGGAAATAAAAAGTTAAAGGGGGTTTCCCAGGAGTTCAAAATTGATGGCCTATCCTCAGTATATATCAGATTGGTGGGGGTCTGACTCTAGAAGAGGCTGCAGGGCTCCGGCCCTCTCATAGCCTACCAAGCATAGTGGCTGTGTTTGGTACTGCAGCCTAGGCCCATTCGGATGAATGGGACTAAGCTTTGCCTAGGCCATATGATGGCTAACCTCCAGCACTCTAGCTGTGGTGAAACTACAACCCCCAGCATGCTACATTGATTTCTATGGAGTTCTGAGACCAGCCAAGCAAGTGTGCATCTTTGGAGTTGTAGTTTTACCAAAGATGGAGTGCCGGAGGTTAGACCATGTAACCGATGAACATGACGTCACTAGCCTAGCAGAAGATGACCTCGCTCACTGGAGTGACGCAGTCTCTTCAAATAGCTGATAGGCGGGGTGAAGGGAGTAGGACCTCCACCGATCTGATATTGATGACCTATCACAATAGTTTACCCTAGGAAAACCCCTTTGATGATCATCGCTACTAGGTGACACTATTACATTGTGACGGTTTCAGCACTCTGGACAGCGCCTTTTTCCAGTTCAATCCCTTAGGCCTTATGCACACGAACGTATTTTGTTTCCATGTCTGTTTCGTTTGTTTTTTTTTACGAATAGAATGTGGACCAATTCATTTCAATGGGTCCGCAAAAAAATGTGGACAGCACACCGTGTGCTATCTGCATCTGTACGTCCGTTCCGCAGCCCCACAAAAAAGATAGAACATGTCCTATTCTTATCCGTTTTGCAGACAACGATCGAATAATGGATCATGATCATTGTTACAATGGATCTGCAAAAAAAACGGATGCAATACATATACGGACATGTGACTGTAGCCTTACAAAGCTGGGATCCAGTCATAATGTCAGACTGTATCCAATTTTTATGTCCATGCTACCAAATTATTATCAGAAGCCAGGCTCGGACTGGCCAACAGGGGTACAGGGGAATCCCCTGGTGGGCCCCTAGTCTCTGACCCCTGCACAAGTGGCACATAACACAGTAGACTTACTGTACTACATACATATATTCAATGTACAGCACCTCAACCAGCATATGTTATAAACAACTTGTTAGATTATTTATTATATTTTAATGTATCTGTGGGCCCCTAAAACAAATTTTACTGGTGGGCCCTAGGTACCCCAGTCCGACACTGCCAGAAGCATTCTTCACCGCAGGAAATTGTGTTTCTAGCAATTTCCCAATGTCTGTCCCAGAGATGGAGCCAGCAGCTGAGCTGTACTCATGTCACCACATCCGTCCGTGCCCCTGTATATGTGTGAGATTGTGAAACAGCTATTTCTGCATAATGTATGTACCTAAACTGTCATTTGGCATTCTGGGCACTAGAGGCCACTGTTTTGCAGCTAGAGCCAGCACACTCTGAGATTTGAATATGCAAAACTGATGATGACTCATGCTGATGACTCATGCTGCTGCCTGTGAGTGAACCAGGAAGTGTGTTGCTCTGGCATGGTGGAAGGATTGTGCTGTGAGGGACTGAATACGATTCCATCCTGGCTTGCAGATGTCTGGCAGTTAATGGACACTCACAAGAAGGAAAGTAGCTGTTATACCCTGACTGAATCCAGCTCTTCTGAAAGAGAGGTTGTCCCAGGAAGACCCGTTCAGTGTGTGGACAGAAGGCCTCATCATCAAGCAAGAGGTTGGTGGCCATCCTTGGTAGGCTGCATCCTCGGGCCCAGAACGGACGCAGGTCAGTACACCTAGTTACTGATTGTTATATTGTGTGGCGCCTGAAGATACAGAGACTAGCTTAGGCCTAGCATTAGTTAGTTAGTTAGTTAGGATTAGATCGTTTTGCTAGGCTGTACTGTACTGTACTGCAGCGCAGTTATTGACTTGCAGGCTCTGCTGCGTTTGCCATCGGCTGGGGGTGTCCTCTGTAGCGGCACAGCACGACTTGCAGGCTCTGCTGTGTCCGCCATCGGCTAGGCCTGTCCAGTGGGCAGGGACGTTGACTGTGAGTCCGGGGATATAGCGTTTTCTATGCATGTTTGTAATGTTCTTATGTTATTACTCGTTGTCTAAGTAAAGTTTCTGTTCTTGCATAGTAAGCTGGTGTCAGTGTCACTTTCCTTGTCTGTGACTTCGCTGTATTCTGGGGAGCGCACCCCGGTACACGGCTTACATATGTGTACGGCGCACTGGGTGTGATGTCACTTACGATGACATCATTCACAGCTGCATTGTGTGCATGAGGCCGGAAGCAAAAGTTGTTTTATAATTTCTTATTCACAAGTCACTTCATCTTATGAAAGCCGAATCACTATTTTAGCAGAAAACCCCTTTTACACCATGATAAGATTTCTTTTTCCGCTTTCCTATCACTTTAATGACTCGCGATCTGGAAACCTATTTGCCATAAAGAATGTTCCTATTTAATCAGTATAAATCATTTTGCTTCTAGTTTCACCTTCACGAAAAATCCCCAAATACATTAATCATCTGGCTCAGGACGACAAAATGTCCTTTCCACTTCATTTACATTTGAAACATTTTGAGCTGCTCTGTTGGAAAGGTAACCATATAATCTAAACTACAGAATAGATTAAAATAAGGCTTTTTACCTGGCAACATCTCCTCACGGAAACATAGCCATACAGTCTCACAGCTACATCCGTTTTCTGCTGCCCTCACCCCCTCCGCTATGGTCTCAGCTACACTTTATTGTCTGACCTTCTCACTATGGAGAAATTCCCTTTGTCGTATTGAAGTATTCAGTCCACATACAAAGTGCTCTGCTCTCATCTCCATCATTGTCGGTTTACCTTGCACTTACTATACCAATGTGTCTAACGTCATCCGTTTAACCAGGTGTGGCTGGGGCCGTTCTGCGGCGCCGAAATGGAGATGGAATATTTTTCTTTGTGTCCTGGAATGTGAAAGCGATGGGGCGTGTTTGAATTGCAGTTCCATAGCATTCCCTGCAATTATAGGTAATTTCAGCACTAGAATAAACGGACAGTGCACCTGGTCATATCTATAGCACTGATTGTCTCTCCCGCCCATCATGTCACTTTAACTATGGCAGGTTGCCATTAACACATCTGTGGCCTCTTATGATAGGGTGTATATGAAGCATTGGCTTTCAGAGCAATAGGTACACTGGGAGCATCTACTCTGTGAGGAGAAATGACCGTCCAAGTGTTTTAATGGGGGTAGCCCATCATTAATGTATAAAATGAAAATATATGACCAGCTCTAGGACCAGCCCTGTACCTAACATGGGCCCAGAGCTCTACCCATTCATTGATCCAATTGCCCTGCTAGATTTATTTCAAGCTGACAGCTCAGAAGGCGTGCCCTTTCTGCTGCAGATCCCTCCCCATCACGGCTCAGGGGAAGTGTATTTTCTGCCACAGCCGATGGCAGTTGAAAGATGGAACTGAGCATGTGCGTCCACCATAGTGAGGTGGACAGAGAAATTAGACAAAGAACAAACAGCAGGTGGTGCTATACAGACACATTTTATTGAATAGCTCAATGACTATACTAAAGTTTAAATTGAATGCAATTATAAAAGTAGTCAGGTTTGAAAACTGTAAATGTTTTTTTTTTGTGTGACAACCCCTTTAAGGGGGTGACAGAGTAATGTCCCATTTGTACGTAAATGTAGTAATGCATTTTTGCCCCAGTGACTGGTTTTATCATATAAAGACAGCCCCCAATGATCAACTGAATCTGGTGATCACTAATGTCTGTGTACCTGACTCCTCAGACCCCCCCCCCCCCCCCTCCATCTGTTTCCCCAAGGACAGTTAGATCTGGCCATTTGCCCACCATACAATAGAATGGGTGACCATGTCATACATAGTCAGCCCCAGTTTGTCATGACAAGAGACACTCTTGCATAGCAGCTCTCAGTTCTGTCTCAAAGAAATGGGGTCTATGACATCTGTATTCCCTAATAGAGTATGCCGACTTAAAGGGGAGCTGACAATCACTGTCACCTCACTCACCTGTGGCTGCTCCGTTCCCAGTCGCTTCTGGTCCCCGCAGGACAAATAAGCAACTAGTTCCTGTGACCGCTGGGGCCACTCTCAGGCTTCAGCTGTCACAGCGCCTTGAATGCTACAGTATATCACAGCAATCACAAACAGACACTCTACCTGCAATAGATTCAATCTACAGTACAATCTAAGAACATACAGATGTAGCAGGGGTAACACACACACTCTTAACTCAAATTTCTTAACAAAAGCCATTGAAAAGCAATTGCTTAACACATTTAGTTTAGATAACATGTCTCATAAAGCATGAGTGTTAACCCTGCTACATCCGTACTTCATTTACATTTAAAACTGTCCATTTATTGGTTAAAATGATGGACGCCAGAGTTGACAAGCACGTGCAATTTTCTGCAGCAATCAAGCGTACATTATGTGGACAGTTAACACAATGCGCAATGGAGTGGTGTGTACTCTGTAATCATACACGTTTTAAATAGGAACCCATTCTGGATCATGTTAAAACATCTTTAATTTTGTGGCCGACATATCTAATTATATTGAAATGACTTCTGTTCCATTGAAATGATATTCACGTTGCATCACACACGTTGCGTTAGTGGATTTCTTAGTCAACACGCAGCGCGAGAATTACGCAGATGCCGAGGCACTTATTTAATCATATTGATTTAATGTTACATGCCTATTGTGGGTAATTTGTGGTCACATTAATAATGTGAATCATTTTACGATTGCACTCTCTTATACTGCATGTGTCTCCGTCAGTTATGGATCAGATCATTTATGGTCCTGGATCTTAGGAGAACACAAACCCTACAAATAACAGAGACGATTGTAACGGGTTTATTTCTTAGTGGGCTTTGGATAATGAATGCAGCGTACCGTACATTAAAAACTACACCCAACACACGTGGCTGTGATAACTCCATTTCCTTGTGGATTTTATTTGCACTTTAAAGGAAACCTACAAGAAAGCTTATGTAAAAGGCCATTTAATGAACATTAAAAGTGGAAAAATTGTTTCGCTTGAAGTAATACACTAAAGCCTAAGCTTTGATTCGTGATCTCCTGCCAACGCCTCTTGCTCTGATGCTAACATGGTTATTTGAAGGTTGTATAAAAAAAATCTTGCTAAAAAGTTCCTGCGTCTTGTAAACGACAGTCAAGGACATCCAGCATGGCCAGGGACCCTTAATGATCCGGTATAGCGCACATACAGCGCTCTGCCTGATCGGTGAGAGACGTGCATCTGCACGCACATCTCTCTCTGCCGATCTGTGTGATCAGGGCAGCAGGAGAGCGCATGCGGAGGAAAGTCCTACACTGTACTGAAAGGAAATGAAGACTCCAAGTACAGCTTAAGGACCTTAGCTGATGTCATCAATGGGAGGAGCATAACCAGAACTATACAGCCAGCACTAGTGCACGGAAATGTGAGTTTTTATTAAAGACAAGTGTGTGTATGTGTGTAGCAGAGCTGCATGTGTGTACCAGAGCTGTATGTACATACCAAAACTGTATGGATGTATCAGTGCTGTATGAGTGTAACAGAATTGTATGTGTGTAGCAGAGCTGTGTGTGTGTGTGTGTGTAGCATAGCTGTATGTGTGTACCAGAGCTGAATGGGTGAAGCAGAGCTGTATGGGTGCATCAGGGCTGTATAGGTGGAGCAGAGCAGTTTGTACGTAACAGAACTGTATGTGTGTAGCAGAGCTGTATGGGTGAAGCAGAGCTGTATGGGTGTAGCAGAGCTGTATGTGTGTACCAGAGCTGTATGTGGGTGTAGAAGAGCTGCAAACTGTGTGTGTGTGTGTTGCAGACAAATACTTAAAAATAATCAGAACAAGAAGCATGGCAGGACACAACAGGGCAATGACAGGAGACACATCTATTTGAATAGGTACACATTTGCTGGTTGCTACAATTGTCAGCAGATGACACACTAAGGGTAATAGGAGCTGACTAACACTACCCCCCTACACTACACCCTAAAGTTACTGACCTTGACCCCTCGACTTCAGTAAACCACTGATACAACCATAATTCAAGTTACCATGTGGATACTACTATGGAGGGAGCTGTATTGTCTGAGAGAAGACTGGACATGGAGAGAGAAACATGAACAAGCAGTGTTGTCATGAGGTCACCAGACCACAGAAGTCCTAGGCGTTGATGGCACAGATAACGCTGCACAGAAGTACGTTTTAGAGAAGTTGTTTCACATGGTTGTCATAGAAGAGGTCTTCACTTTACTAGATCTCACTTTTTCAGTATTTTAAATATTACTCTTTAGAGATATCATCTTCAACAGTATTTTTTCGGTTTATTTAGAAGTTTTAGGTCACAGAACTTGGCAGATGCAACATTTGCCTTTATAATGTAGGACCTGAAATAATTGTCCTATATATCAAGAGATGCTATGAATAATCGATATGTTCTACTATAGCAACCCAAATTGTGTACTTTGTCTAAACACCAGCAAATCAATTATTTAGTTTTCCTTTGTGAAAGGGAATATTGATTCCATGTTCTGCATTCAAGCTTTTTGGTAAAGTGCTGTAAGATACATGGATATTGCTGTTTGAATGAAAATACAATCTGTGCATTGGAAGTAACAAGACAGCTCCCAGGATTCATATCATCGTATGCCTCCACAGCTAACGGGGCCATTACTCTGCCATCTCGTCCACCTGGGGAAATGTGGCTCACCTCGCCAGTGCCAGTTTAAAAAGGAACAAATTGGCACGGTGACAACCACTGGATTGTTCAACTATACGTCCCAAAAAGGGAAAAATGTATTTACAGATTTCTATGACAGTAAAATGAGCGTGATGGGTTTAATCTGCTATCCACGGGACATGACAGAAGCCAAATTATCAAACATTCTGGATTATGTAATAGTCATGATGAAGTCATTAAAACTGTTAGTTTAATAGTACAGACGATCTGGCGCTAGAGTTAGGAAATATTCAAAAATGTGTTTCCTAATGATTTGCCTTTGCTGCGCGGAAAGCATCTGTCAGTCTTTCCGAATCTTTCTGTTTCAGATTCCAACTCTTCGTTCTTTTGGAACCTGACTTAGGGCTACTTTCACACTTGCGGCAGAGTGATCCGGCAATCTGCATGCAAACGGACAGCATTGCAGTATTTTTAATGCCGGATCAGGCACTAATACATCTCGATGCAACTTCTGCGGTACTTCCTACGTCCAAAACGCCGTTCAGTGACTGAACTGAAGACCTTCTGATGCATCCTGAACGGATTTCTCTCCATTGAGAATGCATGGGGATAAAACTGATCAGTTCTTTTCCGGTATTGAGCCCCTAGGACGGAACTCTATGCCGGAAAAGAAAAACGCTAGTGTGAAAGTACCCTTAGGCCTCTTGCCAGCGAACACATGCGGGCTGCCATCTTTTTTCACAAGTCCGGCGAGGCACAGGTAAGTCCTTACCTGTGCCGCGAGCCAGTCTGAAACAAATGTGGTCACCGGGGGCAGGCAGTTCCTAGAACAGCCTGGTGAAGGCCCCCGGCGGCTGTTCTCGGAACTGCCTGATCCCGGTGACCGCATTTGTTTCAGACCGGCTCGCGGCACAGGCACAGGTAAGGGCTTACCTGTGCATCGCCGGACTTGTGAAAGTGCTGCCTAGTGCTGCGAGAACTCTAGAAGGGTCAAAACTGCAGACAGATGTCCTTTAACATTCACCTAGCGTCAGCTGCTGGGTGTAGCAACATAGCAGAGTCCAGATAGCGGAATAGTGGAGTTCAACAGGCCACTGGCAATACAACTGTGCAACTGTCTCACCCGCCTGTCAACCTCTTTGCCAGCAGAATGGCAGCACCTGGCAGAAGGTAAGTTTGTGACAGAATCATTGTGTAGCCTCACATGGTTAATGCATACCCTGCCATTTTATTCTCTCCTTCTGCTTACATCATCCTCATGTTATGTTATGTTACTAAGTCCTTGTATAGCGCTCTAGAGGAACTCAATCCGATCAAAGCGCTTGTCGACGGCTATATTGGTGGGCCCCTACGTCATCCTACACAAAAAGCCAGGTCTTAACCAACTTCCTAAATTCCAGGTAATTTGATGTTGTTCTAATGTGTTCTGGGAGGGAGTTCCAGATCATGTAAAGCCTATACTATAAAAAATAATCATAAATAATGTGAGTAAAAAAATAAAAAGTAAGCAATCCTGAAAAGCACAATTCAATGGTGATATTACACAGGACGAGAACGTCACTCATCTTACTTGGGTTGCAATAGACAACAATATAGTTGGCCGCCCATTACGCAATAGGGGGGTAATTAATAACGTGTTTTATTGTCCGTCCTGAGGCATAGATCTGCTACAGGTTTGACCAAATCTCAGGAAATATTTTATGGTCGCACTGCAGCTACCCAAGTACGGTATATTACTAAATCACTTTGAGAGGGAAGAAGCAAGATGTGAGCAGAAGAATGAGAATCGAAATCTTAAAGGGTTTGTCTAGAAGTAGAAGCCACACCCTGGCTATCCTGACAAGCGCCTTGGCCTCCTCACCGGATACCATGCCCAGTGCCATACACTGTTTAGTGGTTGTACTGGGTATTGCAGCCCAGACTCGTTCAATTAAATAAGTTGCAGACTTTCCATGTGACCAATGACTTGATGTCCTTGGCCAAGGAAGAGGACACAGTGCACAATGGTGGTTGGACCCCCAGTAATCTGATATTTATAACCTACCTGAGGTAGGTCATAAATATTTAACTCCAACAAAACCCCTTTAAAGTGCACGGACTATAGAACATGCAAGTTCTGAATATCCGATTGCCCATAAATCTGAATATTTTGAAGATCACTTGATAATATACAAGACAATCAGTGAGCAGTCCAGTGAACATCAAGGTGTCTCTTCAATAGCCAAGTAAAGTTTTTGGTCCTTCCCACAAGTTTAACTGGATTTCCTTGATGTTTGCTTGCAGCCGTGAATCTTGTTCTGGCAGCAGCGGTCGGGTTGAGCACATGATTTATGGGGAAGTCATTTGTCATTTGAGCTGCTTATGATCTTGTTCTTTATTGGTGGTGCTTAACGTGCCTGTCTGTGTCAGCACAGTTACTGGGGATGTGTGATGCTTTCTAATTAGACTTTGGAAGATAAAAGATCCCATTTCAAAGCCACTCTGTACCACTGTGCCTGCCAATCCCACCTTAGGGACAGTGTGTCTAGGCATCTACTGTTAACCCTCTCAGCGTCACTGCTGTGCACTGTACGTTCATGTATCCAGGATCTTGGGAAAAGCTCATTATGTTATTGACCTTATTGTATTGTAAGATCATGGTGCGTAATTCACATGAATACCCAACCAGTGGCACTTGAATTGGGAATCATACGGGCTGTTAGGTTGAGTTTACAGTAGACATAGAGGATATCTGCTGCATACAGATGTTGCTGTTCACATCCCGTGAAAATTCACTGCGACAGAACAGAATAGGTATGCCGTGGAAGGAAATATATGCAGCAGGCCCAGAAAACCTCTAAGTGTGAGTGGAGTTTCGAAAACCTTACTCACATATATGCTACTGGACTGTTGGGGATTTTCGGTGCAGAATCCAAGGCCAAAATTGAACAAGAAATTCACCACATCTGAATGTTGCCCTATAAGCCTCCTAGGGTGGCATGGTCTCTTTTGGGCATGTCATGTTTTTTGTGTGTATTTTGCATTATAACAAGGTTTCAATAGAAGTAAATGGTGGTTTGATAACCATTTTGCCTAAAAGGGGTATTACCATCTAAGACAATGGGGGCATATCGCTAGGAATGAGGTCCTGAGGAGTAAGGAGTTATGAATGAGGTCATCTTTAACCCCTTCCCGACATGCCTCGTACATGTACGGCAGATGTCAGGTATTTAAAGATGGCGCCCACTCTGGAGCGGAGCTAGCGCCATAGTTACTGGGTGCGGGCTGTCCACAATCTGCGGTAATGCCATTCGCGGACATTTCAAATGTGACTACAGAATCGGAGAGGAAGAAAACCTGGACGCATGCACTTCGTTGGCCGGAACGCCTCCCCTGGGTGGAGATCGGGGAACGCGTTCCCTGTAAATAATGAGCCAGAACCTGTGTTAGGCTACTAGGCTTATTACTTGTATATTACAATTAAAACCAGCAGGTGGCAGTAGTGAATTGTAATATAGTAATTAGTGTTGAGCTAATTGGGTTCGGATTGCTCTATCCAAACTCGATTCATTTGAAAACTTTGTTTACAATATCTCCAACGTAGTATGCTAAAATGTACGGGCTCTGCTGAGGCCTTGAAATTTTTGCTGAAAATAATGTGAGGCTCGCTTCGTCTCGTATCTATGACGTTACACTTTGGTTATGGGCATAAATTACTGTTTCAAATTCTGAAGCTGAACTCGGCTTCGTTAATGAGATTTCGAAAAAACTGTAATTTATATAATTTATATGCTCATAACTGAAGTGTAACGTCATAGACACGAGCTGAAGCAAGTGTTATTTGCAGCAAGATCTTTAAGGCATCATCGGAGCCCATATATTTTAGCGCGCCGTGGAGAAGATATTATAAATGAAGCTGTTTTGGACAGAGCAATCCGAACCCAATTTGCTCAATCCTAATAGTGATCTATGTATAGGGTAATGGAGAAAATTCCATTACTCTATGCAAAATGCAATCTAATGATTACATGTTGAAGTCCACTTGGGGACCTTAAAAAATAAAAAAATAAAAATATTCTCATTACCCCCCTTTCCCAGAAATAAAAATAAAAATACATAAACAATAAAAAAAAATATACTATTAAAATATATACGGTGAATGGCTTAATTGGGGAAAAAAAAAATGGTTGATATACGTCATACAATCCCCAAATGGTATTAACAAAATGTACAGATTGTCCTACAAAAATCACATCTCTGTAAACATAACTATAAAAAAGTTATGGGGGGGGGGTCAGAATTTGGCGATAAAATGAAAAATTTTTTTTTCAGTATCAAAACAATAGAAAAACTATACAAGTATGGTATCGCCGTAATTATACTGACCTGGAGAATGAACAGCACAAGTAACTTTTATTGCATAGTGAACGCCGTAAAAACTAAACCTGTAAAACAATGGCGGAATTGCAGTTTTGTTTCAATTTCCACTCCATTTGGAATTTTTTCCCGCTTCCCATTACATGGCAATATTAAATGGTGCCATTAGAAAGTACAATTTGCTCTGCAATAAGCAAGTCCTCATGTGGCTATGTGAACCAAAAAATAAAAATGCTATGGCTCCAGGAAGGCAGGGAGTGAAAAGTGAAAACACAAAAGGGTTAAAGACCAAATTTAAAAACACAAATAAATCCTAAACTTAATGCTTAGGAAATCATTGGTTAACAGATATGTTCTCAGGACTGACACAACCACCAGATAAAACTGGAGCAAACATATTATAATTTTACAGGTATCACCCTACATATCAGGGAAACAATGGAATAGAAGCTATGGTCTGAGCGCTGTCCTTACCTATTCTAGGCCAGAAACAAAAAGGACATTTAGTTATTGGGAAATGAAGAGTTAATGAAGCATAAAATCCCTGCAGAAATCTGTCGGAAAGTGTTTTATTATAGTGTTTAGAGTGTGGGCTTCCTATACTCAGGCGCACAGTGGATCCCCTGCGGCGACATCTCTGTGTGAATACAGAGCGAGACAGAAAATAAGGAAGAGGAGATTGGGTTTGCCAATTATTTCACCATTTAGTGCATCCTCACACAGGATCCGAGCAGCTACAAAACAGAGCTGCGACGGAGGCAAGGCTCTGCATTTCAGGGCGATTACTGAGCTATAATGTCTCCTGTCCCATTCCTCTTCGGTCTGCTTCCTGCGGACAAGGGGGACACTATCCCATTCACCTGTATGTCAGCTCCACATCTTTCTCCTGTAGAGACTATCAATTGCTAATTCTGGATCTAGGGGGCATGCTGGGATAAAGTTTTCACAGGCACATCATGCATTAGGCCATGTACAAGTCAACCTGTCAGTACCAGAAAGAGTTAAAACGTTATATATATATATATATATATATATATATATATATAAAATCGGTACCAGAAAGAATATAGAACAGTGATGGCGAACCTATGGCACGGGTGCCAGAGGCGGCACTCAGAGCCCTCTCTGTGGGCACCCGCACTCTGGAAAAAGTCTATGGTGTACAAAATGCCTTAGACTTTTCCTGCCATTCATCAGCGCAGGCGCACTATGAACAGCACAGGCAGCGCACTGAATGTAGGCAGGCTATTATAGCTAAATCATAAAGTACATAGAGGATATACTATATTGGACTGTAGTATTCAGGTTAAATTGCTTTGTTGGTACTTTGCAATAAAGAAGTGGGTTTTGGGTTGCAGTTTGGGCACCCGGCCTTTAAAAGGTTCGCCATCACTGATATGGAATGTTATATATATACTGTGTGTGTGTATATATATATGTCTAGGAGGTAGTGTTTTTTTTTTTTTTTTACTAAATCCTTGGCAACTCCTTTAAACCTTTCAGGATCAAGCCCTTCAGATGCATGAAATACACAGATGCCTGAATTTTCACAGCAAAATCTCACCTTTTGGAATGACGAGTCCTAGTGATTGATTTTTTTGTTCATACTTTAATTAATGTTTCCCTTTTTTGAGTCACAGGTGGGGCGTTATTGCAGAAGCAAGACCTGTATCTTTTCATTTTTTTTTTTTTTTAAATTGGGGAGAATATAAAAAAATAACATGACAAATAGAATTTTCCTTCAGACTATGAACATCTTGAGAATTTTTTTGTATCATTGCATTTTACACATTTTGGGCTAAAAATCATGTTTTCAATTGGCCTTTATTAAAGTTTTCAGTAGTTTTTGTTCTGCAGCCTTCTTTTTCAGTGAATCTACTGCTGTCAGGGAGCTTCGATGTGTAGCCCTTATCTGTGAACTCCTCACAGCTCATAAAAAAAACTCATTCAAGCCATATTCTTATCAGTTTGATGAGATTGTAACTACAATGAGTGTTTATGAGTCATCAGGAGTTCAGACATAAGGGCTACATGTCATGCTACTGTATCAGAGCAATGCCCTGATGGATTGCAGTCCAATTAAAATAAAAATATATATATATTTGTAACCCAAAACGGGAACAATATAATGGTAAAATAAAAATTCCCACCCCTATATGTTCACAACCATGACAGTTTGTAGAACAACATAATTCTCTCCTTTTCATGTTGTTAGTGCTACAAATATAATTGTGGCTTTTGGGAGTTTACCATAATGTGACAAAGTGGTAATGCTGCGTACCATCCGCAGGAGACAACGCCCGATTACCATCAGAGACCACAGGATTATGATATACGAAGATTTCTCTGCTGAAGTAGCAAGGAAACGCAAGGCATTCAGCCCTATATGCACCAAGCTATATCACAATAATATCCGTTTCCAGCTTATCTTCCCAGCCATACTCAAAATACACCACGCCCAGGGAGGCACTTTCACCTCTAACTCCCCTAAAGCGGCAGAAGAGGCCTTAAACATTGCCCCTGAACTGGCACGCCTTCCCCTGGGAGATCCCCATCACGCTCACAAAGAAAAAACAACAGTCGCCAACAGAGAGGTCGCTCGATGAGATGATCTGAGGGCAGTTCCAAAAGTATCAGAAGAAGGGACTCAGAGTAGCTAGTCAGGTTTTCTAGTCGCTGATTTTTTTGTCCTCTAAAAAGGTCTAGGAAATGCATGCTCGCAAGAAGACGCAATGCTAGAAACTGCGTCAAGCAGTGGACTATTAAGTCTTCAGAATAGGTTGTATTCTATTTTCAGGGATAGATAACTTACAAGATCTGAGCCATGAGGTTTAGCTAAACAGTCTACTACTCAGTGGTGTAGCAGGGAGCTCACTATGGTAGAAACAAGAGAAGTCCTTAACTAAACACAGGGAAGATAAATAACACTTTGTCTTCAATAATATCGGGCATATCCTGAGCTTTAAGTTAGCTATTGTTTATGTGGTTATCTGTTCCCCCCCTCTCCCCCCCCCCCACATCCTCACCCCTCTCTCCCTTCTATGCTTCTTTCTTTTCTGCCTTCTGTTCTTTTTTGTTTTTTGAGGACACGCGACATCCCAGATCTAAATGCAGATAATTTTGCGGAATGTAAAGGGCAAGGCATTCCCCACAAAAACGCTCAAAATTGTTGAGGCATCTAAAACGCCTGAGGCCTGATATGGTCCTCATGCAGGAAACCCACCTGGAGGATAGGGACTTCTTCCGATTGCGGAAGTTCTGGGTTTGTCGTGTTTATGGTTCCTCAGCAAAAGATCATAAAGCGGGGGTGATAACTCTACTTCATAAAAAATTTCCAGGAAAGGTACTTACCGAGACACATGATGAGGATGGCCCCCAATTGAGATAACAAATCCTTCTACCTCCAACTGTAGAATCAGCTACATTTAGATGAGTCCTCTAATAGGATTGTAGGTGACCTTAACACAGTAGCCTCTGTTCAGATGAATCGTCGGAGAGCGGATGGTAAAGTAGGCAGCCGAAAAATCACAGACACAGTCTTACTTCCTTTTATGACTGGTATGCATGATATATGGAGCTAATTACACCCAGATGACAGGGAGTACACACACTTTTCCCATGCATATCAGGCATGGTTTCACATAGACTACATTCTCACTAGTGCAAATATAACAAGCTGGATCTCTATTGCAGAGATTCACGAGTTAGGTATAAATGATCACTCACCCATCTCTATTTGCTTGCAGAATGCCCACCCAAGAGGCTCGGACTTTATATGGCGCTTTCCTTCATTCCTGGCCAAAGACAACAATTTTAAACAAACTCTACAAGGTTGGTGGTTGGAGTTACGAGATGATAACCCCCTGGGCGTTTCAGATGTTTCGACCCATTGGGAAACAGCAAAAGCTGTACTAAGGGGGAGGATAATAGGTTATATCAGCAATTTATGCAAAACAGTCTCCCAACAGTTCCTAGCAGTTAGCACGGAGCTAAGGAAAGCCTATACTAACTTTCTATGGTCGGCCACCACTAGTAACAAAAAAGCTTGGCTCGCAGCCAGAAGTGATTAAGAGTGGTGGATTGATAGGACGGAAACCATTCACAGAACGGCATATCTGGCAGATCTGTTCCGCTTTGGAAATATGCTAACAAACTTAGCCAGGGGCGGATTGATCCCTACAATAATCACTTCCCTTAAGGACAACAGAGAAGCTACCCAGACTAACCCTAAGATTATTAACAAAATCTTGAGGGAATATTATGCTAAGTTTTACAAAGACACACCAGGCAATGGCGAGGCAGGCATCAAGTTCCTATCATCCATTAAGCTACCAACTCTAAACAAACAATAATAAGAAAACCTGCATTCAAAAATCACAGAGGAGGAGATTATAAATACAGTCAAATTACTTCACAATAATAGGGCACCGTGCCCAAATTGGTTTACGGGGGAGTTTTACAAAATGCTACAGGCCCAGATAACCCCTACTCTGGTTGATTATTATAATCATCTACTACAATCAGGAAGGTTTCCCAACCACATGAATGTAGCTTACATAACATTGATATTGAAACCACACAAGGACCCACAGGATCCTAGCTCCTACCGCCCAATCTCGTTAATTAATCAGGACATAAAGATTCTTACAAAGATTTTAGACTGGTTGGGAGCTTTGATGCCAACATTAGTGGGCCGTTCACAGGTAGGATTTATAAAAGGTAGGTCGGTAGTCGCCAACATCAGAAAGGATTTGGCCACCTTGGACTGGTTCAGGCATCGCCCCTGGCTAGATACGGCCCCCATAATGCTGGCCTTAGATGCGGAAAAAGCTTTTGATAATGTCCGATAGGACTGGCTGGGGGCGGTGCTGGACAGGTTTCAGGTTTTGGGTGATTTTCACACCTACCTAAGGGGGCTTTATACAAACCCAAAGGCAAGAGTACATACTGGCGGCTTTCTATCCCCTACTTTTCCTCTACAAAAGGGCACTAGGCAGGGTTGTCCTTTATCCCCGTTGCTGTTTGACTTAGCTTTATAACCCTTGGCCAGGCTCCTGGAAGACTCAGAACTGTATTTGAGCATTAAGGTGGACAAGAAAGAGGTCAAACTAGCGTTATATGCTGATGACCTGTTAATATTCATGTCTAATCGCCAGCAACATTTGGGCTCATTGATGGATTGGCTCAAACATTTTGGCTCCCTCTCAGGGTATAACTAACTCCACTAAGAGTGAAATCTTGGAATTGAATACTAAAAATCCCCCTCACTTGTGGCGGACTAATGGGTTTGCCCCTACTTCAGTCAACCAACACATAATGTACCTAGGGCTGAAAATTGGCAAATTACCTGACTCACTGTACAACCTAAACTATCCACCACTCATAGGAAAGATAGTAGCTCAGCTAAAGAAATGGAACACACTTCCCTTGTTTTTTTTAGACACTTGATCAAAATGGTGAGTTTCTCCAAATTATTATATCCTCTCCAAACTCTCCCAATCCTGCTAAAACATGTAGATGTCAACACTTTACTTGGTCAGGCAAGTGCCTCCGGATATCCTTGCAGAAATTGATGTTATAGAAGCTGGAAGGTGGTGTGAAGTTCCCAAATATAAGAGGATACAATCTTACTTGTCTTATGAGACACATATTTGACTGGCTACACAACACAGATCACTTCTCTAACAGAGATCTGGAGCTAAATTTAGTAGAACCCTCGGGCCTGGTGTCTTTTCTACACTCTAATTTAGCTGCGCTCCCCCCAAAGGTAAAGAATTCAGTGTTAATAAGAGACATGGTAGTGGCTTGGAAAGTAATCAGGAAAACTTTTGGTCTACCCCACTCAATGTCCAAAATGATGCAGCTATGGAGCCATCCAGAGTTTCCTCAAGGGAAACATGTGAGATTCTCTGGAGATTGGGTCTCTAGGGGGATAACTAAGCCGGAACATCTGATGCACATGGGGGAGAAATGGTTGTCTCCCAGGGAATTGAAGGAAAGATATAATCTCCCAGACTCTTATTTCTTACATACCATGCAAGTACTAGGATTTGGCAAACACAAGGTTCGAGACCTATTGAAGGAAGCAACCACAAATTCCTTCGATGATATAATAGGAAACTCTCCACGATTGGTGTCGCTCTCTGATCTTTACAGAGCCATGTCCGGAAATTTCATGAGAGCGGTGCCATCCAAACTCTTCAGTAAATGGGAACATATAACAATGGATACTGAGATCGGGCACAAAATCCTGGAGGGGTGGACAAAGGTTCGCCAATGCGTCATAAACGAGAAATGGCGAGAATCTTTCTTCAAAATGATGCATAACACCATTTATGGTTTTAACCTTCCAGCCTTTCCCAAGTTCCCGGATCGCATCCCCCATTGTCCTAAATTCAACAAACCGGCCACGGATTTTTGGCACGGCATGTGGTCATGTGCTCAGGTTTCAAAATTCTGTGAAAATCTGATTATGTATGTTAAAACGCACTGGTCAATTGCTCTCTCCGTTGAACTGCAGACATTGCTGTTCCATTATATTCGTCTACCATTGAACCAACCCACATGCTCGACAATTGTTCCTCTTTTTCTCCACTCAGTATTGCTGGTAGCCAAGAGAATCCTTTTATACCAGTGGCTTTCCAGTTCCATGCCAGATATGTCTGCAGTGGCTTTGGAACTGAAATTACTGTTGAGACATGATAGGATTGAGGCTGAAAGACATAAAGAAAGCTCTGGTACCAATTTTTTTCGAAAAAGGAAGACTTTCCTCATTACACATTTTAGTCCCTGCGAAATATCGAAGTTGGTCAAGCCGTTCCAATACACCTCCTGGTGGTATTTCACTTCCTCTCTAAAAGGCACCCTAGGTGCTCTCCAAATGTAACTTTTCTCTCTCTCTCCCCTTCCCTAAATTTTCCTCTCTCCTCCCTTTTCTTCCAATTGTTTTTAAACATTATGATATTGTGGTATGGAATGTATTCCTCGTCAGTGATATCAGGACTTGTTGAAATGTCAGCTTTTATGTATGTAACACCTCTGTCTCTATCATGAATTGTTTTCAATAAAAAAGAAAAAAAACAGACATGTCAGGAATGATAACTCAAAGGAATGCTACAACACAAATGCCTTTGAGGTACATTTATTAGTCCCTTAACCTGATTTTCAATAATAAAAAAAAAAAGTCTCCTGGGGCCTGCGATTGTATAGTGGAATAGATTCCCGTCTAATTATGATTTACCCTCATTATTAGCTGCATTCACCCTTCCTTCGTATCTCGTCTCCCGACCTCTCTTCTTCCTATCTGGCTTGATTTGAGTTTCACTGTTCCCTTTCTTCTTTTGTTGCTTTCATCATCAGAACTATTTGTGAGTGATCCCTCCTAACCAATCATATAAAGATGTTATGGAATAAAATCTGCCTGCTCAGCTCCCCTTTCATCCAGATAAAGCCGTCCATTGTGAAATTATACCGGAGTCGGCTGTTTTATTAAAGCCACTAATGGAGAATATTGTCATAGGTAAAGAACAAACGATGTGACGCCGCGCATTACACGGATGCTGCTTTGGAACGAACGTATGTTAAGTTGTACAGACATCAACAGTGTATTCCAATGAAATTTACATCTGTGCCCTCTGATAATCTGCCAGATTTACGTAGAGGCATGTCTGCTATAGAGATCACTAAACTCAAGGAGTGAAGCATTTAAAAAGGATAAATCAAAATAGGTCTACAACATTTACTTGAAAAAATCCCAGCCGCTCTAGAGGCAGCGGCAGATGTGTGTTAGATTACGTTCACACTTTATTTCTCCATTAAAGGGGTTGTCTACTTTGATATTGATGGCCTACCCTCAGAATAGATCATCAATATCAGGTCGGCAGGGGTCCGACTCCCAGCACTTCTGCTGATCAGCCACGGCGCTAGGGTGTGCGCTGCAGATCCTTGCTAGACCAGTGAGCTCCCATTCATAGGTCACATGACCTAGGCGCCACTCAGTCCCATTCAGGTTAATGGGGCTGAGCTGCAATAGCAAGCACAGCTGCTATACAATGGACAGCACTGTGCTTGGTGAGCTGCGAGGGGGCCACAGCGCTCACTGGAATTGTGATCTGATATTGATAACCTATCTTTTATTAGTGGGCTCTTCTGGGTTGATGATACTTGCTGCTCACCCTCCACTCACATCATGCAGTCTCACACACACATATTGAGAGTGCAGCTGCACCCGTCTGGCATTGACTTCTATGTACTGTCTGGATTTATGGGAGAACATTTACAGAGAACCTTCAGGATGCTGGAAGATGGGGAAGGTGGCACATTCCCCACTGAGATATATTTCAAGTTTTTACTATAGTCAAAGATTTACTATAATGGGATCCGTCAAATACTGCTGCACACAGAGGGATTTCTCCACCGGAAAGCTGGCACTCACGCCGGAAACCTGCCGCAAATCTAGTAGATCCCATTATAGTGAATGGGGAATCGGATCTGGCAAGCCTTGGCGGAGTCCAGATATGGAAATTCCAGTAGTCTGCTTCTCTGCCGGAACAGACTATTGCAATGCCACAACACAGATGTGGACGTAGCCGTACCATGATAAAATCCAACTCTCCTATTAATTAAGCAAGAAATCATCATAAGCACATATCTAAGATGCCTCCTTTTTAAATGGCAGTTGGTCCAAAGATTAACTGACCACAATGAAATTTGCCTCTCTAACCCCTCTCCATCAATTGTTATCAATAAAGACCATGTCAGGCCATAGTCAACCACGTAGCTGACCAAGTAATGCATGCACAGGCTTAGTCCACCACAGTAGGAGCCACTCTTACGTGGAACCTTCTGTCTGGGCTAATAGAAAGGGGTCCCCCTCCATGATTTCCATATGGACTAATGGGGCATATGGACTGGTGCTGTGCTTATCAGACAAACATTTTTAATTAACCAGCCGTTAATATCAGTAATCACACTTTAAAGGAATACGCCGTGTGTATTAGAAACTGGGATAATTGTTAAAGGGTTTTGTCACATTTCTAAGCTAACTGTATACACATGATAGGGTGTAAGAGTCTGATCAGTGGGGGCCCTACTGCCGAGACCCACACCAAGAGTGAGGGTCTTGTGTCTCCTTGAATCGAGTGGTGGTGATGTGCACAGTCGCCCTACTCAATCGGGTACATAACAATCAGATACTCTCAGTATTACTAATATTGGGAGCATCAGGTACTTATGCACCTGGCTAGAGCCCCAGGTATCCTTCTATATCCAACTGTATCGTCATCCTCACAGTTGAATACTGCAGCGAGGACAGCAGTATTTTTTGCTGCACTGTGATATCTGGTTCTGCTGGGGCAGTATTTAGTGCTGCACTGTGATATCTGGTTCTGCTGGGGCGGTATTTTGTGCTGCACTATTGTACTGCTACTGTAACTACTTTTCTTACCACCACCTACTTATGTTGGCTCTGCCTTCTGCCAATTTGGACCCAGCTAAAACTTGGGGCCACTTCTAGTTGTTTTTTTTTTCAGGGCCACTTTAAGTTCCTAGTCCGTCCCTGTTTATTACCACAAGGGGTACACTGACTTAAGGTTCAAGCCATCCCTCTCCTACATCGGTCAGGCAGCAAATACTGCACTCTATTATAAGGGTCAGCTCCAAAATGCGGCTTCATTTTGATTTGACCTTCTTTTAATCTGGATGGACCCTTTTTGACTCCTTCTCTATAAACGCCTGTGATCACCACAGTTTCATCTATAGGTAGTTTTATTGCTTTATTGTGTTTGGTTTTACATATATAAAACTCTGTTTTAGAGGCTATTAGTGGTATTGTGTCACTTTCTAAGCTGCAGTCCTTTTACCAGTGAACTTTTACAACTTCTGTCAGAGAAATGAATGGCTCGGATCCCATAACTGCATTTTTTTTTTCAGCTGAGCCCAAATCTGTTGTCGTCTTGCAGCTGGGATTTCTTAGTAAATAAGCCCAAAAGAACACTATGAAAGGAGGGAGGAGGGGCTGAGGCGCGGAGCGTGATTTGATACAAATTGCTTGAGATGGGGAAGGAAATGTTTCTACAGATGAGACAGGGAGGGTGGGCAGATGGGACCCCTGAGGGAACTGCTCCCTGTCACTGAAGATGAGGCAGTGTTTATCTACTCCAGCCATGGCGGACACACAGCACATGAGACCAGAGATCCAGGACAGACGATGCTCTATTTTCTATTCTCAGCTCCTGTCCTTGGTCCCCTCTTGTAGTACTCACCAAAGGACAGTAGAGGGCACATATCTGTCACGGGCGAAAGACCAAGTAATGGATGCAAAATGAAGTCTAAAGTCCTGTATGCCATTAGAGGCACACAAATAGCTATATCTAGTGTAATATATACCTGGAACAATCCACAAATGTCATTCTGATTCAATTAGATTGAAACCACTTAGACCTCATAATAATAATACATCTTATTTTTTTATCATAAAAAGGTCAAAAATAGCTGCTACAAGTCAACTGTCTCGCATTTTAATAACAGAACGCAGCCCCATACTTTTACAAATAAAAGGGGGAGATTTATCACACTGGTGTACAGTAGAAATTGCTTTGTTGCCCATAGCAACCAATTCGATTGCACCTTTCATTTTTTACAGGTCCTTTGGAAAATGAAAGGTGGAATCTTATTGGTTGCTAGGGGCAACTAGGCCAGCTCTACTTTACACCAGTTTGACAAATCTCCCCCACAGTGCTGGGTGCCGGATTATCAAATGATTTGGATTGTCAGTCACAGTAAAACATGCATATTGAGGCCGCTTTCACACAGTGCTCGTTCAGTGTTAGATCAGTGTTTTCCATCAGTGACTGTGAGCCGAAACCAGAAGCAGCGCCTACACAGAGAAAAGGTATAATGGATAGATTTGCGTCTAGTCTGTGTTTTTGACCAACATGCTGATGGAAATCACTGACCAAACACTGAGGCCTCATTCACATTTCTAATATTTTTACAACCAACGGTCAGCACACATACCCATTGATTTTCATGTATTTGTTCACATATCAGTAATTTTAACTCACCATTGGTCAGTGGAAAAATCACGGAGACGCGCACTACTTTGGTCCATGATGCAGATCAAAAATGCCCATTGAAGTCTTCAGGTTTTTGAAAAATCACGGACACAACAAGGACGGCATCAATGTTCTGCTAGTGTTTCACACCCCTTTGGTAGGTGATACTCAGGAAATTAAATTTCATGCTAGCAGTGTCTGTGGAACACGGATGGCACACGGAGGGCAAAAACCAGACACACGGACCTCTTCACGGATGAAACATGCACAGATTTTCCATGGGCACAGAAATGTGAACGAGGCCTGAGAGTCTCAAAACGGCTTATTTCCATCTTCAGATTTTGGTCTTATTACATTTCAGATTATTTTGTCGACCTGACGACAGATTCTGGACTACCAGAATGTCTAGACCATGGGTCAGCAACCTTCGGCACTCCAGATGTTGTGAAACTACAATTCCCAACATGCTCCATAGTTCTGAGAAGAGCGGAGCAATCATACATGCTGGAGCATTCACAACAGCTGGAGTGCCACAGGTTGTCTACCCCTGGTCTAGACCATGGTTTCTCAATCTGTGGTATGTGGACCCCTTGTTCTGCACACCACATCTCGCATGCTATGTCCATTACCACGCTTTTCTATAGACATTACCCGACCGTCCTTCCTTTCAAACCCCCCCCCCAGCAGCTGGAGGGGAGCAGGCTGTACTGTGTACTGTGCAGACTTTGGAAGCGGAGAGTATTTCTTAGCACCAATGTGAAGTTATCAAGGCGATATGGATAGCAGAAGACATGACATGCCTGATGTATAGGTTAGGACAGCTCGATGCTGAGAATGCCAGAGTGTATTAATCTCCCGGTGGTGCGATTGAACTCAAGACAGACTTAACATCAGCAAGGAGAGATCACAGATATGATGGCTCTGGCAGAGGGAGCTATCAGCTGAGATCAGAACGGAAAACAAGGAGGTCGTTTCAGCGCCTGGTGCATCATTAGAATGACTGGTTGCTCGAGGCAGGGATGAAATTTTTCATGAGACAAGCCAAAGGCTCTCCTGGGAAAGTTCTAATGTCCACATTCTTTTACATAGATTATTTGTAGCCTGCCAATAAGTGGACAGAGGATCGGCGCTCGCTATATCTATCTGTCTAGTAGTAAACTGCGCCTTGCAATCCAGCCCCCGGCTTTGCCCACAATCTACAAATGCACAGTCCAGACAGAGGAAGCTTCTTATACCTGAGCTCCAACATGTCACTGTGGTGTATAGAAATGAGGGCAGGCTAAGGGAGGATTTACAGCTGAAAAATCTGATTTAACTTCTCTCCATCCCTCTCACCACAAAGGCAGACCTCCCATGTGTCCCATTTTGGAGGGACAGTCCCTTTTTTTTTACACAAGTCATGACCGTCAAATTGGGTGCATCACATACAGGCGATAGCAAACACAATACTTATTAGACATATTCAGTTTTTTTACGGCACCTCTCCATGGCAAAATAGTTTTTAGCAACAGACCAGGTAGATCTGGAAACTATTTCCGACCAAACCAGTGAAACGCCATTAACTAAGGCACACCATCTGGCTAAATCTGTTTTTATGGTGTGTATAAATTGGACATTCTTCTGAGAGCCCAGGTCATTCCCCCCGACATGTACAATGAGAATGAAGGGAGAAGTACAAAGATTCTGTATGTGGGTTACTTCTGGGTAAATCTGGGACCAACGGAGTCCCCTGATGCCCCTCCATCTCACTTGTACTTGAGACAGAGGGAATCCAAAGTTGCGGCCGTAAGGCCACACAGCTGCTCGCTTGCTGGCCCAGTACATGAAAGGATGTCCCACGAACCACACCAGAACCAGCAGTGTTCCTAAAATTACAAAAGGTTGGGACGAACATCGGATTTGTATCGGTTAAATTTCCAACCACCAACATTTTTTTTTTAATCTCTATTTCAGACAAACCATATAGAAGAGCCGCGGTGGCAGCTCCTATCCGAAAAGAATGTGTAGTGAAAAGGCATTTTTACAGCCCTGCCCAGGTAAAACAGGCTGCCAGAATGCGGCGGAATTGATTTAAGAAAAGAGCTGAGGTGTCCCGGTGAATAAATAGTGAGCCTTTTGTTGGGAGTCTGATACTTAGATATTGACAGAGGTTGTAAACAGGGCAGCAACTGCCTCCAATAGCGTATAACGGGACCATACGGCCATTTCCCTGCTGATCCGCTTTGGATTTCGGCAGCCAAACAAGTATGGAATCAGAAAATAGGAGGATATCATCTTTTTGTAAACCGCCTTGCAAAGCAGTCCGTTGTGATATTAAGTCGCTAATGCGAAAATCCCCCAAAAAACAAAAGGGTAAATGCAGAACAAAAAAGGAGTGTTTCGGAAGAATCAGCACACACACCAATTGGTCTGCGTTTGTCTGTTTTTGTGCAGGAGGATTTTTTTCCAGCCCTGAACAATTTTCTTAACCAAGAAATGGGAATGTACTCCCTCCCATTCCATTAACTGACACAGATAGGCTAGTGTGGGTAGAGTCTTAGCGGCTAGAGGCTCCTTGAGACTGCATGGCCTTCAATAGACCTAGAGTGGTGATGACTCTGATATGATGATCCCGTATTCCCTGTTCCTTGTATGCAACATCGAGCCATCGAAGCTAGGTACTGTAATAGGATCGGAAGGTGGTAGGAGCTATAGATTGCTTCACCAGGTTCAACAATTCTCTGAAACGATGTTCCAAAAGCAGGGTGGCACTGTAGTCTGCAGAGCCATACTGTGAAACTTGGTCATCTGGAAGCGGGACAGAGAGTCTGCTAAATCATTGCGTACCCCTGGAACATGTTTTACCTTAAACTAGGGATTTAGCTCTAGGCAACGAAGGATAAAATGGCACAGTAGGGCGAGGACTGGGAGAGAGGATGAGGTAGACCTATTCAGGACATATACCACGCTAATATTGTCTGTCTAGAATACTATGTGTCTTTTTCTCATCTCCTGCAACTATGGGATAGAGCTCTAGACATGTCAGATTACGGGGCAATAGTAACCCTTCCCAAGACAGGCCATGTTGTAGCAAACCATTTACCCTGAAAGTAGCCCCCCATGCCTGTGCTGCCCGCTGCGACTGTAAAGAGTTCTAAATGGGTATTTGGGATCTCAGGCTCCTGCCAGCAAGAGGTGCCAGTAAATTCTGACAGAAAGGAGTGCCCCACTGAAAGGTCCTGCTTAATAGATTTTGTAATCCTTATAAAATCGTGCAGCTGCTTTACGCCCTTAGTAGCGATGGACAGCCTGCAACAAAATGCTGTGCCCATAGGAAGCACCCTGCTGGCAAATGTGAATGGAATATCATCCTATCTACATCGATTTCGATGCCTAAGAATATACGGACAGTTAGTGGACCCTTTTATCTCACCGATATGGACCCCAAAATAATTGAGCAAGCGACGGAAAGTGTTTAAAAATTTAACGTTACCTCCTGACTCCTCAGAGACAACCCATTGTAAGAAAGAGCTAAATATTACAAAGTAGCAACAGGATATGTAGCCTCCTATTTGTAAGCTTATATCATAGTAGTAGTGTCCCTGGAAAAACAGCGTAGGAGGTGGAAGCATTCATGGTGAACCGCCAAGAGACGGAAAGTCAACTCAACGATGGATTTTTCCATCAATGTTCCTTGACCAGCTTGCCTCGATATGTGTAGTGCCCTATCAAAGGCGTAATGAACTTTAGACTCAACTGATTGATTTCCGATTGCAATAAAAAAAAAAATTGCAACCACCTCTGGATGATCTTTGGTTGAATTCACATTGTCAGCAAAAGATGGGTCAGCGCTGTGAGTGAAGGGGGTCCAAAACCCGGATGTAAAGCCGTTACACAATACGGCTGCTTCCCTAGTTTTAGGATAATGGGCGAGTCTCAGTTCCAATCCTTAGGCAGTTCACTGGCGTGCTCCCTACGAGAGGGAGGAGGAGCCACCGATTTTGCTATGGCCAGCTTTGCATTCTCAAAGCCCCACACTGCTAGGTGTGATCCCCCGCAGTGGGAAGATTCGTGTCTAAAGTGGCAGGGGGTGTACTATCTTGGGATTGGCTCTGCAGGCTGATGCTCCGCTGTGTGCACCGGCCCTCCCTGGAAAGGTGTGAGATGCAGGATGACTAGGAGTCATTACCAGAAGCCACAGGTTGACGTCCTGGCTATCCCAAGTTAAATCATGTCACGCTACCGTGACCAGCGGAACTGCTTGTCATATCTAGCCCAACATGAACAACCGTCCACCTTGTAAGCTCCCAGATCATGTCAGGTAAGAAAACAATGGGGGGGGGGGGGGGGGGGCAATTCTGGGAAAAACTTATAGAAGCCTTGAGCCAATTCCCGATGGTTTGGGGGATTAGCTTAGACTTATCTACCTCCGAGTCACCTGGACGTTTAAATGGTTTATCCAGATTCTCTGTCTGGTGGGACTAAAGAATAAACATCTACATACTGTTAGGCCAAGATTTTTTCTTTTACTTCGTCAGCCAGCTCAGCGGCAACACCGAACAAGCAGGGGCCCCCGAAATAGCGGAAGACCGGCTCTCGCTGTCTGCCAACTGTTCGGGCACCTGGGTAGCAAAAGAACAGTTGGAATTACCAGAAGGGGAAGGGGGATGTGCTGTACATTAGCTGGAGAGGCAGAAAACTTTCCTAAAATAAGTGCTTTTCTAATGTTCTGTGTACTATCGGTAACCGCCCCCTCCACGCTGAGTCCCAGTTGCACTCACCTAATGAACACTCTGGTCCGTGATCTACTTTTGGGCAAATACCAGCTGAACTGGAGTCGCGATGTCTGTGATGTCCCTCGTCGTGGCAGAGAGATTCTTGGGAAGGCTCCAGCGAATGAGCGGAAGCCGGCGTGAAGCGGAACGGTGAGCAGGTAAAGCATTGTTGTGGAGGCTGGACAATGGTGAGTAGAGATGAGGTTGAGGCCTAGGGGATCTGGAGTGGTGGGGAGCAGAGGAGCGACAGTGGGAGCTATCTGCGGTTGATCGTCTTGCTTATGATACAGGTGCAGGGATGGGGGTTATGAAGGTGTAGCTGCAAGGCTCACAGACTCAGGGGACATACTGTTAACAGTGCTGAGATGGGCTTACATGGGGATCAGTATACAGAGGGGACTAGTGATATGCGTTACAACTGTCAGCTCACTTCTGTCCTTAGGATGGGACTTCCTATAGAAGAGGCTTTGTAAATTGCTGCTGCCTCAGACCTATTGCTGGCAGTGCCAGGGTTAATGAGGACAGGACTGTGCAGGAGTGGGGGGTAGCTCCTGGATGCAGCGGCTGGCTGGTGAGCGGCCCTGCACTTCTGAACCCTGGGCACAGAAGGAGAGCTCTGGAAACATGGCAAGAGGCAGGGGGCTGTGATGGAGGATGATTGATGTGAGGAGCGGGCTCTGTCTGCTGGGCTCTGTAAGGGCTCATGCACACAACAGTATGGCCTTTTCAGTGTTTTGCGGCCCGTTTTTTATGGATCCGTTGTTCCGTTTTTTGCTTCCGTTTCCTTTCCGTTCCGTTTTTCCATATGCCATATACAGTATACAGTAATTACATAGAAAAAATTGGGCTGGATTTAACATTTTCAATAGATAGTTCAGCAAAAACGGAACGGATACGGAAGACATACGGATGCATTTCCGTATGTGTTCCGTTTTTTTTTGCGGACCCATTGACTTGAATGGAGACAAGCACTGTGATTTGTGGACAAGAATAGGACATACGGAAATACTGAAATGGAATGCACATGGAGACACTTCATTTTTTTGGGCTGAACCATTGAAATGAATGGTTTAGTATATGTAGCGCATACTGAACTAAAAAAACGGCCAGTATACCGAACGCAAAATACTGTCATGTGCATGAGCCCTAAGTGTGAGGAATGTCAGCAACTACTCCAAAACTCCCACCATCCCGTAAAGACTGGTTTGGGGGGGTTACTACGCCTGATGGGGAGGGGAGGAGGAGAAGTGCTCCTGTGTCTGCCTGTCTCTTCTAGAAGGCTTCTTGCCTCTTGACCGCTGAGCCCTGTTTACCTCAAGCGTTGAGATGAACGAGAGCATCTGGACCTTGCTGGTGACACAGGTGGTGGGGATGATGCAGGGAGTGCAGAGGGTCCCATGTCTTCATGATTCTTGTCACCTTGAAACTGAAGCTGCAATGCACTTTGTGCTGAAGAACTAACACTGAAGGTAGGAGCTAACCCCTGCCTCCCAAGAGGGCTGACCAATAAGGAGAGGGAAATCAAAACTAGGTTTTGACTGGAATATGTGACCCAGACATGACCCCTGCCTTGCTGGATGCTAGGGCTAGTCATGACCTCCATGGCCTCAATACAGAGACCCCGAAAGTCACTGGGTCCCTCTTTGTTCCATAAATGTCCCTCTTTTTGATCTGAGGTACAGATTTTCATTATTGCATTTGCAATATTGATCCAGAAAGTGTTTGGTTGTCTCCCTTAAACATATTAGAGCCCTCCTTTCATTATTTGATGCAATTCAAATTTTAACATTTTCTATATTCAGATAATTGTTGCACATTTCGTACAAGAAAACTATTGAAGTGTACAGATATGCAAGAAAAAAGGATCTTTCACACAATGAACCATAAGTGTTCCTCTTTGAACGTCCAAAAAGTTGGGAGGTATATTACTAAGGCCTCTTTCACACTACCGTTTATTTTTTCCGTTTACGGGCTGTTTTTTGCGTTCCGTATACGGTCTGTATATGGAACCATTCATTTCAATGATTCTGAAAAAAAAAACGGAAATCACGTTTCATGGCTCTATTCAAGTCAATGGGTCTGCAAAAAAACGGAACACATACGAAAATGCATCCGTATATGTCTTCCGTATCCTTTCAGTTTTTGCGGAACTATCTATTGAAAATGTTATGCCCAGCCCAATTTTTTCTATGTAATTACTGTATACTGTATATGCCATATTGAAAAAACGGAATGGAAAAATGGAACGGAAATGGAAACACAACAGAAACAAAAAACTGAACAACGGATCCATGAAAAACGGACCGTAAAACACAGAAAAAGCCATACGGTCGTGTGAAAGAGGCCTAAGAAGCAGTATAAGGGCTTGTTCACACGACCGTATGGCCTTTTCTGTGTTTTGCAGCCCGTTTTTCCCGGATTCGTTTTTCAGTGTTTTTTTTTGCGTAATACCTTTTTTACGTAATACCTTCATAAATTTATTAAATGTTTTTTTACAGTACAAATAAATTTATATAGTTATGAATTTATGAAGTATGAAGCAATAACTTCGGCTCATCGGAGCCAATACATTCTAATACTGTACCGAGCTCCTGCTCCGTACAGTATTGGAACAAAGTTTTATGTGAATCCACTTTGGATGTTTCATCCGAAGCTGATTCGCTTATCCCTAGTTGTGGGTAGATGTGTAATCACATCAGTTTACTATTGATTAGCGGGCCCCCAACTTTCTTGTTAGGGATGACGTATTGAGTGACGCTGCGATATAATGCCATTATCAAGTACGTTTTTAGCTCTGGATTAGCATTCCTTACTGAAGCATTTACTAAAGTTTATTATGTTTAGGAGATTTAGAGGATGGATCCTTCACATACTAGTTTTTTTGATAATTAACTATACTGCTCCACTGAATATGTTGACCCCATCTAAAGATAAAACCTATGTCTGACCTTTCTGCTAAACATAATGCTGCAAGTCTGCATAGCACGTAATGCGCAGGATGACCTGTCATGAGACTCTCTTGATGCACTTTAGGCTGGGTTCACACTTGAGCGTTGCGCAAACGCGCGTTTGTGTGATTCACTACAGTGTCCTATGGCCACAAACGCCCCAAAAGTCGCTCATGTACTTTTTGGAGCGTCGGGCGTTTTACAGCGCGATCGTACGCGCTGTAAAACGCCCAAGTGTGAACCATTCCCATAGGGAATCATTGGTTTCTCCTTGTTGAGCGTTTTACAGCGCGTAGGAACGCGCTGTAAAACGCTCAGGTGTGAACCCAGCCTGAGAGAAGACGGTGATTAGCATTAATCTGCTAGAGGCTTTATTAATTAAGCCCCGGTATTAGAGACCAGGGACTGAATACACCACAGTGAATGGGAACTTCCTGCCCTTGTCGACACACACGGCTATTTAGTGCAATAACTTTTGCAGATTGATTTTATAGAAAACATTTCTATATTCTAATTGGAATATAGTTTGTATCCTGTCGATATGCCCAGCCTCGGCCAGTCAAAAGGAAAAGTGGATTGATCTTCATATAAAAATTTGTTACAAAGCAGGAATAAAGTGCGGTGTTACAGGACCCAATAAATGCATAATTCCAAAATGTAACCATCTGTGTGTTTTGGCTCAGAGAGAGAGATCCCATATGGTAATATGGACAGTTGTCTTAGGGCTCATGCACACGAGCATACCAGCTCAGTGCCCATATTGCGGGGCCTAAGGCTTCTTTCACACTGGCATTCTGGATGTGTCACGTGTGCATTGCAAGAAAACCGCGCGAGTAGGCACGCAATTGCAGTCAGTTTTGACTGCGATTGCGTTCCGATGTTCAGTTTTTTCCGCGCGAGTGCAATGCGTTTTGCACGCGCCTGAGAAAAAACTGAATGTGGTACCCAGACCCGAACCCGGACTTCTTCACTGAAGTTCGGGTTTGGGTTAGGTGTTCTATTCATTTTATTATTTTCCCTTATAACATGGTTATAAGGGAAAATAATAGCATTCTTAATACAGAATGCTTACTAAAATGTGGATTAAGGGGTTCAAAAATTAAAAAATGAACTCACCTTATCCACTTGTTTGCGCAGCCGGCATCGTCTTCTTTCTTCGTCTTTCAGGACCTGCCAAAGGACCTTTGATGACGTAATGGCGCTCACCACGTGGTGAGCGTGGTGATGTCAGTGCAGGTCCTGCTGAATGAAGATAGAAGATTCATTTGATTCAGGTCTCTCTTTATTTCTGTCAATTTTAGATGAGCGTGTCCAGTGCAGAAAACTTTCTCGTAATGGACAGATCTCTTTTCACAGGACGGATTTATAATGCTGTGTGCCTCTCATCTCGATTGCACAACCCACAATCAAAAGATATTAAACAGTGAGGGTCTGTAAAAGAATCCCAAAAAGAATCACAGAAAAATTCAACTTCTTTCGAATTCAAACTTTCTAGAAAATGATCAAAGTGATCAAATTCCCAAAGTTTAAAATTGATCCGCTCATCTCTATGGTGCAACCCTTTTTTTTGGTTGTATCACAGGACCCTAAAAAATGCTCAGTGGTCTACCTGTATTTTGTTGGGCAAACAACTATAGTAATTTAACATGAATATCGAGATTATTAAAGGGGTTTTCTGAGATTTTAATACTGTTGAACTAGCCTCTGGATATACCCCTTTTTTCTTCTATCCTCTGGATAGGTCATCAGTATCTGATCTGTGGACGTCTAACAACCGGGACCTCTGCTAATCAGCTGTTTAAGAAGCCATCGGCGCTCCTGTGAGCGCCACGGCCTTCTCTCAGCTCTTCCTAGGCTATGTGATGACACATTCATCGGTCACAAGGCCTAGGCGCTGTTCAGCCCAATAGAACTGAATGGGGCTGAGTGCGAGACCAAGCATAGACGCTATACAATGTACGGTGCTATTCTTGGTGAGCAGATAGAAGGCCGTGGCGCTCACAGGAACACTGATGCCTTCTCAAACAGCTGATTGGCGGAGGTGCCAGGTGTCAGACCCTCACTGATCAGATACTGATGACCTATCCAGAGGATAGCTCATCAGTATAAAAATCCCGGAAAACCCTCTTAAGGATACATATTATTAAGGCTTTATATTGATGTTGTAAGATAATCTTGAACCAGCAGATTTTAGCCACAGACCTTCTACAGTTATGAAACTTCTAATGATTTTTTCACATGCCTCATGTCTGGAAATAAATATTTTTTTACAATTTTCCAGAGTGCACTGCAAACTAAATGATAGACACAAGTTTGTTGCAAATGCGTTACTGTATTATTGGAGGTCTACCTCATCTTTAGGGGCCATGATCCCATGGAGAGTCTTAGGATTTAGGTAATTACAAATTAGTCAGAATTAATCAGTTTACCGCTGCATCGATTAACCAGACTTAAATTAAAAGCCGCCGTTACTGCTGGATTACGAGGCGTAGGATCAATCCCAGAATGAACATTGACTATTCCCTCGAAGAATAGGAACACCTCAGTCGATCATAAATTCTTGTAAAGCTCTAACTGAACTTGGAATCTTCCAGATACAGACTGTCCTAAGGAAACGTAAATGCCCGAATATTGCACTGCTTATAAATAAAGAATCGCACTCTCCAAAGCTTTCATGTCTGGTATACTTACAGATTAACCTCACCCCTTTCTCCATATCTGCATTTCACAGCCGACTTCACTGGAGCTGAACTAGTTACAAAACTCAGGAGTGTTGTGCAAATATCCGAAATATCAGCCAACAAGGCAAAATAAATTTAGCTATCGCTAGAATTCACCAGAAAGGTTAAAATTGGGTTCATTTCTCATCAATAAAGAAGTCATTAATATTCTAGCAAACGCTGCGTAAGCGCTAACCGTCTCATTGGATGCCGACTCGTAAATGTATTAATACGAGATCAGCTCCTGCTTAACCCTGTCAGCGAAATACCAGTCCTACTATAAATTGAGCAAAGGTTTTTTTTTTGCTGCTGAAGATACAGGGCCTCATCAACATATGGATTTTCTCAGCTCTGCTCAAATGCTCCTGACAGACCTGGCTGAAGGATATGCCTGTCCAAACCCAAGTGGGATCATTATCAGCTCATTCAATTAGACTAATTCATCAGTGAACCACAGAAATAAATTACTTAAAGTCACTACTTGTAAAGAAGTGGTTAACAGAAATGGATTGAGGGATAATAGTCTCTATTATTTGCCTCAGCACCAGATTTCAAGACATTTATTGGCTTTAGTCAAGTCAAGTCAGCTTTACTGCCATTTGCACCTGGGTATATAGCGGATTACTATTATTTCGTTGCAGGCAGACCGTAAGGCATAATTGGAGAGGAAGAAAACAAGAAAATACAGGATTATCTATCTATATATCTATTGTCTATCTATCTATCTATCTATCTATCTATCTATCTATCTCATATCTACCTACCGTATCTATCTCCTATCTATCTATCTATCTATCTGTATTTATCATAAATATTTTTTCATTTTTATTGATTTTGGAGTGCTGCCTTTTTGCTGTTTTGTATATTGGGCAATCGTTTAGTCCCCTCAGGCGTGCACCCATTGTGCTAAATTAATTTTGGATCTAGTGCTGCCAGATTTTTGCTTCCTATCTATCTATCTGTCTATCTATCTTTTAATAAGATGGGGAATGGACTTGTAAAGCAATTTGGGGTGTTATGTAGACATTAAAGGGGTATTCCAGGACTTTGATACTGATGACCTAGTCTTAGGAGTGGTAAGCAATATCAGATCGGTGGCGGACCCACTCTCGATATCCCCACCGAGCAGCTGGCTGAAGGGTCCGTGGAGCTCTGCGAGTTCTGCATCACTAGCATTGTTTATCAGACGCTGTACCATTTATAGTGGCTATGCTTGGTATGATTGTAGTTCCGTTCCATTCAAGCTAATATACCTGGAAAAAATTGAAAGGGGATGCAGTGTTCGGCCCCTTCAATCTGCTGATCATGGGGATGTCAGGAGTTTCATTCCCACTGATATGATATTCAAGACTTTTCCTAAGGATAGCTCATCAATATCAAAGTCCTAGAAAACCACTTTAATTATTAAGTGTAGAACTTAAAACGATTTATACTGATATTGTAAAATAATCTTAAACAAGCAGGTTTTAGCCACAAACCTTTTACAGTTTGAAACTTTCTCAAATAGTTATTAGTTGGCTTACAAAATGGTATTAAAGCAATGTGGACAATTGTTTCATGGTATCTTCAGTATCTTCAGTGGTCACTTGTTCATTGCTCAGATTACTGTCTCAATACTAAATAATATGATAGACATTGCACTTGTATTATTTTCTTTGAAATTCCTCTAGAATTAGTTCAAAAGGTATAAAACAAAGCTGAATATGATCATATGCACCCAGTATGATGTCTCGTGTAGCTGTAGCAGCGAGTATCCAGACCTTTTGATCAGGAGATCCCAGCAGTGGTGTGTAACAGATAAAACAGTAATTCACTGAATGTGAGAAATGTAGCAACCACATCAATGTATGAACCACATCACCTGGATACAGGTAAGAAAGCTTCACTCAAACTCCTGATTAAAGGGGTTTTCCGACATTCTTGAACTGATGACCTACGCTCTGGATAGGTCATCAGCATCTGATCAGTGGGATCTCCGCCGATCAGCTCTTTGAGAAGGCACTGGCTCTCGTAGTAATGCCGCAGCCTTCTCTCTGCTAGCCAAACACAGCGCCGTCCATTTGATAGGGTTTGTGCTTGGTATCTTCAATGTCTAGGCCTTGCAACCAATGAATTTGATGGCACATGGGATGGCCTAGAGAAAGCTACAAGAAGGCCATGCTTCTACTATTGTACCGCTCTTTTCTTTTATAAACTTTTTAGTCTCTGATATCTTGTCTGCAAACCAGCTACTTAAGAGAATCATTTCTATTTCTTAAGAGATGCGTACTGATCTGTAGGTGGCCAAACAGTTACCACCCACCATTACTGCTTGTTTTTCTCGGACCAGCAAATGACGGAGAACTGCTAGTTAGGGTTCATTCACACGTCCGTAGTGTATTGCAGACCCGCAATTCACCTGGCTGGCACCCCCAATAGAACTCCCTATTCTTGTCCGCAATTACGGACAAGAATAGGACATGTACTATTTTTTTCCGGAGCCGTGGCCCGGAAGTTCGGGGCCGCTCTCCGGAAATGCGGATGCGGAGAGCACATAGTGTGCTCTCCGCATCTCTTCCGGCCCCATAGAGAATGAATGGGTCCGCACCCGTTCCCGATATTGCAGAGCGGATGCGGACCCATTTGCGGACGTGTGAATGGACCCTTAGGCAGTACAGAACAGATCGGCAGCAATAAATAGCATTTTCTTATTACAAAGCCGATATTATTTGTGAAACGCTTTTATTTCTTTGGGTGGAATATCCGCACGTTTCTGCACCTACATCAAAATAAATGAGCCTTATTCACACGAAGAGAGTCCCTTCAAGAGCATTTGACAGTTCAAAGTTAAAGGGAATTTCAACGGCGTGACATCACAGATGAAAGGCAGATAAGATGAATGTAGGATCTGAAAGGGAGATAAAGTGTGTGCATGAAAGGGACCATCCCAGCTGTTTACAGAAAATGGAATATTTGTAATATTATGAGCTGCGTGGGTTGTGAATATCTTGAAATAACTTCTGCAATGGCAAAACGTAGCTACGAAATCATTTTTCTAGGTGCATGGCAGACAGACCTGACACCTTACAATGAGTGGTAAAAGGTGCTTTCCAGTCTTCTGTAACTTTCTAATACACTTGTGTTTCAGTACCTTATTAATGTTCATCAGTGGATAGTTCTTTTTGTTTTGTTTTTACTTCCATAGTCTGAAAACCAGTCCCTAGCTAGTCCTGCTCCCAGCGGGGTGTGTAAGGCCACTTTCAGACCGAAAAATAGTTCTGCACAACACCCAGACCTCCTGCAGTTCACCACCATTGGAGCCTATTACCGCTGTCTGGAAGAGGGGTTTTTATATTAATTGGACATAGTCAAGACAAAATGTAAATGATGAATGTTTTCATTCACTGACAGTGAACAGTTTCTTCTAAAATGGTGGAGAAATTAAACATATTTCGGTACTGATTTATTGGGGAACATTTGCACAACAGAGAAAAAAATATCAGCTGTTTAAAAAAGAAAGCAAAACGGTCCATTTTTAACAGCCAACAGTTCATGGACGCCTTTCTGAAAAACGGACAATAAACCAGCCCCATTGAATTGTATGCGGCTGTTAGTCTGTGAAAATGGACAAAATAGGATGTTTTTCACTGTCATGTGAATCCACTCTTAATAGCGTCTAAGATTGTAGACATTGCAAACTCACACTTGAGTGCCCTTCACACATAGGGTTAGATTACTTATATTGTGTCTCTATGCAAAAATTCCAGCTCCAATGCTGCATGGAAGTCTATGGGAATTATTAAATGCAGTATAAGGCCTCATGCACACGACCGTAGTTTCCGTAACAAAATGTGGATCTGATGCTGAGCCATTGATTTCAATGGGGCCACAAAAGATACCGGCAGCACACCGCGTGCTGTCCACATCCGTATGTCAGTTCTGTGGCCATAAAAAAATAGAACATATCCAATTCCTGTCTGTTTTGCGAACAAGAATATACATTTTTTATATACTGCAGGATCTGCAGAAGGGAAAATGCGGGATGCACATGACCGGGCCGGTATCCAGGCTCGGACTGGCCCACAGGGGTACTGGTGAATCTCCCGGTGGGCCCCTGAGCAAGGTGTGCCCCTAGTCTCCCACCCCCTGCACAAGTGGCACATAACACAGTAGACTTACTGCACTACATACATATACTTAATGTACAGCACCTGCACCAGCCTATGTTCATATAAAAAACTTGATAGATTGTAAAGGGGGAATTATTAAAGAAACTCCTCAGTGTATTATTATAGACCCGATCAGAGCTGAGATGACTTCTAGCTATAGAGGAAAGCTACCAGTATCCTCCTCTCCCCAGGACCTACCTTCTCAAAGTTGCTACAGGGACCCCCATATTCAATCATCTGGTAGCATCTGCTGTGTGATCAGGTAATATTTGAATGTATCCGTACGGTGGGCCCCTAAAATACATTTTACTGGTGGGTCCTAGGCATCGCAGTCTGACACTGCAGGTATCTGTGTTTTGCGGATCTGCGATTTACAGACCACAAAACGGATACGGTAGTGTCCATGAGGCCTAAAATTCATTATTTTTTACTGGTATTTTTTTCATCGCAACTTTCTCTAAATATGCAATTTTTTGTCTCATTTTCTGGCATTTCTGTTCCATAGGAAAAAGAGAAAGCGATAATGTGATTTATTTAACAGAGTTTTTACAGTGTTTTTTTTTATAACTGTCTTTCATAGTTATTTAGAGAATAAATAACATTAGAGAGGGATATATATTTTCTTGTAGAAAAAAAGCATGGCTTGCAAAAACAAAAAAACACCATAATAAAATGCTAAAACAAACTATTCATGAAAGAATAAAAAACACTAAAAACGACAAATAAAATTCAGCACAAGGCAACTCAAACTAAAAACTTAGTGAGGCAGCACTCTTTTAGATGCCACAAAAATTGCAAAAAAAAGATTTTGTGTGAAACCACCCTTAGACCTCTTTTACACGGTCAGTATTTATTCAGTATTTTTAAGCCAAAACCAGGAGTGGGTCCAAAACACATACCGTATTTTTCGCTTTATAAGACACACTTTTTTTCCCCCCAAGTGGGTGCGTCTTATAAAGCAAATACTAGTGAGCCCTTCCATTATTAGGTGCCGGGAGCAGGGAGCAAAGTGCATCAGGACGTAGTGTGTGCACTATGACCTGACGTTGCACACAGTCCGGTGACAGAGCAGCGCAGGCTGGGAAGACAGCAGAGCGCGACTTCTGCCAGAGGTGGAGAGGAGCTGCGGCGCAGGACAGGTAAGAGGAGGTTTTCATTTTAATCTAATCTGAGGTCTGATGGGGTCTAACATTGAGGGCTGATCTGAGGTCTGATGGGGTCTGACAATATGGGCTGATATAAGGTCTGATGGGGGTTTGACATTGTGGGCTGATCTGGGGTCTGACATGGAGGGCTGATGTGATGTCCTGATAAGGGGGCCTGATCTTATGTCCTGAAATGTATGGGGGTCTGATCTGAGGATCTGATATGAGGTCTGATGAAAAAATATATTTTTCTTATTTTCCTCCTCTTAAACCTGGGGTGCGTCTTATAAAGCGAAAAATACAGGTATATTTCTATTATACCTTTTCTCTGTAGGTCCAACTTCTGGTTTTGGCTTACAAACACTGACCAAATACTGACCATGTGTAACAAGCCTTAGGGCTGTTTCACACGAGACCATTGCGGGAATCACGCTCCGTGTGCGAGTGTGATCCTCCGCTCTGGACTCGCAGGAGCGCACGGCGTTGTCATGATTTATAATGCCATGTGCCTCTGCTTGACCTTATTTCTACAGAATCATACTGACAGCTTTATGTCACTATGATTCTGTGGAAAAAAGGCCACGCAGAGACCTATAGAATTATAAATCATAATAATGCTGTGCGCTCCTGCAAGTCCAGAGCGGAGGATCACACTCACACACGGAGCGCGATTCCCGCAATGGTCTCGCTCGTGTGAAACAGCCCTTATGGTGCATTTCTCTCCGTTTTTTTTTATCGATTAGTTTTCTTCAAAACCAGAACACTGCAGGCATTTTGCTGTGATTATGAAATAAATGGTGAAAAACTCAGGACAGAACTACAGAAAAGGCTCATGGGACTAAACCATCAGAGTCTCAGCTTAACGAGGGGCATAGTGATCCCATTTAGACTTTGGACATCTCTGCATTTTTTTTTTGCTTTCATCACATAACTCCACTATAGATTCCATCGCTGTGCTAAATGCAGACTACTGAGCGCATGACGGCCAGAAACTTGTAGCCTCAGAACCTTAATGGCTCCCATAGCCCGATGCGCTCTCCACCCTGCACACAAATAACAGCAAATGGATGACCCGCTTCTATATTGTGCTTGTTTTGAAGCCTATCATACTCACATCTAGAGCTCAGCCCACGTCTGACTTGAACCCTCACAAGAACCTTTAACATTCCTTACAAAACATACCCATGGCTCAAAGCGTAACTTGCTCCCAGCCAAATGGTTTGATCGCTTGGACGGCAGCAGCATCCAGTATGCACAGCGCCTGCGAGCTCTCTAATGATCTGTATTGAACACGTAGCGGTCCTGAACCGATGCCTCTTACTTCACAATTAAATGAATTCAGCAAATCGCTTGAAAAAGAATCAATTCTACTTATCCACCCCGACCCTTCGGTGTCAAATGTCAGATGTTTCTTTCAGGGATTCTGACACAACAGCAGTATCTTCAAGCATTGAAATAATAATGGTTTTGTTCTTTGTTGCTGAAACTATAGGTTTTTTAAAATAATACATTTCTTTCCGCTACAGAGTTCACATCGGAACATGACCTCCACAACATTCTCCCCACCGTATGATCAGACAAGAATTACATGTCTCTGGTCCATGAAATGTTAAACCACCTGAGTGGTTACTTGATGTGGCCTTACTCAATGAAGCGTCAGATGTTTGTAACCTACATGCTATCGCTCTGACCAGAGGGTAAGGTCATGCCATTGCATTTCAATGGTAACGCTTAGTGATGAGCGAACTTTGGGCTCGCCGGGTTCGGCCGAACTTCAGGTCAAAGTTAAGGTTCGGGACCCAAACTTGACCTGAACTCGAACCCCATTTAAGTCAATGGGGAGCGGAACTTCACTTTATTTTTTTCCCTTATAACATGGTTATATAAATTGGAAAATAACATAATACTTAAGGCTACTTTCACACTAGCGTTTTTGCTGGATCCGACAGGGTTCAGCAAAAACGCTTCCGTTACTGATAATACAACCATCTGCATCCGTTATGAACAGATCTGGTTGTATTATCTTTAACATAGCCAAGACGGATCCATCATGAACTCCACTGAAAGTTAATGGGGGTCAGATCAGTTTTCTATTGCGGCAGATTGTGGCAGAGAAAACGGATCCGTCCCCATTGACTTGCATTGTGGGTTATGACGGATCTGTCTTGCTCCGCATCTCATGACCGAAAGAAAACTGCAGCATGCTGCGGTTTGCTCTCCGGTATGAGGACGCAACCAAACGGAACGGAATACATTTTGGAGCATTCTGTTCTGTTCATTTATGTTTTGTCCCCATTGACAATGAATGGGGACAAAACAGAAGCGTTATTTCCTGGTATTGAAAGTAGCCTAAGACGGAATGCAAAAGGGACACCTTTAGAAGCGTTTCATTATAATAGAAGTCTAGGATCCGTTATGCTGCCCATAGACTTCTATTATGACGGAACGCAAAATGGAATGTCTCTAAAGCGGTCCTTTTTGCATTCCGTCTTAAGTATTATGTTATTTTCCGAAATAACCATGTTGTAACGGAAAATAATATAGTAATTCATAAATCGTCTGAACCCCGAACCCGGACTTCAATGAAAAAGTCCGGGATCGGGTGCCCGAAGTCGCAAAGTTCGGTACGAACTTTGCAGTTCAGGTTCGCTTATCCCTAGTAACTCTATAAATTCTTGTGCACTGATCTCCTCCTAGTGGCAGCTGCACACAGCCAATTTTATCAAGTCCTGAAGGGAAGCAGAAGATCGAGATTAATACGGGGGGATTTATCAATGTATTTATACCGGTAAATATGTTGTTCAGAAAGACCATCATATTTATGAAGCTCTTGTTCCACTTTTTCCAAGTGTGACTTTTTTTTCCTTTTTATTTTACTCCACAAATAAAAAAAATTTAAAAAAAAATGTAAATTTGTCAGAAATCCGACTGGGTTGGGATCTGGGGACTAACGCAATACATGTCTCAAATGTTGTTCCACTGACCCACGGTCTGTGGAAAACCACTGATGTGTGAATAAACACAGGGAAAATGCGGGATGCACATGACCGGGCCGGTATGGAAAACCACTGATGTGTGAATAAACACATTAAGCCCTCGGTCCTTAAGCGGTCCATGTGTTGTCTGCCTTGACCCGTGACCCATTCACTTCAATGGGTCCGTGGTCCGCATTTTGCGGACATATTCTATCCTTTTGCCGAATGGACATACAGATGCGGAAAACACAGATGATCCGTGTACTTTCCGCATCCATATGTCCGTTCTGCAAATATCTGATTAAATTATGAAAATCATTGCTTTTTGCATTCTCTTATATATGAAATATATGCTTTTTTTTTGTTGGAGCACTTTTGTACAGCACCCCCTCTAATAGAGTAAAATTTAGAGCTGCAGCTAACGATTATTTGAATAATCGATTAGTTGCCGATTAAGTTCTACGATTAATCGGGAAAAAACGACAAAATTACAAAACAAAGCGGTTTATATGATTTTACTTGAAAAATTATGTTCAAAGGCCATATTAAAACAAATTGTGGATGGCACTGTTATGGGGGGATCTGTGGACGACACTATTATGGGGAGGATCTGTGGGTGGCGCTGTTATGGAGAGGGGGATCTGTGGGCGGCGCTGTTATGGAGAGGGGGATCTGTGGGTGGCGCAGTTATGGAGAGGGGGATCTGTGGGTGGCGCTGTTATGGAGAGGGGGATCTGTGGGTGGCGCAGTTATGGAGAGGGGGATCTGTGGGCGGCGCTGTTATGGAGAGGGGGATCTGTGGGTGGCGCTGTTATGGAGAGGGGGATCTGTGGGTGGCGCTGTTATGGAGAGGGGGATCTGTGGGTGGCGCTGTTATGGAGAGGGGGATCCCTTTCCCCATAACAGTGCACAGATCCCTTTCCCCATAACAGTGCAAAGATCCCTTTCCCCATAACAGTGCACAGATCCCCCCTCCCCATAGGAGTGCCATAGACAGATTTCCCCCTCCCCATAACAGCCCCGACCCTGCTGCTCACAGCAGACTAATCACTCACTGTATCTTTATTTTACCTTACAATCGTGACGCTCCAGTAACATAACAGGCAGAGCGGAGGGCGGCGTAACGTCACTTACTCACGTGACGCACCTGCTCCGCCCACTTTATGAATGAAGGAGGCGGAGCAGGCGCGTCACATGAGTAAGTGACGTTACGCCGCCCTCCGCTCTGCCTGTTAGTTGTTACTGGAGCGTCACGATTGTAAGGTAAAATAAAGATGCAGTGACTTAAAGTAAACCGCCCGCCCGGCGCCAACCCGCATAGCAACGAATCGGCGATTATTCGATAACTGGATTCGTCGACAACGAATCCAGTTATTGATTATTATCGATTAATCGTTGCAGCCCTTGTAAAATTACAGTTTTATTTTATTTTTTTGCATTTAAAAAAAATTTAATTCTTTTCTTTTTTAAATACTTTTTAGTAATTTTCAAGTAATTTTGTTGCTTATGTAGCACTAACATATTCTGCAGCGCTGTATGTGCATGGTATCATTGTGAGGATAGCAGTATTATCTGGATTTGTTGTTGCTGTGTGTGCTTTATTGGCATTTAAGTGTGTCATGTAATGAAGTCCATAACCCTTGCACTAGGATTTCTGTCAGCATTACAGTGAAGAAAATCTAAGTACTGCGTGCTAGTCCCCAATGCCTAGTCTGGTTCAGCATGATTAGTCTCAGAGTGACATTAGGAATAGGGAGCGGGTCCTTCCTCTCTGCTCTGTTCCCTCTCTGCTCAGAGGGTGGAACGTGGATCTAGTATATGTGTCATCCTCCGCACTCCATGACATAATTATAAACTCATAAATAATACAGCACAGCGAACGGCTGCCAAGCAGGTAGCAGTAGGATGATTTAGAAGGAGCGTCATCTGAATTATTTTGCTGTGGCAGATTCATCCCATTATTTACGCATTTTCAATCACAAACTTTACAGATTTCTGCAAACTTATTTAAAAGCGTATTCCCAGAACAAGGTGTCACAAGGTAAGCATACTATAGTAGGCAGATCATTTTCCACACACTGGGATAAATTAAAGCACACTGTGTTGTGCATCTTGAAGAGATTCTGTGCCAAACAGGACCTGGGTGACCAGATGACAAAAATATCAGCCCTATGAGAGCAAATATGGCTGACAGGAAGTAGCTGCCTGCCAGCAGTTACTCGCCGTGCTGTAAATTGAAGGGAGCAGAACTCTGAGTAAATATAACTGAGCTTACAAGACACAGTGACTGACCATATGGATTTGGGAGCCAAGGCAAGCTTTCACAGGATTGCCTGGGCTCCCCCCAAAAAAATCTATGCAAAGCAGTAACAGTCTTTTACTGTTCAAAGGTTTGAAAACTTTTGATATGTCATAGAGACGTATCAAAAGTTTTTTTTCATTGGGGATCTGAGTACTGAGACTCCCTAGAACAAGGGGAGAGAAGTGCACGCAAGATGGACTCAATAGAAAATCTGTCTCACTTTCCCATCTCGATTCCATCCCCTGCAGCAAGGGTGGAGGCTGTTTTAGGGATCAGTGGGGGTCTCAGCACTCAGACCTCCAGCAATCAAAACTTTTTATTGCTCTCTATGATATATTAAGAGTTTTTTGAAAACTCAGCAACCCTTTAAATTAACTATTTTAGGTTTACTCCAACCCTTGTTCCTGGTATAGGACCAAATTTTACGTCCAAAGCAAGCTTCTTGCAGTAGATCCAGCACCACTTCTGGTGTCCTGCCTTTGGCTGCAAGGAGAAAGACACTGACCATGCGACATCGTGATTGTTATGCCTGTGTACACAACCATAGAAGGTGAGCACAATAAATGGTGGCTTTAACAATTATTCAGAGAATTTATGCTACAACACTTGAAGCCATCCTCCACATTTTCTCTTCATTGTGATCATTTTGTAATCTCGGTAGTGCATCCTTGACACCAAGCAACAATATAAAAAAAAATAAAAAAATAAAACACAGCAAGCAGTTCAAATGTATCATCACCCATTGTTGCAAATTGTCGTCATTTTTGTTTGTCTGTGGATAAAGTAACCATGTTTGACATTGAGAACATCTGCATCTACCTAATCATCTACCTTTTTTGTTTCTATGAGAATACAATCCCTATGTATTGCACCTGCCCAGGCTTGCGTTTCTTTAGATCGCGCCTTTATTACGTGTTACATAAAAGCTGCTTCCTATGCCTTGTTGTGCATTGATGTCCGCCATTCCTGCACATTAAGGTGGGAGCAATGTTCTTTATGTTTCTGCTGCAAGTTCAGAGAAGATTAGAAGTGCAGGAGTAAACTTCTTCGAGTCGCAGACAATTTGCACAGCTCATCATGTTTATCTGTAAGACAGGTCTAGCTAATTTTCTCCACAAATACGCGAGCTGCAGCTTTCAAAGGTAAACGAGTTACTGTACAAGCTAAGCGCTCCCGGTGCTTCTGTATATTTCTAAAATGATGGATTGTGTAAGAGACACATCACAAGAGACAGATTTGCTGCACGTCTGGAGAACAAAATCATGCACTTGGGAAAAACAAAATGCTCTTCGTAAACTACAGTATTGTCATTAGGAGCTGTAAGGAGCTGGCGAGGGACCAAGGTTGTGGCGGAGAATGCTTCAGGGGTGTTAAGAATTTTTTACTGGAGTTGTAGAAAATAGGTTTTTATAGAAATGTATAACATAGTTAGTGCAAAACAAATGTGTGCATAGAAAATGACAACCAAGCGAAGCACAGGAATCCGAGTAAAGTAACTGGTCATGTTCGTGGCATGGCATAAAATAATAGTAATATATCAAGAAGTGGATTGACTCTAAAATTTGGAAATTTGACACTTGTTTTTCAAAAAGTTTTGAGAGAGAGAGAAAGAGAGACAGACCAGAATCAAATTAGAGGGCTGAATCAGACTCAAATCTAAAAAAATTCAGGAATCCAGGAAAAGATATTGAAGATATCCGATACCCAGGACCCCCACCGATTAGCTGTTAGAAGAGGTCTGGCGTTCCGTTACCTTTGAAAGCTGCAGCTAGCGTATTTGTGGAGAAAATTAGCTAGACCTGTCTTACAGATAAATATGATGAGCTGTGCAAATTGTCACCGGACATCGGTCCCATGGCCTAGTTGTAGCTCTCCCCATTCAATTCAATGGGGCTGAGCTGCAGTACCAACCACAGCCACTATACAATATATGACGCTATGCTTAGAAAGCTGCAGGAGGCCACAGTTTCCTGAAACAGTTGATTGGCAGGGATGCCGGGAATCGAACCCCCACCTAAGTGATCATGATGACCTATTCTGAGGATAGGTCAACATAATTTTTTCCAGGATAACCCTTATAAGCTACCAGGGTTGGACCTTTAGTTAGTTTCGTACTATATTTTTGCAATGATAGGCCCGTTGTTCGTAAAAGGTGGCTTTTAGGTGAGAATGTAATATTTCTTCTACTCCTTTGTAAGGTTAGTCCAGTATTATGTAAATTAAGCTTAATTATTGCTTAATGAAAAGTTCTGTAACTTTCTAGGGATGTTTTCTATCTTTAAGTTTCTTGATGCCGTTATAGAAAACCAAAGTCAGGAGAGGATTCAGTCTTTCAGTTTTTCTTTTTTATGTGTCCTCCTTTTATGATCCTTTCCTGGCTTCAAAAACTGCATCTGAAAACCTGAACATAGAAACCCAGCCTAGTATATTTCGTTTCGGTTCCCAACCGAGCTCAAGATCTCCTAGCTGAGAGTTTGATATAATTGTGCAAGTCAGAACACATAGACAAAATTGGAACAGCTCACTTCCATACCAAGCACAGGTCCATGAGCTTAGGGCTGGCTCTCTGAGATTCGTTCAGTGCTCCATAAAATCATTTAAAGTCTTTATTCGATATTGGAACACATACAAAGATTAAAATTCCAGTTTGCTTACACATTTCAGGTGGTCATATACCCTTAACTGAACAAGTGTAGACAATCATCTGTGAGCCGACCAGCAGCAGAAGAACTCTCTTTCCTGCACTGAGTTCCTGGCTGTTAGTGCTAATAACCTTTACACTCCATTAAAACTTTATGGGGCTGCTGGAAATAGTCGAGTGCAGTTCTCGGAGAACAGTTACCTCTCTAATCAAAGTCTATGGGACGGATGAAGAAAGTCTCATAGACTTTGAATGGAGAGAAAATGAGCATGCTCAACACAGGGCCCCCATTTTTGTGGACAACCCATTTAAGCTTTATTTTTAATAACAGAAAATTATTTTAAATCCCACCACATCACTGATCAGCCTAAGCTGGGTTCGGTCAAGCAGAACAAGACAATGCCAGCTTGTACTGGTGGCTTCATAGGGGGCACGTTTGATGGCTCTAGAGCCATGGTCTTGGTCTTATTTTGCAGCCAGGAATCTCATGTTCTTTCAGGCCTGGGCGTCTCTGTATCACGCGTGCCATCAGTGGCAGTAGATATCTGTACTATACCTGGTATACTTGATACCATTAGCCTGGTATGAGGTAGTATTTCCTTCTTGGATAAAATCAAAGTAGCTGCTGAACCCAAGCAGAAATGTCAGGAATATGTCCTTTCATAATAACCCTGTGTGATGCCTTCTTGGTGCCATCATGAAGGTTTATAAAATTGTATTAGCCTGCATTGAAATAGCAAGTTACACCACAGGATCCTCGGAGACAGATACAGTTTTAAAGAACTTCCTATTACTAAAGGTGCAAACTGAGCTTTTTCGCTTCATAAGAAATCTAAAAACCTATTTATTCACAAGAGCGTAAAAATGTATTTCTCATTGAGCTGCAGCCCACACCCGAGCGAGACGCTTCATTTTAAGATTTCCTGCAAAGGATTAACACTGTGAGGTAAATTGAAAAAGGCTTTTCTCCAACTTGACGGACCATTTGGAGACCTGCTGCGCCTTTTTTTCCTCCTGGTAACTTGGCTGCACAGGCGAAATGAAGATGAATTCTGGCTGTAGCTGCCATTGTTGCAGAAGTGCTATTAAAGGTATTGATTGATTTGGGGATGCGTTTGAATCAGTGAGCAGACCAGCTAAGGTTGCTATGTAACCAAGGCTGAATCCCTGCCTCTATATAGCGCTTTAAAGAACGCACATGAGGGAGCCCTTCAAGGGATTAAGTATATATATTTTTCTTTACACTTTCTTACCTTTGTACTTGTACGTGCCAAATCAATCTCTTCCCTCCTTACTTTAAAACCTTTTTTCTGTTGCCTCGTCCTAATGAATCTCGTCATGGAAGAGCTTGCAATCCATGCCCGTTTCCTCCAGCGTTTGGAGAAGAAGGAAATACATCAAATAGATTGGATCTAAACTGAAGCCATGCCAAGCAGGCAAGCAATTATTCAATGCTCTTCTCTCCAAGAGCATGCCACATCTGCTACTTCAAATTAACTTTAGTGGGTTAGTGCTGGGAGTTTGGAGTATGGACAGGTTAACACTAGACCTTTTTTTTTTTTTATCCATTGTCCTATGAAAACAACGTATCTACTATATACAAGATATGGGATAAATGATTGATCTGCAGAGGTCTGACCACTGGGACTGCACTGATCACGAGAATGGAGGCCCGGTCTCCTCCGTTTTTAAGGAGCGGTGGTCATACAAGCACTTGTATTTAGCTATCTCTGACATTTCCATACAATTGAATGTAGCGGCGGACGTGTCTGCTGCTCCATTCAAATAGGGAGCATGGGCCCCTGTTCTGGTGATTGGCAGGGCCCCCAGCAATCAGACATTGTCCCCTATCCTGTGGAAAATTCAACATTTCACTACCTATTCTATATATATATATATATATATATATATATATATATAGATGTTCACCAAACATTAAAGTGCACCTGTACTTTCAGATGACTTTTCAGAATAAACTGCCATGTGTGTTTACATGAGTGATAGCATTATTTCTGGCCATTATATGGCTTGTATCTGGTATCTTATAGCAGTTTTTTTCTTCGGAGTCTCCATCTATAATTCTGTTATCCTAAGCTTGTGGGTGGAGACTAGTTGTAAAGATGTCTCCTATACACAGTGCATGGAAAAAACAGGAGATTCTGCTCTTTCATACACATAGAAGCAGAAGAGCATGGAAAACATTATAGACATGCTCTGAGCAGTATGGATGTGAATCCATTAGCTGTGAGACAGCAAACCATTTACTATTTGCTGCTGCAGCCTCTGCGCCTCCCAATCTCATTCTGCTGCTCACTCCCTCCTCTCTCCATAGACATCTGTGGACATCTGTAATTTGATCCTGCAGTGAGCTGTCAGTCTCTCCTGGTCTGATAAGACAGATTTAGCAGAGAATTCAAGGTGACTGTTAGTTTGAGAATGGTGGAGGGGGCAGCTGATACGTAGAGGCATTTTCTCTGATAAGCTATATTGCAAAGTTTCCTATATTCACATGTACTATTTAGTTAGGCAAAGCTGTATGAAAATGTAGTCACTATTTAATTTACAACTTGCCGATTCTTTATGCTCAGTTAACAATCAGTGAATACCTCATCGCATTTTCTTAGTAAAAATGTTGGCAACTACAATGCTGAATATTACACGTTTAACTATATGATCGATAAGAAGTATATGAGGTCTCAGGCACAAACGTAAGCAGGAGACCTATATGAGTGGGTGAAATGCTGGTTCTGTGATTAAAGGCCGCTCTGGATACTTTAGGCCTGTGAATGTTGCACATAACCCTTAATTACACACAAGTTTTCCTCCTCCTGACTATTTCTGGAAGGGTCAGAAAAGAGTGTATTCTGAGAATTTCTCACATTTCTTCTGTTCAGATGACACGTAGCGGTAAACAAATATTTAATATAATATTACCTCCACTAAAGGCTTTCATTTTATTTCCTACTGTAATATTACCACTGGAGGGCTCTCAGATGGAGACCTGGGAACAATAAACACTCAGGGCTGCTGGGGATGCTGCAGTGTAAAATGAGTACCTTTTATGTGGCTGAGACTTTGAGGGGACGGGACCCTCCTTTTAACATGGGAAATAAATGTGGTTCACGTGAACATTTGTGTTTGCTTGCTATAGTCAATTTGCACAGAGCTTCCTTTTTTTCTATGCGCCATTATTTCTTGTAAGGCTACTTTCATATTAGCGTTTTCAATTCCGCTATTGAAATCCGTCATAAGATCTCAATAGCGGAAGAAAACGCTGCAGTTTTGTCCCCATTCATTGCCAATGGGGACAAAACTGAACGAAACGGAATGTACCAAAATGCATTCTGTTCCGTTGCGCTCCCATCGCGGACAGAATAACGCTGCAAGCAGCATTTTTCTGTCCGCGATGTGGTGCGCAGCAAGACGGATCCATACTGGCACACAATATAAGTCAATGGGGACGGATCTCTGACACAATAGAAAACGGATCCGTCCCCCATTGACTTTCAATGGTGTTCAAGACGGATCTGTCATGGCTATAGAAGACATAAGACAACCGGATACGTTCATGACGGATGCATGCGGTTGTATTATTGTTACAGAAGCGTTTTTGCATATCCATGACGGATCTGCAAAAAAACGCTAATGTGAAAGTAGCCTAAAGTTATAGCGGGCGTAAACAATCATTCTTTTATGAGAACTTTCTCAGATACACTCACCCATATTTACTAATGTGACTGCACGTCGACATAAATTGCACCAAAAGAATCATTTAGGTTTCACCCTCTAGCTATAAACAGTGAATGTTTCCAGTCATTGGTAGCAAGCAGAAATCTTGAAAACATTGAGCAACTAAAGCTCAAAGGGTTGGAACTAATATGGTCCCTTTACATGGAATGACGATCACTAGCGGAGGAGACCAGTGCCATTACATGCAGCGATCTCCTCCAGAGTATGGGGAGGAGTCATCGCTAATGCCATCGCTCGTCGCCATACTGTTTACACAGCACGATCTGCCACTGGGAAATGATGATCTTTTGTGCTGAACAAAACATACAATTACCTGTTGATCCAGCGTTTTGCTCATTCATCGGGTAATCGACGGTGCATTTACACCGCCAGATCATCGCTAATGAGCGTTTCTAGTAACACAGGTTATCGATGATCTGTTCAATTGTCGGCCCGTGTAAAGGGCCCTATAGTCCTGGCATTTGTGTCAGATCATTTGCACAAATGGCTTTTGCAGTTTTTACACTGCTTACTGTACAGTGGTGGTCCAACAGATTTGCTTTAATTTTATAGCTTTGTAGCTTTAATTTTCTTGTGCATGGACAGGCAGGGATGCCACATTTTTATTAGGCGGGTTGTGCCTTTTTGTAGGACCTCACTCCAGTGCATTGTGGGCTAAGGCTATGTTCACATCTGCATCTAAGGCTCTGTTAGGGGCCTCAATTACAGATTCCATAAAAAATGCCATAAATAATAGCGCAACTTCCTGTGCTAATTAGTGCATTAAAATGCAGAACTCTCTGACAGAAACCTGACAGACCCCCATTATAGCCAAAATCGGTGTTATTCGTTTCCATCATCGAACAAGTAAGGCACCTCCATTGTTTTCGTTGTTCTGTTTCTATAAGGGAGCAGAACAATGAAATAAGAAACAGTTATGTGAACAGAGCCTGAAATCGGGTATGTTTTCCCTTAGGTCTTAATTAATTCTCCACATTATGCACAATTTTTAATTAAAGGAATTTTCTACAGACCTCATGTACATCTTCCCCATGCTTTTTGTTTCTATTTGGCCTCACTTTGATTGGTTTCCATCCTGTATGTAGCACTGCCTGTTTCTGCATCCAACCAAACCCATGATGCACTTCTCCTTCCTCTGCCACAGCTGCAGCACCACCTCCAACAACACCCAGCTAGTTTATAGCTCCTCCCACCCAGCTAATTACATAGACACTCCCCTATCACTGCCCCTAACAACACCCAGCTCGTTTATAGCTCCTCCCACCCAGATAATTAGACACTCCCCTATCACTGCCCCTAACAACACCCAGCTAGTTTATAGCTCCTCCCACCAGCTAGTTACATAGACACTCCCCTATCACTGCCCCTAACAACACCCAGCTAGTTTATAGCTCCTCCCACCCAGATATTTACATAGACACTGCCCTATCACTGCCCCTAACAACACCCAGCTAGTTTATAGCTCCTCCCACCAGCTAGTTACATAGCACTCCCCTATCACTGCCCCTAACAACACCCAGCTAGTTTATAGCTCCTCCCACCCAGATATTTACATAGACACTGCCCTATCACTGCCCCTAACAACACCCAGCTAGTTTATAGCTCCTCCCACCAGCTAGTTACATAGACACTCCCCTATCACTGCCCCTAACAACACCCAGCTAGTTTATAGCTCCTCCCACCCAGATATTTACATAGACACTGCCCTATCACTGCCCCTAACAACACCCAGCTAGTTTATAGCTCCTCCCACCAGCTAGTTACATAGCACTCCCCTATCACTGCCCCTAACAACACCCAGCTAGTTTATAGCTCCTCCCACCCAGATATTTACATAGACACTGCCCTATCACTGCCCCTAACAACACCCAGCTAGTTTATAGCTCCTCCCACCCAGATATTTACATAGACACTCCCCTATCACTGCCCCTAACAACACCCAGCTAGTTTATAGCTCCTCACACCCCGATAATTACATAGACACTCCCCTATCACTGCCCCTAACAACACCCAGCTAGTTTATAGCTCCTCCCACCCAGATATTTACATAGACACTGCCCTATCACTGCCCCTAACAACACCCAGCTAGTTTATAGCTACTCCCACCCAGATATTTACATAGACACTCCCCTATCACTGCCCCTAACAACACCCAGCTAGTTTATAGCTCCTCCCACCAGCTAGTTACATAGATACACCCTGCCCATGGACATAACATCACAGGAAATAAGAATGAGCTGCCTGGTCATGGACACGGTCATGTGACCACAGCCCAGAACAGAAGATAGGAGCAATAAAGGTAAAAAAAATACATTACAAAATTACAGCAATCTTCATAAATGATTATCTTAAAGGATGCTAATGCAAACCGGAAATCTACAGCATGCTCTTTTGTTCTTTTAATTTGCACAGGAATTCACTTGTCAGAGATAAAATCTGTATTTAAAGCCACCCATTAATACTCGCGGATTTACAATGATGTGAGTCAAGAAGCATTCATAGATATGCATGATAGACATGATCTGTGGATTCATTGTGCCCAGCTGATACGAAGGTAAGGGAGAGACCCCTCCTCATAACCCATAAGGGAGCTGCCCCAGGAAAGAGTTGCCCCTTCAAGCTGTGTCTCACATGTTCACGCTCCCACGGTCCAATCCGTTTGGATGAGAAATGACGCCAGGTGCGACTGTATGAAGAATGCAGGGCCATCCACTCCTAGTGGATGCCATTCATCACACACCTTTATCCAGCAGCGCCCGCGACACAGCAGACCGGCTCATCCATCATTCATTGCTGGAATTACGGCAGGCTCTAATGACTATGATTTGGTATTCACGTACATGTCCCATACAGTAGATTTTCACAAGTGAGCCACTGTCATTGCCGGCGCGCCTTCCTAGGACATTAATTAAGGTTGCTGGAGGAGGACATTTCTCACAGGCTGAGGCATGGCGGACTTCCTGTGTTAATTCCCTGTTTCCTGTCCTATAGATTGACTCGACCTGAGCACTTTTTACCGACTGACTGGGGATAATTCAGCGTTCGATGTGCTGGCATTCCGCGCCGTGCATGCAGAATGCAGCGAGTGTCTCTGACTGAAGATATATTGGTCAGCTGTGCTCCATTGAGCCGGCGTCTCTCCCATTCAATGCCTTTTGTTTCGTTTCATATCGAGTAGGAACAGCTTCCTCTCTAATTCTTGTGCTGTCTTCTATGAATAGCTCTCGCTTTCTCGCCCTCTCCTGCTATCTCTGCCAGTTTCAATATCTTCAATTAAAAATTGAAGCCTGTACAAGTTTCACTTGCAAATGGGGCGGCACGTAAATCACCGCCCGGGCTTCTGAATGATGCTGCTGATTGGCATAAAGGGCATAATCATAGTCCTACCTCTCCTCTAATTGTTGAAGAATGCTGGCCTACAATTTTCAACCAATTTTTGATGTCTTCCATTCAGATGGTTCAAATGCCACCTCGAGGTTGGCGCTTATTATACAGCAGATAAATAGCGATGGCTTGTCGCGGAGCTGAATTATCTGCGCCAAGATGGTTAAATAGGCTCATCAGCACCAGATACAATTATTTCAGGCTTCGTTTCTTGGCGTATAAGTAATTTTTATGTTAGTGCACTTAAGATTAGTAAAAGCTTCAGTCGTTTTTTCTTTCAATGGTGGCTGATGTAATGCTACACTTAAAGGAACGAATGATTTCAGCCCATCTATGTACCCATCACCTACTATGCAGAATGGAATGGACAATCAATTCCACCCGTGCCACCCATTTATTTTTCATGTAAAATTAAAAAAGAAAAGAACTATAAGTGCTCGGTATTCGGGCTGGACAAGCGCCGATTGACAATAAGCAAATCAATCTGCATTCGTCTGCTTCGGCCTGTTACACAGGCCCATGCAAAGTGAATGGGAAAGAATGATTGTCAGCATGGAAGCACATCCCTTATTACGTGGGGAGACGTGCTGCCGATAATTGTGAATCTTTCATCCTGATTTGCTCGTTTATTGGCTGATCGGTGGGCCAGTCTCGTTTATTGGCTGATCGGTGGGCCAGTCTCGTTTATTGGCTGATCGGTGGGCCAGTCTCGTTTATTGGCTGATCGGTGGGCCAGTCTCGTTTATTGTCTGATTGGTGGGCCAGTCTCGTTTATTGGCTGATCGGTGGGCCAGTCTCGTTTATTGGCTGATCGGTGGGCCAGTCTCGTTTATTGGCTGATCGGTGGGCCAGTCTCGTTTATTGGCTGATTGGTGGGCCAGTCTCGTTTATTGGCTGATCGGTGGGCCAGTCTCGTTTATTGGCTGATCGGTGGGCCAGTCTCGTTTATTGGCTGATCGGTGGGCCAGTTATCAGGATCGAGCATTCTTATGAATCGGTCCTTAAATCTCTTCCTCTTTTGTGTCTACAACTCCTATGCAGAGCTATGTGTCTCCATTGTTACAACCACAACGGATCAGATTGCTGAATCACACACAGGTTGTTTCCATTTTCTGGTTACCATTATTTCCGTAGGATATATCCATAGAAACACATAGGCCTGCATAAGAGCTGTATAGGCAGAACTGGGAAAGACTATTTGGAAAGCGGCATTAAAGCACAAAATAAAAAATTGTCTGCTAAAAGCTTTTTCACACGTGCGCTTCCGAATGCCGTTGTTCTTCTCCATTATGGGAGTAGAACAACGAAAATAACGCAAGTGACTGATTCAGCGTATAACTGATCTGAACAGAGCCAAGCAGACTAAAATGGGGTCCAATCGGGAGTCCTCCATTCAGTACTTTTCTCTGTGCTGCTTTTGGTGGGATCTTGAATGAGTTCTCCCGCTCAGGTTTGGGAACCCCTTTTGATTCTGCCGCTCTCCACACATCAGGTGACCAGTGTTCCCTTGTAATAAGGCTTCCGCCTCTACTCTGGATACGTGTTCTGTGCCAAGGAAAACACACATATTTGCTATAACCTTCTGTAAGAGCGAAGAGGGCAATGTTGTTATTGCTTATCTGAGCTGCTGACAGAAACATCCACATCGAGCTGCGAGATGGGAGATGTTTGTTCCCACATGTATTTGCTTGTAGTATGTGTGATACTCTGCCCTGGGGCCTAGTCTGTCGCTCAAATATGTTTTGTTGGCAGTGTATTCATGTTACACGGGCTTCTGTGTAGCTGATTTGTTTGTGCTTGATACAGGGCGCGAGTACACAAGACATAGAATTATACTACGTGACAGGGCTCTGTAATGTGTTCCAGAAATGATCCCTAGTGATTTCCTCACCTCCACGTGGTAAAGAGCAAGGAGTTACCAATCCACTAGAGGGATTCTTATAAGCAAATTATAAAGTCAAGAAAATGGACACCAAGAGAAGTCACTCTGTAATACGCATTATTCAAAGGTCTGTGCAAAATAGAACAAGGTTGTCTTACTTCTACCGGCTCTCTAAACCGTAAACCGCGAATACCATTGCTCTTCACGCCATATGCTGGCCGTTCTTGGTTACTGCACCTCATGAGTCTATTTAAGTGAGGAGCTGCAGTACCCGAGAATGTCCACTATGCAATGTACGGAGCTGTGTCGTTCCAGCAGTATATGTGGTTTAGGAGCTGCAGTACCCGAGAACGGCCACTATGCAATGCACGGAGCTGTGGCGTATCGGCTGTATATGTGGTTTAGGAGCTGCTGTACCCGAGAACGGCCACTACGCAATGTACGAAGCTGTGGCGTTCCGGCTGTATATGTTGATATAGCTTGGGTTGGACGGCACTCCTCTTGTGTCGTTCGGTACGGTGCTCAATGGTAATGGAGGTAATGTAGTAAAAAGTAAACCACGGCACTCATATTTGTAGTTATAAAGATTTATATTTTCATTTCATTTATCATTTCATTTGTTATTTCATTTTTGTCAGCATCCAGGAATAATATATGCAAACTGGCCAATGTTTCGGTCCTAACACTGGACCTTGTTCACGGCCTTAGTTGTATGCAGCATGTTGCCTGTGGGATGTTATATGTGGTTTAGGAGCTGTATATGTGGTTTAGGAGCTGCAGTACCCGAAAAACGGCCACTACGCAATGTATGGAGCTGTGGTGTTCCGGCTGTATACGTGGTTTAGGAGCTGCAGTACCCAAGAATGGCCACTACGCAATGTACGAAGCTGTGGCATTCCGGTTCCATGCGGGGTTTACTTCCGGAACCATAACTGCTGCTAACAGCTGATCAGTGGAGGTGCTGTCCTGACCCCCACTGGTCTTATATTAATATGCTATGGATATGTCATCAATGCTAATTCTGGAAAACTCCATTAATGGGCACACTTACGAAAACTGTACGCCAGTTTTTTTGTGTATAAAAGGCACAATTTTGTGTACAAGTGGCCTTTTGCTAAAAAATGAGCAACTTTTCAAAATTGTCAAATACACCTGAAACTTAAAAGGGTGGGGCTCATTGGCCCGTCATATTTACCGTAATTTATGATAGAAAATGATCACTGAAATCTATGGCAGCTATGTTAGTACAAGAGGATGCATCTCTTAACAACCTAGACACATCTTACTCCAACAGACCATTTATGAAATGCCAGTTTGGTCTTGGGGCCTCAGTCGCAGATTCCACCAAAAATAGAGGATAAAAAATTCCTGCATGTACATGCAGACGTGGTTGGCTGGAAATAAACTGAACAGACCACGTTATAGTCAGTGGGGTCTGTTCAGCTTTGTTTGTATCAGTTATGTGCTGAATCTGGAACTTCCATTATTAGAGGAACTGAACAACGGAAACTGCGATTGCTGAAGTGAATGTGGCCCCTAGCGCTTGGGAACAGCACGCCCTGACAACGTGATCAGCCTTCCCCACCTTCGCCCATAGATTGCCTACTTCTCCTGCCTCCTTGTGGATGTCTCTTTCAGGCTCGCTGTCTCCTTTGCTGGGCCTGTCTCTTTGTGTAACAAGGTCTAACTGGGTTGAACAGAGATGGTAGCTGCTGACGGCTGGAGTCAAATTCTTCATTATTCATCTCTCATGATCATTGAATTCATGCATAAAGAAAAAGAATTCCAAGTATTTTTAACCACATGGACTGGAACATAAATTGCATCTCCTCCCCGAAGCCCTATTCAGTCCATGCCAGCCCCCAGTTCCGCAGTCACTTGCTCCACTTTTAATAACTGTGCATTAACCCCTTCTGCATCCTGACGGCTCCACCGACGCTAGACAGCTATGGCTGCTTTCCTTCTACAGCACTTGGAAGGTTAAGCAAAGAAATCTTGCTCAATTGGCAAAATATAAAGGCTCTTCTAGGAACCTTCCAGTCTTGAGCAGAGAGGAATCTGCCGTCCGTGTAATGAGCGGGATTTGACACTTCCAGTTGGAGAGGTTTGACAGCTGTAATTTGATGCAGTTATTTTATTTTTTTGTAAAATCTCGTCGCGCTCTCGTTCCATACTGATTTGACTGCCACAAGGTTTTCATTTTATTTATTTATTTTGTGGCAATTTTTTTTGTTCTTTCCTCCCCTCGCCGCTGTGTTGTTGTCTCATTACCCTCAGTCTCTTCTGCTTGTGTGTAAGCGGTTTGTTGCCTGCTTATTTCCCCGTGGCTCGATTCCGGGGTACCCAGGCGTCACGTCCATCTACATCCTATCCCCGGGAGCTAAGCTGGTTAATTTCTAACAGGTTACCAATCTCAGTCTCGGAAATATGCATAACACCGCCAAGGCAGACATCCACGGGACTGTGTTAATATCAGCCCTCGCCAAATGAAATCACGAGCTTGCTCCTCTAGCCCTCGTCTTCCCATCTTCTCCTAATCTTTCCCTCGCTCCTCCCCTCCTCTCGTGCTTGATGTCCTCGGGCCGTTGAGATCTGCTCCGGCTGCCACCTTCCTCATTATTCGCCTTCGAACATTACAAAAAGGAACATAAATAAATCACAAAATGGTCATCGCAGCGGCAGATAAAGCGATAAAGACTTATGAAGGTCTGTGTCTCCTAGGCCTGGCTGTACTCATTTATTTATGCTAATATCTGTAGAGAGGGATCTGGAGATAAGCGCTTCCATCGGAGACCGCAGATACGGCGCCCGACAGGTGTCACTCACACAGCAATGGCAGGCACAGAAATCGCTGTGAAGTGAGGGGATGACCAGCCCAGTGACATGCCTCAGTGGGGGATTATAAATGATATCACTAATGCCGCTCTATCATCTTTTACTGTCACAAATGTATTGCTCTCTGGAGGGGTTAATATTATCAGCCATGCATACAGATTTATGCTTCCACATATCTAACCCTTCCATGCCGAGCTTGCTTGCTACTAAATATTTGTAAAAGGTTTTCTTCCTCAGATCCCCCCCAAACAGGGCCTAGCACATCTCTCAGCCCTGGAGGACTCTTGTTGGAGAGGAGTCCTTACGGATTTTATTGGAAAGGCTGTAAAGGTGGGTACACATCACGTTTTTTCCCATCTGTTAAACGGAAGCTTCAGACTGATGCCATACAGTGGCATCCGTTCACAGTTCTATTGTAAAAAAAAAAAAGTCTTTTTTTTTTCACCATTTTAAAAAAGTATAATTTTTTTAACACTCTGCAGGATACAAGAACGTGGTGTGCTGAGTTTTTGTATGCTTTTTTTTCTAACTTATGCATCAAATGGAGGCGTAAAACCTCCATTTGACACATACTAATACTTATAATAATACTTATTTTTGCATGCAGTGGCGCTGCAAAAAAAAAAAAAAAAAAAAACACATTTACAATGCCCCATATGGAGCTATACCTCCATATAGTACAATATCATCCCCATAGAATGTAGAGGCTTCAAACCTATACATTTCACCAAATTTCAAGATCTTGTTTAGGACACGTGATGTGTGTGATGATCAGTCATTACACCCTTATGTCCATCAGCAGAACCGACCAACCATAGAGAAAAGTCAGATTTGTATAGATTTAATATATTGTAGGTCCCAGCCGGCAACACCTGGCTTTTCAAATATGGGCTTTTGCTGTATTATCTTGCGTGTTACATAAATGTGAATAAGATGTGTAAAAATCTCATTCACACTTTGATTGTGAAATCCTCCATGTTTTCAAAGAGGTGATACATCCTAACTGTAAAGTGGTGGACTTGTGACATAAACAGAAATCAATCACACTTGCATTGTTTTTAATCTTTTTTTTCTGCACCCGATCCTACCGTTGCACGTTGCTTGTGTTCATTCTGTAGTTTTGGCTTGGGGCAGGGTTGGGCTGACCCATCAGAGCAGCAGAGGATTCTCCGGTGTGTCCAGGCTGTAACACCATAATGGGCCCCTTATTAAACAGGGCCCCTAAGCAGGCATGGGATTCAGCCAGTTCCCTCCGGTTCTCCAGATACGGTTGTTAAAATTAGAACTGGATCGGAAAACCATGTTACCGGCTGAGTCCCGATTCGGTGCTCTGGCAGTGGCAGGGCAGCTGGAGATGCTCACTTCCATTGCTTTGCACGCCGCTGATAGTTTAGCTCCTTGGGGTGGTATGTGTGTGTAGTGTATATATGGTGTATTTATGTATGTGTACCATGTATATGGTGTATTTATTTGTATGTGTGTCGCATATATATGATATATGTGTATGTAAACGTGTTGTGATGCCGCATGTCGCCGTTGAGTAGGGAACCTGTTGTTAAAATTTTGAATCCCACCCCTGCCCCTAAGGCCCAGTAGAAGATAATTTGGATCAGAGTTTGGAACCAATAACCACCAGGTATCCTATTAAACCTTATTAAAGGGGTTATCCAACCCCTATAATGGGAGGGGGGTCATTATAGGGGATGGATAACCCCTTTAATGATAAGTCCTAAATGTACAATGATCATAAAAATGACTTACAAGTGTACATGCATATGTCCTGTATACACAAAGGGCCCTTAGAATAATTTCTTCTGGTGGGCTCAAGGAAATTCCGTCTGACACTGTTTACGGGTCTTAGATTGTCCCAACTGGGACAGGAACTATCGTTCCCAGGTTGCCCTGTGGATCACCCACTGTATGTGTTGTTAGTACTGACACCATGTTCATATAAGGTTGCCACCATTTCCAACAAAAAATACCGGCCAAGTATACACTGGTTTGGGGGTGTGGCTTAACAAAGGATGGTATTTACCACCAATGGTTTGATCATATTGAGTTTTACATCTTTTAAAAAAATAAAACAATTTTTTTCCTGTTGTTTTTCATATAAATGTGGCCTAAAATAACATTCTAGCCTCATGTATCAATAGATGTAAAGTGAATTTCGGGTCTCTGTATGGAGGCCATGGAGGTCATGACTAGCCCTAGCATCCAGCAAGGCAGGGGTCACGTCTGGGTCACATATTCCAGTCAAAACCTAGTTTTGATTTCCCTCTCCGTATTGCTCAGCCCTCCTTTTGAGGTTTTTTTTTGCTCCTACTTTCAGTGTTAGTTTTTTCAGCACAAAGTGCATTGCCGCTTCAGCCTTTCAAGGTGACAATCCCTCCCACCTTCCCCATAGTTTATGCCTTTGTTTTATGTTTTCAAAATATCTGTTTGTTATTATTGAAAAAAATAAAATAAAAAAAAATAATTAATGCCAGAATACATATACTGATACTATTTTCTATATTGTACTGTTTTGTCACAGATTTATACTGGGGAGTTAATAGTGAGACGTGGTGCCCCACGGGTTCATCTCTTGGTTGGAGACTCTTGGAAGTTGGGTTATAGTATCGTGCTCGCAGCGGCTCTCTGCGGCAGGCATACCGTTTTCACGAGTAATGTGTTGTTATTATTCAATAAAGCTATGGCCAGTTTAAATCCCACATGGTGTGTCCGCTTGTTCTTTCGGTTGAGCCACAGCTTTAGTAAAATCTAGTAGGCCATATAAGCATTGCTTTTTGCTATTGCCTGTATGTGATGCACCCAATTCCGCGGTCATGAATGAGCTGTTATGGTGAAGCAAATATTCAAAAACCCAGGAAAAATTTCTCACCTCTATTTCACTGCTGACCCTGAACCGTGCAGCCATATGCAGCAGCCCAGTTTTCCCTGGTTTGTTCTGTACAGCTAATAGAAGACAATGGTTTCTGACTCCATATACAGCTGTGTCAGTGCTATGACTGAAGAACGGTGGGGGGGGGGGGGTAACTCCACGCATTGGCCAGTATGCTTGGGAAAACCCCTGCGTATTTAACTTTAACCTTCTCTATTAAAGGCAAACATGCTAATCATTGAGCCACAATCAGGGTGGCCCATCAGGAGGCATTCATTTTATAGTCAGTGCAGTCCGCCAGGTGGCGTTCATTTTATAGTCAGTGCAGTCCGCCAGGTGGCGTTCATTTTATAGTCAGTGCAGTCCGCCAGGTGGCGTCCATTTTATAGTCAGCGCAGTCCGCTAGGTGGCGTTCATTTTATAGTCAGTGCAGTCCGCCAGGTGGCGTTCATTTTATAGTCAGTGTGCAGGATCAGCCTACCAGGCATTATGGGGTTGATCCTGCTGACAGATGCAAAATGGAGATATATTACAAAGTTGTTTTGGGATATGATTAGGGGGAAGAAAGTTAGTCCTGGAAAATCCCTTTAACATTCGTTTTCAGTGACCAATGTTAATAAATCAGGCTGTATAATACATAGAAATGGATGACCGGCACAAACTCAGGTGAAGAGGTGGTGGGGGAGGGACATTCCTAGCTATTTCAATATTCCTAGACATCAGAGTTTGGCTTATATCTGTCTGTCTGTCTGGGGGTAAAAGTTAAAAATGATTTCCAACTAAAATATGTTCCTGCAAATCTCACTTGTAGAAGTGATGGGGAAAACATCTGATTGCTGCACAGTAATGTAATCAGCCGCAGGACTTGCCATGTAAACGGCTCTTGGGAAGAAATAAAAGGGAGTCAATCAATGTGATTTACATGTCGGATAAGTCGGAACATTTTATGTTCCTGGTGTCAAGCGCATAGACAATGAATTTTCACATAAAAACGTTCTGCCTCCATCACAATCCATCAGTCTTCGTTAACGGTATGAAATATATCATAAGCGCTAAACAATTTGGTGGCAGGCCACGATAAGCCGAGTCTGTTTTCCTGGGGACTTGCATAACCATTTGAATTAATTTAATTTGAAATATCAAATTAAATTAAACTGTAGACGGATCCCTCAGGGGGAGTGTATTTCATTTGCAGTGTCTTTTGATGGAGTATTTTGTGCCAAAAGTTTTGCATTCCGCATCTGGCTCACAATCTAAATTTATTACATTTGGTTTGGAAAGATTTGTAATAGAAACTGAAATTAGAAAAAAAAAACTTGGGAAAAGGGTTTGTGAAAGTCATATTGAGATGTGTTGTGGGAGAGTAGGAGTGACGGCTTTAATTATTTTTTTATTTTTTTATCTAAAGTGGAAAAAACATTCTCTCTTCTGATGTAATGTTTTTCTCTCTTCTTTTTTTTTAGCAGGTTTATTCTGTACCCCAGCCTGGCAAGTGTCCTCTTCCACGGGGGCACTTCTCTCTTTTTCTCATGGGAGAGACGTGGCAGATGTGCAGTCGATCATTGATCTTGTAACGTGTAAGTGTTGATGTTCCCATGGACACATTAATCATGCACTGTATTTTCACACATTTTCATTTCATTTAATAGAGAATGGTGTAACTAGCAAATTTCTAAAACACTCCATTTAAAAAATCTGCCTGCATCCACCTGAAAAAAAAGTAATGGCCACAAGGGGTCTCACTTCCATCTAAGGGCGGGTTCACATCAGCGTTATGAATTCCTTTACGCTGGGTTCAGACCTGAGCGTTCGCGATGGAGCGCTCTGTATGCGCGATTGTACGGGCGTTTGCAATCGCGCATACAGAGACAAGGGAACGCCCATTGTCGCGCGTTCCCGCTGAAGTCTATGTACGGGAACGCGCGACAAGACGCCCCAAAGAAGCTCATGTACTTCTTGAGGCGTCAGGCGTTTTACAGCGCGATCGTACGCGCTGTAAAACGCTCAGGTGAGAACCATTCCCATAGGGAATCATTGGTTCTTGCCTGTTGAGCGTTTTACAGCGCATAGGAACGCGCTGTAAAACGCTCAGGTCTGAACCCAGCCTTAATGCTTTGCGTTATAACGGAAAATCACGGGATTCGTAAGATGGAATACAAAACAGAAACCTTTTTAAAGGTTTCTATTTTCAATTCCGTTATTTTCCGTTATAACGGAAAGCAATAATGGAATTCATAACGCTTATGTGAACCCTCCCTAAGTTGCATACCACCACCTTTTGTTAGGCAAGATCCGTCTCTGGTAAAAGAGACTCAGAAGACGGCTGAGAGGAAGCGGGGGCATATCACAGCTAAGTTGAGATCCTGAGCTTGGTAAAATAACTGCTTCTACTCTCTTTCTGAACATCATAAGAGCCTCCTGTGTGTCTGTAAGCAAACATAGTGGGAAGTAAGGCAAAGGATGTCACAGCAATACAGTGCTGGCAGACTTGAATAGAAGGGATACGCTCTCTGCTTCTGAATGAAATGTATCTAGCTGTGCAGCTGAAACAGTAAATAAGGCTAAAAAAAGAAAAACACTAGGGAAGCCCAAAAATAACTGCTTCTTCAAAGTTATGATTGTACAAAGAAATTGCAGCCATTATGCAATTTTTTATTATTATTTTTTAACTCAGGCACCCTTTAAGGGAACCTGCACATGGGTGTGGTTAAACATGCAGGAGAGCCGCACGAATCTCAGTGTGGACTTCTGTGCTTTTCCGCACAAAAACTGCACCAAAACCCACATTTTTTGCAGATTTGGTGCTGTTTTGCCGTAGATCTCACTGTTCCATTGAAAAAGATTAAATCTGCACCAAAAATCGCAAACATAATTGACATGCTGTGGATTTCTAAATGTGCATGGCAGGTCAATTTCTGCACAGAACGAAAAAGTAAGGTGTACATAAGATTTATGCTGCGGTTTTTCTGCATAAGAAACCGTGCAGTATCTGCAATGTGTGCACTTAGTCCTAGGCTACCTGCACACGTTACGTATTACGCATGGATTTTTGCGGGGAAAAAACACAACATAATACAGTACCAGCAAAGTGAATGACATCTGACAAATCATTTCCATTCATCTGAATGGGATTGGTTTGGCAGCAAGGACATGGATTTCTGCAAGCCCCATTCAGTTGCATGGAATTTCTGCAACAAAATCTGCTGCATGTGAAGACTTCCTAATGCTTGCCTTTTACTCTACCAGCTTCAGCATGTGTCAGTGCTATGCATATGCCTGGGCCCTTGGGACTTACTACAGCAGCCAGGATCTGAAGAAAAATGGCAGATGCAGCCTGCTTTAAAGAAAACTAAATTATCCCAGAATTTCTGTTCCTGTTTGTGAATAGTTATGAAGGGAAAATCCCAATGTTAACCCTATAAATCTCATAGTATAAATCGACTGCAGTGTGCAGATACTTTGCTCCAGTCACAACCAGAGCTGCACGTCTGATATTTTCACGTTATCTAAGAAAATTGCATTATGGGAGCTTAGATAACAGCTGCTTTGGTAAAACCACCCTGTTAGGGCCCATGTCTGGGCAACATACAGTTTTTCCCCATTTCCAAAGCACATCAGCGCAATTGTGAAAGCGGGCCTGGATATAGTTTGAATCAAATACGGGAGTCAAGATCACAATTTCCATAAACCAATCTTGAGTTAAAAAGGTTTTTCCAGGACTTTCTCATTGATGACCTATCAATATCTGACTCTCAGCACCTAATCGGTGGGATCAGCTGTTTTTACAAGTTCTGGTGCCAGAACCAGGAATCGGGACGAAGCAGCTCTGTACGCCGTGTAGTGGCCGTGCCTGGTTACTGCAGCACTGTAAATGACCCCTACACAGGGTATGGAGCTGTGTAGTTCCAGTAAACCTCTTTAAAAATGAAGAATCCCTTGTTCAGGACCCCACTCTATTATCCAGAGCGGATGGCAGGTAAGAAGAGCTCCTCCTTCTCCAGAAGACCCTGTGTTCATGTATTATATGGACATCTCACTGAGTTCAGAAGGGATTGTGTAATGCTATATTTCCCCTGTGGTGGAGGTTACAAATGACTGAAGACTTGCTGCTGGGGCTTACCATCCAGGACCTTTCCTACAAAAAGGGACTGTCCTACCCTTTTTAACCTCCATAGAAATGTGATACGTTCATTTATAAACGTCAAAAGTGTAAGATAAAAGTTTCAGGCAGATTTGTATTGGAGACAAGAAATCCATGGCCACTTGCTGTTTAGCAGTCCGTTGATCGTCTTTTCCATGATGGGTCTAGAATATTTTTAACGATCGGTATAACATCACAAGTAGTCTTTGATCTATAAAATATTTATGGAAAACTGCAGGACAAATCCTAGTGTGGTTCATGTGGATCAATATATCAATATCAGAATTATTTATTAAAGGCTGCCCAATATCTTTATAGAGTGAACATTTATCTGCTTTGATCTGCTCCTCCCAAAATGAAAGCGAGTGAGCAAGCTAATAACGCCATCCTTGCTGCAAGAGAGGAGGTGCAATACAGTATTTCATTTCATGCAAGCCCTATGTCTACCCTGTGCATGGGTTTCGTGGTGTAGACCACAAGACTTGCAGTCTAAAAGAAATATTCTTAAAGGGGCTTTCCAGGCTCCTGATACTGATGACCCTCATATCCAATCCGTGATGGTCGGACACCTCCCCCTTCCACTGATGAGCTGTTCCCCGCAGTCTCTGGTGCTGGAGCTAGCACTTTGAATGGAACAGGAACCACAGATGCATTCAAAGTGTAGTGGACATGGTGGGTTACTGCAGCTAAACTGCTAATCACTTCAATGGGAGCTGAACTACAGTAACCCAACATAGCCATTACACTTTGATTTGCACATCCAAATCATTCCCCAGCTAATGGCTGACTGCCCCAGAGTATATAAGGCACCTTCCCTACTGGGAGAATGTCTGAGCTTTAGGTTCCTAGTTGTAGCCCTAGTGAACATGTGCTTATTCCTGTCTGACTGCCCGTGTACTGAAACTTGCCTGTTAACTGATTCTGACTTTCAGTTGCCTGTCCCAACCTCAGACCTGTTTTACGTATACACAAGAACTCTGCCTTCCCAGACCTCGGCCTGTTTCTGATTATGAGCATAACCTGATCCTTGGGTGGTTTGTACTGGTGTCTTTGACCCCCGTGGTTCAGCTGCCAACTACACCAGGACTATTCCAGCAGCTAGCGGTCTGGTTAGTCCACATCCCTGTATAGGAGTTAAAGGATAAATACCAGGGGCCTTCCAGGGCAATGCCCATAGGTCCAGCTCTATTGCCAAACCACTTAGATGGCACAGTGGGTGCATGTTCACTGCCCTGTTACACCCTTACTCTGATACATTTTCGTGTGAGCATCGTCAATGAGAGAAACTGTAAGCAACCTTAAAGGGGTTCTCTGGGAATAAAGAAAATGCAGATACTTAAATATTATTTTATAATAAATATATTCAGAAATACCTTTCATTAGTTAGAATGGCTCGTTTTGTCTAGAGAGCAATCATCACTGGGAACACTGCTGGGCAGAAGCCTCTGCAAATGGCTTTTATTATTTAGACAAAATTAATAGAAGGCACTTACTAATGTATTGTGTCCATATTGCCTCCTTTGCTGGCTTCCTTCATGTTTCCATCACATTATACATTGCTCATTTCCATGGTTACGACCACCCTGCAATCCAGCAGCGGTGGCTGTGCTTGCACACTAACCCTGCTTTCACACCTGAGCGTTTCTCAAACGCGCGTTTTACGCGCGTTTTTGTAGCGCGTTTTTATGCGCGTTTTTTGTAATAGTAAACGCGCGTTTGACGCTCGTTTGTGTGATTGACTGCAGTGTCCTATGGCCACAAACGCGCGTCAAAACGCCCCAAAGAAGCTCAAGTACTTGATTATGCGTTGGGCGTTTTACAGCGCGATCGTACGTGCTGTAAAACGCCCAGGTGAGAACCATTCCCATAGGGAAGCATTGGTTTTCATGTGTTGAGCGTTTTACAGCGCGTTTGAACGCGCTGTAAAACGCTCAGGTGTGAACTTAGGGTAAAGGAAAAGGACTGGCCTTTCAGGTGGCCGGGAGTCTGGTAGTGAGCATAGTCCAGCACTTTTTTCTAATGAGTGCTAGCACGGCCACCACTGCTGGATTGCAGGGTGGTTATAACTATGGAAATAAGTAGTGTATAATGGGATGGAAAAATGTATCTAGCCAGCAAAGGAAGAAATATGGATAATAACAATAGCTTGTATCAACTGCATCTACATGATAAATGCCATTTGTTGAGGCGAGAGAACCCCTTTAAGGAGATGAAGTTAACTTCCTGGCTTAGTTAGGAAAAGTTTCTATGTGACCTTCTGTGTACTCCTTCCTTGAACGTAAAAAATATATTGATACGTTCTTTCACTGCCCAGCTATTCATTATTTATGTGATGTTCTTCTCATCAGCCCCTAATGCACTAACAGCAAACTCATATCTTGGACTCCTATAATTTTGGCAATAAATTTTACCCGCTTAGTGTTTTTCTTATTTGCTTATGTTCTACATTAAGCTAAACATAGTAGAACAATAGTCACTTAAAGGGAGTCCGTCACCACAAGTTGACCTTATACACTGCTTACATAGCGATTTAGCACAACTATACATGAGTCAAGTAGTACCTTTGTTCTTTTGTGCTGACGTTCGCCAGAAGCAAAAATGCTGTCTTCATCATATGCAAATGAGAGCATGCAAGTGCCCAGGGGCAGAGTTCGGGCTGCAAGTGCCCAGGGGCAGAGTTCGGGCTGCAAGTGCCCAGGGGCAGAGTTCGGGCTGCAAGTGCCCAGGGGCAGAGTTCGGGCTGTAAATGCCCAGGGGCAGAGTTCGGCTGTAAGTGCCCAGGGGCAGAGTTCTGGCTGTAAGTGCCCAGGGGCAGAGTTTGGCTGTAAGTGCCCAGGCCGCTCTGCCTTCTTTCCACATAACTGCTCCCCAGCCTGTTGCTTGGCCCACCCCGTAAGCCCCTTGCGTCATCCAGTGTACTGGCCGAGATCCCACGAGTGCGCAGTTCACCACTGGGCCTGGGCTGTAATGACCATTGTGGGCAGCAGCATCGCTCCATGCAGTGCACATGCGCTGGCAGGATCTCAGTGGTGTATAAGGTCAAATTGTGGTGACAGACTCCTTTTAAAGTAACACTCCAAACAAAACAGTTTTTTAGGGAGCCTTCACATGATTGTATGTATTTTGCGGTCTGCAAAACGCGGATCCACAAAAAATACAGATGACGTGTGTGTGACATCCATGTTGCGTTAGTTTTTATTGTGGACCCATTGTAACAAGGCCTAAAAGTCTGTATTTTCTGTTTGCATATACATTTTTATTTTAAGTCCTGAACATGATTATGGGGACGACCATCTTGCATGACCTGTTCTTAACAGCATTTAGAGATATGCTTTACAGCAGCACCACAATAGTCTGGAGGCTACACTTTGACTTCTGTGGGGGAGTCCTGTAGGCACGCACTGTGACCTGTGCAGCGGTACTTGTACAGGTAGGGAGTAGAAAAGCTTAGACAATCACTTATTGTGAATAGTGGATCTTGTGCTATCTACACAGAGGTTTTATCTGCCATTCGAATCCTGCCTTCATTCACCGTAAAACACGGACAGCGGCAATGTGCGTTCCGCATTTTGTGGACCGCACATTGCAGGCACTAATAGAATATGGCTATTCTTGTTCGCAATTGCGGACAAGAATAGGACATGTTCTATTTTTTCGGGAACGGAATTGCAGACCCGGAAGTGCGGGTCCGCAATTCCATGTCCGGGCAGCACATCGTGCTGCCCCATAGAAATCAATGGGTCCGCAACGATCTGTTATTTAGCGGCTACTCATCTGCACACCCTAGTACAAGGATCAGCAACCTTCGGCACTCCTGCTGTTGTAAAACCACAACTCCCAGCATGCTCCATTCATTACTATGATAGGTCTTAGAAGAGCAGAGCAAGTATGCATGATGGGAGTTGTAGTTTCACAACAGCTGGAGTGCCGGACGGTGCCGACCCCTGCCCTAGTATGACACCACGTTCACTAATCTTCACTTCACTGTAAAGACCTGGAGTGGGGGGGCTGCATGGACCTACGCTACCGTGATGTGCCTGAACCCGGGTTGTCTCATCACTACAGCAGCATGCCAGGATTTCAAAAGGGAAACCATGACACAATTTACCATGAGGAAAGCAGTATCTTTCCAGCTCTTTTCTAGCATACTATTCAGAACTTCCATTGTTACATATGAGAAGCAGATGAAAATCTGTTTGGATAACAATCATTGTCTTTATTCTCATAGAGCAACTTCTACCTATGAAAAGAACTTGGTCTTTCAAAATCCTAAACTCATCTCCCTCCAAGATAGGTCTGGATAATTTGTAGTCTCTTCCTTTTGTAGAAGTGCACTCAAAACCTTAACTAAATGCTACGTAGACAGAAGCACCATTGTCATTCCTCCTTTCATCATTCAGATAAATGTTCATTATCAAGCTTGATATTTTATGAAGTTGCTCATAAAAGTGCTGTGTATAAAAGGGAAAACATGATTAATCTGCACGTTCAGTTAGAATGGCTTGGAAAATATTTTTAAGAAGTGTTTTTCCTCGCTTAATTATAATGGCTGTAATATATTCTACATGGAGTTACTATATTCTAATTGAGCTCCATGCTCAAGATTTCCTATGCAGGTTCTTTGTATACGGAGTAAATGTTTCTACTCAGAGGTCAATAACTTGACAGTGGATGTGACCAGATAATGCTGGGCACAGTGGCGTAGCTACAGGGGTCGCAGCGGTCGCAATTGCGACCGGGCCCCTGAGCCAGGGGGGCCCACGGCCCCCCCACCGCCTCCTATTCAAAATGTTATCTAATAGTGTCGGGGCCCGGGGCAGTGCGCACGGCGCAGCGCAGTCTCTAGTAGGCAGGCACTAGGCAGCTCAGCTCACCACGTGTGTCAGAGGGGGCGGCGCCGGCCGCGGAAGCAGACATGTGAGGTCTGAGTGACTGGGAGCCGGAGGCGTGGTTTCTCCCAGTCAGATACTGTCAGAAGAAGCAGCAGGCGGCAGTGACTGTGCGGCGCGAGGTTAGTTTTCTTGACTAGCCTCGGCTCGGCCCTACTCTCTCTGACTCTGAGACTAGTGACAGGCGGCGGCAGCGCAGTGAGCAGAGGCGCTAGCTAGCCCAGCTTGATGATGGGATGGCCTGGGAATCTGGGATCTCTGAGTGGCAGGCGGCGGCAGTGCAGAGTCCAGCCCAGCCCATGGGTTAAGATCAGCTTGATGATGGGATGGGAATCACTTTTGATGATGGGATGGGATCATGGGAATCACTTGATGATGGGATGGGATCATGGGAATCACTTGATGATGGGATGGGATTATGGGAATCACTTGATGATGGGATGGGAATGGGATTTGGGCGGCATTATGGAATGGGATCATGGAGTGGCCAGTGGGAGTCTGGGACTCTCACTCTGAATTCTGTGGGAATCTGTCTCTGAAGTGGTTACTGGCCACACTACTCACTGTGTGTGTGTGCCAGGCCCAAGGGGCAGGCCGCAGGCAGGCAGTGTGTGGGCCTGCACCAGGCAGGGGCACTGGCGACTGCTGTTACTGTGAGCCAGGAGAAGCAGTGCACTGCAAGCAAGTGTGGGTGCATGCCACTGTGCCAGCCTGCCAGGGGCAGGCTGCAGGCAGCGGCCCAGGCCCCCAGCGTCATCTGTTGCTGACTGGCGCTGGGCACTTAAATTAATGACAGTGTGTGTGTCTGTGCCAGGGGGCAGGCCACAGGCTGACAGTGTGTGCGCCTGCGCCAGACACTGGCCCTGGGGTAGGCAGTGACTGTGAGCCTTGTGTGCAATAATGCTGGACTGACCCATACATCGGCTATATACGATATTACCAGTCCGTCCGTATATAGCCGGTTGATGGGTCAGTCCAGCATTATTGCACACCATGTGCTGTCTGAAGAATTTTTTCACTGCACATCTATCAAATTTCGCCCTGAATTTAATTTGTAAATATATTAGCAATTAAAATCAGGGTCTGATGGTGTTATGAAACGGTATTGAGGGTAGGGGGGGCCCAAACTGAACTCTTGCACCAGGGCCCATGAGCCTATAGCTACGCCCCTGGCTGGGCAAGTAATGGTACGTAATAATTTAGTTCCCTGTATGAAGCTATAATAATTGTAATCTTTATCTAACACCCCCTTACAATCAGATGGAACATGTACAAAAAAAAATCAATAATTCAGTGACAATAGGAGATGGCCCTGCTCGTGAGAGCTTACAGTCAATGAAGAAGTAGGGAGGCACAAAAATTGTAAAGTTGTACAATGGTCCAGGCATGTTAATAAAATAGGGGGATATATATAAAGCTGCATGAGCCAGTCTCCAGCTAGTATTTGTAGTGTTTCAGAGAGGCTGGGGTGTGGTAGATACTGTTGGATGAGAGGATCAAGATCTGGGGAATAATGTTAAAGGAGTATGTTGGCTGGAGAAGAGTTAGATTGGAGGATGTGAGAGGCCAGCTGGAAAATATATGTCTTTAGGAGGTGACAAAAACTGTGGGAGATGAGAATTAACCTAATTTCTTGGGGTAATGCATTCCAGAGAACTGGTGCAGCTCGAGAGAAGTCTTGGAGATGGGAGTGGGAGGTTCAGATTCATGTTATACATTGTGTAGACACATCCAGTGGTCATGACCGCTAGGTCCATACAGCGCTAGAGCCATTGGACGAAGTGGTCAGGTGACCACATCACAGGAAGTTCGCACAATTTTTTATTGCTACCTTCTTCAATTTTTAATGTGCTTGTACTCCTAGATAATTATTTTGGCTCTATCGTAACTGTCCACATATACAGGGAGTGCAGAATTATTAGGCAAATGAGTATTTTGACCACATCATCCTCTTTATGCATGTTGTCTTACTCAAAGCTGTATAGGCTCGAAAGCCTACTACCAATTAAGCATATTAGGTGATGTGCATCTCTGTAATGAGAAGGGGTGTGGTCTAATGACATCAACACCCTATATCAGGTGTGCATAATTATTAGGCAACTTCCTTTCCTTTGGCAAAATGGGTCAAAGGAAGGACTTGACAGGCTCAGAAAAGTCAAAAATAGTGAGATATCTTGCAGAGGGATGCAGCACTCTTAAAATTGCAAAGCTTCTGAAGCGTGATCATCGAACAATCAAGCGTTTCATTCAAAATAGTCAACAGGGTCGCAAGAAGCGTGTGGAAAAACCAAGGCGCAAAATAACTGCCCATGAACTGAGAAAAGTCAAGCGTGCAGCTGCCAAGATGCCACTTGCCACCAGTTTGGCCATATTTCAGAGCTGCAACATCACTGGAGTGCCCAAAAGCACAAGGTGTGCAATACTCAGAGACATGGCCAAGGTAAGAAAGGCTGAAAGACGACCACCACTGAACAAGACACACAAGCTGAAACGTCAAGACTGGGCCAAGAAATATCTCAAGACTGATTTTTCTAAGGTTTTATGGACTGATGAAATGAGAGTGAGTCTTGATGGGCCAGATGGATGGGCCCGTGGCTGGATTGGTAAAGGGCAGAGAGCTCCAGTCCGACTCAGACGCCAGCAAGGTGGAGGTGGAGTACTGGTTTGGGCTGGTATCATCAAAGATGAGCTTGTGGGGCCTTTTCGGGTTGAGGATGGAGTCAAGCTCAACTCCCAGTCCTACTGCCAGTTTCTGGAAGACACCTTCTTCAAGCAGTGGTACAGAAAGAAGTCTGCATCCTTCAAGAAAAACATGATTTTCATGCAGGACAATGCTCCATCACACGCGTCCAAGTACTCCACAGCGTGGCTGGCAAGAAAGGGTATAAAAGAAGAAAATCTAATGACATGGCCTCCTTGTTCACCTGATCTGAACCCCATAGATTTACAAGGAGGGAAAACAGTACACCTCTCTGAACAGTGTCTGGGAGGCTGTGGTTGCTGCTGCACGCAATGTTGATGGTGAACAGATCAAAACACTGACAGAATCCATGGATGGCAGGCTTTTGAGTGTCCTTGCAAAGAAAGGTGGCTATATTGGTCACTGATTTGTTTTTGTTTTGTTTTTGAATGTCAGAAATGTATATTTGTGAATGTTGAGATGTTATATTGGTTTCACTGGTAAAAAAAAATAATTGAAATGGGTATATATTTGTTTTTTGTTAAGTTGCCTAATAATTATGCAAAGTAATAGTCACCTGTACACACAGATATCCCTCTAAAATAGCTAAAACTAAAAACAAACTAAAAACTACTTCCAAAAATATTCAGCTTTGATATTAATGAGTTTTTTGGGTTCATTGAGAACATGGTTGTTGTTCAATAATAAAATTAATCCTCAAAAATACAACTTGCCTAATAATTCTGCACTCCCTGTATATGTAATTATTGGGTCACACTTTTGCAGAATCTGAATACATTTCTGTGGGTATGGAGATAATATTCTGTGCCATTTTATCTCCTCTTATTCACATGTACCACATGGGAAGATAAATCACATCAATTTAATAAAAAGACCTTAAGACCAAAATGTAACTTTAGTTTTACAAAAAATCTGATTAGTACGGCAGTCTAGATGTTGGAGATGGAGTCTGGTATTGTGTAGGTGCACCTAAACTGCTTCTCCCCTTCCCTGCTTATAGGCATAGGGGCAATCAACATAAAACGAAATGCTTGAGTCACTTGATACAGGTTGGTTACTATGGATACAATGCAACCACAATCCTTTAAGTTTGTCAGACAGCATGTTCTGAACTAATCAATTTTCTTCAGGTTACTCTGATCTTCAGCTGTAGGCAGGATGGGCAGTTGCTATTAAATATGTTACATAGTTGGTAAAGTTGGAAAAAGGCACAGGTCCATAATGTCCAACCTATATTTCTACAGTGTTGATCCAGAGCAAGGCAAAAACAAAACAAAAGCAAACTTATATTATTTGGTGTTAGGAATTTTCTTCTTTGTATCCTTTGGAAAATATGTTTATATATGAAACAAATGAGCTTGGAAAAGACGTTGGTGGTTGGGTAGAAGGTTCAGATTTGGGCCCAAGCATCTTTCATACACATCCCCCTTTTGTTCCTAAAGTTGCCCTCATGTGGAAAGGAATCGGATTTGGTCTGGATTTCCAAGTCTGTGGGTTTCTACAGCTCTCCATCTTTCTGCCTGACTAACTGTGTTCAAAACACATCGCTTGGAAAGACTCAGGAATGATGTGTGTAACATAGCGTATAAATAAGCCCAAGAGGATCACGCAGGAGCTGGCAGCTCGGTGCCTTCAATGCCAGGGCTGAAATGTGTGCACTGGCTGAGGTGACAGGGTGAGGGGGTGGATGGTTAGAAGTTTGTAATGTGATTTGTATTGATGGCGATCAGAGCCATCTTGATCTGGTGATGTCCCCTGGTTTACAATGGTCTGCAGATATCCATATGTTGCTGATAAATTCAGGCGCCCATTGTGTTCCATCTGACAGGCTTCTATATAGAAATATATGTATAAAAAAAAGCATAAGTACAGTAAGTGCTTATCGGGGGGCTCCACCCTGCGTCATGGTCACTCATGTCTTCTGCCATTTATACCACCACTTATACAGATACTGTAGCACAGCACATTTTTTAGCATTTGATAATAAAAAAAATCTGCCTTCTGTGGCATGTGTCACATTTGACTCATCCTTCCATCATAAGCTGCTCCCTCTAAGACTTTCAAGGCTAAATTGAAAAAGCTATTGAACAAATACTAAATTAGGAGGCAGTCATTAAACCCGGGTGACAGGCTGTCAAGGTGTACAATGCCAGAGTGCTTTCTCTTCCAATATCTAATTTACATAGACAGACAGCAATGTTGGTTGTAAGTGGAGGAATGAGCTGCTAACAAAAGAAAATTTACGTTTTAGATCAGAGACTCATTATGTTAAAAGTCATGTTTAACTTTGTAATTTTAGAAATACCTACGTGTGATCTGTACAGGAACCTGGGAGGTGTTTCAGGACATTGGATCTTCAAGAACATCAAGGTCAAACTTGAAAGCTTTGTAGATGTCAACAAATAATGGCAGGAAAGACAGGAGGTGGGACAGGGGATGACAGGAAGGAGTCCAACCTAATTCCCGTCTTACTCAATCACACGGCGCTACTGAAGCTTGTCCGTCCCACCACCCTAACTCCAATGACAGAACCCCATTCCATGCTTTCTAAACCAGCAGCATTGATGACCGATTTTATGAAGACCTGATTAAAGCTTAGACAATTAATCAGCCAATCTCTCATTTTAAATTGTAATTATCTATCTGTAACACCCCAGAGTGGTGTTACCACTACTGCACACTGCTACTATCTCTAATGGGCTAATATAATGTCATCTTATGTATGTCTTTCCAGGTCCTCCACAATGTGCATTCAGAATCTTATGTAACTGTTTATTACATGTAATGTGCCTGGTTCATCAGCAGGTGGCAGCGTAAATGGAAAGCTATCCTTAGAGAGAATAGAACTTACCATTCCATTCTCCCCCCTTTGGGCAGAAGTGGGCCAGTCCTGCTTGCTACCAGAAGGAGGCGTGGCAGTTCTAGTTTGTTCTGGTTAAGACTCCATGTTGGAGCTGCCAGGATTCTAACCTACTTTTTGGCTAAACATAAGTCTGACTACAGAGTGAAGTGCAGCATAAAGAGGAAACAAAGACACCAAGTTAGCTTGTCAGTACAGCAGAGTTAGAGAAATATATAGCATAGTTGAGTTTGCCTGCCAGTTTAATTCTAAAGCCTGCTGGAACCAAGACAAAGCCTGAAACTGTTTGGAGAAATGTTTATTCAAGTAAAGATGAGCTGCCATTGAACTTGATCTCAAGGTCTGGACTCAAGTTATTTCTTCAAATACCTATTTATTGCTTCAGAGCCAAAGCCTGGGGTTCAGCTGTATCCAGGTAAGAGCACCATGACACACATAAAGAGACATTTTAGGACGCAACATACCACTCAGCATTTCCTACATCGGGGACGCGATATATATAGCGTCCTGGGGGAGGCCGTCTGTTGCATATCTATCTAATATATCTAATCTACCTTATCTATCTAGTAATCCAATGCTTGTTCCTAGCACATACCTGTGGCTTGGGGTCCATTCAAATTACCATATTTTCTGTCCTCGTCCAAACCACATTTTTAACCGATCAGATGCAGACCCAATCATTTAAATAGGGCCGCAAAAGATGCAGACAGCTCTCCATGTGCCATCTGCATCTGTATGTCCAGTCCGAAGCCTTGGAAGAAAAACAGAACATGGCCTTTTCTTGTCCGTTTTACGGTTTTCTGAGTTATTTTTATGTTCTTTGTATGTTTCTAATTAGGAAAATGTAAGGCCTTTACAATTCACTTACTTTATCTGCAGTTGCTGCTTTCTCAGATGTCACTGAGGGTCACATGACCTGTGATGTCACCTTTTCTCCCTGCTCTGAAGAGGTTTCCTGCACAAGCCTGAGAGCAGATGTGTGTCTGTACACGAGACGTCACTGTGCTGGCCACTCCCCCTGCACTGTCGCCTGCTCTCTCCCTAGATTCTTCAGGAAAAACTTTAACCCCTTCAGCAGCACAGACTCACGGCTGAAGGCAGTGAGGAGACAAATGCTGGGCACAGGAGCTGACAGACTAGAGGAGTTCTGCAGACCATTGCACAAGAACAGGTAGGGGGAAGAGCCTGTGTGTATAAGAAGTGACATTGTACAACTGAAAGACTTTTAGTCCTACACATACAACATGCTGCTGAGTCTCCCAGCAGGCAGGCATGTCACTCAGGGCAGCTCTTGTATTCACTCCCTTTGCAGAGCAGAGAGAGGGGCACAAATATTCATCAGGAAAACTTCAGAGATTGTCGTTATTGCAGGTAAACAAAGGGCCAGAAGAGAACCAGGGAAATGAAGAAATATATTTTTTTTTTGCCTAAAACTTGCTTAGTTATATATTTCTGCCCATTATATTTATAGTGCTATATATTTAAACCCTTTAGAGGGTTTGGCCATTTTGTAATAAAAGTTGTCAAAATGCTGTAGACAGTCATATAGGCTCCATATATGCATGCATGACTGTATCCTGTCCACCAGCTGCGGTGGTAATAGAGGCCACAATCAGAATCCCCTGTATCTGCACATGTGCCGGATATATCCATTTGCCATTCAGTGCCTGCTCAGAAAAGGAGGTACCCAGAGCATCCAGAGGAACTGGCTACTGGCATCTTGCAGGTCAGGGGCCTGTAGGGTGAGAGGTAAGTATGCTTAGGAAGCTGGGATCCTCCATTAGGTAGGTTGGGGGACGATATGCAGTATGCTTATATGGAGCAAGCATGATGCCGACCCCTTTAATATTTCAGTATGGGCTGATTTCCGTGATCGGCCAGTAATCCAGAATATCAGATAGCGGCACCCATCAATGTCAGATGAATGGAACTTTAGGGTTGCTTACTATTGCCCTCCTAACTTTTCAATCTCTTTCCACAAACAAAAGCAATGCAGATTTAGTCCCAGATTACTGTAAAATCCCATACATATTTGAGTTGCAGAAACTAGCGTCATGTCTTTTCCAGTTGACATTTCACACACAAAATTGTATCGGCTTGCCAGAGGGGCTGTCAGTCTCAGTCGGGGTCCCCAGACTGCGGGGTAAAAGGAGCTGGAGATGTCCATATGCTCACTGATATTTCCAGAGCTCTAATTAACGGGAAACAATTTAATCTCCCTGTTATCTGGAACATGTGGCCGGTCCTGTAGTGAAATCTGCTTGCTTTCCTCTTGAAGGCCATGTCATTCTGTCTCCTGTCTACACACCTGTGAAATGACTGAGGCCGAGGGGGACTTAGTCAGGCCCCCTTGGACTTCACTTTTATGGCCTAGTCAGAAAGATAAGTTTAGATAACGTAAGAAAAAAAGGGCCCATATATATCCAGTGACACGCGTACAGAATATTATTAAATGTAAGTACTTTCAGCAGAGTACTTGGTCAAGGTATTCCCCTAATATAATGAGGCCTAAACATGACATACTGCTTTTAGAATTTTGCAGGGTTGTGTGTGTTATATGAGCTGCTGTGTACATACATGATATCACTTATCCTATATTATATTTCAGAGCTGCACTCACTGGTAGGGTTACTGAGTACATGCATTACGTATCCTGTACTGATCCTGACTTACAGCCTGTATTTTACTCCAGAGCTGCACTCACTATTCTGCTGGTGGAGTCAATCCGTACATACATTACATTACTTATCTTGTACTGATCTTGAGTTGTATTCTGTATTATACTCCAGAGCTGCACTCTCTATTCTGCTGGCAGAGTCTCTGTGTACATACATTACTTATCCTGTACTGATCCTGAGTTGTATACTGTATTATATTCCAGAGCTGTACTCACTATTCTGCTGGTACAGTCACTGTGTACATACATTACCTATCCTGTACTGATCCTGAGTTACATCCTGTATTACACTTCAGAGCTGCACTCACTATTCTGCTGGTACAGTCAATGTGTACATACATTACTTATCCTGTACTGATCCTGAGTTGTATTCTGTATTATACTCCAGAGCTCCACTCACTATTCTGCTGTTACAGTCACTTTGTACATACATTACTTATCCTGTACTGATCCTGAGTTGTATACTGTATTATACTCCAGAGCTGCACTCACTATTCTGCTGGTACAGTCACTGTGTACATACATTACCTATCCTGTACTGATCCTGAGTTACATCCTGTATTATACTCCAGAGCTGCACTCACTATTCTGCTGGTACAGTCAATGTGTACATACATTACTTATCCTGTACTGATCCTTAGTTGTATACTGTATTATACTCCAGATCTGCACTCATTATTCTACTAGTGAAGTCATTGTGTACATACATTACTTATCCTGTACTGATCCTGAGTTGTATTCTGTATTATACTCCAGAGCTGCACTCACTATTCTGCTGGTACAGTCACTTTGTACATACATTACTTATCCTGTACTGATCCTGAGTTGTATACTGTATTATACTCCAGAGCTGCACTCACTATTCTGCTGGTACAGTCACTGTGTACATACATTACTTATCCTGTACTGATCCTGAGTTATATCCTGTATTACACTCCAGAGCTGCACCCACTATTCTGCTAGTGGAGTCACTGTGTACATATGTTACATTACTTATCATGTACATACATTATTTATAATTTCAATGTACTAACATTCCTGATTCAGTTGCATTTTACCTACACACACAACAAAATACAGAAAGTTACATCCTGTGTTATACTCCAGAGCTGCACTCAGCATTCTGCTGGTAGAGTCACTGTGTACATACATTACATTACCTATCCTGTACTGATCCTGAGTTACATCCTGCGACAACCACTGCTAAAGCTATTCATTCATTGGCAAAAAATAAGAGACACATGGAGCAAGTTCAGGTGCAGCTCTTTTCTTTTTAGCCAGTTGTGAACGTGAACATTTCCAAGTTGATTGCCAGCCGTGACCAGTCCAATCTAAATATCCATGTAGGCTGGAGCTCTTCATGGTCACTTGCTTAAAGGGAATTAAAGGGGTTGTGCCACTTCAGCAAATGGTATATATCATGTAGAGAAAGTCAATACAAGGCACTTACTAATGTATTGTGATTGTCCATATTGTGTCCTTTACTGACTGAATTCATTTTTCCATCACATTATACACTGCTTGTATCCAGGGTTTACGACCATCCTGCAATCCAGCAGCAGTGGCCGTGCTTGCACGCTATAGGAAAAAGTCCTGGACCGTGCACACTCTCCTGGCCCCAGCCACCAGAGGCTTCCGCTTTTTCCTATGTTGTGCAAGCACGGCCACCACTGCTGGATTACAGGGTGGTTGTAACCATGGAAACGAGCAGTGTATAATTTGATGGAAAAATGAATCCAGCCAGCAAAGGAAGCAATATAGATAATAACTATACATTAGTAAGTGCCTTGTATTAACTTTCTCTGCATGATAAAGGCCATCTGCTAAAGTGACACAACCCCTTTAAGCTGAAGAATGGGTGATATATAAAATGTTCTAGTTCATTGAATAGAAATCCTGGAGCCATGGGGTACATCTGGCCCTCAGGATCCCAGGCTCCTTTGCTGCACAGTCAAGTTGGTGTAAGCTTAGAGCAGCTGTGTAGATTTTCACCAGATTTATCACAGACAGGGGTGTAGCTATAGACAGGGGCGTAGCTATAGGGGGTGCAGAGGTAGCAGTCGCTACCGGGCCCCGGAGCCTGAGGGGGCCCAAAGACCTTTGTGCCACATAAGAAGACACCAGTATTATAGAAAGTGCATGCTGATCAAGTTACACCTCCGGCTGGAGGGAACGGGTTAGGTCAATAATTTGGCATTGGGGAGGGAGGAGGGGAATTTTCAATTTCAATTTTAGCCTTAGGCAGCCCCAAAGCTATGTGCTTCCCTGCCCCTGGCATCCAAGGCCCCACCCTTTCCATTGAGCCCCACCTCCTTGTCATGCATGTCGGAAAATAATGTACAAACCCTAGAAGCACCAAATTGTGACACTTTTTGGGAGCAGATTAAGTAAATCTGGGCCTATGTGTATAAGTGAATACTCATCCATCCAACCTTTCCTTGAACAGTTGCTGAGATCTTGACATCTTGAGGCTCTACAAAAATAAACATATTTTTTTCGGAAACGGCAAATCTTGATATTTTTTGTAGATGGAAATTTGAGATCAGACAACGGCGCCTCTAGGTATCACTTTACCTGGATGGAAATGAAATGATGAGACTCGGGAATCCCTGCTGGGGTCTTAAAATATGGATACGGCTTCTAATCTACACTCGCTCTGGCGGCCCTCTGAGGGTTAACCGTATGCTTTTTGCCAGCGATTGTTTGAAGATCTCTGCACCTGTCACTGCTTTATGCTTAGTGACGTCGGAGGCCACAGAAATGTTCTCGCATTGAACGCCAGAGTCGGCAGCAGGCCGGGCGACCTGAGACAGGGGTTAAAATATTGCGCTTCATGATGGGATTAATTAGGCTGCTCTTTCGCAGCCCAGCAGAGAGGGGTTGTACAGGTTGTTTGCAAGAGAGATCACAAGCCCGTGTTTGTGTGAGCTCTGTATTAATGTGTTCTGCAACACACATAGAAATCCCCTTATTATCTCCCTCTGTTGTGTCTGCTTCAGCCTGGATGCATTATGCTGCCCTGCGCTCATCATTTTTACATTTGCCTGCCTTCCTTCACATCTCGTCTCCGCGTATTCTAGGAAATAGGCTGAAATAATTCTACACAATTAGCAGCGGAATGACGATGCATTGTCCCATCCTACCTGGCGCTTCCATAATGACCGCAGGATGAGATTACCCATGCAGAGTAGAAGCCAGGATGGCTCCTCTTTGATTGTTTGTCATGGTGGGGAATTTTGAGAACCTGGATGCATATTTTTGGGGTGGGGGATTTGCTTGCCTTTTCAGTAAAAATGATTAATGGCTGTTGACCAATTCATGGGGTTTTAAACACAGTAAGGCCTCATGCACACAACGGCATGTATTTCGTGATCGGCAAAACGTGGATCTGCAAAATACAGGTGACATCCATGTTGCATCAGTTTTTTTTGCAGCTCCACTGACTTCAATGGGTCCCTGGTCCGCATTTTGTGACCAAGTATAGAATATATTCTATATTGTTGTGGAACTGACATACAGATTCGGATCATAAAGCCTAAAGGCCGGTTTGCTAACCCCATGTGCCAGATTTACTACAATGGCTCATGTTGGATGGTAAGTCTGGCACGCATTTAGATTGTCTAGTCTAACCTTATACCACCTATTACTTGTTGTACTTTGCCTCTGAATTTTTTTGTGCCAATTTTGGCAACCACATATTAAAGAGGTTGTCCCATGAAAAATATGCTACATTTTTTAAAGAGGAGCCTGGCTCTGAATATTTTTGTGATTGCATGTAATTCAAATTTTTTAGAGCCACTTCAATAAAATGTATCTATGTAGTTACCGCCTGCTGTTTGTTCTTTTCCTTATTTCTCTGTTCCCCTCACTTAAAGGGGTCGCACATGCTCAGTTCCATCCTTCAACTGCCACCAGTTCTATGTTCTGTTAGAAGCTGTGACAGCTACAAGGAGAGAGTTGCAGTAGAAAGGACATGCCCCTGAGCTGTTCTAGGGAGAGAACTGCAGCAGAAAGGTCACACTCCCTGAGAAAGAACAAACCCTGTGAGCAGCCAGCTTGAAATAAATCCAGCAGAGTAATTGGAGAAATTAATGGGGGGGGGGGGGGGGGGGCTTTGTCATATGAGGTACAGGGCTGGTTCTAGCTTGGTTAGAAATAGATCGTCATGTGCTATACCATGTCTGATTTTAAATTTATTTTTATTTTTTTCAGATGCAGTGGCGGCCGGGGAGTGGGGTAAGTATAACCTACATTAGGTGCCCCTTTAAGCCATGTCCCCTTTGTCATTAAGTCATGTCCACTTTCAGACTAAGCCAGAATTCGTAAATCTGCTGTATGAGTTTCAGGCAAAGCATTTTTGGTATCGTATGTTATTGTGTGTATATTTCTGGTGTTTTGCAGACCCATAAAACCGCTTCTCACATTATAAAACTTGTCCTATTAAGTCCATATTGAGAACAAGAATAGTCATTTCTATTGGTGGGAGTGAGGAAAAACACGCAATACACAAGGAATGTATTAGTATTTTGTGGATCCATCATTTGAAGACCAAAATACGGACACGGCGGCGCGCATGATGCCTTAGACTGAAATATATTAGTGACTATTATTATAAGACCCTGCTATCACCACCAAAACATCTGTGCTGGATAGTAATTTGTCAGATATAAGCAGCCCACCCCCTGTTGTTTGTGCTTCTATCGGCTCTGTCAGCTCATATTCAGGTAATGAATTCAGGTCAGCACACCGCCGAGCGCCAGGTAACGGCAGAGTTTTCTAGAGAACAATAGCGCCATTGTATGCTCACATGCCTTTTCACCCTTATCAGCCTCTTCTTCATCCTTAGGCCTTATGCACATGGCCGCCTGCCCGGCCGTGGCCGCATTGCGGCCCACAAACAGCAGGTCCGCAATATGCGGGCACCAGCCGTGTGCTTGAATGTGTCTGCAATCCGGAGTTGCGGTGCGGAATGGAGGCACGGAACCCTCCACACCGCAAAAGAATAGAACATGTTCCCAACGGCTGTGTGCATGAGGCCTTAAAGTGTTTACTCCTTCCTTTGGTTTAGCTCCTTCCTATCACTGGGAGGCAGTGGGAGCCGGTGACAAACATCTCATCCGCCACTGACAGCTCCTATCTTATAATATAGACCTGCCAAAACCGTTACAATAATGACAGCTTTTTGCAAAATAAGTGCACTCCTACTCACGCCAAGAAGCTAAGATGAGAAAATGAGTATTCTGCGTAATTTAACCCCCGTGTCCTCCGTGAAGCGGCCATGCAGGCATTAAACATTCCCCACTTCTTTCATGTGTGAAGCGCTTAACCCTTTGTTAAATATTATTTGAATGTCCTATATCATTTTTCTGTGCACGGCAGGATAAGGCCTTCACATTCCATAAACACTGAAAGCAATGGGGAAATGACCAGAGCGCCCTTCTTTCCTCAGATAATGGTCAAAGTGTTCAAACTGTCATGTCCCAAGGTAGAAGGGCAAGATGGCAAGAACCATGAATAACATGGAGGGTGGGGGCCCGCTGCTTTGTGTACAGTACACGGAGTACTGTCCGCATCTTTTGTGGCCCCAAGTGAATGGGTCCGCACCCGAGCCTGAAAAACGGTCGTGTGCATGAGGCCTTTGGCAGAGGTCTTTTTTGAGGGTTTGTGGTGTCTATTTTTGTGTGTGGGAGATGTGTGTGTTGGGGGAAATATATATAATTGTGCTGGTAGTATAAAGCGTATATAGTCTTTGTGTGTGTACACACGTGGACATAATTGTTGGTAGCTTTCTGTTAAAGAGAGAAAAAAACACAATGGTCAAAATAACTCAAAACTAGCAAAAGTAATAAATAAAAATTTGATTTGAAGTAATGAGAATCAGACATTGCTTTTGAATTCTGGTTAAGCAGAATAAATAAACTAAATAAATAAAATAAAACAAACTAATGAAACTGGTCTGGACAAAAATGATGGTTCCTCTAGAAAAGATTGAAAATAATCTGACCATAGGACATGTCGTACTTTTTTTCCAGCCGTCTCTCGGCATGTTTGCCGTGCTGCCACCAGAACTCAAAGGGGCCGGAGCGGTAGTCCGAGGGCACTGCGTGCACTAGCGGCAGCACGTATCCGACAGGCTGTTCAACCACTGGAACAGCCTGCCGGAGTTCCTTGCCGCTAGTGTGAAACTAGCCTAAGGTGTGTCCTGTATTTAGCATCACAGGTGTCCTCAAACTTGTAATCAGTCTGCCTATCTACAGGGTGAAAAGTAGTCACTGTGTTGTTTGGTATCATGGTGTCTACCACACTGAACATGGACCAAAGAAAGCTAAGGAGAGAGTTGTCTCAGGAGATTAGAAGAAAAATTGTAGAAACATGTTAAAGGGTTTCTACCACTTAGGTGTCACATATTTGGCTGTCAGACACTAGCGATCCGCTAGTGTCTGCTCTGGCCAACCATCCTAATATAATAGCTTTTGGGGCGGTGGTTTGGCTAAAAAAACTACTTTTATTAATATGCTAATGAGCCTCTAGGTGCTATGGGGGCGTCATTAGCACCTAGAGGCTCCGTCTACCTTCAGAAACTGCCGCCGCCGAGCGCGTCCCTCCAGCCCGCCCATCTCCTCCTGAATGCGATCCTCGTATGTATTCTGCGCATGCGCAGTGAATGTCTGACCGCTTCCTTGCTCAGACATCTCCACTGCGCCTGCGCGATGACGCCATAGTGCTCCGAGGAACAGGCGCAGTGGAGATGTCTGAGCAGGGAAGCTGTCAGACATTTACTGCGCATGCGCAGAATACATACGAGGATCGCATTCAGGAGGAGATGGGCGGGCTGGAGGGACGCGCTGGGGGCGGCAGTTTCTAAAGGTAGACGGAGCCTCTAGGTGCTAATGACGCCCCCATAGCACCTAGAGGCTCATTAGCATATTAATAAAAGTAGTTTTTTTAGCCAAACCACCGCCCCAAAAGCTATTATATTAGGATGGTTGGCCAGAGCAGACACTAGCGGATCGCTAGTGTCTGACAGCCAAATATGTGACACCTAAGTGGTAGAAACCCTTTAAAGGTAAAGGCTATAAGACTATCTCCAAACGGCTTGCTATTCCCGTTACTACACTTGCACATATTATTCAGAAGTTTAAGGGCTATGGACTGTAGCCAACCTCCCTGGAAATGGCCACAAGGGGAAAACTGATGACAAAGTGAAGAGACGGATAATACGAATGGTAACCAAAGAGCCCAGAAGAACTTTAATAGAGTAGAGGTGAACTCCAAGGTCAAGGCATATCACTGTCAGATAGCACAATACGTCACTGTCTTACAAAAAGTGTACTTAATGGAAGACAGCCGAAGAGAAAACCACTGTTGAAAGCAAATCATAAAAAAGTGAGACTGAAATTTGCCAAAATGCATATTGACAAACCAAAAGGTTGAACGCCCTTTAGACAGATGAGACAAACCTATATGTTCACAAAAGCACACAAAGAAAAGAACATTGGGGGAGATTTATCAAACTGGTGGAAAGTAGAACTGGCTTAGTTGCCCATAGCGACCAATCAGATTCCACCTTTCATTTTTCACAGCTCCATTTGAAAATGAAAGGTGGAATCTGACTGGTTGCTATGGGCAACTAAGCCAGTTCTACTTTACTCCAGTGTGATAAATCTCTGCCAATGTACCTACTGTTCAGGCGGGGTACCATGAAATCTCAAGACTATCAAGGCATTCTGGAACGAAATGTGCTGCCCAGTGTCAGAAAACTTGGTCATGTGTCCTCCAACAGGATAATGACCCAAAACACACAGCTAAAAACATCCAAGAATGGCTAAGAGCAAAGCCCTGATCTAAATCCTATTGAACATCTGTGGAAGGAGCTGAAACATACAGTCTGGAGAAGGCTCCCTTCAAACCTGAGACACCTGGAACAGATTGCTCACGAGGAGTGGGCCAAAATACCTGTGGACAGGTGCAGAAGTCTCATTAAGAGTTACAGAAATCGCTTAATTGCAGTGATTGCCTCAAAAGTTTGTGCCACAAAACATTAAGTAAGGGTACTATTATTTTTGTCCAGACCAGTATTAGTTTGTTTTTAGCTGATGTTCCGTACATTTTTATTTATTATTAATTCTGTTAGTTTCAAGTTATTTCACTGACCATTGGGGCCTTTTCTTTCTTTCTTTTAGGCTCCATTCACACGTCCGCAAAAGATGCTGACAGCACACCGTGTGCTGTTCGCATCTGCACTTCCGTTCTGCGGCCCCGCAAAAAAATAGAACATGTCCTATTCTTGTCCACAACCACGGACAAGAAAAGGCATTTCTATTATAGTGCTGGCCATGTGCGGTCCGCAAAATGCGGACCGCACATGGCCAGTGTCCTTGTTTTGCAATTTGCAGACGGCAAAACACTTGCGGACATGTGAATGGACTCTAACAGAAAGGGACCAACAATTTTGTCCACTTGTGTATATGTGTATGAGGGTTAGATGTATGCCCGTTAAATTATCATTCGCTTACCGTATAACTGGCTACAAAATTGCACAATACAAAATGAATCACCTTTTCTGGGTATAGAAATTAGGTGTAATGATTACTATTTGCATTTTGTAGAGAAATAATGACACATCGCTCTGTATTATGACTACACGTATAATGTGAATTTTTGAGCTGCCGGGGGTAATTAATTTGGTTCTGCGGCAATTACTTGCTCTGCCTTAGCTCTTCACAAATCATTCTCATTCAGTGTACCATTTCGGCTCTGCGCTTGTCACACTGTGTCATATTATGCAGCTTGGTATAGGCAACTGTGTCATTTTTTAGGATTATGGGCCTGAAAAGGTAGCAGCCCATAGATTATAATTTTCTTCTTTTGTATAGGTCAGAGGGTTACAGGCTTTACTAGAGGATTCAGAACCGCTCCTACATAAATCTTGTTTTCGGCTTTTCATGGAAGGACAGCGCGGTGCAGAACATGTGCAGGACCCAGCAGAGAGCAATATAAGAGGGGAAGAAACGCACCCGGCTCCTGTAATCCAAATGATCTGCAAGAATATCCATTGTATGTACGCTGAGCTCCTGAGATGAAAGCTTTTATTCATATCTGCTCCGCCTGACGTTTACTGGATTTCATTGTACCTGGCCTAGATTTACATGTAAATGCTTATTGATGGCCGATAGGGGACCCTGTTTGCAGCCCCCCAAAGTATTTCTAATGGGATAAATGGATAAATAAAACTATAATGTATCATTCTAGATTCTTACACCATCCAACACATGAGATAGCTGTATGCCCCGATCCTCCCATACACACGCATGCTCGGCATGTCTTCTGAATGGGAGAGGGGAGAAAGCCACTGATCTCCCTGAGAAGAAAAAAAAAATCCTTGGATTTCAACATGTCCAAGCTCTCTACCCCCTGAGAGTCAGGAGGCCCCCAAGGTAATCCCACTAATATGTATGATCAGCTTTAATGACATGGGTGTAAATAATAAAGGTTTTTGGCTGTGTGGTCACTAACAGTCACTAGAGGGAAGGTATAGTGTCCTTATTTTTCCAATTTTGGCAACAGGTTCTCTGGATTTTGAAAGGTGGTTGCCCACTCTTACAGCAAAGCTTACTCATATAATGAAAATGTTTGACATATTTTGAGTTTTGGTTACTCATTCAAGTTTTCTGCTTGCTGTCAATGAACAGAAATATGATCATTAAAGAGGTTTTCTAGGGATTTCATATTGATTGATCTTCAGGATGTGTCATCAATACCAGATTGTCAGGGGTTCAACTCCCAGCACCAGCGCCAACCAGCTGTTTGAAGAGGCTGCTGTGCTCCCCCGAGCTACAGTGAGCACTGTGGCCTCCTCACAGCTCGCCAAGCACAGCCCCGTACAGCCTATAGAACCTGTTCTTGGTATTGAAGTTCAGCCCCTTGCACCATTCATTTCTATGGTGCTTTGTACATGAGCGGTGATTTTCACCATTCACTTGTGCGTTGCGTGAAAATCGCAGCATGCTCTATATTGTGCGTTTTCCTCACAACGCAGGCCCCATACAAGTGAATGAGGCTGCGTGAAAATTGCAAGCATCCGCAAGCAAGTGCGGATGCGGTGCGATTTTCACGCACGGTTGCTAGGAGACGATCGGGATGAAGACCCGATCATTTTATTATTTTCCCTTATAGCATGGTTATAAGGGAAAATAATAGCATTCTGAATACAGAATGCATAGTACAATAGCTCTGGAGGGATTAAAAAAAAAAAATATATATATAATTTAACTCACCTTAATCCACTTGTTTGCGCAGCCGGCATCGCTTCTGTCTCTTTCTTTGCTGATTGCAGTCAAAGGACCTGTGGTGACGTCACTCCAGTCATCACATGATCCATCACCATGGTAAAAGATCATGTGACGGACCATGTGATGTGACCGGAGTGACGTCACCACAGGTCCTTTGACTGCAATCAGCAAAGAAAGAGACAGAAGAGATGCCGGCTACGCGAGCAAGTGGATTAAGGTGAGTTTAATTATTTTTTATTTTTTTAACCCCTCCAGCGCTATTGTACTATGCATTCTGTATTCAGAATGCTATTATTTTCCCTTATAACCATGTTATAAGGGAAAATAATACAATCTACAGAACACCGATCCCAGACCCGAACTTCTGTGAAGAAGTTTGGGTTTGGGTATCAAACATGACGATTTTTCTCACGCGCGTGCAAAACGCAATTACAATGTTTTGCACTCGCGCGGAAAAATCGTGCATGTTCCTGCAACGCACCCGCACCTTTTCCCGCAACGCCCATGTGAAACCAGCCTAAGACTCCTGTTCTGGACTCCAGGCTTCCTACACTAATGCCTTGAAAATCCATTTGAGATGAATTTTTCTGCGACTGTCGTGTCGCAGTCGCAGCATGTCGCATGTTGCAGTGCGACACCAAAGACTGCCATTATAAAAATTGTCGCACGACATTGGTGCAACAAAATGTTGCGCGACAAATGTTGCAGTGTAGTTGTGCCCTATCTGTCGCGCGACTTATTGTCGTCGCGTAGACCTAGCCTTAATGTGGACAACAATCGGAGATGGTGAATAATAGAAACACAAAGTGTTGTAGTCATTATACAATCGATTACTTCTATGTTTTTATCTGTTTTTAGAAGAAATAAAGGTGGAAAATAAAAAAATCCCTGCACCCTCTCGGTCCAGCTGTGCCGCTCTCCGATCTCTCAGCAGCTGCAGGGTAAGATTGATCAGCAGTCTGGGGCCGTTTTATGACCGAATACAAAATGGATCTGTTTTATGAAGTGCAATTCTATTAACAAGTTATTTAAGAGTTGACTTCCGCTGTAATCCAGTTGTAGCCAGAGGCAGAGGGGCCACGCCAGGAGACTGCAGATAACTCACTCACAAACAGAGCCTCTGACCGTTCTACCTAATCATTTCTTACATCCACATCGCCGCTGCCGTGATGGAAGGAGACAGGTTTGGAAGGCATGCTGGGAGTTGTAGTTTTACGACATCTGGAGAGCCACAGGTTGGAGATCAGTGTTTCACACAATGGTGTTTAATGCAGACTGAATAAGCAGCGGCTTCTCCTGAAATAATTATTTCTACTAATGGTTATAGTTCATGTATCCAGGCTAAGCTGATTGTGTTTGCTTTGTATTAGTGAATTTTAAATGCCTAATTTAGGAGTAAAAGCCATATTATGCAAGTCTCACATCCTGATTAGGCCCCGTTCACATCACTGCTAGTTACTTCCATTGTTCCGCTCTGTTGGAGGAACAAAAGAATGAAAATAACGGAAGGGCCGGATTCGAAACATAAATGAAACCAATGGAGCCGAACACATCCCATTGAATATAATGAGGCTTGTTTGAGTTTTGTTCAGGTTTTTCAGCAGAATCTGCTATAGCGGCCGAGAACAGATCCCCAAACACAAATGTGAACATGCCCGTACATGGCAGCAGACTATCAGAATTCTGGTGCTAAGGGTTAATGCTAAGGTTTACTGTTAAAGCTGTTAAAACATTTACTGTGATGCTAACTATGCACTATGAATTCCAAAGGGCCATGTCTATCGGTAGGAAATAGTTAACTGGCAGTTCTTAGTGTTAAGCCTCATGCACACGTCCGTGGAACACGGACCATGTGATACCGGCCTGGATTTCTTCTGAGTACAGGAGTGCACGGCGTCATTGGTTGCTATGGCGCCGTGCGCTTCCTGCTGCCGCCGCAGTACAGTAATACACTAATGTATTACTGTACTGCAGCAGCAGCAGGAAGCGCACGGCGTGCACTCCTGCACTCAGAAGAAATCCAGTCCGGTATCACATGGACCGTGTTCCACGGACGTGTGCATGAGGCTTTAGTTGCCGGGTAGTGGGCTGGCCCCACCCCTGGTTAGTGAGTCTTCTGTAAGCAAGCCTGAGAGAAGACCTGTTCTGCTGCTGCTGCCAAGAAGGCCAAGACAGAAGCCTTGTCCAGGGAGACACCATCCCTGTGAGACAGTGACAGTTTTTAGAAGAAAACAGTAAGGCCTCTTTCACACGAGCGTGTCCGGATAAGGTCCGGATGTGTTGCGGTAAACCTGCGCGAGTAGGTGCCCAATTGCAGTCAGTTTTGACTGCGATTGCGTTCCGTTGTTCAGTTTTTATTGCGCGGGTGCAATGCGTTTTGCGCTCGCGTGATAAAAAAATGAATGTGGTACCCAGAATCGAACTTCTTCACAGAAGTTCAGGTTTGGGTTCAAGGTTGTGTAGATTGTATTATTTCCCCTTGTAACATGGTTATAAGGGAAAATAATAGCATTCTGGATACAGAATGCATAGTACAATAGCGCTGGAGGGGTTAAAAAAAACTTTAACTCACCTTAATCAACTTGTTCGCGCAGTCGGCATCTCTTCTGTCTTGTTCTGTGAGGACTAGGACCTTTGATGACGTCACTACGTTCATCACATGGTCCATCACATGATCCATCACCAGAAGAGATACCGGCTGAGCGAACAAGTGGATTAAGGTGAGTTAAATATTTTATTTTATTTTTTTTAACCCCTCCAGCCCTATTGTACTATGCATTCTGTATCCAGAATGCTATTATTTTCCCTTATAACCATGTTACAAGGGGAAATAATACAATCTACACAACCTTGAACCCAAACCTGAACTTCTGTGAAGAAGTTCGATTCTGGGTACCACATTCATTTTTTTATCACGCGAGCGCAAAACGCATTGCACCCGCGCAATAAAAACTGAACAACGGAACGCAATCGCAGTCAAAACTGACTGCAATTGGGTACCTACTCGCGCCGGTTTGCGGCAACGCATCTGGACCTTATCCGGACACGCTTGTGTGAAAGAGGCCTAAAGGTAACACATGGATATGGCTGAAGACTTTACTGCACGTGTTTGGGTTATATTGCTTATATTGCTTTTGGAGCCCACCACACTACTTAGATGGACTGGTCACCTGATCTGGGACTGTACCCCGCAGTTGGGCATTGCAGAGAAATATTGAGAGTGATTGCATGCCCTGTCATTTGGGAAGATTGCACATATCTGGAAGAACTGCTATCACAGCCATCTTTGAACACAGCCTTTGGAAAAGCCTACTCCGTGAAATACCTGACAACTGTGCCTACTGCTTGTATCTGCACAGTGACACCCATCATCTATTCAGTAATTATTTTACTATAATCAAACAGGTCTGTTCATTGGTCTCCATATCCTGCTTTGCCCAATGCTGCTCAGCTTACATCGAGGGCACCCCAGCCACTACCAGAAAGGAGACCCCAAAATTCATGGTGTGCCCCAAGGGGATAAAGGATTGCACCCCTCCACACAATATTCCCAGTGCTGGAGCAGGGAATGGCCACCATAAGGGCTATGAGTATGACCACCGTCATTGCCACTGTCATCATTCCCATCCTCATCACCTCCCCACACATCCCTTGGCCACATGGTAAAAAAAACTGAGCATGCTGTGATTTGAAAAAAACATCATTGACAAAAAACGCACCTCAAGGGTTAAAAAAAACACATTTGCCCTGCATTTAACATGTCCCATAAACGTCCATTCAACATCTCGAGTTGGCATTTTTTGTCTCAAAACACGGCAAAACACCAGCTAAAAAAAAAAAAACATGCACCAAAACCACAACCAAAGGCCTCATGCACACGGCCGTTGTTTTGGACCCGCATCTGAGCCGCAGTTTTGGCGGCTCGGATGCGGACCCATTCACTTCAATGGGGACGCAAAACATGCGGATAGCACTCCGTGTGCTGTCCACATCCGTTGCTCCGTTCCGTGGTCCGCAAAAAAAAATAACCTGTCCTATTCTTGTCCGTTTTGCGGACAAGAATAGGCAGTTATATTAAAGGTTCTCTGTGCCGTTCCGCAAATTGCAGAACGCACACGGACGCCATCCGTCTTTTGCAGATCCGCCATTTGCAGACCGCAAAACACACAACGGTCGTGTGCATGAGGCCAATGAGCCAAAAAACCTATGGGGGACATTTATGAAGATCGGTGTATTGTACGCTGGCACTGATTCCTCCTGTGCTGTTGGTGAATAGGCAAAATATATACAGAGGCGCACTCTCTCATATATTTGGCGCATCTTTCGCCCGTGTGACACACTTAAATCTCCTAGCTGCCATATGTTTTAGTCTTCCTTCCATAAAACTGTCGTGAAGAAAGATAATTGCTCCCCGCTCATGGCGCTCCCCCTTTTCTCGCCACTTCTGAAAAGTGTTGTGAAGGAGGAAAGGTTGCACATTTTGCCACACAGACGGCGTGCGACTAAATATGGGACCTATTTACGTGGCGTAAATAGGTTAGTAGATGTCCCCCTATGTGTCTATGTGTAAACCTACCCGTACTAGTTTTTTTCTGCTGCAAGGAAGGGGGATTCATATTCCAATTTTAGCCTTTTTCGGAAGGCATTGGCTGCCAGCTGTCTGAAGCTGCTCCTTTCCCAGCGTCCTCCTCTCTGTTGCTATCCAGAGATAACGGCGCGCTCTGTTATTAGGCCTGACAGAGATCTGTTTCCAGCAGGAGAATATTCCCTGGCACATGAGGTATCATCACAGACAGGGGCCACTCACACCTAGCCGATAATAACCGACTTTCTAGAACTCGCTCACGCTGTGATGCGATGGAGAAGACATACCACAGGCAGGTTATTATTTTCCTGATGCCCCGGCCCACTCCCTCACTCAGCACTTACTCAGCACTGAAAATCCACATTTTGACAAATTAAGCAAACGTTCCCTTGTCGCCTTTTGGGAATTGTAAATTGGACGGTGACAGCGGCCGTGTAACTATCCTTCAACAGTATATGGCGCCTTTATTACTGCTGTTATTTATTGGCTGTCAGGCTGCTAATGCCTGCACATTATATCATTTCTATACCGTGCTGGACAAAGGGTTTTGTAATCCTAATCCTAATCTACCACTGTGGTCATTGACGGTTAAAGGGGTTTTCTGGGACTAGAATATTGACGTCTGTTCAGACTCAATACCTAGGCTGAAGTGTGAGGAGACAATATGGCTCCTGTATTGACCAGTACGTCACCTCATATCTTGTCAGACAATGTCAACTCAACTAATCAGGTAAGTATGAAGATGACGTCTGATTTACGTCCTGTCGCACAGCTACCCATTACATTGCTTCTGTGAGGCATCTAGAATAAGGGCTCATTGGGTGATGTTCATGTCCGTGTGCTGTCTGACCCGTTATAATCAATGGGCCAATTCACATGCGTGATTTTCTGCACGAACCATCAGTCTATGCAGAAAAAAATCCCAGCATGCAGCATCTGATTATGATATTTGTGCAAAAACTGGTCACACATGGGCGCCATCCGTGTGTGGTCCATTTAAAAAACACGGATGAGTTTTAGATGACTGGCCTGAAAGAGTTAGATACATCCAACAGCTATATAACTACAGCCAGAACTCTAATGGAGTGCTGGAACTTGTAGTCCTCACAGCTCAAGGTTGTGGGTTCTGCTCACCAGTCATCTCCAGTTAGGGCTCATTCACACGACCATAGTTTCGGTCAACATCTCTGATTCACATTTTTTACGGATCGGATTCGGAACCATTCATTTCAATGGGACTGCAAATGATGTGGAAAACACACTATGTGCTGTCCACATCTGTATGCGTATTCCGCGGCCCCACCAGAAAAAGATAGAACATGTCCAGTTCTTGTCCATTTTGCGGACAAGGATAGTACATTTCTACAGAAGTTAAAAAATGAATGGTGGCATACACTTGGCTGGGATCCATGTTTGGTGGATCCTCGATTTGCGGACCCCAAAACATGGCCGTGTGCATGAGCCCTTACTGTTTCTAGATTTTTTTATATCATCGAGAAATGAAGATAAGAGCTCATCACCATAATATACTACTGAGTGGTGAGGATTACTGATGTGGCCGAGGACGCGGCGCTGGCCTGCAGAGATGAAGCTGGTTTATTAGTACAGCTATCAGTAGCATTAGGCAGGCCTTAGAACAACTCCGCGTCCTGCTGCGGCAGCGTTGTTCCACCAGACGCCCTGACTACTCCGCTTATATTATTTGTACACCCACTAATTTTCTTGTAGAAAAAAAGAGGCAGAAAACTAATTGGAGTCGCTCCTTTAACAAGAGGCGCCCTGCGGAGACGGTTTCCCAAGCAGGTGAATAAGAGACATTGGAGCAGGTTTCTAATTGTATTTGTCTCACTCATTATAATCAACAGTCAGATCTGGCTTTATTTACCAGGGAAGGGGGGGGGGGCTGCCGAAATCAGGGGCCCCAGTCTCACAGACTGGCTTCCTTTTGAAATAGGTATTTTATTTGATGATCCATGAGAGCAAGGAACAGATGTTCCACAGAATCTTACAGGAGATAATGAAGTAGAAACCTTGTTGTGGAGGAAGCAGAAATCTTTTTACTAACTACTTGATAACATTTATAGGAGGTCCACCTGCAGTACGCCCTAACCTGTTTCCATCTAATAAGGAATATTGCAATAAATTTGAAACCATATTGAATAAATGTTCAATGGACATTATTGTTCTAAGTATTGAGTATCTACAAAAGTCTATCTCAGAGACCCGTGACAAAATTGCAACGATTGAGGCACAACTTGTTTCTACCATCTCTACACAGGAATGGAATGATCTAAAGAAGAAGACCGAGAAAATACTGGAGGACCATAGAAAATATATTGAACAAACAAAGCGGGCCAAATTCACCCGAGATACAGAAGATTATCAATTAAATCGCATTTATCGCTGGCAATGGCAAGAATCGGAATCTCATGGTTATCAACAATTTGGGGATTATGCTTCCTCCTCGTCTGGGAGCGACAGGTCCTCACGGCGCAGACCATATCGTTTTTTTTCCCGGCGAGGCCACAGAACCAGAAGACGCCCGCAAGGATACGCAGGGGACGACACTCCCGACAAACCAGAACCCTCAATGATTCTGACCAGGTCACAGGTACTAACCTAGTTATTAATATTTCCTCTAGGACTCTGTCTCCAGCTGAATACAGTGTTTTGTCAAAAGGACTGTCTTTCTGTCCAAGAGACTCTTTTCAACCATTCACATTTATGCAGGACTTGAACAGGTTTTTTAGGTCTCTTCGTTTGAAAGTACACTTTAAAGATGATCGTATTGATGAATCTGTATCACCACTAGTGTCTAATCCTTTGTCCATAGCTCATTTAGGTTTGAGGAACAAAAGCAATTTTATGCCCCCTAAGGTATCACATGCAGTTGAGGCCTTCATCAGTTTGGTAGATAGTGAGGTTCAGGCGAATATTGACTCTTTTAGGAAGGGTCATTATCCGTCTCACTCAAATCTTCCAAACGTTGAATACCTTGCGTTACAATTACTTAGAACTGATAAGTCGATTACAATTAAACCAGCTGATAAAGGTGGAGCCATAGTAGTTATGGATACATCTTACTACAAACAAGAGATTAATAGGCAGTTGGCCAACACTGAAACATATGAGCTTACATACAATAATCCAACTTTTACTATACAAAAAGAAATACAGTCATATCTTGATTATCATCTGGGGATTGGCACAATCGATCAAGCCACGTATAAGTTTTTACATAATGATTATCCTATAATGCCAGTTATATATGTGTTGCCTAAAATACATAAGAATCTTCAACAACCACCTGGGCGCCCAATAGTGGCGTCGACTGACTCCTTGTTGGCACCACTATCTATTTATTTGGAAAGGGTCCTTACTCCTCTAGTACGGAATACAAAATCATATCTACTTGATACGTCACATTTCTTACAAATTATCCTCTCTCTAGGCACAATTCCCCCTGATGCACTTTTGGTCACCCTTGATGTCAGCAGCCTGTACACCTCCATCTCCCATGATGGGGGAGTACAGGCTGTTCGCAAATCACTGGTGACCACGACCCTTACCAATGACCAACAAATCTTTTGCATTGGATTATTACAATTTGTTCTACAAAAAAAATTCTTTATGTTTGGGGATCATTATTATATTCAAAAGAAGGGTACGGCAATGGGGGCGAATGTGGCCCCCCCATATGCCAACCTCTTTATGGCCCAGTTTGAAGAGGATTATGTTTATCCACATTCATTATTTCGAGCCCATGCATTAACATGGCGCCGATTTATTGATGATGTTTTTTGTATCTGGACTGGAGATAGGGAGTCCTTCCAAACTTTCTACACACATATTAATCATGCGGTTAAGGGTCTCCAATTTACCGCTCATATTGATGAAACCATAATTAACTTTCTTGACACCTCTGTAACCAAGGATTCCACTGGTTCCTTGAAAATTGATATTTACACTAAACCAACAGACCGGAATACGTTACTTTTATATTCAAGTTGTCATCCTAGGAACACTAAAGCCTCATTACCTCGGTCACAGTTTACTAGGGTGTCAAGAATAGTTAGTGATCCAATAGTGCAAAAACAACGTTTGATAGAGATGTCGGATAAGTTTAAAGCACGTGGGTATCCTCGTGGCCTCCTAGAGAAGGAGATTAAATTGATTACCCAGGGGACCCAGGAGTTGAGACCTCAAAGAACACAACATTGTACACCTAGAATTCCACTGGTAGTGACATATCATCCATTTGTACCGAAAATTCAGCGGATTATACAGAAACACTGGCCGCTATTGAGTAAATTCTACCCTGATATTAAGGAATTCAATAATCCATTTAGAATGTGTTACAAACTTACGCGATACTCTTATTAAAGCGGATATTGGCCCTGAGAAGAAGCCATTAAGACAGACTATGTTGTCCAGTCCAAAAATGGGCACTTTTCCCTGTTTAAATTGTGCACAGTGTACACATGTCATGAAGGGGAGTACCTTCACGCATCCACACACGGGCAAGACATATAAGATAACAGGCTTTTTCACATGTGCTACATCCTTTGTTATTTATCTCATCAAATGCCCATGCGGCCTCGCTTACGTTGGGGAGACATCCCAATGTGCGAGAGATCGCATCAGTAAACATAAATCTGATATTCGCTGTAGGAAAACAGAACTTCCGATACCCCATCATTTTATTCAGGCCGGTCATCACATAAGTCAACTCAGATTCCAAATTATCGAACATATTCCCTTATCACGTCGAGGCGGAAATCGCAAACTGACACTTCAAAATCGTGAATCATATTGGATCCATGAATTAAAGACACTAGCTCCCTTAGGTTTAAATCGTGATTTTGAATTTTATATACAATGAATTATAACATTTTCTTTTCTTTCTTTCCTATATGACTATTGCAGACTAAATGATAATGTCCGAAGGTAGGATTATTATCTATTATTTTTTATGGAACTACAGTTTCTTGATCATGCTCGTTTGATTTAATTAACTAATCTATTAATATTAATGTCAATTAATATATTTCAAATATGAACATCTAATATACTAATATACCAATATAACTACATGTCTGTAATTATTATTATTTGTCTATTGATTTACTGATTATGTCTGTAGTCTGCCCTCCGATACTGGGTTGATATCTAATTATATATATTTTGACCGAGTATTCTAAATGAACTTTGTGTAATTCTCGCATTAGGAGTCGATGGTCCTGTTTTTTTGACCCGACCTCTCCCTTTTTTTGGATGTTTCAAAAAATTCTATATATTTGCGATTTTTTCACATATTGCGATTTTTCACTATTTGCGAATTTTTACCAATTGCGATTTTTTTCTTACCTGCGAATTTTATGCAGTTGCGAATTTTTCTCCTTTGCGAATTTTTTTGCGAATTTTTTCCGATAACCGGACTTCCGTTATTCCGATCGCGAATGCGGACTTCCGGTTCTATGACGTCCTCCCAGTATCGCGAGACCAGACACAGTACAAATACCGGACATGCGCAGGCCACCCAGCGCAATGCCACTCTCCTCTAACCAGTTTATCTCAAGGTATGTAAGTGATATGTACGTATGCAGTTTATTTTGTGAATTATTCTCTATGTGGGTTCAGTACTTTTTCCTTCATAAATCAATTACTGAATCAGTTTTCATCTAGCAGGTTATACTATTGTTGTACTGACACCCATATAGACGTAATGATTTAATTTGCAGCTTCTCTGTTTTCCTTATATACAAATGTTTAGATTGTGATTGTTCCATGGAGCTTCTATACCTGATACTATATTCAATACACCCATAACCATACTATATCTTTATTGTGAATATCTCTGATGTTAATTTCTGTGGTTTCATGTACTTGCTTTTACCACTTTGATGGTCCTTAATGTTTTTGAAATAGACTATTCATTGATTAATTTCTGTGAGTACTATCCCACTGTCAGTTCATTGATCGATTGATTCTTTATATGCAGTTGCAGCTTTGATTATTATATCAGTATTGTATTATACTATGCATATAGATATACGTAAGACTTGCCCCTAGATGTATATATATATTTTCTCTTTAGTCAAAATTTTCTAATATTATATTTTTTTTAAAATTATTTCCATATTGTACTGATTGTATGCTATTATAATTAATAGGCCGTGACCAAGGTCCGGGAGGACCGAAACGTTGGCCCATATAACTGACGTCTATTGGTGGCAAATTCTATATAATAAATATTATTATTTCATTCATTTCAATTCGAGTGCCGTGAATTATTCTATGATATTATCGGAGGTAATCTCCATCACTGAGCACCGAAGATACCATTTAGTGGAGTGCCAGCCATCACTTCTATTTATCACCTGCAGTACGCAGACCTGCAGGGTATTGCGATTGTGAGGTCACGGTTACTTAGGCAAACGAGGGTTGCTCTGGGTTACTCACAGTTTTCTTGAAAGACCCTGGGCAGGCGTACAGCAGTGATGGAGAGGCTGGCACAGGGGTCCTCTGGGGCACTATCTGTGTATAGGGACCAGGCCGGTGGTAGGTGAAGTGCCCTGGATGTTGCAGGTGTTTAATGTGCCGGTGGCAAGATCCCTTTAAGATTCGTGACGCCAGTGCCAGTAACGGTGGCACACCGATTTACGATAGGAATAATTGAGGAACACGATGTTGTGGTGAACCAAAACTTCCTTTTACTCAAAACAGTCAACTATTTACAGTCTTTTGGCAAAGTTCCATAAGGCAGTAGCAATTATAAGCAGGCTTTGTAAATGGCAGGCACAATGTTCTTGCAAGATAATCCTTTATGTCTTTATCCCAAGGCCCGTATGCCCTAATGCTGGCTTTATCCTTGGTAGTAAACTCAGGTATACAGTATATATCCTTGCTTTCAGTAAAATCCTTCTGCCCTTCAGCCCTCAGGTTGGCTGGAAACACTTCTGCTCTGCTCTGGTTATGGGAACTTCAGGTTTCTCTGAGGGGGCAACTTCTTCTTCTGATGGCAACTAGAAGCCTGGGCTGTCTAGCTGCATGTCAGGAGGGTGCCCTCAGCTCCTCTCTGGCTAAAGTGCACTCTCACTTCTGTCTCTACACAGACTCCTGACTACACAGACCTCTCTCCCTGAACAGGACCTGACTACATATATTAGGGGTTCCCTAGCTCCCTCTACTGTCTAGGAGGAGGAACTACACCCTAAAAGGCCTGACAGATAAACAGGGAAATTGCACATAAATAACACAGCAGTATACATTAAAATGCAATGTAGAATACAATGCCACTGTTCCACAGGAGTTGGAGAACAACGTGGCCCAATTGACCCTTGTGTAGTGCCCACATTTACCTAGTGGGACACTACACACCGTGCTGCCGTGCAGCACAATTTAGGGCCTTGGGACATGTCCTGCACCTGGTCTCTGGAATCACATGGCATTGGCTTACTCATATTTGCCAACAGTCCCGAATTTGCAGGGATTCTCCCTAAGTTTCAGAGGCAGTACCAACAAATTCGGACTGTCGCGGGTCAATAATGGGCGATGCTTATGGTTGGATTTGGGCATTCGTGAGGGCAAGCATGCATAGTAACCTAGGGCAGATCCGTATGACTTTGTGTGAAGAGGAATTTTTGGTTTTAATTTGTAAGAAGAGTAATTTCTGTTTTGTGCCTTGGATTACAGATTAGCTGTATGTCATATAAAGTTTAAGGGGGTCATGTATCATGAGGATAATATTTAAAGTCAGCTTTGCTTCAGTGTGCGTTGGAGTACTGTGTACCAAATTTATCAAATGTTGCAGAAAACTGGTGTAAAGTAGAACTGGCTTAGTTGCCCATAGCAACCAATCAGATCCCACCTCTTATTTTTCAAAGGAGCTCTGAAATATGAAAGGTGGGATCTGATTGGTTGCTACCTCTGCACCCCCTATAGCTACGCCTCTACCCATAACATCTTGCATGTGCCTCTCCATTAATAACCCTGCTGGTCGCTTTCATCCCTGTTTCATTCCTTCCTGCTGTGTACAGGACCATGGTAGATCTGACTACACGTGTGTCCACCAGTGACAGCACCGCTGTGTGGACGTGCACAGTGCTTTACAATGGAAGCAGCAGGGGCACCGATGGAAGGCAAAAATAGCTATATCTTGGTAAATAGATATTTCATTGGTAAAATGCTGATTGTTTTCTATTAGGATTAATTTAATTAGCACGTTGCTATGTGGAGCAACCCCAGTAAGAATATTTCACAGTTCTGTGAGTGTTTCTAGACTACAGAATTCTCATTAAAAGGGTCTTGTCCTCCACTAATTGCAGGGAAACATCCTCATTTACAAGCCTCAGGCTTTTCCTTCAAGTCCTATTGATCTCCGAGACCCTTTGTGTCTCCCCTGTGATAGGTTGAAGTCTGATTCTTATAGATGGACCCAGCCAGGACTCTGGTGTCAGAAATGGGAAAGGAGGACAAGCCTGGGATATGGTGTCCTTGCATATTCTATTTCTGGTTTCTCCTAGGTCACTCTCACCTCGCACAGAGATGTCAAGGTGGGATGGATGAGGAGGAGGCCCCCACCTTGTTATAAATGAAATAACGGTTTGGTCTAACCCTCCCCAATGAAAAACGCTCTCATAAATCACCCTGTCTGTGTCTGGCAGAAACCTAGCAGAAATAAATTGAAAATACATTGCAGAGATCTGCGGAGGGGGCCAAGCTGCTAACCCTATAGCTACTTCATCTGGTAACTTGATTAATCTGCCGCATGGCTTTGCTTTTATTACAGCATCGTGAAACATGACTCCTTTAATTGTGATTAAATGCTAACTTCTATCAACTCAGACAAGGTAATCCACCTATAGGTATCTTGATAAGAAAATGTTTTTAACATGGGGCTGCAAATTAAAGACTTTGTATATTCTACACCTTCTCCCTCGGCCCGAAGGGTCACCGGGGAGATGCAGGTTGTATGCTAAAGCAAAACAAGCTATTATAGAACGAGTCTGCTGTCATATGTACTAGAGTGCGGTTATACAGATGATCTTATTATGTACTGCTACATGGTGAATGTGCACTAGATGGTTACGTGCCGTATTCCTGCTCCCTGGTGTGTGGATATTTTAGGTGTGTTGTTTTAGAAGACATTAGGCGTCTCCTGTGCTCACTTTTCCTGTCTATCAGCATGAAATGGTTGCACAAACCATTTCACCCATTCCAAAAATGTAGCTATTCTAGAGCATCCCTGTGAAAATAAATACATTTTCTGCCCATTTCATGATAAATATAATAGTCTGAGTGCAAGGAACCATATTGACTTAATGCGATAATTCGGCCGTACACAGGCAGCTGTTTGTTCGTTGAGCTAATTTACTAGCAAACTGCTGAGAACTACAGACCACAATCAGGTTACTCTGACACACCAGCTCTCTTACTTCACACCTCGAAAACTTACATCAGAAAATGACCTATCGTTTAATTCAACTTTATTATATTTTTAAAGACTTTTTGGTAATACTTTCTTCAAGTGACTTGATATTAAAAAAAGCCACTGAGCCTCATAGGTTGTCACTGTTCTGCAGAGATCACTTCTAGGCAGTCATCTTATTATCATCCCTATATATCTTAAAAGGGTACTCAGCGGATTCCGTGATCCTGGCTGGGATCACATAACCACGTGAATGGCTGCAAGTTCTTCCTCTGAGGTTGGAAGTGGATGTGCTCCTCCTGCTGCATAATGTGAATGTTGTGGAAGTAAGAGGAGCACATCCAGTCATGACATCAAAGCCCACCTCCAGTCAGGTGGTCACGAAGTCCTAGCCAGGAACACAAAATCAGGCAGGCAGTGGAAGAGTAGGTACTGCTCAAAGTGTCTTCTCTCCACAGGTCATACCGCCCAAGTTTTTGGAAGATCATCTAATTATAATAATATATAATAATAATATACAATGCAGGCTTTAATATACAGAGAGGAACCAGAAAAAACATTTTCTGGATCAATATTGTAAATGTAATAATGCAAATCTATACTTCAGATCAAAAATGCGATCACGTGGCCGTAAGATATCTCTATACTTCTGCCGGCAAGCGCACTCCGGCCGCGGCAGGGTGCCATAACAACTAGTCACGTGACCGCCTGTGATGCGATCGCGTGAGTTAATAAGAGTCGTGAATCTAAAACATTTTTAAGTAACATCAGGGGGTCTTTTCTTATTTGAGACCACTCGTACATCACTATATCCGCCTTCTTTTAGTGTGCCCTGAATATATTAATGTTTTTAAACAGAATAAAGATTTATGCAAATGAGGCAGCATCTGGGGACAGTTCTACTCCCATTGGGCCATCCATAGATGCTCTTTTTGGAGTTTTTTTTTGGGTTTAAATACCTGTTGTGTACCTGGCATTATATATTGAGTCTTTTGTAACCTGATGAAGGGGACTTAAGTATCCCTGAAACGCTTAGTTTGACTTGATAAATTAATACTCAAAAAAGAAGAAGATTTCCATCTTTTACTGCAAGTGTCCTGGGCGGTGTTTTTGCGCCATTTTGCGGTCCTGCTATATACAAATCAGATCAGAAATGGACATTTAAGGCGCAAAGAAGGACAGAGGTACTTGGGTCAAAAAGAGGGACACTTGGGAGGTCTTGCACTAGTTAGTAGAAAGAGGCTTTTTAGGTACAGGCCCAAAGAACCCATTTAATTCAGTAAAGCAGACAACTTTAAGAAATTGGGCTCATCCTGGACTGTGAACCCCACTGAGGACTGAAGGTGAGTTTTTGCTAGACTTTTTCTTATGGTGCAGTAATGACCATCGCATTTTCATTTCATCTCCTGGATCCACTCAGGTCTCTGAATGGTTGGCCACTATGATGGACTGACCAAATGGCCTCCAGAGAAAGCCAAGCAGGAAACAAAATGCCATCAATGTCCGTCCTCAGACAACCCTTTTAGATGGATAACTGGTTTTTTTACTCATAATTTCCAGAAAGTGAAGCTTTGATATGTGCAGCTGCATCCAGGATGTGGTTTGCAGTTTGCGGTACAGATCATTGCTGTGGATTTCGGCTCTTTGCGGTCTCACTTTATGGACGCCTTTAAATTCTACAGTAATGCAGAAATTAATTTGGGGTACTCAAAGAACGAAAGAACTGGCTCTGTGCAGTGTCAGCTTAACACTAAATTCATTTACTTCCTGCTACCTGCTAATAGACTGCCACTTTCATGTAGGAAAATCTCATTTTTCTGTAAGCTGTTGAGATACCACAAGTGCCTAACTGAGATGAGGAAGAAATTAGATTAATCTGCAGAGGAGATTTGTCTTGAAAATTCATGTATAAGCCGAACCTATTAAGCAGAACGTTCAATTTGGTCAATTAAATAGTATTACTATAACTAAACTGCCGAGCGCATTTTTCACCATTACAGATTAATTACCATTCTCTAATCTTTGAGTTATTGCGTTCCTATGTAAATATGTTACTTAGAACAACTCAATTTCTGACATTTGAATCCAACACAAAATGTTACTGTGGAATAATTCAGCCTTATTAGTTTATAAGCAGATGATTAGCATAACACTTTATCGATGGTCTCTGTATAAAGTGCGGCCTCAATGGCTCTTTAGTCGTGCTCTGCCTCTCCCTCCATATATTTAAATGTAATCATTTATCATAATTAATATACGCGGCTTCAGTGGGTATTTTTAATTTATTACCCCAGCAGAATAAAAATGGCAAATAGATTTTTTCTTTTCAGAGAGAGCTTTTAAAGAGTCCCAGCTGTCGCAGCGGGCGAATGTATGACTGTAATAAAATGGGTTGGGGGGACAGAGTGGAGGCGGGCAGCCAGAAGAAATATACATCTCATAAATAAAGGAAACTGGAGCATGTTCGGAGCAGTAAAGATTTAATGATACTGGGCTACAGAAAACCCAGTCCAAGGCTGTCCTCTTAACCATTACAGTGCTGGGAGAGTGCTTCAGTAACGTCACACGTCACCTGGCAATCCAGGAATTCAGCAGCTCCACTGCAATATATGTTCTGGCCAAATTACCAACCCTATTTAGTTTTGCTACAGGTATCTTAAAGAGGACCTATCACCTCTTGTTACAGGCAGTGAGTGTGGACCCACTGTGCCAAACAACCGGTTTGACATTGGGTTAGTCCTAGGGTTGTTATCCTGGTGGCCTCCTGGTTGTCATCCTTTGACCTCTTATACAGGAATTTATTCTTTGCTGCAGGAGAGCCACAAGGCCACTAGCTCTTAGAATAGTCCCGGTGTGGTTGGCTGCTGACCCTCAGGGTTCAGAGACACCTGTGCTAAGCACCGAGGGATCAGCAATATTTGTAGTCAGAAAATAGGCAGAGGTCAGGGCAGACACAGTTCATGCAAATCCATGAAACTAATCTGAGATCTGGGCATGGAGCAAAGGGTCAGTATGGTAAACAGTCATGGGTTAAGTCAGGCAGTGGAGGGTCAGAATTGGTAGACAGGCAGAGTTCAGTACATGAGCAGAAAGACAGGAACAACACACATTCACTTGGAACTAGCAAGCTGGAACAACCTAAAGCTCAGGCTCACTCCCACTGGGGAAGGTGCCTTAAAGGGGTTCTCTGGGAATTAAGAAAATGAAAATATGAAAATGAAAATACTTAAATATTACTTTATAATAAATATATTCTCAAAACCTTTCATTATTTATATTGGCTAATTTTGTCTGGGGAGCAATCATTAGGAGAAGCAAAATGGCCGCTGTCCTATCAGTACACACAAAACCTGTGCTAATCACATAGCAGGACAAGTTACTTTACAACATTGAGGTAAAGAGCTGCCTGATCCTCTCTGCTCTGCTTGTCAGGGGTTATGATCCTGAATATAGGTGAAAAGAACCTTAGTTGAATCTCTGGGGAATTTAGTTCATGAGAAGACATGAAGTAAAGAGAGGACGGACAGGACAGACTGCGGTAATGTGGGGCTGTGTTAATGGACACTGCATTTAAGTGCTGCTGCTCGATAGCCACAATCCCATCTCCTCTCATGTCTCCTCATCATCTCCATTCCCACAGAGATTCACCTGTATTCAGGATCATAACCCCTGACAAGCAGAGCAGGGTGAGGCAGCTCTTTACCTCAGTGTTGTGAAGTTACTTGTCCTACTGTGTGATTAGGACAGGTTTTCTTTGTACTAATAAGGCGGCAGCCATTTTATTTCCCCCGATGATTGCTCCCCAGACAAAACAAACCATTCTAACTAATGAAAGGTATTTGTGAATATATTTATTATAAAATAATATTTAAGTATTTACATTTTCTTAATTCCTGGAGAACCCCTATAAATACCCTGAGACCACCAGCCATAGGCTGTGGAAGAATAAAGGGCCAGTGAGCGTGCGCATGTCCCACCTAAGCTTCCCACCAAAGCTGTTGCTGAAGCCCAATATATTGAGTTATTGTCAGCGGCAGTTGATATTTTCTCACTACCAAATACACACACTGTAGGAGATTCATTGTTCCCCCACCCACTAAATTGCGGGACCAAAAATTAACAATTTTTTTGCAAGCTGCAATTTTTTATTCAATGCTATGCCTGACAAGCAAATTGCTTTACCTGTGTCTGTTGTGTCTGTTTCTGGCATATAGGGGGAGGTTTATAAAAGCTGATAGAAATTAAAACTGGCTTAGTTGTCCATAGCAGCCAATCAAATTTTACCTTTCATGTTTAAGAGCTCCCTTGAAAATTTTTATTTTTAATCTGATTGGTTGCTATGGGCAACTAAGCCAGTTTTCCTTTAGGGTCCATTCACACGTCCACAATTTCGTTCTGCATTTTGCGGAATGGAATTGCGGACCCATTCATTTCTATGGGGAAGCACGATGTTCTGCCCGGACACGGAATTGCGGACCCGCACTTCCGGGGTCCGCAATTCCGGGGTCCGCAATTCCGTTCCCCCAAAAAATAGAACATGTCCTATTCTTGTCCGCAATTGCGGACAAGAACAGGCATATTCTATTAGTACCGGCAATGTGCGGTCCGCAAAATGTGGAACCCACATTGCCGCTTTCCGTGTTTTGCGGCTCTGCGGCTCCGTGGATCCGCAAAACACGTTGCGGACGTGTGCATGGAGCCTTACACCAGTTTTTAAAATCTCTACTATACTCTTTCCTAGATGCACCAAAATTATTATGAAGTATGCACCTTTAAAATGGGGTTACCCCATGAATTATGTAAAAAATGAAACTCAGACGTCATATAGTACAATCTCTTTCTAACACAGCTAGAACCAGCCCTGTACCTTACATGGATCCAGAGATCTCCCCATTCATTGCTCTGCTAGATTTACATCAATCTGAGAGCTCAAGGGGAGTGTCCTTTTTTTCAGGGATATGTCCTTTCTGCTTCAAGGATGGAACTGAGCATGTGCTTCCGTCTCAGTGAGCAGGACAGAGAAATTAGAAAAAGAATAACACCAGGTGGCGCTATACAGATAGATTTCATTGAATAACTCAGTAGCTATATCGTTTTTTTTGTGGGAGAACCCCTTTAAGTAAATTTATAGCATTTTATGCCAGCAGACTTTGTACAAACTGACATATGAAACACACATTTTCAAATTAAATTTCCACTTATACTTTTGCTTTTGCCAGATGATATATTTATTAAAGAGGACCCGGCACCTCTCCTAACGTGTCCATACTGTAGGTGTCAACTGTTCCCAATTTGCCGGGGCTGTTCCTGATTTTCAGAGACAGTCCCGACAAATTTGCATTGTCCTGGACCAAAAATGGGTGGGGCGTAAGTGGGTGTTGCTGGGCTGGTTCGGGGCGTTCCTGGGGCCTGTTCATATGCCCTGATTTTACCAACTGAAATTTTGGTAAGTATGCATGTCTACTTCTATTCCCCATGTAATGACAATTTTGGAGCATCTATTCTTATGACTTTGTGTCTCATTCCTTTATTATTCCTGCTAAAAGTTAAGAATGAAATGAAGGTCCGGATGGGTAGGATTACTAGTTTGGGGTGGGAGTTCCTGTACCAATTAATGCTGCCAGTTTTCAGACTGTGCAGGGGCACACCCCCAATGGGTAAAACCCAATTGTACCGTCACTGCAAACTGCTAGTAATTCACTCATAGCTTCTAGCAGGAATAATGAAGGAATGGCACAACAGAGAGCCATAAGAACAGATGTTCCAGACTTGTCATTACATGGGGAGTGCCAAGTAGTTACTAAAGCAGACATGTCAGGAGAGGCGACAGCCTGTTTTAAAGGGGCATAAATGAGTTGGGGGTCTGGATAAAATACTTTTCGAAGGCTCCAGTCCAGCTACTGACCTTGTAAATTATCAGCCAAAACGCTATCTGTTCTTTACGTTGTGTAGCATTTGTGATTGAGCTCTTGTATGAATCCTTGTGACACATTTTGTTAAGGAATGTATCACAACACCTTCGCTGAGTGTCATTGGAACAGACGCCTCTACGTGACTGAGGATAGAGAGGGAACAATTTCACACTCCCGCTGTCTGCTTTGAGTAGACATGGAAGGTTTACAAGAGCTGTCACCGTACGTGTTAAAGGGAAGTGCACAGAAGCTGCCGGCTTGAAATTAGCTCTTTGTAAACGTATCCAACACCTTTCACCGTAACATTTAGAGGGAAAAATGCATTGTCTCTAAAGATCAGGTAGTAGCCAGAGCCTCCCCCCCAGCCTCCCCTCCAGCCTCCGAGTGAGTTATCTTGTACAGCAAGCCGGCAGGATAAAATGCCGTGTTTGGGAAATTTGCATGCCTGACTAATGTTTTATGCATGACGCTGCTCATAAGCTAAAATGTACATGCACGCGGCAGCAAATTTAGGTAAATTATGAATAAATTAAATCTTATCTAAATAAACAAGTGTCTTTTTTAACAGAAATGCAAGCCCATGAATATTTAAGTGGACATGGATAAATCCTCTTCACGCAGCGTTACTTCAAAGGGGATTTTCAGACGATCAGATTACAACGAATCTGAGAAAGCGCCTGCGATTGCCAAGATGGAAAATAAGGCGGAAAATAAGGAGATGCAAGATGGTGGGAGTGAAGTGTGGGGACGACGAGAAGGTGTGATATAAAGTACATCCTGGCCTGGATTTATTACAGTGCTCGCCTATAGAAAACAAATTGAGCTTCAGCGCCCATGCTCTGCTACTTCATTCATTCAGGGGAACAGCCCCCCCCCCATTTTTGTGATCGGTGGGGGTCTCGCATTTGGACAGCTGTCAGATACTTACACCCTATTGTGTGGCAATGTGGGTATACCCCTTTATGGTGCTCATTTGGCAGACAACTATCTCTCCCCACTCTTGCTCCACGTAGATCCATGACTTGTGTTTTCAATGGGCCAGAGACCCCGTGAACTTTAGACGGCTGGATGACAATTGTCTAATGTGTATGGAAGCCTTTAGGTTACCACTGGAAATCGTAATATTCCTGCAGGGACAGCAGGTTTGCAGTTTCATATGTTATGTACCAGACCAAAGATTATTCCACACAGCAGAGGAGACCTATACATGTAGCTCCTTATATTAGCCTGGTTGTGTCAAGGTTTCAGGGCCATTGAAATCTGCTTGAGGACCTGCAGTGTCCCACTATGTGCTATATGTGGGCACTTGAAACTTTTGTTGCTAACTGTCTTATTCAATGTATTTACATGTATTGTATTTCCTAATATCAGGCTGGCATTGTCATTATATTCGCTCTTAGGTGGCGCTGGCGCCACATATTATATATAGTTTGGGGTTTGTTAATAAAGTTAGTTGAAGTTTAGTAATGTAGGAAGCAGAGAGAGGAGAAGCAAGTGTATGGAGGAGCAGAGCAGGCTCAGTTCAAGATGTAGCTGCCTTTCTTTCCTCTGGGCCTTGATCAAGCCTGGAGAGGACAGACCAAGTAGTCACAGCAGCCCAGCACAGCCAAGTGAGTCTATGTACGAATATAAAGCAAGTCTAGTGAAGATTAGAGCTGAGTCTAGCCAAGGGACTTCACAAGCACCAGTGACCAGGAGGAACATAAAGGTACCTGGACACAACTGGATGATTAGTGCACAGAATTATCCTTTTTCACTAAATGCCTTCTGAGACATAGTGAACCTGAATATTTCAGGAGAGCACCCTGCATAAAAAAAATGTAGCAGAGAGTTTGCCTGCCACGAGGGAGAAGGCCCTTATTGGATTGCTCAATAGAAATGAAAGAAAACCATTATATTCAGTACCTGAGTGCTAGAATTTGGACTTTAAATAGAAATATCTAAGAAGAGAACTTTTGTCCTGCCTTTAAAGTAATAGCATTAAGAAAACTCCTCAACTGACAATTGCCAGACCTGTTATAAAAATCACAGCTAAATTAACATCTGAATTATTACCTTTGATATATAAATTAACTGTACCAACTGTCCTGAGACTATTGATTCAGTAAAAGTTCAACTATGTTTTTACTACAACTAACTCCTCATCCTTTCTACTACGGTGCTGGCGTCACAAACACAGGGGCCCAGCCGCCAAAGCACTGTAAACACATATACCATCAAGGGCACCTCTGTCTGGTGTTCCCTGCAACAGAGAGTGCCCCAGAGAATTTCATGCTGTCCTTCCCCCTACTGTACTGCCCGCCCAGGGAGGCTCTGCTAATCGTGAGTAAATGAACTACTACCCCCATCGGCCTACCGTAACTCATGTGTTGCCCCTGCGGTCTGGTACGCTGCAGACCTCCAACCATCTTGGAGATACACACTGTATTGGATCCATGGGTTATAAATGTGAAGGAGTCACTTTTATTGCAAGGCAGCCTGATAATGGCCCACCAGTGTAAAACTAACCAAAGCTATGCCATCTGTCCTAACTGCTCCACTATAATACTGCAGCCTCTATATCATAATGCTGCCCCTATAAAATACCGCTGCCTCTTTATAATACTACAGCCCCTATATCTTAATGCTGCCCCTATATCATACTGCAGCCCTGTTATAATACTGCTACCTCTTTAAAATACTGCAGCCCCTATATCATAATGTAGCTCCTATATCGTAATGCTGCCCCTATATAATACTTCTTCCTCTTCATAATACTGTATTCCCCTATATCATAATGCAACTCCTATATCATAATGCTGCCCCTGTATAATACTGAAGCCCCTAGATCATAATGCTGCCCCTATATCATACTGCTGCTCCTATATAATACTGCAGCCCCTATATATATAATGCAGCTACTATATCATAATGCTGCCCCTATATAATACTGTAACCCCTATATAATAATGCAACTCCTATATCATAATGCTGCCCCTATATCATAATGCTGCCTCTTTATAATACTGCAGCCCCTATATCATAATGCTGCCCCTATATAATACTGCTGCCTCTTTATAATTCTGCTCCTATATCATAATGCTGCCTCTTTATAATACTGCAGCCCCTATATCATACTGCAGCCCTGTTATAATACTGTTACCTCTTTATAATACTGCAGCCCCTATATCATTCTGCAGCTCTGGTATAATACTGTTGTCTCTTTATAATACTGCAGCCCCTATATCTTAATGCAGCTCTTATATCATAATGCTGCCCCTATCTAATACTGCTGCCTCTTTATAATGGTGTATCCCTTATATCTTAATGCAGCTCCTATATCATAATGCTGCCCCTATATAATACTGCTGCCTCTTTTTAATGGTGTATCCCCTATATCTTAATGCAGCTCCTATATCATAATTCTGCTCCTATATCATAATGCTGCCTCTTTATAATACTGCAGCCCCTATATCATACTGCAGCCCTGTTATAATACTGTTACCTCTTTATAATACTGCAGCCCCTATATCATAATGCTGCCCCTATATAATACTGCTGCCTCTTTATAATTCTGCTCCTATATCATAATGCTGCCTCTTTATAATACTGCAGCCCCTATATCATACTGCAGCCCTGTTATAATACTGTTACCTCTTTATAATACTGCAGCCCCTATATCATAATGCTGCCCCTATATAATGCTGCTGTCCCTATATAATACTGAAGCCCCTATATCATAATGCAGCTCCTATATCATTCTGCAGCCCTGGTATAATACTGCTACCTCTTTATAATACTGCAGCCCCTATATCATAATGCTGCCCCTATATAATGCTGCTGTCCCTATATAATACTGAATCCCCTATATCATTCTGCAGCTCTGGTATAATACTGTTGTCTCTTTATAATACTGCAGCCCCTATATCTTAATGCAGCTCCTATATCATAATGCTGCCCCTATCTAATACTGCTGCCTCTTTATAATGGTGTATCCCCTATATCTTAATGCAGCTCCTATATCATAATGCTGCCCCTATATAATACTGCTGCCTCTTTTTAATGGTGTATCCCCTATATCTTAATGCAGCTCCTATATCATAATGCTGCCCCTATATAATGCTGATGTCCCTATATAATACTGAATCCCCTAAATCATAATGCAGCTCCTATATCATTCTGCAGCCCTGGTATAATACTGCTGTCTCTTTATAATACTGCAGCCCCTATATCATAATGCAGCTCCTATATCATAATGCTGCCCCTATCTAATACTGCTGCCTCTTTATAATGGTGTATCCCCTATATCTTAATGCAGCTCCTATATCATAATGCTGCCCCTATATAATACTGCTGCCTCTTTATAATGGTGTATCCCCTATATCTTAATGCAGCTCCTATATCATAATGCTGCCCCTATATAATACTGCTGCCTCTTTATAATGGTGCATCCCCTATATCATAATGCAACTCCTATATCATAATGCTGGCCCTATATAATACTGAAGCCCCTATATCATAATGCTGCCCCTATATCATACTGCAGCCCTGTATTAATACTGCAGCTCCTATATCATGATGCTGCTCCTATATAAAACTCATGCCTCTGCATGTCATGTGCCACCCTCAAATTTTAAGTGCTGTTTCCTATATACTGTAACAGTTGTACAGCGATACATTTTTTAAACCAGCACCTGGATCTTCTGTAATTTCTTGTGATTAAAAATGTAGTATAGCCACTGAGTTATTCACTGTAATCTATCTGTATAGCGCCACCTGCTGTTTGTTCTTTTCCTTACTTCTTTGTCCACCTCACTCATTTCCATCCTTCATCCACCAGTCATGCCTTCTGTTAGAAGCTGTGACAGTTACAGGGAGAGAGCTTCAGCAGAAATGACACACCCTCTGAGCTGTTATAGGAAGAGAGCTGCAGCAGAAAGGACACACCCTCTGAGCGGTGACAGAGATAGTGATGCAGCCTGAAGTAAATCCCAGAGAACAATTGGAGCAATGCATGGTGAGACCTCTGGACCCATGTGAGGTACAGACTGGTTCTAGCTTTGTTGGAAAGAGATTGCCATGCACTATATGATGTTGAGTTTTCATTTTATACATTAATCATGTAACAACCCATTTAATGATAAATTTGGGACACCCCAATTGCTTATCTCTGCCCGTGTCATACTTCCATTACAACATTTACGCCAAGTTCCATGTGCATGTTGTATGAAATTGTATGAAAAATTCCAGAGAATAAAAATGATTGCGTTGGGTTCTGTTTACAGCTGCGTCAGGTGTCTGAATGCAGACCCGCTATATCCACTGTAGATCTGGTAAGAAGGAAGCCATGATGTCAGTGTGAACAGAGGTTTAGCCTTAGGCTACTTTCACACTTGCGTTGTTAATTCTGGTTTTGAGATCCGGCAAAGGATCCGTTTAGATTTTGCATATCAGGATGCATCCATTCTGTTAGGATGCGGCTGTGTGAAATCAAAACGGAAAAAAAAAGAATCCGTCACTTAATACATTGAAAGACAATGGATGACGGATCCGTTTTTTTAGGCTCCTAAAAAGACGGATCTGTCACCATTGACATATATTGTTTTCAGTTGTGGATCCATTTTTATGACCAGACACAAAACTGCAGCTTGCTGCAGTTTTGTGTCCGGTCACAAAACGGAATGCTGCGGGAACGGAAGACATCCTGATTAATCCTGAATGGATCTCTTTCCATTCAGAATGCATGAGGACCAAATGGAAACTTTTTTTTTTCCGGTATTGAGATCCTCTGCCGGCTCTCAATACCGGAAAACAACAACGCAAGTGTGAAAGTAGCCTTATATAGTTATTAACATCACAATTATCAATAACAGCAGATGAAATAGATACCATAGGACTTGCACATGAGTTATTCCTTAGGCCTTATGCACATCACCGTATGTATTTTGCAGTCCTCAAAAAACAGATCCGCAAAAAATACAGATGACGTCCGTGTGCATTCCGTATTTTGTGGAACGGAACAGCTGGCCCCTAATAGAACAGTACTATCCTTGTCTGTAACACGTACAATAATAGGCAATAATATTTTTCTGCAGAATGGACATACGGAATGCAAAAATATGTTCATGTGCATTAGAGGAGTCTACTGTATATGATGCATCTATAGACAGGTCTGACTCCTGAAGATGACAATTATTTGCATTTTAAAGATGACATTTTATAAGTGAAGAAGGAATTGAAGAGAATGAAGTAAAACGGCAATAAATGTCCGAGGACAGTCTGAATCAATAAAGATAACATAAAGTCACCATCACTCTATTCTCTGCATTAGTGAGAGATGATTTAATCTAAAACTGCGGCTGATATCTTCTATTCATTCCAGCGCTCACTCACTGATTGAGACAACCACTTCGTGGACATGGAGACATTTATACTGCAAATACGGTACAGGGCCACCACGTCACCATTACCAGAAAGGACCATAGACTCAGAGAAGATGCTTCCTGCTTGTTTGGTGCCTGCACAGTCACCTAATGAGAGAAAACTTTAAGGCTATGTACACCTTGTTTATGATTGCATTTTACTCATTTTTGGCTAAAAATCTAATTTTCAATTGCCCTTTATTAAAAATATTGAGCTGTTCTGTCACAAAGAATTAATAGTTTTCCTAGCTGTGTGACTGGTACTTTTACCGTTCATCTAATAAGCCTTAACTCTAAACTACTAACACTTAAAGTATAATAAGAACTGAGCTATAATGAGTGTTTATAATGTCAGAGAGCAGAGATAAGGAGCCTGTCAGCTCCCCAACTGACAGAAAATCCACAGGCTGCTACTAGAGCATGTCAGCTATATACAGAAAAAGGGCTCCATATTTTTAATAAAGACCAACTGAAAAAAAAGTTTTTTAGTTTAAAAGTACAAAACAATAATAAAAGAAATTGCCGGCAAAGGTGTTCATAGCCTTTAACTGTCCCCTGCATCATAGGGTCTCAGCTAAGCTGTTTGAGGTTCGTTTGTCTATAATTTTGCTGCCTGTATCCATTAAAAGGTTTTTCCGTAATTTTTATATTGATGACTAGGGATGAGCGAATCGACTTCGGATGAAACATCCGAAGTCAATTCGCATAAAAATTTGTATTAGAGTTAAGGCTTATCAGATGATCGGTGAAAGTACCAGTCACACAGCTAGAAAAACTATTAATTCTTTATGACAGAACGGCTCAATATTTTTAATAAAGGGCAATTGAAAATTTGATTTTTAGCCAAAAATTAGTAAAATGCAATCATAAACAAGGTGTACATAGCCTTAAAGTTTTCTTTCATTAGCAGGAAGCATCTTCACGGACTCTATGGCCCTTTCTGGTAATGGGGAAGGTTCTGCTGTCCATACATACATACAGACATAGTGCTGTGATGTCACAAGTTCACAACAATACTTAGTGCACCAATCAGTAATATGTAGTCAGACCTGCTAAAATGTGAAGCTGTATGTATTGCCCCAAAATATTAGCATCATTAATTGTGAATATATTGGAGCACTCTATCTGCATATAAAGCTATTGTAATGTTCTGCCGTGCTGACCATTTTCTCCAGTCTCTAGCAGCTTGAAAAATGTAGCAAAAGTGACCCACGCCTGTATTGTGCGGGCAATGCAAGTATATTACATTGCCGATTTTCGCAATCAAGAAAATAATGACGAATTCTAGAATTTATGATGAATATTCGCCCAAAAATTTGTGAAATATTGCGAATTCGAATATTGCCCCTGCCGCTCATCACTATACAGGATACGTAATGTAATGTATGTACACAGTGACTCCATCAGTAGAATAGTGAGTGCAGCTCTGGATATATAATATAGGATGAGTAACTGAAGATCAGTTCAGGATACGTAATGTATGTACACAGTGCCTCCAGAATAGTGAGTGCAGCTCTGGAGCATAACGCAGGATGTAACTCAGGATCAGTACAGGATAAGTATGTACGGTATTTACTAAGTGGCTCTTCTGTTAATTCAGTACTAAACTGTAAAATTTTGAGTTGGACAGAATATTGCAGCATGTGGTGAATTTCTATGCTGTGATGCGATCTTATCATAAAGAATCCGTAACTGATCAAGCAAGAATGGACGCCATGACCCCAGTGTGAAGAGGCAGCATTGTGCAGTCACAGTATACAGCTGTCTGTGCAGCAGTTCTAGGCATACAGTAGGAAGGGACATCTGATTTGCCTGAAGACTATATATATATATATATACACAGCGGCTTCTTCATGTAAACTCCTGCAAAAGTTGACATTCTGCACGTAGCGCCCACATCTCTGTCAGGAAACGGAGCGCTAAAATCTGATTGGTCGCTGTGAACACCTGTGTTATTTTTTTATATAAGCTGCAAAATATCCAAAATCCACCTTTTTTCATATAACGTAAATGTAAAATATTCACAGCTGAAGGTGATTACAGTGATTATTATCATTATCAATTATGGTATTCGGAAAAATGAGTGTTTCTTAGTGATTAGCCAAGATTACTTCTCCCAGGGAGTTGGATTAACCAGTCACTCTGATCCGACTTAAAATAAAATGTTTTTTTTTTTTTCTAAATTGACATGATTTGATTATCACCTTAAACTATTGCAGGTAGATGATTAATGCAGAGTAAAATGGGAATAGACAGTCTAATTAGCTAATAACTGTTGTAACATGATAGGTTAATGAAAGGGTTAATTGAGACATTTAAATCCCCGCACATATAGGAAGAAGAGAAGGATAATATTAACATTAATGGAGCTGTGAATGGAAAGGTCAGATGTCACAATAGGTCAGCAGTGTCAAGATGGGAGAACAAGATAGATTTCTATTAAGGGCCCTGCAGGATCGGGTTGCCAGGTCAAAAGATTGCGGATTAATTATGGCACATTAGGGGAAGTTGCAATAAGGAACATAATTGGCTCCGGGCACTTCCAGTAAAATATAACATTTGATTATTAATTGTGCTGCATCGGTAAAGAAAGGGTGGGGGTCATTCATCTGTATTTTTGTCATTGCTGGCGGTGTTTTCCTATCATTAATCCCATTTATGCTACAATGTGACTGAGAATTTCAGAGCGTGGAAACGATTGCTATTTCTTTTCTTTTGTTGTTGATTACTTTTTTTTTCAACTTTATCATAATAACAAAGCAATTAAACCCCCCATCCCTCCAATAAATCCCTATTGGAAAAAACAGCAACCCCCATCTCCATGTATATGTATACAATAGTTAGTGTTGAGGGAATCGAAGCTAAACAAATTGACTTTGTTCCGAATTTGATTTGCCGCAAAGCCAAACTTACTTGCGCTTCATGGTAACGAATCTATTTTTTGGCAGTAAAAATAAAAAATATATGAATATACAGACGTGGACAAAATTGTTGGTACCCTTTGGTCAATGAAAGAAAAAGTCACAATGGTCACAGAAATAACTTTAATCTGACAAAAGTAATAATAAATTAAAATTCTATAAATGTTAACCAATGAAAGTCAGACATTGTTTTTCAACCATGCTTCAACAGAATTATGTAAAAAAATAAACTCATGAAACAGGCATGGACAAAAATGATGGTACCCCTAACTTAATATTTTGTTGCGCAACCTTTTGAGGCAATCACTGCAATCAAACGCTTCCTGTAACTGTCAATGAGACATCTGCACCTCTCAGCAGGTATTTTGGCCCACTCCTCATGAGCAAACTGCTCCAGTTGTGTCCGGTTTGAAGGGTGCCTTTTCCAGACTGCATGTTTCAGCTCCTTCCAAAGATGCTCAATAGGATTGAGGTCAGGGCTCATAGAAGGCCACTTTAGAATAGTCCAATTTTTTCCTCTTAGCCATTCTTGGGTGTTTTTAGCGGTGTGTTTTGGGTCATTGTCCTGTTGCAAGACCCATGACCTGCGACTGAGACCAAGCTTTCTGACACTGGCTAGTACATTTCTCTCTAGAATTCCTTGATAGTCTTGAGATTTCATTGTACCCTGCACAGATTCAAGACACCCTGTGCCAGACGCAGCAAAGCAGCCCCAGAACATAACAGAGCCTCCTCCATGTTTCACAGTAGGGACAGTGTTCTTTTCTTGATATGCTTCATTTTTTCGTCTGTGAACATACAGCTGATGTGCCTTGGCAAAAACTTCGATTTTTGTCTCATCTGTCCACAGGACATTCTCCCAGAAGCTTTGTGGCTTGTCAACATGTAGTTTGGCATATTCCAGTCTTGCTTTTTTATGATTCGTTTTCAACAATGGTGTCCTCCTTGGTCGTCTCCCATGTAGTCCACTTTGGCTCAAACAACGACGGATGGTGCGATCTGACACTGATGTTCCTTGAGCATGAAGTTCACCTTGAATCTCTTTAGAAGTCTTTCTAGGCTCTTTTGTTACCATTCGGATTATCCGTCTCTTAGATTTGTCATCAATTTTCCTCCTGCGGCCACGTCCAGGGAGGTTGGCTACAGTCCCATGGATCTTAAACTTATGAATAATATGTGCAACTGTACTCACAGGAACATCTAGTTGCTTGGAGATGGTCTTATAGCCTTTACCTTTAACATGCTTGTCTATAATTTTCTTTCTGATCTCTTGAGACAGCTCTTTCCTTTGCTTCCTCTGGTCCATGTCGAGTGTGGTACACACCATATCACCAAACAACACAGTGATTACCTGGAGCCATATATATAGGCCCAATGGCTGATTACAAGGTTGTAGACACCTGTGATGCTAATTAGTGGACACACCTTGAATTAACATGTCCCTTTGGTCACATTATGTTCTGTGTTTTCTAGGGGTACCATCATTTTTGTCCATGCCTGTTTCATGAGTTTATTTTTTTACATAATTCTGTTGAAGCATGGTTGAAAAACAATGTCTGACTTTCATTGGTTAACATTTATAGAATTTTAATTTATTATTACTTTTGTCAGATTAAAGTTATTTCTGTGACCATTGTGACTTTTTCTTTCATTGACCAAAGGGTACCAACAATTTTGTCCACGTCTGTATACTTACCTAATCCATCTGTGCGTGAAGAGGCTTTTGCGGCCATCTTGATTGCAGAAACCGTGCAAAATCTTGTGATGTCACCATGTCCAGTCAGCGTCATGACGCCATCACCGCGCAACATTTTGCGCGGTATCTTCAATCAAGATGACCGCAACAGCCTCTACACGAGCAAATGGATAATGTGAGTATTTTTTTTTTTACCCTGATTAACCCCTAAAAGGCTTAAATTGTAGTCTCAGATGTCGTGATCAGTAATGAACAGAGGTTTGCCACAAGGTTTGCACACCTGTATTTGGGGATTTTCTGCCAGTCTTCTCTCAAGATCTGTCAGGTTGGATGGGAACTGTTGGTGGACAGCCATTTTCAGATTTCCAAAGATGTTTGATTGGGTCCAAGTCAGGACTCTGGCTGGCCAACTGAAAGACACAGAGTTGTCCCTAAGCCACCCATGTGTTGTCTTGGCTGTGTACATGGGGTTATGAAGGTGAACTTTCAGCCCAGTCGAAGGTCCAGAACACTCTGGATTTGGTTTTCATTAAGACCAGTCTCCCTGTCCCAGTCACTGAAAAATAACCCCACAACATGATACTACCATCACAGCAGGGATGGTATTTCTGCCACCATCATGCTTCACTGTAGGGATCGTATTGGGCAGGTGATGAGCAGTGTCTGGTTTTGTCTAAACATGACGCTTAGGCCTCTTGCACACGACCATATGGCTTTTTAGTATTTTGCGATCCGCAAAAAATACGGATGACGTCAATGTGCATTCCATTTTTTGCGGAACGGAACAGCTGGCCCCTGATAGAACAGTATTATTCTTGTCCATTATGCGGACAATAATAGGACATGTTCTATCTTTGAACGGAACGGAAAAACGGAAACAGAAGGCATACGGAATACCTTTTTTTGCAGATCCATTGAAATGAATGGTTCCGTATCCGGAACGCAAAAAACGGAACGGAAAACAATAACATTTCTGTGCAAGAGGCCTTAAAACTGAGGCCAAAAAGTTTAATCTTGGTTTCATCAGACCAGAGAATCTTGTTTCCTTACAGTCTGAGAGTCCTTTAGGTGCTTTTTTGCAGACTTTCATGTGTGTTTTACAGAGGAGAAGCTTCTTTCTGGTTACTCTGCCATAAAACTAATCATGGTGGAGTGCTGCAGTGATGGTTGACCTTCTGGAAGTTTCTCCAATCTGCACACAAAAATTGCTTAATTTGCTGTTTTCGTGCACTTTTGTGGTTTTAGAGCCTTTTTTTTTTGTGGAAGAAAACCACAGAAATAAGATAATAATGCACTTAGTAAAGTAGATGCAAGCCTTTTTTTTTTGTGGTAAGAATCCAAGCTCCAGATGAAAGCCTAAAGGTAATATGAAGTGCACGACACACAAGGGATTCTTATTTTTCTTTTAGCTACTGACATTTTTGTTAATTAGGTGGAGTTTTTTGTGTCTCTAGGGTCTGTTTAAAAAAAAAAAAACACAGCATGCTGAAGCCTCGGTGTCTGTTTTTGTGGCATTTTGACATCAACTGTCTAAAGGACCTAAAACATCAGATTAAAAACGGTTGTTCACACGGTGGTTTAGACTATAATTGCCCCTAAAGAAATGCCATAAAAACATGTGGTATGGAAAAAACACAAGAGGTTTCTTGGGTATTTTTTTAATGATCCAAAAAACATCAGACCTAGGGTGCCTTCACATGTGGCAGAAAATTCTGCAAATGACAATCAATTCTATTCACCTGAATGAAGCTTGTAGAAATCCATATGCTGAAATTAATTTAACTGAAGTTTCTGCCACAAAATCTGCCACATGTGAACAAATACTGTATGTGTGTGTAAGGGCCCTGAAGGAGAATGGCATGGTCTAATCCTTTAAGCCTCAGCAAGGTATAATGGGAACTTGGTGCCATCTGCAGTGTCCCAGGGGGTCAGTAGTGTATGCTGGGCTTTGTAGTGCAGATTGACCACTAACCTGGGATCCACTGTCGTCTTCAATTGGGGCAAATACTGGAACAGGCAGGTGTTAAACAGTTCGTGACGCCAGTGTCAATTAAACGGTGACACGCCGTGTAGGGTATGGTAAAAGAATGAAGCAAGCACAGGATAGCCAACAAAAACTGGAACTTTTACTGAATATCAGTCAGGATAATACATGGACACAGGTAGAGCACAGTTCCATGAAAGACGGTTGGTTTTCCATAAAGATACAGGTGGTTCTTGGGAATTACAGAATGGCCGGTCTTAGCAATGTATAATACAGAGTGTTGATTGCAGGAGATGCAGTACAGGCGGCTTGCACACTATTCCTGACTGGTCCTGACACATGTGACTTTCCCTCCAAGGTCTAATGCCCTTTATCTGGCGTACCCTTGAAGCTGTCCTTATCTAGTACCTCCTCTGTTATCTTGAGTACCTCTTGCTTTATCTGATCGGCCTCTGTGGTAATCTGTGTCTTGGCTGGTGGCTTGCTTATGCTGCTTCAGCTAAACGGATGATGACTCAGGAGGGGAACCTTTTCCTTGGATCCGGAACCCGGTTACAGGGCCTTTACTACCCTCTCCTAGCCGGCAGGCTTGGGGCCTGCTTTGCTCTCACAGGCCCATAGCCTGGCTTCCACTCAGACACAGGATCATTTCTGACCTCTGCTCCCACTGTCTGAACACTGCCGTTACTTCCTGACTGGGCCTTATATAACCTAGGGTTCCCTAGCTCCCTCTAGTGACTCAGAGCTGGAATGACACCCTAGCCGGCCTGCATATGCACGTTTCACAGTAACAGGAAAATACATAGCAGTACATTGACAAGATATTCTATACCAACCTCCCCATAAATACAGGGGGAACGACAATACCCAAGTGACCCTTCTGTAGTGACGGGGTATTACTCTCCCGTACACTACACATCTTCTTATTTTTCACTTCCTGTTATTTATATTCTATACATTTCCTCAATCATATAAAAATTGGAAAACCTCAGATTCATTTTGCAGTTGTCTCTTGAAAGGTGAATTAAAACTTTTCTCAGCGTTCATATGACAGATTAAATGTCAGGAGGACAGAACGGACACAAGTTATGCAAGGCATTTCTTTCCTCGTCTCAAGGAATATTACAGTTCCCTGATTTCACAGATCTTGTCTGGAAGATCATTTTAATCATCTTGGCACCCATATTCTCCACCCCTGTCATTCTCTCCGCTCTGCTCTTGCTCCCCGACATGACCTCTTTGGTTTGCTTGTTCTCATCCAGTAGCTACCCAGCCATCTACAGTATGATTCACCTGTCAGATCTGTCCAAGAGGCAAATATCACAGGGATCATTAGACAACTCAACACTCGAGAATATATTAAATATATCTCCATTACATACAACTTTTCACTTTATTCCTTCTCTGGAAAAAATGGAAGCATGTATCACTAAAGCAGGGGCGGACTGGGAGCTTAGAGTGGCCTTGGAAAAAATGTTAAAGAGGCCCCATATTGTAGGCACGTCCAAATTGACAAAAGACGGGGCAACACAAGTAGGCAGGCACAATACAAGTAGTTTGGACAGTAATGCCACAGTGCAGCACAAAATGAGACCCCAGCAGAACGGAATACCATAGTGCAGCACAAAATACAGCCACCCTCACTGGAGTACTCGACTGTATCACCGTCAGGAGGATGGAGATACATTTGTGTCCAGAAGGGCACCTTTGGCCACCAACCATAACTACCTGATGCTCCTAGCATTAATTATTACTGAAAGCATCAGATAGTTAGATACCTAGCTGGCGGCCATGAGGAGGACTCGGGCGGCCCCCTGTGCATCGGCCTACAGGGAAATTGCCCCTGCGCTAAAGACCTGAGTATTTTATATGTTATAAAGAAAGACTGTAGGTGTAGGTATTTCCACAGGACTTTTAAACAGTGATGGCCAGTTCGCATTGTTCGCCCGCGAACATATTCGGGCTGCCATCTTTTTTCACAAGCTGTTTACAAAAAAGTGCAAAATTTAAAAAAGTCAGTGTCGTCTAAAGGTCTTTTTATGACCTCTTGGGGGACATATTATGTAGCAGAAATATATAAAAAATTAAGTAAAAAAAAAGAATTCAATATATAAAAGAAAAAATACCCACAACAACCAAAACCATTGCCATTATCGCCCTATTCTCATGAAACTCTACATATTGTATAACAAAACAACCATCACAAAATAGGGAACTAATAATAATAATTTATTTTGCTGTCAGTTTGCGGGCTGCCATCTTTTTTCACAAGTCCAGTGAGGCACAGGTAAGCCCTTACCTGTGCCTATGCTGCGATCCAGTCTGAAAACAAATACAGTCACCGTGAGCAGGCAGTTCCGAGAACAGCCCGATGAAGGCCCCCGGTGGCTGTTCTCGGAACTGCCTGCTCCCGCTGACCGCACTAAGGGCTTACCTGTGCCTCGCCGTACTTGTGAAAAAAGATGGCAGCCCTGTTAAACCACTGAAAATGTATTAACCTTAGAATAGACACACACCTAGTATTCATCCACACAACTCTATTGCCACTGGACAGGAAGGGTTTAATACCTCCTTATGCCTCACTCACACATCAGTGTTTGGTCAGTGATTTCCATCAGTGATTGTGAGCCAAAACCAGGTGCGGCTCTAAACACAGAACAAGTGCAGATCTCTGCCTTAGGCCCCATGCACACGGCCGTTGTTCACAGCCGTGTGCGGGCCGTGGAACCGCGGCCTGGATCTCTCCTGAGAGCAGGAGCGCACGGCGTCACTGGTTGCTATGACTCCGTGCGCTCCCTGCTGCCGGCACAGTACAGTAATACACTGGTATAGATCGTACCAGTGTATTACTGTACTGTGCCGGCAGCAGGGGGCGCACGGCGTCATAGCAACCAGTGACGCCGTGCGCTCCTGCTCTCAGGAGGGATCCAGGCCGCGGTTCCACGGCCCGCACACGGCTGTGAACAACGGCCGTGTGCATGGGGCCTTATACCTTATGTCTGTGGAGGCTCACAATCACTGATGGAAATCACTGACCAAATACTGTGCGAATGAGGCTTATCTGTAGTGCTCTACATGTCGGCACACAAGTACAGGCACCCTGCACACTGATCCATATTGTCTATGATGCCTATGACCTTGTTCTCAGCTTAAACTACCCTAGAGTCCAAAATGAAAAAAATATATTCCCTGTTAGATTTTTCCTCTGTTCTGCTCTATTCCTGATCCCAGTTGAAAAAATAATGCAAAAACTGCACTATGGAAATAAGACAATTATAGACCAGGAGTGCACAACCTTTTTTGGTCTGAGGGCCGCTATTGTCACATTGATCTGTTGCAAGAAATGTCGATTGGCGCTCATTTGCATCTGCCGAATGCAGAGTGAATGGGGAGGAATGATCACTACCACAGTCATTCCTCCTTCATTTATATTGATTATCGGTAGCCCATCCCTGATTACAGAGGCAGATGTGCTGACAATAACTCTACATCTTTGATCTGATGCAGATCAGCCGACAAACTAATGATTCCTTTTTATTGCCTGATCAGGCAATGTGGGGCTTAAAGGGATTTCCCGGTAAAAATTATTTTTTTGAAAGGGTTCCTGCAGCATGGCCCCTGAAATAGAAGATTCATACTTACCTGCTCCCCGCTACTCCTGTCCTCCACACTGTCCCCGCTGCCTCCATCTTCCGGTCCCTGTGCTGTTTGCACCTGGCAGTGCATGAGCATGGTCACATGCACCTCTCCAGCCAATGACTGGTTTTAGCGGTGATGTGGCCACAACCAGCAAGTCAACACTGAAGCCAAACACTGACTGGAGCGGTGCATGTTACAATGCCCATACACTGCCAGGTGTAAACAGCGCAGGGACCGGAAAATGGAGGCAGCAGGGGCAGTGTGGAGAACAGGAGCGGTGTGGAGCACGAAAATATTCATCTTTTTAGTGATTTAGCACACATGGTGATTCAAATGGTTGGAACTTTTTTATTTGTTGGGCTTTATAATCAAATTTTTTTTTATTTGGAGGAAACTACAAAACATTGCTAAAAAGATTTTTTTTTCAAACTATAGCTTGTTATTCTTTAAATATGCAAACTGACAGCAAAATAAATTATTATTATTAGTTCCCTATTTTCTGATGGTTGTTTTGTTATACAATATGTAGTTTCATGAGAATAGGGCGATAATGGCAATGGTTTTGGTTGTTGTGGGTGTTTTTTCTTTTATATATTTAATTATCTTTTTTTACTTAATTTTTCATATATTTCTGCTACATAATATGTCCCCCAAGAGGTCATAAAAAGACCTTTAGACGACACTGACTTTTTAAAATTTTGCACTTTTTCCTCTTTTATTTGTAGTTTCTAAAAATTTTGTTTTATTGTTTTTTTCTTTATAATTGGTTTATTACTTTTTATTATTTTTTTACATATATTTTTGACACATAATATGTTCCCTAAGAAGTCACTTCTTTATTTTGCACCTTTTCCTTTATATTTTTTTAATTTTCTTTTATTATTTTTTATTAATTTTTTTTAACGATTTTCTATTATTTTTTTTATATATTTTTGACACATAATATGTCGCCAAGAGGAGTTTTTTCATTTTTTTTCTTTTATTGGTATTTTGTTATGTTTTTTAGGGTACTTTTACACTTGCGTTGCCTGATCATTTAGAAAAATGCATTGCAATACCGGATCCGTTTTTCCAGTGTCATCAGGCAAAATGGATCAGGTATGTGTAAGGCCGATTCATTGGCCTGTATTTGTGGGAGGGGCTTGGCCACCTACTTCAACGGCCGGCGCCCTCCCACAAATGTACGTAGTGCAGAGTCCTTGGAAGCGTGCGCTCGTACCTGGCAGTCGTTTGGTGGATCGGGTAAGTGCAGGCAGGAGTGCGGTGGTCGGCCCTTTGGTACGTAGGGGCCGCCATACGCTGCGTCTGGTTCACCCCTCCTGCCGTTTTCTACATGCGGCACCTTGTCAGCCGCCGGGGGGGGGGGGGAATGGAGCCACGCTTACGGCACCCCCCTCCTTCGCCGCCCAGGCTCACGCTCGGCACCGCTCTCCGGCGGGGGGCGGAGCCAGTGGTCACATGAGGGCCAATTCCCCGCCCGCTCCCGCCCCCCTCTTCTCGGCCGGTACACAGCCTGCGCTGCCTCGCTCCCTCACCTAGTGGGCAGCGCAGACAGCTGTGGAGCGCCGACACACACACTTGCCAGGGGGCGCATTTTCTCCCCACGCGGTGGGGATGCCCAGCCGGCGGGGGGCGGCCCCTCGTGGAGCAGGGGGGCACCCCCGCACTGGGCACCCCATCAGGGAGTGGTGCGCCCCCCACGTGGCACGTCTCACACAGAAGGGGGGAGGCACGTCTGATTAGGCCTCCCCCCTATGCCAGGGGGCAACTCCGTTTCCCCACGCGGTGGAGGTGCCCAGCCGGCGGGAGGCGGCCCCCCATGGAGTAAGGGGGGCACCCCCGCACTGGGCGCCCCATCAGGGACCGGTGAGGCCCCCCACGCGGCACGCTTAGCCTCGGCAAGATGGGGCCCTCGTCGCCAGGGGCCCCCCTGGGCCGACCTCATGCCTGAGGGCTGCGCTGCTCCCCACGCGGCAGAAGTGCTCAGCCGGCGGACGGCGCCACCCAGGGACAGAGAGGGCCCCGCACTGAGCACCCTGTCAGGGACATGCGTCAGCTCTCCACGTGGCACTCGTCTCATGTTTGCGGGGGTTGCCAGCCGTTGCCAATATCCATCCCCACGTGGTTCATGGTACCAGGGAACTCCGCGTTCCCCACGCGGTTACCATGGAACACGGCGGTGCAGGCAACGGCTCGCTCCCCGCTCACATAAAGTCTGGCACGGGCCGCCGTGCCGCCTAGATAGGTAGGGGTTTTTTCCATCATCAACGCAACACAAAAAAAAAAAACACACCCTCTCCCACCAGTCACCATACCTCCCCTCACGTACACGTCCTGGCATCGAGCCTCACGCATTGACTGGTTCTTTTGCATTTGTTCCGTTGTTGTTTTCCAGGTTCTGTACAGTGGTTAGTCTGAGAGAAGTTGGTGGGATCTCAATTGATTTTTCCTTGGCTACCAAGGTAGTGAGGTACACGTCGGGGGATGGGAAGTGCTTGGCCTCAGGCCGGGGTCTCATGTGTTTTTTTTTTGTCAACGTACAGGTCATTTTTTCATTTCATTTCACTTCCGTGAAGTCAGTGCATAGGGATTCTCAGTTGGTAAGTACGTCGGGTCTCCTTGCATGGACTCCCGGGTGGCGGTTCCTGGCCATTCCTTCACGGCTCTTCTGGTTCAGTGTGCATACCTCACGGCAATTGTTCACTTTTCTGTGCATGGTTAGACAGCTGCACGGGTGCCGGCGACCATCAGGCTAGCCGGTCATGTTACGTTACTCTTTCCACAGCCGCTATGTCACGTGCTTCGGACATTGTCGACGCGTCGGTGGACGAGGTCGTGGCACAGACATCCGAGAGGGGCAGCACACCGTCCCTACGTGCTTGGACAATTCCTAAGCTGATGGCGGAGTTGACAAAGCGGGGCGTCCCTTTCCCGGCAACCGCTAGGAAAGCTGAACTATATCGGCTGTTGAGAGACTCCCTGGCATCCAGCGCCAATGATCCCCCTGCAACTACGATGCAAACATCGCTGACTCAGATACACGTCATGCTAAACAGTTTGACGTCGGCCGTCACATCCATGCAGGCGAGGTTGGAGTCCATCGAGGCTCGCAGCACAGTTGCACCAGTTTCCTCCCTCGAGGTTCCGGTCGCCTCCACCTCCGCCATAGCAGACATTCGTTCTGCCCAGTCCGTCCCTAACGTGACTCCCTCCCACTATGTCCCGCTCAACATCAGGAAGGACATCCTGGAGGGTAGGGATGTCAATCTTGCGTCTCTACTGATAGCATCTAGGGACCTCTCTGATAATAGGGTTATAGCTTGTGGAGAAGTGTCAGTGGTATTAAGGAGCCGCGACCACCGGCTCAACCGCAAATTGTCCATCCCGGAATTCGTTATGGCATTTAGTCTTTTCAGGGATGTCATTTGCACTGCCAGGCCGGACAGGAGGGAGGAACTAGACCATTATCTCTTCAGGGTCACAGAGTTGGGTCATAGGTATGGAGGAACCGCGTTCTACGACTACCACTGCTCATTTGCAGCTAAGGCGGCAGCGGCTCTCTCCCAGTTTCAGCACGTCACTGACTGGTCCAACCTGGACACTGAGCTTTTCTGCAGACACTTTGCAGGTCTGAAGGCTCCCTCCTGTTCCGCCTGTCAATCTATCTTCCACTCGGTTGAGTGGTGCGACAAGTCCGCCGTCAGCACGGCGTCCTACCCCTCCAGCTCGGCAGCTGGTCCTCTTGAGGTCTTCAGGCCCCCCAGCTCAGTAGACAAGCTGGGCCGGCCCATCATTCAGCTTGGTAGGGCACAGATATGCAACAACTTTAATTACGCCTCTTGTAATTTTGGGCAGTGCCGGTTGTTGCATATCTGTACCAATTGTTTCAGGGCCCACCCCCGAGTAGCTTGCTCATTAAAATCCGTAAAAAGCTACATGAGTGTGGTCAATATCAGCCGTCTACAAGAATTCTTGCAAGGTCACCACAACCCTGGGTTTGTTCAGTTCCTGGTGACAGGATTTCACGAGGGTTTCCACACGGGACTGATCACGACTCCAGAGTCCACACACGAGTGCAAAAATCTTCAGTCAGCCGAAAGAAATCCCGCCTCGGTAGACGCACTCATAGAAGCCGAGTTGAGCAAGGGGTTCTTAATCGGTCCCTTTGGTGTGCCCCCTTTTCAACGCTGGAGAGTCAGTCCCGTGGGGGTAGTCACAGGCAAGTTCAGCGGGAAGGAGAGACTCATCATCGACTTATCGGCCCCACACGGCTCCCAGGTCCCCAGTCTCAACTCCCTCATTCCTTCGGAGGAAGTGGGCATGAGATATGCCTCAATAGACCAGGCTATCGCTATCATCATGAAAACGGGCCCAGGGTCCTGGCTGTCCAAAGCCGACATATCGGATGCCTTCAAGTTGCTTCCCATCATGCCAGCCCTCTGGCAGTGGCACGGCATCAAGTGGAAAGGCCTGTACTACTTCTCCACTAAGCTCACCTTCGGTTCCAAGAGTAGCCCCTGGCTCTTCGATCAGTTGGCTCAGGCACTCCACTGGATCCTGGAACACGTAGTCCTCTGTGAATTTGTCATCCACTACCTGGATGACTTCCTGCTGATTGAGAGGCCAGGGGCACTCCCCCTAGGGCTGGGCAAGTTACTCAGGTGCTTTTCCCAATTAGATGTCCCGGTGTCCCCCAAGAAAGTAGAAGGCCCGGCCACAGTCATCACCTTTCTTGGCATCGAGTTAGATTCCCAGCGCATGCTAGCTAGATTGCCGGCGGACAAGTTAACAAGGATTAGAGGAGTCATTCACAGGTTCGCAGTCACGACCGTGGTCACTAAGGCGGACCTTCAGTCTCTTCTGGGCATGTTGAACTTCGCCATGCGCATCATCCCACAGGGCAGAGCTTTCATATCCCGCCTACTCGCGCTCTTGAGTTCTGCCCCAGAACAGGACAGCCCGGTGTGCTTGGACAGTCTAGCCCTAGCGGACCTCCACATGTGGGATCATTTCCTGAGCCACTGGAACGGGGTCTCCTTATTTGTACCCGAGCTGTCGTGTCAGTCACCTACAGTCTTTTCAGATGCAGCTGCGGCTCAGGGTTTGCCGCCATTTTCGGCACCCACTGGGTGGCAGACGCATGGCCTGCCGAGGTGGGACAAATCCCAGGCTTCCTCCAGACCTCGGCGCTGTTCGAGCTGTACCCCATTGTGGTAGCCGCCCACATTTGGGGCAAGGTTTGGGTACGTCAGTCTGTTCTGTTCGTGACTGACAACACAGCCGTAGTGGACATTCTCAATAGTGGACTGTCGAAATCTAGCCAAGTCATGTGTTTTCTCAGACGGCTAGTGCAGCTCTCCCTGCAACACCACTTTCATATTTTTAGTGCGCACGTGCCAGGGGCGCAGAACGGGGCTGCTGACGCCTTGTCGAGGGCTAACTTCTCCCGTTTCTTCCAGATAATGCCAGAGGCAGATGCGACAGGCGCCACCATCCCTCCTCTCGAGTCCTTAAGGCTAGTGTAGCCGACCACCTTGGGACGGCCCACGCTCTAATACGCCATTCCCTCTCGCCTAACACGACCAGGGCGTACAACACCGGGTGGAAGACGTTCTGCAAGTTTCGAGGAGAATGTCCTCAGGAGGACTCCAGTTTTCCAGAGTACATCTTGGCGTTCATCGGGTATTGCCACTCTGTACGCAAGCTCTCCCACGCTACAGTGAGGTCATACCTGGCGGGAGTGCAACACTTTCTCTCTCTTGGCCACCCCGAGCTAGCATCAGTGTTCACCTTACACACTGTCAAAGCCGCCCTCAAGGGTTTGAGCAAGTGCGGGCCTCAAAGCCAAGTACGCAGGCAGCCGGTCACCGGCCCTCTTTTCCGCAAACTGTCTGATGCCTTGGACGGTAATCCTTTCGGGGTTTTGGCCAGCCTGGTACTTAAATCCGCCATCTACTTGGCCTTCTACGGCTTCCTGAGACCTGGGGAGTTCACCTGTTCACCAGGCAGCGACAATTTCCTCACGGTCAGCCAACTGGTCCAGAACTCCGACGGGTCCACTTTGCTCCTCAAGACGTCTAAGACCTCCCAGTGCGGACCCCCTGTCCAGATATCCTACTTTCCCACAGCACATCAATGGTGTCCCGTCACGGTGCTTCGTCGGTTGCGGTCCGCCTTGTCCGGGGCCGGACCGAACAGTCCTCTGTTACCCTTCGGGGTGGTGCCGCTCACCACCCAGCAGTTCATATCCCACGTCAGGTCACTAGTGGCCAGCACGGGTGGCGACCCTGCCACCATTTCGGGTCATTCGTTCCGCATAGGCGCGGCATCCGCGGCCTCCAAGAACCAAGTGCCTGCGCATGTCATACAGAGACTGGGGCGTTGGCACTCGTCTTGTTTCAACCGCTACATACCACACCCTGAAACCGAAATGTCGGCAGCCTTTCAAACTTTAGCTTTGTAACGTCTTTGCAATAAAACACTTCTGCCTACCAGTATGTCTTTTGCCCTCTTTCAGGCGTCCCTCCACGACACGGTCACGGCACAACTCTGACCGCTTAGGGGTAGGGTAACTCAGGTAGGACAGACACGTACTTGGTTGCCACGACCACAAGTGTAAGGCCGATTCATTGGCCTGTATTTGTGGGAGGGGCTTGGCCACCTACTTCAACGGCCGGCGCCCTCCCACAAACGTACGTAGTGCAGAGTCCTCCCTCCCACCCACCCTTTTCTCCTGTTACTCTCAAAGGGGATGCCCTCTTTCAGGCGTCCCTCCACGACACGGTCACGGCACAACTCTGACCGCTTAGGGGTAGGGTAACTCAGGTAGGACAGACACGTACTTGGTTGCCACGACCACAATTATTTTTTCTCATTTTTAAAGGTCTGCACATGCGCAGACCGGAAGGACGGATCCGGCATTCCGGTATTTTGAATGCTAATGCATTCCTATGGAAAAAAATGCTGGATCCGGCATTCAGGCAAGTCTTCAGTTTTTTTCGCTGGAGATAAAACCGTAGCATGCTACGATTTTCTCTTTTGCCTGATCAGTCAAAATGACTGAACTGAAGACATACTGATGCATCCTGAATGGATTACTCTCCATTCAGAATGCATGGGGATATGCCTGATCAGTTCTTTTCCGGTATAGAGCCCCTGTGACGGAACTCTATGCCGGAAAAGAAAAACGCTAATGTGAAAGTACCCTTATTTTATTTATTTATTTATTTTTAATTTTATTTTTTATTATTTTTTAATTGTAATAATTTTAAACTGGGGAACAATGAAATTTTTTTTGCACTATTTTTGCACTATTTACACCGTAACTGGGTCCAAACTGCATAGCGGACATTGAGAGTTATGCCACATATCTGAGGAGACGGCAGAAGTGCTGATAAACCGCTTCTGCATTCTCCTTGGCTCCTCCGCTAACAGCAGGGGACCTGATCTGTTCCTGCAACACTTTGCTTTGCGGCGCTCCGAGCAGAGACACAGCTAATCTCAAACCTTTGCCCTGGGCCAACCCTGTTATGGACGTATATGTGATTCTCAGATAAAATTTAGTTTTCAGAGTAACATAACGTCCAAGCAGGGACTGTAGGATTTCTTGACATATGCACCAAATGTTGACCTCAAATAGTTTGAACCTCCTAAGTCCCTCATTAAAATAAGTCAAGAAGCTCTTAACCCGTTCTAACCATGGCACATGATGTGCAATGGGGAGGCCTGCCCCTGGGGCCCTCTATATAACGCATCCCAGGTGTAGGAATGCAGACTGGTATAGTTCAGCCTAAAATGTCTCTTTATGTGTGTCATGGTGCTCCTACCTGGATACCGCTGGACCCCAGGCTTTGGCTCCGAAACAAATAGGGGGGGAAATTAAGAGATAAAAGAATAACTGGAGTCCAGATCTTGAGATGAAGTTCAATGGCAGCTTTACTTGAGTAAACATTTTTCCAAAACTGATTTCAAGCTTTATCTTGGTTCCAGCAGGCTTTAGCTTGAAACTGGCAGGCAAACTCTGCTTTATCTGTTTCTCTCTGACTCTGCTGTACTGACAGGCTGGCTGTATAACTCAGCTTCTTATGTATGCTGCACTTTGTAGTCTGACTCCAGGTTATGCCAGGGAACTTTCCTCCTGGGTCCTGAGGCTCTAAGCTTTGGCCTCCATGGCCAGCAGAGCTTAGGGTGCTCTGGCTGGCGTGGGCACGTCCAGTAGAGACATGCCCAGGCACACCCTTCCCTTAGCAGGGGGTAAGCTAGACTAACTGGAACTTCTGCCCCACCCTTCCTGCAGGAAGTAGGACTCACCCACTTCTCTCCAGAGGGGGGTTAGAATAGAATAGTAAGTTCCAGTCTATCTAAGTATAGCTCTGCCGTGTTTTCTGCCACCTGCTGGTGAACCAAGCACATTACATATGAACAGTTACATAACATTAGAAATGCACAGTGTATAGGACCTGGAAATAGATGCATAAGATGACATGAGGTTAGACCAATAGAGATAATAGCAAGGTGCAGAAGTGGTAACACCACTCTGGCGTGTTACAGATGGAGACGGCATGAGTCTGTTATGTGAGGGACTCTTACCCTCGACTCGAGGTAAATATTTCAATATAGCTTGCTCATTCCCTCAGTATATAATAGGTTGCATAAACATTTATATTTAGTAGACAAGAAATAACAAGTGCAGAGAGAGGGAGACGAGTGCTTCACTCCCGAGCCCTCGCTGCTGCGAAATCCTTTCATGTTTGTATAAAGCAGCAACAGGCTTGAGTGAGTCAGTCTTACATTCATGGGTGCCTCAGCTCTGATATGCAGATGTGAATGCATTTCAATTCCATCTAAACCCCAGCACTGATTCACATCTCACACCCACCATGTCATTATTTCTGGGACCATTTCTCTTGTTCTGTACATGTGACTGACAGAACTACATCTGGGGTTTTAATGTTTGTTTTTCCTTCTTAAATGTTGCCCTCACTGATTGTCTTAAAAGACAGTCTATTATAAGAATGTACTGGCATGCGTGGAGGTTGGGAGTAGTTGTACTCACAGATCAGACACTCCCTGAGGCATGCAGTGATGGGAAGGGGACACCTTTTCTTCGCTTCTGGGTACATGCTGGAGTTTGGGGTTCTATCTATCTGAAAGTAGCCGTAGGGTACTTTCACACTAGCATATTCTTTTCTGGTATTGATTTCCGTCCTAGGGGCTCAATACCGGAAAAAAACTAATCAGTTTTATCCTAATGCATTCTGAATTGAGAGCATTTCGTTCAGGATGCAACAGTTCAGTCCCTCTTACATTTTTGTCAAGGAGAAAATACTGCAGCATGCTGCAGTTTTCTCTCCAGTCAAAGATCCTGAATACTTGCCGAAATGTCGCATCCGGCATTAATTTCCATTGAAATGTATTAAGTGTTCCGGCAAAACGGAAACGGTTTTCCGGTCTGCGCATGCCCAGACCTTTAAAAATGCGAAAATAAATAAATACTGGGTCTGTTTTTCCGGATGACACCGGAGAGACAGATCCGGTATTTCAATGCATTTGTCAGACGGATCTGGATCCGTCTGACAAATGCCATCCGTTTGCGTTAGGATTGCCGGATCCATCAGGCAGTTCCGACGATGGAATTGCCTGCCGGAATCCTCTGCCACAAGTGTGAAAGTACCCTTAGTCACACTCAGGTCTCCTTCCAAAGCTACTATTCAATCTCATATACATGGAGATGACTCTCACCCTCAGCAGGGATAGGGTGCGAGCACATGCCCAAACTCCCTGTAGTATCAGAACAGGGCCCTTTTCTTTATCAAGTAAGCCCCTCCTATGTGAGCTATGTACTACACATAAGGTCCTGCCTATACAATCATGTGACCACAGGTCTTTAGGCAGCAACAAAGAAATAATGCCTTACAGTAACTACACAGACAGAATAGCTCTGTGCTATACTGGCAGTGATATCAACAATGCTGATGATCATCAATAATTAATGAAGGGGCAATGGAGTCAACTAGTTTTAAGGTGGGCTCTTTTCATACATTACTCTTACACTGAAAATGAGTACCAGAACCTGTTAATTTAACATAGAGATGGCGGTTCTAGAACCTTAGACATGTCTTAGCCATAAGACATAAAGTAGAACGGCCACTTGGATGTTGACTAACTATCCTAATTCCATCGTTATCAGCACAGAACAGGAGTAATTTGTGTGAAAAATCTATCCCATTGGGTTCTTTCTGCTCCCAGCTTTCCATGCATTATTGCATTATTTGGTCTGCCAGGGAAACATTGAAGAGGATGCAGAGCTTTCATGAGGGACACTGCCCCTGACAACAGCTGATCGGTGGCAGTTGGAACCAATATTGATGACTTATGATGAGGATAGGTGGTCAAAAGCTGTAGACTGGACAACCCCTTTATATGATAGAAAGCATTACTGAATAATTATTCTCAGATAATATTCACTTTTACCACCAAAAAACAGTTAGACCCCCCCCCCCCCAATGCAGAATCTGCATGTCTCCTTTGTGTTTCTGACAGTCTAAAGAAGTAAGAGAGGAGGCTGTGAAGAAACTGGAGTCGGGGAGCGTCTGCTCAGGGCTTGAGTGCCAGATACTTTGCATAAGCAATTAATCATAGGCTTAGCGACTTCATTTTTTACGTCACTCACACATAATTTTCTTCATTTTTACCTTCTGTGCCTTCAATTGGTAGACGTGAAAGAAGTGACAGCTCTAAATAACTATGGGCTGGAGAATAATACATCAGTCAGGAATACGTCCATATTTCCCTGCTTTCTGAAATATTCAGGACCATTTGATTTGTATAGGTTAAGTCTATATACTGTATGCCCACAGGACAGCAATGGAAGCACACTGCAGTTTGGGCACACTACCAGGAGACTGACACACACATTGTACTAACAAGGCCGCAGCAGCGCTCCATAAATCAAAGCTGACACCAGTTCCCCAACTACAGTCACGAATAGAGGCTTCTTAGCGCTGGCGACCTGCAGAACTTTTATTCATTCTGCCTTCCAAAACAATGGATGAATATCAATCCAAATCGATCACATTTACTGTAGTAGGAGCACATCTGTCTTTATTCTGCATAGTGGGACAGCTTGATGTGCATGGCTGCCCCACGCCGCGCTCCCTGCAACAAGCTTTGTGATCCTTGCATCTACTGGGCGTCACGGATTCCAGAGTCCACAGCTCGGTTTGCCATTCATCTAATGAGGAGATGGTGGAGGGGGCGAGGCTTAGATAAAATATTATATAAAAAAATCTATTATTCTTAATCCAACAAACTGCAAAACCATATAAAGGAACTTGTTTTATGTATATAAAGCACATTTAACATACAGGTGAAACTCGAAAAATTAGAATATTGTGCAAAGTTCATTTATTTCAGTAATGCAACTTAAAAGGTGAAACTAATATATGAGACTCATTACATGCAAAGCGAGATATTTCAAGCCTTTATTAGTTATAATTTGGATGATTACGGCTTACAGCTTATGAAACCCCAAAGTCACAATTTTGAGGTCCCCTTTGCTCAGGGGGTACGGATTAATTAGCTGACTAGAGTGTAATACTCTGAGCCTAGAATACTGAACCTTTTCACAATATTCTAATTTTAAGCTGCATTAATGCAATTCCTTTTAATTTGCATTACTGAAATAAATGGACTTTTGCACAATATTCAAATTTTTCGAGTTTCACCAATTCTTCAAGTTCTTCAATTCTTCGCCATTTTCAAAATCTCTGCCCAAATTTCTTCACTGAATTTAGAGGCTAGATCCTGTCCTGGCTCCTTCCTCTTTAGATAGACGCTCTGACACACTTAAAGACTTATGCACCACTATGAGCTAGACATGATCAAGAAATGCTTTTATTGATTGGACGTAAAGGACAGTGTTTCCATTCACTAACAGCAAACAGTTCTCTTGAAAATGTACATGAAGTGAAACGGGTACATTTTAAGTCCTTCACTCTACAATTCTGGCTTTACAAAGTTGCCAAATAGGAGTTTTGTGATTTTTTGGGCTTATCTGCACAAAAAGTTGCGACTTGAAGTTTTACACTCGAGTTTTGAAAAGTGGGTAGGAAAGTAGAGATGGTTAACTTTTTGAGCTGGTTTAAAAGGGTTTGTCGGAGTTATATAAAGACTCAGGCAACCCCTGTAAATGGCCTAAACTAACCAATGGATACTCACTAACAGATACTCACTAAACAATCGATAATAATTAATGGATACTCACCTGTTTCCTCCTCTGCTTCTTCCTGCACTGTGCTCCGGTCATCAAGGCTGCTACTTGTGCTTTCTGGCTGCAGCGGTGGCATTCTGTGCACGCAGGTCAGCGCTGCAGCCAGTAACTGACCTTAGAAGAGATCCTGTGCACCGCTGAGACCAGCGACTGGCTGCAGCAGTGACTTGTGCAAAGAATGTCACTGCTACAGACAAGAGGATGACATCAGCAGTGAGTGATCCAGACAGCAGCAAAGAAAACAGGTGAGTATCCATTAATTTGTTATTTTTTGCCATTTACCGGGGTTGCTCGAGTTTGTACATAACTAGGACAATTCCTTTAAGGATTTCTAAGAAAACATAACAATAAAAGTCAAACTGTTTCCAGTAGGGGAGTGGCAGAAAAAAACTGGAGTAGAATTTTTTAGAAAAAGTGATAAGTTTAAAGATGCACTAACCTTATAAATTTGATGCAAAGTACAACACAGACTGAAGCAGAGCTGCTTATCCAGGACAAATGGCATTTGTCCTAGATGAACTGTTTTATTTAACATGAAAGTGATGTCCACCACATCCAATGCAGATAAAATGACAAACATGAAGCAACATTGCAAATCCTTGACTAAAAATCTCACACTTACTGTCTGCCGTTTATATGCAGACATACAGTTAGGTCCATATATATTTGGACAGAGACCACATTTTTCTAATCTTTGTTCTGTACATTACCACAATGGATTTTCAACAAAACAATTCAGATGCAGTTGAAGTTCAGACTTTCAGCTTTAATTCAGTGGATTGAACAAAATTATTGCATAATAATGTGAGAAACTAAAGCATTTTTTATACTCAATCCCTTCATTTCAGGGGTTCAAAAGTAATTGGACAAATTAAATAATTGTTAATAAAATGTTAATTTCTAATACTTGGTTGAAAACTGTTTGTTGTCAATGACTGCCTGGAGTCTTGAACTCATGGACATCACCAGACGCTTTGTTTTCTCCTTCTTAATGCTCTGCCAGACCTTTACTGCAGCGGTTTTCAGTTCCTGTTTGTTGGTGGGCCTTTCTGTCTGAAACTTAGTCTTTAACACGTGAAATGCTCTATTGGGTTCAGATCAGGTGACTTGGCCATTCAAGAATATTCCACTTATTTGCTTTAATAAACTCCTGGGTTGCTTTGGCTTTATGTTTTGGGTCATTGTCCATCTGTATTATGAAATGCTGACCAATCAGTTTGGCTGGATTTGAGCACACGGTATGTCTCTGAAAACCCCAGAATTCATCCGGCTGCTTCTGTCCTGTGTCACATCATCAATAAACACTAGGGACCCAGTGCCACTGGCAGCCATGCATGCCCAAACCATCACACTGCCTCCGTCGTGTTTTACAGATGATGTGGTATGCTTTGGATCATGAGCTGTACCGTGCCTTCACCATACTTTTTTCTTTCCATCATTCTGGTAGAGGTTGATTTTGGTTTCATCTGTCCAAAGAATGTTCTTCCAGAAGTGTGCTGGTTTTTTAAGATGTCTTTTAGCAAAGTCCAATCTAGCCTTCTTATTCTTGAGGCTTATGAGTGGCTTGCACCGTGCAGTGAACCCTCTGTATTTACTTTCATGCAGTCTTCTCTTTATGGGAGATTTGGATATTGATACGCCTATATCCTGGAGAGTGTTGTTCACTTGGTTGGCTGTTGTGAAGGGGTTTCTCTTCACCATGGTAATTATTCTGTGATTATCCACCACTGTTGTCTTCGGTCAGGCGTCTAGGTCTTTTTGAGGTCACCCGTGCTTTCTTTCTTTCTCAGGATGTACCAAACTGTAGATTTTGCTACTCCTAATAGTGTAGCAATTTCTCGGATGTTTTTTTTCTGTTTTCTCAGATAAAGGATGGCTTGTTTCACCTGCATGGACAGCTCCTTTGACCGCATGTTTACTTCTCAGCAAAATCTTCAGAATGCAAGCAGCACACCTCACATCAACTCCAGGCCTTTTATGTGCTTAATTGAGAATGAAATAATGAAGGACTTGCCCTCATCCTGCCCATAAAACAGCCTTTGAGTCAATTGTCCAATTACTTTTGGTCCCTTTAAAAACAGAGTGCCACATGTAAAGGAGCTAAAACTTCTAAACTCTTCATCCAGTTGTAATGTGGATACCCTCAAATGAACTTTATGTCCATGTCCATTATATAACTATAACTTGAATATATTTTAGTAAACAGGTAAAAAAAATAATAATAATTGTGTCAGTGTCCAGATATATATGGACCTAGCTGTATGTGTGTCCATGGTTACAGACTACAAACAAACCTTGTGAAGTCTGATCCCGCAACTGCCTATTAATTCTTGCAACCTAACGAATGTGTTAGCGAGATGTAGCAGACAGATGGCATTGAATATGACTGCATGATCAGCCTGTCCACAATCAGCATTCCCTTCTTAGTGAGCACCAGGAAGGTTGGACTTCCACACAGGAGCATGGTTTTTCTCAAGGAGTACAAGTTTTCGTAAAATTTAACATGTATAGTGCAATTATCAATTTATCAAAAAAGGTCTCCTCTCGCATTCGACCAACAGTCAACAGCGGTGACTTTTCCATAGAACTGAAATGTGACATTGCCTCCTTCAATATTCTATAAAATGAACGCAGGTATTTATCACAGTAGTTATTTTTTACTGAGTTTGCTGACTTGTCAAGTTATTTATGATTGTTTCTTCCTCCTAATGGCAGTAGCTCCAATAGATAAAAGAGATTGAGAGATTCTAGTCATTTAAAAAGAGCGATATAACTCAAGCAGCTGAAGATACGAAGAGCGAGAGCGATTACAGAGTGGGGCTGTCTCATTATGACTCTCATCCCTCTCTGATCCTTTTAAAACACAACATTGCCACTATTAGAAAACCATTTCCAGGGACAAAATCCATTTTAATCTGGAATTGCAATGATAAAAGTGCTGATCAGAAGTGCTGGAGGCGCTGGGAGAATGACTTGTGGAGAATTTCCAGGGACATTAGTGCAGGGATAGGACAGTAGTTATGTAGGAAGGTACATTCAGCCCCGAAAAATAATCCTATTAGTCTTTTATTTGTCCCTTTCTGACAGAATTTAACTCAGCCATTTCTTCTTATTATTGGAAAAGCTGAATGACTACCCGGTGACCACCATTATCCAGATTTTCACCCAGCTTTTCCAGACTGTAGAACAGCAGTTGAGACTAGGTATACGCTGATCTCTTCCGATTATAAGTAAGATGTGGATTGGAAAATGTGTAATAACTCAAGGACATAGAGGACGACTCAAGGGCATAGAGAATCTAGGTGCCTCCATAAAGTGCTGCATTACAGAGGTTTTTATGAATACGTCTGTAATACAACGTCCGATCTAAGACGGTATGATTTTTCTAAATTCCATATAAACTCAAAAGAATAAATCAGAGGATTATGGAGGTTAAAGGGGTTTTCCATTTTGCATCAACGTCCTTTAAAATATTCACTTATAAAAGTATCAGTAATTTTGTATTTTGTAATGTATAGGTTTTACTATTATTGCTCCTACCCCCCGTTCTGGGCTGTGACCACATGACCATGTCTATGCAGCTCTTTCTTTATTCATGTGATGTTATGTCCATGGGCAGGGCAGTAATAGGGGAGTGTCTATGTAACTAGCTGGTGGGAGGAGCTATAAACTAGCTGGATGTTAGGGGAGTGTCTATGTAACTAGCTGGATGGGAGGGGCTATAAACTAGCTGGGCATTGTTAGGGGCAGTGATAAGGGAGTGTCTATGGAACTAGCTGGGTGGGAGGAGCTATAAACTAGCTGGGTGTTGTTAGGCCTGGTGCTGGAGAAGTGCATCATGGGTTTGGTTGGATACGGCAACAGGAAGCTCTACATACAGGATGGAAACAAACCAGAGTGATCGACATACATAGGGAAAATTTGTTAAGAGTCCAAAATGAAAAGGAAAAAGCTTAGGTAAGATGTACATGAGATAAGAAACTATATGAGAATATCTGTTAAAAATCAGAATAATCCTGGAAAACTCCTTGATGAATGGGCTTGTACACTTCTATAGGAACCTTATCACAGTGCCATGTGTGTACCAAGTCTTAGTACATCTGAGTCATAGCTGCCAGCTTTTCGCAACTGGGATCTGAGAGGCAGGAGAATGATTTTCAGGTGCTGACTCAATTCTTTTTTAAGACAACATCTCCTTTTTATAAGTCACATTCCATTTTGTGCCCTCTCTGCAATGTACTTTTGAATATCAGGGCTGAATCTGAAGATGCAGCAAAGCCCTCTATGCAATGGCTTTTCCCAGAGTCTGGCGGGTCTCCTATTTTTTCACAAGACTCCAGAAAGAGTCGGCAAGTATGATCTGAGTGTGTGAGCCTTATATTTACTGGTGATCTTTTCCTTTACCATTTAGAAAGATACTAGGACATGGCAGAAACTTCCTGGTTGCTAATAGCAAGTCCATGGTCTTCTTTGTAATTGGCTGCATTGTACATGCAATTTGACATATACTCAGGAAGATGGTGCCTTTCCTGTTGTGAAGTATATGGGCCCCAAGACTTATATTCTAGAGCTATGATGGGTGTACATTGTTGTATCATTAGTCAGTATATGCATGGTGATCATACGGCCTTTAGTTCCTCCAACGTCCATTTCTGTGCAGAATATATTTGATTCCCAGATTGTAAGAGAAATGATAGCCAAACACCTACACTTCCTCGCAGCTGTATTCCTCGCACTTAAGGAGAAAATGAGTCCATGCAAGCTATTTTTACATGGATCCCTGTTGGTAGTAACCTCTTGATTTATACCCTCATATGCCTGATTAGCGTTATGCAAGACTGGGTTGATTTTTTTTACACTGTAATTAAATGAATTTCTAATTAACTACGTGCAGAATAAAAAATTGGTTGTCCCATCAAGTTAACCCTGCTGACATCCAATCATCGCATGATTTGCCTAATTTTTTGGCCGCATGAATCCTTTCCACACACTGGTCATTATTTAGCATTTGTGTAGACCTCAAGTTGGGGGGTTTCTGGTCATTTAGTAACTAGGATATGCCGTAAGTGCTGTGATGTCTGACCTCTTAGGGAACTTTCACACTAGCGTTTTTCTTTTCCGGCATAGAGTTCCGTCACAGGGGCTCTATACCGGAAAAGAACTGATCAGGCATATCCCCATGCATTCTGAATGGAGAGTAATCCGTTCAGGATGCATCAGGATGTCTTCAGTTCAGTCGTTTTGACTGATCAGGCAAAAGATAAAATCGCAGCATGCTACTTTTTTTTTCCGGCGAAAAAAACTGAAGACATGCCAAATCCGGCATTTTTCCCCATAGGAATGTATTAGTGCCGGATCCGGCATTCAAAATACCAGAATGCCGGATCTGTCCTTCCGGCCTGTGCATGTGCAGACCGGTAAAATTATGAAAAAAAATACAAGACGGATCCGTCTGTCCGCACGAGAGACGGATCCGTTCTTGCAATGCATTTGTGAGACGGATCCCCATCCAGATCCGTCTCACAAATGCTTTCAGTCACACCCAGATCGGTGGATCCGGCGGGCAGTTCCGACGACGGAACTGCCCACCAGATCACACTGCCGCAAGTGTAAAAGTAGCCTTAGATCCCGCTGAACTAGCCTAAGGTTGTTTACTCAAATTTCCCCTAAAATGTCCATATTCTGTAACGTTGCTTCATTTACTGCAGACACACTGGCCTTGGCCATGTTACCTTTTGCAAATCTCACAACAGGAAGTGCCACCATATTGCTTTTCACATTTGAATAGAAAATCTCTGAATAAAGATGGACATAATGACCAAACTTTAGCTGCTGCTGTAAGGTCTGATTTACTAATCTGTGTTCATATTTGAATCAGCACTCCTGGTAAAACAGATACATTAAATTATGTATTGTGTTCGTGCCTGAGAGGGTGGAGCATGACACAGTGAGTCTCTCTTTGGTGCTCCACCCCTTTTAGGACTTGCACTCAGCATCAATTTTCCTATGATTTTACTGTTGATTGATGGACTCATTATGGTCACATAATAAAACAGCCAGAGTGCCACCATTGTGCTGTATTTTCTTGGCATCCGCATGATGACACTTTATCAGTATGTTTCCAGATAGAAATAATACTACAACCTATGTAACCCTGTAATGTAGCACCACATTCAGAGGTCTAATTGACTGCTTTCACTGTATGAATGTGTATGGAGACAAAGCTGTCAATCACTAGCAAGTGGGCGGAGAAAGCAGGACTCATGGGTTCCTCATGGGAGTCCGGGCAACAGTCAGGGTATATTCATACAAGGAGGATATGCTGCAATGAAACCCCTAATGAAATCTGCAATTAACCTATGTACCATACTGCAGCAAACCCTATACAATGTGTGGGACCTTTTGTATTACCCCATCTATCCTACATGTTGTGGGTTTGTAACATCAGTCAATTAGACATTTAGATTTTAACTATAAAGCAATAGTTGTTTTCTATCCCAAGATCCAACCCCAGTCCCATGAAGGAGCCGTCAGTGCTTGTATACCCCAGGCAGCCTTCTGATGTCACATGGTCTCTATGGACAAACCTTGATGCCATCTTTGTGTGATAACTCCCACCCCATCAATCATTAGTACAATCTACAGGCTTGGGTTTCCCCTGGATCAGTGTCTGTGATAAACGTACATTGTTACACCATTCCTCTTAATAGGAGCCCGCTTTCTATGGTTCAGGAGAAATGTACACAGCTTATATCTCTAATTGCTAATTATACTGGAATATTCTGAGTTGCTGTTTCCTGTGATTTAATTTCACCTAATTAAATTGTGTTAAATGTATTAAGATGTATTATTATTCTAATTGTCATAATTACTTAGTTCCTTCTGTGCATATGTCTTTGCATTAGATAATGTGGACACTATAAGGCTCATCTGATGAGCTGGAATTATTTCTGGATACGTTAGGAAACTGTACAGGTCCTGAGATCTTTAAACATTAAGATTTTAAAATGAGTGGTATTACGGAAGCGCATGTGGATCCGCTGCGCCACTGAACAGATTAGCTTTGGGAGCTACTCCTAAGGACATTATTCTGGCAGCCCCCTGGTCTTCACACTTTAACCCCTATATAAGGATCTGGACCATCAGGCTGTTACCTCTTGGAACAGTCTTTGTTCAATGAATGCTGATCCACTAGGGTCAAGAGATACCAGTGAGGAGCACCGAAGGATCTGGCAAAACCATAGTCAGGAACAGGCAGAGGTCAGATCAGACAGCAAAAGGTCAAATCTGGTAACATGCAGAGATCTGTAGGCAAACAGGACAATGTTGCATTTTTTTTTTTTACAGGAAACTAGCAAACTAGAACCTATTGCTCAGGCACCTGTCCCAGTGGGAGGATAACCAATATTCCCCAGGTAAGGATGTCATAGCCTGGTAACAACAGTAGGTGTGTGTACGTTGAGCCTTTAAAAGGCTGGGAGGAGTGCGCATGCATTCCCTAAGGACATTAGGAGAGGCTGCAGGCAGGTTGCATAGGCCTAGTAAGGACATGAGCAGAGGAGGACACCAATAGGCACAAACCACCAGAGAAGCAGAAGATGATGGGTGAGTGATGAGGTGCCATTGCTCGCCAAGAGCAGAGGAGCTCCAGCAGTGGGGACTGTGTACATAAGAAACAGATTGACACCAATCTCTACTGGTAGCATTTCTGAAAATCAAATAGTAAGACCAGAATAATAAAATGTATTACCGCTATATCTCATTAATATAGTGACCTGGCCCAAATAGTAGACTTTACTTTTCCCCTAAATACGCCCTAGAAGTCAGATCAGTGGGTAACTGGCTAATAACAACCTCCTTGAGCTTGCGAATGGGGGTGCCAGGCCCCAGTTTCTGGTTTAGAACTGGCTGAACATGCCCAGACACTCGTCATTAAAGTGAATGGGAGAAATGAAAAAAAAATATGAAAATGCTCACGTTTATTTTTATGGCATGTTCAGACCCTTTTGTAATGTATTTTACCCAACAGGTTGATCTGGGTCGTGTTGTCTACATTGTACTTTATGTACATAACACATAGAAAAGGAGCATTAGGGTATGGCCTAACGTAAGTATCAGAAAATGTATGACAGAAGTGAAGCAGTAGTGTCAGTGAAGGCCCTGGACTCTAGACATGGAGTTTGCAGGTTTACAGATATGTCCAGCCTATCTTCTTTAGGCCTCATGCACACGACAGTATTTTTTTGCGGACCGCAAAAAGGGGTTTCGTTGTCCCGTGATCCGTGTCCGTTTTTGTTACCGAGGATCTCCAAACATGAAGGAAAGTTAAAAAATATCTAAGTTTAGTTTGCCTTGCAAATGATAGGAAAAAAACGGACGCGGATGACAATCTTGTGTGCATCCATGTTTTTTCACGGACCCATTGACTTGAATGGGTCCGCAAACCGTTGCCCATGAAAAAAATAGGACAGGTCATATTTTTTTCACGGACTGGAAACACGGATCACGGACGCGGATGACAAACGGTGCATTAGCCGAGTTTTCCACGGTCCCATTGAAAGTCAATGGGTCCTCAGAAAATCACGGAAAATGGAACAACGGACACGGGACACAACAACGGTCATGTGCATGAGGCCTTAGGGTAAGACCACACAGTTAGGTTTTCTGATGCAGTTTTGGAAGCCAAAACCAAGAGTGATATTAAATGAGTTGTATCTGTCTTTTATACTTTCTCTACTTTTATGATCCACTCCTGATTTTGACTTCTAAAACAACATCAGGAAACCTGACCAGGTGGCTATACCCTAAAGAGCATGGGCTGGACATATCTGTAAACCTTGGAACTCCGTGTTTGGTGTCCAGAGCCTTTATTGACAGCCCTGCTTCACTTCTGAGATACATTTCCAGAAACGTAGGTTAGGAAAAACTCTTAGTATACGTCATTAAGGTGATTAAAATAATCAAATTGTCCATATTCAAGGCAGAGAACTGCGCTTATACATCCACCCAGGACCCAGCTAACTGCAACTCACCAATAAATTAGATGGAGTAATATCTGTGCTTTTTCCCCAGTTAAATTAGTTCAAGGGAACTAATAAGACTGTCGCTTTTTTTTAACAAAAGACTCTTTTGTGGCTGCCTATCTGTGAATTCATGGCCGAAATGAATAGACCCGACATCTGCTGAGAGCAGATAGAGTTCAATGTCACCGATCACTGCTAGTGCTCAGGGGCCAATTGTGAAGCGGTTTATTTGTCAGCGGTAAAGCCATTTCCCCCAAAAAAATTTAGTTAAATTAAAATACTGAAAATAAAAAGACAGCACCTTGATAATATCTTCCTGACAAAAGCAGGGTTTTATTGTTTTGGCCATATAGAAGTTTTGTGGATGTGTCGAAAGCTGCATCTTGAAGCTCCCAGGACTCCCTGTCACCCGCCCAAGCATGTAATGAGTTCAAAAAGATGTTTAATGTATGCGGAAAATGTGTAAACTGATAGAAGATAAGACTCATTGGCGAGAAAAAGAAAACCGCTAATCTCTCATCTCTGTACTTGTGTGATCCTCGTTACAGCTTGTGCACACTCATGGCCGTGACTTATTGCCGCTGTTTTCTGAGCTGACTATTCAAATGCCAAGCTTTGTAAATCTCCCTTTATCACCACACGTAGCCCCATGAAGAAAATCATTCCTTACAGACTCCAAGTTAACATTCAACGCCAAAAGTACTGGCGAATGGTGTAGACATTTGAGCTTCCTGCATGACTGCTGAGTATCCCTCCAGACCATGCTCTGCTTCTGCTGTGCATGCCGGTCATCACCGGGTGGTTGTATGAATCAATTGTTTGAGCAGTCAGGCATTTCTAGTGATGCCACGCTGATTATTATTGAATTACTGATATATCTCATTCTCGTCTCTGGCTCTATTAAAGCACTCGTAAATTTGCGTTAATCAAAGAGAACAAACAATCTTTTGTAATTCAGATATTCACCATGCTTCAGAGCTCAGGACTTCAGATCCCTGGACCCGGTACAACATGGAAGCCGTTTCCTTGTTATCAGGCGGATCGGTTATATGACAGCAGAACTAATGCCATTCTGATGGGGGTAACTGAGTGTACAGACAGCCAGGAGCGGGCAGTGTCTGGCGAACAGTAGAGATATGTTAGTTTTTCTGGTTAGTTTTTGGGAGCGTTCTACACACAGATTTCTGCAAATCCTATCCAGATGAATGTGTCATCGTTTTTTTTCTGCAATTAATATGCTGCGTGTGAATATACCCTTAAAGAGTCACTGTACTTTCACTCAATTTAAATTAATAGAGGATGTTGTAACTACCAAATCTCTAAATCACTTCATTTAAAAAATCTGCCTGCATCCATCTGAAAAAAAAAAAAAAAAGCTGTAAAGGCATGGCCACTAGGGGTCTCACTTCCACCTAAGTCCACTGCTTGTTGTCAGTCTCGTCCCTAGGGGTGTGTCAGAGCTATCTGAGATGCTGAACCTGATAAAACAACTGCTTCCACACTGCTTCTGAACATCACAGGAGCCTCCTGTGTGTCTGTAAGTGATTTATCTCTCCTTATATGTTCTGTGATCTCCAGAGCTAAAAACAAACAGAGTAGGACGTAAGGGCAAGGCTGTCACAGCAGTACAGTACTAGAAGACTTCCAGAGAAGGGAGACACCCCTGCTTCTGAATGAAATGCATCTAGCTGTGCAGCTGAAATAGGGAATAATATGGCTGGAAAAAACATTAGGGAATCCCAAACATAACTGTTCCTTCACAGTTATGCTTGTACAAAGCACAGCCATTATGCAACCTTTTTTTTTTTTTTTTAAACTCAGGTATGCTTTAATGTACATTGGGTATTATTTATGACTGAACAGTTGTTTTATCGATATTTTGCACCATTTTCCAGTTCTCCTATCAACCCATTTTTTGGATAGGTTGGTGGTTCCCAATGGGCAGAGCCAATGATCATTGGGTCATACCACCACATCCTGTAGAGGGAAATCCATCATAGCTACTCACTTAATTCCATCCAAATCTGTATTGGAAATTATTTCTATGAGCCTTTGTAATGCTGAGCCCAGTTTACCTCTTTTGGTGATCTGAAGGCATTGTTTTCTCCTTCTCCATTAATGGATGTGGTTTACTTGCTGATGCAGTCTACGGCTGCTCATACTGTGCCCTGCTGCTTGTCCAGGTACATTTCATGCACTAGGACTGATACAATCAGGGGATTAGCCTGCAGCTCCTTTATGTCCCCATTACCAAGGAGGAGATTATAAGAATGCCACGTTAGAATGATTTAGTATGCTGCGGCGCTGACAGAATGAAGTCACAGAGTCCAGTAAGTTCACTTTCCCCTGGGGCTCCTGCTCGAGTCTATTACATCTCCGCTCAATCAATTTTCCCTGGTTGATGGGATAAACATGTTGTCACTGTCACCACGCCACAGTGACACCTCAACATTTGTGAGGTTCCTAAAAATTGCCATGCATGGGATTGATAGTAAGCAGTATCTACATACCCTAGAGGCAGCAGATCTGAAGCTGTCTATAACCAGACAATTAACCCCCCCTATTAGATCCGATATGCACAAAGTGGACAGAAATGACAAGCCCTAATGAGCTGTTCCTGGATTTGATTGACCATCAATATTAATTCCCTTAATATCATGACGTGATTAGCCATCACCTGCTTCCAGATGACAAAGATGTGAAGAGCGGAGGACATGTGGTAGAACAGAGAACGGAGAGCAGGACTCTTATTAGGGATTATTATTAGATGATTATCGGCAGACTTCCTATTAGATGGGTTACAGCACATCTGTATTGTGTCTGAAGAGCTGTCCAAGTAGACTTTAGGAACAGAAAGCAAAAAACGGAGTGAGACAGAAAAGGAGGGGAATGAAAAATTAAAACCTAGGAAGTGAATAGTGGTGGAATAGAAAGACAAGTGGCGATGGGGATAAGGAAGCGCGCCAATGAAACACCTAAAAGAGGCAATCGGAGATCAGGAAGATGTTGAGGTGATAGGCTGCAACCCACAGAACCCAAAGAATGGCACGTCCTCACCAGGAATGGTGGACCATATGTCAGAACAATAAAAACAAGTGTATGGGGCTCCACAGTATGTTTTCCAAGCAAATAGAATAAAATGGTACAATTAGTATAAAAAAGAGCAATCTTATATTTTAGCTCATAAAAGCTATACACATAGGAGGCATACACAATGATTAGAATCATAACCCTAAAACATACGCTAGAAATCATAGGTCAGTTGAATCGAATATGTCACTTACTTCACTAGGGAGGGGGGTGTACAAGATAAACTCAATGATCAATGGTTGTCCACTCCTGACTGGTTCACTTAGTGGTAGAAACAGACAGCAGTAGGCCTCAGTACAAGAATTGGGGCCACTTGTCAACAGTTAGTATTTCTAAAGTGGGGGGATGTGCCAGTCTCCAAGTTAGGCCTTATTCACACATCCGTGAATCATGGATGTGTGTTATCCATGTTCTGCTTGGACAGCACAGATTCCCATTGATTTTAATGTATGCATTCACACATCCGTAATTTACCAAGGTCTGGAGGTCTGTGGTTACTTGACAGAAGCATGCCCTATTTGTGTCCATGTTTACGGATTCCTTACACCCATGGGTAAGTAAAAAACAGACACAACACGGATGCCATCCATGTTTCACAGATCGTTGCTTGGAAATACTTTTGAATTTTCAGCTGAGCATTGTCCTTAGAATATGGTTGACACACAGTGACCAAACACAGATCCTTCGCGAACATCCTTTATGAATGGACCACTGACGATCTTGTCAAAGATGTCCTCATAGACGTGTAAATGAGGCCTTATGACGAAGGCACCTAATGATGACATCTTTAAGAGACGTATTGGTTTTGATATAAATGTTATACATTTGACCCAATATAACTGTCTTCTCAGATTATTGCGGTCACCATAGAAGAACACGGTGCGTTATTAATTTAGTCATTAACAGATTATGTTTAATTAAAAAATCAATCCTCAAATATTGCATTTCATGAGCTGCCCTACATTCTTGGCACTGATGATGGCTGAGGTCTTGCCTGTTCTGCTCCGTCTAGACGCCCTGGATCCAACACATTATTTCTCCCTTACATTGCAGAACATAATCCTCTGCGCCTGAAAATAAAAATCAAATTAAATAAAGAAGACAGGGTTTATATGCACCTTTCACATTCGCCTCTTGGTTTCTCCGACAGCAATCAATTCCTATGAAGTGATGTATATAGCCGGCTGTGTGAAGGTGGGTGGGTAGGGGGGGGAGTGAAATAGCGGGATATGCTTTTATTCTCTGCTCTTTGATGGCCCCAAGCAGAAACGAGGAGCGGCCTTTTAAATGTTAATCAAGTCATTTGCAAAACATGCATTTTGACGACAAAAGAAAAAGACATCTTTGCTTTGAACAAACTAAGTGGATCTATTCAATTTATAAGCTATTGCCTCAACCTCGAACCTGTTGTCCTGGTTATTGATGTTTTAATGAGCTCTGAAGCTATTTTTATTTTCTGATCGCCCGGTAACCCTTTGCCTTTGGCAGACCCATTAGAGAGCTAATATACTAAGATTTGTCAGGGTGACTTCGGCAATAGGGCATCCACTGCATCTAAAGGACAAGAAGGTTTCACTATCAGTATTAAAGGAGGGCTGAAGAGGGACAGACCCAACAACCTGAGCCTCCAAGAAGACAAGAAATGGATTTCAGACTACCTCTGACACCACTAGACAATGTAGATCAGCTTGAGTCATTCATCAAAGTTACTTTTTACACAATTGACCCGTTAACACGTGTTGAGACACAATAATCAAATTATTTACAATTGGTCACTAGGACCAGTGGTTGTCTCTTGGTTTACACGTGTTACTTATCCTTATGTCTAAAATGTAACATTTTTTTCTTGTCACTAAAAACTTACTACCTCAAGCTGACACTCATTAAAATTATCAGCTGTGTCTGCAATACCGCTTGTAGTTGCCTAGGTTTAGCAATGGGGCTGGCTGGGGGACCTCACTTCTTGCTGCCTAGCATACTCCTCTGTTTGCACACGGAGTCTACCGTGCTGTATGCCAAAGCTACTGCAAAACAACTGATTGATGGGGGTGCTGGGAGTCACATCCCGATTCCCCACTAATCCTAAGGATAGCCAATCAATATAAAATTCTGGAAAAAAAACCTTTAGGGGGTCATGGAGGTAAGGAATTGAATGCATTTACATGACTGTAGCCATTAGGTGTAGTTAAACTGCCTGGGGAGAGGTATTAAAGCCACATTGTAAGTGGCAGACAAAAGATGTCACATACCTCCACCTCTATTTAAGCTTGGTTTCTCCAATTTAACATACTGAACTTCTGTTGTCTGCCACTTACAATGCGGCTGTAACATCTCTCCAGAGGCAGGTTAACCACACCTAATAGTTTCAGCAATGCAAATGCAATCAACATCTCCATGACTGAAGCATGAGTCACCAGTATTTAATGTGGGAGACTTCTAGTGCAAGCCATTCTAATTGAAAAAGCCAGGCGGATGACTTGCAAAACGTCTTCAAGAAAATATACATATATACCATGAATTGGATGAATGAGAACCTTCACAGACAGATTTCAAGAAGTTTTCTTGAGTCAAACCAGAAGTGGATAAAGTAGGAAGGAGAAATATTAGTCCTTTTTTACATTTCTCATTCTTTTTGATTCCACTACTGGCTTTTTGGTCCACGGAAACTGCATCTGTGATTACAGCCTAACACCCATGATTATAAAGTAAGATAAAAAAGAAGTCTGATGGTAAAGATGAAAGTCAAGATGATGTCACCCTGTTCTATTTTCATTTGTATCATGTAATATTGATAGTAAGAAATGTCAATGTGTTCCTGACTGTAAAAGCTTTGTCTATGAAGTTCTACCAGTATTCAATGGTTAATGGAATGAGTTATATCAAGACTTCTGTAATTGTGCCGGTTACAGTGTTTTGGCGGGAAATCTATAATGCAATATTTTAGAGAGAGTCCATTAAACAGAACATAAGTCATAGGTGAAAAGTCATTATCAGAGATTTTATAGCAGCGGCACTCAGCTCCATAATGGCCTGGGCATCTATACATGTCCTCATTCAACATAGAGCTATTAAAAACTTCGACAACAGCCCTGCGGGAAATAAATTGTTAATCCGAGGAACTGCCCAAGTTCTCAGAGCTTTTGAGAGTTCAGTGCAAACATCTCTGTACTGGTGAGGAAAAAACATGGTGGTGGTTCTCAGTTCTCCTCTATTGCCATCCACATATGGCCAATCTCATAAATAATGAACAGGATTTTTATTATAAAATCCATTTTCTACTAATAGAGCTTTCCACAAAGCTTGATTATACTGCTGGGAGGAATTGACTTGTCTTCACAGACCTGTGCTCGTCAATACATTTCCGTATCCTCTGCTCAAGCTGGCTTCTTCTGGGCTTGTACCTGCAGACATCATACATTAGGCCGAGACTCTACAACTACTTATGCTGTTCAGCCTGTTGGAATGCTACACCTCGGCATTTGAATTGACTATTAGGGTACGGCCACACAGCCAGGTTTCCTGATGCAGGAGTGAATAAAAAAAGAGAAGTCGTAATTGTCCTTTACTTTCTCCTCTTTTACGATTTACTCCAGAATTTTCACTTCCAAGACGGCAATAAGAAATCTGACCGTGTGGACGTACCCCGAGGGTACATCCACACATACACAAATTCTGCGGATATGCATGTGGCAAATTGGCAGTGTTATACAGTACCAGCAAATTGAATGTGATTTTAATAAAACCCACTGACTTGCACTGTGGGGTTTCAATCTGCAGCATGTCCACTTGGAGTGGTTGTGATCCTGCAAGCGTTGCTGCTGTGAAAACCAACCTATTTTGGACAGTTTTTGCAGTGTTTTTTAACTCCTGTTCTGTTGTGGATTTTCTGCCATGAAAAATCAAACCCTTTTTTTTTTGGGGGGGGGGGGGTTATTATATATTTTTTGTCACATTTTAGTTGCAATTTTTTCAGACTTGTCTTTCCTATGAGAAGCCTATGGGAAAATGTCTGCAAACACACCACACTCAGACAATGCTGCGATTCTGAAAAAAAATGCCAAGAAAGTGTCTTTAAACGTTGCATCAAAAATGCAGCATTTTATAATTTCTTATTGGTTCTAACATTTTGGCACATCATAAAAGAATTGGCAAAAAACTGACAGCAGTTTTGGAAAAAAAAGCTAAGTCTGCAAGCTCCCTACACCCCTCTGCTTTGCAATTTGTATACATACAATTATCCTATTTCCCACACTTTCCCCTAAAAGTGGGGGAAATATGGCAGTACGTGCTTCCATTATGAAAGTGCTCACTAGTACACAGTAGGACCAGGGAGCTGTGGATACAGCGCTCCTGGTGCTGGCTGTACTCACCACTCCCTGGTCTTCTGCTGGCACCACGCACAGTGCTTTGACCTGACGTCACACCGCGTGAGTACTATGATCTGACGAAAACCAGGGAGCGGTGAGTACAGTAAGAGCTTCCTGGATCTGCGAGTGGCGGTGCCGTCTGGAGCAGGGGAGGTAAGTTATTTTATTTATGCCTGTTCTGAGATCTGATGGGGGTCTGATCTGAGGTATGATGAGGAATGGGGGTCTGGTGAAGATTGGGGCTATGATCTGAGGACTGATGAAGATTGGGGGGTCTTATCTGAGGTCTGATGAAAAATATACTTTCTTATTTTCCTCCACTAAAACCTAGGTGCATCTTATTATATGGGCAATATGGTATGTCACCCCCAGCGCCTGTTTGTGTACAATGTGTTTTGCATCCAACAGTAATAAGCCATGAATTGTGTATATACGTGTGTGAATGTAGGTGTTCTTTGCCAACAGAAGGCACATTCGCTTTGGATCCCAGGGATTTCTTGTTACATTATAGTTGTGAACCCTTTAAATTATACGCTGTATATGACAATGCATACTGGGGGGGGGGGGGGGGCCATATTAAATGGGTTGTCCCACAAAAAATATTCTACAGTTTTCAAACCAGCACCTGCATCTGAATACGTTTGTAATTGAATGTAATAAAAAAAATGTGCATATCCACTGTGCTCTTCAATAAAATGTATCTGTATAGCGCCACCTGCTGTTTGTTTTTTGTCTTATTTAGTTGACCTACTCACTGAGATGGCCGCACATGCTCAGTTTCATCCTTCAACTGCCTCCTGCGCTGTGATAGGCAGAGCATGGACACGCCCCCTTAGCTGCAGCAGAAAAGATACTCCCCTTCAGTTACCAGCTTGATATAAATCTAGCAGAGCAATGAATGTGGAGATCTCTGGATCCATGTGAGGTACAGGGCAGGTTCTAGCTTTGTTAGAAAGAGATTGTCATGTACTTTAAGATGTCTCATTTTGATTCTTTACATTAGTGATGGGATAACCCCTTTAAATTATTGCAAAGTAAAAATGAAGTTGCTCATAGTCACTAATCTGGCTGCTGCTGTCCCTCAATACATTAGATGTTAGTTTCTGTAGGCTATTGCTCTACTTTCCTTTTTCACCAGTTTTCCCCCAGTGGCTCGTGCGGTATATTAGCGTATGGCAGATATAGGTTAGCTCTAGACTAATCTTGCTTTATTACAGATAAGTTATCATTTTCAGGACTAGTTTCTTGTACAGATGTAACATTAGCAAGCAGATAGAACTCATCATTTGTGGATCACTGACGAAGACAAACTTCCATTAAAGCGAGATTAATATTAAGACGTATGACATCACAATCAGCCATGTTGGAGCAGGTGCTCACTGCCGCGCATCTGTCTTACAAGTCAGGTACACAAACCCTTAGCGATTCTATGTCAATAGCACACATGATTTCTTTTTCTATGCAAACAGCTCCGTAAGCCCAGTCTTATTGACACGGTTCCTGGCACCTGTTGCTAGTGCTTCAAAAAAAAGGCAAACAGACAATTGGATTTACCAAGTGCTCGGGGGAATTAGACATGTAAACCAGGGATGTGTGATCATATTGTGAGATAGAGCCCCTGCCGGACAGTTTCTTCACACGGGCTTGGAAAAAAAGGCCTTTTGATTTTCCTCTTTTCTCTAGATGACAACAGGAGAACTGTGATCTGACAGAGATTCAGACACTTTAAACAAGTGAGGAATGAATTACAAACCTTCCTCTCCGGTTCTGGGCAGTGGTAATTGGAATTTTATCTCTGATTGGACATGGCTTGCATAGGTAAAATACAATGCCCTTGCAGGTGGTGCCAACTTAAGCCTAGGTAGCGTATGATGTAGCAGCAATGGTGGTCTGCTTCTAAGTCATGGGTAGAATACAGTGTGGCTGTAGTGGTGGTGGCTGCTGATGTATTGGGTGTTATACAATGCCCTGCAGTGGTGGTGCCAGCTGAAGTTAGGGAGATTACTATGGAGGGCTGCAATGGAGGGGGCTGCAATTATTGTGGTCTCAAAAGCATATTGTGGGGTTGCAGTGATGGTGGTCTGGGAGGTGCACGTGTCTATTTTCCACCATTAATATTAAAGCAATTAACATAGTAACATAGGGGGTCATTTATCAAACAGAAATACGACTAAATTAGGCATATTTCTGGCACAGATTGCAGTGCAAAGGCCCTGCGACTTCTCCCCACTCACGCCAGGTCTAAAAAAGTGGGTGGGAAAGGGGACGGGCCAGAGGCTTGTCTCATTTACCATTTTCTTCACCTGTTTCAGGCGTAGAAGGTGGTCTAAATGTAAGACAGCTAGGAAGTTGGCTCACATTTAGAAGTGGCAGATAATCCGCACCTCTTCATAACTTCGACGGATCCACTGCCAGGTATAGGGGTTTTTAAAACCAGCGTCTAAAACATGAATTCTAAGGCAGAAATATATTGTGTCTGGAGTTTAGCAACAATTGTGCAGACAGCCTGTGTGATTAATCCCATAGTTTGTAAGGCTAAAAAAGACATCTGTCCATCCAGTTCAGCCTGTTAGCCGGCAAGTTGATCCAGAGGAAGGCAAAAACCCTGTGAGGTGGAAGCCACTTTTTCTCACTTTAGGGGAAAAAAAATTCCTTCCTGATTATTATTAAGGTATTACTATGGCTTTTTTTCAATTTGGACTCACCTAACCCAACCTCACTCTGGTTCCTTTACATCCTGTATGTAGACCTTCCTGTTGCTGTATCCAACCAAACCCATGATGCATTTCTCCAGCACCAGGCCTAACAACGCTCAGCTAGTTTATAGCTCCTCCGACCAGCTAGTTACATATACACTCCGCTATCACTGCCCCTAACAACACCCAGCTAGTTTATAGCTCCTCCCACCAGCTAGTTACATAGACACTCCCCTATCACTGCCCTGCCCATGGACATAACATGGACATAACATCACAGGAAATTAGCTGTATGGACTTGGTCATGTGATCACAGCTCAGAACGGGAGATAGGAGCAATAAAGGTAAAAGAAATACATTATGAAATGACAGCAATCTTTATAAATGGGTATTTTAAAAGGTATTGATGCCAACTGGAAAACCCTTTTTATTAAAGGACGGTGACGTATTATCTTGATCAAGGTACTGCCACTGTGGGGTCAGAAAGATTTTATTTGTTGCCCCCTGAGCTTGATGGAAATGTGGCTTTCCAGCCTTGCATCCTATTTAATTTCATATTGAAATAATGAATGCAGCGAAGTAAGAGGGGCCACACAACATAGCACATGTATGTGCGCTATGTGTTATTTGCCTGGTCTACATGTGCACTGCAGCCTCGTGCTATTACCCAGGTGCACTGAGCACAATCTCGCCGTCCTTTTCCCGATAAATCCTCCGCTACCATTAACAGCCAACATTCTCAGTATACAAGACCCCTTATCACAGACAAGATGCAGATACGCTGCACGCCGCCTGCTAAATGTTAATGAACTGGCTATACATAGTTTCATTTATTATAGAGATACACATCAAAATATTAGATAAATATTACTTTGGAACCAATAACCCATGCACACACTGCTCACTCTAGCATGTAATGGTTGTTCTGCAGATGAAATTGTATCCGGATTATAAGGCAATATTGTATTGTTGTCATCTGAACATGAATTCTAAGGCAGAAATATATTGTGTCTGGAGTTTAGCAGCAATTGCGCAGACAGCCTGTGTGATTAAACAACGCATTCACTGCACAGCTATGTCATGAATCATTTATTTCACCGAGGCCCATCATTCCAGCATGAGAGCACATCAGCCTCGCTGTACTGAAACAGTGGGGCCGGAGCGGGATCACTCCCTCGCACTTCCAGGGAATACAACTTTTGTTGCCTTGAAAGATTAATATAGTGCTGGCAGGTCTTCAGAATCCACCGGTGGGCCGGAGCCACGCACTTCTACCTTCTCTCCATCTCTTATCAGCAAGCATTTGATATTTGAACGTCATAAAGGGACATTGTTCCTTGGACCCACCAGAGGAAATTATTTGTCGAAGCCCAACCCCTGTATCATCAATAGACTCTATGGGTGCAGTGATAATCAGCGAGTGATAATCTGTTCTGTTCATCTGAATGGGACTTGCAGAAATTGATTTATTTCTAATGAATGGAACTGTTTTTCAGTTGTGGTAATTTTTGCAACGTGTGGGTGCCCCCTTAGAGTTTACTGATGATACAGGGGTTGGGCCTTGAGAATAATCTCCTGTGGTGTCCAAGGAACCCCATTCTGATAAAAGAAATAGGCCCTAGTGGCAAGTGATTGTCTCCAAAGTCAACTCCAAATCATTTTCTTCTCCTGGACCTCTGGGGCCCACTATGGTATTAGAACCTAGGCCAACTGGGGGGATTCTCTGGTGGGCCAGTCTGGCACTGTAGAGTGGAGTCCGCCCAGAACAAGTCAGACTGGAACCTTCCTTGTATTACGTGGTGGACCATTCATCTAAATGGCCGCCATGCAATACTACATTTCCCCTGCAGGTTGCCTGGCTAGCTGAGGCTTACTCCCAAAAACTATTTGCCAGGAGCAGCCGCAATGTAACGATGACGCAACTCCTTTAAACACTGTATCATGAAAACTTCATCACTCTTCAAATAGATTTTGTGTATTAAGCCTCATTCACATGCCAATGTTTTTCACGGACGTGTGCTGTACGTGTTCTCCACGGACAGCACATGTCCCCATTCACTTTAATGTTTGTATTCAGACATCAGTGTTTTAGCACGGCCCGTGGGTCCGTGTTTTTAGCACAGATGCATGCTCTATTTTGTCCGTGCTCACGGATGAATCACGCCCATTATAGTCTATTGGTACATGAAAACCACGGATGCCATCCGCGTTGCATCCGTGTTTTCCGAACCATTGGGGAGAGTGTTCAATGTCAGTGAAACACGGAGGCATCACTGACCACCTTCTCACGGATTTGAGAACGGACGTGTGAATGAGGCTTGACAGTTTTCAAGATCTCTGCTTGCAATCAGGGAATGGAACTGTTTGAACTGTTTCAAAGCCCCTACTGACCTGATGTCTTGTTACACGCTAGCAGTGTAAGGCCTCATGCACACGACCGTGTTCTGTCCGCATCCAGCAGACTACAGAGCATGTCCTAATCTTGTCCATTTTCCAGATGAGAATGGATCTGTAGTTTGCGGATCACAAAATGGATCTGGTCATGTGCACGTAGCCTAAAGGAAAATTGAATGGTAAAAGGATAATAAAAATACGAAAAGTAGTACTTCTTATCCACAGCAAGAAAAAAGCAACTATTGGCTTCCTGCTTGAAGTTTCCTTCTGAGATGATTCGTTTTCTTGGCCCATTTCACACATCTAAGAGCACTACTCCCACCAGATATGAGCTCATATATATTCTATTCTCTTTCCCTATTCATCCTGTAGCCTCCGCATTGAGCGTGCTCTGTTCTCTTTGTATCCTGATAATGCTCTGCGCCTTATTTTTAAAGAGAAGTAAAATGACAGTATCCTTCATCCCAACTCTCCGATGTGATCTTAATAACTTCATTTTGTGTTAAAATTGCAGTAAATCTGTCCCTGTAGGCATGCATCGCTAATAGACAGGATTCCTGACAATTCCCTGACTGGAGACATTTTTATGGTTACTGTTATAGGAAGAAGTATTTCTTGTATTTACATTGTTACATTGTTTTATTACACCACAAAACATGTTGTGTGATAATCGAGATATGTGCCACTTATGGGGAAGGACATCCAGCCCACTGTTATATGATTGCATTGCTCCAGGGCATCCGATATACAAAAAATTGGCTAATTTGCAAATAGTCCTGATTGAGATCTCCTATGTAGTCCTATGTGTCTCCATGGTAACAGACTACACACCCTGTTGTAGTCTGATCTTGCAATCATGTGTTAGGCTACTTTCACACTAGCTGGATCCGGGAGGGTTCAGCAAAAACGCTTCCGTTACTGATAATACAACCATCTGCATCCGTTATGAACGGATCCGGTTGTATTATCTTTAACACAGCCAAGACTGATCCGTCATGAACTCCATTGAAAGTCAATGGGGGGGGGCGGATCCGTTTTCTATTGTGTCAAAGAAAACGGATTTGTCCCCATTGACTTGCATTGTGGGTCATGCGGATCCATCTTGCTCCGCATCCCATGATGAAAAGCAAACCGCAGAATGCTGCGGTTTGCTCTCCGGTATGAGAACGGAACGGAATGCATTTTGGAGCACTACGTTCTGTTCAGTTACGTTTTGTCCCTATTGACAATGAATGAGGACAAAATGGAAGCGGTTTTTTCCGGTATTGAGACCCTATGACGGATCTCAATACCGGAAAATATTAACCCTAGTGTGAAAGTAGCCTTACTCCGACTGTCCCTTAGGGCTCATACACACGAATGTGTGCCACCCGTTCTGTGCATTAGGGACCGTCCGTGTGACTGGCGCAGACGGATGCAGATTTTTTGATGTGCGGAGGCACTGGAAGTGCTCGGTGGGGTTCCGTGCATTTGTTCCACACTGCACCTTCTGGATTGTGGACTCATTCAAGTGAATGTTTGCAGGCAAGAGGCATTTATACAACAATATGTATTTAGCGGTCCACAAAACATGGATCCGCAAAAAATATGGATGACATAAGTGTGATGTCCGTGTTGAATCAGTTTTTTTTGTGGATCCATTGTAACAATGCCTATTCTTGTCCGCAAAACGGGCAAGAATAGGACATGTTCTATCTTTTTTCAGGGATACGAAATGGTGTGCTGTCTGCATTTTTTGCAGACCCATTGAGATGAATGAGTCTGCATCCTATCTGCAAAAAATGCGGATCGGATGCGGACCAAACATATGGTGAATGGGGCCTTACTTCTTGATAACCTATAGATAGCAGAAGAGGGAGGAAAGGGAGTGGAGTAAGACATGAACACCACAGGACTACACATGGCCTGACTGTAGTCTGAAACCATGGACATACATAGGTCTGCACTGGAACTGGAGAGAAAAATGGAGAGAATGCACTGGAGTAATACTAAAATGGTCTTCAAGTGGTTGTGCCAAATTTTGAAATTATCCTCTATACACAGGACGGGGATAACTAACAGATTGGTGGAGGTCTGACTGATGGGACCCACACTGATCCTAACAACAGGGGTCCTGTACCCACAACCTAATAGAGCTTCAGGTCAAGCATGTGCTCTGCTGATGCTTGAAAGCGGCTTTCATTGTTCTGGATTAAGGGTCACAAATCTGCTTTGAGGAATGCTGTCTCTATTACTTGTCAATTTTGGTTTTCCGTTTGTTTGGGGTCCCTGACCCACACCCCTTAGGTGTCATGCCGATCCGGTCATTTTCTATGGAGATAGAGTACAGTGCTCGGATATTTCCGGCGGTCCCAACAAGAATGAATGGAGCAGCAGGGGGCATGCTCGATTTGCCACTCCATCAGATCCAGGGAACAGGACCCCTGTCTTGGTATTGGCAGGGGTCCCACCAGTCAGTTAGTTATCCCGTATCCTGTGGACAGAGGATAACTTCAAAACTTGGCACAAGTCTGAATATCCTTACATATGGGTGAAGGAAATCCTATCTATAACTCTGTTGATGCCGGATTATTCATGTTCTATATTATTAGAGGTTATAGAAAAATCTATAGAACACACTTGTAAAGGTAGAGGACCTTCAGGAAGACCTAAAGGTTCAAACATTCTTCTCATATAATGATATTATAAGTGTTAATGTAGAAATAACAGACTCTGATAATGACTGTGCAGAGTTTAAATATCTTCTCTGACAACCAGGTTTTAGCCACATTTACAGCAGTCTGGATTATGCTTGTGTGCTGTGTTATACCAGAGGGTGTTCATAATCCCCATTTATTAGTATTTCTATTTATCCAGCACAGAAGCACATTTTATTTTGCAGGAAGCAGGTTATTATAAGCCGTCCACCCTCCCCCGCTGCCTGCGCGTGTTTACAGTAATCTGAACTGTAATAATTAGAGGTTCCCACATCTTTTATAGCAACATAGCATCTTTAAATTGATCGCCACAATATCTCAACTGGGCTTTGCAGAAATGCACAAGGTCAGCAGAGCTATCTGGCTGCTGAATAATTGCTTTTATCAAAAATATTAAGTAATTTTTACAGTTTCTTCCAGAAACAATATTTTATTGTTTGTATTTTGTCAGATGAAAAAAAAAAAAAAAAAAAGATAAGTAAATAAAAACGGCGACATGAGATCCATCAGTCTATAATAAATAGCTGTTTGTTTCCGGCAGTGATTACAGCAGCTGGGAGGAGTGCGGGAACTGAGCTTGTCCACCAGGGGGAGCCTGTCACATGAATGTAATGCATATTAACACCTTCTGATAATGACTTCTCTCAGTCGTCACCACTACACAGGGCCGGTGCAAGGATTTTTGCCAACACAAGCGAAGCATTTGCCCCCCCAAATCTCATCTCACAGCCCCAATCAGACCCCCAATGTTAATCAGACCCCCCCATGTCAGACATTAGCCCCCATCCATCATGCCCCCATGTCACATTTCATTTCTCCCCCCTATGTCACATCAGCCCTCCATGTCACATTTCTCCCCCTCCATGTCACATTTTTCCGCCCTCCCCCAGGGTGCACCCTAAGGCAGCCACTTGGTCTGCCTTATGGTAGCACCGGCCCTGCCACTACAGTATATGTGGTGCGTCAGGAAAGCGATTTACTGGATATCCAGGGCCTTAGCAGAGGGCAGATCAGCCCCGGTTAAGTTCACTGTGATCTCATTTTCTGTTAAAATGCAGTATGAACAAAAAAAATAAAAATATGTCCCTTGAGAAGTCTGTGGAGGAAACTTGTTACTTGGAGAGATCTTGTGATTAATGTTCTCACTGCTGGGCACTATGGAAGCTCCTGGCAGACAGTTCTGTATGTGCCAGGCTCACAACCAAATAACAGATTAAAGAAGGAACGCGGATTGAAGGCCAAAGTGTCGTGATAACAAAACAGACGTGCGCAGGCACAAAAAATAGTGTCATTGAATTTCTAACCTCCAGAAAAAAAGGGCTGCTATAGAGAGGCGCGTAACCTGTCGTGAATGTTAAGAGGGTGCGCTAGACCGCCAAATCGTACAGCAGTCACAGCGCAATCTGTATCTGCAGGAGCTCAAGGCTACTGGCACTGTATCGGTTAAATTAGGACCTCTATGATAGGAAAACAGCCATGCTGCGTTAATTAGAGGACTGCACTTTGTGACCATACTCATGTTTTCGGCTATATGTGACAACTGACAACTGATGTAATAAAATATCCGCGTCCATCATTTCTTTAATCTATGGGGGAGATTTATTAAAACTGGTGTACAGTAGAATTGGCTTAGTTGCCCATAGCAACCAATCAGATTTAACCTTTCATTTTCCAAAGGAGCTGTGAAAAATGAAAGGTGGAATGTGATTGGTTGCTATGGGCAACTAAGCCAGTTTCACGTTACACCAGTTTGATAAATCTCCCCCTATATTTTTGGTACTGGTTCTATATTCAGGAACCAAAGACAAATGGGCTGTGAATACTAGATGAATGCCTTTGCTCACACTTCCCTTTGCCAGTTAAAAGGGTTGTACGGGAATAACTACATTTTCACTAGTACCCACAGCATCCCTCCGCTATGGGATGAATCATACTTAAAGTGGTTGTCCCACAAAAAATAATCAGCAGTTTTACAACCAGCACCTGGATCTGAATACTTTCGTAATTGCATATAATCAGGGCTTTTTTTCTAGCGGAACGCTCCGGAACGGCGTTCCGCCACCTTTTGACATCGCAGCCTGCCATGCTCCAGCATCGCAGGCTGTGATGTATCAGCAGGGAGGGACTGGGAGGAGGAGCTGGTTCATTCATAAAGTAGGCAGCGCAGGCACGTGACGTCAGTCAGTCACGCTGCCGCTCGTCTGCCCGGCCGGCCTGCATTACGATATAACAGTAGCCCTGTGAGTAGGATATATTGAATGTTATACTACAGAGGGGGCAGCATGAATCATTATTAATTGAATTACACATTTTATAACTGTACTGGAGTGGCAATGGGGGTCTGTGGATGACACTGTTATGGGGTGGGGGGGGGTCTGTGGATGACACTGTTATGGGGTGGGGGGGGTTTGTGGATGGCACTGTTATGGGGTGAGGGGGTCTGTGGATGACACTGTTAAGGGGTGGGGGGGTCTGTGGATGGCACTGTTATGGGGTGGGGGGGTCTGTGGATGGCACTGTTAAGGGGGTGGTCTGTGGATGGCACTGTTATGGGGTGGGGGTATGTGGATGGCACTGTTATGGGGTGGGGGGGGTCTGTGGATGGCACTGTTAAGGGGGTGGTCTGTGGATGGCACTGTTATGGGGTGGGGGTATGTGGATGGCACTGTTATGGGGTGGGGGGGTGTCTGTGGATGGCACTGTTATAGGATGGGGGATCTGTGGATGCCATCCAAAGATCCCCCATAACAGTGCCATCCACAGATCCTCCACCCCATAACAGTGCCATCCACAGATCCTCCACCCCATAACAGTGCCATCCCCAGTGCTCTGGTCCTGTGTGCCGGTTCCTGTGCGTCCATCTTCCAGTTCACAGTTTGTTCACTTTCTTCCAGGCATGGGCATGATTACCTGTTCTGCTGCAGCCAATGACTGGCTTCAAGCGGTGATGTGGCTCTTGTGGACACGTCCCTGCAGAAGCCAGTCATTGGCTCCAGCGGAGCAGGTGAAAAGTTACTTATTCCCAGACAACCCATATGGCTTCTTTCACACTAACGTTAGCAGAGCTCTTTGAAACCGACTTTGCCGGATGTTACTGTAGTGCCTGCCGGCCCCATTGACTATAATAGGAACCAACACAGATCCGTCTGTTACCGGCAAATACTTAGGGATTCGACCAGATAAAAACCGCTGCACACGGTTAAATGGGGAGATTTACTGGTGGAAAGGGAAACTGGACTAGTTGCCTATAGCAACCAATCAGATTTCACCTTTCACTTTTCTTTTTTTTTTAATGAAAGATGGATTCTGATTCTGGTTGTTTGGGTCAAATAAACCAGTTTTCCGTTGCCCCAATTTTGAGCCAGAAACATCAGAAAATCACCTTATTCCACAAGGGTTAATATATATACAGTAAAAAATTAGATTTTCCCTGGGATGTCTGCAGCAATGCTTAGTGACCTGTCTGCTCAGAGATCCCAAATTTATGGAGAGTGGCCTTTGGAGAGGTCACGCAGGGTGGCACATTGACCTCTAGTCAATGGTGGCATAAAAAAGTTGCAAATTGTGGTGCACATCATATGTGGGCCATAATGTGTGGCTTTTGAAGCTTCTCACTACTTTTCCAAAATTAGCAAGGGGCGGGGCTTAGTGTGGTCCGCCAGATTTATTATAACTCACACTAGAAACTGCCTCCTGCGCAGCGGGATCAAGGCTGAGAACAGTAGTCTTGCTAAATGTCCCTCAGTGTGTCATTTTTCTTTTTTCATAAATTACATTTGTATATATGAATTGCTCAATGGTTGTTAAAATTGAAAAATGTTCAATAAATGGCTTTTTTTTAAGAACTCCCATAATCATTGTACTTTGTTAGGCCTCTTTCACATGTCAGTGAATCACAGATCTGTGTTGTCCGTGGTCTTCATGGACTGCTCATGTATCCATTGACTCCAATGTGTGCATTCACACATCACTGGTTTTCCATGGACTGTGGGTCGGTGGTGACAACACAGAAGCATGCCCTATTATTGTCTGTGATTACGGATCCCTCAAGCACATTATAGTCTATGGGTTAGTGAAGAGCACTGACACAACATGGATGCCATCTGTGTTTTGGACCATGGCAGAAGATGCTCTGGAAATTAACAGTCTAGCAGTGTCCATGGAATACGAATGACACACAGGGCAAAAAATGGACACACAGACCAAACACGGATCTTTCACGGACATCTTCATGGATGTCCACTGACCATCTTGAGATCACCGTCAGGGACGTGTGTAAGAGGTCTTAGGCCGTGTGCTCCCTGCTGCCGCCACAGTACAGTAATACACTGGTATAGATCATACCAGTGTATTACTGTATTGCGGGGGCAGCAGGGAGCGCACGGCGTCATAGCAACCAATCCAGCCCGTGGTTCCACGGACTGCTCACGGCCGTGAAAAACAGCCGTGTGCATTCGGCCTTACTTTAACATTATGAAAACTCTACCTCCATAACCTTAAAGGGGTTGTCCAGCCAGTAAATGTATTCTTTTTAAAAAAAATCTGAAGTCACACTCATCTCATCGATCCCCCGCTGGTCACAGCTACAGCAAGAGGAACCAGGGAGTAGAAACCAGTGGCAACCACCCATGAAGCTTTGGAATGGGAGTTATGGGGGTTCAGTGGGATGAGTATGACTTGTTATTTCAGACAACAAAAATTTATCATGACCAACCAAGTATTCAGCGGGTATCCTACCAAAATCTATCTAATATGCGCAGGCGGTTTTACAGTAAATGCTTACAGGACTAGGTTTTTCCTCTTTTTACAACTGCTGGGAGATTGTCCTCTGCATCTTCCATTTACAAATACGAAAGCAAGAAAGAATACATTGGGAAGTCAATGCACTAAAACAGTTGGGAGCGTCATTTGCACTAATCCTACTACATAAGGGTGTAAGAGGTTGCAGCAAGTGAGGTCCCAGGCTGCAGTGCGACATTGTGCTGTACTTCACCCGGCGCTGGTGGGAAGCTGGCACATCAGAGGCCATCAACAGTTGAGAATTAAGAGGGAACTTTCCAGATAATAGTCCTGTGTACTCTCAGCCCCCCTTTCGTGTGAGCTATTTCCACCACATGGGATCGTTTCTGCAGCGATTGTTGTGTGGGGTAAATAAATGCGTTTTTTACTTGAAAGCTTACACAACATTACGTGAGGCCATTCCAGCCTAATGATTCACTCAATTCCCCAGGTATACAGAGAAGCAGAAAGAGCTGATTCTAGGATTCATGTGGTAAGGGCCTTGGCTATTTTTTCTTCCTTTTTTTTCTTTGCAGTGTGTTAAGTAGGTGGACCCCTCCCAGACCTGACCTCAAATGAGCTCAGCATATTGATAGCTCAGCAGTACTAGACCATTATTCTTACTCGCCTTCTCGTTGTGCTGGGGTAGACAGTGCTTAATTTCAAGGATGTTACCTTGGCTGGAAGACAGCCCAGTAAAATGAGCTGTGTGACTTTGTACAGACGAGAATTTTTTTTAGCTTAACTTGTTCCACCCTGGGATATAGCCAATGGTGGCACATGATAGAAACATCTAGATGTCATAGCTTAGATCTGCAAGAGGGACAGACTCTACCCAACATGCAATGACCTTAGTATGCAGGGACAGGGCAGCTACTATGGGTCCATCTGCAGGAGGATCTAGGGCAGTGATGATTAACCTCCAGCACTCCAGCTTTGTTGAAACTATGACTCCCAGCATGCTCCGTTCATTTCTATGGAGTTCTGAGAACAGCCAAGCAAGTGTGCATCTTGGGACTCATAGTTTTACCACAACTGGAGTGCCGGAGGTTAGCCATCACAGGACTAGGGGAAGAATGGTGTGGCAGAGAGATGAGGTGTGTAGGCCTACTTTCACATTATGGCTGCACATACTCCAAACATACCCATTGGTTATTCACCCGACAGAAGCCAAAGGTATGTCCTTTTGGTCTCCTTGGGACTGTTATATGTCAGTATACGTGGGAACTGAAAAATTACTGTGAAACGGCATTATCATATTGCATGTCATTTTGTATTACAACACCTGTTGTATCCCTGTTCATAGGCTGGTCTGGTGTAATTTATACATCCCACCACTAGATGGTGATAGCACTTAGGTTATATAAATACTTAGGTCAGGCCTAGTGAGACGGATGATGAGAGAGAGTGTGGAGGAAGGTAGAGAAAAGTGAGGAGATGAGAGGAGCAGAGTCAGTTGTTAAGCTGAGGCTACACACCACAGATTAGTGGGTGTAACCAGCTGCAGAAATGAGGTCGAGTCAAGATATGAGGCGCAGGAGAGCGTTTTGCTTCTGTGATCCTCTTAGTTCCTACATCCTACAACCAGAGGATAGTGTTTTCATCCCTGGATGAAGACCAAGCTAAAGAGAGACATCTGTGATGACAGCCACTACTAAAGGCTTAATGGGCACCTTTGCACATGGTGGAGGACAATCTAGCTACAGGCAGCCTCACCATACATTATAGAAGACAGATTAGCTACCTGTTTTAAGGGCTTGGAAGATACAGAAAGTAATAGGACTAAGCATACCAATAGGTATTACAGGCAACCTCACCAAATAACTCTGGTTTACAAGGGATCTGAAGCAAAGTCACCTACCAGAAATACTTATACAGAACCACAGCCTGAGTCAAAACCCAGCCAAACCTATTAGCAGTGGATCAACAGAATTCCTCTAAATTGCAAAAGACTGTTTTCTGTCTGGATGTGTATGCCGCAACTGGAACCAACCTCAGTAAAAGTTGTGAGTTGTATCCTACCACTGTCTACTTCATTCTTCAACACTACTACAACTGGTTGTACCACCATTAACGGTACTGGCGTCACGACAAATACCACCAAGGGACCCAGCCGCCACAAGCACCCTAAACACCACTGCCATCAAGGGCACCTCAACTTCCATCTAGGCTGGTGCTTCCATACCACAGAGCGTGCCCCGGAGGATTTCTTGCTGTCTTCCTCAACACTGTGCTGCTGGCCCAGGGAGGCTTTTTGATAACTGTAAGTAAACTGATGAACTGTGTTATTATTTGGCCCCTCGTCGGCCCACCGTGCACCTCACGTGTTTCCCCTGAGGTTCCGGCTGGCTGCAAGTATACCTTGTTATTTTTTGGAAGCCTATAGGTGATGGATGCCACTATTAGCCTATAAAGTGTCCTCTGTCAGAGGCCTATTTTGGGAAATCTTTGTGACATATAGCCCCCCATAGACACTGCAAATTACTGCGTGAGGGAGAGGGAACAGCACAGAGTAAAGGTTTGGAAAACCCTGATTGCTCAAGATGGAAGGAGGAAAAGGTGAAATCACTTAATATATTCATAGCCTGTCTACTTCCTAATTTATTGCTGTTGGTTATGGTTGTAGATAAGTGGAGCCCTATTCAGCACTTTGCTGTGTTTACTCCCAAAACTTGGCATCTCACAGGGTAAGGAATGTTCTCAGTGATCATTTCCATCTCTAGAAGTATGAATACTGAGGGAATGAAGGTTGTGCTTTCTTAGGCCTCTTTCACATGGGCGAGTTTTCCGCGCCGGTGCAATGCATGAGGTGAACGCATTGCACTCGCACTGAATCCGGACCCATTCATTTCTATGGGGCTGTGCACATGAGCGGTGATTTTCACGCATCACTTGTGCGTTGGGTGAAAATCGCAGCATGCTCTATATTGTGTGTTTTTCACGCAACGCAGGCCCCATAGAAGTAAATGGGGTTGCGTGAAAATCGCAAGCATCCGCAAGCAAGTGCGGATGCGGTGCGATTTTTTCGCGTATGGTTGCTAGGAGATGATCGGGATGGGGACCCGATCATTATTATTTTCCCTTATAACATGGTTATAGGGGAAAATAATAGCATTCTTAATACAGAATGCTTAGTAAAATAGGGCTGAAGGGGTTAAAATAAATAAATAATTTAACTCACCTCATCCACTTGTTCGTGCAGCCCGGCTTCTCTTCTGTCTTCTTCTTTGCTGTGCAGGAGGAAAAGGACCTGTGGCGACGTCACTGCGCTCATCGGGTCCTTTTCCTCCTGCACAGCAAAGAAGAAGACAAAAGAAAAGCCGGGCTGCACGAACAAGTGGATGAGGTGAGTTTAATTATTTTTAATTATTTTTTTAACCTCTTCAGCCCAATTTTACTAAGCATTCTATATTAAAAATGCTATTATTTTCCTTTATAACCATGTTATAAGGGAAAATAATAAAATCTACGCAACACCAAACCCAAACCCAAACTTCTGTGAAGAAGTTCGGGTTTGGGTACCAAACATGTCGATTTCAAAACGCATTAAAATGTTTTGCACTCGCGCTGAAAAATTGCGCATTTTCCTGCAATGCACCCGCATCTTATCCGGCCCAAATCCATGACGCCCGTGTGAAAGAGGCCTTACTCTTGATTTACAGCAGTTAAAGGGAAAGCATTGATGGGTAATTATTTATGACCAAACTCTTAATGTGAAGGCCATGGCAGTTCATTCCATACACTACCTGCCGCTTTTTATGGCCAGGTCTCTCTAATTCTCAAGAAGATATGGTGGCTTTAGAGATGTTGCATTATTCTCCCATTATAAAGACAATAAAAGTGTTGTCGGCAACTTTATTGGTTTACCATCAGCTCCACACTTGTCTTTACTGGAATTACAGTCAAAGACGCATTAGAAAGTATTGACCTAGTTTGGATTTATGGGCTGAGATTGACAGATCAGCAGCCCAAAATCCTTTAAGGAAATGATTTTTCTTACATGTCTGTCCCCCGCCCCCATCTCCCCATTTCTATTGACCTCCGGCTTCAAGGAAAGCATTAACACTTCCTATTATAATCACAAATCAACCACCTAGGGAGAAGTGTTTGATGGAGCAGAAGTTAATTAGAACTTAGAGTAGTAATTGAAGCCATCTACACAGTGCAGAGCGGCTCATAGGTATTCACTCCACTCGGTACAGTCATCATTGATACTGGTGCTCAGAAGGTAATAACTGTATTACTTCTCCACTGATAGTAGCAGACAGTGAACATTACTTAGTGGTCCTTCATATAAAGCCAGGAAAGCAACTAGTGGGACATCACATTTGTAGGTGTCAATGAGACCATAATCACTGCACAATGTGTCTCTAGATATTGACTTAAAATGACCTAATCCACCATTTCTCACCATGAAGGTTGTGGCCTCCAAGGTCTAAATGAAGCAGGATTGTGTTTTTGTTAAGTGGTTCTCAGAAATTTAGCACATAGAGCTAATTAGTCGGCAACACATTTGTGTATCCATTAGGATCTGAATGTTAATTTTCCTTTGTTCTTTAGTCAATTACGGCTTCTATAATGACTTGCTGCTCAAACACTGTGTTAACTATATAACTTTTTTTTCAGGGAGGACAAGTTTACTGTGTGGTAATTTTGCTCTAAATAACTCTTTACCAGTAGAAGTCAACCACAAGCCGTGTGCCAATCTACGTGTCCTCCTCGCAGAGATGAAGGCCGGGAGCATTTTCACCTGTCACAGTAGATAGTAATACACATAGATAGTAATATTTCTTTGCTCAATTATAGCTCAGGCCACATTTTCACATTTTTTTTTATTAGTGACCATAATTATTAAGTCTACCAGAAGTAAAATCCCCATAATCACACAGGATGGATTCGATGTCAGTGACAGATGGGGACACTGCATCACAGGTACTTGAGAAAGGAAAATGAGTGCAGATATATGAAGAAGAGGTCTGTGCTATGCATGGTAAATATGTACTATGGATTTAATTGTGAATTTATACTTAAAGGGGTTGTCCCACAAAAATATCCTGCAGTTTTCAAACCAGCACCTGGATCTGAATACTTTTGTAATTGCGTGATTTTGCATAGACACTAAGTTATTCAATAAAATGTATCTGTATATCACCACCTGCTGTTTATTTTTTTCTTATTTCGTTGACCTACTCATTGAGATGGCCGCACATGCTCAGTTTCATCCTTCAACTGCCTCCTGAGCTGTGATAGGGAGAGCTGAGACACGCCCCCTGAGCTGTGATAGGGAGAGCTGAGACACACCCCCTGAGCTGCAGCAGATAAGACACTCCCCTTGAGCTGTCAGCTTGATATAAATCTAGCAGAGCAATGAATGTGGAGATGTCTGGATCCATGTGAGGTACAGGGCTGGTTCTAGCTTTGTTATAAAGAGATTGTCATGTACCATATGATGTACTATACATGAATATCCCCAGAAAGGCGTGATCCACATGAAAACTGATCTGTGCAGTCTGGTGTCCATTGAGTACCTTAAAGAGGATTAGTCGCCTCTCCTGACATGTCTGGTTTAATAATTACTTGTATTCCCAATATAAAAATTCTGGAGCATCTATTCTTATGACTCTATGATGTGCTATTCCTTTATTATTCCTTCTAGAAGCTATGAATTAATTACTTGCAGTCTGCAATGAATGTCCAGATAGGTCTTACCAGTTAAAGGGATGTCCCCGCACAGCCTGAGGGTATCCAATCAGTGTTGCCAATGTAGGCAATGTAGTGTTGCCTGTGCAGGGACATTCCCTCCAAATGGTAACATCCATCTGGACCTTCATTGCAGACTGCTGGCGATTCATTCATAAATTCTAGAAGGAATAATAAAGGAATGGCACTTAACAGAGTCATAAAGATAGATGCTCCAGAATTGTTATTACAAGGGGGATGCAAGTAATTAATAAAAATAGATCTGTCAGGACATAAGACAGACATGACAGGCCCTCTTTAACTAAAAATAGTTCATTTTGTAGGGATTCATTGTCGAATCTTCCCCAATCAGTATCACAAATGAGCCACTAAATACGTGTGGAATTCAGCAACTGCTGTCCATGGTGCTGAAATGATACTTGCAGCTATGTCTGCTGACATTACAGTAAGGTCTAGTTCACATTTTAGTGATTTGGTCAGTGATTTACACCAGTGATTGTGAGCAAAAACTAGGAGCTGGTGCACATTTTACTATTATACTTCATCTCTATGAAGCCTCCACTCCTGGTTTTGGCTCACAATCGCTGATAAAAATCACTAACCATATCACTGAAGTGTGAACTTGGCCTTACGCCACTTTCATATAGTTAGTGTTTTTTTTTTTTTTTTTTTATTATTTCTTTGACCTGCTCACTGAGATGGCCGCACATGCTCAGTTTCATTCTTCAACTGCCTCCCGAGCTGTGATAGGCAGAGCATGGACACGCCCCCTTGGCTGCAGCAGAAAAGACACTCCCCTTCAGCTACCAGCTGGATATAAATCTAGCGGAGAAATGAACGGGAAGATCTCTGGATCAGTGATTTCCATCAGTGATTGTGAGCCAAAACCAGAAGTGGAGGCTTCATAGAGATGAAAGATTTCCAGCTCTTCTATGTTTATGACCTGCTCCTGCCTTTGGCTCACAATCACTGATAGAAATCACTGATCAAACACTGACTGTGTGAAAACATCCCAATGACCACCTATTAGATCTACCAGGTCCTTACCCCAAGTCTAAGCTCCAATTTATGTATTATAGTGAGTGGCTAAATTAGACTTTCTGGCTCCTTCCAGTACATGTTCTTACTCATCTGTGAGATGTGACTGATCAGATATGAAGTGAATGTCTTGGAACAAGAAAGTCCACAGGATTAACTGCAGCTATAAATGAGTCGTCTGGGATTTTATTACATGGAGTATACAGTAAACATATGGTCCAAGGGGGTTAGGGGAAACCTTCTCAACTGGGAGAGTTAATACATCTTTACTTTGCCGTGCCCTTGCCCTCAGGTCTTGTACTATTCCATATACTGTGTGAATCGGGTTTGAAAAGAAGGATATTAATCACAGACACTCCTCCTCGTAGCTCAGCAATATCCCCTGAGATTAAGTTGATATGAGACATGCTTCAGCGATAACGCTTTTTAAAGTTCTCTCTCGATATTGAAACGTTTAACTATCCCTGCAGTGGGTGAGACAAGACTGGCACTTCGTGCCTCATTACTCCTTCTATTTTTTACCAGGAGAGGGGAGAACGCCTGGAACATCAATTTAGAAATTAATCTAAGGCACAAATAAAATTGATACTTCCTAACGCAAACACTTTTATGGCCTCTGTATCCCTTCCAGGAGGCCTTGAAGTGAATGGACTCCTCAGTGGCGTCTATAGCGGGATATTAATGTGACTTGTCCTGTTTCTATAATATATAGCAGCTGCCTCTTATGCCACCATTCACTAAGATTATAGAAGCAAAAAGCACTACCGGAGGAGAGAAAACTATCTTGGCAAGTTGTGGAGGATTCAAAATAAGGCTACTTTCACACCAGCGCTTTTGTAGGGTACAGCAAAAACGCTTCTGTTACTGATAATACTCCCGTCTGCATCCATTATAAACGGATCCGGTTGTATTATCTTTAACATAGCCAAGACGGATCCGTCATGAACTCCATTGAAAGTCAATGGGGGACGGATCAGTTTTCTATTGTGTCAGAGAAAACGGATCCGTCCCCATTGACTTGCATTGTGGGTCATGACATCGGTCATGATGTCTTGCGCCGCATTCCAGGACGGAAAGCAAACCGCAGCATGCTGCGGTTTGCTCTCCGGTATGAGAACGGAACAAAATACATTTTGGAGCACTACGTTCTGTTCAGTTACGTTTTGCCCCCATTGAAAATGAATGGGGACAAAACGGAAGCATTTTTTTCCGGTATTGAGACCCTATGACGGATCTCAGTACTGGAAAATATTAACGCTAGTGTGAAAGTAGCCTAAGTCTCTTGGTTCTATAAACCTTCATAGATCTTCTGTCCCTTTGCACCTTTGATCTTCATTTACCTAATGAATCTTGAAACATGAACTAACAAAGAGGTTCCTCGGCTAAATTAGTTATGACAAGGAGTGACCATTACTTGACTGATGTCAAGCTGCTGTCATCACAATGACTATGTCGTTTTGAGCTGATCATCTGAGTGGTATGTGACAGCCTGGTTGCTAGGAATACATCGTAACACCTATAGTCCTTTCAGTGGGGTTGTCAAGCATCATGTTCCTAGCAACCAGTCGGTATATATTTGTATAACAATTACAAAACATCAGTATGGGTTTAGCTTTATTTGTGGGAGTGTTGCAGTAATATACATGTAGTGCTTCACCATGGCTTACTTGCTACCAATCACTGGACCACTGTGTAGTGGTCTTCTTTTCTACCTTTTACTGGACCATGGACTGTGCAGTAGTCTACGTTGCCCCCTACCACTGTGCAGTATTCTTCCTTGCCCCCTACCACTGTGCAGTATTCTTCCTTGCCCCCTATCACTGTACAGTAGTTTCCTTGCCCCCTCTCACTGTGCAGTAGTCTTCCTTGTCCCCTCTCACTGTGCAGTATTCTTCCTTGCCCCCTACCACTGTGCAGTATTCTTCCTTGCCCCCTATCACTGTACAGTAGTTTCCTTGCCCCCTCTCACTGTGCAGTAGTTTTCCTTGCCCCCTTTCACTGTGCAGTAGTCTACGTTGCCCCCTCTCACTGTGCAGTAGTTTCCTTGCCCCCTCTCACTGTGCAGTAGTTTTCCTTGCCCCCTCTTACTGTGCGGTAGTCTTCCTTGCCCCCTACCACTGTGCAGTATTCTTCCTTGCCCCCTCTCACTGTGCAGTATTCTTCCTTGCCCCCTCTCACTGTGCAGTACTGTTCCTTGCCCCCTCTCACTGTGCAGTAGTCTTCCTTGCCCCCTCTCACTGTGCAGTACTGTTCCTTGCCCCCTCTCACTGTGCAGTAGTCTTCCTTGCCCCCTCTCACTGTGCAGTACCCTTCCTTGCTATCACTGTGCAGTAGTCTGCCTTGCTATCACTCTACAGTAGTGTTCCTTGCTGTCTATCACTGGAGCACGGACTATTTTACTACTTTAATCAAATTTTTGCAGTAGTCTTCAGAAACTATGAATTCAAGATGCTGATGCAGGTTGCTGCCAGAGTTGAAGGGTAAATGTGAAGACTTTAAACGGAAAGTGTCATCAGAAAACTGTGTATTGTTTGAGACTTCTTGTTTTGTACAGGTTTCTTTTCAGTAGCCATCTCCTTATCAACACAGGCAGGTTTACAATGACAGATATCACCTCTGTATGGAAAACAACAGATCCACCATTCCCATTTGGTGATTTCACAGCTTATCTACTCCCTCCTGACCTTAGTACAGGTCACAGAGCAGACCTAGAAAAATCTCCCATAGAAGCCCCGTCCATTGTGTCTATGACCCATGGTGACTGCCCTCAAAGAACAGGAAGTCTTGATATAGAATTAGGATTTTATTTTTTAATATTTATAGTGATGTGGAAACTTTAAAAAAAACAGCATAAAACATAAAAATATGATTTCAAGAGATCATTTTCAGATGACACATTCCCTTTAAAACTCGTTGGCCAGTCTTACATGATATTATTAGGTTACTCAGAACCATTGGCAGTGACATTTTACTGAAGTACTGGCATAAGGATTTTTTTAAGCAAATTTCTAATATTTACTAGGTTTGCAGTAATAGCCATAATTATTAATAATTCCACGGCTATAATATTCAGCCATTCTTAGAGGAGGGTCTTTTCAATATTACAACGGCGGTTAATAATGAAAATCCCCTTTCTACTTCAGATACAGGGCTGAAGAATGTGAGATCTAAGGAATACGATCCATGTGTCCTAATTATGTCCCGTCCCCCCCCCGCAAATCGCAACGTATGCAAACAGACTTCTGATCACTACACTTTAAGAACATGTTTCTTATGGGACATTCCTGAGGTGAAATGCTCTGTAGCACAAATTCATTAGCAATAAGTTCTGGTTGGCAAGGACCCGAGGGAAATAGATGACAGTATGGAATAATCATCCAGCTTCTGCTGTAGATCATTACCGCCCTGACAGCTACACCTCAAAGAAAAAAAAAGCAGAGTCAACCAAACAAAATAAGGCCACAAAAGTGAATAATACAATTAGGGCTCGTTCATACGAACGTGGGCTTCCCATTGCCGTATTGTGGACCGCATTGGGCGCCGTTCCGTGGCCATTCTGCATCATGGATGCGGACCCATTCATTTCAATGGGTCCGCAAATCCAGAGATGCGGAACAGAAGAATGGAATGGGACACTACGGAAGCACTACGGAGTGCTTTCTGGGGTTCCGCTCCGTGCCTTGGCACCGCAAAAAGATAGAACTTGCTCTATCTTTTTGCGGAACGGAAGGATCGCGGACCCATTCAAGTGAATGGGTCTGCAATCCCTATGCGCCTGCCCCACGGACGGTGCCCGTGCATTGTGGACTGCAATTTGCGGTCCACAGCACGGGCACTAGCGTCACACGTTCGTGTGAACGAGACCTAAATGAAATGAACCAAGGCGACTTGAAATAGTCTGTGCATGCCCTGAGTATAATGTTACAGCAAGCTAAAGCGTGGTCGCATACAGAAGAATAGGCGTAAGGTAAGGGAGGTCCCAGAGCATAGTAACATTTCCTCAAGACCTGGGATTAGCACTCAGCAAACAAAGGATTTCATTAATTAACATAAGGACAATTATTTTGGTATTAAGTGGTCTGTAGGGTAGCATATAAGAGTAAACACTGCAGTAACCACAAACATTACCATTGCTAGAGCTAATATGAGATGTGCTGCAACAGCTGTTCCTGTTCCCCCGCACACTCCAGTCATTTGTAAATGCTGCTCCTATCTGCAGCATTAAACAGGTTCCCGGGGTCCCAGGGGCCCATGCAGAGACTGATCTGTGTCACTAGCTCTTCTCCCACATCTATGAGGTGGCCGATACGATGTCTCCGCTAAGTGCAGCTCTGCCATCACCACATTAGTGCCGCCTCCTGGGACAGGAATCGTGGCAGCCTGTATTATTGCTCAGAATTACAGCAATATTGGTGTTCCTTTGTGGTACTCAATTATTCTGTGCTTTGCAGAGATTCAGGTGTTTTTACACAGGTTTTGAAGCCAAAGCCTGGGATAGATCGTAAATTGAGGTGATGTATAAGGCAAGACTGAGGGGTACACTTATTATACCCCCAACGCCACTTTCTGCCATTAAAAAGACCCACATTATGGCGTAAACCACGCTTTCGAGGGGTTTGGTATTTCCTAAAAGCGGGCGGCACAAGGTCTATGCAGTTCGCCACATAATTTACTCCAGAAAATTGGCATAAATTATGTGTGAAAAATGTATGCCAACTAGCTGGAATAGATTGCAGTTCTGGTGCTGATGCAGTGGTGACAGATTCAGACTCACGCATGCAAGTGGGTTCTAACATCAGGCTAGGATCACGTGCCCAATGTACGGTGGCCGCGGGATAACCCCTTTAAGGATGTGTGCGATTTACACTCGCATCTGTATGAATGTCCATGTTGCTTCCGTGTGGTTTCTGTGTATCCATTTTTTTGTACATCCGTTTTTCTTATTCACAAAAAAATGGTGACCTGATCTTTTTATTCAATGGCGACCTGGTTTCAGTGTTGTATAACAACAGATGCATGAAAAACGGATAGCACATGAATGACATTCAGGTGTTTTTTCCGTATGCTTTTACAAACTTTAATGGTCAAGTCTGGTCTGCAAAACAGAATAGGGTATGCAGTGATTTTCTCGGAAAGAACATACGGTCTGTTACAAAACGGATAAGTGAATAGATCCATTGACTAGTATGGGTCTGAGAGCTGCCTGCAGTAAAAACGGACAGTACATGGACATGTAATACATTTACATACAAATACATTCACGTGTGTGAATAAGGCCTAATACGGTGTGATATTAATAATGAGCTCCCAGGCTCGTCTTCCTCCTAAGACATTTGTTTAGTTGACCATTGGACAGTCATCCCCCATCATCATAGATTGAGAAGTACATATACACAGTCAATAATATCCAGAGTAACCCGCATGTGCAGCACGGACAACAGCTAGATGGGCTGAGAGTGACTCAAAAAGGTCGTGGTAGGTTGTCCCAGGTATCTGGAGCCATGCTGACTGCAGTGCATCCCACAGCTGCTGGAGGGTGCATGGGGGAGGATCCATAGAGAGAGCACGACGATCAAGGTGGTCCCACAGATGCTCAACTGGGTTCAAGTCGGTGTGATTAGGGGTCAGGGTAGTACTTGGATGTCTTGATCACGCTCTTCCAACCAATGTCAGACATTTCAAGCCGTGTGACATGCTGCATTTACTTGCTAGGAAGACAATCAGCATGTATGGGTGCACGTGATCTGCGAGGATGGATTCATACCCAAATCAGTTGAGAGTGCCTTCCACATGAATGAGTGGTCCCAGAGAATGCCAAGAAAACATTCTCCAGGCCACAACGCTGCCACCACCAGCTTGTGTCCTTCCAGCAATGGTTGTAGGGTGTTGGTTCTCTGATGTTTCTCACCTGACACGCCAACGTCCATCAGTTCAATGAAGCAGAAAACGTGACTCATCGCAAAAGCCAACCCGCTGCCAATCAGCGGGGGTCCAATTCCGATACTGCTGCGAAAATTAATGTCTTTATGCTGATGCAACTTCATTATCAGAGATGTAGTGACCAGCCATCTGCTTCAGAGCTCCATATGGAGTAGGGTTTGTTGAACTGTTGTTTTCGACACCTGTCTGGTGGCTCCTGGTTGATTCTGGCAGTGAGCTGCTCCATTGTAGCGTGTCGGTTCACCTTCTCACATCAATGGCACATGGTGCGCCACAGTTTCCACGCTGCTTATTCTCAATGGTGCCATTATTCCACTTACAATACACTTTTACCACAGTAACATGAGAACAGTTCACAATCTGCACAGTTTCAGAAATACCGCCACACTTGGCCTGAAAGCCAATAATCATCTCTTTTTACAACTCTGATAAATCGTCCCTTTTACCCAGGACAGGACGAGGGATATGTCTGCAGACAGCCTGTCACACACCTCATATACCCACCAAGCCAGCTCGCCACACGGGACTTCTTCATGAGCTCCGCACTGCTGGAAGTGGTCAGAATAATGCGACTCCACTGTGTATTACTATCATTAAGAGACTTGGGATAAAATGTGTTTTAAGTGAAAGAAGCACCTGCGGGTATAATAGCTTCATAAAGTCCTGTCAGATTTACTTCTGCTGGGAACAAATATAAAATGTTTTACTTTAATGCAATGCAAATTACGGAAATGATATTCCTTCAAGTTAAAGCCTTAAAAATAGGAGGCAGTGAAATGTGGAGAAATTGTGAGAAAGGTTACACCATCCCCAGCTGTCAGAATTCCCGGCCTCATAATGGGAGTAGGTAACGGATCTCAGCATCCCAGCTAGGCTCTGTTTTATTGCAAGTAATATTGCCGTCGTTAGTTTGCCATTCACGGCTCAGTGTTAAACTCATTTTTATAAGGAAATTAAGTTACAATCCCCAATTTAAGTCACAGAGCTCAGTAAATCATGTCAACGTGTTGAGGCAATGCATGAAAAACCTCTTCATGGGAAATCCATTGCCTCCTCAGGATGTAAAGAAGAAGGGTGCATCTTTTTTTATTTCTATTAGACAAAATGGATGGGGGTGCGGGGAACATTGATCCTTGTGACAAAAATAAGTGAAGTGCACTAAAGTTAATGGTAAGAATTGGTGGTCATTTTGTTCTGATGCAGAACACGCCAACATTCAAGCTGAGGACGTCTGAAGTAGGGTACTTTATATAAATTGAATGGAATAGAAAGCTTCAAAAGGTTTCCTGACTCGAAATATGTATGTTTCTCTTCAGTTCCTCATTTGATATTCTTGGGATGAGAGACTGATTCATATAGGTGAAAGATAAAGTGAGCATTCCTCATGATTTACACAATGCCCTGCTGTATATTCTGGCTACAAGGGACCAAGTTCTGCTCTCGTTTGGCTGTGAAATGCCAAACGATATTTTGTTTGATCAGGAATTAATAAAAAAAATAAGCATTTCTTTATTACACCACTGTTGTAGGGATAACAACTGACATTTTGGAAGAGATACATGATATACTCCTACAGGTTCATATGCTGGTCATAAAACATAGCGATAGACCAGAAGCAAAGTACAGGAAGGGAGGGCATGAAATGATACTATAAACAAGGGTCCAACATCTCACCCAGAAGAATGCCCTATATTCCACATATAATAGTTTAGTAAATGTATCTTGATTTCACTTCTCAAAACTGTAGCTGACCATACATATTGGACAGTGCAATTGGACTGCAATTTTCTTCCAGATAGCTATGTATAGATTTAGGCAAGGATGGGAGTTATGGTCCTCTTCTTTCACTACTCTGGCAATGGTGGCTGTCTACTGTGGGATACAGGAATTTGAAGGCATGTCTGGCCAGGACGTGTCCAGTGTGAAGGGTGTGTTAAATGTGTTCTTCACAGCAGTAAGGTCTGTATGACTGTAGTTGCAGATTACCTTACTGACTCCTATGCTTGGCAATGCAGATTCCAAGTCCTCCTTTTCTCTCCTTCTCTTTCTGTGGATAATCCACATGTCTCTGAAGCTTTCTTGGGTCTGAGAAGAGGGAGTATGAGCGTCCTTCCTTTCTGAAATGTCTCTAAGCACTCCCAAAGGGCTCATTAACATAGAAACATAGAATGTGTCGGCAGATAAGAACCATTTGGCCCATCTAGTCTGCCCAATATACTGAATACTATGGATAGCCCCTGGCCCTATCTTATATGAAGGATGGCCTTATGCCTATCCCATGCATGCTTAAACTCCTCCACTGTATTTGCAGCTACCACTTCTGCAGGAAGGCTATTCCATGCATCCACTACTCTCTCAGTAAAGTAATACTTCCTGATATTACTTTTAAAGGGATTCTGCCACCAGGTTTCACCCCTGTGAGCTAAACATATGCTGATGTTCAGGGCCTCATCACGATTCCTAATGTGGGCTTCTAAATGTGATCTGTAGCCTTATTTTGCTAAAAAAACAACTTTTACTAATCTGTCATTCAAAGAAATAAGGTGCCCAAGAGGATGTCAAGGGATCTAAGCTGCCGGCCGCACCCGCTGCCGTTCGTGCCCAGCAGAGCCCTGTGCACACGCGCAGACTTCTCCATTTGACTTCTTACAGCGAAGTGCGCATGCGCCGGCACTTCGCTTAACCCCTGTATGCGCGAGATCTTACAGCAGGAGGAGGGGGGAGGGAGGGAGAGCGAGAGGCGGCACAGAGGAGTAAGAGGAGGCGCAGAAGTCTGGAAAGGCGGTGCTGGGCACGAATGGCGGCGGGTGCGGCCGGCAGCTTAGATCCCTTGACATCCCCTTGGGCACCTTATTTCTTTGAATGACAGGTTAGTAAAAGCTGTTTTTTAGCAAAATAAGGCTACAGATCACATTTAGAAGCCCACATTAGGAATCGTGATGAGGCCCTGAACATCAGCATATGTTTAGCTGACAGGGGTGAAACCTGGTGACAGAATCCCTTTAAACCTTTGCCTCTCTAATTCAAAACAATTTCCTCTTGTAGCAGTTTTTCTTCTTTTGCTACAAGAGGACATAGTTCACACAAACGTGTGAAGCCCGTGCCTGTGCTGTGGACCGCAAATTGCTGTCCGCAATACGGCAACGGGCAGCACACGTTAACTTAGCTGGGGCAGATTCTAGGTCCCCACCCGACTTCCTGCAAAGGGACGAGCCAGGGTTATTTAACCTGGGTTTGCCATCTATACACAACTACATAACATAGCAGTACAATACATGACAACATTGCATTCATACCAAACCATTTGCAGATACCCCCTGTTTTGTGCACAGTCTAAATGCACTGTATGCATCAGGCAATCTGAGAAGAGGTGCAGCGCTCTTAGATTGCAGAAAAAAATCTGGGGAATTGATGGATTTGCAGATGAAAACAAGGTCACAAGGTAAGTTTTCTTTTTGTTCTCCTGTTAATGGAGGGTCATTTCAAACAAACAGCACAAAGTAATTAAACCCCTATAAAAACACAACAATGAAGCACAGTTGTACCACTAACCAGATCATCACGATCAGCAATCCCAACATTTTCTGCACAAACGAGACGTGATGTAACCAAGAAAAAGTAACCAGACAACAAATATTACCCACCACATGCCATATTATTCCTTTGTAATACACCGTCCCCCACGGCATCACGCGTTTCACAACAGCTTCAGCAGCGGTAGTGTCACACAATAACACTGAGCATACCCCTTGTAAGAATGCCAACACCTCACCAATGACATCTAGAAGTAATGAGATCAGCAGAGGCGCCACTCCATGACCTCACGCAGATCCCCCTCCCTGCATGTCTCATTTTACAAGCTTGGGATTAATTAAACATAAAAAGAACGTTACTTATAACAGCCCACGAGGGAACAATATCACAAAAATAATCATAAAAAAATCCACACTGAGTGCGTTGGGCTTATGATATATCACAATAGGAGCTTATGTTTTGCAAATAATATCCTATAGATCATCTTTATGGTGCTGAGACAAAGTCTGTGATGTTCTAATCGTTGGGAGAACATTATAAAGATGAATGGATTACATTTAATGAGAAAAGATTACCATCCAGACTTGATGAACAATCGGCCTAACCACACAGTCTGTTGATGTGCACACAATTCCCTGCTTTATTTTTATTTTATATAAACTATTTTGGAGGATTTTTTTTTTTTCTCTCCCGTCCTCATTTCAAGGATTTTCCACAGGCGCTCAGTTGTTTTTGAAAACAGTAAAAGCTCCAAAGAATTGTTAAAATTTTTGGCTTAAAAGTTTTAATATGTTCCGAACATGAAAGTTGGAATGTTACCAGTGAAAAGAACAGACTTGTTCTTTCCTCATGACGTACATCTATTTAGCCTGATAATGGCGTTTTAACCTTGAGTTCATCTTCTCCAGATCAGTCAATGTAAAATAGATGGGCGGCTTATAATGCACTTTTTGTACAGAGATTATTTACTAAATGTATTTCAATGAGTGAAACAATGAGCACCACTTAGGTACGTCTGAACGCAGCATGGCAATGTTACTCATGGAGGCTTTCAAATAGTGATCTCTAACTCCCAAGCACAACATTGACCTTGGGAGCTACAAGCTAAACTCTGCTTACCTAAAAGTACAATGGGCTTATTATTATATTATATTCAAACCAGTTGAATTTTGCTGGTTACAAGAAATAGTGTGTCTATAAATGTTTATTCTGCCAGATTCTGCTCCTGCAAGTGCGGAGCTTCACTGTGCAGTGCTCTCTGCTCGGAGCGGTCAATACCGAGAGCACATCATAGCAAAGTGCTTGAAGGATCAAAATCTGGCAAAATAAAACTTTATATTCACACTACTCCTGATAAAAAAAAGGCCCCACAAGGTACAATATGTTTGCCCTGCTCTTAGCAGCGCCTAATTAGTGCTGTCAGAAGTTTAGCATGATCAAAACTGATGACAGAATCCATTTAAAGCCCAACTCCACACACATAATGGTGTGATGGCAGATATCTGTCTAATGTCCAATTTACATACACCCAACTAGAGTCCTGGATGGTGAGTATGAGGAGGCCAAATACTTTCCCCGGCATTTTTTCAAACTTTCCCCAAGGATAGCTCCAACACCTTTAGGGTCCATTCACACTTCCGCAATTTCGTTCCGAACCGCACATTGCCGCTGTCCGTGTTTTTCAGATCCGCAAAACACGTTACGGACGTCTGAATGGAGCCTTAGGCCTCCTGCACACGAACGTTTTATTTTTTCCGTTTAGGGGCCGTTTTTTGCATTCCATATACGGTCCGTATACGGAACCATTCATTTCAATGGTTCCGCAAAAAAAAAAACTGAATGTACCCTGTATGTAGTTCCGTTTTTCTGTTCCGTTGAAAGATAGAACATGTCCTATTATTGCCCGCAAATCACGTTCTGTGGCTCCATTCAAGTCAATGGGTCAGCAAAAAAACGGAACACATACAGAAATGCATCCGTATGTCTTCCATATCCGTCCCGTTTTTGCGGAACCATCTATTAAAAATGTTATGCCCAACCCAATTTTTTCTATGTAATTACTGTATACTGTATATGCCATATGAAAAAACGGAACGGAAAAACGGAACAGAAACGTAAATACAACGGAAACAAAAAAAAAGGAACAACAGATCTGTGAAAAATGGACAGCAAAACACTGAAAAAGCCATACAGTCACCACCCTGGATCACAAGCACGGCTATATCGCTGTTTGTCAATGCATTAGATCTCAGCTCAGGGATCGTCACCAATAATATCTTCTGAAGCGTTTTTTAGATATCAGAAGATTAAAAACACCTTTTTTTTTTTTTAGCAGTTACTTGCATCTCCCTTGTGATAACAATTCTGGAGTATCTATTCTTATGACTCTAAGTTGTGCTATAACTTTATTATTCCTGCTACATATTATGAATGCATTGCTAGTAGTCTGGTCCAGCTGGGTCTTACCAGTTGTGAATGCATTCCTGTACAGCCTACACTATCCAATCAGTGCTGCCAGTGTCAGTATGTGCAGGGACACACCCCATTTGGTAACACCCATCTGAACCTTCACTGCAAACTGCTAGAAATTCGCTGATAACTTCTAGAAGGAATAATAAAGCAATGGTACAACATACTGTCATAAAATGATGCTTCAGAATTGGCATTACATGAGGAATGCAAGTAGTTGCTAAAACAAACATGGCAGGAGAGGTTACACGTCCTCTTTAAGAACAAATGCCACATGTGATGGAAATGCTGTGGATTTGCCGCAGCAGATTTTCATGCAGGCAATCCGCTACAATATACAGTACCAGCAAAATGGATGCGATTTTAGGAAATCCCATCCAAACGCTGCATTAAAAAAATCAGCAGTGTAAATTGACTTTCGTTGCACATTTGTAATCTGCAGCATGTCCATTTATGCTGCATATCTCCACTGCTGATTTCACCATATGCAATGGAGAGGATGAAATCCCCGCCATTTCCTAAGCAAATATTACATGTAGTACATGCAGTTTTTGCCACTGATCCACAGAAAAAAACCTCAGTGGACTTTTCCAATGTATTTTCATTGACGTGGATGTACCCAAAGTAAGTAGATAACCCATAAGCCTTCCATATATAAAAGATAATTACTGAAGTAACACCATGTGAGCAGTCACAGGCACTTTGTGCCCTTTAAGATGGTCTGAGTGCTGTTATAAATATGTACGGTGGACCTGCTCCCTACACTGATGAGTGTTGTTACAATGATGCCTCTGAAGTGCCAGGATACTTAACACTTCAATTTTACCCGATAATCAAGTGCTACAGTGCTGAGTGCCGAGCAACATCTCCGCTTATTCCCACATCTCTAATCTGACCTTTTTAGAGAATAATATAACTCACGGAGAATTAGAACATTCTTCCTTTCTTAGGCATTAACCTTTTAAAAAATGCTTGCAGAAAAACATTGCATTAGTAGGATCTGTGTGTATAAAGTCTATGACAAATCCCCCTCGCCAGTCTAACCAGCGTCACCGGCCAGCACCAGTGCTTCCTGCGTGTGTCAATCAGAGGGGCATGCTTGTTCCTGCGTGTGTCAATCAGAGGGGCATGCATGTACCTGCGTGTGTCAATCAGAGGGGCATGCATGTTCCTGCGTGTGTCAATCGGGGGGCATGCATGTTCCTGCGTGTATCAGAGGGGCATGCATGTTCCTGCATGTGTCAATCAGAGGGGCATGCATGTTCCTGCGTGTGGCAATCAGAGGGGCATGCATGTTCCTGCGTGTGTCAATCGGGGGGCATGCATGTTCCTGCATGTGTCAGAGGGGCATGCATGTTCCTGCGTGTGTCAATCAGAGGGGCATACATGTTCCTGCGTGTGTCAATCAGAGGGGCATGCATGTTCCTGCGAGTGTCAATCAGAGGGGCATGCATGTTCCTGCGTGTGTCAATCAGAGGGGCATACATGTTCCTGCGAGTGTCAATCAGAGGGGCATGCATGTTCCTGCGTGTGTCAATCAGAGGGGCATACATGTTCCTGCTAGTGTCAATCAGAGGGGCATACATGTTCCTGCGTGTGTCAATCAGAGGGGCATACATGTTCCTGCGTGTGTCAATCAGAGGGGCATGCATGTTCCTGCGTGTGTCAATCAGAGGGGCATACATGTTCCTGCGTGTGTCAATCAGAGGGGCATGCATGTTCCTGCGTGTGTCAATCAGAGGGGTATGCGTGTTCCTGCGAGTGTCAATCAGAGGGGCATGCATGTTCCTGCGTGTGTCAATCAGAGGGGCATACATGTTCCTGCGAGTGTCAATCAGAGGGGCATACATGTTCCTGCGTGTGTCAATCAGAGGGGCATGCATGTTCCTGCTAGTGTCAATCAGAGGGGCATACATGTTCCTGCGTGTGTCAATCAGAGGGGCATACATGTTCCTGCTAGTGTCAATCAGAGGGGCATACATGTTCCTGCGTGTGTCAATCAGAGGGGCATACATGTTCGTTCAATCAGAGGGGCATGCATGTCCTGCGTGTGTCAATCAGAGGGGCATACATGTTCCTGCGTGTGTCAATCAGAGGGGCATGCATGTTCCTGCGTGTGTCAATCAGAGGGGTATGCGTGTTCCTGCGAGTGTCAATCAGAGGGGCATGCATGTTCCTGCGTGTGTCAATCAGAGGGGCATACATGTTCCTGCGAGTGTCAATCAGAGGGGCATACATGTTCCTGCGTGTGTCAATCAGAGGGGCATGCATGTTCCTGCTAGTGTCAATCAGAGGGGCATACATGTTCCTGCGTGTGTCAATCAGAGGGGCATGCATGTTCCTGCGTGTGTCAATCAGAGGGGTATGCGTGTTCCTACGTGTGTCAATCAGAGGGGCATACATGTTCCTGCGTGTGTCAATCAGAGGGGCATACATGTTCCTGCGTGTGTCAATCAGAGGGGCATGCATGTTCCTGCGAGTGTCAATCAGAGGGGCATACATGTTCCTGCATGTGTCAATCAGAGGGGCATGCATGTTCCTGCGTGTGTCAATCAGAGGGGCATACATGTTCCTGCGTGTGTCAATCAGAGGGGCATGCATGTTCCTGCGTGTGTCAATCAGAGGGGTATGCGTGTTCCTACGTGTGTCAATCAGAGGGGCATACATGTTCCTGCGTGTGTCAATCAGAGGGGCATACATGTTCCTGCGTGTGTCAATCAGAGGGGCATGCATGTTCCTGCGAGTGTCAATCAGAGGGGCATACATGTTCCTGCATGTGTCAGTCAGAGGGGCATGCATGTTCCTGCGTGTGTCAATCAGAGGGGCATGCATGTTCCTGCGTGTGTCAATCAGAGGGGCATGCATGTTCCTGCATGTGTCAGTCAGAGGGGCATGCATGTTCCTGCGTGTGTCAATCAGAGGGGCATGCATGTTCCTGCGTGTGTCAATCAGAGGGGCATGCATGTTCCTGCGTATGTCAATCGGGGGGCATGCATGTTCCTGCGTATGTCAATGGGGGGGGGCATGCATGTTCCTGCGTGTGTCAGAGGGGCATGCATGTTCCTGCATGTGTCAATCAGAGGGGCATGCATGTTCCTGCGTGTGTCAGAGGGGCATACATGTTCCTGCATGTGTCAATCAGAGGGGCATGCATGTTCCTGCGTGTGTCAGAGGGGCATACATGTTCCTGCATGTGTCAATCAGAGGGGCATGCATGTTCCTGCGTGTGTCAGAGGGGCATACATGTTCCTGCGTGTGTCAATCAGAGGGGCATGCATGTTCCTGCGTGTGTCAATCAGAGGGGCATGCATGTTCCTGCGAGTGTCCTTTTTCTGAACCAGTGCCACTCTTATGCATAGGTTGCGCCTTATATTGCAGTTTAGCCCCAACAATGTTGAGTCCAGGCACAGGCTATGGACAAAGGAGGTGCTGTGCCTGGAAAACAAGTAGTAGATCTTTTTTTCTAATCACAGACAGCCCGTATAAATATTTAGGGAGTTGCTTAATATTTAAGAAAGTCTATGGTCTTCTTATAGGAATCAACTACAGACCGATAAGATATTCTGCAGCTGCAAGGAAGCTCCAGGCAATTTGATTTCTCAGCTGCTTTCCTGCTCCAGGTCCAGATCGTTCCTGTTTGTAGCAGGAGCAATTGTCTAATGAACATAGATTAGGAAGTTATACAGAATACAATACTCAATCTAAAACTAGCTCAAGGACCTCCAAGCTGGAGGTCCTGCTCATACACAGTCCGAGAGGGCGGCCATGGGAAAAAGAAATCACAAGACAAAGTGCCACAAGGAGTATGTGCAATAATTAATGGTTTCCTACTTGTAATTACGGCAAATCTTAGAATGGAAACATGAGGTATCCATGGCTCAAATTCCTGCTATTGAGAAACATTGCCTGCGGTATATTTTTGTCCCATCTACTCGAGACCTAATGTATTTTGCTCATTGTCTTCCTTCTGGTTTAACCTTGCCTTACAGAGTTCACCTCTACGTTCCAGGCTGACACATATTAAATACAATTGATACTTCATATGGAGCACGTTCCTTCTGATCTCCGGCCTAACTTTAAACCGGCTACTGGCACGTTTCAAGGAATGTTCTACCTTCGAGATAGCTGGGTAAGACTGTCAGGACTTTGAATCTGTTCGATGTCTTGGCGAGATTGAAGTGTGTTGTACCTAGTTTACTTGGAGTTTTCGAAGAAACTAGATAATCTTCTTGTCATCACATTCCATAATCCCTGGCCGGTGCCAGCCACAACAAGGTCTTTTGATGATACGGAGCATCTTCTTTCTTATCTTGGGGAAAAAATAATTTGCAGTTCTTTAGACACCTGTACAACTATCATTTCTACATGGATCTCATCTTCCTGGGACTGGAATAGATTTCTAGAGGATCTGCTGCTCTGCACTGTGGGTGAATGTCTAAATGTCCAGGCAGCAGATCACAGTTGCATTTACTAGGCGAGATTTACTAAACGAAATGCACCAGAATTCTGGCTCAGTTTGGTGTACATGCCTGGATCAGTGTTTTAGACACTCTTTTGTAGCTCAGTAGACAACAGGGCATGGCTTAAAGGGGTTCTGCAGTTTTCCTCTGGATAGATCATCAGCATCTGATCGGCGGGGGTCCAACACCCTGGGACCCCTGCCGATCAGGGCGCTGGCAGTAGTGCTGCAAACTTCTCGCTGTTTACCGCAGGCCCAGTGACGTCACCACTAGTATCAATGGCCTGGGCGGGGCTAAGCTCCATTCAAGTTAACAGAGGCCCAGGCCAGGCCATTAAAACTAGTTGTGACATCACTGGGCCTGCAGCAAAAAGGCTGCTGCGCTACTGTCTTCTCAAACAGCTGATCGGCAGGGGTCCTGGGTGTCGGACCCTCGCTGATCAGATGCTGATGATCTATCCAGAGGATAGATCATCAGTTTAAAAAAACTGCAGAACCCCTTTATAGTGTTTCGACATGCCACAAAATGATGGTACAAAGGTAAGCCAACAATTGAGTGGTCTAAAGTTAGACAAAAGTGACTAACGTCTAGCAAAACTCACCAAATTTGTCATACAGCTGCGATATCTTTGGATAAGAACATCTAGTAGATTTCTGTGAAGGGTTGAACCAATGTGCACTTTTTAGCCCCTGGAAACAGTCATTGCCTCTGATTGGAGGAGAGCTGCAGATGGAAAAGGCTCTCCACCTTATTTGCCATCCACATGTAGAGTCGCACAGAACCCGCAAGACTCTGTTTCAAGGCGCAGAAGAGTGCACACCGGTTTAACCCTTTATGGCTATCTTATAGACATCCCTACTTAAAGAGGCACTGTCAGAATGATCAACCCTATTAAACCAAGCATACCACCTGGTAGGGCTCATCATACTGATTATAACTAACTGACTTTCTTTTGTCTGAATGTTAAACAGCTGCAGAAAAATCTGTGTTTGTATTTATACGCAAATGAGCAATTCTGAGCACCATGGGCGGGGCTAAATCATTTGAGCACTGCTTTGTAACGCCCCCTCTACTCTGCACACTCCCCCCTCCCCTTGATTGACAGGGCCAGACATCAGCATGCTGAAGGCAGAGCTGTATCCTATAGTTGTCTCCCAGGATGTACATATCATATACACTACATACTATAGCACTACCATATTGAGATCTGCTTAGAAAGGTAATATACATATTGTTGATTTATTCACAAGCACAATATATGATTATAAAGAAACCACTGATATGTGTTAGCTTATAAGCATAGAAAAACCCTTGTTCACTATGTGATAATGCTATAGCTTAGTGATAAGTGGTCTGTCTTGTATGGAAAGAGCCTAAGTACAAATCCCAGAGGAGATCTGTTATGTTATGTTTTTTCTCATTAAATCCCATAATAAAAGGATATACTATAATAAATAAAAATAATAAGCCTTGCTATAGTGAGAATAATGTTTTTTATAATTAGAAATTTAAAACATATTACTGGCTTATTCACTGACACAGTATATGGTTATAAAGAAAGCAGCAATATGTATTCGCTTTCTAAAAACATTATTCTAAATATAATAAGGATATAGGGTATTATTTATTAAGACTGGCGTTAAGACACGAGTCCCTTTAGCTGGAGGTGAATGCGCCAAATTTATGTAGAAGCTCCGGCCTCTACATATACATAACTTTGGCGTATCCACTGCCTGTCTAAATGTATACCAGCTCTCTTGCTGGCGTAGATTTAGACCATTTTCTCCACCTAAAGCAGACGTAGAAAATGATAAATAAGATGGGCTGCAAGCCCGCCCCCTTCCCTGCCACGCCCCCTTTTTTTTACCTGACGTAAGCGGAAAGCTAACACATATTGCTGGTATCTTTAGAATCATATATTGTGCCTGTTAATAAAGCAGTAATATGTATATTACCTTTTTAAGCAGATCTCAATGTGGTTATGCTATAATATGTAATGTATATGATAAAGAGATTTCCTTTCTAAGCAAATCTCAATATGGTAATGCTATAGTATGTAGTGTATATGATACGTACATCCTGGGAGACAACTATAGGACACAGCTCTGCCTTCAGCATGCTGATGTCTAGCCCTGTCAATCAAGAGGAGGGGGAGTGTGCAGAGCACAGGGGGTGTTACAAAGCAGTGCTCAAATGATTCAGCCCCGCCCCCTTGTGCTCGAACTTGCTCATTTGCTTGTATAAATAATAAAAAAATTACATTTTTTCAGCTATTTAGTATACACACAAAAGAAAGGCATAGTTTTAATCAGCATGATGAGCCCTACACAGCAGTATGTCTGGTTTAATAGGGTTGATCATGCTGACACAGCCTCTTTAAAGCATCATTGACTCATGGCTGCAGCTAATGTCAGGTAACATGTCTTTTTATACATATACATTATAATCCATTAATCCTTCACTTTACAAGTTACCTCTTACAATCATTCCTCTTGACAGTGGCGCCAGCACATTGCTTCACTCAGTAACTATCGTGAACCGTCGCATGTAGTTGGGATTAACAGGCAATCGGCAATGTGCTCCTCAGTGGTGATGGATCAGAAGGTCTCCTGTGTGGTGGATCAGTGGTTGGCATTAGAGGAACAGCCAGGGACAATTTTACATTTCCCACTGTACGCCAGGTTTAATTAACTGTCCTATTTGTAGTGCTGTATAGAGCAGAATATAAGCCCCTGGCACTGTTTTTAATAATAAACAGGAGCGTCAAAGGCTCTGACAGCAATCCTGGATCATGTGTAGAGCATCCATTTTCATATGAATGGTCTCAGATACAGTAGCTGGCTGTATTTTATTACTACTTGCCAATTTTTTGTTAATATTTTGAGAACTTCAATGCTTTTAATTGAAAATTAAACAAACTGTCTTCACATAACTCCTGTGTCTCCATGGTTACAGACTACAAACAAACCCTGTGTAGTCAGCCTGTAGGCCTTTAACATAGATAGATAGCTAAATAGATCATTACACAGACTTCTAATGAGTCGTTCCCATCTCTATACTGCTGCTGCATATTACAGGTGATTATTTATCATCAGGTGGTTATGCATTTTTCATAAGAGCCTCAAATCAATTATTTAAGTATTTGGGTCATGTGATATGTAGCCATTGATTTGTGGCACATAAATGAGTTTTATAAATAATGATAATGCAGGATATTTTCAGCATTGCCCTGAACGTTAACCTTGAGCACTGTAGTTGGTCATCGCTAGGTGTCCCCTATCAATGTACAGTCCTGTTCGCATTATAGGGGTTAAACGGAATGAAGATGAGAGGATTGGATCTAACAATAATTTATCGGTAATAGCCGGCAGCAATTATCTGGCTGAGGGTACAGATGTATCTGAACATCTCCCAGATTACCGTTCCTGATCATTAACAGCACCTTTGTTGATTCCCCGCGCATGATAAAAGTTTCTGCCATCTGATCTCCTTGTAAAGAATTAGAACATCTTGGGCGTTAATTGCTGCTGGCCAAGGCGGTTTATGATTTCGAGCCTATACGTGAAATGCATATGAAAACCGCAGTAAATTATGGAGCAAATGTTGAGCAGCGCTAAAGGTGCTTACATTGGGGAATGATTTCACTTTATTGCTACTTCAGTCTCTGCAGATGGATCGGACTTGCCTATAAACACTGGTGCTAACACTAGAAGGCTGCAGGCATCTGTCGTGATTTATCTATTGGGCCTCACGTACACAAACTCATATTAAAGGCTTTTATAGGCCACATAACAATCCAGTGGCTGAAAGGATAGGGGAAGGTTGACCATGAACATGTGGAGAAATGCTAATGGTCCTAAGGCGGTTTATAGTATGGTAGGGCCACCTACTCTCCGCAACCCTCCCTGGACGTCCATGGCCTAGAACACGCTCTGTGTGATCTTTCAACACCGCACGGACAGTCTTATTTATCCTGTGGATTGATGGGCACGCAAGCTGCTTAACTGATATTGCAATCTGTGCTTCAACAGGGCTTACTCCCAACTAATCTCCTTAAAGGATTAATGTGTAGGAAGAAAGCAGACCATTAAACACATCTACGTGTTATTCTCAGCGTGTTTCATCCTCGTCTGCAGCTTTGCTCTGTTTCAAGAAAAAGCGCAGATCTCAGCATTGTCGCATTTATGTTGTTCTTGCAACAATCATCCAGCTCGTCTTTATCCTCAGCGATTTAACTCCCCCCATCTGCTCCATTTTATCCTGAGTCCAGAATTACCCTGAGTATCTGTTTCTCTCTGAAATCGGCGCAGCCTCAACTCTCCACCAGGTGGCGCTGCAGCATTTTTAGTTTGCAGTGCAGCAGCACCTAGTGGTGAGCTTAGGTGCTGCAAGCGGTATACAATCGATGGAAGCATAAAGTTGGCTGCAACGAAGATTGATTATGCAGAGCCGCGCAGGAACCCTGTCTCTGGGAATCCATGCTGGTTAGATATGATCAATTAAATTATCCTATGTAACACACAAAAACAGTGCCTCATAGGAGACACAACCGAATTATCAAAGCGTTATCCATGCTGATGTAAATAAATCTTTATTATAAGGCTTACGTGATTGAGGGACAAGCGGCAATGTGTCACCAGAAGGATTTGTCTATAGCTGTGACATAGCGGGGTACAATGACAGCCTCTGACAACTTTATCTAGACATCAATCTTTTCTACAAACTGGTCTGAGCAGCAACTGTGCTCTTCACTTTGCACATCTTCTGTGCTATGTTAACAGTAGAATAAAGAAGTCTCCAAATGTTCCATAATAGAGCGTTGCATTGAAAAGAAGGCTTTTCTGTGAAATTCGGCAGGATGTTCGAGCGGTCCCAAACCACCGGGAAGATTGTTTGCCGGGCCGCGGTAAAAGGGCCCATCGCCAACATCGTGATTGCGCCACAGTAATAGCAAATTACATATCTGCAGCAGCAGCGCTTCACTTACCGCTGCTGACTCTAACAGCCGGGTTGGTCCCGCCCCCCCCATCAGTGCCGCAGTGGAAGAGAGGAGGGCTCCGTGATTTAGTCACTCACTTCAGGTAGCTCCCCCTCCTCCGGGCACAGAAGCCGAAGCTGCAGTACTTTTTCCCCCCAGCGCCGATGTGCCCGCCCCCAGTCTTCTCAGGGCCAGCACAGCTTTGGCTGGGTCTGTGGGCGGCTGCAGATTAGAAGTGTCATTGTGGCAACTACGAACGCAGCAAGGAGGAGGACTAGCAGCAGCCAAAGCTCCATCAATAGTACAGAAAACTTTATTATCTGTTACTTGATATGTCAACACCCAATCAAATGTTATGTACATTTCTTTACTATGCCGAAAAATTAATAAAAATTAATAAAAAAAAGAGAGTTGACACAAAGCTCCATCAATAATATATTTTAATGAATGTTGAGGGGAAGCAGGACAGGGTAGTGGGACGTGTGAGTGAGAGGCACTCAGAGCAGCGGAGAGACTCACTGAGGCCAGCAGCAGCCATTTTAGTCAGATTACAGCCATTCTGCAGTTTTGGCTCTAATCTGACTGAAATGGCTGCTGCTGGCCTCATTCTCTCTCTCTGCCCGCTCTGCCTCTTTTTTCACAGGTGCCCAGCACAAAGTGTGTTTGACCCTCAAAATGGTGTATTATATTAATCGCGCATCAAGTGTTTCAATATCAAAATGGTGGATTGTTATTAATCCTTCTCTTCACAGGTGCCCAGCCCAGCACACCGAGTTTTTGAACCTCAAAAAGCCCTGCCTCAGAACCCCCCCCCCCCCCCGGTCCCTGGGAAAATTGTCTTGCATGAAACTGGCGCAAAAAAGGTTGGGGGCCACTGCTCTGTTCGGTAGCTTTTCCGTGGATCTGTCATTCCCCAGGGCTTTGCTGCTTGTGTTAATTGGCATGTGCGACTTAGGTGTTGAGTCTCTTATTCTGACATCTGATGTTCGATGACGGCCTTTTTGGTGTAGAATATTAACACAATGTAAACCTGGAGGATTTAAGCTGTCACTGTGACATTCTCATTACAATCATACCTCTATTCATTCCTTACTGCTGAACAAGTAACAGAAAATGCACAACGTCGTGATAAAAAGGTCTGTCCAGACGCACCAATTTCATACTTTGCACTTTTGTCATCATTTCAAAATTATCCATATTCACAGTCTATATAAAAGAGAGGAGAGATTTTGTGCTGACCCCAGATGATATGAAAGCAGAATGTCAGCAGTGACCAGACCATGGCTGGTCGTGTTTTCCAGCCTGGGTAATTCCTAAGGGGCACTGACCTGAGTGGGATTACATAAAAATGGCACTGCAATTTGGAACCACTTTAAAGACAATTTTCATCTTTCAGTGCTATTGTCCACTTTATATCTTATATCTATTGAATTATTATATATAGAAAGTGACCTTCCCTTTCTAAATACATTACATTACTTATCCTGTACTGATCCTGAGTTACATCCTGTATTATACTCCAGAGCTGCACTCTCTATTCTGCTGGTGGAATCACTGTATACATACATTACTTACCCTGCACTGATCCTGAGTTACATCCTGTATTATACTCCAGAGCTGTACTCACTATTCTGCTGGTGGAGTATCTGTATACATACATTACTTATCCTGCACTGATCCTGAGTTACATCCTGTATTATACTTCAGAGCTGCACTCACTATTCTGCTGGTGGAGTCACTGTATACATACATTACTTATCCTGCACTGATCCTGAGTTACATCCTGTATTATACTCCAGACCTGCACTCACTATTCTGCTGGTGGAGTATCTGTATACATACATTACTTATCCTGTACTGATCCTGAGTTACATCCTGTATTATACTTCAGAGCTGCACTCACTATTCTGCTGGTGGATTATCTGTATACATACATTACTTACCCTGTACTGATCCTGAGTTACATCCTGTATTATACTCCAGAGCTGCACTCACTATTCTGCTGGTGGAGTTTCTGTATACATACATTACTTACCCTGTACTGATCCTGAGTTACATCCTGTATTATACTCCAGAGCTGCACTCACTATTCTTCTGGTGGAGTCACTGTGTACATAAATTACCTATCCTGCACTGATCCTGAGTTACATCCTGTATTATATTCCAGAGCTGCACTCACTATTCTGCTGGTGGAGTATCTGTATACATACATTACTTATCCTGCACTGATCCTGAGTTACGTCCTGTATTATACTTCAGAGCTGCACTCACTATTCTGCTGGTGGCATCACTGTGTACATACATTATGTATTCTGTTCTGATTCTGAGTTAGGCCTCATGCACACAACCGTTTTTCTGGTCCGCATCTGAGCCGCAATTTTTGCGGTTCGGGTGCGGACCCATTCACTTCAATGGGGCCGCAAAAGATGTGGACAGCACTCCGTGTGCTGCCCGCATTCGTTGTTCCGTTCCGAGGCCCCGCAAAAAAAATATAGCATGTCCTATTCTTGTCTGTTTTGCGGCCAAGAATAGGCATGTCTACAATGTGTCGCTCGTTCCGTTCTGCAAATTGCGGAAGGCACACGAGCGGCTTCCTTTTTTTTTTTGTGGATCCGCGGTTTGTGGACCGCAAAAAATTACACGGTCATGTGCATGAGGCCTTACAGTGAATCAGAATCTCTCCAATTAGAATTGAGAGAATTTAAGAACTGCAGTTATTGGTAACAATCTGTATACGGTGTAGAAGACTATGTTGGCGCCATATTATCCAAGAAATGAAGATCATGAACCTGTACGACTGGAGGGAAATGTTATTCTTTACTGCTGCACTACAGGTGCCATCAACATGCAGATGACATCACAGATGACATCACAGCAGAGGACAAAACACAGATTAGTACCATTACATTGGGCTCAATCTGCTGCATGCACAACTGCAAATCTGTGGCAGATATCCAAGGGTCAGCAGCAGATTTCTGTTGCAGATTCCACGGCAGATTTTTCAGATGGAAAAACCCACCATGTGTATATACCCTACGTGTACAAATCCTCTTCCATATTGTTCTCCATGTGACTATACCCATGTTGTCCGTCATGTGAATATACCCTAAGTATACAAAATCTTCTTCCATGTTGTTCTGGAGCCACAAACCCGCTTCCTAGGACCATGATATGTGAAGGTCTTGAGATGACGTCTGAATGTTTGTGCTTCCCACCTCTCTTTATGTTAATATGCTTCACCACATCTGAGGAAGTGTTGAGGCCTGAGTCCCAGAGATTAGCATCAACCATAAGAAGCTGAAATTACAACTTTTTACATATTTGACATGGGGGCAAATTTATTCCAGTGGAGGCGCACGTGGCAAGATCTTGATACATTGGCAACTCCGCGTGTTAATTACATGATTAGCAGTTAAATTACTGTTGGTCTTTTTTCTGGTTTATCTGCTTGAGAAATGCGGTTGTTTAAGATAATGAGCTTCAGTGATAGGATGCAAAGATCAATTTACTCTCCAGATCTAGGAGTTGAAGTGTGGCATTGCGTGTAACGAGGTGACATTTAGAAATCCTTTATTTTTAAATTGAGGGTCGAGTCGTCATCAGGCTGCATTGTAAACATACACTCAATTTCTTGGAGAAAGAAACCTCTTGTCTCTAGTTTCTACCGTAATTAGATTGCTAGTAGGGATGAGCGAACTCGAACTGTATAGTTCGGGTTCGTACCGAATTTTGGGGTGTCCGTGACACGGACCCGAACCCGGACATTTTCGTAAAAGTCCGGGTTCGGGTTCGGTGTTCGTCGCTTTCTTCGCGCTTTTGTGACGCTTTCTTGGCGCTTTTTGAAAGGCTGCAAAGCAGCCAATCAACAAGCGTCATACTACTTGCCCCAAGAGGCCATCACAGCCATGCCTACTATTGGCATGGCTGTGATTGGCCAGAGCACCATGTGACCCAGCCTCTATTTAAGCTGGAGTCACATAGCGCCGCCCGTCACTCTGCTCTGATTAGCGTAGGGAGAGGTTGCGGCTGCGACAGTAGGGCGAGATTAGGCAGATTAACTCCTCCAAAGGACTTGATTAACTGATCGATCTGCAGCTGTGGATCATTGAGCTGCTGATCCTCAATTGCTCACTGTTTTTAGGCTGCACAGACCGTTTGTCAGTCTCATTTTTCTGGGGTGATCGGCGGCCATTTTGTGTCTTGTGGTGCGCCAGCACAAGCTGCGACCAAGTGCATTTAACCCTCAATGGTGTGGTTGTTTTTTGGCTAAAGCCTACATCAGGGTGAAGCTGTCACACCAAGTGCATTTAACCAGCAATAGTCTGTTCATTTTTTGGCCATATACAAAATCAGGGGCAAGCTGCGCCTGTCACCAAGTGCATTTAACCCTCAATGGTGTGGTTGTTTTTTGGCTAAAGCCTACATCAGGGTGAAGCTGTCACACCAAGTGCATTTAACCAGCAATAGTCTGTTCATTTTTTGGCCATATACAAAATCAGGGGCAAGCTGCGCCTGTCACCAAGTGCATTTAACCCTCAATGGTGTGGTTGTTTTTTGGCTAAAGCCTACATCAGGGTGAAGCTGTCACACCAAGTGCATTTAACCAGCAATAGTCTGTTCATTTTTTGGCCATATACAAAATCAGGGGCAAGCTGCGCCTGTCACCAAGTGCATTTAACCCTCAATGGTGTGGTTGTTTTTTGGCTAAAGCCTACATCAGGGTGAAGCTGTCACACCAAGTGCATTTAACCAGCAATAGTCTGTTCATTTTTTGGCCATATCCCAGTCTAATTCTGTCACTAAATCCATACCGGTCACCCAGCGCCTAAATACTAGGCCTCAAATTTATATCCAGCTAAATCTGTCCCTAGTGCTGTAGCTGGGCGAGTTATTTAGTGTCCGTTCAAGCACATTTCTTGTTCTGGGTTGAAATACAATTCCCAATTTAGCAATTTCATAATTTAGTGGTTCCTGCTATATCAGAGCTCTTTGAAATCTATCCCAAAAAGGGTATATAATATTGAAGGTGCACATAGGGTCATTCAGAGTAACTTCACACACACCCGCTACTGTGTATTTCCAAGTCTAATTCTGTCACTAAATCCATACCGGTGACCCAGCGCCTAAATACTAGGCCTCAAATTTAATTCCCTCTAAATCTCTCGTTACCCACCGCTGTACTGTTGTTGCTGGGCAAGATATTTAGTGTCCGTCAAAGCACATTTTTTGTTCTGGGTTGAAGTACAATTCCCAATTTAGCAATTTCATAATTTAGTGGTTTCTGCTATATCAGAGCTATTTGAAATCTATCCCAAAAAGGGTATATAATATTGAAGGTGCACATAGGGTCATTCAGAATAACTTCACACACACCCGCTACTGTGTATTTCCAAGTCTAATTCTGTCACTAAACCCATACCTGTCACCCAGCGCCTAAATACTAGGCCTCAAATTTAAATCCCTCTAAATCTCTCGTTACCGTTGTCCTGTTGTAGCTGGGAAAGTTATTTAGTGCCCGTCAAAGCACATTTTTTGTTCTGGGTTGAAGTACAATTCCCAATTTAGCAATTTCATAATTTAGTGGTTCCTGCTATATCAGAGCTATTTGAAATCTATCCCAAAAAGGGTATATAATATTGAAGGTGCACATAGGGTCATTCAGAATAACTTCACACACACCCGCTACTGTGTATTTCCAAGTCTAATTCTGTCACTAAATCCATACCGGTGACCCAGCGCCTAAATACTAGGCCTCAAATTTAATTCCCTCTAAATCTCTCGTTACCCACCGCTGTACTGTTGTTGCTGGGCAAGATATTTAGTGTCCGTCAAAGCACATTTTTTGTTCTGGGTTGAAGTACAATTCCCAATTTAGCAATTTCATAATTTAGTGGTTTCTGCTATATCAGAGCTATTTGAAATCTATCCCTAAAAGGGTATATAATATTGAAGGTGCACATAGGGTCATTCAGAATAACTTCACACACACCCGCTACTGTGTATTTCCAAGTCTAATTCTGTCACTAAACCCATACCTGTCACCCAGCGCCTAAATACTAGGCCTCAAATTTATATCCAGCTAAATCTGTCCCTAGTGCTGTAGCTGGGCGAGTTATTTAGTGTCCGTTCAAGCACATTTCTTGTTCTGGGTTGAAATACAATTCTCAATTTAGCAATTTCATAATTTAGTGGTTCCTGCTATATCAGAGCTCTTTGAAATCTATCCCAAAAAGGGTATATAATATTGAAGGTGCACATAGGGTCATTCAGAGTAACTTCACACACACCCGCTACTGTGTATTTCCAAGTCTAATTCTGTCACTAAATCCATACCGGTGACCCAGCGCCTAAATACTAGGCCTCAAATTTAATTCCCTCTAAATCTCTCGTTACCCACCGCTGTACTGTTGTTGCTGGGCAAGATATTTAGTGTCCGTCAAAGCACATTTTTTGTTCTGGGTTGAAGTACAATTCCCAATTTAGCAATTTCATAATTTAGTGGTTTCTGCTATATCAGAGCTATTTGAAATCTATCCCAAAAAGGGTATATAATATTGAAGGTGCACATAGGGTCATTCAGAATAACTTCACACACACCCGCTACTGTGTATTTCCAAGTCTAATTCTGTCACTAAACCCATACCTGTCACCCAGCGCCTAAATACTAGGCCTCAAATTTAAATCCCTCTAAATCTCTCGTTACCGTTGTCCTGTTGTAGCTGGGAAAGTTATTTAGTGCCCGTCAAAGCACATTTTTTGTTCTGGGTTGAAGTACAATTCCCAATTTAGCAATTTCATAATTTAGTGGTTCCTGCTATATCAGAGCTATTTGAAATCTATCCCAAAAAGGGTATATAATATTGAAGGTGCACATAGGGTCATTCAGAATAACTTCACACACACCCGCTACTGTGTATTTCCAAGTCTAATTCTGTCACTAAATCCATACCGGTGACCCAGCGCCTAAATACTAGGCCTCAAATTTAATTCCCTCTAAATCTCTCGTTACCCACCGCTGTACTGTTGTTGCTGGGCAAGATATTTAGTGTCCGTCAAAGCACATTTTTTGTTCTGGGTTGAAGTACAATTCCCAATTTAGCAATTTCATAATTTAGTGGTTTCTGCTATATCAGAGCTATTTGAAATCTATCCCTAAAAGGGTATATAATATTGAAGGTGCACATAGGGTCATTCAGAATAACTTCACACACACCCGCTACTGTGTATTTCCAAGTCTAATTCTGTCACTAAACCCATACCTGTCACCCAGCGCCTAAATACTAGGCCTCAAATTTAAATCCCTCTAAATCTCTCGTTACCGTTGTCCTGTTGTAGCTGGGAAAGTTATTTAGTGCCCGTCAAAGCACATTTTTTGTTCTGGGTTGAAGTACAATTCCCAATTTAGCAATTTCATAATTTAGTGGTTCCTGCTATATCAGAGCTATTTGAAATCTATCCCAAAAAGGGTATATAATATTGAAGGTGCACATAGGGTCATTCAGAATAACTTCACACACACGCTTCTGTGCATTTCCAAGTCTAATTCTGTCACTAAATCCATACCGGTGACCCAGCGCCTAAATACTAGGCCTCAAATTTAATTCCCTCTAAATCTCTCGTTACCCACCGCTGTACTGTTGTTGCTGGGCAAGATATTTAGTGTCCGTCAAAGCACATTTTTTGTTCTGGGTTGAAGTACAATTCCCAATTTAGCAATTTCATAATTTAGTGGTTTCTGCTATATCAGAGCTATTTGAAATCTATCCCTAAAAGGGTATATAATATTGAAGGTGCACATAGGGTCATTCAGAATAACTTCACACACACCCGCTACTGTGTATTTCCAAGTCTAATTCTGTCACTAAATCCATACCGGTGACCCAGCGCCTAAATACTAGGCCTCAAATTTAATTCCCTCTAAATCTCTCGTTACCCACCGCTGTACTGTTGTTGCTGGGCAAGATATTTAGTGTCCGTCAAAGCACATTTTTTGTTCTGGGTTGAAGTACAATTCCCAATTTAGCAATTTCATAATTTAGTGGTTCCTGCTATATCAGAGCTATTTGAAATCTATCCCAAAAAGGGTATATAATATTGAAGGTGCACATTGGGTCATTCAGAATAACTTCACACACACCCGCTACTGTGTATTTTCAAGTCTAATTCTGTCACTAAACCCATACCTGTCACCCAGCGCCTAAATACTAGGCCTCAAATTTAAATCCCTCTAAATCTCTCGTTACCCACCGCTGTACTGTTGTTGCTGGGCAAGATATTTAGTGTCCGTCAAAGCACATTTTTTGTTCTGGGTTGAAGTACAATTCCCAATTTAGCAATTTCATAATTTAGTGGTTTCTGCTATATCAGAGCTATTTGAAATCTATCCCTAAAAGGGTATATAATATTGAAGGTGCACATAGGGTCATTCAGAATAACTTCACACACACGCTTCTGTGCATTTCCAAGTCTAATTCTGTCACTAAATCCATACCGGTGACCCAGCGCCTAAATACTAGGCCTCAAATTTAAATCCCTCTAAATCTCTCGTTACCCACCGCTGTACTGTTGTTGCTGGGCAAGATATTTAGTGTCCGTCAAAGCACATTTTTTGTTCTGGGTTGAAGTACAATTCCCAATTTAGCAATTTCATAATTTAGTGGTTTCTGCTATATCAGAGCTATTTGAAATCTATCCCTAAAAGGGTATATAATATTGAAGGTGCACATAGGGTCATTCAGAATAACTTCACACACACGCTTCTGTGCATTTCCAAGTCTAATTCTGTCACTAAATCCATACCGGTCACCCAGCGCCTAAATACTAGGCCTCAAATTTATATCCCGCTGAATTTGAATACAATACATTGGGCCAAATAATATATTTGTTGTTGTGGTGAACCATAACAATGAGAAAAACATCTAGTAAGGGACGCGGACGTGGACATGGTCGTGGTGGTGTTAGTGGACCCTCTGGTGCTGGGAGAGGACGTGGCCGTTCTGCCACATCCACACGTCCTAGTGTACCAACTACCTCAGGTCCCAGTAGCCGCCAGAATTTACAGCGATATATGGTGGGGCCCAATGCCGTTCTAAGGATGGTAAGGCCTGAGCAGGTACAGGCATTAGTCAATTGGGTGGCCGACAGTGGATCCAGCACGTTCACATTATCTCCCACCCAGTCTTCTGCAGAAAGCGCACAGATGGCGCCTGAAAACCAACCCCATCAGTCTGTCACATCACCCCCATGCATACCAGGGAAACTGTCTCAGCCTCAAGTTATGCAGCAGTCTCTTATGCTGTTTGAAGACTCCGCTGGCAGGGTTTCCCAAGGGCATCCACCTAGCCCTTCCCCAGCGGTGAAAGACATAGAATGCACTGACGCACAACCACTTATGTTTCCTGATGATGAGGACATGGGAATACCACCTCAGCATGTCTCTGATGATGACGAAACACAGGTGCCAACTGCTGCGTCTTTCTGCAGTGTGCAGACTGAACAGGAGGTCAGGGATCAAGACTGGGTGGAAGACGATGCAGGGGACGATGAGGTCCTAGACCCCACATGGAATGAAGGTCGTGCCACTGACTTTCACAGTTCGGAGGAAGAGGCAGTGGTGAGACCGAGCCAACAGCGTAGCAAAAGAGGGAGCAGTGGGCAAAAGCAGAACACCCGCCGCCAAGAGACTCCGCCTGCTACTGACCGCCGCCATCTGGGACCGAGCACCCCAAAGGCAGCTTCAAGGAGTTCCCTGGCATGGCACTTCTTCAAACAATGTGCTGACGACAAGACCCGAGTGGTTTGCACGCTGTGCCATCAGAGCCTGAAGCGAGGCATTAACGTTCTGAACCTGAGCACAACCTGCATGACCAGGCACCTGCATGCAAAGCATGAACTGCAGTGGAGTAAACACCTTAAAACCAAGGAAGTCACTCAGGCTCCCCCTGCTACCTCTTCTGCTGCTGCCGCCTCGGCCTATTCTGCTGCTGCCGCCTCGGCCTCTTCCTCCGCCTCTGGAGGAACGTTGGCACCTGCCGCCCAGCAAACAGGGGATGTACCACCAACACCACCACCACCACCTCCGTCACCAAGCGTCTCAACCATGTCACACGCCAGCGTTCAGCTCTCCATCTCACAAACATTTGATAGAAAGCGTAAATTCCCACCTAGCCACCCTCGATCCCTGGCCCTGAATGCCAGCATTTCTAAACTACTGGCCTATGAAATGCTGTCATTTAGGCTGGTGGACACAGACAGCTTCAAACAGCTCATGTCGCTTGCTGTCCCACAGTATGTTGTTCCCAGCCGGCACTACTTCTCCAAGAGAGCCGTGCCTTCCCTGCACAACCAAGTATCCGATAAAATCAAGTGTGCACTGCGCAACGCCATCTGTAGCAAGGTCCACCTAACCACAGATACGTGGACCAGTAAGCACGGCCAGGGACGCTATATCTCCCTAACTGCACACTGGGTAAATGTAGTGGCAGCTGGGCCCCAGGCGGAGAGCTGTTTGGCGCACGTCCTGCCGCCGCCAAGGATCGCAGGGCAACATTCTTTGCCTCCTGTTGCCACCTCCTCCTTCTCGGCTTCCTCCTCCTCTTCTTCCACCTGCTCATCCAGTCAGCCACACACCTTCACCACCAACTTCAGCACAGCCCGGGGTAAACGTCAGCAGGCCATTCTGAAACTCATATGTTTGGGGGACAGGCCCCACACCGCACAGGAGTTGTGGCGGGGTATTGAACAACAGACCGACGAGTGGTTGCTGCCGGTGAGCCTCAAGCCCGGCCTGGTGGTGTGTGATAATGGGCGAAATCTCGTTGCAGCTCTGGGACTAGCCAATTTGACGCACATCCCTTGCTTGGCGCATGTGCTGAATTTGGTGGTGCAGAAGTTCATTCACAACTACCCCGACATGTCAGAGCTGCTGCATAAAGTGCGGGCCGTCTGTTCGCGCTTCCGGCGTTCACATCCTGCCGCTGCTCGCCTGTCTGCGCTACAGCGTAACTTCGGCCTTCCCGCTCACCGCCTCATATGCGACGTGCCCACCAGGTGGAACTCCACCTTGCACATGCTGGACAGACTGTGCGAGCAGCAGCAGGCCATAGTGGAGTTTCAGCTGCAGCACGCACGGGTCAGTCGCACTACAGAACAGCACCACTTCACCACCAATGACTGGGCCTCCATGCGAGACCTGTGTGCCCTGTTGCGCTGTTTCGAGTACTCCACCAACATGGCCAGTGGCGATGACACCGTTATCAGCGTTACAATACCACTTCTATGTCTCCTTGAGAAAACACTTAGGGCGATGATGGAACAGGAGGTGGCCCAGGAGGAGGAGGAGGAGGATGAGGAAGAGGGGTCATTTTTAGCACTTTCAGGCCAGTCTCTTCGAAGTGACTCAGAGGGAGGTTTTTTGCAACAGCAGAGGCCAGGTACAAATGTGGCCAGCCAGGGCCCACTACTGGAGGACGAGGAGGACGAGGATGAGGAGGAGGTGGAGGAGGATGAGGATGAAGCATGGTCACAGCGGGGTGGCACCCAACGCAGCTCGGGTCCATCACTGGTGCGTGGCTGGGGGGAAAGGCAGGACGATGACGATACGCCTCCCACAGAGGACAGCTTGTCCTTACCCCTGGGCAGCCTGGCACACATGAGCGACTACATGCTGCAGTGCCTGCGCAACGACAGCAGAGTTGCCCACATTTTAACCTGTGCGGACTACTGGGTTGCCACCCTGCTGGATCCACGCTACAAAGACAATGTGCCCACCTTACTTCCTGCACTGGAGCGTGATAGGAAGATGCGCGAGTACAAGCGCACGTTGGTAGACGCGCTACTGAGAGCATTCCCAAATGTCACAGGGGAACAAGTGGAAGCCCAAGGCCAAGGCAGAGGAGGAGCAAGAGGTCGCCAAGGCAGCTGTGTCACGGCCAGCTCCTCTGAGGGCAGGGTTAGCATGGCAGAGATGTGGAAAACTTTTGTCAACACGCCACAGCTAACTGCACCACCACCTGATACGCAACGTGTTAGCAGGAGGCAACATTTCACTAACATGGTGGAACAGTACGTGTGCACACCCCTCCACGTACTGACTGATGGTTCGGCCCCATTCAACTTCTGGGTCTCTAAATTGTCCACGTGGCCAGAGCTAGCCTTTTATGCCTTGGAGGTGCTGGCCTGCCCGGCAGCCAGCGTTTTGTCTGAACGTGTATTCAGCACGGCAGGGGGCGTCATTACAGACAAACGCAGCCGCCTGTCTACAGCCAATGTGGACAAGCTGACGTTCATAAAAATGAACCAGGCATGGATCCCACAGGACCTGTCCGTCCCTTGTCCAGATTAGACATTAACTACCTCCCCATAACCATATATTATTGGACTCCAGGGCACTTCCTCATTCAATCCTATTTTTATTTTCATTTTACCATTATATTGCGATGCTACCCAAAGTTGAATGAACCTCTCCTCTGCCTGTGTGCTAGGCCTAAATATATGCCAATGGACTGTTGCAGTGGTGGCTGACATGAAGCCTGATTCTCTGCTATGACATGCAGACTAATTCTCTGCTGACATGAAGCCAGATTGTCTGTTACGGGACCTCTCTCCTCTGCCTGGGTGCTGGGCCTAAATTTATGACCATGGACTGTTGCAGTGGTGGCTGACGTGAAGCCTGATTCTCTGCTATGACATGCAGACTGATTCTCTGCTGACATGAAGCCAGATCGTCTGTTACGGGACCTCTCTGCTCTGCCTGTGTGCTAGGCCTAAATATATGCCAATGGACTGTTGCAGTGGTGGGTGACGTGAAGCCTCATTCTCTGCTATGACATGCAGACTGATTCTCTGCTGACATGAAGCCAGATTGTCTGTTACGGGACCTCTCTGCTCTGCCTGTGTGCTAGGCCTAAATATATGCCAATGGACTGTTGCAGTGGTGGGTGACGTGAAGCCTCATTCTCTGCTATGACATGCAGACTGATTCTCTGCTGTCATGAAGCCAGATTGTCTGTTACGGGACCTCTCTGCTCTGCCTTGTGCTAGGCCTAAATATATGCCAATGGACTGTTGCAGTGGTGGGTGACGTGAAGCCTCATTCTCTGCTATGACATGCAGACTGATTCTCTGCTGACATGAAGCCAGATTGTCTGTTACGGGACCTCTCTGCTCTGCCTGTGTGCTAGGCCTAAATATATGCCAATGGACTGTTGCAGTGGTGGGTGACGTGAAGCCTCATTCTCTGCTATGACATGCAGACTGATTCTCTGCTGTCATGAAGCCAGATTGTCTGTTACGGGACCTCTCTGCTCTGCCTGTGTGCTAGGCCTAAATATATGCCAATGGACTGTTGCAGTGGTGGGTGACGTGAAGCCTCATTCTCTGCTATGACATGCAGACTGATTCTCTGCTGACATGAAGCCAGATTGTCTGTTACGGGACCTCTCTGCTCTGCCTGTGTGCTAGGCCTAAATATATGCCAATGGACTGTTGCAGTGGTGGGTGACGTGAAGCCTCATTCTCTGCTATGACATGCAGACTGATTCTCTGCTGACATGAAGCCAGATCCTCTGTTACGGGAGCTCTCTCCTCTGCCTGGGTGCTGGGCCTAAATTTATGACAATTGACTGTTGCAGTGGTGGGTGACGTGAAGCCTGATTCTCTGCTATGATATGAAGACTGATTCTCTGCTGACATGAAGCCAGATTGTCTGTTACGGGACCTTTCTCCTCTGCCTGGGTTCTGGGCCTAAATTTATGAAAATTGACTCTTACAGTGGTGGGTGACGTGAAGCCTGATTCTAGGCTATGATATGAAGACTGATTCTCTGCTGACATGAAGCCAGATTGTCTGTTACGGGACCTTTCTCCTCTGCCTGGGTTCTGGGCCTAAATTTATGAAAATTGACTCTTACAGTGGTGGGTGACGTGAAGCCTGATTCTCTGCTATGATATGAAGACTGATTCTCTGCTGACATGAAGCCAGATTCTCTGTTACGGGACCTCTCTCCTCTGCCTGGGTGCTGGGCCTAAATTTATGACAATGGACTGTTGCAGTGGTGGCTGACGTGAAGCCTGATTCTCTGCTATGACATGCAGACTGATTCTCTGCTGTCATGAAGCCAGATTGTCTGTTACGGGACCTCTCTGCTCTGCCTGTGTGCTAGGCCTAAATATATGCCAATGGACTGTTGCAGTGGTGGCTGACGTGAAGCCTCATTCTCTGCTATGACATGCAGACTAATTCTCTGCTGACATGAAGCCAGATTGTCTGTTACGGGACCTCTCTCCTCTGCCTGGGTGCTGGGCCTAAATTTATGACAATGGACTGTTGCAGTGGTGGCTGACGTGAAGCCTGATTCTCTGCTATGACATGCAGACTAATTCTCTGCTGACATGAAGCCAGATTGTCTGTTACGGGACCTCTCTCCTCTGCCTGGGTGCTGGGCCTAAATATATGCCAATGGACTGTTGCAGTGGTGGCTGACGTGAAGCCTCATTCTCTGCTATGACATGCAGACTAATTCTCTGCTGTCATGAAGCCAGATTGTCTGTTACGGGACCTCTCTGCTCTGCCTGTGTGCTAGGCCTAAATATATGCCAATGGACTGTTGCAGTGGTGGGTGACGTGAAGCCTCATTCTCTGCTATGACATGCAGACTGATTCTCTGCTGACATGAAGCCAGATTGTCTGTTACGGGACCTCTCTGCTCTGCCTGTGTGCTAGGCCTAAATATATGCCAATGGACTGTTGCAGTGGTGGGTGACGTGAAGCCTCATTCTCTGCTATGACATGCAGACTGATTCTCTGCTGACATGAAGCCAGATTCTCTGTTACGGGACCTCTCTCCTCTGCCTGTGTGTGTGCTGGGCCTAAATATATGCCAATGGACTGTTGCAGTGGTGGCTGACGTGAAGCCTCATTCTCTGCTATGACATGCAGACTAATTCTCTGCTGACATGAAGCCAGATTGTCTGTTACGGGACCTCTCTCCTCTGCCTGGGTGCTGGGCCTAAATTTATGACAATGGACTGTTGCAGTGGTGGCTGACGTGAAGCCTGATTCTCTGCTATGACATGCAGACTAATTCTCTGCTGACATGAAGCCAGATTGTCTGTTACGGGACCTCTCTCCTCTGCCTGGGTGCTGGGCCTAAATATATGCCAATGGACTGTTGCAGTGGTGGCTGACGTGAAGCCTCATTCTCTGCTATGACATGCAGACTAATTCTCTGCTGTCATGAAGCCAGATTGTCTGTTACGGGACCTCTCTGCTCTGCCTGTGTGCTAGGCCTAAATATATGCCAATGGACTGTTGCAGTGGTGGGTGACGTGAAGCCTCATTCTCTGCTATGACATGCAGACTGATTCTCTGCTGACATGAAGCCAGATTGTCTGTTACGGGACCTCTCTGCTCTGCCTGTGTGCTAGGCCTAAATATATGCCAATGGACTGTTGCAGTGGTGGGTGACGTGAAGCCTCATTCTCTGCTATGACATGCAGACTGATTCTCTGCTGACATGAAGCCAGATTCTCTGTTACGGGACCTCTCTCCTCTGCCTGTGTGTGTGCTGGGCCTAAATATATGCCAATGGACTGTTGCAGTGGTGGCTGACGTGAAGCCTCATTCTCTGCTATGACATGCAGACTAATTCTCTGCTGACATGAAGACAGATTCTCTGTTACGGGACCTCCCTCCTCTGCCTGGGTGCTGGGCCTAAATATATGCCAATGGACTGTTGCAGTGGTGGCTGACGTGAAGCCTCATTCTCTGCTATGACATGCAGACTGATTCTCTGCTGACATGAAGCCAGATTCTCTGTTACGGGACCTCTCTCCTCTGCCTGTGTGTGTGCTGGGCCTAAATATATGCCAATGGACTGTTGCAGTGGTGGCTGACGTGAAGCCTCATTCTCTGCTATGACATGCAGACTGATTCTCTGCTGACATGAAGCCAGATTCTCTGTTACGGGACCTCTCTCCTCTGCCTGTGTGTGTGCTGGGCCTAAATATATGCCAATGGACTGTTGCAGTGGTGGCTGACGTGAAGCCTCATTCTCTGCTATGACATGCAGACTAATTCTCTGCTGTCATGAAGCCAGATTGTCTGTTACGGGACCTCTCTGCTCTGCCTGTGTGCTAGGCCTAAATATATGCCAATGGACTGTTGCAGTGGTGGGTGACGTGAAGCCTCATTCTCTGCTATGACATGCAGACTGATTCTCTGCTGACATGAAGCCAGATTGTCTGTTACGGGACCTCTCTGCTCTGCCTGTGTGCTAGGCCTAAATATATGCCAATGGACTGTTGCAGTGGTGGGTGACGTGAAGCCTCATTCTCTGCTATGACATGCAGACTGATTCTCTGCTGACATGAAGCCAGATTCTCTGTTACGGGACCTCTCTCCTCTGCCTGTGTGTGTGCTGGGCCTAAATATATGCCAATGGACTGTTGCAGTGGTGGCTGACGTGAAGCCTCATTCTCTGCTATGACATGCAGACTAATTCTCTGCTGACATGAAGACAGATTCTCTGTTACGGGACCTCCCTCCTCTGCCTGGGTGCTGGGCCTAAATATATGCCAATGGACTGTTGCAGTGGTGGCTGACGTGAAGCCTCATTCTCTGCTATGACATGCAGACTGATTCTCTGCTGACATGAAGCCAGATTCTCTGTTACGGGACCTCTCTCCTCTGCCTGTGTGTGTGCTGGGCCTAAATATATGCCAATGGACTGTTGCAGTGGTGGCTGACGTGAAGCCTCATTCTCTGCTATGACATGCAGACTGATTCTCTGCTGACATGAAGCCAGATTCTCTGTTACGGGACCTCTCTCCTCTGCCTGTGTGTGTGCTGGGCCTAAATATATGCCAATGGACTGTTGCAGTGGTGGCTGACGTGAAGCCTCATTCTCTGCTATGACATGCAGACTAATTCTCTGCTGACATGAAGACAGATTCTCTGTTACGGGACCTCCCTCCTCTGCCTGGGTGCTGGGCCTAAATATATGCCAATGGACTGTTGCAGTGGTGGCTGACGTGAAGCCTCATTCTCTGCTATGACATGCAGACTAATTCTCTGCTGACATGAAGACAGATTCTCTGTTACGGGACCTCTCTCCTCTGCCTGGGTGCCGGGGCCTAAATATCTGAGAATGGACTGTTCCAGTGGTGGGTGACGGGAAGCCAGATTCTCTGCTATGGAACCTCTCTCCAATTGATTTTGGTTAATTTTTATTTATTTAATTTTTATTTTAATTCATTTCCCTATCCACATTTGTTTGCAGGGGATTTACCTACATGTTGCTGCCTTTTGCAGCCCTCTAGCTCTTTCCTGGGCTGTTTTACAGCCTTTTTAGTGCCGAAAAGTTCGGGTCCCCATTGACTTCAATGGGGTTCGGGTTCGGGACGAAGTTCGGATCGGGTTCGGATCCCGAACCCGAACATTTCCGGGATGTTCGGCCGAACTTCTCGAACCCGAACATCCAGGTGTTCGCTCAACTCTAATTGCTAGCTGTGTTGTTCAGCAACTTTGGATTGTTACATATTACCCTATATTTCCTATAAAACCAGTCCAGGTGCTGTGTGCATAACTTCGTACCTCCATCACACTGAAATACAATGGTGGACAGTTTTGAAGAACCCATGTGTCCACCAGCCAAATGAGACCTCCAGACAGTGGAGCAGTGGGCTTGCATTTGATGCTGTCAGATTACGTTCTGCTCCATGGATGAACAAACAGGTGAACATTCTCCTTGATATCAACCATTACAGTTCTTCAAAGTGGACAAACTGTACCATCTGCACTGCAATAAAGTGACTGTCCTGATCTACATAGTGGCAAAGATCTGGGGCCTCGCTGTAGAGTATCCCATTTGCACCACCAGTCTCAAGCTTGGGTCACCAAAAATTAGCCCAAAGTCCAGTAAGCAGCAATGAGATGAGGAAATGTTCTTTTCTCCTCTTTTGAAGTCTTGTTTTTCTTCTCTTCCAATTTTTATTACAAGGAATTTTTAACACCTGGAGTGAAGGCTACATCCTGATCTCTTGATGGTTGTGGTGCATTCATGGTTCTTATTTTCCAATCTCGGAACGGATTTCACAGCTCGGTGGGAACATGTAGACAACCGTATTATTAGTGAGCGGGTTTTCATGCAGTGAATTTTATTTCGACTGATTCCTATTTCACTTGACAAGCACAGGCACGCAGGCTTCCACCTCAGGGACACACAGCTTTATGACACAACGCGTTCTGGAGGTGACACCAAACTGTTAATGTCACTTGGTCAGAACTGGCACCATGTCCCAGTTATTGATCACTTGGTGATTGCTGGACTATATCTTCCATGGACAAACACGTGATTCCTGGCATATTATACTACTGTGCTTTGTCTTTACGACGTTTGAATTGCAAGGCTAAAGCTATGGAAGTAAAGCTAGGTGATACATCATTATGTCAGTGATATATTGGGAGAAAGGGATGTAATAATAACTAATAAAATAACAGACAAGATGCAATTTACTAACAATGAGAATTGTTATTTATGATGACCACCTTAACGTATATATGTAGGTACACATGGACTCCACCAGCAGAATAGTGAGTGCAGCTCTGGAGTATAATACAGGATGTAACACAGAATCAGTACAAGATAAGTGATGCAATATATACTGTATACACAGTGACTTCACCAGCAGAATAGTGAGCACAGCTCTGGAGTATTATACAGGATATAACTCAGGATCAGTACAGGATAAGTAATGTAATGTATGTACACAGTGACTCCACTAGCAGAATAGCGAGCACAGCTCTGGAGTATAATACAGGATGTAACTCTGGATCATTCCAGGATAGTTAATATGCGTGCATAGTGATTGCAACAGCAGAATAGTGAGTGCAGCTCTGCCTTATAATACATTATGTAACACAGAATAAGTACTATAATGTCAAAAATACAGACTGTAACTCAGGATCAGTACAACATAAGTAATGTATGTACACAGTGACTTCACCAGCAGAATAGTGAGTGCAGCTCTGGAGTATAATACAGGATGTAACTCAGGATCCGGACAGAATAAGTAATGTATGTACACAGTGACTTCACTAGCAGAATAGTGAGTGCAGCTCTGGAGTATAATACATGATGTAACTCAGGATGAGTACAGGATAAGTAATGTATGTACACAGTGACTCCACCAGCAGAATAGTGAGTGCAGCTCTGGAGTATTATACAGGATATAACTCAGGATCAGTACAGGATAAGTAATATATGTACACAGTGACTCCACCAGCAGAATAATGAGTGCAGCTCTGGAGTATAATACATGATGTAACTCAGGATCAGTACAGGATAAGTAACGTATGTACACAGTGACTCAACCAGCAGAATAGTGAGTGCAGCTCTGGAGTATTATACAGGATATAACTCAGGATCAGTACAGGATAAGTAATGTAATGTATGTACACAGCGACTCCACCAGCAGAATAGTGAGTGCAGCTCTGGAGTAAAATACAGGCTGTAACTCAGGATCAGTACAGGGTAAATAATGTAATGTATATACATATTGGCTTCATCAGCAGAATAGTGAGTGCAGCTCTGGAGTGCAATGCAGAATGTAACTCAGGCTTAGTATAGGCCAAGTGATATATGTTGAGATTATATATGTAAAGAGAGAGCGGCAGAAAATATCAGGTTATAAGCACACATTTATGATGAAATTGAGCCTCAATCTTGGATTGTAGGAGAAATGATTTGGTTGCGTTTTCAGTGCATTTGCTGCTGTATTGTCAGGTTGCTTGGATTCAGATACACATAGCGTGTATTGTACAATTACACTTTGATACATGGCAATCATATTACTCATCCGAATCACATCCCCAGAAACATTTGCTCCAAACTATTCAAATCAATGCATGAAGTGATCCACGTTCCAGGCTTTTTCCCTCCGCTGACACAATTTACAGATTGCCTTCTTGTAAAGTATCCTGCTCAATAGCCGCCTGCAATGTGTTTACTGCATCCCAAGTGCTTGTTTGTAATTCCCCTTTGCATTAGGTTTAATACGAGGGTAGATGAAAATATGGTTTAAGGGCAAAAGAAAGTTTTAAGAAAGGGAAAGTGAATATTGGAGTTCAGAGCAGAACTGTGAAAATAAAATCACTGAGCTCAAGTTATTACAAAGTTGTAATTTTCCTCATGGAGAAAGTATAGATAAAAGACATTAAAAATTGAATGTGGAGCCTGTGAGGCATATTATTCCCGTATTCGAAGCCTTCCACTTGAAGAGTTTTAACAAGTCGACTGAAATTCTATTTTATGAATCTTAACTGTTCAGAGACTGCAGACTGTTAACTCTTGCATTACTGTCCGCCCTCAGTGCAGCTTTATGGCCTCCATGTAATGTCGCTGCCTTTCTGGCGAATGCGTCATTTCATCCTAAGTAATGATCTCCAACCTTGGGCTCTTTAGCTGATGCAAAACTACAATTCCCAGCACATCTTGACGGTCACTTGACAGGAGTTGTAATTTCGCCACATGTTGGCGGCTACCAACCTAAGGTGACCCTACACTTCTTAGTATCAGGAGTGGCCTTTATGTCTCTCTAGTCTCAGAAGAGCAGGAGATCCATTAACAGAAGAATTACATGGAAATCGAATTCCTTTGCTGGGTGACCGGAGTATATTCTCTCCCCTGATCGTTTGAGACGCGGGTTCACACAGATCTTGTGAATGTAGAACTTGTCAGAGAGGTAACCAATGTGTAGGGGTCATGTATAGCCTTCATGTGGAGGGAGTCAGTCTGCTTCACCTGGAATTTCTGCTTAGGATCCTCTTAAACCAGTGACAGGAGCAAGTCGGGAGTCAGTTAGTCAAATGCAGCATTCATTAAATGAACAGCCTTCTGAACGCCATCCTGCCACTTATCTGGTACTAATCCACAATTACTGGCTGCATTATTCTCCAGAGCTGCTGTGTACATACATTACATACGTGTCCTGCACTGATCCTGAATTACATCCTGTATTATACTGCAGAGCTGCACTCACTATTCTGCTGGTGGAGTCACAGTGGGCATACATTACATACGTGTCCTGTACTGATCCTGAGTTACATCCTGTATTATACTGCAGAGCTGTACTCACTATTTTGCTGGTGGAGTCACTGTGTGCATACATTACATCTCTCATAATGTACTGAAACTGAGTTACATTATATATTAAACCTCAGAGCTGCACTCATTATTCTGCTGGTAGAGTCACTGTGTACATTTATCACATTATGTATCCTGTACTGATCCTGAGTTACACTCTGTATTATATTCTACCAGCAGAAGTAATGTAATATAAGTACAAAGTGACTCCACCAGAGTAATGTATGTGCACAGTGACTCTATCAGCAGAATAGTGAATGCAGCTCTGGAGTATAATACAGGATGTAACTTAGAATCAGAACAAGATGAGTAATGTATGTGCACAGTGACCCTATCAGCAGAATAGTGAGTGCAGCTCTGGAGTATAATACAGGATGTAACTTAGGGTCAGAACAGGATGAGTAATGTATGTGCACAGTGACTCTATCAGCAGAATAGTGAGTGCAGCTCTGGAGTATAATACTGGATGCAACTTAGGATAAGAACAGTATGAGTAATGTAAGTACAAAGTGATTCTATCAGCAGAACAGTGAGTGCAGCTCTGGAGTATAATACAGGATGTAACGCAGGATCAGTACAGGATAAGTAATGTAACATATGTACACAGTGACTGCACCAGCAGAATAGTGAGTACAGCTCTGGAGTATAATACAGGATGTAACTTAAGATCTGAACATTGTACACTGTACATAATTTAATTACAAGGTGACTGGATTTTTCATACAGATTAATTATATATGTAATTTGAGCACACTAAGGCTAATATAGATTTAGTGTTCACAGAGCAAAAACTCGGACTAAATGCATCTGTGTATTGAGTTCTGTGCTGAAGAGCGATCCTTCTCTTCCCATTTCCAGATACATTAAGCAGCAGCTAATGAGTTTACATAATGTGGGGGTTCCTCAGCTCCATTGGTGGTGGTAAGACAGCGCAGCCTGTACCCGCATGGCTGTCTCTCACCAGAGGGTCTATCAATGTAAAGGTAAGTACACAGACGTTATTCCTGAGCTGAGGCTTAATCTGATCTCACCTTGTTTTCTTTCAGATTTAGGTTACGTATTTTGTTTCCGTGTCCGTTCCGTTTTTTTTTTTTGCGGATAGGATGTGGACCCATTCATTTAAATGGGTCCTTAAAAAATTCGGACAGCACAATGTGTAATATCCGCATCCGTATGTCCGTTCCGTGCCTCCGGAAAAAAAAAATAGAACATGTCCTATTCTTTTCCGCTTTAGGCATTGTTAAAATGGATCCACAAAAAAAAAAAATGGATGTCATACAGATGTCATCCGTTTTTTTTTGTGGATTGCAAAACACATACAGTCGTGTGCATGTATCCTTACGCATACACACACAGAACATGTTCCTGTTCATCTGCACAGGTAACTGTCTCATTACAGGTAGGTTAGACATTGTGGAGCAGAGCGGCGAGGGGTCAGACACGCGCAGATGTTATATTGTGCCTGTAATTTTCATCGCTTCACTAAAGAGTGGCCAATTATATAGTCAAACAGATGTAAACCACATTCTCCATGGGCGGCCTGCAGAATGCAGTCAGGGCTGGGGAACTTACACTTTAGATTCATATTTTAACATTCATATTTTCAGATTCTATATGGAGCTAATAACCTGAGAATCTGCGCCTTATGAGTAAAATGGCGCTAATTGTAATCAATGGCGACATCCATAGGGATGAAATAGGCACAATGCATACAGTGTGTTATTGCCTGCTATGTGCCTAGTGTAGGGCCTGACGGACGGATCATGAGGCAAATATTTAAAGGGATTGTGTCCTCAGAAAATCAAGTTTTTAAATTAAAGATATTTTTGGGAATTTTATTTTCCATGTCACTGTATACTTTTTAAAATAAATTGTGCGGTTTTCACGCTGGCCACTAAGCCTCATAATATGTAGAGACTTCAGGGGTCATTTACTACACTGAAATACGCCTAAATTAGCCTATCTGCGACTTCACCTGCGTCTAAAATTGTGGGCATGGCGTGGGAAGGGGGCGGGCCGACAGAAAATGGTAATCTGCATATGTTCTCTGCGCATATTGTATTAGATAGAGCAGATTCCATAGCGTGATGCATTCCTGATATGGCGCCATTATCACAGCCTTTCTCATCACTCCATTTCTAGTTCAAATATTTATTTTACTCACTTATATAGCGCTTTTCAGACATTATCAAAAATTCGATTCGGCTGCTTCGCTAAATTTTACAAAAACATTGCTTTGTGACTATTTACTTTGTCACAAAGTGCATTTCTTTGTAAGTATTGGGTGCAATGACAGGGAGCGGCGATTGCACCCCCCCTCTCATTGTACCTGATCGCAGCATCTGACATTAATATTACAGCGTAAAATAAAAAAAATTGAAGATTGAAATTGAAATCTTGTGCGGTCTGTGATGACGTCATCACATCGGCCGGCTTGGCGATGTCATACGTTCACTGCACAAGGGATTTCGTGCGAGATCTTCAATCAAGATGGCGGCCAAAGGCTCTTCAACATGAAATGGATGAGGTAAGTATGATTTTTTCTATTTTTTACTGCCATTCAGGGAAAATCGATTCACGATTCCACGAAGTACGAGAAAGTTCGTCTTCTCGGCAAATCAAATTTTCCCTGAAATTCGGATTTAATTCCACTTCGCAGAGTTCGATTCGCTCAAAGCTAATAAGCATGACTCACTGTCCCCAGTGGAGTCTAAGTTCCCTATCGCTATGGGGGAGATTTATCACCTCCTTACGCCGGAAAAATGGCTTTAAAAAGTCCCAAGCTGTGTGTTTGTGACTTTTTAAATGCAAGTGCCTGTTTTTACTCTGCTTCTTGTCAGTGAATGGCTACGTAATCTATTCACATTCAGAAGCTGAAACCCTACCATACCTAGTATGTCTCACAGCTCAGGATGTGTAACATTTGTATCTAGTGCAGACATGAGATGAACAGTCTGATCTCCAGCTGCACTGGCACATTGTAGCGAACTATGGGAGAGATTAGTTTAGTTTACAGGGGATTGTAGACAAAAATAGATAATATTCACAGCAGATATGTCTGCAAATGTCGCAACCATTTGAGTAGGGTTTGCAGAAATCCATGCACCTGCTGCAGAAACAACCATTCTCAGCTGCAGAAATGTCTGCCCCATGTGAACATGGCCTTCCAGTTCTGCCCCCTTATCTTCCCTCTCAGAACAGGGCAGATCCTTGGCTTTAGGCCTCGCTCACATTTCCAGTTTTCACAGACGTGAGCTATCCATAGTTTTCCTGGACAGCACGATGTGTTCGTTCGCACGTCAGTGTGAGGGGGCATTCACACGACGACTGTATCAGTCTTCTGGTCTGCAAATACAGATGTGGTCCGTGCGCATCCCGCACTTTTTGCAGGACCCAGTGAAAAAAACATCTACAAAATGGACAAGAATGAAACATGTTCTATAATTTGTGATTCAGCCGTGTTCTGTCACATTTTTTGTGGCCCCATAGAAATAAATAGGTCTGTGTGCAATGAAAATCGGACACGGACCGAAAATATTGTACGGTCGCGTGAATGCACTCTGATGCGGAGCAAACACGCACGTTGAAGTGAAACCACGGACACAATACAGATGATATCTGTGTTTCACAGACCACTGGAAGGAGATGCTCTAGAAAGCAATTTTCAGCTGAGCAGCATCCGTGGAATAAGGATGACACACCGAGGGCAAAAAACGGACAGGCGGACCAAACATGGATTCTTCCTGGAGGAAATACGGATGGATTTTCCACTGATGTCAAACGGATGTTGCAATGTGAATGAAACCTCCGGTTGGTGAATAATAGGAATGTATTGCCAGGGCTTTCTGCCCTCTCCCCTCCCCGCTCACCCGGAGCTGTCCAGCCGCTGAATTTGGCCTGACCTTGCCTGAACTGTGTGCAGTGACAAGTTTGGCTCTTTTTCTTTTTACCTGTAGGAGTTCAGCGCTCACCTCCAGAGTCGGGGAAGGGAGTTCTGACATGTAATTACTTTCTGCTTCTGGTATGTGTGTTTATGAAAATGTTAATGCAGGCATAATAACAGGCTTTTTGTGCATGTGGGTGGGGGGTGTCAAAGCCCCTCATTTATCACATCCATCAATCCATCATGTTCAAGTGAAGGTTTCTCAGAATTTTAGACTCTCACTCCTTACACTTTTTATTCACTGTCTTAAAGGGAACCTGTAACATTGAACATGGTGTCTGAGCTGCAGGAAGCACATTATAGAGCAGGAGGAGCTGAGCAGATTGATCTACGGTTTTATGGGAAAGTAGTCAGTATAACTTATAATTTATTCATTTATATCTGTGTATATTCTCAGCTTGGAAGCCAAGGAGGCAGTCCTATCAGTGACTGACAGCTATCTCTGTATACACAGTCATAGAGGGGAGGCTGTCAATCACTGATAGGGCCGCCTTCTTGATTTCAAAGCCCAGAAGGAGCAGGAAGTTAAATGAATGAAATACAAGTTACATTGCATTTTTTCCAATAAAACCATATATCAATCTGCTCAACTCCTCCTGCTCTATAACATGCCGCCTGCAGATTATTTTGCATTTTCATGGTGACAGGTCCCCTTTAAGGCCCTATTAGATTTTCAGGCACAATTATCAGGGACAAACATTCATAGGATCGCTCCTCCGATTATCTGATAAACCAGCAAATGCTTTTTTTCATCAGGATGAAAGATGCCTGATTATCGGCAGCACATCTCCCTGTGTAATCAGGAATAACCAATGGTACTGAACATGGAGGAACGACTGGGTAGCGATCACTCCTCCCCATTCATTTAGCATCACCCAGTGTAATAATGCGGTGCAAACGAGTGCTTATCCACGTGCTTATCTTCAATCGTCAATGGTCCTGCCTGAACATTGGACAATCTAATAGCGCCCATATCGCATGGTGGGAATGTCTCTCCACCCTCAAAGTCATTAACCCCTTCCTGCAGGTCCATAGCCAATTAACATAAAATATTGTACCATGTTCACTTCTGTGTATACTTAGACCTGTCACCAGAAAAATGGAGATTGCTTAGGAGTCATGAGGGACGGTCCTACTCAGTGATTTGATAGAGGGAAGGCTGTCAATCACTGAGTAGGACCGATCACATGACTCCTAAGCATAGAAAAAGCAGAGATTTAAATGAATGAATTACAGGTTATACTGAATCTTTCCCTACATGGTGACAGGTTCACTTCAAGGTGATAGAACCTGCACCCTTTCGGGTACTTGTGTGGCATTGGGCTTACTTTTTACGTAACACAACTTCCAAAATGTTATACCAGTTACATCCACCCTCAGTGTCCCTGTGTGTGCACCCAACCGAAATGATAAAATAGGGAATACGTCATTTTTGCCAATGCACAAAGCTGTTTTCTGGATGCGGCATGCATGATTGGCCCTAGACTTCTAGTCCCTTCTTTTTTGAGAGGTTATTCTATAGCTAAGCTGTCCGATCTGTATTTCAGAGATACAGCGCACTTTGTGAAACGAGCAGACTACCTGTATTTAAAGGCTGCTTGGCAGATACCAAGTAAGAACTGGCAGCGGTGCCCGTATTGTAAATGTTCCCAGTATCTGTACAGGCCAGGGGAGTTTTTGAATGACTCTCCTCTATTAGCTCAGCATTTCCAGTTTTTGAATGGACTAAAAGGGAAGTTTTCCAAGGGATCGTGGTCGGTTACTGCCAAAGAAAGCTATGTAAGGGAAGTCTCTGGCTTTAACAGGGTTCAATGGACTGGAAAAGGTAATCAACAGCGGATAATAGCATTAGGTAGCAAGGCAGTAGAACATCTCGGCAGTGCGATTGATGGTTACCTAGCAACAACATTTACAAAGGTCTGACAAACCAGAGACAAACTCTGTCTGGATTTCGGGCTCACTGCCTGTGTCTGAGATTGGAACGGCTCTCCTGTCAATTAGGGCCGTGATTCGGTCTTCTTCAAGAACAGGACATGTAGTCACCTCGCTCTACAAGCCGCAGTCTGTGTCTTACTGGCCCTTCATCAGTCCACATTGTTCATGTTATTAAGCATAGCGAGCGCTTGTTGTTCATTGTAGCCCTGGAAAATGAAGTGTACGCTGCGTCCCTTTAAATGTTACACACAGCCACCAGAGCCATTAGAAATGGTGGCCATGTGGGATCATGATGCCAGCTGCATTTAAATAGTATGCACTTCTCATCTCTAAAAGGGAGACCTGCAAATGGAAGGGAGACCTGCAAATGTTACTCACCTGCTTCCCGGTGCTCGCTCCCTGTTCCTTCTCCCCCAGGCCTGCGATGCCCCGCTGGGCTCCGGTTTGACATATTGGTCACGGTGGAGACCGGATCCCCATACATCAGGGATGCCCAACCTGCAGCCCTCCAGCTGTTGCAAAACTACAACTACCAGCATGCCCTGATAGCTGTAGGCTGTCCAGGCATGCTGGGAGTTGTCATTTTTCAAAAGCTGGATGGATGCAGGTTGGTCATCCCTGCCATACATCATGTTGACCATTTGTCATGACGTAAGGGAGCCCAGCAAAACATTGCAGGCGTAGAGGAGAAGAAGCAGGGGACCAGTGCTGGGAAGCAGGTAAGTAATCTTACCATTACAAGTCCGGTAAACTCTGTGAGTGAGTGTTAGTGTGTGTGTGAGGGGGAGGGGGGGATTTGACCCCCCCCCCCCTCCCTTGCACAACCCCTTTAGATTATTCCAATTTCTGGTGCTTGTGTGTTATCTATGATTTATTTATTTATTTGATTGTGGCATCTGTGACATGATGATGTAGTCTATGGCATAAGTGATACGATTGCACGTTCAAGAGTTCCTTAAGGAGTTAAAAACAAAAGTTGTACATACCCCAAAATTATAGGAATAAGTAAGAACTACAGATGGGCACACAACACCCAGCTCCATAGATGGAAATATAAAAAAGTTTGTGGTGTCAGAATATGGCAAAGTATTTTTTATTTTTTTCAAAAGTATTAAAACACAAAAACAATATAAATATATATGTAAAGCAAATGTCGTAGCTGCAATCGGAAAAGGTTGCATTAACATATGTAAAAAAGATTGTTTTTTGCATGTCAAAGATGTATTAGCCTACTTTCATATTAGCAGCAGCCTTCTCCGGGAGGCTGTTCCGGCAGGTGAACAGCCTGTCGGATCCGTGCTGCCGGAGATCTGCTCCGGCCCCATTGACTATAATGGGAGCAGGCCGGAGTTCCGGCGACAGCACGGCAAACATCCTGAGAGGCGGCCGGAATAAAATTACGACATGTCGAAGTCTGCTGCTAGTGTGAAAGTCGCCTAAATGACCAAAATCCACCGTCTAATGTTCAGCATGTGAATTGTTTCCTGGCGTCTCATCCAAAGTTTATCCCTGCGGTCTCTGTACTGATGCACTGGAGCCTCCTGGTGACTCATTCATTTAGAATCACATGCTTAGTGCATCATGTAGGACTATGGCATTACGTATGTGCATATCATATAAAAGGTCACTCCAGAGCAGAATACACAAATTTGTCACTTCGGTAAAGAATTTATGACAATCCGCTCTCGTAAGTGTATCTTAATCTGGAAATTTAACCCACTTCATCTGTTACTTTGTAGTGTCAGTTAATCAATCAATTCCAATTATCTGCAGACAACTTCACACTTTTAATTTCCATTTCCTTACTGAAGGAAGACAGAATATGAGAGGACGGGATAGAGAGAACCCTATAAATAACATTGTGACTGCAATTAATAGCGTGCAATTTACCATACACAGCTCCAATAGGGATTCTTAGTTAAATAATCTCCAAGCCAAAAATGCAAGTTGATATGTATTGAGGAGCCAAGAACATCCCCTGCCCATACATGTCATAGTACCTGAGACATATCACATCTGTATCCACTAATAGGACCGACGACAGCGGCTTTGTACTTCACTAGGGTTAAAGGGAACCTGTCACCAGGATTTTGGGTATAGAGCTGAGGACATGGGTTGCTAGATGGCTGCTAGCACATCCGCAATACCCAGTCCCCATAGCTCTGTGTGCTTTTATTGTGTAAAAAAAACAATTTGATACATATGCAAATTAACCTGAGATGAGTCAGAGCTTGAAAATATGACTCTTCTCTGGTCACACAAGTAAGATATGACTGTTTTATGTTAATTTGCATATGTATCAAATCGTTTTTTTTTTACACAATAAAAGCACACAGAGCTATGGGTACTGGATATTGCGGATGTGCTAGCGGCCATCTAGCAACCCATGTCCTCAGCTCTATACCCCAAATCCAGGTGACAGGTTCCCTTTAAGCTCCAGAATTATTTTTTTTATGAGAAATATCTGTGGACCTTGGGACAGCGCATTGGACAAGGATCCATTCACATTTTAACACGTGGCAGATTATGTTGAAGAAAAATTCTGCAACTGCTAATGAGTTCCACTCAGCTTAGTGGAGGAAAGCATGTGAATTGTTTGTAAACTCTTTTCACATGAATGGAACAACAAAATTTGCCGTGTGTGAATCCCTCCTAATGGTGCCTGTAGTTTAGAGAGCGAGTCCTGTGGTATGCCAGTGGTTATGTTGGCTCACCTTAAGCAAAAAAAATATCGGTATCCCAATCTGTCTTCTCCTTTAACTTATTTAACTAAAGAAGACCTAATGTAGAACATGGTGTGGGGTTGTCTACTACTATGTTCCTCAACTCCAGTCCTCAGGGCCCACCTACCGGTCATGTTTGCAGGATTTCATTAGTTTTGAGCAGATGATATAATTATTGTCAATGCATCAGGACTTACCACAGGTATTCTGGTCAAATCATGACTGGCAGGTGGGCTGAAGTTGAGGAACACTGTTCTACTACATGCAACCAATGCATTTTATACTCAGATGTTGATGTGAACAGAAAGTTTAGAGAGTGGTAGAACGTAGAAGTCCTCCATTCTAGGCATCAGCAGGGGATCATAGGCTCAGACCTCACTGATTTCACACAATTGTGTCTATGATGACATCTATGACAATATGGTCAGTGGTTGTTCGTTTGTGAAGATGTCCATGAAGAACCCATGTTTGGTCTGTGTGTCTGTTTTTGCCCTCTATGTGTCATCTGTATTCAAAGGGACACTGCTAAGCTGTGAATTGGTTTCCAGAGCATTTCCTAGCAAGAGTCTGTAAAAACCACAGACCAAACATGGATGGCATTCTTTATGTCTGTTTTCATGGTCCCATAGACTATAATGAGGGATTTCTAATCACGGACAAAAATAGGGCATGCTTCCTCGGTGTCACCAGGGACCCACAGTCCTTGGAAAATAACTCATGTGTGAATACACACATTGAAGTCAATGGATTTGTGAGCGGTACATGACGTGTCAAAGAAGCCTTAGGCCGTATACAGCTGTGGTCAGTTGAGCTGCTCCTTTGATTAATGTTAAGACGGCTGTAGGTTCCTCGCCTATTGACTGAATGAAATACATATGTGATATTCTCCGCAGATCATTGTGACCACGTCATGGCTGTGACTCCCCTTCCTGTAATGACTCTATGAAACATTTATAGATGACTTTGATTTTGTAGCTCAGATATTTAACACTGTTTTGGACGTGATCACCGGTCTCCAGCTGGTCATAAACAGAGCAGTAATGGGGTCTTTAGAAAAGGGCTGGCACTCAGGTTTTTGGATGAAGCCTGTTCAATAACCGTTCTCTCTTGGAGCCTGTTACTTGAACTCATTTGGAGCGAATCACAGTGTGGCAGTGGCTTCAAGCTGAACCTCTACCAAATATCTTGGCTCGGGCTCCTGGCTTCCCTGCTTTAATGTAGAGGGGGGATTTCATAAACACATTTGCCACCACAGGGGTCTGCATTGTTATTTTCTGCTACTGGAAGGACTGGCGGAGTATGATGACGCTTTGGAGAAGGCAGTGAACGCTACTAAGAATATCATTTAGGGAGAGCTTCACATTTGCACAGCATTTTTATTGTACTGTTTCAATGTACATTATTTTGAGCTGTTTTGTGTTGCATCTCACTCACCTCCGCAGCTCTATTCTGAAGGCTCCTGGCTTCGAGTTCGAAAATTGCAGCGCTTTATGACAGCTAAATAGGACCGCATAACTGCAGACTATAGGAAAACTGCTGTTTGCAACTACCTGTAGCCATAGCCTTAGATGTGACTAGAGAATATAGCCCAAAATCAGGGCAAAATAAATAAAAGCAAGTCTTTAGACTAAAACATTGACCTTCGTCATCACAGTAGGTGCTGCTGAGTAGAAGCCAATATAATACTGCATACGTACTCCACCTTCCAAGGGGTAAATGTTTCGTTTTCAGTCAATTTCTTTCTGTCAACCTCAAGCTTCTGTTATGTTCTTCTGTGCTGATAACCGGTGTTGAGCGAATCAAAAAATGTCAGGGAAAATTTGATTGGCCACAGAGCCGAATTTCCTCATGCTTCGTGGCAGCAAATCGATTTTACCTGAAATGGCGGTAAAAAAGAAAAAAGAAATCATACTTACCTCGTCCATTTGAGTGCAAAGAGCCAGCCATCGCCATCTTGATTGAAGGTACTCCACGAAATTCCGTGCGCGGTGACGTATGATGTCACCACGCCGCCTGACATGGTGACGCCATCATGGGCTGCGTGAGATTTCCCGCTGGATCTTCAATCAAGATGGTGGCGGCTAGCTCTTCACGATCAAATGTATCAGATCAGAGGTATGTATTATTATATATATATATGTATTTTTTTATTTTACACTTTAATATTAAAGTCAGATGCTGCGATCAACTATAAATGTGTGATCTGAGGGATACAGTGACGGGGAGCAGCGCAATCGCCGGTCCCTGTCATTGCACCCGCTACTTACAAAGAAGTAATTTGTCACAAAGCGAATGTTTTCATAAAATTCTGCGAAGCAGTCGAATCTAATTTTCCAATCCTTCGCTCATCTCTATTGATAACCAGAATGGGGCACATAAAAATCATAATTTTACCTACAATTTTGCATCCTTGCAAATGGTGCAAGTGATATCAGATGAGTGTCATAGTCACAGATGATATCCAATATGTGATAGTGAGTCCTGGATGTCTCCATACATGTATCTGCAAATAACTCCGTTTATCTATTGTATCATTGTGTCAATGACTGTATCGGTGAATATTTGGGCTGTGGATATTTCCTGCTGACAGACCAGGCGGAACGGAAGAGACGGGAAGTCTCAGGATAGTGGAAATGGTTCAATCCAAATGAAAATTACTGTAGCTTCTTACAACAAAAAATAATGTTGAAGGGGGTTTCCACCATTTTGATATCATTGAACTGTCCTTAGGGTAGGTCATCAGTATCAGGCCAGTGGGGGTCCGACACCCGCCATCCGCACAGATCAGCTGTTTGCAACAACTGTGGGCTCCGAAAAACAACATAGTGAGAGGAACCTTTTTACTCCAATAAATGTTTACATACTTAAAGGGGTCTTCTGGCATAGGTCATTAATATTTAAATGAGTTGAAGAGAATGGCAGTGCACCATGCATGTGTGGCTTGCTCTCCATTGTCTTCTATGGAGACAGTGCACACTTGGCTATTATCAGAAGACCCACTGGAGTGAATGTTGGTGCATTCTTATTCATTTTGGGGGACGCAAAATAGGAGCGGGACTGGATCTGACATTGGTTGGATATCCTAGAGATATGCTAACAATGTATGAGATGACACAATGCTTTTAAATAGTGATGACCTAGCAACTCCCAAACCCCCCTCCAATCAGCTGTTGGAGCTTTGTGAAGCTCAGTCCATTCAAGTGAATGGAATTGAGCTGCTATACCAGGCACAACCACTATACAATGTATGGCGCTGTTCTTGTTATGCTCTGAAAGGCTGAAGCACTGGGCCAAGTACTGTGGCTATTGACTGAAAAAAATACTTAATTGGTAGTTGTACTTAGAACACTATCACTGACGCCAACTACCTAAAACATAACTTTTAATCAAAATATATTAAAAATACACACATAGAGGTCCCTCACGTGGGGACTGGTACACATACAGAACAGACAGTAAGAACCAATTAAAGGACCAGGCAGGAGAGGATGTTAACGGTGGTGCACCAGGGCCAGAACCATATGGGTCCCTAATGTGTCCCTAGGGTGTCCCTGCCCTAGTCTCAGCCCAGAGATGCACCCAGATGGTAGGAGCACTCCGTCCCCGTACCTAGACTACCTGTCCTTAAAATGCCCTTACAACACAATGACCCATATGGATGTCTGAGTCCTGCAACAATAATTAACAATAGTTGTATTAAAATTTTTAGTCTTCATTTCTTGATCCAAATAGATGCCTGGGTCAGTCAATATAAAACAATGATTTACATAAGTTGTTATAAATGTATAATCCAAGTACTGTGGCCCTTCAAACAGCTGATTGTCAGGGGCCAGACCTCATAATGTTCACATATTAAAGGGTTTGTCCCCCCTCGCCATTTCCACAGCCCTAGGTGGCTTGGTTTACGGAAGCAGCCGAATGGGCCATCGCACCATTGTTTCCGTAGCTCCCTGCTCGGCTGTTTCCGTAAACCCGACCACCTAAGGACTGGCGATTAGCTGTGGAAACAGCGAGAGGGGGCAACTCCTTTAAAGGATAGGTCATCAATATTTGATTCCCAGAAAACCTTTTCAAAAGCCTCCCTAGATAAATGTACATTTTGATGAGTCTACGCATTGTCTAGTCACTCTATATACACAATCACCTGAGCTCTGCTCTTTCTAACAGTGTTAATGTATTCTGGCTCAGTGTACACAGATTTACAGAATGAATAAACAACGGGCCGCACACAACAGATTAATATTCTCTGTGCCGTAGAGTATAATGATATCACGAGCTGCTGAGGAGCTTCATGCTTCAGACGGGGAGGCGAGGCCACCAATGTTGTATTGTATAAGCGTAACACTCCTTAGTATCATGGATCAGTTTATGGAGCATTTATACTGATATTTATGTTACTATACTATATACAGTATATAAACACAGTATAATAGATCCATTATGCCTTACATGTCAGCTGAGTTAAATGGGATGTCCAGAGCGGAAATATTGCATAAAAAGGGCTCAGAGTGGGGTAGAAAAATCAAGGAAGTGATACTCATCTCGTCGATCCCCCAGGCTACTTTTCTGACACTTACTGGGTCCCTGTTTGTGGTCTTTACCTTCTAGCTGTGTCTCAACACAAAGGAAACGTCAGCGAATGGCCGCACAGCCAATCACTGGCCACAGTGCTGACCCGCCTCAGCTAGTGATTGGCTGAGCAGGCATCTCCTGGCACGTCCTGTGTGTTGAGATGGGGCCAACAGCGTTACAAGAATGCATGGTGCAAGAGATTGCTTCATTTATTACGTTTAACCCTCTTTGAGACCTCTGTATACAATTTTTCCCCTCTTGACAACCCCATTTAAAGTAGAGAAAGTCTCATAGGTAAAAGCAAAATGAAGCTCCCATCATGGTACTGGTAGAAAACTTATTTCTCCCTTAAGAATTGTAAAGGTGGCCACTTCCCTTAATTTTATAACAAAGACTATAAAAACATGAAAAAGCATAATATAGCATAAAATTGAATATGAAAACATGAAAAAAGCATGAAATAACATAAAATAGAATATGAAAACATGAAAAAGCTAAATATAGCATAAAATGGCATATAAAAAAAGATGATAAAAGCATGATATAACATAAAATAGCATATACAAACATGAAAAAGCATAATATAACATAAAAAAACATGAAAAATCTGACAATGCATTTTGTCCATCTTGTGTACATAGGGTGTTATATAATTCTGTTCATTACTGTAGCAACAAAAACACACACAAAAAAAAATAAACATTGTATGAGAACTGCATACTGGGTGGTCTGCACAGTGTAGACAGGGATGCTGGTTTCTAAGGAGGTGTTCCAGCTATAAAGCTGATCTCCTAGGCAAAGGTTCCTGCCACAACCCAATGGTCCTCTTCCAGCCGGTACTCCCTGCTCTGTGCTGGGAAGCAGGTGCCGGATAATATAGTAATTAGTATGCAAGACTCCGTCCACGCCGACCGCGCTGATCACTCAATTAGAGTTAGCTAGGCCCTCACAAGTTTGCCGTAGTTAATTACATTTTTATGAGAGATGCCAACTCCTAAGCCAGGAACCGAGGCTTTAAAGTTCTGCTGTATCTTATCTCCACGTCTGTCCGTCTGTGCCAGTGCAGTGTCTAACCCCTGACTCTCTCTTGTAGCTAACTTCAATTTAAGGTTACCAAATGCAAATGTCCCAAATGCTGCATACGTCTGGAGGCTTAATAATTCATGTAATGGCGTACGTTAACAGCGACATGTCTGGAATTACTTATCCCCTAAATGAGGAACTTTGCTGCTTCATGCTTTAAATAGATAACCTTCTAATCAAGTGAAATGAAATGAAAGGAAAGCTAAGTGCACACTGCGTCGGTACTCATGGCCTAACCTATATGCCCGGAAATTCTCAGGTGTATGCGTTACCATAGGCCTCATTCACCAGTTAACAAAGCCAAAACCAGTCCCGTACTTCACAAGGATCCAAATCTGTCCTCATTCATTGCTCCAATTGGTCTGCTAGATTTATTTCAATCTGGCAGCTCAGAGGGTGTCTGCTTTCTCTGGGGGTGTAGCTCTCTCCTTGTATCCGTCTCAGCTTCTAACAGTAGATACGACTGGTGGCATTTGAAGGATAGAACTGAGCAGGTGTGACCACCTCAGCGAGGTGGACAGAGAAATAAGGAAAAAAATAAACAGAAGGTGGCGATATACAGTTGACACTATGATTTTATTTAGTGGCTATACAAAATTTTTAAGTACATGCAATTACAAAAGAATTCAGATCCAGATGCTGGTTTGAAAACTGTAGAATATCTTTTGTGGGGCAACCCCTCTAAAAATCAGATACAGACAGACACATTTAGTACATTTTAACACATGTACAATACAGTTTTGTGAAAATGTTTAGACGCCCTTGGTGAAGTTATATATTCTATTAATTTAGAAATTAAGTTAAAACAGAATTTACAAGGAACCATCTTAAAGTGGTTTTCTGCAAATTAAGTATTGATAGACTATTTCTAGAGCAGGCCTTCAATATTTGATAAGTCATGCATCAAAGGAGTAAAAGGGCCATGCGAGAGTTGTGTCCCCAGGCTTGGGCTGTCCCCCAGGGGAACATGTAAATCCCTTAGACGGCCCCTGAGCAAAGGTAGGACCCTAGTCCACCACCCCCTGCATAAGTGGCACATGATTGCACTGCATAGGGACAGCCAGCTTACAGAATCTCAACCTGCCTATAGTCATATATGGAGTGAGTACAATATATTATTCTATGTGGAAAAGACTTCTAGGCACAGAGGCAGGTCGGACCTGCCCCCCATATTCAATCATCTTGAGCGCCTTGCTGCTGCCTGCCGCTATGTGAGCAGTTATTATTTGCACGTAACTGTACATTAGGCCCAGGGGAGTAGCTAAAGGGCCATGGGCCTTGGTGCAAGAGTTCAGTTTGGGCCCCCCTTCCCTCAGTGCTTTGTGGCCAGGGTCAGGGAAGCACGTGGCCTTAATGCTGCCTGAGGCAAAAATGTAATTCTTGACCTAACCCCTTTCCTCCAGTCAGAGGTGTAACTTGACCAGCATACACTTTCTACAATACCGGTGTCTTCTCACGTGGCACAAGGGTCTTTGGGCCCCCTGAGGCTCCACCTCTGCACCCCCTTTAGCTACGCCCCTGATTAGACCCACAGAGTAATTTTTACTGGTGAGCCCTTGGCACCCCATTTGGACACCGTGTCCCCCCATCATTCTTTATACTGTACAGGAACAGCACCACACATATGGCCATGACTGTACCTGGTGCTGCCACTCCGTCCCAACCACTTGAGCTGCAGTACCAAGACCAGCCACCACCGCCTGCGCTCCCTTTCCATGGGAAAGTTGTATCTGCCCCCCTCTATTCGGATCTAGTCCCAAAATGTAGGGGTAGACGTAAACCACAAACATGACCACGCCGGCGAGTCCCCCAGATGCAGCATCTTTATGGTGTATCATGTCAGAGCTGTTAATGAGAACTAATTTACTCTCATATTTATTTAACCCATAGTTTCACTAATAACATTATTCATGAAAACATCAAGTCAATTGCACAAAGTGCTTTGTTTCTACAACATTTCAATCATCTTATGAACATGCCGGGAGAGCGAGCGCACAGCTGTGCCGAAAAATAAGAACGCTTTTCTCCTCATTTTTTTTTTTTTCCCTCTTGTCGGCATGCGTTTAGCACTCTAATTCTGCTTTAACAAAAACGGTAAGTGACATGCATCCTGACCTGCGCTAGTGGAAAGTGAGCTTCAGCGTGAAATGTTCCACTGACCCTTAGCGATGAAGTCGGCTTGAACTGTTCTTAACATAATTATTAGAGCTACTGGTAATACATTATCTTGATGTATAAAGACTATAATTCATCTTCTGTGTCTAAATATGTGTAGTGCTCTTTTAAATGCCAACCAATTATAGCAGAGGCTGCAAATTCTGCATGACCGGCCCTTACCAAGCATCGTGTTAGGCAGCGCGGCTATTTTTACCAGCTCAAGATTCAGAAATTCTAAGAATTGTTAATGTCAGACACTAAGATTCTTAGTAGACAGTCGGTGCCCCAGGGTAGATCAAGTCGCATTAGGCCACGACCCTGCAGGTACTGAGCCACGTTCAGGGGCGTTCCACCCACATGGGCCAAGCAGTGCTCATGCTCCACAATAACCTTCCATACGTGGCCATTAATGGTCATTTAAGCTTGTCCAAGACAGCATCAGCCAGAACTCCACAAATGTCTAAGTAGATGTGCCCACGCCATTGCCGAAGATTTGTATGACATGATGGGGGAGATTTATTAAAACTGGTGTAAAGGAAAACTGGCTTAGTTGCCCATAGCAACCAATCAGATTCCACCTTTCATTTTTCAGAGCTCCTTTGGAAAATGAAAGGTGGAATCTGATTGGTTGCTATGGGCAACTAAGCCAGTTCTCCTTTACAGCAGTTTTGATAAATCTCCCCAACTGTATCTCCAATAGAACTATAATGCGGCCATAATAAATTCTTAAGACTTACAGACAGCGTCTAAATTCTACTGACATGTTGTCTGTTTTAGTGACTATCACATTCCCCATGTAATAACAATTTTGAAGCATCTGTTCCTATGAGCCTGTTGGGCCATCTTTTATTATTCCTGAATGAATTGCCAGTATTTTGCAGTGAGTGTCCAGCGGGGTGTTACCAGTTTGGAAAAGGGGAGGGGGGATCCCTGCACAGTCGGACACTATCCAATTGGTGCAGGGACACACACCCCAACAGGTAACACCCAGCTGGACCTTCACTGCAAACATCTAGAAATTAATTCATAACTTCTAGCAGGAATAATAAAGGAACGGCACATCATAGAGTTATAAGAATAGATGCCCCAGAATTGCTATTGGGCTACTTTCACATATGCGTTTTGCATTCCGGTCTTGAGATCTGGCAGAGGATCTAAAACCCGGAGCAAAACGCTTCAGTTCGAATTAATACATCAACATTCATCCATTCTGTTCGGATGCGGTTGTATTAAATCAAAACTGAACCAATCAGATCCGGCACTAAAAACATTGTAAGTCAATGTTTTTTTTTGGGAATCCGAAAAAAAATGCATCTGGCACCATTGACTCAGGCTTCTTTCACATGAACGTGTGTCCCCTGTGGCCGTGCTGCGAACCGCAAATTGCGGTCCGCAATGCACGGGCACCGACCGTGGGCCAGCCTCATGCGGATCGTGACCCCATTCACTTGAATGTGTTCCGCGATCCCTCCGTTACGCCAAAACATTGGACAAGCTCTATCTTTTTGCGGAACAGAAGAATGGAACACCACAGAAGCACTCCGTAGTGCTCCCGCTCCGTAGTTCCGTTCCGCAGCGCTTCTCTGGATTTGCTGACTCATTCAAATGAATGGGTCTGCATCCAGGATGCGGAATGCACATGGCCGGTGCCCCATGTATTGCGGACCTGTCAGATGCGGGCCGCAATACGGCCACGGGGGACACACGGTCGTGTGAAAGAGGCCTTTTCATTGTTTTTAGTGCCAGATGCGGTTTGTTCAGTTTCGCAGACCTGACACAAAACTGCAGCTTGCAGAGGTTTTGTGTCCAGTCAAAAATGAGAACAAACCAGAACAGAAAGCATCTATGACAATAAATGGGGACAAAACAAAAGCGTTTTTACCCCGGTTTTAAGATCCTTTGCCGGATCTCTAAACTGGAATGCAAAACGCATACGTGAAAGTAGCCTAACATGGGGAATGCAAGTAGTTACTGAAACAGACATGTCAGCGGAGGTGTCAGGTCCTCTTTAAGCAAAATGCCCAACTGGGAGAGCAGCTCCCGTTCTTCTAATCAGTGGGGTCTCGCAGGCCCCCACCAATGTAATGTATGGTCAGGCCTTGTATGGATGTGATAATGGGATTCATATATGAAGCTTCCAGCTTCGAGCAGACTGCTGCTCCTCATCATAACTATGTTTTCAGTGTGAACAGCAGCTTGTCCACCATATGTGACCAGCCTAATTCCCTGTAACAAGGTGTCATGGTAACAGACGTCCTCCTCATCCGCGCCTTACCTTGTGAACTATGTAGAAGATGCCATCTCTGCAGAGCGGTCATGTGTATTGACTCCTGTTTGACATTTTTTATTGAATTCTCCAATTAAATATGTTAATATTGGCGGTCATGTATTGTTAAAAATAATTTGCCTTCATTCAGAATTCTATACTTATATCTATCCCTGTCCCCCTGGAGGTTGTCTCTATTGACTTAAAGGGGTTGGCCACCTTTTGGGTTTTTTTCTCAGCCCCATCCCCTCCAGAGCAGACTTACCTGCTCCCTGCTGTTTGGTCCCGGCTCCTTCGCGCACCGGCCTCGGCTGACAAGATAAAGTTTAGTAACTCATAAGAAGCGTTGTGAAGTTGTCAGGCTTATTGGCCACACACTTTGGTTTAAAGGAAGTCAGTTACCTCCAAAATCAATTGCAACATAAGCATACCACCGTGTATGGTATGTACCCAAAGACGTAATCATACCTTTCTTGTTTAAATCCGATCTTCTAATCTTAAGAAATACTTATTTTTATTTTTATTCAAATAGGGTTTTTTGGTCACTCTGCCAATCAAATAAGAAGGGAAGGCGCTGGGTGGTGTTACTGGCAACGGTGCACTAAATGGAGCAGCCCTGCCCACAGTGCACCGAAAACCTTCTGTGCATGAAAATTAAATGAAGCCGTTCTCGGGATCAGAAGACCTAAACTAAAAGTTATGATAATGTTTCAGGACACCTACCTAAGGGTACTTTCATACTTGCGGCAGAGAGACCTGGCAAGCAGTTCCGTCGCCGGAACTGCCTGCCGGATCAGGCAATATGTATGCTAACTGATGAGACTGATCAGGATCCTGATCAGTCTTAAAAATGCCTGATCAGTCGAAAAAATGCATTGAAATGCCGGATCCGTCTTTCCGGTGTCATCCGGCAAAACGGATCCGGCATTTCTTTTTTTCACCTTTTTTTCAGTCTGCGCATGCGCAGAACGGAAGGACGGATCCGGCACTAATACATTCCTATGGGAAGAAATGCCGGATCCGGCATTCAGGCAAGTCTTCAGTTTTTTTCGCCGGAGATAAAACCGTAGCATGCTGCGGTTTTATCTTTTGCCTGATCAGTCAAAACGATTGAACTGAAGACATCCTGATGCAAACTGAACGGATTAATCTCCATTCAGAATGCATGGGGATAAAACTGATCAATTCTTTTCCGGTATAGAGCCCCTGTGACGGAACTCTATGCCGGAAAAGAAAAACGCTAGTGTGAAAGTACCCTTACATGGCGGTATGATCACTCTGAAACTGATTATGTTGGTGACAGACTGACTTTAAGCTAAAGTGTGCATGACAACAAGCCTTACAATGTGACAACAGGGCTTATGGGTTTCCAAATTTTATCTTGTTCTAATAATGAAAAACTGTTAGAGGACTGTATACAGTAGACCATTACTACTATCAGACAATTACTAATTGCACAGTTAATATCCTGCCTTAACCCCTTAGTGACCACCAATACGGGGCCTTAGTCTAAGTGCCGCACGGGTCTCTTGCGCTGCGGAGAACATGGGCTTGTCTCTCATGATCGCCAGACTCCGGCTCTAATGTCCAGCAGAAATGCTAAGCCGGGCTGTTTGAACTCGTAGATGTCATGGTCAATAGCACCTGTGGCGTGTAAGCAGAGAGCGGACTTTCTCTGTCTCCCATCGGCACCCCATGAATGAGATCGGGGGTAGGTATAGCACTGACAGTAAAATACATTGCACTGCATGAATAGTGCAATGTATTTTAGAAGCAATTAACAGATCACCTATTATAGTCCCCTTGTAGGACTATTAAATGGTTAAAATAATGTAAAAAGTACACTTTTTTCCATTAAAAAGAACAAAAAATGCTTTTCAATGGAAAAAATAGCAAAAACAAAATCCACATATTTGGTGTCCCAATGTCCCTAACTACCAGCACTATGCAATTATCATGTTATTTTTCCCATACAGTAAACTCCTCAAAAAAAAAAAACACAACAACAACAGAATTGCTTCTCATTGCCAAAATGATACCAATGAAAACTTCAAGTAAGGCTCCATTCAGACGTCCGTAACGTGTTTTGCGGATCCGCAAAACACGGACGGCGGCAATGTGCGTTCCGCATTTTGCGGACCGCACATTGCCAGCACTAATAGAATATGCCTATTCTTGTCCGCAATTGCGGACAAGAATAGGACATGTTCTATTTTTTGGGGGAACGGAATTGCGGACCCAGAAGTGCGGGTCCGGAATTCCGTGTCCGGGCAGCACATCGTGCTGCCCCATAGAAATTCATGGGTCCGCAATTCCGTTCCACAAAATGCGGAACAAAATTGTGGACGCGTGAATGGACCCTTAACCCGCAAAAATCAAGCCCTTACACAGCTCCATAGAAAGAAAAATAAAAAAGTTATGTCTTGGGATGCAGCTATGCTAAAACATTTTCTTCTATATATACAGTATATATATATATATATATATATATATATATATGTATTTGGTATCTCTGTAATCGTACTGACCCAGATAAAAAAGTTAATTTTTCTTTTTTTTTTTGCACTTTATTTGCTAGTTATGGGTGTAGGTATAATTTAATGTGATAAAAGTCCATCAGAGGATGATGCAGACATTTACATCTCTCAAGCTGGGCCATGGAAGACGGTGTTGGGTTTCTGGCTGAGATTTCCCTTAGGATGCCCCTAGAGATGCTTCACCTTTATTCTACATGAGGAACCAGTAGAGGATTGTGTTTCATGCCTGTGACCCTATAACTAATCAGCGACCTGTGCTGTAATTACGTTTGCAAGATGTTAGGAGGAATGATGGCATGTAAATACGTGTAAGAGGCTTGGCGTTTGTGAATGAATTCTGATACAGTGCAGTCTCTCCATTAAGTGAGAACCCCTGAAATGCAGCACTAAGTGGCATCTCTGTGTTGCCACCTGCAATGATGGTTGATTACAGCGTTCTTCAAATGACCTTTAATGACAAGAATGCACTCCCCGGCTGTCATGTTACTGTGATTAAATGCAATTGCACTGCAGATGACTTGCTTTGATGGTCACATTCAGCTACAGCTGTGTCGATTCCTTGGACTGTTCCCAAACTTGAGAGCTACGACTTGTCAGAATGTTGAATGGATTGAATATGTGCTGCGTGAAAGTTCATCTCTGTAAAGGCATTATTGTCTCATGGTGGGCCTGGATTATCAACCAGCTGCATTTGCTTAATTCAGGCCTGAGCCTAGTTAATATGGAGACCAGTAGACCTGAACATATTGTTCCCAGAGACATTTCTAAAAACTTGTGGGAAAAAAAATCTGGTGATTTTAGGCTAAATTCATATCTGCGGTATTCTGCTCCATAGAAACATAGAATGTGCATATAGTGCACTCCGCCAGATTCCCAATCCGGCGGCTTTCCGGCATAAATACCCATTTTTATGCCAGAAAGCAGCTGGATCCCCGTTGGATCCCATTATAGTCAATGGGGATCCGGTGGTCGGTGCCTGGAGGTATCTAATTATGCTGGATATGTTAATTACCTTTATCACAGATGTGAACCTATCCTAGTTTCAGCATCAGATAGTAGACAGGTCTAATGTGGATGGTAATACAATCCCTTCCTCTTCTAGTGTCCTTACAATACTAAAAAGAGCTGGCAGTGGGAGGACAGATCAGACTACTCGTGGTTTGTTTGTAGTCTGTAACCATGGAGACATACAGTATAGGTCTGTGTAGAAGCTGTATTAATAAAACTGTAGATTTTGAATTACGATGAATTGAAAAGTGATGATAGTGCTCACAGTCTTGAAATATGTAGGGAATTTAGCCTTGGAGTAATATTTGGATCCCCCTGTAATGCCTCATTCACACAGTCAGTATTCAGTCTGTGATTTCCATCAGGAATTTTGAGCCAAAAGCAGGTGCGGCTCTAAACACAGAACAGGAGCAGATCTTTCCCTTAGGCCCCATGCACACGGCCGTTGTTCACAGCCGTGTGCGGGCCGTGGAACCGCGGCCTGGATCCCTCCTGAGAGCAGGAGCGCACGGCGTCACTGGTTGCTATGACGCCGTGCGCCCCCTGCTGCCGGCACAATACAGTAATACACTGGTACGATCTATACCAGTGTATTACTGTACTGTGCCGGCAGCAGGGGGCGCACGGCGTCATAGCAACCAGTGACGCTGTGCGCTCCTGCTCTCAGGAGGGATCCAGGCCGCGGTTCCACGGCCCGCACACGGCTGTGAAACACGGCCGTGTGCATGGGGCCTTAGGATGCAGTGTACGTAATCCGCTGAGTGAAAGAGAGCCAAGCCCAGTCCCGGCAGCAGAGACATGGAGCATTAACATGATTAATAATGAAAGTGCAGTATCTGTGGATCACTGCAGCTGAGTAATGGATTTAAGGTGCTCTTGGTTTATGTGACCCACCCAGTCACAGAAAGGAATACAAAATGATATAGGATAAACCAGGCACTCAAGTATGGAGTAAATTGATAAGGATATTTATTCCCACAATAACAGTAAAATATAACAATAAAATTCACCAATAAAATTCACTAATAAAACATTATAAAACACTTTAAACCGTAATAGCAGCAATATAGGACATATCCAGGTGACACCGCGCTCACAGCGAATTTCCACAGATCCGGACGTAGGAGAAAGAAAGACTACTGGCCAGGTAAAACTTAGCAACAGAGTTGCTCAAATCGGTGGGACGCCACCGCTGTGCAAATTCAGTATTATCGAAACCAAAGAAGCGCTTATAAGACTTTGCTACCAATTACGTTTTTTTCCTGCGTTTTCCTTGTTTTCTGAACCCAACAACTTCAGTATCTACAAGCCACATATGCCCAATGCTGCTTTATATCCATTAATGCATATGTCCATTGCTGCTATCTAGTGCACATGTCCTATATTGCTGCTATTACGGTTTAAAGTGTTTTATAATGTTTTATTAGTGAATTTTATTGGTGAATTTTATTGTTATATTTTACTGTTATTGTGGGAATAAATATCCTTATCAATTTACTCCATACTTGAGTGCCTGGTTTATCCTATATCATGATTAATAATGCTCCGTGCCTCTCTAATCTTTTTACTACAAAATCACAGTGAGATAAAGTTTTCATTGTGATTTTGTAGTAAAAAGGTCACAGAGAGGCACGGAGCATTATTAACCCTTTCATGACCAAGGGTCATTGATGCCCCAGTGTCCAGGTCAAAATTTTCAAATCTGACATGCGTCACTTTATGTGGTAATAGCTTTGGAACACTTTTACTTATCCACGCCATTCTGAGATTGTTTTCTCGTGACACATTGTACTTCATGATAGTCATATATTTGAGTCAATATATTTCACCTTTATTTATGAAAAAATCCCAAATTTACCAAAAATTAGGAAAAATTCACAATTTTCCAAATTTCAATTTCTCTGCGTCTAAAACAGAAAGTGATACCTAATAAAATATTTATTACTTAACATTCCCCATATGTCTACTTTATGTTGGCATCATTTTGGAAATGTCATTTTATTTTTTTAGGGCGTTAGAAGACTTAGAAGTTTAGAAGCAATTCTTACAATTTTTAAGAAAATTTCCAAAACCCACTTTTTAAGGACTAGTTCAGGTCTGAAGTCACTTTGTGGGGCTTACATAGTGGAAACCCCCATAAATGACCCCATTGTAGAAACTACACCCCTCAAGTTACTCAAAACTGATTTTACAAACTTTGTTAACCCTTTAGGCGTTCCACAAGAATTAAGGGAAAATGGAGATGAAATTTAAAAATTTCACTTTTTTGGCAGATTTTCCATTTTATATATTTTTTTTCTTTAACACATTGAGAGTTAACAGCCAAACAAAACTCAATATTTATTACCCTGATTCCGCGGTTTACAGAAACACCCCACATGTGGTCGTAAACTGCTGTACGGGCACACGGCAGGGCGAAGAAGGAAAGGAATGCCATACGGTTTTTGGTAGGCAGATTGTGCTGGATTGGTTTTCTGAACGCCATATGTTTTTTATTTTTCTGCCGATCGTCTTGTGCAGGGGCTCGTTTTTTGCAGAAAGTGTTGAGGTTTTTATTGGTACCATTTTTGGGTACATAGGATTTTTTGATCATTCATTATTACACTTTATAGGGCAAGGTGACCCAAAAATTGGCTGTTTTGGAACAGTTTTCATTTATTTATTTTTACAGAGTTCATCTGAGGAGTTAGGTCATGTGATTGTTTTATAGAGAAGATCGTTACGGACGTGGCAATACCTAATATGTATACTTTTTCTTATTTATTTAAGTTTTACACAATAATAGTATTTCTGAAACCAAAAAAATGATGTTTTAGTGTCTCTATAGTCTGAGAGCCATAGCTTTTTTATTTTTTGGGCGATTGTCTTAAATAGGGTATCATTTTTTGCGGGACGAAGTGACGGTTTGATTGGTACTATTTTGGGGGTCATAAGCCTTTTTGATCGCTTGCTGTTGCACTTTTTGTGATGTAAGGTGACAAAAATAGCTTTTTTGGCACTGTTTTTTTTATTTTATTTTTATGGTGTTTATCGGACGGGGTCAATCACGTGATATATTTATAGAGACGGTCGTTACGGACGCGGTGACACCTAATATGTGTATTTTATTTTATTTTTTCATTTTTTTATAGGAAAAGGGAGTCTTTTTTTTTATTTACATTTTAATTTATTTATTGATTTATTTTTACTTTTATTATTTTCACTTTTTTTTTTATCAGTTCCCTCTTGGATCTTGAAGATCCAGTGGGGCTGATAGTTGTACTATACTTTGCAATGCTCTTGCATTGCAAAGTATAATACTTCCAGACTGCCTGTAGGTGGCAGCACTGGACACCTTTGCCATGGCAACCGGACGCTTTTGCAAAGCGTCCGGTTGCCATGGCAACCATCGGGCGCTGCGATCACAGCGCTGCAGCCCCGATGGTGGAGAGAGGGAGCCCCCTCCCTCTGTTAACCCGATGGATGCCGCAACCGCAGCATCTATCGGGTTACAGGAGAGTGTCAGCATAGAGCTGACACTCTGCTGATGGCGGCGGCTCAGGAATGGAGCCGCCGCCATCACACACACAGAATGGGGAATCGGGGGGTAGGGACAATATTGAGGGAGGCTGGGGCAGGAGGGGCGGCCAGAAAATTAATGCAGGGGGCGGGGAGGGGGCGGACCGCATGCCAATCAGGGCAGGAGGAAGCACATGAGCGCCGGCTGGGAACAGATCAGCGAGGCACAGATCGGGGTAGGGGGGGACCACAGAGGGGCACCAAAGGCTTGGAGGATCGGGGGGCATGAGGAACACTATCGGCTTTCAGGCTCTGATCTGCAGAGCGCAGATCAGAGCCTGAAACCGGCATTTTTTCACTGCCGCGATCCGATTGGTTAGTCTGCACAGACTAACCAATCGGATCGATTGCCGGCAAGGGGCCACTCCGATTGGTCCCTTGCCGGCATTACTGCACTGTATGCTGTCCGTGACAGCATACAGGGCAGGGGCAGAAGCTTTAATCCAAGCGCTTTGCAGCGCTTGGATTAAAGAGCTGCCAGAACGTTTATATACGTGGTAGCTGCACGGGGTATGTGCAGCTATCACGTATATATACAGATTGCGGTCGTGAAAGGGTTAATCATGTTAATGCTCCATGTCTCTGCTGCCGGGACTGGGCTTGGCTCTCTTTCACTTAGCGGATTACCTGCACGGGATCCGCTCGTGTGAAAGAGCCCTTATACCTTATCTCTGTGGAGGCTCCAATCCTGGTTTTTGCTCACAATCAGTGATGGAAATCACTGACCAAAACACTGACGTGTGAATGAGGCATAACTGACAGTAGCTTTCCCTTTAACAACACATCAAAGGAATCGCTAGTTAAGACATTTTCAAATATATTCTTTGAAAAAATCTAGATAACGGAAGTCCTACAGGCTGTAGGACACACATAGGATTGTAGTGGAGGTAGAGTTTATGTTCTGCCCAGCAGGGATAGAAAATTATTCTAGTTCATTCTGCCAGAGTCTTGGTATTTCTCAAGTGGTTAGTGTGGTTATAGCACCATCTAGCGGTTTTAAGTTGTATTACACTTTGCTTTTTCTGTTACAACGACTACTGCATTGTGGGTGGTGCAAAGCATCCTGGGAAAGAGAACCCTCCAGTCTCCAGGACACATCAGCAGAGCTGTCCTATGCATGTCTCCTTCTCAAACTCCACCATCCTTGTAAAAGCATATCTGGTGAGAGATCTACCTTTGTTTCAGGGACATCATGTTATGCAGAGCTGTTCAGCTAGTTGTAATTGTTACTCAGGGAGTTGTTACTACTGTTAGCTAGACATGTAATCTTAGGTACAGGCAGCCATTTTACCATGTGCTTCAGTGTTAATGCAAATGTTGTAGTACATGCTATTTATACATTTATACTTATACATGCTATTTGTATTCTTATAGTTTTACCAATCTACAATCCTGTTTTACCAATAAACAATTAGACTACAAAGAACAGTCCTCTTATTTGAAAGACAGGAATGGTTTATGCTGAATGTCAGACTACACACTGTGTGAATGTGTATGAAGACAGAGCAGTATATACATCAAGAAGGATGTGTGTTTCATCTTAACATACTCCTACAACATTCCCCGTCTTAGTTCTGGCTTGTGCCTTATACATTCAGCTCCCTTTTAAACTACGTGTTATCAAAGGGTTTACTAAAAGGAGCCTCTCATCTTCCCATAGAATTGTATGACTCCCAGACAATGTATTGTTTTCAATATAAAAAAAGCTCTGCACGCTACTCCATTCTTGTAAATTACTGATGGAATCATTAATGAGTAGCCAAGGATGTCATACGCAGTTAGACATGGATGAAACAATGAACTTTAAAGCAGAAGACTGAGGACAGGATGAAAGGTTCAGTAGAATACATCAAGATCCAGTAAACACATCTTCATCGCCCACTAGACCCCCGCAAGGCCATGGAGGAGGGAGAACATGGAGAGATAAGATCAGCGGTGAACATTCCTGTGGCCGCAAACACTCCAAAAAAGCCTGTGCTACAAAGAAAATACAAAGCTTTCTCATTATTGCTTTCTGCAGCCCGAAACAAGATCTTGTTATCGAATTATCACCTCATCCTCCAATAATGTCCCTGCTCAGATCAAAGATTCATATTAATTAGTTTTTTCCAGACAGCTTTTTCCACCTGCTACATGGAAGACAGGAGGGGCTGACCCGGTGTCCTCAGGGAGATGTGGCTTCTCAAATACAATGCAAGTCGAGGAAGACCGACCTAACCCAGCGAAACAGTCCTGCGGGACCAAACTTGTTGTCACCATCTTTAGAAGAATTCCATCGATGTGCCTATCGAGTCCTGTAACTGCAATTCTCTGCTTTTTGTGTTTAATAACAATATTTTCACACATCTGACTTGCTGAAAATGAAGTGAAAGCATATGGTGCACTGCAAATGGCCGCAGAAGTCTCCGATGGAGCCGCGGGATCCCCTCGCTGTCGGATTTCAATCATCACATTTAGGGGTTTACTGTCTGAGCAATCTGGAGTTACTGAAACAGGCCATGTAGAACATAGAAATCAAGTTAAACTGGTTAAAAGGGGCTTTCTGAGAGTACAATATTGATGGCCTATCCTAAGGATAGCTCATTGATATCAGATAAGGGGTCGGCACCTCCCCCGATCAGCTGCTTACCAAGCACAGCGCCGTACACTGAATAATGGCTGTGCTTAGTATTGCATCCCATTCATATGAACGAGACTGATGAATGTGGGGTCTCTGGCATAGGAAGAGGCCACAACACTTACCGGAGTGCCACAGCCTCTCCAAACAGCTGATGGTGGGGGTGCCGGTGTTGAATCCCCTACCGATCTAATATTGATGACCTATCCTGAGGATAGATCATCAATATTTTACTCCTTAAAAACCCCTTGAAGGGGTTTGTAGTTATTGCCCTAATGCATTAAAAAGAAAATTAATCAATCTGGCAAAATTCTTGATTACAAAAAAATCTATTGTTTTGCGTATACAACTCCTATACAGACATATGTGTCTCCATGGTTACAGACTACAAACAAACCCTGTTTAGTCTAATCTTGTAGTCATGTGGCACACCACCACCCCGTTACCTCTTGTACTATCTGTAGTTTATCAAAATGTTGGAAGGGAGGCAGGGGCGTAAGACATGACTGCAGGATCAGACTAAGGCCTCATTCACACAACAGTGAAAAATGACGATGGACATTTTTTTTAGAACCAATTAAAGTCTATGGATTCTTTTTAACAGCCAGTGAATAGTGGCCGTCAAAAGATAGTACATGTCCTATTTTTGGCAGTTTTTACGGCCAGTCCATTTTTAATGGCTGCACAGACATGGTGCAACCATCTAAAGACCATTAAAAATGGCTACAAGGGCCTTTCAGGAGTTAAAATAAAAGAATAAATAAATTACTTCATCCACTTCAATGAGCGGGGACACTCGCTCTTCCAATCCTCGCTCTTCCGTGGATGCAGCAGGACCTGACACTCCCAGCGTAATAGCATCACATGATCACGCTGGGAGTGCAGGTCTTACAGCATCCAGTGAGGAGCGAGTATGCCCACACATTTAATTGGATGGGTCTATTATCTATACGGGGAGGAGGATAACTATGGAGGGCATTATCTATACTGGGTGCACTATGGGGGGCTATATATATAGTGTGGGCACTATAGGGGGCATAATCTATATTGGAGGCACTCTGGGGGGTTCATTATCTATACTGGGGGGCACTATAGAGGTAATTATCTATACTGGGTGCACTACAAGGGGCATTATCTATAGTGTGGGCACTGTTGTTAATGGCCATTTTTAACAGCTGTTAAAAAGTGATGCAAAACGACCGTTAAAAACAGATAAACGGCCACAGAATGGATGCACACACTGATGCAAAATGGCCATGATAAACTGACAGTGTATCCGTTTTTAAAGGATATCTATTTTTTTTTTTATGCCTTGTTTATGAATGTAGCCTAACAATATTTTTTTTGGCAGTCTAACCATGGAGACACCTGGAGTGTGCATGGGAGCTGTATACACCAAACGGAAAGAGGATTTTAATTATTTGTAGGGTTTTTATCTTAGATGAGCTATCACAATATAAAATGGCAAAGGTGTACATACCCTTTAAGCACATGTGACATTTATACATAAAAAGCCTTGGTGTATATCCAGCAGAAGCTGCAGCGCGGTCTCTTCCTTGCGGAGAGGTAAGTCTTCCATTTGACTTGGTGCTAACCGTCCGGGCTGCTGCGCTGAGGCCATTTTTAACACTCCTGTCCAGAGACCGCTCGGGGAGGTGGCCCCTGCTGGGCCGTGTTTTACCATGATAAATGGCCACCACAATGAAGTGAAAGGAAGCCGGGTAATTTCTAAAAGGATTTATTATTTTTCTTGTAGAAGTTAAACAGGATTGATGCTTTAAGGAGGAATCTCCCTGCTGGGAATGCAGCCATGTTGTACTTGGATACACCGCCAGCGGCACATCATTTTCATTACAAATCACCACGGTTTAGGGTCTGAGGAGTGAATTATGAGGAATTAACAGACTGGTCTAAAGTAACTGTGACACACTCCATACGATGGGGCGTCCGCCAGCGCAGAAGGAGTTAACGGGAAGTTGCGAAATGAAATGCTTGCTGTTCTTCTGCCTGTGGAGGTGTTAAACAAAGCTCCTCATCCTCATCAATATTAATACCTTAACTTAACCAGGATGCGAGCGTACGAAACAAGGGAGCGGCAGATTGAGTTAATATTTAATATTCTTGTTAGGATGCGGAGATGCTAAGTACAACCCTTGTTATTCTGCATATAACCCAGTCACTAAGCAAATGTTTTCCGAAATCAGAAGACTTAACCCTTTCTCACCAGGAAGGGAAGAAGTTTCATGATTATGGAAGTCAAACTTCATCAACATCGGCTATCGGGTAATTAAAGGGGGTTTCCAGCTTTATAGGAAGTTGGTAAAAAGTTCAGCAACTTTTTAAAGTGTTTTGTGCTTCAATTTCTCACCATTTGCAAGATTTTTGCTTGCTGTCAGTGGATGAAAAATCTCCTTTAAAGGGGTATTCCGGTTGTTAGAAGTTATCCCTTATCTACAGGATAAGGGATAGCTATCATATAGGTGGGGCTCCTACTATTGGGACCCCCACCGATCACCAGAATAGGGGCCCCGTAACCCCTGCAGCCCCCCTGAAATAAACCGAGTGGCCGGTCAGGTATGTGTGCAGCCGCTCCATTCATTTCTGTACTCATCTATCTCCAGAACTCCCATGGAAATGAAAGGGGCAGCCATGCGCATGGGCAACCAGCCTCTTTGTTTCTTTCAGGGGGGCTGCAGGGGTACAGGGCCCCCGTTCTTGTGGTTGGTGCGGGTCCCAGCAGTAGGACCCCCACAGTTCTAATAGTTATCCCCTATTCTATGTATAGGGGATAACTTCTAACAACCGGAATACCCCTTTAAATCCTGAGGCTGACCTGGAAAGAGTCTGCAGCAGTCATCGAAGCGCCATGACCTTTTCAAATAGCTGACCAGCGTTGGGTGCCATAAGTCGGACCTCCACCAATAAGATGTTAATGACCTATCCTGAGGATAAGCCATCAATATAAAAATCCCAGACTTTAATGTGCCCCGCTGCATGACACATGTCTGCTGAGCATTTTTCTAATCTGTTGTGCATAATACAGATAACACACTATGTACAGTGCAGTTAAAGGACAACTCCACCCAAAATTGTCTAACAGTTGCTTGTTTTTTTAAGGTGTCTTAAGATGGTAAACATTTTATTCAGCTTCTCCACAACTTTTAATCATAAACCGGCATCTGATCAACAACTTGCGATTTGATGCCCAAACAAATTGTGACCTTAAAGCCACCAGCAAGGACGACAACTGGGAAATTTTGATAAAATAAAAAAGAAAGATGACAGAAAGAAGCACAGACAAGAAGACATCCAAGTACTCGGCTATTATACAGAAAGGTTATCATTGTATTAATAATATTTCATCTGCCGGAGCCGCACGCAGATAAGCAGGGAGTCCAGAAGTGCGCCTCGATGGCCTGAAAACGTCTTTATCAAAGAACAAGTCACCTGAAAAACACTTCAGACTGAGCACAGGAGGACGCTGCATGCGCACAATGGCAGTATCTCTGAATGCGGGAGCAGGGAAGGAGCACATTCTTAGCTTAGTCTCTGCGGTGCTAAGGAAACCAGCGCAGGAGGTAGAGATGCTTTGTGCCCATGTAGGCGTGTGCTCCATTAAATCCCTATGAGAGGAGCAACCTGGAGCACGGGGTCCCAGTACCTGGGTCCAATAGGGAAACACAAAGGGGGTCATTTACTATCAGAAATACACCTATATTAGGCTTATTTCCAGAGTGACTGCGGATATGCGACTTTTTCCCGCTCATGCCAGGTCTAAAGAAGTAGGCGTGGCGTGGGAAGGGGACGGGTCGGCAGGCCCGTCTCATTTATCATTTTCTATGCCTGTTTTAGGCATAAAAAATGGTCCAAATTTAAGCCACCAAGGAAGCGGTCTTACATTTAGACCGGCGCTGGATGCGGCAAAGTTATGTAGAGGCCGCTGCCTCTACTAAATACTAAAAAGCCGGTCTTAATAAATGACCCCCATAGCTGGTACCTATTTTAGTATCTCTATTTAGTAAAAACTTGTATTTGTTAGAACATAACAATTCCGGAGCATCTTTTTGTCAAGTCCTGTGTTGTGCTGTCCCTCGGTTATTCATCCTGGAAATATAAATACATTGACAACTGTGTGTTACAGCTTCCCTTGTCAAAGTGTGTATCAGGGAGGCGAGGGGCACACCCCAATGACAAGGGGCAACTGTCCATTCATTCATACATTTAGGCCCCTTTCACACGGGCGAGTTTTTCGCACGGGTGCAATGTGTGAGTTGGAGACGGGCTGCGCGATCAAGTTGATTAAGGTGGGTTAAATTATTATTTTATTTTTTTAAGCCCTGTTGTACTATGCATTCTGTACTATGCATTCTTATAACATGGCTATAAGGGAAAATAATACAGTCTACAGAACAACTAACCCAAACCCGAACTTCTGTGACGAAGTTCGGGTTTGGGTACCAAACATGCCGATTGTTCTCACGCGCGTGCAAAACTCATTACAATGTTTTGCACTTGCGCGGAAAAATTGCGCATTTTCCCGCAACGCACCCGCATCTTATCCGGGCAAAAAACATGACGCCCGTGTGAAAGAGGCCTAACAGGAGCAATGACAGAGAGAAAGCACAACACAAAGTTACGAGAACATATATACTCTAGCTTTGCTTATTTTTATGGTAAATGCAGGTATTTAATAAAACAGACCTGACACAGGAGAGAGTGGAGAATTCCACATAGGACAGCTGACTGCTCCATTTCAGAAAACTATCGGCTGAGGAGAGCCGAGCGAGTAGTTCATGGACTCAGAGGCTTTCTATGGGCCCTTACAAAGCTTGAGAGGCCAGGAGAGCCGATGAGGACCAAAGTGGCACCAAACTAAACTGAGCGCTTCTTCCCTTAGGTTATAAAAACACTCTTTAAAGCTGGGTTCACAAAAACTGGTGTACAGGAAAACTGGTTTAGTTGCCCATATCAACCAATCAGATTCAGCCTTTCATTTTTCACAGCTCCTTTGGAAAATCAAAGGTGGAATCTGATTGGTTGCTATGGGCAACTAAGCCAGATTTCCTTTACACCATTCTCTTGATAAATATTCCTCATGGTGAATTTATCCACAGATTCAGATTTGCCACAAATCCACAGAGAAATCTCAGCAAAATCTTCCCCCCACAACATTAAGGTCTCAGGCACACGGCTGTTGCTCGGCCATTCCATGCATTGGGGACCGCAATTTGCGGTCCCCTATGCCCGGGCACCATCCGTGCAGCTGCTGCAACGGATCCAGACCCTTTCAAGTGAATGGGTCCGCATCCGTGATGGGGTGAGCGCGCGGCCAGTGCCCGTATATTGCGGACTCGCTGTTTGCGGGCCACGGCCAACAACGGCCGTGTTCATGAGGCCTAAAATGCATGAAATCTGCTGTGAAAATCCACAACATAAATTGACAGGCTACAGCAGGAATCAGCATCGTCCGATACCCCAGCTGTTCTGAAACAGCTAAATCATGCTGGGAGTTGTAGTTTCACAGCAGCTGGAGTGCTGAAGGTTGCTGATCCCTGATTTGAAGCTTTGCTCTGCAGGTCAGTTTTTGTGTGGAATAATTCAGCAGGTTGAGATTTGTTAAAATTTCATCTGTATGCCCAGTACTGCAATCGACTGCAGATTATACCTGCTCAGATCTGCGCCTTCCCTTGCGCTGCGTTTTCCGGGATGAGGACACGTCACAGCGCCCTCGTACTGCCTCTTATAAGGAAAATATAGCAGTGAGGATTACGGGGCTACCCGGGTATAATGGTGAACCGGTATACACCACAATCCCTATCAATGGCATCAGGACGGACAGAGCTCAGAGTGAATTAGATCTGGATCATGCAGTCCGATGTGCGCACCCTGGAAATGACACTGACGATCCGGCGGTGTGTCTGTAGCACCTGCTTCCACTAGGATCCTGTCATTGACAAAGCCCTTGAGCTGTAATCTACGAGAGTCCTGACATTCTGCAAATACCCCACAAACGGCAATGGTTTAATACATTTCAATGATTTAACAGCGGTGGGGAAAACGCCCACTCTACCGCTCAACCGCAATCGACTGCCTTCTCCTGGCATTGATGGACTATTTCTATACAGTTTCATCACTAGTATATGATGCTGTGCGCTCATGTATGTATACTTTTACTGTGGACCACTCAGTGCCCTTTAGGCCTCATCCGCACGACCGTATCCGTTTTTGTACAAATTGTGGATCCATGTGCATCCCGCATTTTCCCTGTCTGCAGGCCCCGCAATATGCTTATTTTTGTCCACAAAACGGACAAGAATAGGCCATGTTCTGTTTATTTATTTTTTTGCGGGGTTGAGAAATAGAAATGCAGCCACATTGAAATGAACGAGTCCACATCGGAGATCGGATGCTTACCGAAAATACGGTTGCGTGCATGAGGCCTTAATGTAATGAAAAGTTGTCCGTCCAGGGAGACAATGTAACATTGACATTTCCTCCCTCCCTCGCATAATATCTTACATTAATTTTCTGATGGCCAATTTTCAGCGCTAGTGTGGGAGTCACAGATATTACTCCAGCTCATCAGAGTGCCTAATAAGGGTCCCGGTTATCCAGTGCTGCGGCTGGCTTGGGCACTGCCAATGCTAATTACTCTAATTGCTCAGCACGTTATTATTTTTCCTGGGCTCAAGTGCAGCTGTTTTGAAGATTGGCAGCGGATGTTACATTGCTGCTAATTTTCTATCCATTTTGCAAGCTTCCAGTAGGAATTCTTCTAAGTGCTTTTCTGGTTGCAAGGGAAATAAGAGGGAATGAACTAATCATAATAAAAATGCTTACTAGGGGCGAGAATAGGCAAGGGCAGTTACAGAACATGGCGAGCAAGATGGCTTTCCTTAACCACTCTAGACATCTGCACGAGCGCTGTACACAATACCAGTTTACCCGCACATTGTCAGTACCTGTACTGTATGCCACCCACCATCCATGATTAGGGCATGCTCATACTGTGCATAGTGGTAAGTCATGATGCATAGATGTGCACTCAGGGTTAAAGGGCTTGTCTGGAATTTTCCAAAATGTGGCTTTGAGTAGACAAGATGATAAAATAAAAAATAAAACTAATACCAGTTCAATCCACCATGTCTCTAGTTATCACATTATTGACATGACCACTGCAGCCAGTCACTAGCCTCATCAGTGATGCTTAAGATGTCATATTGGAAGAATCCATGGGGGATTAAACATGTATTTGCTCAAATTTAGTATCCTGATCCTGAATTAAAGCTTGTATTATACTGTACTCCAGAGCTGCACTCACTATTCTGCTGGTAGAGTCTCTATGTACATACAATAATTATCCTCTAGTGATCCCGAGTTACATCCTGTATTATACTTCAGAGCTGCGCTCACTATTCTGCTAGTAGAGTCACTGTGTACATACATTACTTATCCTGTACTGATTCTGACTTAAAGCTTGTATTATACTCCAGAGCTGCACTCACTATTTTAATGATTGTCATTGGAAAGAGTCATTAAGCTTGTTGATGGACATCCCCTCACAGTTTATCTAAGCTCCCATAATGCAGGAGGAGAGGCATTTAGTTTTTCCTACGGTACTTTAGATGAAGCTGTTTGCAGACAGTGAGCAAGCATGGATTGGAATGCTTGGAGATTTCACCTCTGAAGCCTCTGGAATACAGAGTGCTGCTTTGGAGTATAATACAAGCTGTAACTCAGGTTCAGTACAGGATAAAATAATGTGCGTATCATCATTACTTTGATTTTGTTAGCCATTAAAAGGTATCAAACCTGCAATACTCTTATTTTGTTTCTCTTAATGAGAGCACTAAACTAGGATAATTAATGTAATGTATCAGCAGAATGGTGAGTACAGCTCTGGAGTATAATACAGGTGTAACTCAGGATCAGTACAGGATTAGTAGTGCAATATATGTACACAGTGGTAACTGCATCAGCAGAATAGCGAATGAAGCTCTGGAGTTTAATACACGCTGTAACTCATAATCAATATAAGATATGTAATGTATATATATATAATATATATATATATATATATATATATATATATATAGCAAAGAAAATCTGCAGCACTCCTTGAAGTATAAAAAATGTGTAGTTTTATTCACACATGTCAAAAATAAGACAACGTTTCAGTTCTCTCACAGAACCTTTCTCAAGTCAAGTGAACATAAAGTGCATAGGTGCTAGTATAAGTACATCATCACATTGTAATCAATTAATCATCAACCAATACAAAATCAGTGCACTCCCATATTTAAGGCTTGTTACAATTCATTCCTTATCTCTATGTGCATAGATAGAGACTACTCACAGTGCTTCTTCAATCATGATTCCTCATCACCATATTTAATACATAAAAGTGCATAGAATAAAGTGCAAAGTGCAATATAAGTCCTATATCCTAAACTACCTTGCTGTGGTTACATGCGGTGGAACAGAAGGAGATGGCGTCTGAACTTGTGTGGAGGCACGCCACTACTCCGCGTCTCTCCCTCCTCAGTGCGCATGTGTCAATTCCTTCCCCACTGACAACGCAGTACATAACCTCTATGCGTCATCCGAAGGCAGAGACCTAATGTCATGACGTCAGATTCACTCCGTCAGCTGCTACCCTGCACGCATGCGTGCCAGTACACCGCGGCAGTAATCCACGCCCAGTCATAGATCTTTTCCGCCATTTTTCTTTAGGGCAATCATTTGGGCATTGTCTTGCGCCTTTCACTCCTTCTGTTCCCTCTTTCCACTTACCAACCAGCAAAGGTAAACACCCGCCGTTTTTTATACTTCAAGGAGTGCTGCGGATTTTCTTTGCTGTTTCAAGTCCTGAATCGAGGGACCACCGCTGGCACCACACAGCTACAGCTGTATAACGACAGGAGTGCTGCCTGACCTTTTCTATGGATCTATATATATATATATATACATACAGGGTGGGCCATTTATATGGATACACCTTAATAAAATGGGAATGGTTGGTGATATTAACTTCCTGTTTGTGGCACATTAGTATATGTGAGGGGGGAAACTTTTCAAGATGGGTGGTGACCATGGTGGCCATTTTGAATCCAACTTTTGTTTTTTCAATAGGAAGAGGGTCATGTGACACATCAAACTTATTGGGAATTTCACAAGAAAAACAATGGTGTGCTTGGTTTTAATGTAAATTTATTCTTTCATGAGTTATTTACAAGTTTCTGACCACTTATAAAATGTGTTCAATGTGCTGCCCATTGTGTTGGATTGTCAATGCAACCCTCTTCTCCCACTCTTCACACACTGATGATGTGTTTCCTTCTTTATGCACTGAAGCTGGCACGTTCCCTGAGTTTTTCCAGCAAGATGGTGCACCACCACATTATGGGTGTCAGGTCCGAGCATTCCTAGATGAACAGTTTCCTGGAAAGTGGATTGGTCGTCATGGGCCAGTTGAATGGCCCCCAAGGTCTCCCGATCTGACCCTCTTAGACTTTTATCTTTTGGGTCATCTGAAGGCAATTGTCTATGCTGTGAAGATACGAGATGTGCAGCACCTGAAACTACGGATACTGGAAGCCTGTGCTAGCATTTCTCCTGCGGTGTTGCTATCAGTGTGTGAAGAGTGGGAGAAGACAATCCAACACAATGGGCAGCACATTGAACACATTTTATAAGTGGTCAGAAACTTGTAAATAACTCATGAAAGAATAAAGTTACGTTAAAACCAAGCACACCATTGTTTTTCTTGTGAAATTCCCAATAGGTTTGATGTGTCACATGACCCTCTTCCTATTGAAAAAACAAAAGTTGGATTTAAAATGGCCGACTTCAAAATGGCCGCCATGGTCACCACCCATCTTGAAAAGTTTCCCCCCTCACATATACTAATGTGCCACAAACAGGAAGTTAATATCGCCAACCATTCCTATTTTATTAAGGTGTATCCATATAAATGGCCCACCCTGTATATACACACACATACAGGTGAAACAAAAAAATAAATAATATCGTGCAAAAATCCATTTATTTCAGTAATGCAAATTAAAAGGAATTGCATTTATGCAGTTTAAATAATCCATATCCCCTGAGCAAAGGGTACCTCAAAATTGTGACTCTGGGGTTTCATAAGCTGTAAGCCATAATCATCCAAATTATAACAAATAAAGGCCTGAAATATCTCGCTCTGCATGTAATGAGTCTCATATGTTACAGTAGTTTTACCTTTTAAGTTGCATTACTGAAATAAATGAACTTTGCACAATATTCTAATTTTTCCAGTTTCACCTGTATGCTAGTAGAGATTCCCGTTGAGTTTATCTGTGCATGATGGGAGTAGAAATGATCTGGTGTACAGTATATCTGGTTTAGGCCACTTTCACACTAGCGTTTCTATTTTCTGGTATTGAGATCCATCACAGGATCTCAATAACGGAGAAAAACGCTTTTGTTTTGTCCCCATTCATTTTTAATGGGGACAAAATGGAACTAAACAGAACGGAAAGCTCCAAAATACATTCCGTTCCGTTTGGTTGCGTTCCCATGGCAAAACGGAACATGACACAATAGAAAACTGATCTGTTCCCCATTAACTTTCAATGGAGTTCATGACAGATCGGCCTTGGGCTTTGCTTGTGTTATTTAGAAATTCCATAAAAGTGTCACAATACAACTTATCAAACGTGTTGCCTTTTTACCTTTAGTTATTACTTTTAGTTTCAGCGCAGATGACACGTAGACGGAGGATGATTTTATATTTCATGTACTGCCCATACCTTCTGTGCGCTCAGAAAGGGAATTAATACCTGGGAGTCCTGCTGCTGTTTATTCAGTGGCCTTCTGTGTCTCGGCACGAATATTTCCTTTGTTTGCCTGGCCAAGCTTTAAGTGACAGTAATGCTAATGAGGTTTAGCAACGCAATCTGCCACCCGTAATTCCTGCGTACTAACACTTCATCACATCTGGTTCCGCAGCATATTTTGCTCTTCTCTTTTTAAGTAAGGGCTTAACCCCTCTCACTGTTGGCAAGGTGTAGGCTGGCAGCAAAATGCGCAGAAATGAGACACAAAGGAAGCCGAATGCTGTATTAAAACAGCTTGGCAACAGTCTGATAATACGGAGCATGGTGGGTGCCTACAGTGTGACATCCATCAGCAGATCCTAGCTTTAAGCCACAGGAAATCATTATCGAGCAGAAGATACTTATGCAGAGACAATATGGATACTGGTTTATAATAAATCCATGTTATAACAAAGGACAAGGCACCAGCCAAATATCACGTATAGAGTTCACAGCCAATGTAATTATTGTGTAAGGCAGTGACTTGAAATCCCTGTGGGAGTACAACCCTTCCAGCTTCACGGTCAGTTAAGTCAATGGTCATCTGGAAAACAAACACACACAAACTATCCGGCGAGTGGTTCGTAGCACATTGTTCTAGCACAAAAATTTAAATGGTTTATATCGAGAAAAGATGACTCCGAAAAGAGAAGGGGAGATAGACAAGACCGTCAATAAAAGGTAAAATGTACCCAGCAAATGCTGCCAAGAAAATTCACAACTGCCACCTAGAAATGATATGTAAACTGTAGGGCACAGATGGCTAACCTGCAGCTCTCCAGCTGTTGTAAAACTACAACTCCCACCATGCACTGCTGTGGCTGATAGCTGTAGGCAGTCTGAGCATGCTGGAAGTTGTAGTTTTGCAACAGCTGGAGAGCCTCAGGTTGGCCATCCCTGCTGTAGGGTCTGACCATTAGATGACTCTGATCATACAGTATAAATATGATGCAATGGAAAAACAGTCTTTACAAAGCGTAAATTCTGACCCTCCACCCTTATTAGGTGGCTGTGATCATTGCTGCAGGTTAAGCAATGCTGGTCACTGTCCCAGGTTAGGCAGTCTTAGTCATTGTCTCAGGTTAGGCAGTCTTAGTCATTGTCTCAGGTTAGGCAGTCTTAGTCATTGTCTCAGGTTAGGCAATCTCTGTTATTGTCTCAGGTTAGGCAATCTCTGTTATTGTCCCAGGTTAGAGAGTTAAGGCTACTTTCACATCTGCAGCATTGTGATCAAGCTGCCAGTTCCGGCAGGTAATGCTGGGAATCGGCCGAGCACAAACTACAGCGTGCAGCGGTTTCTGTCCGGCCATTCTCGAAATTTTTGCCGGATTGCGACCGGAGTTCTGCCAGACCTCATTATAGTTGATGGGGTCAGTGGACATTCCGGTTGCATCCGGCATTGTCAGATCAGAAGAATTCCGTTAGGCTGTTCTCTGCCGGAACAACCTGTCGGAATAGCTGCCGCACATCTGGCACTAGACTGAAGTGTGTTTGGTTGGGCAGTCCTAGTCATTGGCCCTGATTTATTATGCCTTTATTACAGAATGCTGGCTTCGAAAAGTCACAAAATAGGCCTTTTGTGAAATGTTGGGGTCACTTGCACAAAAATTTTGTGAGTTTTTCAATTTTTATACCATTCTTTTGAAATGTGGGTGTGGTTAGCTATGTTAATAATTTTCACCCAGATTTATCATTGAGACTTTTTAAAAATTGCTAAAAAAGTCACAATCTCCTTCCAGTTCGTGGGCAGAGTAGGAAAACTGGAGTAGCTTTCCTAAAGTGTTAGGTTTAAGAATAAGACACATTTATTAGACATACATTTGATAAATTTGGCATAAAGTACAACACAGGCTCAAGATAAACTTCCGCCAAATATTCCCCCCCCCCCCGTGTCTCCGGTTAGGCAGTCTGGGTCATTGGCTCGGGTTAGGCAGCCAGTTGTCATTGTGCTAGATTATAGCCAGTTCATAAATCATAGTCTCCATAATGTCTGTCACATTACTGCAAGAGTAAAAAACCCTTTTCCTGAATATTCTTCTATATACGGCGCATCCTTCAGATAGAGATTGAAGTATAAATTTCTTTATGATAACACTAATAACATCCGGAAATACAATTTCTACTGTTCAGTGCTGTGCTGTTGCCAGATGCCTAATATTTGATTTAAATTAATATGTAAGCACTGGATTTCAGAGGATTATGGAGCAATAAAATGGTAAAAGGACTGATAAAAACTTGATGAACACAAAATCTTATAATACAAGTTTTATTAACAGTATAGACATTTAAATAATTGCAGCTGAGAAAAGAGATAGTGAGGAACAGCGTCCTCAGCGGCAACACAATTTCCAGTCATTGTAAGGAACAGAAAAAGATACAAAGTAATCAAGAGCACCTGGAAAAAACGTTACAATGTACGAAACCAATATAATAGGGACAATGTCCGTCACCGGTTCTGACTCTGCATGGGGTTAGCTGGTACTAAGGGTTGGGGGTAATTCACTTTCTTAAAGTGGCTGAGCCAGATTGCAGAATGAGCTGAATAAAAGAACTAAAAATCTGATCTTATTATACAGATTCTCTTTTGTATATTACAGAAGCTTGAGGAGGATCTGTCACTTCTCCTGACATGTCTGTCATTCTCCATGTAATAAGAATTCAGGAGCATCTATTCTTATGACTCTTTATTGTGCCGTTCCTCAAATATTCCTACTAGAAGTCTATGTATGAATTGCAAGCATTCTGCAATAAAGGTCTACCCAGTTGGGGGGGGGGGGGGGGGGGGTGGGGGGCCTGCACAATTTGCAACTTATAGCTTTGATTGGATAGCATCAGATTTTGCACAGACACCTTCTCAACTGGCAACACACAGAGGGATCAATTTTGCATAGGTCTAGCAATTCATTCATAAACTTATAGTAGGAATAACACAACAAATAGTCATCAAAAGTGATGCTCGAAATGTTATTTCCCAGAAATGCAAGTAGTTACTAAAACAGACATGGGGGAAAAGGGTCTCTTTAAGATGTAAAGGTGCCCATACACATTAATCTAAGGCTACTTTCACACTTGCGCTTTCCCTTTCCGTTATTGAGATCCGTCATAAGATCTCATTAGTGGATAAAAACGCTTCAGTTCATTGTCAATGGGGATAAAACTGAACTGAACGAAACGGAATCCTCCAAAATGCATTCCGTTCCTGTTGGTTGCGCTCCTGTCGCGGACAGAATAATGCTGCAAGCAACGTTTTTCTGTCCGCGATGTGGTGCGGAGCAAGACGGATCCGTCATGACTCGCAATGTAAGTCAACGAGGACGGGTCAGTTTTCTCTGACACAATAGAAAACGGATCCGTCCCCCATTTATTTTCAATGGTGTTCATGACGGATCTGTCTTGGCTATAGAAGACATAATACAACCGGATCCGTTCAAGACGGATGCATATGGTTGAATTATTGCAACAGAAGCGTTTTTGCAGATCCATGACAAATCCGCTAAAAACATTAGTGTGAAAGTAGCCTAAAGCTGATCAAAACAATGTCAATGAAAATGAACATTTGTTGGTTGAAATTCAGACCATTACAATCTAAAACTAAGGCTACTTTCACACTGGCGTTTTGGTTTTCGTTTGTGAGATCCGTTCAGGGCTCTCAGAAGCGGTCCAGAAATGATCAGTTTTGCTCTTAATGCATTCTGAATGGAAAAGGATCCGCTCAGAATGCATCAGTTTGGATCAGCTTGGCTCTGTTCCGCCTCCATTCCGCTTTGGAGGCGGACACCAAAACGCTGCTTTGGAGTGTAATACAGGATGTAACTCAGGATCAGTACATGTCAAGTAATGTAATGTATGTACTCCACCAGCAGAATACTGAGTGCAGCTCTAGAGTATAATACAGGCTATAACTCAGGTTCAGTAGAGGATAAGTAATGTATGCACAATGACTCCACCAGCAGAATAGTGAGTGCAGCTCTGGAGTATAATACAGGATGTAATTCAGGATCAGTACGGGATAAGTAATGTAATGTATGTACACAGTGAGTCTACCAGCAGAATAGTGAGTACAGCTCTGGAGTATAATACAAGATGTAACTCAGGATCAGTACAGGATAAGTATTGTACTATATGCAAACAGTGACTCCACCAGCAGAATAGTGAGTACAGCTCTGGAGTATAATACAAGATGTAACTCAGGATCAGTACAGGATAAGTATTGTAATATATGCAAACAGTGACTCCACCAGCAGAATAGTGAGTGCTGCTCTGGAGTATAATACAGGATGCAACTCAGGAGCAGTACAGGATAAGTAATGTAATGTATGTACGGATTGACTCCACTAGCAGAATAGTGAGTGCTGCTCTGAAGTATAATACAGGATGTAACTCAGGATCAGTACAAGTAATGTAATGTAAGTACACAGTGACAAGATAACATATAGATTTTAACTATGGACTGTTGAAAAGTGTTATTCAAAAGCTGAATTTACCTTTAGATCCTTTCCTCTCCTCTGTTTGATAAGTGTGTGCATTCAGCAGAGACTATAATTTAATATAAGATGAGCTGTCCTTGCATTTTTATTATGTGCAGGCATTGACAGTGATGTCAAATTGCAGCATCAATGAATAAGAAGCCTTGAGCTGCATTAAACTGAGTGTTGAGATAAATGTGTATGTTTCCAGGGTAGATTAGATGGGTTCTATGCAGTATTTGATTAGACTTGGCAATGTAATAATCCTTACATTAGATATTAATCAAGGTCTTGGTTATCTATGACTTAGGTACGGTCATATGTAAAAGGTTAGACAGAAGAAGTAGGGGACAATGGCAGTATGTAACAGTGGACCATATAAGAATAAATAATTATTTCATAAAAAAACTTAAAATATAAAATAAACTTAAAAAGTTAACATCTCCAGAAGAGCAGATTTATTTTTTACAATCTTCAATTCATTCTGAATTAAGTACTGAATTCTGCGCATTGTCCGGTAAAGGCATGGTACCGGTCTAGTGGTCAGGGCCTCTTCATGTTGGCTTTCTATGACCAGCTTGTCGTTGTCAGGATATTACTTTCATCTACCTGGGTCATGAAGGCATGGTACTGGTCTAGTGGTCAGGGCCTCTTCATGTTGGCTTTCTATGACCAGCTCATTGTTGTCAGGATATTACTTTCATCTACCTGGGTCATGAAGGCATGGTACTGGTCTAGTGGTCAGGGCCTCTTCATGTTGGCTTTCTATGACCAGCTCATTGTTGTCAGGATATTACTTTCATCTACCTGGGTCATGAAGGCATGGTACTGGTCTAGTGGTCAGGGCCTCTTCATGTTGGCTTTCTATGACCAGCTTGTTGTTGTCAGGATATTACTTTTGGCTACCTTGGTCTTTGAGGTACAGTATTGGTCTAGAGGTCAGGGTCTATTCATGCTGGTTTTCTATGACCAACTCCTCATTGTTAAGATATGCAGTGTCCCACAAATGTGTGTAAATGGGACACTTTAAACATCTGCCTATGTATTTGCATTGTATGGTATTTCACATTATCAGTCCGGCATTGTCATTCCACCCATTCGTCCCTAGGTGGTGCTGGCACCACATAATATATATATAGTTGGGGTGTGTCTAGTTGAGAGTGGAGAGGAAGTGAGGTTATGTTAGTCAGAGTGAGAGAGTAGAAGCAAGTTCATGGAGAAGAGAAATGGGCCTAAATCAACATGTAGCTGTTTTCCTTTCCTCTGGGCCCTGATCAAGCCTGGAGAAGACAAACACAGCAACCAAGCACCATGCAGTGAGTCTATGTCTAAATATGAAGCAAGCCTAGTGAGGGTTACAGCTGAATCTAGCTTATGTACCTCATCAGCACAGGTGCCTGAGAGCAACTTTCCAAGTGCCGGGACATGAATGGATAATTAGTGCGCAGAACTGTCCTTATTCACTAGAAGCCTTCCGGGATATAGTGGAAGCCTAAAAACTTCAGGAGAGCATCCTGCAAATAATGTAGCAGAAGACTGATGCCTGCTACGAGGGAGAACGCCCTTATTGGATAGCTCAAGATAAGTAGAAAACAGCATATTTAGTACCAGAGTGCTATAGTTGGGACTGGTATTGGTCAAGAGATCAGGGCCTCTTCATGCTGGCTTTCTAAAGAGCATTACTTCGTCTACCTGGCTCATGACTTTGACAGTCCTTATGGTCCTAGCACTCACTTTGATTCCTTCACTAGCAGGCGTTTCGGCTGCCTTGGGTTCTCTGGATGATATCCTGTAGTGTCTCAGAATTATTCTGCTCTGGTGGCACAACGTATGCTAGAAACACTGTGTAAAAATAAGACAATGAATAAATAATAAAGTCATTCTAAGATGAAACCACAGACCTCAAATTGATTAAAATGATCTTTACAGAGGAAAGGAAGCTTCTAAAAGCCTGCCATTTGTCAGAGTATGGACAGAACAGGCCATTTGCAGCTACCAAGATCCATCTTGCTGGAGAAATAAAGGGATTTAATAGGAATCAGGGCATGATCTGGTTTACAATTATATCCCTGCAGGTTGAAGGCTTCCCCCACCCTCTGACCTCCCATCACAACGCTCCTGAGGCAGATACAGTAATTGTGGGCAGTTACTTGCGCTTTGGAAATCTTTTCTCCTGGGAAATGCACATTAGCTATGAGGTAAGAGCTTTTCAACTTGCCATTACTAGCTAAATTATTCCATTAAACATTTGCTACAAGCATACCGTAAGGGCCAGCACTACAGAACATGTGTAGAGGACGTGAAGAAGACATCAGAGATATACATAGATTAGAGAGAGGCAGCACAAGAAGTGAGAGAGGCAGCTCAGTAGGGCCTTTCCATGGTGCAGGTTCACACTACCACCCGCAACAACAAATCTCAGGCACAAAGGAGAGGGGGAACCATTAGGGTATGTTCACACACAGTTAAAAACGCATAAAATGTGAAAAAACGCATTTTGGTTTTGATGCAACTACAAGTTTTGCAGATGATACAGATTTGTTTTAACGTGTTTTCTGTGAAGACCGGAACTGCATTGAAAACCACATCGAAACCGCTTGACATTTTTTCTCATATGGCTTCGGTGTGGTTTTAACCGCATATCAACCAGTACATGTGAAAAGACTCTTAATCTCTTGGTGGTTCCTCCTCTTTATAGTGTCTATGGAGAAGAGGAGCTTCGCTCAAGTTCTCATATTCCATTGTAAACCAGCTGAATCTTCTCCACGTAGGCCTCATAGCATCTGCCATTGTGGTGAGCATGGCTGCACAGCTGAAAACTCATAGGCCCATTGCTAGTAAACTGCTTCTGATGACACAGTCTGCCAAATATCATGGTGTTGTGCCATTTTGGGACCATACACACTGCAAGTAAAAGTAGTCCCTCAAGTTACAATGTTAATTTGTTGCAGGACCATCATGGTAAATTGAAAATATTAGAACTTGAGACCATAACTTTAAGGAAAACTTGTAACTGGCTCTCAAATCCCTCAAAATGTAACCCAAAAATAAGAAACAATCAAGTTGAACGATAACTAATACTGATAAAGCAATGCCTAAGGACAGCTGGAAGCTGTAAATCACGTCAGCAGCTTCCTCAGGGAAGGACCACATGGTGTGGTTGTGTTGTGTCGCAGCTTCAGTACAGTACCACTGCCTTCTAATTGAGCTAATGAAGACCACACTGTTTAGTTGGTCTGCATTGTTAATGGCCATGTGGCACCTTCAGAACTGCATAGCCATTAACAATGCAGACAAGTAAACAGTGCGGACATTAGTTCATTTAGAGCCCCCTGCAGTCCGTACTCGACTGCGTCGTATGGTCATGCCCTCAGAGTGGTGTTTCTATGAAGTAACATTGAGTTCCCCTCCCGTGGTGTCATAAGGAGCAGCTCATCCTGGCACAGGTAAAGAGCAGCACAAAACATGTAGTACCGCACTGTACTGTACCAGTGGAGAAAGTGAAAACCTCATGTTAAAAACCCTCCTCCATGCAGTCTTTGAGCGCTCATTCAGAATGGACGGCACCTGTACTGGGCACTGACCCATGAAAGTCAATGGGTACATTCACCTGAACGACTTTCCACAAAGACAATCAGTCAGTTCAGGGAAAATTGCAACACACTTTGCACAGTGCGAACCGATTACCAACTTTTTGAATTGCTAATATTTTTCTAAGATAGAAATGACGAGATGGAAAACACAATTTACATAATGTGCTGTATAATGTTACTTATCATGTAAGTACCACCTGATTGCATGCCGATCACTGGGTGCATGAGCCGTATGTGTCACGGTGCTGTACTCTACTGGGAATGCTTCATAATACTGAGCTCCTGTGGCGGAGGGAGTACATGAACTCCTGCAGGATTATTCCTAGCATCTAGTGACCAGATAGCTATTCCTCCATCTGTCATTCTCAGTCAACCTTCTCTCCTCATCGCTCAACTTCTGACGTCTTATCATTATAAATTGTGCTGCAGCCCTTGGATCCTGTTTACTGTGTGCAGGTTTAATAAAGCAGCGTCTCATTTTATATTAATTCCAGGTCTCCTATTGTATAATGATTCACTGCCGCCGTTAGATCTGGAATATTCACTGCTATTTGATTTCGCTCCTGAAAGTCAAATCATCATCATTGCATGGACCTGTCATGGAAGCTTCACTACGCCTTATATCTCCCTGCAAAAGAGTATATGCTAATTGTACAAAATGCAGTCTTCCCCTGCCCATCACATCATAGCACGACAGCTTCACAATGCCTGCTGGTGGGCGGCAGCGGCGGTCACCAAACATACAGGGCAGATTAGCATTTTACTTTGGGTTAATCTGCATACTAAAGAGATTGAGTATTGTGTCGATCCCCAGAACTGCCCCCGAGGAGCTGACACCCATGCAGAAATCCAGGAGGTCAGTTTAGACATAATTGGAGCTTGGGAATGTGTTTTGTGAGAAATATAGGTAGTCAAGGATGGACACATCATATCTGCAGCCTATGCAATTTAAAAAGCTAATTGCTACCTTTGAAAAAATGTTTTTTTTAAAAACTCTCCTTTTTATTAGATCAAAAGCATGGCTCTACACTCATTTCCCTCAATATCTACCATTTATTTCTGGAGTGACATACCAAGATATTCTAAAGTGAAGTGAATGAGGTGGTCCATGGCTAGTCATCAAATGGCATTTGGAAAATAACGGTCCCATAAACAGTACTGGGGCTCTCTACTGTCTGCCCCTGATAACATCAGCAGGGGCGGATTGGCCATAGACCCTACAAGGAAATTTCCAGGTGGGAAGATGCCCAGGGGGCCACCCATGCTCTCCTGATGGCCGCAGGCTAGTTAGATATTTATCTGATGCTCATCTGCTGATGTTGCCCTTTTCGAACTCAACTGTATTACCATACTCAGGATGATGATACAGTTAAATACTGTGGAGAGGGCGGCAGTATTTTGTGCTGCACTGTGGTATTTGATTCTTCTGCGGCGGTACATTGTGCTGCACTATGGTATTGCAGGAACTGTCTACTTCTGTTGTCCCTGCCTACTTATGTTGACATATCTTCTATCAATTTAGTCTCGCCTACAACACGGAGCCACTTTAAGTTTTTTTTTTCCAGGGCCACTTTAAGTTCTCAATCTGCCCCTGAACAGCAGCATTGCATATTCCTACTGCTGGGACTTTGTACCTACCCAAGATACAAGTATAAGACCTCTATATAATGTAGATGAGTTCCTCACATTATGTATAATAGATTTTGCTCCTACAAGATTTAGAGATCAGAACATGCTAAGTCTCCCTCCTACCTGTCTCCAAGTCCCCAAACACTGATCTCCTTGCAGTCCTAATAACCTCCTAATGTATTCCTTGGGGTAATCCACACTGATAATGATCCCTAGATATCACATGTAGATATCTTGAGCAGGACATTATAATTGGGAATCTTGAATGACTGGAGATAGAAGCCATCCTTCATTCTGTCTCTTCTAATCCCATTATCCCATTATTTTACATAGCACTTTGTGTTCATTACATCTCTGCTCATTGCGGTTGTATGATATAAGCTGATTTGTGATCTCTTGTGTTATATGATGTATTGCTGTGCAGAAAGCTTCACGTGCCCTGCCCAGACATCATTTATAATTGTAGTCAGGACTCCTCATGTGTAACACTCATGTATAATTTACTGTGTCACTTTCCATCCCATTGCCCAGTTTTTATTCCTTCTTTAGTGAACACCCCAGTCCTTGTCTCCAAACTGAGGACAGAGTTTCTAGGGTAGAAAACTACTTGATCAATTAGAGTGTTAAGCTGACCAAAACTGTGACACAAACGTTTGCTGAAGTGGCTGACTTTGGTTATTTTGATTTTGGTTATTTTTTTATTTTTAATGATCATTTGAAGTGGCGGTGTCACAAATAATGGGGACAGAAGGGACACCAGAAAGACAACAAAAGGGAGAGGACAAATAACTAGGCCTCAAGGCTAGGGAGAAGGAAAAGGTCACCTCCTAGGAAACCCCTAGAACTGGCCCTGACTCTTGTCAGTATGTATAGACCCTGAAGGTGGGAAAATACATACGCCGTAACCTAAACCCTAGGAGCCCATAGATGCCCTAAAGGTAGTGAAAGGGAATGAGACTACTGGTTCCTTCCCAGGTGAACGAACTAGCGTCTCCCTGAGGCCTAGTAACAACAAGCACAAGGGAACAACCAAATACAAGAGCAGTACAACTTATCTTATAGAAAATGGATGAGCAGGAACACAAGCAAGGCCCACACACCAACTCCTCCAAATCCAATCAGAGAATATCAACTGCATGGTATGAAGTGTGAAACCAAACTAAATAGGGAAGCAGTAATGACCGCAAGCTGCACCTGACAAAAGGTGTGGTCATTACCAAACAGCAACACTGAGAATCAAGAGACTGTCAGTTAACCTCAAGTGTGCAGTCAGTCTCTCTGATCTTCTAAACTCTGTCACAAAAGGTACCGTGACAGGCAAGTGGCAGACTTCTGGAAAATGTGATCAGTCGGGCTAGAAAATTTCAGCCCTAGACTGCCATAACTACATGTGTATGGCATGGCCAGCCATATTTGGCTGACCATTTGCCTCTTGGCCAAACTGTAGTGTATTCAGTTATTAAAAAATGGACTCATTATCTGGCCAGTTTAGTTGTGTTGCTGGTGAGATCTTTCGATGAATGACTTGATCTGCGAAATTACGGCAAGTCATTATCTTTTGTTTATGGCAGCTTTTGGAGCGGAGAATAAAGTCCTGCAACTTCATGCTGCTTTTATGCAATTTTTTTAAAATTGGGATATTTAGCTGAGTATATACAGTATATTTTGGAAATACTTTTTGAAAAGGGGTTGTCCTAGGTCAGAAAATATGGCTGTTCTTTTCCAACAACAGCACCAGACCTATTCATGGGTTGTGTCTGGTATTGCCGCTCAGCTCCTCTGAAATGAATGTGGCTGAGTTGCAATACCACACACAACCTATAGACAGTTGGGGCGCTGTTTTTTGAAGAAAACAGTCATATTTTGCGGATTCTGGACAATCCCTTCAAGGAAAAATGCATCATTGCGATGTGAGGTTCTTTCACTTGAACCTAATGGGGAAAAAATCTAAGTCTTCCAATTAAATTCCATATTATCAGTTTAAAGGAATTTCATTGTAGTATTTTAAACCCCCTTAATGTCTTTATAACTACTGTACACTTGGATGCCTCTATTTTAGTATTCACATGCATGATGTGCTAGATAGAACTGGAAGCCAAACCAAACATCTGACCGCGTATGTACTTCCGGCAATGAAACTGTCCCGAGTCTTATAAATGTTCCCTCTGATCTCCTTTGCCAGAGTTTTAATGGACCGGCTAATGTGGTCAAGTCCCTTTACCCACTAACATCTCCTAGAAACCAATAGGTTATATATTCTGTCCTTATAAAGAAGCTTCATAAAGTCTAAGCAGAAACACAAGGGCATAGATATGAGGATTTCACTCTAATTAGATTTGTTGTCTGCAAATAAACGGAATGATTTTCTCTTCTTCTAAAGTGTTAGAAGTTCATTAAATGTTGCAATTAAAATCTGCAATATTTACTCCGAAATCCGCATATTAGCTGAAATATAACATTCAGTTCTCTGTCCGCCTATCAATAAACATTTTCTATCATGACCTAAACACTCTCCTGCAGCTCATGAGGAAAATAATGAGTCTTTCCTTCATCGCAGGCCGTTTCTTCTAATTGTGAAAAACGGAGAAGCCGGGTGGTAATGATTAGAGAAGACGCGGCACACGCCTGCAAAAATTTCACCTGCAAACCAGAACCTAATGAATTGCTGCTCAAGAGAGATTCCTCCTCACAATTAGCTCAGCTAATTTAGTATGAAGTCAAGGAAATTATCATACCGTCCATTCAAGTGCTCACAAGTTCATTTGACCTTTATTTAACAGGAGAAATGGGAATAAGACACAGCGGGTCAATTATAAATGGTAGTGACTACTACACACCCACAGAAGTTCATTATGTGTCCATCTCACAAGCTGACTTTATGAGGTGCGGATCCGAGCTCAGTGCCTATAAAAAAGTATTTAGCCTTTTTTGTACTTCATCATGTTGAGGTTTAAACATTGAATCACTGACAAAAGAAAAAGCTAAAAGAGTCCAATCTCTACCAATGATACAAATAGCAAATACAGGAATGGAAAGCAATTCATATCTATATGTAATCCACATAACACCGAGATATGTAGCAAGCCTACATGTAATCTACATATCGACAAGCTATGATCCAAAGCTATATGTAACCTACAACAAGCAATGATCCAGGTCTACATGTAAACTACATATCAACATGGCATGACCCAGGTTTACATGTAAACTACATAGCAACATGGTATGACCCAGGTCTACATGAAATCAACATATCAACAAGCTATGATCCAGATCTACATGTAATATACATATCAACAAGCTATGATCCAAATCTATATGTAACCTATAACAATCTATGACACATGTAATCTACATATCAACAAGCTGTGATCCAGATCTATATGTACCCTACAACAAGCAATGATCCAGGTCTACATGCAATCTACATATCAACAAGCTATGACCCAGGTCTACATGTAATTTATAACAAGCTATGATACATGTAATCTACATATCAACAAGCTGTGATCCAGATCTATATGTACCCTACAACAAGCAATGATCCAGGTCTACATGCAATCTACATATCAACAAGCTATGACCCAGGTCTACATGTAATTTATAACAAGCTATGATACATGTAATCTACATATCAACAAGCTATGATCCAGATCTAGATGTACCCTACAACAAGCAATGATCCAGGTCTACATGTAATCCACATAACACCAAGATATCATCCAAGTCTACATAAGATCTACATATCAACAAGCTATGATCAGGGTCTACAACGTGATCTACAACAACCTTTGATCCAGATCTACATGTGATCTACAAGCAAGGACAATGAGGTAGCCTCTTTTGATTGGGTCCCTACTGTAATTTGGCACATCACCATGTGGTGACCACTAGCCTAACAGCAGGGGTGCTGTTAGACTGATGGGTCTCCCTACCTGCAGATAATGTCTTGCGGCTGGCGTGGTCACCATGTGGTACTGCGTCAAATTAGAATAGGGATCCACTGTTTGTTTTGATCAAAAAGTATACAAAATGCCTTAAGAACATGGTTATAAATGATGCTAAAAAGCAATAGATCAATGTATGGCATGGGGACGTGCAATCCATGTCCTCTGATAGCATTTCATATGTAATCTACATAGCAACAAACACGGATTCCAGTCTACATGTAATCTATATATCAACACACAAGAATCCAAGTCTTCATGTAATTTATACAGCACCAAGCAATGATCCAAGTCTACATGCAGTCTATATGGCACTAAACTATGGTCCAAGTTTATATGTTATCTATTTAGTGCCACGCTGTGATCCAAGTCTACATATAATCTGCAAAGCTACAAGCAATAATCGAGGTGTACATACAGAATAATCGACATATCTACAAGCTAGGATTCCAGTCTACATGTTATCTACATATCAACACACAAGAATCCAAGTCTAAATGTAATCTACACAGCACCAAGCAATGATCCACATCCACATGTTATCTAAGTAGCCGGAAGGAATGATCCAAGTTATGGTCCAAGTCCACCATTGAATAGACTCACATTGCTTGTGCTATGTAGATAGCAGATACACTACCAGCAATGCACATCATGAGAAGACTGTAGCCTACAAGCAGTTTACATCACACCATACAATAAGCAAACGTGAAAATGACCATCACAATGCCATCCTACATGGAAAGTCTGTTCTACACAGGACCATGCAAAATATCTACACTATCTACAATAGAGCAACCATTCAATAACTGATCTGCACAGTACCATGACTAGCACTCTGATCACACCCGTACGCATGGTCTTCATATGTCCACACATCACTGAAACGTATGTCTGTTCTGAACGGAGCACGTAATAATCACTGAACGTTACACTTACAATCATGGCTGCAAGTTCTGGGTTGTTTTCAGAAATGAATCCTCCGAGGAGCGTCCAATATATGCAAAATAATTCATTATTACTGATAAACTCATTCAAATAGCTATTAAAAGCGTTCAACTCCCAGCACAATAACAGAGCTCATTACAATTAGACATTCCTCCGACTCCATCCGAATGGCAAATCATGGTGACAATTATAAAAATGTCACCCTGGAAGAAAGGGAACCAAGGCTGTGACATCATGGCTGCCATAGGGCATGTGTTTGACATCACCGCATGTGAAATAGAAGTCTATGGCCAGCAAACCCCTTGTTTTAGCGGGTTGTAAAAATCGGATTATATGGAAAGAGGTAATCACAGTAAGGGCTCATGCACACGACCGTTGATGTTTTGTGGTCCGTTTTTCTCTGATTAAGGGAGCATTCACACGAACGTGTTTTTCTTCCGTGTCCGTTCCGCGTCCGTTCCGCAATTTTGACGGACAATGCACGGACCCATTCATTTCTATGGGTCTGTGAAAATTGCGGTATGCCTTTTATTCTCATCCGTGTGCTGTCCGTTCCGTGTGTTTTAGAACATGTCCTATACTTGGCCGCAAATCGCGGTCCGTGGCCCCATAGAAAGTCATTGGGTCCGTGAAAAACGGATAGCACACGGAAATGCATCCGTGTGTCATCCGTTTTTAACGAACCCTTGGACTGAAAACATTCTAGGAAACCCCATTTCATTACCCATCCGTTTTTTTTGCGGACCGTGAATAACGGATGACACACGGAAGCACCACGTCCGTATTATACGGACTTGCGGAACGGAAAAGGAAAGATAACTGAAGACATACGGAACACACGGATCCGTGATTTACGGACCGCAAAACTAACACGGTCGTGTGAATGCTCCCTTAAGTCCTCTTCCGTTTCCATTATTGCACAAAGCATATCCGGATGGTGTCCGTATTTGATCCGTTTTTTGCGGATCGTATACAGAAACAGTAACTAATTCATCACCAAACACATGAGCAATATGGGCTGGGCATAGCATTTCGACAGTATGGATCCGCAAAATACGGATGACATACGGATGTGTTTCGTGTGCGTTCCGTATTTTTTGCGGACCCATTGACTTGAATGGAGCCTTGGACCGTGATTTGCGGACAATAATAGGACATGCACTACTTGTTTGAGGAACGGCCATGCGGACAAACGGAAACGGAATGCACACAGAGTACCTTCTGTATTTTCTACAGCCCCATTGAAGTGAATAGTTACTCATACGGTTCGCAAAAAAAAAAAAAATGAACGGAAGCGGAAAGAAAATACGCTTGTGTGCATGAGCCCTAAGTCAGGGTTCTCATCAGCACTGACAATTTTCTGCTCGGTTAGAGGATTTGGCATATAACTGAACCAAACGCAGCTGAATGACCCCCACTGACTGGGGTCTGTTTGGTTTCCAGTCGTGGAGTCACTTTTTTTGTCCGCTCTTTTAGATGAAATCTGCAGTGGAAGGCAGCCGCCAACGCAGATGTGAACATAGGCTAATACACAGATAATTCTTTATCATATTTCTCTTTGCTTTGCTAATAAGGCCTCATGCACACGACCGTATTTTTGGTCTGTGTCCGATCCGCATTTTTTGCAGATCGCACATGAACTCAATCGTTTTTGTCACCGTATCCGTGCAGCAGGGCTGCAAATGATAGAACCTGTCCTATTCTTGGCCATTTGCGGACAAGAATAGGCTTTTTTACAGTGGGATGCACATGCGTATTTTGCAGATCAGCGATTTGCGGACCACAATATGGATACGGTTGTGTGCAGGGGGCCTTACAGTGAGGCAAGTTTCAGATAAGCATATTTGTGATTATGAGTCTTCTTCAGCAGACCTGTGGTCGGGCAAGGACACTCGTCCATATACATCCCCACCAGCTCTAACGTGGGCCTGCTTCTATTAGGCTAGGGCTACATGGCCAGGATCGCTGAGCAGCAGTGATCCCATAGAAATGAATGGTATCGCCGCAGCAGTCGCAAGAAATCCAAAAGTCCATGTTCTTTCTCTCAAAAATTATTGTCTAGACTGGATACACTTGTACCAAATGCTCAGCTACGATAAGTATTAGGTTCAGTAGTGGATATCAACCTCTGGATGGAAACAAGTGTTCCCATTCACTAACTACGAGCAAAGATCTTCAACATTAAATATGAATACATAAAGGAATTTTATTATATAATTATTTTCTGGGGTTTTCTGGTTTGCATCAACATCCTTTAAAATAATCATTTATAAAGGTAGCTATAATTTTGTAATGTAATTATTTTACCTTTATTGCTTCTACCTCCCGCTCTGGGCTGTGGTCACATGACCGTGTCCATGTCCATGCAGTTGATTCTTACTTCCTGTGATGTTATGTCTGTGGGTGGGGCAGTGATAGGGGAGTGTCTATGTAACTAGCTGGTGGGAGGAGCTATAAACTATAAACTTTGGTTGGATGCAGTAACAGGAAGCTCTACATACAGGATGGAAACCAATCAAAGTGAGTCCCAATAGAAAACATAAGCATAAGGAAGATGTACATGAGGTTTGGGGAAAATCCCCTAAATGAAATATGGTGCACGCTGTGGAGAATTTACTATGACCTAAGGAGAGGCCAAATAAAAATAAATTTAAAAAAAAGCATGAGGAAGATAAAAAAAAGCATGAGGAAGATGTACATGAAATAAGCAACTAAATGAGCATATCTATTAAATACCATAGCAATCCTGGAAAATCCCTTTAAGCTAGATTAATGTAAAACTCAATAACACATTTCATTCTATGTCCAAAGTATATAAAAGTAAAAATATATATTTGTACCGTGTTAGCCAGTAAATATAAGTTAAAAAAAGATTGAGATAAACAGATCTTGACAAAAAGCTTTCGAGGGTACTTGGGCTTCTTCGTCAGGCGTCTCTTAAGACAGTGTCTGAAGAGTCACATATTTCTACACCAAAGTACCTAGGAATAATGAGGTAGTATGTATGTCCTTAGGTGTAGAAACATGTGAACCTACTGTCTTAAGAGATGACAAAGATGCCCAAGTAGCCTCGAAAGCTTGCAATTTTGTCATCATCTTTTCGGTCAGCTATTACAAGGTATCAACCACTGAGGAATCTCAATTTTTTTTGAAGTATATAGGAAATGTTCATTTTCCATGCAGGTCCCCCATTATGCCCTGTATTATAACCCATATACTGAAATAAAATAAGGCAATGTTCCATCCAGGATCTGCTCATTTACACCTGAAGGGGCAAGTTTTGGATTCTATCGAAGCAAACATAACTGATCACTCTGTGATCGGAGGGGTTATTACTGGTCGTACGTTCATGGCCTGAGCTCCTGGAAGAGTTCTTCCCATTTGTAATTGGTGCATAAATCCAGCATTTCTTGGGACTTCAAACATTTGACGGCAGGCTAGTTTAAACGGATTAATTCTCAAAGAAGAACACGAGCTGGGCTAATGCTGAGACGCACGTTTCCTTTGTGTTGTATAATGGAAAACTGAAAAGACAACAGGCTTATTGGAGGCTTACTGTGGTAACAGCCTACACTTAGAAGATCATACATGCCATAATCTTCTTATTCAATAAGTCTGCGTCATTATATGTAAAACAGAGGGAATTAGCCAGTCACAGAGCATCGTGGGGCACGCAGGGTTACTCTGCTATGCTGAGACGTCCAGCCAGCCATGACTTGTGCAATAATGTCATTATTTCCAGTTGCTGTAGATTCTACCACCAATACACCTATATTGATGTAGGCATCAATCAGTCACATCCCTGGTTGTTTCATGAATCCAAAGCCTGGGCATGGCACCCTTCCACCCCCTACCTGTGATCCATGGACTTCTCCCTCACCCTATTGTTTGCTATCGATAGAGATGCTCTGAAGGAGGTTAATCAACTCAAGGTCCTGGCACTCAATAGCAAAGGGGATGGCATCAACCATGGCTGGGTTCCTCCTTCTCTGTCTATGGTACATATGTCCTATTTTTATATTAAGTGTGATTTTTTTTTATAAGCGCTTTCATTCCTTACTATATCAGATGCAGAGTCAGCATGGTTTGCGCGAATATGATCAGTTCATGCTAGATTTTAGCATCATCATCAGCCTCTTGCAGGGAGCTTGCCATCATAACTAGAGGGTATACCAAGAGCCTTTCCTGATTTAGAAGCTATACTTGACCTCCAACTATGTGCCGTATGGGCACACTAGCTTTAACACAATATACACAGACAATATATACAGTGGTCTGAGATTACAGATACAGGTTATATGGTTACAACAGGGTTAAGCAGTGTAAAAGTCATTTACGGGTAAGATGAAAGTTCCTTTGAGATGTTCTTTGCTGGAGTCCACATGAAGGGCCGTGATCTCAGCTATTTCCTGGGTCCCTCTAATTTGTAGGATGTGACCCCTCTTCAGAGAAAGACGCGCCTTCTTGCTGGGACCAGACATTTAACCTATAGCCGGCCCCTCCCCTCCCGTCCTCAGGGAGGGGTCCACTCCCCCTCTTCTGGGCTGGTAGCAAATGACCCACAAAATTCTTTAGGGTTCATAGCTCCAGACCAGAGGGTCACAGGGAGATGGTTCTGGGACCAATGGACCTGCCTGGGTTCTGGCTACAAATAGAGTCCAAACCTGGTACCGTTATGTGGTTTCTATGGGGAGATATGGATACCTTCCTCCCCTGACCTTGTCCCATTAAACAAAGACCATGGGCACGTACCTCGTGGCCACCGGGACACAAATATGTATCAATATGTATCCGGTTTGCGCCTGCGATCGCCAGGTGATTCATAATTCCTTATGAAAGGTAGGTGCCAACATGTCTAGGAGGGCTCATTGATCCTGGGCAAGGGCGGATACCCCATGCTGGGGGTTTTCCTGCAGGATTCAGCTTGGCTCCAAAGTGGTGGACTGAGGTGTGACCTTCTCCTTGAAGCCGGGACCCCCTGGGGCTTTCTTCCTTGCCAACTGACACTCAGATGGCTGGGGGGTGGAAACTAATTTTGCATGTACACTGAACATGCCAAGAGGTGCATCAAATGACAATCAGGGCTGGGGGCTTTGAAGCAGGGCCCTCCTGTGGAGTTCACTACCTCCGCTATCTGTCAGCAAATGGGGGTGTGAGGACATGGCTGACAGTAAATATTAATCCATATTCCTCACAATGACACATGACAGAATCTTATGATGAATTTGTACATAGAATTTCTATACATTATTCAGTCATTTGTAGATGTCAATGAAGAATAATGCCCTAATTTATCAAAGCTGGCATGTGTAACCCCAGTATAATAAATGTAGAAAAATAGATAGGTGGCACTCACCAATGTAAAATAAACTAAGTCCTTTATTTTCTCCAAGGGTAAAAGTAACAAGGCCCGGGGTAAGACAGGTCCCACACAGTGTACAAAATGGCGACGGCCGTTTCGCGCAGCACATGCTTTTTCAGGCCACTGACTTTCTTTGGGACTAAAGCAGTGCCGCCTTCACCTTATCTACCTATTTAGCGTGTGTTACCCCAGCATCTCCATAGAAGGTATGTAATTTATGACGAGGTGCAGGCTCTCCATGCACCAGAATTAAATCTATTGCAGCTCGAGCTGCCGTAGATTTCAGTCATTATTTACACCGGTTTCTGGCATAAATAATGATGAATTAGCTGTGGCCAACAGACTCACCCACGCCCTCATAATGCCTAGACTTGGCGAGGGCGATGTAAAATGAAGACTGAGGCTAGAAAAGTCACCAAAGCGGCGAAAAATTGGCTAACCTGGTTGATTTGCGACTTTTCTATACCAAAAAGAGACGTAAAAGGAACACGGCGACATGTGTAGCACAACAACTGTGTCATGTCGCGCGACATTCAGATCGTGCAACATTTTTTTGCAATAAAGGTAAATGGTGTCATACTGCGACGCCAACCTGGATGGATTTATTTTTCGACTGTTGTTTCGTAGTATGTCACAGTATGTCGCAGTGCGAAACCATTGACTATCATTATGAAAAAAGTTGCGTGACTTTTCAGAGACAAGAAGTCGCGTAGCCCTAGCCTTATTCATCTGCAATGGTTGTAAAAAGCAGAAAGGGTTTGTATAACATATAAAAAATTGAATGACCTAAGGCTACTTTCACACTTGCGGCCGAGGATCCGACAATCTGGATCAATCTGACAAATGCATTGAAATACCGGATCCGTCTCTCCGGTGTCATCCGGAAAAAACGGATCCAGTATTCATTATTATTATATTTTTTTTTAAAAAGGTCTGCACATGCGCAGACCGGAAAGCCGGATCCGTTTTGCCAGAACACTTAATGGCGGATTCGGCACTAATACACGGCATTCCGGCAAGTGTTCATTATTTTTGGCCAGAGAGAAAACTGCAGCATGCTGCAGTATTTTCTCCGTCCAAAAAACATAAGATACCGGAAAACAAAAACGCTAGTGTGAAAGTACCCTTAGCGGTCTCATGCCATATACTACTGAGGCCAGTGGTATCAACTGTATATGGGCACAGCGTCACTACAGCTGAGAAGATGACGTCATGTCATGTGGTGGGGAGGATCGTGGCGGCAGCGTGGAAGTGGTGGGGCCTAAAATGGGTCTACTTTTTTCTTAAATTATTTCATGACAATTTTTGGCTCGGGGAAAATTCCTTAATAAGTCAGACAATCCCTCTGTGCTCAGCTGAGCGTGCATGTATCCTAAATTTGGAAACACCACTGGCAGCAGCTTATCTACCCAAGAACAAACGGATGGGGTAGTCCTAATCCAGCTGCCGTCAGGGGAGAGTCAGTGCACAGTCTATGGGGGAGATTTATCATTTCGTTTGCATCTGAAAAGTGGCATTAAAAAGTAGAAAACTGTGTAACTCTTTAAAGAATAGTTTTAAAGATAGTTCGCAGGGGCGCAAGAGGACGTGGCCAGACGCTGAAAAAAAAACGTATCTTTATTCACTCGAAGCTTTCTGGCACAAATAACACCAGCAATCTAGATTTCCGGTCAGGTGCACGGACTGCCGGAGGATGCACCTAATTTACGTAGAGTTCTGCACGTCCTTCGGCAACGCAGGGGATATCAAGACAGATGCAGAAAGTGCCGTTCTTGCTAAATCCCTCGCTAGGCATGTATTCACACGTCCGTTTTTTTTTTTTTAAGATTTTTGACTACCAGCCGTCAAATAATAGGACTTGTCCGATGATGTCCATATTCACGGCCCCATAGCTCCCATACATTTCTTTAATAATGACAGTTTTTAAGAAAGGCACTCGTGAAAAAAAAAAACTGCAGTGAAAAATGGTCCATGGTGCGTTTTTTTTTCATCATTGTTGAGTGAATACAGCCTGTGACTGCACACGTACACGGCTGCGAGTACAGCTCTCTCCCTCCCTCTTCGTTTTTTTCTTCCTGGGAACGACTCTGCATCTACATACTGCATCTTAAATTGGCAATAAATAAAGTTGAAAGGCACTAACATCCATGGCCTAATCATGTTGAAAGCCTTCGTCACTAGCTGCACAGCCCAGGCCGGGCACAGCACGGTACATTAAACAGAAATTAATGCCCACTTATAACCGAGTGTCACTTACAAGCTCATCATGGCTCCTTACAAGCAGAGCTTCCACATAAACACAGCGCGCCCTTTTCTATTAGCCTTTACTCCCCGTGACAAGGCGGCTCAGATACCCATCTGCCTATTACCGCCGTATCACAATGTCCTTTGCCTCCTGCCGCTCAGATGTCTGCGCCATGTAGGTAACCTGCCTGAATAAAACATGAGCGGGCCCATATAATTGGGGCTAATTACAATGATCAGATTAATGGCCGACCGGGCGGTATGTATCGGATATTGCTGATGACCTCCCGGCTAACAATGTCCTGTTTTGTCTTCTGTCACCAAGACGGGAACAGGAGCACAAACAGATCATTGCCGCTTAGAGGTGACAGGTCACAAAGGCCTCCTCAGAAACCGAGCAGATCTTGAATAAAAGGTAGAAAAAGCGTACGCCCAAAATGAAGCTCTTTGTGTTTCCTCCTTGTGAGGCCGGGCCCTGAATTTCTCCGTTAATAGAGGTTTCACACAGACGGCTTTTCCTCTCACAATGGAGGGATAATAACGGCATGGTTATTGAGAACAGAAGTTTTAAGTCAAGCTTTTTTCTGTAGCTATGGCGTCTGTGGCTCGTGTTTAATTAGAGATTACGCCAAGGAGTTGAATAACTGGGATGCTAATGAATTAAAGGCGGTCAGAAAAAAATAAATAACATTTCGTCTGAGAGCGGATCCCTCTCTGCCGCTTCTGTCTGGCAGCCTTGAATACATTTGAATTGCATTGTGTTCTTGTTTGGATCAAAGGGTCTGCATAAATGGCTGTTATTATTATTACTATTACTTGTGTTATTATCTGCCGGCTCCCGGCTGTCATCTTCAGATTTGTCATTTTCCCCTACAGTTTTCTGCAGTTTTTTCGCTGCAGCCTCTGCCTAAACACAAAGTTCATTTTCTTCTATTGTTGTCTGCATAAGTCGTAATAACGCCTGTACAAGCGTCATAGACGCCTGTTCAGGCCATTTTACTCCCTGGAAAAAGACTGCGTATTTTACACATTTGGTCTTTTTCTAGTCAGGAGCGCTGTATCAGAAGCTGCCAGGTCTGGTACATATGAAGCCCCGCCCCTCTCCAGAGAAGCCCCGTCCCCTCACAAAGAGACTCTCTCTCACCAGGAACATCTCTAGAGTCTGGACTAAACACTACATTGTGGTTACAGGACCTGTCCTGATGTCACAGTCCAGTCTATTGTACAGTTTTCTGTGTGTAATGTGCACACAGTAGTTCTATATGTGTAATAGACATGTAGCAGAGCTATGTGTGCATTGTGTATATAGTAAACTATATGTTTAATGGGCATGTGGTAGAGCTGTGTATGTAATATGTATATAGCAATGTCAGGCGGGCGCTGTGTATGGCAGCGTCAGGTGGGTGCAGTGTATGGCAGCGTCAGGAGGGCACAGTGTATGGCAGCGTCAGGTGGGCGCTGTGTATGGCAGCGTCAGGTGGGCGCAGTGTATGGCAGCGTCAGGTAGGCGCTGTGTATGGCAGCATCAGGTGGGCGCTGTGTATGGCAGCGTCAGGTGGGCGCTGTGTATGGAAGCATCAGGTGGGCCCTGTGTACCGCAGCGTCAGGTGGGCACTATGTATGGCAGCGTCAGGTGGGCACAGTGTATGGCAGCGTCAGGTGGGCGCTGTGTATGGCAGCGTCAGACGGGCACTGTGTATGGCAGCGTCAGGTGGGCGCTGTGTATGGCAGTGTGGGGCGGGCCCTGTGTATGGCAGCGTCAGGCAGGCCCTGTGTATGGCAGCGTCGGGCGGGCCCTGTGTATGGCAGCGTAAGGTGGGCGCTATGTATGGCAGGATCAGGTGGGCGCTGTGTATGGCAGCAGTGGTCTTATGTTTAGTGTATGATGTTGGATAAATGTTAAATTGTCTACATTTATTTCTGCATGGAGACTAGCAATGGTTTCCCTGCAACTGCAAAAATATCAGCCTCATAACGTTATGTGGGCCTATGCATTACATATATATGAATTCGTACTCCTCCTCGGCTAAAAATACTCCTCAAAATTGTTAAAGGAGTATTTTTACTCTTCTGGAAAAAATGTAGTGGGACCTCTGGTTGTCTGCTTACTTTTACTGCGTCCCCTTAAAGGGGTTGTCTAGGATTAGAAAACATGGCTGTTTCCTTCCAAAAACAGCATCACCCCTAGCCACAGGTTACGTGCAGTATTGCAGCCCTGCCCCATTAACTCCAAGACACAACCCAAGGACAGGGGTGGTGCTATTTTTTATTTTTTTTTGGAAGAAAGCAGCCATTTATTCTAATTATGCACAACCCTTTTAAAGTGTAACTGTCATTAATTTTTTTTTTACTTTTGTAATGTATAGGGGCAGCGATACTGACCATTATTCTAATACACTTTAATTACTGAAATTGTACATTTCTGTTAGAAAATAGCTCGAAAGTGTCCCATTTTGAGCCTTCTGTTTAGATAACACGGTCAGTATTGAGTAGGTCTCCACAGTTATGTGAACAGAAGACAGAGTTGTGTTGCTAAGGCTCAAAATGGGACACTTTATAGCTATTTTTCTAACAAAAATGTACAATTTCAGTAATTAAAGTGTATTACAATAAAGGTCAGTATCGCTGCCCCTAAAAATGACAAAAGTAAAAAAAAGAATGACAGTTACACTTTAAGATTTATCTGAGCAGTCATGTGTCTGTATTGGGTCCTGTCTGTAATAATATATGGTTCAATTTACATTAATGTTTTTCTACATGGGTACACTACATACCGCATACAAATAAAAAATGCGCCATGTGTCCTTGGATGACAATATGGTGACCAAAAATTGCCCATAGAAGTCAATGAGATCATAAAATAATCACATTTCTTATATGGTTGAGAGAAAACATGTGATTTGAATCCATATCACGGATGCAGAGGGCAGCAAAGTATCGGTTCTATGATTTCTTTGCATTTGTGCGGATGTATGGTGATGTGAATTAGCCCATAAACTTACTCTGCTATTCAGCTCACCTATAAGTGCTGAGGAAAGGGATGTTCTGGTCCTACGTAAGTATTTTTTTTCCGCCATTTCTAAGATCTCTGCTTGCTATTGGAGAATGGGAACATTCTTGTTTACATCCAGAGGTCACAAACAGACATAAACATATAACTTCTCACCTCTGAAGATTTGTAATAGTTGTATCCAGTCTATGCAATCCTCTTATGAGTAGAGATGAGCGAATCGACTTCGGATAAAACATCCGAAGTCGATTCGCATAAAACTACATTCTAATTCGGTACGGAGCAGGAGCTCCATACAGTATTAGAATGTATTGGCTCCAATGAGCCAAAGTTATTGCTTTGCGAAGTCTCACACAATAACTTCATGAATTAATTTGTATTGTAAAAAAACATTTCCCGAACTCGGGTTCGGTTCCAAGTGGTACTTGGTTGTCAGAGTCATTCAGGTTTTTATTGTAAAATCTCTGAACGCGGTACAGCAAAGAGCTGTAGGACTACAACTCCTAGCTTTCTGCATGCTGAGAATTGCAGTTTCCCAAAAGATTACAGACCTACAGTTTGTAGACTATTGCCTTGCACTGTCTGAGAAACCTGCATATGAAATAAGGCTTTTTGTATGGATGAATCAGATTGAAAAATGCAAAGTCAATAAACTGAAGGGCAGAGTGATCTCCTCCAGTCACCTACATGATACGTTGTGGCGACTCTTCAGCATCTCCCTGCACAGACGCACTCACCGCACTGTATGGTTTATGTTTTATCTCCCCCTCAGCCTTCTCTTAATGGGAATGAGAAGTTAAAGGGCTTCTGTCACCCCACTAAACGCATTATTATTTTTTTGTCTACTTATAATCCCTATCCTGCCATATTGCCATACATTATGTTATTAATAACCGCACACACATATACAGCGGCAGTGTACAGAATCGCACACACATACAGTCATGTGAAAAAATTAGGACACCCTTTGAAAGCATGTGGTTTTTTGTAACATTTTTAATAAAAGGTTATTTCATCTCCGTTTCAACAATACAGAGAGATTAAAGTAATCCGACTAAACAAAGAAAACTGAAGAAAAGTCTTTTCAAGATCTTCTGTAAATGTCATTCTACAAAAATGCCTATTCTAACTGAGGAAAAAGATAGGACACCCTTGCCCCTAATAGCGAGTGTTACCTCCTTTGGCTGAAATAACTGCAGTGAGACGGTTCTTGTAGCCATCTACCAGTCTTCGACATCGGTCTGAGGAAATTTTACCCCACTCCTCAATGCAGAACTTTTTCAGCTGTGAGATGTTTGAGGGGTTTCTTGCACGTACAGCCCTTTTCAAGTCACCCCACAGCATCTCAATGGGATTCAAATCTGGACTTTGACTTGGCCATTCCAGGACTCTCCATTTCTTCTTTTTCAGCCAATCTTTGGTTGATTTACTAGTATGTTTTGGGTCATTGTCATGTTGCATGGTCCAGTTCCGCTTCAGCTTTAATTTTCTAACTGATGGTCTCACATGTTCTTCAAGCACCTTCTGATACACAGTAGAATTCATAGTGGATTCTATGATGGTGAGCTGACCAGGTCCTGCTGCAGCAAAGCAGCCCCAAACCATGACACTTCCACCTCCATGCTTCACAGTTGGTATGAGGTTCTTTTCTTGGAATGCTGTGTTTGGTTTACGCCAAACATGTCCTCTGCTGTTGTGTCCAAATAATTCAATTTTGGACTCATCTGTCCAAAGAACATTATTCCAGAAGTCCTGGTCTTTGTCAACTTTATCTCTGGCAAATGTCAGTCTGGCCTCGATGTTTCTCTTGGAAAGCAAAGGTTTCCTCCTTGCACACCTCCCATGCAAGTTAAACTTGTACAGTCTCTTTCTGATTGTAGAGGCATGTACTTCTACATCAACAGTAGCCAGAGCCTGCTGTAGTTCTCGAGATGACACTTTAGGGTTTTTGGAGACCTCTTTTAGCATCTTGCGGTCTGCTCTTGGGGTGAACTTGCTGGGGCGACCAGTCCTGGGCATGTTGGCAGTTGTTTTGAAAGCCCTCCACTTGTAGACTATCTTCCGGACAGTGGAATGGCTGATTTCAAAATCTTTTGAGATCTTTTTAAATCCCTTCCCAGACTCATAGGCTGCTACAATCTTTTTTCTGAAGTCCTCTGACAGCTCTTTTGCTCTCACCATGGTGCTCACTCTCACTTCAACAGTCAGGAGCACACCAAACTAAATGTCTGAGGTTTAAATAGGGCAAGCCTCATTCAACATGCAGAGTAACGATCTACTAATTATGTGCACCTGGTGTGATATACCTGTGTGAGATCTGAGCCAATTTAAGAGGGAATACATGTGAGGGTGTCCTATCTTTTTCCTCAGTTAGAATAGGCATTTTTGTAGAATGACATTTACAGAAGATCTTGAAAAGACTTTTCTTCAGTTTTCTTTGTTTAGTTGGATTACTTTAATCTCTCTGTATTGTTGAAACGGAGATGAAATAACCTTTTATTAAAAATGTTACAAAAAACCACATGCTTTCAAAGGGTGTCCTAATTTTTTCACATGACTGTATACAGTGGCAGTGTACAGAATCACACACACATATACAGCGGCAGTGTACAGAACTGCACACACATATACAGTGGCAGTGTACAGAATCGCACACACATATACAGTGGCAGTGTACAGAACCGCACACACATAAACAGTGGCAGTGTACAGAACCGCACACACATACACAGTGGCAGTGTACAGAATCGCACACACATATACAGTGGCAGTGTACAGAACCGCACACACATATACAGTGGCAGTGTACAGTACTGCACACACATACAACGGCAGTGTACAGAACCGCACACACATATACAGTGGCAGTGTACAGAACCGCACACACATATATAGCGGCAGTGTACAGAATCGCACACACATATACAGTGGCAGTGTACAGTACCGCACACACATATACAGTAGCAGTGTACAGTACAGCACACACATATACAGTGGAAGTGTATAGAATCGCACACACATATACAGCGGCAGTGTACAGAATCGCACACACATATACAGTGGCAGTGTACAGAACCGCACACATATATAGCGGCAGTGTACAGAGCCGCACACACATATACAGTGGCAGTGTACAGAACCGCACACATATATAGCGGCAGTGTAGAGAACCGCACACACATATACAGCGGCAGTGTACAGTACCGCACACACATATACAGTAGCAGTGTACAGTACAGCACACACATATACAGTGGAAGTGTATAGAATCGCACACACATATATAGTGGCAGTGTACAGAATCGCACACACATATACAGTGGCAGTGTACAGTACCGCACACACATATACAGTGGCAGTGTACAGAACCGCACACACATATACAGTGGCAGTGTACAGTACCGCACACACATATACAGTGGCAGTGTACAGAACCGCACACACATATACAGTGGCAGTGTACAGTACCGCACACACATATACAGTGGCAGTGTACAGTACCGCACACACATATACAGTGGTAGTGTACAGTACCGCACACATATACAGTGGAAGTGTATAGAATCGCACACATAACAGTGGCAGTGTACAGAATCGCACACACATGTACAGTGGCAGTGTACAGAACCGCACACACATACAACGGCAGTGTACAGTACCGCACACACATATACAGCGGCAGTGCACAGTACCACACACACATATACAGTAGAAGTGTACAGTACCGCACACACATACAGAGGCAGTGTACAGTACCGCACACACATATACAGCGGCAGTGTACAGTACCACACACACATATACAGCGGCAGTGTACAGAACCGCACACACATATACAGCGGCAGAGTACAGTACTGCACACACATATACAGTGGCAGTGTCAAGAGTAGAGATGTTGCAATACCGATTTCGATACCATAAAAAAGTATTGCAATACTCGATACCACGCGAAAAAATAAACAAAAAAAGCCACATGCATTCGGAATTTTAAAAAAATGGCAAATTACGCAGTTTTATTTATTTATTTCTGTTCTGGCGTTCACCGCATAGATTTTTTAAAATATTTTAATAGTTTGGACTTTTCTGACGCGGCGATATGTGATATGTGTTTTTATTTATTGTTTATATATTTTATATGTGAAATTGGGAAAGGGGGTGATTTATACTTAATATTATTATTATTATTTTTTTTTTTTACACTTTTTATTTAATAACTATTTTCCCCCTTAGGGGCCAGAACCTGGGATCTTTTAATCCCTCGTCCTATTCCTCCTAATCGAGATTTGTGCACACAGCAGCAGGGAGGTTACCATGGCAGCCGGGGCTTCAGTAGCATCCTGGCTGCCATGGTAACTGATCGGAGCCCTGCAATTACACAGCTGGGGCTCTGATCAGAAGCTGCCACTGCCACTGCCACCAATGATTTTAATACTGGGGGTTTGAGAGGGGTGGGCGGACTGTGCCACCAATGACTTTAATGGGATGGGGGTGGGGGAGGGAGCACTGCGCCACCAATGATAATTAACCCTTAATACAGGAGGCGGGTACTGGCAGCAGATCAGTGGCAGTTAACCCTTCAGGTGCCGTACCCGAGGGGTTAACTGCCGCTGATCGCAGCTCCCTGTCACAGGCAGGGTGTCGGCTATGTGATTCTGGTATTACACCGGTATTTTGTGTTGGGTCCAGATTTTAAGTAGCAGGCTACACAGAGCGCCGCCCAGAGATGTCCCACTTAATATTATTCCTGGGCGCCGCACCGTTCGCCCGCCGTGCCCCATTACTGTCTCCTGCTCCATATGCTAATTATAATCAGAGCAATGGGGAGGAGACATCAGCTTCTCTCCTGGGCGTTCCTTCTCCCTGCGCTGCGATTGGACAGCGCTACAGCCAGGGAGGAGGAACGCCCACTAGAGAAGATTATGTCTCCTCCCTTTTGCTCCGATGTGAGCTGGCGGGGCGATCCGGGTAACTCCTTCCCTGCCAGACTGTCCGAGAAGTCCAAGTAGAGGCGGCGGAGTGCCGGGAGCGCCCCGGATAGATGGAGGAGTGGACGATGTGCGGCAGGAGGCTGAATATGTATGAGGGGGGAGGATAGATGGAGCAGTGGACGATGTGTGGCAGGAGGCTGAATATGTATGAGAGGGGGGATAGATGGAGGAGTGGACGATGTGTGGCAGGAGGCTGAATATGTATGAGGGGGGGATAGATGGAGGAGTGGACGATGTGTGGCAGGAGGCTGAATATGTATGAGGGGGGTGATAGATGGAGGAGTGTACAATGTGCGGCAGGAGGATGAATATGTATGAGGGGGGTGATAGATGGAGGAGTGGACGATGTGCGGCAGGAGGATGAATATGTATGAGGGGGGGATAGATGAAGGAGTGGACAATGTGTGGCAGGAGGCTGAATATGTATGAGGGGGGCGGATAGATGGAGGAGTGGACGATGTGCGGCAGGAGGATGAATATGTATGAGGGGGAGGATATATGGAGGAGTGGACGATGTGCAGCAGGAGTATGAATATGTATGAGGGGGGAGGATAGATGAAGGAGTGGACGATGTGCGGCAGGAGGATGAATATGTATGAGGGGGGATAGATGGAGGAGTGGACGATGTGCATCAGGAGGATGAATATGTATGAGGGGGCGGGTGCAGGGACGAGTTGAAAGACAGTAGAAACCAGGAGATGCTGTGCTGAGTCCCACCGTGCAGTGCGGCAGGAAGTCATCCCACACATAAACGTCAATGTCAACAATCTGTTGGGGACCGTAGGAGCCATGCAGCAGTGTAAAAAATACCTAAAAACATCGGGGGGAACCTTGACTCGGCTAGTAATAGTGAGTTAACTATTTTAAAACCCCTTTAAACTAGCTGTAATTAGCGATGTGCTAATGTCAGCTGAACCTAACTAGCCTATTCCTACTTTTATCTATGCCCCAGTTACGCCAGAAATATAACTTTTGTAATATGCTAATTAGCCTCTAGGAGCGGGGGGGGGGATTCTTGCTCCTGCTCCTAGAGGCTCTGTTCTCCCACCTCTGGCCACGCCCTGCTACACTAGATTGACAGGGCCAGGCAGCCTTCACCTCCAACTGCCAGCCCTGTGCGCTGGGGAAATCTTGCGCCGTCAGGCGCAGTGAGGAAACCGGCAGCCGCCGAACGCCCTTCACTCACTGCGCCTGCGCCGAATACTGAAAGGGACGGCGCATGCGCTAGATTTACACGGCAGACAGGATCGGCAGTAGGAGACCCACATAAGATATATACATGTATACATATGCAAATGCATACTATACATACACAGATATATACATGCATCATTACATACACATGGCTATATGCATGCATATATAGCTACATAAACATTGTATACACACATACAGTTATAATTCATATACACATATATACGTGCATACATATATACATCAACATATACTGTACTTGCATACATATAGACCCACAAACACACAATTAAGTACATGCAGACGTACATACATACACACATACAGATATATACATGCATGCATAAGTACATACATATGGTTATATGCAGGGATACATATGTACATACATACCTTCATATATGTAGAGTAAAGGGAAAGGATCCCAGCAACATGTCCTAAAATCTTCCATAGGCTTTTAATATGATCACATAAAGACTGAAGATTTTAGGAGGTGTTGCTGGAATCCTTTCCATTTGGTATTTCACATCTGCAGCCGGAAGGGCTTTTCTCCATGCACCATCCCATCCAGTCACTGAGTGGTGAACAGGACTGGTTTCTAATTTTATAGTAATAATATACATGTCATGCAGAAATAAATGTTTGCACACCCAGGTACATGTGCACATCGATACACACAGGTCCATTTTCCTCATCCTCCCCACATGTAAGGTTCTGAGCATTGAGTGAAACTGGTGCTTTATGATACCATAAGCTGGGAAAAGTGGAATGAGAGGTTTTAATAATGTGTTCTGCTTGGCAACCTCTCCCCCCACCGTTCTCTGGGACGGGCTGTCAGTGGGGATTTATAAGGCGCTTATGATTTTAAGATCGTTGGCAGCTGTTAACGCTGGGAATCCGCTGCCTCCGCAGGTAACTGTGTAAATGGAAGGTTTAAAAAGTGGTTATCGAGGGCTACATTCCAGCTGCTAAAAGGGGACTTCACACTGGGGCAGCTGAGCACGTTACCAAAGAGGTATATGTTCCTAAACAGGATTGTGTCATCTGCACAGTGGGGACAATTTACCAGTGTCCTATGTGAGATACAGTCATTTACTGCAGAAGTTTACAGCCACACTGGAAGCATGGCTATTGAATCAAAGGGAATGGGGGAGTCCCATTTATTTCTATTTTTGTGAAAATTAAGATTTGTGGAGATCCCTTTTCCTTCCTTCATATCTTTTCAGACCCCCATATATACAGTTTACAACCTGCTCCTATTTTCAGACTTTTCTCACATGGACATGTCCTCCCAGTAATATACCTGCTAGATGTGAGGTCTGTGTGTACAGGATGCTGCTGCCTTCACTAGCTCTCTTGTATCAGTACAGCTTCATTCATTTACTAATTCCTCCTTCTGTAGCTCGTCAGAGGCACTTATGACATACTGTAGATGCTGAGAAATGTGTGATTCCCTTTTCTGCAGTGGGTGTTCTTCTTTCCCTATGCAATTGTACATATCCTATGTGATTCTGCCGATGCAAACTGCCTTTCTCCCCTCCCATTTTTCCATGTATAACCTCCTCCCCCTCCCTCCCTGCTGCTATCTCTAAAACTCAGAGAAGGGAGAGGGAGAGCCCTCAGGAACAGTAGGAGTGCTCTGATGGATCTGTCAGATTTAGCAGCACTGCCAACTAGGTGAAGGAGTTACACACATTTTGCAGAAGCAAAATATAGAACTTTTTAATGAAGACTATTTAGAAAGTTACTTAATTTAATATTTAGAAATAATTTGAACAATTGAAAAATATTCTAGTGCAAAAGTCTCTCTAGCTTTTAAAACAGAATTTCTTGTGTGAATTCTTACCCGATATCAGTCTTCTGATTTATTTTATTTTTTTATAGAAGAACTTGAACTTGCAGAAGAACAGAACCTTGCCTGGGCTATTGCATGGCAACAGTCCAAGCATGGGTCAAATGACAACTTGAGATCACCATCTTTATGTGTCATCTGCTGTTGTCACTGAGAAATCCTTCAAGACCTCTTCTTGTCCCCTGTAGATGTTGGATGGCTCTTGCCATACAGTCATTTATCTCTCTCCCCTCGGAGCTACTGCTTCCTGTGATATCTGTGATATGTTTTCCTGGAGCTAGATTAGAATATTCAATAGAAATATATTATATACAAATATTCAAATGAACATGAAAGGCTAAGGGTGGTCACATCCAGTCTTTTCTTTAACTAACGCTTGATTTGAAGGTATTACACCACCACTGATAACATGGAGCAAGGATTTGCACATTTGTTTTCTTAAATTGCTGTTAACATTTTTTTGTTTCCCAAATGACATTTGGCACCTCTATCCAGGGCACAGGGTGTAATTACCAAGATGTGACATCTGGTGTATTTATGATCACACAACAATAGAAATTACCGACAAACAAGAGCCCAGCGTGTGATGTCCCACAGCCTGAAACTGCAGCCATAGTTTCACATGTCACTATCCTATTGACGGTGTAATTTGGGGTTTGGTGAGGCAGCTTCTAATCATCGCCATCCTGTGTGCGCTGCACATGGCATTCTGATGACTGGGTGGCGTTTTTCTTTTAGATTTGCAGCCGCCTTACAAATAGGCATAATTGGTGTACTGTACTCTGTTGCTCAATACATTAATTGAAGTTCATGCGTCACTGTGAATTAACATTTCCTTAATTTAATGGAACATTATAAAGTACCCACATATCCTGCCAGCCGTTTGTTCCAGATATGGTTCCATGTTCAAGTAATTAAACAGAAGTTCTGTCTAAAATACCAACAATTTAAGTCCTTGACTTGTCCTCTCCTGTCAAATGGACAATGGCTATTATTACAGTTTTCAAAGAGGTTGGTATCCAGCTTTCTTAGATCCCCGAATGACAAATCTGACAATAGCATTACACCTCCCGTTCCCATTTCACAGTATAAATACACAGATCTACATTATAGTGAATGGCCGACTTTTAATACCATATTATTAACATTAACATATTCTATGTTGATTGATATCTTAATACAGTATTGTTAAATATATTTATAACAGTTGTATATAGAGCTCCAAATCCCCTTCACAGACATAGAGAAAGGGGTTATTCCATAAGTTATGTGAAAGTCAGACAATACAATACTTCAGAACCAGCCCTGTACTTCGCATGAATCCTCATTTATTGCTCCAGTAGCTACTACTAGATGTACTCCAAGATGGTGGCACGTCCTTTCTCTAAAGGCATATTCTCCTTCGGCAGCTCTGTCCCTATCACAGCTCAAGGGACATTCCCATTCTCCAGGGGCATGTTCTTCTGCTGCAGCAGTCTCCCTATCACAGCTCAGGGGGTGTGCTCTTTCTCCAGGGGCATGTTGTTCTGCTGCAGCAGTCTCCCTATCACAGCTCAGGGGGTGTGCTCTTTCTCCAGGGGCATGTTCTTCTGCTGCAGCAGTCTCCCTATCATAGCTCAGGGGGTGTGCTCTTTCTCCAGGGGCATGTTCTTCTGCTGCAGCAGTCTCCCTATCACAGCTCAGGGGGTGTGCTCTTTCTCCAGGGGTATGTTCTTCTGCTGCAGCAGTCTCCCTATCACAGCTCAGGGGGTGTGCTCTTTCTCCAGGGGCATGTTGTTCTGCTGCAGCAGTCTCCCTATCATAGCTCAGGGGGTGTGCTCTTTCTCCAGGGGTATGTTCTTCTGCTGCAGCAGTCTACATAATACAGCTCAGGGGGTGTGCTCTTTCTCCAGGGACATGTTGTTCTGCTGCAGCAGTCTCCCTATCATAGCTCAGGGGGTGTGCTCTTTCTCCAGGGGTATGTTCTTCTGCTGCAGCAGTCTCCATATTACAGCTCAGGGGGTGTGCTTTCTCCAGGGGCATGTTGTTCTGCTGCAGCAGTCTCCCTATCACAGCTCAGGGGGTGTGCTCTTTCTCCAGGGGCATGTTCTTCTGCTGCAGCAGTCTCCCTATCACAGCTCAGGGGGTGTGCTCTTTCTCCAGGGGCATGTTCTTCTGCTGCAGCAGTCTCCCTATGACAGCTCAGGGGGCATGTCTTTTCTCTGGTGGCTTGGCCCTCTCTTTCTACCTGTAACTGTCCCAGCTTCTGTGGTGGTTAAGGGATGGAACTGAGCATGTGCGACTACTTAAATGATGTTACTGAGGTGGACAGAGACAGCAGGTGGCTCTATACTGATACATTTTGTTGAATAACTCATGGCTAAACTAAATGTTTCATTACATTCAACTACAAAAGTATTCAGATCCAGGTGCGGGTTTCAAAAATGTAGAATATTTTTTGTGGGACAATCCCTCTAAATATTAGAATTCTGCTTCTCTCAGGCACCACTTGGGGGAGCTCTCTACATAGTGTTTATACATTGAACTGAATGTATAACGCACATGCAGTAAACGCCCTCTAGTGGTAGGGACGGAAAGTCAGAATGGTATTTAACTCTATGCAGGGCATTTGGAGGTCTACATTAAGAAAAACGGAGAGCTGACTGCAGTAAACATACATTATTAAATAAACCGGTGAAGAATATTGAATCTAAAAAGCGGCATTATGATGAAAGGTAGAGACTGACTTTAAGGAAAAGTTGTATGACAACTCAAGGAGCGATAGGTTCAACCTTTCCAAAATGTGGGTGCAATGATATTTGTAGAATGATATTTGTCAATTTTTTTCCCCCCTAAATGTAATTTTCAGTGAGCATATCATATAAGAGTGTCATAAGACAGATGAACAAATGCTTGTCTTCATTTTTCAATATATTCATGAGATTTAAAGGAACGTGATATTGCAGGACGAAGTATGCTGTCTAGTGAGGCTCACATAAATGAAATTTGCCAGGTAATATCCAATGGAAATATGATCATGTAAAGCGCAGCTTTTATTACACCAGGAGGTGGAGGGTTAAATATCTCCACATGTTTCATATTAGATTCAGCGGGGTAACTCGGCCATAAGACCTGACCTTACATACAAAGGGGAATTTTCTGCCTCATTTCTTTCCAAATTGATTACTGTGTAAGTCGGCATTGTGAGGTGGAAATGACAACATTATTATACAGTAGAGATTCCTTCCCAGTTATCACCGCTGCTGGTCATGTGCTTAAACCAGTAAGGATGATGACAGACTGTCTGTGGAGTAATCTAGAGACCATGCTCGCGATTATACAGAAGAGGTCACGTCAGTATAGCGGCTGCTATCCTGATCACATTGTGTTGTCTTCACTGCACTATTATAATGCCCAGTACCTCCTCAGGGTAATACCAGACACCGATTTTATTCAGTTTTAGCTTTACTGCATTGGGGCTCAGCTATTACCAGGGACTCCAACTTAGCTGCATGGTGTATGGGAGTCTACAGTAGTCTTAACTCCGCCTCCTGTCTCATTAGCATGCCTCATTCAAAAATCTTTGTCCTGAAGCTCTGGAAGTCCCTTTTAAGATGATACAGATACAATTTTAGTTGACTGATTTGGGGTATTTTTCTAATTTATTAGGCAGTGGGAACTGTATGTGACTGCAATAAACTTGTTACTTAGAATAATGTAGCGAGAATAAAATAAAAATGATGGTGTAAAGTAGAACTGGTTTAGTTGCCCATAGCAACCAATCAGATTCCACCTTTCATTTTGGACAGCTCCTTTGGAAAATGAAAGGTGGAATCTGATTGGTTGCTATGGGAAACTAAGCCAGTTCTACTTTACACTAGTTTGATAAATGACCCCATATATTTCCATACGTGGCCTATCAATTAGGGTTTTGAGATGTTTTTTTCCACCAACCATCTTTAAAATGGGGTTGTGGTACAATGCTTGTTTAGGGCCAAGGCTCCTTCACAGTTTTGGATGGAGCTATGTTGCAGTTCCTTCTGTACAAGTGGATTTAGACAAGCACACTGCCCTGAAACTGCTGAAGAGGCTTCTCATACCCCTTTGTTTTCAAGATCCGCAAGACTATCATCCATCATGAAGTATGCCATCAATTTTTCTGGCATGAAACCCAATTTAAGTAGGAGACCCATATAAAGACTGACATTTTCACAGTGTCCCAAGGCCACAGACATTCATTGACAGACCGTGGTCATGTACTTGTATGCAGCACATCATCACTTCTGGTCTGGACTGGGAACACTATGCTTTTTTTTCCTTTAATCACTGTCTAGCCATCCCATAAATCTTATTGAATGTCAGACTTTAAATATTGATGACCTATCCTCGTGATAGGTGATCAGAATCTGACTGGTGGGAGGGTGACTACCGTCACCTCCACAAGATCATCTGGAGCCCAGTCTTGTAGAGTGTATGGCACTGTGCATAGTATAGTATGAAGAGGCTCTTGGTGACCAATCCAGAAGATAGGCAATCTGGACAACCCAGTTCTTATGCCAGTGCTGGACCATGTTTCTCCACTGTGATTTTCATGGACCCGTAACATTAAAGAACCAGAGACTCAAGTATGTGAGGGCACTGGCTGAAGGCAGAAAAGTAGTCCCATATATACAACTGGTAGCTTCATGTTATGCTACGTTCACATATGCATTTACAAATCCGGCAGGGGACTCGGATGTGCGCGGCATTATCCAGATGCCAGATCCGGTCAATTCCAGCAGACAATTCCTCTGCCAGAATGGTAAATGCATATGTGAACTTAGCTTTACAAAACATTTCCTCATTAGGTGCTTGTTGTCACAATATTCCTAACAATCTCAGTGTAATTACTGTTTTCCTTTCCTCTGTTTTTGCAGCTTTTTTACTCATTAAATCTGCACCGTTTGTAAAATGACTAGGCTTTCATTACAAAACCATTAATTAGCACATTTTTTAATCGTCTAGTTTGAGTACATGACAGCTTTGAACTTGAATTTCACATTACAAGTGTGAGAAACCCCAGTACAGAGGAGACCTTGTGCTATGTCTGAAGACTTGGTCTGTGTGGACGGGATTACTGCTGCTTCCAATTGACAACTTGTCATATGTCTTGTTAAGATATTATTAGCCATTAGTGGTAGAGGTCTAAAGAGGGGCTTCTGCTCTGGAACTCCCCTTTTAGCTTTGACCTCATGCCAGCAGATCTTTGGTATTAGGGGGCATCAAAATCACTCACTGTAACCAGAAGATGCCATTCGATGTCCACATCACTATAATGGATCCCAAGGAACTGCACAACTGCATACAGCTGATGAGGTGGACATGAAAGCTGAGACTTCTTGAAGGTGGACACACCATTTGAGGTCACTCCAGGAACTATCTCCCAAGATAAAAGAGTTTCTTGTAGAGATTATACCCCTTACCAATCTATCCACACCCGCTGTGGTCATGTGAGGTCATCCATTGTACAGTGGTCTGGACCTGGATCCGTAAGATGTGCCGGGCATAGACTGCGTAGGTCTGTGTAGCATATTAATAGAGTCATTATTGCTCCTCAAACTTGGTGCCCTGCCCCACCACTACTGTTCAGCCACTAATCAAATAATCTCAACATTGCCATAACTGTCCTGTAGGCTTATGTGTGATGGCCCTATGACCCTAACACTGATGCAATATGTCAGACGTGTGGTTTTTGGTAGTGTATTATCCATTGGAGATCGGACTTGATGGCTTTCATTCTCCCAGTGAGCTCAGAAATGTCAGTGAGCAGCAGAGATAAGGGAGCCTGACAGATGGAAACATCCTGTTGTGTCGTTTGTCTCTGAAGTTGTCAGTTTGGGTCTACAGGTCAGAATCTAGTTTTTTTTATTATTATTATTATTCTTTATCAGCTAGACCATATGCCTCAGAGAACAGTGTAAGGCCCAGCAGGCGACAAGTATTTTCATGTGGTCAATGAAAAGCAGCATACGCTCCTACACATCTTTTTCTTTTGCTAAACCTTCCTGAACCTTGCCACTTCAAAGAGTGAAACCAGAATGCTCTAAGCTTTCTCCCACATTTCCCTGCTACCATTCCTTTTATTGCCAGTGTTCAGAAGAATGCACAAGCAGCAACTCCTAGGCAAACAATGAGTTTTGTTGTGTCAGTATATATGAGAGGGACATGATCTAAATGCAGCGTTCAGAGCACCGGCCACTGTGATATCTCCAAGCATACCAGTTCCCTCCATCCGAGGCCAATGGGAACGTGCTAGTTACATAGATACTCCCCTATCACTGCCCCGCCCATGGACATAACATCACAGGAAATAGAAAAGAGTCACATGTGCAGGGTCATGTGACCACAGTCCAGTATTATTATTGGACCACAGTATTATTATTGTTTCCGGAAGATAAACCATTACATCTCAAGATCAGTCCGATCACTGGTAGAATTAATGGTGGTGGGGTGCTATTATTTAAAACACCTGGCAGCAGATTTGTACCTATGAAACTGGCTGACCTGTTACATGTGTGCTTGGCAGCTGAAGGCATCTGTGTCAGTCCCATGTATATATGTGCCCGCATTGCTGAGAAAAATGAAATTTTAATATATGCAAATGACCCTCTAGGAGCAATGGGGACGTTGCCATTACACCTACATGGGACCAACGCAGATGTCTTCAGCTGCCAAGGGCACATGTAAGAGGTCAGTCAGCTTCATAGGTACAAAACTGCTGACAGATGCACCTCAGAAGGGGTTGTCTGATTTTTAAATATCCTACTAGGGAATTTTAAGTTCAAAGATGAGGGAGCGGGTCCAAGTTCAGGAACAAGAATGTCTCTTGTTCTGGAGGACCTGGCATAACTATATGAGACATGGACAGCCCACTGATTTGAATAGAACATTGTAATGCTTTATTTTCCCTGCGGTGGCGCTGTAGGGGACTCTAACTGTCAGAGTCTCCCACACAGAAGAACACCCTGGTATCGGCTTATCATCAGTATATAAACTGGTTTGCATTGACATCCTTTACAATAATCATTTATGTAGGTCACTGTGATGTTGTAATGTTCTCTTTTCCCTTTATTGCTCCTGTCTTCTGTTCTGGACTGTGGTCACATGACCCTGCACATGTGACTCTTTTCTATTTCCTGTGATGTTATGTCCATGGGCGGGGCAGTGATAGGGGAGTATCTATGTAACTAGCTGGTGGGAGGAGCTATAAACTAGCTGGGTGTTGTTAGGGGCAGTCATAGGGGAGTATCTATGTAACTAGCTAGTGGGAGGAGCTATAAACTAGCTGGGAGTTAGGGGCAGTGATAGGAGAGTGTCTATGTAACTAGCTGAGTGGGAGGAGCTATAAACTAGCTGGGCGTTGTTAGGGCCAGTGATAGGGGAGTGTCTATGTAACTAGCTGGTGGGAGGTGCTATAAACTAGCTGGGCATTGTTAGGGGCAGTGATAGGGGAGTGTCTATGTAACTAGCTGGTGGGAGGAGCTATAGACTAGCTGGGTGTTAGGGGCAGTGATGGGGGAGTGTCTATGTAACTAACTGGTGGGAGGAGCTATAGACTAGCTGGGTGTTAGGGGCAGTGATAGGGGAGTGTCTATGTAACTAGCTGGTGGGAGGAGCTATAAACTAGCTGGGTGTTGTTAAGGGCAGTGATAGGGGAGTGTCTATGTAACTAGCTGGTGGGAGGAGCTATAAACTAGCTGGGTGTTGTTAGGTCTGATGCTGTGACAAAGGAAGGAGAAGTGCATCATGGGTTTGGTTGGCTACAGCAACAGTAAGTGCTACATACAGGATGGAAAGGAACCAGGTCAGGAGACTCCTTACTGACAAAAGAGGATGTATATTAAAAAGCATAGTGATCCCGGAAAACTCTTTTAAGGATCATTTGTGCTAAAACTGAATGTCAATCAGCTCTTCTGTGCTTGCAAAGTTTTATGAGATCAATCAATACCATCCATCCTATTGGCACATGCAGATCATCATATACCAAGTTTCATTTCACACTGCACCTATTCACTGTTATTGCACACGCATGAACAGTCATAAAATTTTAGCCAAATTCCTCAAAATGGAGAATGCGATATAAAATGCACCTCTGCATCTTTTTTACTATGGCCAGTTAATGGCAGATATATATATGCACTAATAAAAGTGGTCCATTTTATGACTGTTCTCTGCCATGCCAAATGTCAAGGTAGGCAGCAAAAGTATATACAATTTGGCGCACACCATGTAACTAGCTACATATTTCCAGTGTTTTCGACTGTATGGTTGTGGTAATGAGCATTGCACCTGGAAGGTGCACGGATTCTGGATCCGGTCTATAAACCTGCCACGTGCCGTTGTGATGTTACATACAGTGCAGTGGATCTGAGATTTAGTGCCGGGAAAGGTTTTGTCATTTCTGTACCGAGACAAAATAAAGAAGCAGCTCTTCATAGGGCGCAGGAGGATAAAAGTAGAAAATAAATGGATTGGAAAAGAAGAGATTGAAAAGTGCTTGGATGTTGTAGGATGCGCGCCATCTGATGTGCCCCTGGCAGGAGAGGAGAACATCTGGAATATTAATCTTAAAGCTCACAGTAAGCAGCACAACTACCTGGGGCCACAGCTCCTTCTGTCTCATCTCCTGAGGCCAAGCTGTTGGAAGCCCCTTCATATCTTCTAGACAGCAGCCTTCCCTCTATAGCTTGCCTCACAAAGCTGTGCTAATTCTGTCCAGCATCTGTATCAATTCTGCCTCTGCCAAGCAGCTGAACAGGGTCCTGCACCCGGCGCTGGAAACCCTTTGTATGCCATGTGCTCTGACCCACTCAGTTTCCAGTTAAAAAAAAAAAACTGATATCTGTATGGTCCTCAGCAAGGAGAAATTATTTCCCTGTCAGTCATGTTACCATAATAAAAACCCTTCACCTCCACCTATAGACAATTGCTCAGTTGTCCAGTTCTGCTAAATGCATTTTTCTGCCAGATGCATGCCCCCACCTTTCCCTATTCTGTTCCCACCTGCCTGGCCATCTCTATTGCTTGCTTTATGAATAAATTATAGTTATTTCAACTCTTTATGGGTTACAGATGGCATAGGAAAAAAAATTTGGGGTGGATTTTGACCATATCATAACCATGTTGGCAATAACCATATCCATAGCAGCTGCTATGGGTCACCCTCGGGTGCAGGACTTCCTTAGGTTCCTTTGTTGGAAGTGGGGGGCATGGAAATAACCTTTTGCTATCTAATTCTGCTTTGTGTTCACCTTTTTTCAGAAGACATGCTATATGACTCTCCCTTCGTCCTTTGGTTACATTACTACAGTCAATATGGTGGTAGGGGACACATTTAGTGAAGCCTTCTGAACTCTAGCTATGGAGCCCTCTGAACTCTAGCTATGTTCCTGAGCCCTACCTTCTATTTGAAGACTCAATGACCACCAGCTTTATATTCTTTTTGAGAAGACCCAACTGATTGACGGTAACCACCAAAATATTTGCCATACTTTCAGTTACAGTCCTAGGGAACAATATGGAAGTCCTTAGCTGGATGATTTATGTCTAGGTAACACTTTAGTCCAGAATAGCGAGTTTATTACACTTCTCTTCACCAAATCACCAAGCAAATTTCAGTATTTTTCTTAGACCACAGTTCCTTATGAAGAAAGGCAAAAAATGCATTTGTCTTAGATGCCTTGCGTCTACACGTGTATAATCTCCGCCCATGTATGTTCTGTGCAGTCAGCTTTTTCGTACATTGGAGGGATTGTTCTGAATAGAAAACTATTTCTGTCTTATTTACAACTCTCACTTAAAATAAAAAGCAAATTATTACTGCTTTAATCCTTTGAGTGCTTTTATTGGTAAACCATTAGAAAGCTTTTTAATTTCAGACGCCTACAGAGATTAAAAAAAAATGCTTAATTCATGTTTTGATGGCGAGCCAATAAAACTGTAACATTTTGCTTGTTTCTAGCTCAGAACAGGAAATTGCTCTTTTCAAACAATGAAAAATATACAATAAAGTAGAGGTGTTGCTCTCTTATTGGGAAATGCAAGGGGGGTCGCAGTGGGGCTCATGGACGGACATTGATGTTGTTTTACATTTTATGTTTTTTTTATGGTTTATAAACATATATTTATTACTCTCTGCAAATTTGATTTTATTGCATGTATGTCCCTAGAATCTAACGTCAAAACAGGCAATTCTTGGGAACATGTGGCAATTAGGGCAGAATTTTCTTAGACTGTTTATTACACAATAGCACAGTTGTCCATTTCTGCTATGGGTATCATTCTGTTAATATGAGCTCTTTCACTTGCCTGATCATCTCTACTAATCAATGCATGTGTAGCCTTCAGATCAACCCTCTAATGTGATCCATAAACAGCCATTGGAACTAAAGCTACAACATCTATAGGTTGCAACTAAAGCCATATAAACTGCTGCAGGGGTAGATGCTGAGTTCCTTTTAGTGGCACATGTCCCGATCTATTGATTGACATCGATTCAGCTCTTCAGATTTATGGTCCCATAATTGTTTTCCGTTTATCATCAAAGTAAATCTAGGTCATAAAATCTGCATTATGCAAAATACACCCTCCATCTCCCCGGTGTTTTCACATAGCAGTTGTTGAACTTTATCATTATTCAAAATAATTAAAGAGAAATGTCCTCAAAATACAATTAAGTGAAGTCTTCTGCAGCCAGGGGAGACGAGACGCAAGGAAAACAGATCTTGTCCTCTGATAGAATGAATTTGTTTTCAACAAATTTAGACTGTGCAGTGCTAATTTTATACCTGCCATTTTAATATCTTTGTAGTATGCTTTACAGATTAAATATAGATATAATCTACACAGAAAGCTTTGTAACATTGCATTATTTATCCTAGACTCATCCGGAGTTACATCCTGTATTATACTCCAGAGCTGTACTTCCCATTGTGTTGGTGGAGTCACTGTGTAGATACATTACATTAAATATTCTGTACTGATCCCTAGTTACATCTTGTATTATCATTCAGAGCTGCACTCACTATTCTGCATGGGGAGTCACTGTGTACATACATATTATTACTTATCCTATACTGATGCTGATTTACAGCTGCACACAATATTCTGGAGTCACTATGTACATATATAACTTATACTGTATTAATCTTGGCTAACTTTCTGTATTATACTCCAGAGCTGCACTCAATATTCTGCTGGTCCATGCACTGTGTTTATACATAAATTATGCTGTTCTGATATTGAGTTAATTTTTGTATTCTACTCCAGAGCTGTACTCACTATTCTGCTGGTGAAGTTACTGTGTACTTACTTTATATTACTTACCATGTACTGATTTTAAATTACTTACTGTATTATACCCATGAGCTGCACTCACTATTCTGCAGGTAAAATCACGGTGTTTATGAATTATATTAGTTATCCTGTACTGACTTTCAGTTACAGATTTATTATGCTCCACAGCTGCACTCACTATACTGCCAGTTGTTTTTGGAAACAGTGAGCAAGCTTGTAGACAGACTCTGTCCTAATAGTTTTTGCTATATCCTGATATACCCTTCTCAGTAAAAAAACAGACTCTGGACAAGCAGGGACTGCGGAGAGAATTCAGCTCTGAAGACTGGTTGAGATTTATTTGGAAGGTGTAGAAATATCAATAGATAAAACACCGAGAGTAACTAATAAAGAGAAATGCCATTATTCATGAGGTATGATCACAGAAAAGTCATCTTGCTATCTCAGTGATGGATGTCCTATCTTCCAACTCCATATAGTGAATGGGAGGCTGCATGGTCCTATTGTTAAACACTTCTTATGGGGAATTTATCAAGTCGCTTATTGTTCTCAGTAGAGCGTTGAATGTGTCACTGATAAAAATGACTCAATATCAAACAGATCCACGAGATACACAGGATATGGGGCAAAATTATCCTATAGAAACAGGATGTGCCCATATCATATGTTGTAGTCAACATTTACATTGTTAAGGATCGTGACCTAATGCTAATAATGTGATGGCCTCATCCTTGTCTTGGGGTGAATACATTTATCACACGTGCTCCAGACGAGGCTTGTCCGATGATGACTGTAAGCCAGATGTGCCATCAGCATCCAGGGTAATCCCTTCTTCCTAATGACAACCTCTATTAATTGGTTAATTAATTACAATCTGCAACCACAATGTTGTCTATTTATATGATAACTGCTCTTCAGGAAGAGCACATGCTTATATTATCATCCAGAAGACCTGGCTTCTATGCTGTGCACCATGTATATTTTAGGATGGTAAGAAAAAATTCAGAACATGCATACTATGGCAGTGTAATGTATAACATATGGCTAATAAGACCATAATAGATAAGCTTAAAGGGATTCTGTCAGCCCGATTTTTGATACTGAGATTTTGGTATCCTCATATTAGTCTCCATTATCTCATTAAAAATATACTAGTTTTATCCCCACCTGTCGTTTCATTTTTGATAAAAACTGTTTTTATGTATATGGTAATTACCTTCTTAACGTGCCCAAGGGGCTGTCCCTCTGTGCCCAGCCGCGCCCCTGATCTCTGAGCCCAGCGCCGCCCCTCTGTAAATTTATTTACTCCTCTCTGGCCTTTTTTTTTTCTCAGTGCGCCGTAATCCCGCGCATGCGCCGATGTCACATACATCCAGGCCTGCGCGGTGCCCTAGCAGCAGCCTCATCGAGTGTAATCGGCGCATGTGCAGGATTACGGCACACTGAGAAAAAAAAAGGCCGGAGAGGAGTGAATAAATTAACAGCGGGGCGGCGCTGGGCTCAGAGATCGGGGGCGCGGCTGGGCACAAACGGACGGAGGCACAGCCCCTTGGGCACTTTAGGAAGGTAATTGCCATATACATAAAAAATATTTTTATCAAAAATGAAACAACAGGTGGGGGTAAAACTAGTATATTTTTAATGAGACTAATATGATGATACCAAAATCTCAGTATCAAAAATCGGGCTGACAGAATCCCTTTAACCTAAACCACACATTTTCCCTATGTACACCCGGAGTCATCTGAGACAGGATGGCTGTTAGAGAGGACGAGTATACCTAGTAAACCAAATTGTCAGACGTCACGTCACTGTCCTGCCAATAGTAACGGGAAGAAGGCGGGTTGGTAGAAATCCAGGCTGTGTTTTTATTCAATCAGGTTTTTCTAAAACCTAGTATGGTTGGTGTCTAAATCTGACTGACATGTGAGACAACAGTTGGATAAAAGCATATTGTGTGCTTTTCTCCCAACTCCATCATAAAACTGCACACTTGGCTTGCACAATGGGGCGAGAAGAATAAGCCACTGCCAAACATCTCTGTGCCTTCTAGGCGTCTCTGAAATTCCTGCAGATACATTCCTCCAGAAACAAAAGGATCAGGCATGTGAAGTCCAACATGCCTGCCCCTCCTTCCATCTGCCGTCAGGTGGGTCGCATCTAGTTCATAGTGTGAAAGTCCGTGAGTGTATGGCCAGCTTCAGTTTCCTACAGAGTTTAGGGTGGCACCTATCAGGACAGTAAATAGCTGGAAGAAGTGACAAGGTTGGGTTACACATGGCTTACCATGCTTTATATTGGGCTACAGATTCCTTACCGACTGAATATTGCAACCCATTGATTAAATTATCCTCCCTTTAATTCACCTCAGCATTTTGCTAAGGAACCGTATAGCAAAAGAAATCCTCTCTGAATAATTCAAGTGCCATGTCGCCATAAATAAAGCTTACAATGAATAGCCTAGGATTGTAAGATTATCTGCTTTTATTGCATTAATAAGTATCGCAAGTCCCCACTGGCTTCGCTTTCTAAGCTGCTGTGACAGAAGGAGATAAAAGAAAGGGAAAAAGCTAATAATTAGTTTGTTACATAGTACAGATACATTGTGTCAATTCTGCGGCAAGTCAAAGTCTCCTCTACAACATAGTTACACCGCCCTCCTTGCTGCTTAATGTCTGAACAGCCTTACAGATGGTGTAAATTGCTGGGATGTACCAGACTGTTCTGGTCAGTATCCATGTAGGGAAATACACCGTACAGTGGTGCACCAAGCCCCTTTATTTCCATATTACAGACCAGTAGGCACTTCACATGTGGCGTGCCATTGTAGCACTCGTGGCCGCTAAGGCCATGGAATGAATGGCTGCAGCAGTCATGGGGCCAAGCGACGCAAAACAGCGGAACTGCAGAAGAGGTGAGTGTTTTTTCTTTTTATTGGGCACAGATTTCAAAGATTGGGTTGGTTGGCTCCTAGGCTGGACAGCCCCTTTAATCTAAGTGTGTTGTCAGTTTAGCCTCGAATGGATCTCATTTAAAAGGATGTTATCAGAAATTGACCTATTGTTTAAATCACATTTTTGTGTTAGATATATATATATATATTTATATATATATATATATATATTATTATTTTTTTTTGAATTATTGGTGAGTTTTTTTTATTTTTATTTGTAGATTTAATAAAAATGTACATAATCCTGCAATTTTCGCACTGCCCACTAGGTCGAATAATAGGCCATGATTTTCTGTTCTGTACAGGTAACTTTTCAATAGCAATTATCCCTATCACCACTGACAGAATTACAATGACAACTAACACCTTTATATAGATAACACAGGGTCCACCATTCACAATAGGTGATATCACAGCTTATCTACTCCCTTCCTGACCTCTGCACATGCCTAGAAAATTTTCCCCTATAATCAATGAGGTCCTCTTCTGACCATTGTGTTTAAGGCCCATGTAGCTGCTCTCAAAGAAAAGGAAATCTTAACATATTTTAGGCCTAGTGGGCAGTGGGAAAACTGCTGGATTTTATTTTATTATTATTATTGTTATTTTTAATATAGTGACATGAAAAAAATAAAAAATCACCAAAATTCTTAAAAATGTGTTTAAGCTAAAATGTGATTTAAACAAAAAGCCATTTTCCGACGACACATTGCCTTTAACAATTTTGTAAGAACACTATAAAATTCTGAATATGGCTTCAGTGATGCCACAAATGAAGCTTCCCAGAAATCACTGCCTGAGGCCCAGCAGGAGCGTAGACATGTTATTTCTCTTTTCTTACAGTCCAATAGCTGGCCTGCTCTGCAACTTCACTCTACCATGGTCCAAGAACTCTGAATGGAGAGCACCTCTGCATGACATGGGTCAGGTCCCTCCGTCTCCAGTGGCAGCGCTCGGATTTATTAGAGCTGTCTAGCTGTAGAGCACAATGCATACAAGCATTACGATGCAAACTAAAGCCACAGCAACAATAATCCCCCATGCAGCTGTCTCTCATTTCTCGCCTGTTATTAGTATTTTTAGAAGCAGCTATTTCCAGCAAACAAAAGCTAAATTACTGCCTTGTAATTTAACAATTCTGATGCCACATCTCGGAATGATATAATTTCCCAGCCTTAGAAAATGAGCTTGGCCTTATCATCCACCATCCATTCTGCTTGTCACCGGACATTTGTGTTTGCGTATAGTTAACAGTTGGCATATAGTGAGTGTAGAAAACAACATGGCCGCGGACAGGCACATATATCAATGCCCATGATGGATTGCTGTAGTTTGGGAGCCAGCCGTGGAGAAAACACAAAGCGCCTGGTACGCTGCTTTCTTCTCCGATACATTTACACCCCCTGCTGCCCGTAATTATCTTGGTCTCGTTTTCTTTATTTGCATGCATGTGATGTCACCAGGAGGTTTCTAGCAATTAGCACTTTATTATGCTACAGATGCAGATTTTCCATTATATAGATATAATTGGTAAGCATTAATTGGTCATCTGATTAGTATCGTTCCAGGCAGGTCAGGCTACTTTTAGAATATGTGCCATTATTGGACGGATGTCTCATTGGGCATGTTGGAAAATAAATAGTCAGCTCCTTAAGCATTTATTATGTAGCACCAAGGGGGGGAAAAAAAGCGAAAAGAGAAACAAAAAGCCCCTTACATGGCAAAAAATGGAAGAGGAGAGGAAAACATATGTACATCTGCCATGCAAATCAACTTATACCAGCCAAAACCAAAGAGATCCATCTGTGGACAGTACTGTTTCAGGGTTTTTGCCCCTCATCAGTACAAAGCAGGGTACTGGTTCGCTGCATGAGAATAAGTCTTCATATACCACTGTGTGTCTTCAATGAGAAACAGTACTCATTTGAGCAGGGTCTATGGCGTCTTATCCAGCTATCCTGTAGGGCCAATTCCCGAAACTGTGTCTACAGATGGGTGTTTATGGCTTGGAATACTTGTTTCTCATGGAGGTTTGCCTGAAAATAAGTCTCCATACACCAATGTGTGTCTTCAATGAGAAACTGTTTCCCCCCCCCTGAAATACAAGCCACATAGATTATCTATTGTCTTCCTGCTCCAAAGACAACTCTCCTCCATCAAGGTGACTGGGACATTTGTCACCAGAGGATAAATGAACTTTTGAGAAAGGTTGGAACAAAGAGTGGTTCTCCGAGTGTTAAAAGCTAACAATGGAGGAAGGAACAGATATCTTTATACTGACGCATTTTGAGGTTCAATGACATCTCAAGAAGTTCAAGTTCTCTACAGGCTTTGACCTGATGCTCAGTTTGGATCAAGCAGTCCATAAAATCTCCTATAACTCCATTGTCATTGAGTATTACACTGTAGACCGAATAACTCTTGTGCTGTATGGACATTCCTGGAAGTTTCTAGGCTGCTCAAGGAATTCAGCTTTCTAATGTCGGTGAACACATCTTTTTGATGGAAGACTGAAGACTCAGTGTGAGCCATTGCTTGAAGTAGGAAAGCGCTGAATGATAAAAACCATAACTGTTGTTCTCCCTGCTGTTTGTGACTTACACTTGTATGCCCCGGGCTCCTTCTAGGCCTTTTATGTAAACATAGGAAATGTGTGTTTTACTCCCAAATTAATTGTGCATCCTAATTACCTGCGACAGCCACATTCTGACAGCTGTTACTCTCCCCAGCCAATCGCATTTACAAATGCATCTCGTTAACCCCTTTCTACCACCCAATTTTCAAGTGTATTTTCAGCCACGGACTCTATGGTTAACTTCTGTGTGGAACATAAATTGTCCTTAAAAGTGCTGAACAGATTAATTTGGTAACACAGACCAGCAAGTGGTCTTCAGACGTCTCCCTCCAGTTACCTGACCTATAACAACATTTTCGTTCTCCCTATCAGCAGCTTTATTAAGTCATGTTATCTGGACTTCTCTGTGTGAGAACTCAGCAAGTACTTTCCATCTTGTCAATTAGACTCGGAACCTGCTCTGTTAAGTAGGAACACTCTGTCTGGTGGTAGAAAAGTTCTCTCTCTAAAGTCAGTCAGTATATAAAGCAGTAATTAGGAGCAGTCAAGAAGATTTCATGGATGGAATTAGACTTGGTTCTCATCTAGGTAAAAGGCTTGTCTTTTATGCCTCTTAAATGTAATCTGGGAGCGTCTGATGTCCTTTTATAGCGGCGCATTTCGAAATGTCACAAAATAATGATGCCGATATTGTACAAATAATAAAAACTTGTATAAAGTTTCCAGGGAGAACTTAAAAACCTTCCTAAAACTCACAGTCCGAAACCATGCAGAATGCGCTGGTTATTATGAATGTTCTAGTCCTTTTCTACTGTACTCTCAACACTTTAATTATAAGAAGTCAGTGATGTGTATCACAACTGTATATCTGATTATGCTTATTTCGTTACCTTAGCTTCATCTTTACACACCAATGCTAAAATACTGTATAATGTAATACATACTAAGTCAGTCTAGATATTGTCATAACTTTTGGTCTGCTGATGAATAGACCAGGCAATAACGCAGGGTAGCACTCCATCTTAAATGGGCATAAGGACATTGTATAGCTGGGGTCTTCAATATGGGACATAGCTCCCTCGCATGAATGGTGCATGACCAAGATTTCTCTAATACCAAGAAATATGTAAAGGCATTGGTAGCTTTCTGCGGTAATGAAAGCCAGGGGGCTACTTGGGGTTAGCCTCAATGAACAATTCCATAAAAATAACATAATATCTGGGAAATCCTATTCAGAGGGGAACTGCAGTTTTAATAATCCTCTGACCTGTCATGGGGATATATAAAAAAAAAGTGTCCCAATGGGGTTTTGGACCAAGAGTTTGAGTAAAGAAGTCTTCGAGACGCTTGTGAGATCCATGCTCCTTCAGCTTCTCCCTATGAGCTAATGGTGGCAGTCCTGCCATATGATCCAGTGGGGCCATCTTCTGACATGTTTCTATTCTTAAAAGGTACTGATTCTCCATGTAGAGACCCAGCTGGTGTAAGGAGTCATACTGGCCATGCTCCCTGGGTATACAGCTTTGCATTTTCTTTTCGTTCTGGAGGAAAGCTAATTTCAGTAATCTCTGAAAGCGAACATCGAAGCAAATCTCCTATGCTTAACATAAATCTGGATTGGCGGTAGACAGCAGAATCATATTTTTTTTCTTAAGGGAAAGTAGACGTGGGAAGTGGGAAAATAAGAAAATTCAGACATCTGGTTCTTAATCCAGTCTCCCTCCCGTCTGTAATCCTGCATAGGGTAGACATCTGCTGTGAGTGGATTCCCTCCCCTTGGTGAAGATACAGTTCCCGGCGCCCAGTAGCGTGGCCTCTGTAAGCCCCTCAGACTTAGCTTTGTCAGCAGGGTATAAAACAGAGAGGATAGAAAGTAATTACACTTTTATGATTTAACCAACAGCCCGGCTAGGCAAACATCTGCACTGAAGTTATGCAGTGGCCACCACGGGTCCATGAAGAATGTATTATATGCTTGTTCTTTACTTCACACGTCCATAATAATGGGTACGGACCCATTCATAAGGGGCAGGAATGGATGCGGACAGCACACAGGGTGCTGTCCGCATCCGCATTTCCGGAGCGCACCACCGATCTTCCTGTCCGCGGCTCCGGAAAAAAATAGAACATGTCCTATTCTTGTCCGCAATTGGATGGGGGGTGCCGGCCGGGTGTATTGCAGTTATTATCTACTAGGGATCCATTGCAACATTTTAATGAAACATTAATAAAGGTTGCCATTCGGCTTTTTTCTTTTGTGTTCATCACTAAGACTACTGTCACACTTGCACTTTCCCTTTCCGCTATTGAGATCAGTCATAGGGTCTCAATAGCCGGGGGAAAACGCTTCCGTTTTGTCCCCATTCATTGTCAATGCGGACAAAACTGAACTGAACAAAACAGGATGCACCATAGTTACATAGCTAATACAGTTGAAAAAAGACATACGTCCATCAAGTTCAACCAAGGGATAGGTGGGGACGCGAATGCATTCCGTTCCGTTTGGTTGCAAGCAGACTTTTTCTTTCGGCGATGTGGTGCGGAGCAAGATGGATCCATCATGACACACAATGTAAGTCTATGGGGACGGATCCGTTTTCTCTGACACAACAGAAAACGGATCCGTCCCCCATTGACTTTTAAAGGAGTTTATGACGTCTTGGCTATTTTAAAGATAATACAACTAGATCCGTTCATAACGGATGCAGGTGGTTGTATTATCAGTAACGGAAGTGTTTTTGCTGATCCATGACGGATCCAGCAAAAACGCTAGAGTGAAGGTAGCCTAAGTAGTAATGCAGGTCTGGTAAATGAATGGAAGCATGCATGATCTAGCCATAATTCCATCACAGAAGACAGAGCCATTTAAAGAGGACCATTCATTACAATAAAAAATCTAAACTAAGTATACAGATATGGAGAGCGGCGCCCAGGGATCTCCCTGCACTTACTATTATCCCTGGGCGCAGCTCCGTTCTCCCGAAACAGGCTCCGGTATCTTCAGATTTTCGGCTCAACCGGGAGGAGCCTGCTCTTGTTCTCCTGGGCGTCTCCTTTTCCCTGGCCAATCGCAGCACTCAGCTCATAGCCTGGGAGAAAAAAACCTCTCAGGCCATGAGCTGAGCGCTGCGATTGGCCAGCACTCCAGTCTGGGAGAAGGAGACGCCCAGGAGAACAAGACCAGGCTCCTCCCGGTTGAGCCGAAAATCTGAAGATACCGGAGCCTATACCGGGAGAACGGAGCGGCGCACAGGGATAATAGTAGGTGCAGGGAGATCCCTTGGCGCCTCTGTCCATGTCAGCATACTTAGTTTAGATTTTTTATCGTAATGAAAGGTCCTCTTTAAAACACAGATGTAGCAGGAATACATATAAAGTATTTGTAAGAGTAATAAAACCCACATGCACTAGCAGAGATGGGTATATTGCTCTGACGGTTTCCAAAGCCAGAAAGGATCAGAGCAGAGACAAGGATCTATCAAATTACAACTAAAACTTTTCTTCATATTGATGCATGAAATGGTTAAAGGGGTTGTCCAATAAAAAATACTTTTTTAATTGCATGTAATTAAAATTAAAATTTAGTACAGCCACTGAACTATCTTTATGGCGCCACCTGATGTTTGTTATTTTCCTCATTTCACTGTCCACATCAGTAACCTTGCTGAGGTGGTCGCACATGCTCACTTTCATCCTTCTAATGTCCCCAGCTCTATCTACTGTTAGGGCTGCATTACAGCAACAGATTATCTGTCCAATATCTGTCCAATCAGACCAATAGTTGGTGTGTATAACAAAAGATCTGTGTGTAAACGCCCATCTGATCAATGATTGGTCAGAAAATCTGTTGGTGTAATACAACCCTTAGAAGCTGTAAAAGTTACAGGGAAAGAGCTGCCCCAGAAAGCACACCCCTCCTGAGAAAGGACAGACACATGCAGCTGTGATAAGGAGAGAGCTACAGCAGAAAGGTCACACCCCCTGAACTACCAGCTTAAAAAAAAAAACATGAAGAGCAATTGGAGCGATGAAAGGGAGATCTCTGGATCCATGTGAGGTACAGGGCTGGTTCTAGCTTTGTTAGAAAGAGGTGTCATGTATTATATTGTGTCTGATTTTCATTTTTTTACATGACTCATGGAATAACCCCTTTCCCAAAAAATTGAAAACTGCAGGAAAGGTGCTGACAATAAAGTAACCCACCGGTTCATACTCCCTACAGCACGGCTGCTCGGATCCTCCCAGATGCGATTTGATTACATGACTATAATGGTATTGTGTCCATATAGCGCACGTGACAACTACTGACCTCAGTGGTCTTATTCCATATACCGTTGGCCCCAAGCCAGTGACTGACTGCAGCATACGCACCATATGGGGACATGACCACTGCAGCCAATCATTGGAGTATCAGACCGGCAGCACTAGAGCAGAGGGGCTTTGAACCGGTGACTATACCTTATTTTTATTACTTCAATTCCTTCCCAGCCTGTTGACTTTTATTTATTTTTCAACTCGGAATAACCCCTTTAAGGATAGTCATACAATATCCTCACTGTTTTATATTATTTATTACCTAGTATTACAGCATTATTTCCTTATGAGCCAGAAGAGATTGGGTGTATCTGCCATTTGTGCTTAAGACAAAACTTCCTGGGTACTTCCTCCCGAAAAGTTAGTGCTACTTAGGACAATGGGAAAGTGAATGATCTGAATGATGATAATGGACGCTCTGCCCTAATAGCAACGCTGTAAGCAGCAGACTCATGCATAAAGCTGGGAGTTTAATAGCCCCCTAGGTGTTCAATCAAAGGATCTTCTTGTAGGAACAATCATCGTTAGAAGTTGTAAAGGAAGAGGTTACAAGTAAACGCTGCTCAAAGAAGAAAGAAAAAAAATGGACTATTAAATACGCATTTTGCTTTCCGAGCGACCCCGGTGTCTGGAACCAATTTATTTTTTATTGCCACTTATGTTAAAAAGATTCAGGTAATGTACACTCTGTGTAGAAGTAATTTGGTTACAGCAGATCCTCTGGCCCACAGAAGAACTTTCTCCCCGCTAATAAAATATTTAAAAATATGCCATCATTAGGTTTTAATGTTAACCCTGTATGAATGAGGAGCCACTCACTGGTAACACCTCCGCTTACTCTCCTAATTACTCACTTCACTTACTCTATTGGGAGGATGCTTCCCCTTCTGTTCCTCGTTTACTATGTACCAGGGATGATCATGTGTTACTGGAGCAGGGGAATTCTGCAAACCAGTGCCATATGGAATCCAATGTGGGCTTTTGGCTTGTAGTATCCCTTCATGATTAACTGCATCTCAGTTTAATTTCTGTGCTGTACAATATCCAAGTCTGGCCTGTAGGATGTTAGGGTTGAGGAAAGATGGAGAACGGCTGCATCTATGGAGAATAAGAATACTCTAGCTAAAGTCTTCTTGTATTCTAGGAAATTGTCAAGTAACAAATGTATAAATATAAGTGGAAATAGTAACTTCCTTTCCAGCCTCCAGGAGAGAAGCTGATCTCAGGGACCCTGATGCTGGAAGTCTACCTGATCAGTTGTTATCTTCATGGAAGGAGCTTGTATATGTGCGTGTTTACCCTGCACAGGTGCTTAGTCAAGTGTTGGAAGGATGTACTTTGTAATCAGTGGGAGTCCATTATTTTCATCGGACACCTACACTCACCTAAAGAATTATTAGGAACACCTGTTCTATTTCTCATTAATGTGATTATCTAGTCAACCAATCACATGGCAGTTGCTTCAATGCATGTAGGGTTGTGGTCCTGGACAAGACAATTGCCTGAACTCCAAACTGAATGTTAGAATGGGAAAGAAAGGTGGGCTACAACAGCAGTAGACCCCACCGGGTACCACTCATCTCCACTACAAATAGGAAAAAGAGGCTACAATTTGCACAAGCTCACCAAAATTGGACTGTTGAAGACTGGAAAAACGTTGCCTGGTCTGATGAGTCTCGATTTCTGTTGAGACATTCAAATGGTAGAGTCCGAATTTGGTGTAAACAGAATGAGAACATGTATCCATCATGCCTTGTTATCACTGTGCAGGCTGGTGCTGGTGTAATGGTGTGGGGGATGTTTTCTGGGCACACTTTTGGCCCCATAGTGCCAATTGGCCATCGTTTAGATGCCACGGGCTACCTGAGCATTGTTTCTGACCATGTCCATCCCTTCATGACCACCATGTACCCATCCTCTGATGGCTACTTCCAGCAGGATAATGCACCATGTCACAAAGCTCGAATCATTTCAAATTGGTTTCTTGTACATGACAATGAGTTCGCTGTACTAAAATGGCCCCCACAGTCACCAGATCTCAACCCAATAGAGCATCTTTGGGATGTGGTGGAACGGGAGCTTCGTGCCCTGGATGTGCATCCGTCAACTCTCCATCAACTGCAAGATGCTATCCTATAAATATGGGCCAACATTTCTAAAGAATGCTATCAGCACCTTGTTAAATCAATGCCACGTAGAATTAAGGCAGTTCTGAAGGCAAAAGGGGGTCCAACACCGTATTAGTATGGTGTTCCTAATAATTCTTTAGGTGAGTGTATAGTCCTCCAAAGTCCTGAGCCATTCTGGATAAAGCTAATGGCTCCGGAGCTAAGACTTCTGATACACTTTGACAAGCTGGATACCTCCATGCCCGACCATTTTCAGATGCTTAACAGAAGAAAAGTTGGTGTGACAGCGCCCATTACGTTTCCTGCAGTTAACAGCCAGCCACTGTCACCTTCGTTTGCAGTGGTGTCAGGAACAAGGAACCTGGACTGCTATGGACCGTGTGGTCTTTAGCAATGAATCCAGGTTTAGTTTGGGATCTGACGATGGTCAGGTTCGAATATGGAGGCCTAGTGGTGAGCTCTTCAATCCTGCCTTTGCTGTAGAGTGACACACTGTGCCAACTACTGGTGGAATGATCTGTGATGATCTGGGGAGCCATCACATATGACAATCAGTCACCCCTGGTAGAGATACGAGGGACGCTAACATCACATATGTTGCCTCTCATGGCAGAGCTTCCAACTAGCATTTGTCAGCAGGATTACACTTATCCACACACAAGGGTTTCCAGGAATGACTCTGTCAGATTTAAGATTTATCACCAATGTTCCAGATTTATAGCCAATCAAGTATTTATGGGACCACCTATGAGTGTGCAGGATCTACAGGCCCAGCTGCAACATCTGTGGGCAAATCTGCTGAAGGATACCTCTATGCCCAACCGTATGTCATCTTGTATCCAGGCTGCAGTTGGACCAACAGGGCACTAGAGCCTCCTTTCAATGATACAGTTTACCCCAATAAACGTATCCTTTTGCTATAATATTGTAATCACTTACATATATCAGAATTACATCCACACATAGAAAGTTTCACTTGATTCCAACGTCTCCTTCTTGGTGCATTAATTTTTTTATTTATTTTGTCAGCGAGTTTAAGAGAATCAGCAATGGAAACACTGTGACCTGTGGTTATTAGGACTATGAGGACAGCATGGCCCCATCCAAGTCTCAGTAGTCATTGGGTCAGGCTACTTTCACACTCGCGTTTTGGGCGGTCATGGATCTGCCAAAACAGATCCGTTACAATAATACAACCGCATGCATCCGTCATGAACTGATCCGTTTGTATTATCTGTAACATAGCCAAGACGGATCCGTCAAGAACTCCACTGAAAGTCAATGGGGGACGGATCCATTTTCTATTGTGCCAGATCGTGTCAAAGAAAACGGATCCGTCCCCATTGACTTACATTGTTTGCCAGGACAGATCTGTTTGGCTCAGTTTCGTAGAGCGGACAGCAAAACGCTGCAAACAGCGTTTTAGTATCCGCTTTCAGAGTGGAATGGAGACTGATTGGAGGCAAACTGATGCATTCTGAGCGGATCCTTTTCCATTCAGAATGCAATAGGGCAAAACTGATCCGTTTTGGACCGCTTGTGGGAGCCCATGACGGATCTCACAAACGGAAAGCCAAAACGCAAGTTTGAAAGTAGCCTGGCTTGTTTAGAGAGTAAGGTGAAGAGAACAACTACTCCTCTAATCATCCGATACATATGGAGGGATCCCACAGGCAGCCCCAGGATGGAACCTTACATTGGGTGCTCAGCCCCCTGCCTCTTCTCTTCCATCTTCTCCCTGTAATTTCATCTGTTCACCAAGCAGAGCTATAGCAGACAATTTGCTTAGATTATGGGTATTCTGACAGTCTTAAACTGGAATCAATGCAGTGTTCTGCTCTTCAATAGTGCAACTCTTCCTTTCTGTTCTCTCTTTAATGCAGAGACGGCGAGGACCATTCATTTCATTTCTATACAAAATGACAGCTCTAGATTCCCAGTCTTTGAGAAAGAAGGAAACTCTTACATGCAGCTTTTAGCACATATGTGCCTGACTGCTCTTTAGTTAGATCAAGCCACTTTGTGATTTAATACAATTACATTTTTTTGCCGCTTCCTTCATAAAAGAGCTTGCATTTTACAGTCACAGAAATGGAAGTGAATTCTCAGCGACAATGCCATTATTTAGGACTAGACGAAAAATGTTTCTGAAGGTCGAAGGGGACAGAGCATAAAGCTCTCAGCACCCTCTGTTTCACTTAAAGGGGATGTCTCACTTCACCGAGAGGCATTTATCATGTAGAGAAAGTTAATACAAGGCACTTACTAATGTATTGTGATTGTCCATATTACTTCCTTTGCTGGCTGGATTCATTTTTCCATCACATTATGCACTGCTCGTTTCCATGGTTACAGACCACTCTGCAATCCATCAGTGGTGGTCATCAGTGATTGTGAGCCAGCAGTGCTCCCGTCCGTGCACTGCTTCCTCCCATCCACACCCTGCCCACTTTGGAATAGTGGCGAGGGTGTTGGAAAATCCTAACAAGTTGCAAATGTCTCAAAATGGCAGATGTTTAGTACATGACTCTCATTATATCCCCCTATAGCCCTTTACCCGACTGGCTGTCTGCCCATAAGGCTACAATATATAGGGACGAAGCATTTATGCCACTTTAATGGCATATAAAAGTTGCAGATTATGGTCCCTGGCATATTTGTACTACAATTTGTGACTTTTTATACTTCTTGCCATGTGTTCAAAGTGACAAAAAAGAGGTTGGGCTTTGTGGGAGAAGCGAGGTCAACTGCGACCTGACAGATTTACTATGATTTACGTCAGAAACTGGAGTCAATTATAGCTCCAGTCTTCTCCAGCTCACTTTCTAGCGAATGGACTTCCAGAAGATGCAACAAATTTATTTCACTCCAACGGATTTTGGAAATGCCAATCTTAGTAAATCCGCCTCATTGTCTTCATATCACGCATAAGGTCCAAACGGAAGATGATCCAAGCAGCAGCTACACAGCACAGCCTCTGTGCGTCTCGTCAGAGAGCAAGGATTACAATATTTGATCATATTCCTATCATCTCCTACCAGCCAGATGCACTATTACTGTTAATGTGGATAGCAGACGCTGCCGAGCATGAGGATTGATCTGTCTTAATGCTGCTTTAGCTGGTGGTGCTCTTGAATCTCATGTTTGAAGATTTGCTTGTATGGATGCATCATTAGGGTTTTAGAGATCAGGATATTTCTTTGATTTGCATCTTGTAAGACACAGAATTTTTATATCAATCACAAACTACTTGGAGCATATGCCTGTTCATTCCCGTGTTTCTTCACCAATAGGAATATAGTAGTAATATTATAATTGTCACCTTCTATGTGAGGTTAGATTTCTTGTCTCATTCTTGGGTGTTAGTCTCTCTAGGATGATACTACTGAACCAAATACTTCCCTAAGCTTTGCATGGGAAGGAAGTGGGGTGTTAATGGACTTCTCCAACTTTTACTAAGTGATGGACTGTCCTCAGGATAGGCCATCACTCCTGCTGATCAGTGGGGGTTCAACACCCTCCTGATCGCTGTGTGGGTGTAGCTCCATTGCCAAAACTAAACAGCATTTTCAACCTTGTAGTAGAGGGAGCTTGTTAGTACAGTGCTGCTACAATATCACTGAAGGCATGAGCTTTGTCCATTAGTATAGTATCATAGTAAAGTTGTGTCCACTACACAGTTGACAGAGACATGTAGTTCCAGCGCCGACTTCCAAAGGTTAAAGTTAAACTTGACCAGGTGTTGGACCCCTGCCAGTCAGCTAGTGATGGCCTATCCTGAGGATAGTCAATCACCTAAGGCCTCTTTACACTGCCTGATCTTTAGGCAGATTATCATTAACAAGCGTTTGTACGAATGCTCGTTAGCGATAATCTCTTGGTGTAAAGGTGCTGATGATTACTTATGCGAAACGCTCTTACATCGGGTAACAGGATTGTTGGTGCCGACACCTAAATCATTGTTTGCCAGCAGCAGATTGTGCTGTCTAAACAGTACTATGCTGCCGGCAAACAATGATTCTGTATGGGAACGAGTGATGGCATTAGCCACTGATGGTCTCCTCCACTGACGAGTAGGCGATTATCAGGAAGGAACACTTCCTTCCCGACAATCATCTGCCCCATCAAGCCCTGTAAAGGGGCTTTTACTGAAAGCTGGTCAACCCTTAAATGTTTCTTGACCTCTGTAGAGCCTATTTGGGCACATCAAGGACCCTTTCTCCTTTTTGAGTGGGCATAAAATGCTCCTTCTGTTGCTATTGGGCTATTGCATGGTTGTCCGATGGTGAGGTTGGTTCTCTTCCAACTTGTCCAGGACTCCTTAATAGCAAACACAAGAATCTGGAGTAGCTGCTGAAACACCCTTCACTGCTACAAGGGATGGTGGATGAAGAGATGAAGCACTGGGCAAGTAGCAGAGAGGTCCAGCATTTGTAAAACTGGGACTCTTTATTTATATCCATTACAGGAATATTCCAAAAAGCATGGTATCAATCTGACACATTTTGACCTAAGAAAGGTTTTAATCATAGCATAGGTTTTAATGACGCACTGGTCACCCAATTTCTAGGTTAGACCCTCTCAGGTGTATATAATTTTGCGACTGGGGCTCTAAGCAAAGTGTATTTCACGCACTGGACCTACATATTGACATATTAAGGAAGCAGAATTTTCTAAACCCCGGCGCTGTTCATGTCACTATTCCATGCAGTGCGCAAAAGTGTGAAAAATCACTCTTAATTCAGTTGTTTCCTGAACAATTAGAGGCAGAACAGTGGCGATTAATGGCAGTCAGTACAGCAGAATTAGGATCTGATTTTTAAATAACCGCAGATGCGTATCACAATTACAGATCATTTCACTGGGTCCAAACGCTAATCTTGATTACTTTTTATTTCATTACATCTCATGAAGACATTTTATTATATGCAGCAAATGAACAGCAGCCAAGAGGCGGGCAGAAATGCCATAGCAGAGCTGAGTTCTTGTAACTATAAGCATCCATGATACGTGAGACCTAGAGAGATGGACTGATAAGGAAATAGACCGATTGATGGTAAAATGGACCACTTGACCCGTATATTATGGGTGGTCTCTATTTTGTCTGTATGTACTTCTCAGATAGCGTCGTGTCTAAGTGGTTTGGGAATGGTGAAGGCGAGGACTATTAAAAAGCCACAGAATAGTCTCCTGTTTTCTAGAATAGCTGCAGATCGAAGTTGTTCCCTTTCCACTCTGAAATGTACTGCCTTTAAATGGAAAACCACAAGCTTTAAATGCCTTCCGCCCACTCCTCCGGCTCTAGATAGGACTGGAAGGGAAAATCGAAGTTACAGTATTAGATCAAAATCCCTTCATGTGTTCATTAGCTGACAGCTTTAATTATTACTAAGCCCTTTTAGGTGGCTTTTCTTTTCCTCCTTTCTCCTTCTTTTATGACAAATATTCTGTTCTACTGCTCAGGTCCTAAATATTATGTCTTCTGAAATATTAGTTCAGGTTTCAAGCTGAGCAATTGGATTAAAGAGGGTAAAAAATCAGCTCCAAGCTCTTAATCACAAATTGTGCTCAATGACATTTCTCCGATCAGTCACCTACAGTACTGTGCAAAAGTTTTAGAAAATAGAAATTTTGAAGTGTCAATAGTTTATTTTTATTAATTCACTAAATGCAAAGTTAATAAACAAAAGAGAAATCTAAATCATATCAATATTTGGTGGGACCAAAACATCAATTGTTCTAGGTACACTTGCACACAGAGAATTCATTGTACAGTCACTCAGAATTGAGAAAGCTCGTTGGAAGAATGAGTGAAACGTTTTTTCAAGAAATCTACAGTACGTCCAGTTGCCTTGATTTATTCTTTACAGATATACCATGACCTGGATAAATGAGATCCTTCACAGACTTGCACACAGTACTTGAAGGAGGTTGGCGGAGAGTTTGTTCCAAACATCTTGGAGATCTAATTGCAGATCTTCTGTGGATGTAGGCTTGCTCAACTGCTTCAGCCTCTTCATGTAATCCCAGACTCTGTTGAGATCAGGGCTCTGTGGGGGCCATCTCATCACTTCCAGAACTTGGTCAAAGTTGGGGGTTTGTTCATAATTAATAATGTCCTCAATGCTGAGAAATACAGGCAGATATTTATCCATCTTGCATCAGGGTGGTATTTGATTGGCTCCAAATTTATTCTGCAGCAGGACAACAACCACAAACAGTATACAGCCAATGTCATTAAGACCTATTATCAGTATAAAGAAGAATAATCAGTCTTAGAAGTGATGTTATGGATCCCACAGAGCCCCTGATCTTAACATCATCAAGTTTTTCTGGGATTACATGAAGGGACAGAAGGATTTGAGAAAGCCTACATCCACAGAAGATCTGTGGTTAGTTTTCAAAAGATGTTTGAAACAATCTCTCTAGTAAATTGTTTTGAATGCAAAGGGTGGTCACAGCAAATACCGATTTGATGTACATTTTTGTTCATTCACTATGCATTTTGTTAGCTGGTAAAAACAAACTAATAACAATTCAATTTTTTAAAGAATTCTTACTTTGCAGCATTTTTTTCCACATCTGCCTACAACTTATGAACAGTACTGTATATACAGAAATCACAGATATACAGAGTTCTGCTTATACAACATGTAATCGGACAAATGGGAAGGGAAGCTAAATACACTGCGATACCAGGTGGATTTTAGTATGGAATGCAACTTAGAATTCATGTGAAAAAGTTGCTGTATGAACATACCCTTAGAGTGTATGTCTGCAAAGTTTAAATCCAGCAATCCTGCAAATACTTTACTTATTGTATTGATCTCAACTCACAGGATGTCCTCTGCTCCAGGAGATTTTCATTGGTTGCTACTTGGACGCTGTGTTATAAGTATGCCCCCACCTACTTACCTGAGTTTCTATGAGACAATACACTCTTACACTCTTTTATTGTACTCTGAGAGCTTACACTATTGTGTGCAAATTACTGCACAGTCCCTGAAAACACTATATAATTTAAATTAGATTACAGACAAGCAACATATAGACACTGAATCAGCAGAGGATACAGGTAAATGTGAAGTCACAACCAAGGAAAAGAATTGTCAATGCAGCTCAAAATGACAGATCCACCAGCAGCCACCATGGCCATAGACTCATTGACTTTCATGGGAGAGTTCTGTAGGTATGCTCTATTGCTCTGTGACCTGTGCAGAGGTCAGAAGGGAGTAGATAAGCTGTGATATCACCTATTGTAAATTGTAATCCTGCCTGTGATGATAAAGAGGTGACTTTAAAAAGTTACCAAAATAGGAAGTTACAACATATTATTGGGCAGTGGCCAGTTTGAAAATTACACAATTTTAGAAATAAAAAAAATAAAAAATAAATAAAAATGTGGACACATGGGAGATTAAAAATATCACCATAAATTAGTTAAAAATGTGTTTAACATAAAAATGCAATTTAAACAATAGATCACTTTCTGATGATGCCCACCCATTCATTGCCGTCTTGTAACTAATGTTCCAGTGCTTAGGTTATCTGGTAAATGTCTGAATAATAATAATCTATATGCTGCCTCCACCAGTGGGTTGCATTGTGATATAAAAGTTTGAGGGTTTTTTTTATCCATAGAACTTAGAAGACTCTTATAGTCACCATTGTATTGTTACAATATGTTCAAATCAAGACAATATAGACAACAGGTATTGTAGATAGCGGTGCCACAGTAGGGGAAAAGCATCCACAGGCCTCCTCCCTGCCCCCAAATCATGTAAGACGTGCAAGAAAGGAGTTCTACAAAGACATCTTGATTGCATGTTTTTGAGAGAATAAGAATCTTTGTCCGTTTTTGGCATCTAAAATTGTGTTTTCTTTTTATCTCTTGATTGTCACAGGGGAGAAAAAACCTTGGGACTCCTTCCAAACAGATGGTTGAGAAAGAACATTTATTCTCAGTCTGTCAGTGTATCAGCTCTGCGAATACATCCGACAAGCTCCTAACATATAATAGGCAGAATATCACATGTGCATCTATTAGCGAGGGAACAGATTTCAGCAGCAGAAATGAACAGTTTACGCTAACTCAAGGCTGCAGTCCAGAAACCGGACCATAAAACACAATAAAGCAAGAATACAAATCCATATTTTTGTCAATTGCCTTCTACCGTTATGTGATTGTTGATATCCTCAAGTCCCATCCCTCCCCATTTACCTTGTTAACTGGCGGCCATTAATTATGATGGCTTTTTAATAGTTTTTTTTGTTTGCAGTTTTTTTCCAATTATTTGATTGTGATAACATGAATGACGTCTGTGTATTTATTCACTCTCTGTGAAGTCAATTGATTTCACATTGGAAGCAGAAGAAAGCCTGGGATGAGAAATGACATTATAGATTGCGAGGCCACAGATTATTTGAAACTATTTAGTTAGCAGAATCTCCAAGTGTCCATTACTTCTATTAGCTGAAGAGCTTTATTGCTTGATATTTGATGTTTATTAGAAAAGCTCCGAGTTTGAATTTAAGAGGAACTAATGATACTCCAATAAAGGCCTCGGTTCAAAGCAGAAAGCGCTGCAATATGCTGACCATTTGAATATGGAAATTGTGGCTTAGCGGATTAAATCCCTGGAAGGTTCACTGTACTCATTTCACAAGTTTAATACCTGCCCTTCGGTTCACATCTCCCTCTATTTCGTGCATGAAAAACAGGAGCAGCGCGTGGCCGGTTGTTGTTGTTGTTCTGCAATCTGTACATTGCTATCTTCAGAAGATATGTTGGCGAGCCACCAGAAGATAGGCGATAGAGGAAGCAGTTACCGGGATGTTTATCTTATCATGTAGGAGGAAACGAAGCCTTTTAAAAAGCCATCTGTATTTTACTTGTGAAGTCCTCGGAGGACATGCTGCCTGATTGTGGCCGCTTTATAGTTTATTGGACATCAAAGCTCCCTGCTCTACACTATAATATCACACTGACTGGTTTACACACATCAATGCTTTCGTAATGGAGTTGGAGTCTATGAAAACGTTCTAAACATATGGAGAGCAATCAGCGGGCAATGCTACTTATACACTTACTAAGGAAGCATTTAAAAGGGTCTACACAACCACTTCTTGATGCAGTGACTACTCCCATAAAAATGAGTGGATCATCTCACATATGGCCATGCTGGATCACCAAAGTGAGAACTATTCTTCACAGTCGTTCTCCACTTTCATTAAACTTTTGATATGCTGTAGGGACATTTCTAAAGTTTAGATCGATGGGGGTCTGAGTGCTGAGACCCCCACAATCAAAGGATGAGGGGAAATAAGCACATGCTTAGCGTGTTCTTTCTCCTCACTGCAGGACAGATAGAGAGACATCAATATGGGCCTGTCTTGCACCCATCTTCTGCAGCAAGGAGAGAGAGTGTGCTAAGCGTATACTCCTCTCCCTTCATTCTAGAGATTCTAGATCTCTAGAACGAGGGGAGAGAAGCACACACTTAGGGCGTTCTCTCGCCTCCATGTAGGGCCTGAAGGAAGACGGACTCAATAGAAAATCTATGGGCCCTTCTTGCTTCCATCTTGTGCAGCGAGGAGAGAGAGCATGCTAAGCGTACACCCCCTTTTATTTCTTTCTAGAGATTATGGGTGTCCCAGTGCTCAGGCAACCACCGTTCTAAAGTTTTGATATGTCCTATAACGTATCAAATGTTTAATGAAAGTACAGTGCCATTTTAACGGAGAAATGTGGTATCTTAATAGAGCAAATGGACATGGTCTATTCAAACCAAAAATCCCCTCATAGTTATATATTATTATTGACTGCATTGTATTGTCAGTGACTTCAGCATGATGGCAGTGGCTTATATATATTGACTGGAACTTGAATGCCATAGTTGTGGCGTGAGTGCTGTGGTCATGCAATGGAGAGGGCTTGAGTGTGGCGGTGACCAGGACTTAAACTTGATACTGTAGATGCGGCTTTATAGATGTAGCTTGAACATGATTGTCATGGTTTGAATACAAGGGATAGTGTGGATGATGGATGTGGCAGGTGCCAAAAAGACACTCTTTTGGGATACATTGGCCAATGAAGGATCTGTGGAACTTTTCTGCATAGAAATATGTCCACCCTTACTTTTCCACAAATTTAAGGTCTCTGGCTTCTCATGATATACAGATATGCTAGTAAAATTCTTGATTGGAGGTCACACACATATATATATATATATATATATATATGTATATATATCAGACATCTCCAGACAATATATTGCAAAATCATGTTTTTTTCAAATCTCATCTCAGGATATACTGGAGCTCAGGTACAATGGGGCCATGGCTTAGGTATGATGGGAAGGGCTTGGTAATAATGGAAAGGGCTAGAGTATAATGGAAAGGGATTCAACATGATGGCCAGTTCTTGGGCACGATGCACAGTTCTTGGATACAATGGCCAAGGGTTTGAGTACAATGACCAGAACTTGGGTAGAATGGTGGGCTTGGATGGACTACCTGTTTTCTGCTCTCAGGTACTGAACCTTTGTGGTTGTAGATTCTGTGATATTTCAGTGTTATATTTCCATACGAGAGAACTTAAGACGGTTGATATTTAAATGGATTGATAATGTAGCCCAGTGGATCTAGTTTGCCAGGCTGATGTGGATTATTAAAAAGTGTAATTATACGCAATTATAAAATGAACACTATTTCTTGCTCGGCTGAAGATTTAAAAGTCATTATGAAACCATTAAGTCATCAGACCTTAAAAAACGACCTCTATTGCTGTCCCTTTTGTTAATTTACCGTACTCGTTTTATTCACTCTCCATTTCTTGCTTTATTTTCAGGGTTCCTGACTGATCTGCACAAAGCCCAGCTGCTTTCTCAAGTTGCACTGATTCATTTAAATCATCCTGTTAGTTATAACACATGACAAAGCACCAAGAATTCTCACTTCTGAGGTTGTTGGATAGAGAACAGTTGCTTATTCGGGCTCATATTCATGAAGTTAGTATTTCCAATATTAAGTTAATGTGATAAATATGCAGAAAGCAATGGTCGAAATGGCAATGGTCACCTCCCCGTATCTACAAGTATGCAGATCTAGTGGCTGATTTGTGACTAGTTTTGTCACATGAAGGGGGACATTTATCAAGGCTGTCGTTTTAAGAGCCGGTCTTGATTCACTCTTGATTACCTTTGTTGATGTTGCAGGTCTCTCATGAATTTATCGTATTCCGTGTGAGACACACCTAAATCTACAGCAGTCTCCTAGCTGCCCTAGGAAAACTGGGGTGAATGAAGACAGATGTGTATGCCTTTCTGGTCCGCCACCGCCCACCCTCGCAACGCCCTCTTTTTCTGGCATTTCTGAAAAGTTGGATGACATTTGCGATTTTTCCAGGCCAGAATTCTAGCGTAAAAGTCATCATGAATGCACCCTGAAATGTCTGCAAAAAGAGATGGCTGATTTAACATAGTGGGCATCCACACCTATTTGAGATGGGTAACATTAGTATTTTAGGATTAAGCATTTATTCTACTACAAACTTACTAATGTAAATGTAAAAAATATATATATGATTTCTAAGGATTCTTCTTTGGAACATGGGGAACCCTACTGATGGAACCCCTTGTGATCAGATGTTATTGCCACAGGCCCCTAACTGTGTAACGTATCACCTGTCTAAATCAATGGGCCATAAGATTCACACATGTTTCAAGACTTCCAGTTCCAGAGATGTTCCTCAAAATTGCTTTCTGACCTAGCTATTAGACTAGGGTCCTAAACTGGTGGACCCTGCCTCTATTATTTGATTAAGCTCAGGCCTATTCACTTCTAAGGGGCTGAGCTGCTCCTAGGCCACATGTCATCGCTGGCTTAGGAAAAGCAGTAAAAAAAATCCCAGAAAACCCCTTTAATAAAGCATATGGAAAGGGGTGTATAAGGGTGCATTCACACTATTGTATTTTCAGTCTGTGTCCAAACTGCATTTTTTGTGGAAAAAAAGGAAGCAGCACATGGATATCATCAGTGTGCTGTCGCATCCGTGCCGCGGAGCCACAAATTACAGAACATATCCTACTCTTGTGCGTTTTACAGACAGTGGGGCACGTGAAAAGCGCGTGGTGCACAAGAACTGCATCCATATTTTGCAGATCCACAATTTGCGGACTTCAAACTGGATACGGTCATGTGAATGCCTCCTAACAGTGTGATATCACAGAAACTAGTTCTGTAGTTCATCTGTCGCACCACAATCTAGCCATTTATCGGCTTTCTGTAATCATATGTACATCCCAGAGACTTGTTTCTGATAAACTTTACAAACCACCTGTAAACTGCAACTAAGGGAAGCGCACGACAAATTCAGAGCATCAGCCTTATCACGTCATCAAAAGATCGGATCTCGTGATAACATACGTTATCAGTGGTACACTTGCTTTAGAATTCAGCACCATGATCCTAAAGGCAGAAGTGAAGTCTAAGCTGTAATAATTTCATAAAATGGGAGACATCCTTATAGCTATTCTTTATCATGTTAATGAACAAAACGTATTACTTATTGTGCGGCTGATGGGCAGAGAGCATATTCCCCGGTAATAATGATCGTAGACACCTCTGCGCCTGCAATATCTATTGTGGAAATGCTAATAACTGTAATTAAAGGGCTAATAACATTCCGAAATATATAACGCTATAGAAAGTACAGTAAGTATGTCATCTCATAATCCGATTACGTCTAATGAAGAGCAAAACAGTCTAAAAGGAACCCTAAACCTAAAGCTCCTCTGTCACTTTCTAATATAAACCTTCTATCTGTTTGCTCTGTTCTCTATTCTTTCAATGAAAATGGCAGTGTAAAGAATGGAGGTTTTCATTTTGGTTCTCATAGCTATGTTCAGGGCGTTTTATATGCCTCCTCCTTTCATTGGTCTTACATTTATCAGCATTCAATACATTACATCTGTTACGTTTGATACATATTTGATTTTAAGGCATATTGAAGTTCTTTCACTGGATGCAGCCATGCCAACCATAATGGAAACCCCCATTCTTTACACTGTTGGTAGAAATAGAAACAATACTTATATTGAAAAGTAAAATCTTATTTATTTCAAAAGAACAAAAGTTTACTTTAAATAGGGTCTGTCATGGTAAAGGACGCAACTGGTCTAGAAAATTGGATCTCTGTATCTTTTGTGAGCCACTTTCATCAGTCTTGTAAATGTGCTGGTCATTTGCTTCCACGCTCCTGCAAGCATTAACATTACTGACACTTCTTATTCAGACTCTTTTATTCCAGGACACCAAAGACTGCGATAAATGACAATGACAAACATTTGTAATGTGCTTTTCTAACAGGTACGCAAAGCACAGGGAAGTGGTGTGGCTGGGGCAACTCCCTGGGAAGTCAATGGCTTAGGTCAGTACTAGGAATGCACGATATATCGCCAAATAAATCGTATCGCGATAATCGACGATTACGATATGGCGATTTGGCAGACCCAAAAATGCTGTGGTTACCTATAGACAGAGGGAGGAGGGGCTGGGGGCCGGCATCTGTATTAGGAATAACAGCGGGGACCGGTGCAGTTCCTGTATTTTAATGCACCGGCCCCGCTCACTGTTGTATAATATTATCTAACATGTAGGCATTGTTAAAATATAATAATCCTGTATAATCCAGCTGTATTACTTACAGCTAAATTCCGTGGAAGACAGGAGGGAGGAGGCAGGCCGGGAGGGCGGGCGGCGCGTCACTCACTACATTATGCACCGGCGTAGCCTACTTTATGAATGAAGCAGACGGTGCGGGCGCGTGATCCACAGATCCACCATAATAGTGTCATCCACAGATCTCCCATAACAGTGCCATCCACAGATCTCCCATAATAGTGTCATCCACAGATCTCCCATAACAGTGCCATCCACAGATCCCTTCCATATTAGTGCCATCCACAGATCCCCTCCATAACAGTGTCATCCACAGATCCCTGATAACAGTGTGTCATCCACAGATCCCCCATAATAGTGTCATCCACAGATCCCCTCCATAACAGTGTCATCCACATATTACAGTGTCCTTTGTAATATGCTAGGTAGGCATTTAACGGTATACCAATTTGTTTACTCCACATGTGAAATCTTACGCCACATAAAAAAACAACAACATATATTATGTGGTATACATTTTCACATGGGTGGCATATGGATTGCATATATGACTGTATGGTACACCATTACATACATCATCCTGGCTATATGCTGAGTGTAATGGCAAAAACCTTAATTTTGATATTTAGGGGTCACCAATGCCCACCTTGGCTTTAGCTCCGTGAGATGCCATACTTCCATCATGACCCTTATGATCATTTGTACATGCATTACATGTTGTTTCTTCCCAGTCTATTTAGGAAATTCTTTGAAGACGGGTGATATTACCTCACAAACGAACGATGCACTATGTACCCGCTAGGACTTAACATGAATTAATAATAAGGATGAATAACTATTCCTATTATCTACACTATCTCTTGCAAATATTCAAAAGGCAAATGCTCCTGGAATTATAAGATTACACCAAGTATGGAAATCCCCAAAAGATTAGGTAGTAATTTTTCCCCGTTTGCCTATTAACTAAACCAATGATTTAACGCTGCATTAATGCAGCTGCATTGGTGTGCGGTTGGCAAAGGCTGTTAATTGAAAACTGATAAACTGCTTTGGGGTCACTTTGAAGGGTCAGATCCATCCCCCATTCTATAAAATGAGAGAAACGCTATAGCTCAGTTAATAATTCAGGACCCTTTATCTTATCCAATGAAAGTTAATACATTATTAACGGTGCATTATCCAGTGTCTGGATTTATTGTATAGCATCCAATAACCAATGTGCCCGGTTTGGAGGAAGTCGGGCACAGGAGGTCCATAAACCGTATAGAAGCTGAGCTACTTATGGTTCCTGGGCTGATTGAAGCCTCACAATCCAGTAACTGGGTGGAGTACTGCAAATGTCTGTACAGTATATTATATACCAGGTGCAATGGAGAAGGCTGTAAAGTTCTGGTGGCTTCCAGTAGATTCTACATACACTCACCTAAAGAATTATTAGGAACACCATACTAATACGGTGTTGGACCCCCTTTTGCCTTCAGAACTGCCTTAATTCTATGTGGCATTGATTCAACAAGGTGCTGATAGCATTCTTTAGAAATGTTGGCCCATATTGATAGGATAGCATCTTGCAGTTGATGGAGATTTGAGGGATGCACATCCAGGTCATGAAGCTCCTGTTCCACCACATCCCAAAGATGCTCTATTGGGTTGAGATCTGGTGACTGTGGGGGCCATTTTAGTACAGTGAACTCATTGTCATGTTCAACAAACCATTTTTCCAGTCTTCGACAGTCCAATTTTGGTGAGCTCGTGCAAATTGTAGCCTCTTTTTCCTATTTGTAGTGGAGATGAGTGGTACCCAGTGGGGTCTTCTGCTGTTGTAGCCCATCCGCCTCAAGGTTGTGCGTGTTGTGGCTTCACAAATGCTTTGCTGCATACCTCGGTTGTGACGAGTGGTTATTTCAGTCAACGTTGCTCTTCTATCAGCTTGAATCAGTCGGCCCATTCTCCTCTGACCTCTAGCATCCACAAGGCATTTTCGCCCACAGGACTGCCGCATACTGGATGTTTTTCCCTTTTCACACCATTCTTTGTAAACCCGCATACTGGATGTTTTTCCCTTTTCACACCATTCTTTGTAAACCCTAGAAATGGTTGTGCGTGAAAATCCCAGTAACTGAGCAGATTGTGAAATACTCAGACCGGCCCGTCTGGCACCAACAACCATGCCACGCTCAAAATGGCTTAAATCACCTTTCTTTCCCATTCTGACATTCAGTTTGCAGTTCAGGAGATTGTCTTGACCAGGACCACAACCCTACATGCATTGAAGCAACTGCCATGTGATTGGTTGACTAGATAATCGCATTAATGAGAAATAGAACAGGTGTTCCTAATAATTCTTTAGGTGAGTGTATATGTATTGTGTATTTTTTATTACACAAGTTTTTTCTTCAACTCAAAACGGCATGTTAAGAAGTGCATTAAAATAATGGCACTGCATATTTGTTAAGTGCCACTAAATTACCAGCTGACAGTCACAGAGTGCAGAAAGAAAAATGACATGAGGCGGCAATACCCAAGACGCCCGTCCAGAGTGACCCTAGAAACATTCATCTCTCCGCAAAGGCAATCTTGGCCATTCACTTCCATGCATCTCTTTCAATCCGCTGTTTAAATGAAATTGAAAGACACATAAAAGATGTGTAGAAAAAAAATAAATGTATGTGAATAATTCAGAAGACGTGTAAATGACAGTTAAATAGCAGAGAAAGGAAGCAAGCTTTTCAATGCCACAGCCTTCCTTTGTCTGACTGACAAATAGATCTCGCCTGGCGACTGTCCTTGCAGTGTAAAAGTCACAATGTGATTCTCTGTTGTGATTGTGCAGTTTCTATGGAGGGAAAGTGAGACAAATATGATATTCATTGCCTGGTTTAGTAATCAAACTCCTCCAAACACCTCATTCAAAGTGTAGGTAGCCACAGAACAACATTTCACAGTTTGCTTTACTGTTATTGCGCCTTTTTATGTCATTATCTAGATTCCTATTCAGAGATGAGATGACAATGGAGCTCCCTCAACGTTGGAAGCCAGAATTCTGAATTTAGCTTTAAAGCCTCTTTCACGCGCCTGTGTGTGTGATGAATGTCCGTGACAAGACCGTCAGTGTTTCATCCCTAAAGATGTCTGCGTCCATTTTGTGCTCTCCGTGTGTCATCAGTATCTATGTGCACTTAAAGGATTTCCAGAGTATCTCCTACCAATGGGCAGTGAAAACCACTGACAGAACACAGATGCCACCCATGTTCCATCAGTAACCAAAGACCCATCGATTCCAACTGGTGTTCTGGGTCAGCGTCAGAGGCCCTTGTTTGTTCAGTGACCCACGGTCAGTGGAAAATCTCTGATGTATGAATAAACACATTAAAATGAATGATACGTGTGCTCTCTGCGAAGAACATGGACATGGTCTGTGATTCACTTACGCGTGAAAGAGGCCTAATACAAATGGAAAAAGAACAACATCATAAACTCAAACTCATTACAAAGTTACTTAAATAGCTTCTGTCACCCCCAACCCCCAATTTTCTGTTTTTGACTTATTATATTTGTTAATGCAAGCAGATTCCATATATGCCCCTCTTACCTCGGGCAGAGCAGTAATTACAGTAAAAAACTTACTTTTATTATATGGAATTTCTTCACTACCAGCCAGTTGGGCGGACTTGCTGGTAGCTGCCGCATCCTCTGTTTGAAAAAACGCCCCCTCCTCCACTTGATTGACAGGGCCAGCGAGCGCTCTCCTCCTCTCGCTGGCCCTGCCTGCAGCCTCAAATCCCGCACCGTACTGGTCGTCATTCGGCACAGGAGCTCTGAGAGAAGGACGGCCGCTCCTTCCTCAGTGCACCTGGGCCGATTACGTCAGCCCTACATCCGGAAGAGAGCGGCCGTCCTTCTCTCAGAGCGCCTGCGCCAAATGAAGACCGGTACGGTGCGGGATTTGAGGCTGCAGGCAGGGCCAGCGAGAGGAGGAGAGCGCTCGCTGGCCCTGTCAATCAAGTGGAGGAGGGGGCGTTTTTTCAAACAGAGGATGCGGCAGCTACCAGCAAGTCCGCCCAACTGGCTGGTAGTGAAGAAATTTACATATAATAAAATAGGCCTGCACAAAATATCGCCATATCGCAATTGCCAATTGGCCGACCCAAAAAGGCTGCAATTATATTACCATCTTTTTCGCTTTATAAGACAAACTTTTCCCCCCTCCAAAAGTGGGGGGAAAACGGCAGTGCGCCTTATAAAGCGATGGTTGACTTTTTACGTGGTTGACACGGATGTATCGCCGGCCGCTATGCTGCACAGCGCGGCCGGCGATACATCAGTTACAGTATGGGGAGGGAGGAGGGGCTGGAGGCAAGTCGCTATTTTAATGAACAAATGTTCTTTTATTTATTCTATTTTATTTATCTGTTCTGTGCAGTGCTATTAAGAAAATGGCAAGTTTTGTATTTTGTACTTTTGCAGTAATGCAAATATGTTATTTAATTTAGTAAAAGATGTTTTATTTTGAAAAACACTGTGCATTTCAGTTCTTGAGTTAAGCATAACTACATTTCACAAAATTCTCATATCGTGCAGCTCTAAATAAAAGTATGTTTTTTACTGTAATTACTGCACTGGCCGAGGTAAGAGGGGCATATATGGAATCTGCTTACATTAACAAATATAATAAGTCAAAAACTGAAAATTGGGGGTTGGCGGGTGACAGAAGCCCTTTAAAGGGTTGGAAAACATTGGATTTTGACATTGATGGCCTTTCCTCAGGATAGGTCATGAATATCTAATCGGTGGGGGTCTGACTTCCGGTACCCTTACTGATCAGCAGTGAGTGCTGTGGCCTTCTCCCAGCTTACCAGGCAGAGCGCCGTACCCTGTATCGCACCTGTACTTGGTATCGTGCTCAGCACCATTTACTTAAATGGGACTAGGCAGCGCCTAGGCCATGTGACTGATGAATGTGACGTCACTGGCCTAGGAAGAGGCTGCAGGACTCATCGGAGCTCTGTGCCCCCTTGAAACAGGTGATCAGCTGGGATGTCGGAAGTCAGACCCCCAGTGATTAGAATCTCGGGAGAACCCTTTAAGTAACATTGTAACGAGTTTCAGTTTATGATTCTGTTTTTTGCCATTTGTAATAGGCCTCTTTCACCCGGTCAGGGACATGTGCTCTCCATATTCTCCACTGACAGCACACGCACCCATTGATTTAATGTGTTTATTCACACATCAGTCGAACCCCCATGAGCAGATGTCAATGACCTATCCTGAGGATAGGCCAACAATATGAAAATCCTGGAAAACCCCTTTAACATTTTATGTAGTCGATTGTGAGATGTTGTAAAGTGTGTCTAAAAAGTGGAGTTTTGCTTTAAATATCTTTTAACCAGATATTGCACCTGGATAGAAATATGGTAGGCACAACATTTTGGGTTGGTCACACAGCATGGATGCTCTGCTTTTTTACTGAACACTGAGTGTGGTGTCAAAATCAGACCTAAATGGCGTACACAGCAATTTTCTCTATAAACCAAATGTGAATTGGCCCATTACCTATATTGGGTCAGTGTCCCGTCCGTGTCCTATCATTTCTACACTCAGACAGGATCTACACTCAGACGTGGACATCATCCATCTAAATGAGACAGTATTTAAAACATACAAGACTCCAATATGAATGCATCCTCCTTCCATCGGGACAATCTACTGCTATCAAGTCAAAACCCGTTTTGTTATCATGCGTCAACCTATACTCTATACTCTTTTATTTTTTCCATTTCTAAGTTGTAGTCTATGCAGCAATGTCATTAAATGAGAAGGTGATGGTTAATGGGTTGTTGCATCCCGTCCTCATTTTTATATGTCCTCCTTGTCTATAATTTACAGTATTATAAGATCCAACCTCTGCTCCACAAAACCTTCTGAGCACTTGTTAAGTTGCCTGGGGGTGATGATGGAAATAAAATGCCATTTTCATGTTCCCGTTGCTCTAGCTTTGCCACACTAACAGTAACAGAACAGATTTCAATCTGAACTTGAAATTCACTGCCAAGAGCTGGACGCGGCGTCACAAAAAGAAAAAAAAAAAAATATGTACCTAATTGATCGATGTCTCCATCGGGTTTTATAAATATGAAATGAAAACAGTGCTGCAGCCAAGCTTGCTCCAGGCATCAATCACAGAGCTCCCCCCTCCAAGAGGGGAAAAGACGTGGCAAAGACATATATTTTCCCCTTACAATGAGATGAGGTGAGCCGCCTGACGGAATCATTATCGTATTAGCACGTTCAGGGTGCAATGTGCTGCAGAGCTGCAGTCATTTCTGTCACCTCTGAGAGTCCTCTTGGATGGGATGTAATAGCGTCATTTACCGACAATTAGGATTGTAAATCAACATTACCATCTGGATCTTTACTTTGTTTTTCATTGTTTTGCAATCAATCAGGGAAAAAAATGGGATTTGCCTCTGCTTTACAGATTTAATTTTATCTTTTGCCTTAATATTCAGTACTGAAGATAATGAATTTTTGTTAATACAGTGTCTGTGCGAGAAGACGTTGGTGGAATGCAGTCCACAGTGATGGGCTCTTCTGTATGTCGTTTGGAGAAGGACCTGCCTATAAGACCCATAAAGTGATGATCTAAGACAGCATTCGTCAAGTTCTCCAGCGATTGGAAACTACAGCTTCCATCATGCCTTGACGACAAGTGGCTGTCCGTGCATGTTTAGAGTTATAGTTTTGCACCTGTCATCACAAAATGCAATCATAAGGCACCATGCTACAGAGCAGGAGAAGCTGAGCTGCAGCTTGGGAAAACTGATTTAGGGGGCGTAGGGGGCACTTTATGTATTCACTGAGTCCTCAGCAACCAACAAGTTCAGAAAGAGCTCATATAACAGCATTTCCACCATACAAAGGACTTTAAAGGGAACCTGTGATCAACTTTATGCTGACCTCACTGAGGACATCATAAAGTAGTGACAGAAATGCTGATGTCAGCGGTGTGTCACTCATGAGCTAAAAGTAAGTGGTTGCCGAGAACCAGCATCATAATCATTGGAGCCCAGGCCTTGAAAAGAGTCAAATCTACATGAGAAGAGTCAGAGTTATTCCTAATCTCCTGCTCTCACCCATCTGCTGATGATTGGCAGTTCTCTCCTAGAGAAAACTAGGTAGAAGACTGTCAGTCATCAGCAGGTGGGCGGGAGAGCAGGAATTCATGAATAACCATGACTCTTCTCAGGTGGCCGGGACTCTTTTCCAGGCCCAGTCTGTGATTTTGGTTCTCGGCAACCACTTACTTTTAACTTATAAATGACAGACCGCTGAAATCAACTCATCTGTCTCTACTTTATAATACCGTTAGTATGGGCAGCACAAAGTTTATGACAGGTTCCCTTTAAATGAGTTTGTTGGGTATCATGTGAACTCTCTTCGAAGCTCCAGATATTCTGTCTCCTTCATATGGTGAATCACTGGTCCTGTCTTACAGGTAGTAAACAGGTTAATCAGTGTTCAGTTTGGCACCTTTTTCCAACAGGCCTCTTCTGACTGATGGATTTTTTTAATAACTTATTTGATACAGTAAAGACCCCTCCTCCCTGACCCTGTCCTAGCAAATTATGTCCTGAGACTGGTCATTTCTCATCATTTCCTAGGTGTTGCTTCGGGCGTCCTCATGTCTAACTGCCGCCTCTGATAAGCGCTCTGTAAGGCTGGGGTGAGAAGATAGCTGTGGGGCTGGAGGCTTCTGTGAAGCTCTGCTCCCTGTGAATAATGATTGCTTACAACAGCGCTGCACACATAACCCTTCACATCCCATAACAGCCACATTTTTATTACACTAAAAGTGTGTTTTCTAATTTGAATTTTTTGTGTCTTCCATGTATTTCAATGAAGGCTTCAGCTGAGAACGATTATGGTGTCCTAAGTGTCGGGTTAGTTCGGACCTATGGATGACACTTATCACAAGTCTGATTGGCATACAGCAATTTCCTTCAACTGTTCTGGACTTTGCCTTCAAATGATGATCCAAAAAAAAAAGTCAATCTCCGACCCTTTACTGGAGGTCATGGGCCAAATGGTAGGGAGCTGACTCTCGCTAACCTTAACCTTAAATAATGGATCACCAAGACTACACCAATAACCTCTCATGTAAAAATATGTTTTTAGGCCAAGTTCACAAATTTCAGTAGTGTGCCAAAAAACATGCAACTAAACCACACAGGTTTTTTCACCAAATAGCTCAGGTTTTGGGATACTGTTACTAGTTGTGTGTTTTTGTTACATCTGAGACACAATTTTACAGGTTTAAACTGTAAAAAACCACATGCCCAATAACCAAAGTGGAAAACTGTATTAAAACGTAAATGTGTTGTAAAAGTCTATAAGTCAGCACATATCATAAGTCTCTGGAGAAGTCAGATGGTATCTTCACTTTCTTCTCAACCTCGAGATTATATGCTTGTAGTAAAAACATTAACCTTTATTATCCACAATTCTTTCACATCCTCAAGAGCGCTAACAGATTTTAGCACTTGTCCTGAGATTCCTTTGTCGGTCTAATTTTCACCTCTCCTGAGGCCAAATCTCCATCTCAGTTTTTGTCTGACTGGAATGTCACGGCGATAATGATCCTTTTGGTCTCGCTCCAATATAACGCAATTCGCGTTCTCCCCTTTTCTTGCAGATGGCTGTGTTGTCCTCACTCTTTCCCCACCCCTCCCAGCTGTCTGCTTCAATAAATGAAGGGCTGTCCTTTCGCTTTCTGCCTCTCCCGGTTCCTCCACAAATTAAACCTTCCTGACAGATTCTATCTGCCTCTAGTTCTCCATTACTCTCTTTTGCTGGAAGTTGGGCATTGCATTGACAAACGTGTCCTGACACACTCACTGTCTCTATATTCAAATATGTTTTCCTGCTCATCGACCCTAACTCCCCGTCTCTTTATGAGTTTGCTTGGCTGTGACAATCCCATGGCGATACCCATCTGCACTCTCTGTGGTCCAAGCCTCTCCTCAAAGATGTGTTTTGGCACATTCAACTCTGAATGCGCCAAGTCCAAAGTCCCAAGCAAGCTGGCAGTTTTGGCTCAACCAGGGTATGGCCTTATATTATACGGCACACATGTCCCCTTATTTCTATTGTACATTCTTGCCAAACCAACAGATTGTTTATGTTCTCACTCTAGATCTGTCATGTGCATTCTGCAAGGGGAATCCTGATGGAACTGCCCCATGAAAAGGCACACAGAAGGCTCTGCTTAACCAAAAACTGCACAGTCACGAGAACGCATGCATTTTGGATATTTCATCATTTTAGGATTACACCCTTTGAAGTCACTAATATTCTACTGTTGCAAGCAGTCTGCAACACTTCTTAGTTCTTTTTGGCCCAGGATCACATTGTTAGATTGACTGCATTTTCCAAGATATACAGTAGCTAGTATTGTTACATAAACTTATAGAAGACCTTGCTTCTCCTCTAAACCTTTTCTGAAGCTTCAACAAAGACTAGCAGTACATCCGGTGTACCCTTCAACTGCCTAAAGGTCCTACATGTGAATATTCTATGTAATTTTATTTATTTTTTACAAAAAAAGGATGGATTGTTTCTGGATATAATTTTTGGAAGTCACTCCATGTATTCTACTTCCTGTCCACACTCTTTAACTTCCTCCTTTGTGCGGAATTTTAGCAAGGCCATACAGCGAGTTGTCCAGCTTTTACTAAGTGACTAGGGCCATCTCTAGCTGAGTGGAAGGGGTCAGACACTCCAGACCTCTGGTGATCAGCTGTTCAGGTGTACATCTGTCGCTGGAAGTTGGAGTCAAAAGAACAGAGCTCCATTCTCTTCTAAGTGGACAGAGCTGTGTAGTCCTGGCACCAACTTCCAGCGTCGGAGCTACAGCCGAACAGCTGATCAGCAGGGGTGCGGTGTGTCGAACTCCGTCAATCAGCTAGTGGTGGCATATCCCGAGAATGGGCTATCACATAGTTAAGGTTGAACAACCACTTTAAAGACTTCATCACATATGAACACTGATGGGCACTGGTCAGCCATCTTTTCTCACTTGCAGCATGTACACCCATGAAGTCAGGCGTTATCAGATAACTGCTCATAAAACCAAAGCAGGATTGTGTTCCTTAGTCAGACAAAGTATTGCCGCTTTCATTGAGTGAGTGAGCAAAACGACGGCGTTGTGTGCTCTGACGGATGCTATCTGGCAAGCGTTAGCACAGTTCTCAGTAGATTTATTCCACGTGAGTTCTGCTCCGCAGCCAGCAATCTCTCCCTTTCCACACATTGACTAGTGTCACACTGACAGTATTTGCTTTAGGGTTGGCCCAGAGAGATTTTCTCTCCTCAATGAATCCCGAACTCAGCAAACCTACCGGAGGCGGCCGTAATTATCTTAGAGATTCTGGCAGCTGAAGCCTGAAGTCACTTTATTTCCATCACCCTTGAGTATCAAATAAGATTTCAAGATATTTTCAGCGAAGATTGTGAGGGCTGGCAACTTTCTGTCTTATTCTACGTTGCTTGGTGGTCGTGCTCAATCTCTGTTAATATGGTCTGCCTCACCAAACAAGACTGTCCCATCGCGGGACAATATTCATTTTTATCCACTTACACCAAGGTATCTCAGAGCGGCACCCGCAATTCTGCTGGTTGGTATTAGAAAAAATTGGTTAGTTTTGAGACAGACACCCCCTAAAAACCAAGTGGACTTCCTATAGTTCCGGTATGGGGTTATATTTCCTGCATCTGATCACTTTACAATGACTGTTGTGAAGATGACGATTCCCAGAATGCAAATCACCTGACCAACCTCAGAACAAACAAGGGATGCTGGGAGATTACATCTCTAAAGCATGCAGAATTGTGAATGCAGCTTTCTCAGGGTCAGTACAATATAAGTAATGTATTTACAAAGTAACTACTATGTAGATTGGTACTCTATGTAAAATTGTGCAGATGCTAAAGGTGCCCATACATCATCAATAGCTGGCCGGCAGCTATCTCTCCCAACTCTTCTCTGCACATGCACATTCTTGGGGAAAGAGGAGAAAGACATCACCAGCTGATGGGCGAAAAAATAAAATTTGCCCATCCTTCTCTCCCCCAGCATCATCTGTCAGGGGAGAGTCGTGATATTAGATTGTTGGCTGATTTGACTGTATATGGGGGCCTTAAAAGGGATATGTCATGAAACATAGTCTACTTTTTTTAAACCAGCTCCTGGATATGAATACTTTTGTAATTGCATGTAATTAAAAATGTTGCATAGCCACTGAGGTATTCAATAAAATGTATCAATATAGCGCCACCTGCTGTTTGTTCCTTACCTTATTTTTGTCCATCTCACTGAGAAGGCCGCACATGCTCAGTTTAAATCTTCAACTACAACCAGTCATATGGAAGAGAGCTACAGGGACAGAGCTACAGCAGAAAGGACATGCCCCCTGAGCTGCCAGGCTGAAGATAATCTAGCAGAGCAATTGGAGCAGTGAATGTGGAGATCTCTGGATCCATGTGAGGTACAAGGCTGGCTCTAGCTTTGTTAGAAAGGTATTGTCATGTGCTGTATGATGTCTGATTTAAATTTTTACATCAATCATGGCATAAACCCTTTAAGGATTGCAAGGCAACTATGAGTTAGGCCTCATGCACACGACCGTATGTATTTTGCCGTCCGTGTGCATTCTGTATTTTGCGGAATGGAAAAGCTGGCTCCTAATAGAACAGACCTATCCTTGTCTGTAATGCGGACAATTTTTTTCCGGAACGGAAATACGGTCATACGGAAACAGAATGCACACGGAGTACCTTCCGTTTTTATTGAGGACCCATTAAAATGAATGGTTCTGTATGTGGTCCGCACAAAAAACAGAACGGACACAGAAAGAAAATACGTTTGTGTGCATGAGCCCATAAAGAAATCTGAATGGTCACTCTGGATCCCACTGGTATCATCTTCTGATACATCTACATGATATACATCTAATAACTCTTTACTGGTTCCCAGTCTTCTGGGACCCCGGAATATGGCGCCACACACGTGTCAATGTCACTCATAAATCCTTCATTGCATTGAGCTCTGTCGGCCTGTGATATCCCCCATTAAACAACCTCATGGCTGACACAGTTCTCGATTCAGCCTACAGTCCAGGTAGCACATAACACAATGTTGCTTCCATTTTGTAGTTTTTGTTTCTGTGTCATTTCTCATCACTGGATCAATGTTGCGTTCCTAATACAGCCCCATGGTGTTGGTGTAGCTCTCTGCCCCTCTCTTGCTCATTCATCCTTTCCAGATCGCTATCCCTCTCTTGGCGAGAGGCATCGGAACATCAGAACCCTTTCATCTAACGCAGCCTGTCATTCCTCCCATGTCTCGCTGTCTCCTCTTATTTCCATCAGCCCTCTTTCCACATGTCTAAGCATTGGAAGTGACATGAGCTTCCAGGGGAGCCTCTGCTGAAGGAATTCAGCAGCTAAACTTGTGCGGTTTGAGGAGCCCACATTGGGACATTCCTGCTCGTTTAGGCTCCGTATAGACAGAAAATGCATTAATAATTAGCCTCTTTCCTATTTTTCTGCCTTCTGATGATATCAAAGGTTATGCCATGTGGAATTAGACACCTGATCCATAAGTAAGCACTTCTAGAACCAAATACTGGAGAAGTTCATCTGATTTCTCCTTTGATACAAAGGGCATACCTTGTGGCACAAGTTAACAAACCAAACAGAAGCGTTAGCACTGGTGTATGTTGAATATTCTGCACAGGCTGTCTTCATCATGAAACACAATGCTGTTGAGAACGCCAGGCTTACATTTCTGTCTCCATACAACAAAAGCCTATTTGATGTGTGTAGGATGGCACTGCTGCCAATCACTGGCAGCCCTGGCTGTGTCTTCAATAGATACGACCACTTTTTATTTTTTGTTTCTGCTCTTGCTACTATATCATCTTAATGTCTTCTTCCCTTCCCTGGGTCTGGAACAATTGTCACTATGTGGTTCCTTTTATCTCCTTCCTTCTTTTTAAATTCTTGCAGGGACATTTTTAAGCTTTCATCGCCTCTCCAGTCCGGTATTTATGTCCCTTTATTCAGTCTCTCGGCTGAGGCTTGTCCTTTAAGCCTCATTGTGCATGAAGACTATCAGTAACCCTACAGGATTTACATAGCTTCATGTTGTACACCTCCATCGGGAAAAGCCAAGGAACAAATGTTACAAAGATCAAAGTCTGGCGGTACCTATAGCTTATTAGACCTGTCATACCCCGTAGTCTCCACATCGCAGCAGCCCCCAGAACACAAAGCTTGGCTTTATACCTAGACAGAAACATCATGTATCCATTGTTATAGAGACAAAGCTCAGTATATAGTTCTGCCACATAGAAAGGAACATGCTGAAAAGACTGCCGGCTTTATTTTACTGTGTAAGAGCCCACTCAGCGACATGCTCCTCTGCTGGTAATGACATCTAGTCATGCCAGTTTCTAGTAAATAAAGTGATGGCGTACCACTAGGAGATGCCATTTCTTTATGATCAGCTGGGGTTCAGGCTTTGGGACCCCACTGATCCTGAGAATGAAGAACGATTTAGCATAGCGTCTCCTTCTAGGTTTTCCCTGCACACTCCCAGCCATCTACACCAGCCGACTCCATTCACTAGAATAGTGGGTGGTCGGAGCGCTGCTCTGCAGGAAAACACAATGAGGGTATGGCCACATGTTCAGGTTTTTAAAGTCAAAACCAGGAATGGAATGGATTCAAGAATATCCATCCTTCATACTTTTCTTTTCAGATCCATATTTGATTTTGGCTTCCAAAACTGCATCAAGAAACCTGAGCGTGTGGCAGCACCCTGAAGGTAGAAGTCCGAAAAGATCAGCACTCGGTTCTTCTTTGCAAACTTTCACAAGTTTACTGCAGCATCCAGCATTTGAAAAAGGCTTGTGATTGAAACCTTAGATGTGTCAAACTGCGCCAATTTAAGACCCTCATTAGACAGATTTTTGGCCCAGACTCAGTAGTAACTCTTGGCCAAAGTGTATACCACCAGATATGTTTTCTTTTTACAAAGGGGGTCAGTAGGCAAGGTAAGTCACTGTATAAGGGCGGATTTGCCATAGACAGGTACATTTCCCAGTGGGCCAATGCCCAGGGGACCGCCTAAGCCCCCCTTCACGGCTAGCGAGTGGAAGTTTTGGGGGAGGTATTTTGTGCTGCTGGCAGCAGTATTTTGATGGGCTGTGGTATTTGGCTTTGTTTGGGTGTTACATTGTGTCACAATATGGTATGGCTGGCCCCACCTACTTGTGTTGGCCCTGACTTCCATCAATTTGTACCCGCCTATAACATGGGGCTACTTTTAGTATTTTTTCCAGGGCCACTTTAAGTTCCCAGTCTGCCCCTGTCACTGTATGCCTTCACAGTGGCATGGGTGTGAGCCTTCCATTAGAGTTATACACTCACCTAAAGAATTATTAGGAACACCTGTTCTATTTCTCATTAATGCGATTATCTAGTCAACCAATCACATGGCAGTTACTTCAATGCATGTAGGGTTGTGGTCCTGGTCAAGACAATCTCCTGAACTCCAAACTGAATGTCAGAATGGGAAAGAAAGGTGGGCTACAACAGCAGAAGACCCCACCGGGTACCACTCATCTCAACCACAAATAGGAAAAAGAGGCTACAATTTGCACGAGCTGACCAAAATTGGACTGTTGAAGACTGGAAAAATGTTGCCTGGTCTGATGAGTCTCGATTTCTGTTGAGACATTCAAATGGTAGAGTCCAAATTTGGCGTAAACAGAATGAGAACATGTATCCATCATGCCTTGTTACCACTGTGCAGGCTGGTGGTGGTGGTGTAATGGTGTGGGGGATGTTTTCTGGGCACACTTTAGGCCCCTTAGTGCTAATTGGCCATCGTTTAAATGCCACAGGCTACCTGGGCATTGTTTCTGACCATGTCCATCCCTTCATGACCACCATGTACCCATCCTCTGATGGCTACTTCCAGCAGGATAATGCACCATGTCACAAAGCTCGAATCATTTCAAATTGGTTTCTTGAACATGACAATGAGTTCACTGTACAAAAATGGCCCTCACAGTCACCAGATCTCAACCCAAAAGAGCATCTTTGGGATGTGGTGGAATGGGAGCTTCGTGCCCTGGATGTGCATCCCTCAACTCTCCATCAACTGCAAGATGCTATCCTATCAATATGGGCCAACATTTCTAAAAAATGCTATCAGCACCTTGTTTAATCAATGCCACATAGAATTAAGGCAGTTCTGAAGGCAAAAGTGGGTCCAACACCGTATTAGTATGGTGTTCCTAATAATTCTTTAGGTGAGTGTACATTAGGAAATATTTCCAACCTATGCCGTACATATGTCAAAAAGCGAAAACGAAATGTGCGCAGTTCCGTGTCTGAATACAGGACAGTGACATGTAAATTCTGGGAAGCAGCCATCACATTAGCACTCGTTCGACATTTAAGAGCTGTAAGTGGAGCCTAATATAATAAAAGACAGTGCCGCAGCTCGGGGGTTGGAGAGGTCTCTTCTAAGGGTTCTTATCATGGCATGAAAAGTCCTTTCAGTAGTCAGATAAGGGGCAAGGTGAAGTGAGCGGGTCAGTGACTGAGGCTGCTCCCGCAGCGGACTCGTTATAACGTTGCTTTGCTGTGGAAGTTTAAGGCTCCTTTTTTGCTAGTCAGAAGAAGTCGCAAACTGCTAGGAAGCAGATGGTAAAAGTGAAGTTCTCCAGACTGAGCTGATGGGTTTCACCTTCTGCAGGGTAATCTAGCTCCACACCAGCAATTATTCCAGCCTGGGATCGCTTTCATTAGGCCATCCATTCTGTTGCCCATAAAACAATGTAGGAGGCTGGCAATCACATCTGATGAATTGTCTCCCTTCCCTCATCTCTTTTCTGCAGGCCGCAGTTACACTGTGACACTTTTTACTTCCCCACAAGCATTATTCTGTTTAACGACATTTATAGCGGAATGTGAAATTCTCTCTCCCAGATGCGGGGAGCTTCTATATAATGGGCAAGCAGCTGCCCGGGGAAGCGATCTGCGTGCTGGAATGGGCGCGCAGGCTGCAGGTGACTCACTCCCTGGACTAGTTAGCTCACAGATTGCTAATATCCGGCAATGGAAAGCCGTAAAGAGGCAACAAAGATTCTAATATACCGTCGGATCTCTCCATCTATTCAGTTGCTGCTGTCTGCGCCAAAGCTAATCCTGGCACCCGTCATTTGCATTCCTTTTTAAACAGATGTTTGTGGCCCAGGTCTTCTCAGTTTCTAAACAAGAGGGTAATTAGTTAAAACGATTTTACAAGCAGTTGATCGTAAACCCTTTTTTAATGTACACCAAGCTTATTATTTACTCAGCGCCCGGATTTTGACACTATGTGAATAACACATCAACACGTGCAGTATTAAAGGCAAAACCGTTCAGCTAATTAAAGGGGGAGTAGAATATTGATGTCCTTTAAAGGGGTTGGTCCAGATGTTGATATTGATGATGTCATCAGTATCTCATAGGTGGGGATCCAACACCCGCCACCCCCCCTGATCAGCTGTTTAAGGGGGCAACAGCACTCCGGTGAGCTTTACGGCCTCTTCCTACACCAGTGATATCACTAGGCACACTAGGTACAGCTCAGTCCTATTCAAGTAGATGGCTCTGGGCTGTAATACCAAGTGCAGCCACTATACAATGAACAGCGCTGTGCTTGGTATGCTGTAAGGAGGCCGCTGCGCTCATCGGAGCAGTGCCGCCTCACCAAACAGCTGATCAGTAGTGGTGCCGCCAACCAGATATTGATGACCTATCCTAAGCCTAGGTTATCAATTTTCTACTCCAAGAAAAAAAACCTACAGCTGGTTTTGGCCACATGCTGGTGATGCAGCGTGAAGTCACAGCCCTTAGGTGGTCAGTCAGGTGCTGTTTTTGAAAAAAGAGGCAGCCATGTTTTTTTTTTTTTTATCCTGGACATCCATTACAATATGGCTGCATTATCACCCAAACTTATCACCCAACTTTCCAAGACATTGGTTGTCATGACACATCCTTTACTCCCATAATAGTCTCTAAATAAGCAGATTTTTATAAATTGCAGGAAAAAAAACGTCATATAGATTTGTTCTTTTACGGCCCCAGTGTGTTTGCATAGAGCGCAATCTCGCATTCGTAACTTCCTATCCTATAGATGCCTCATCTATGTGAAGTTTCTTCTGCCTTGGCTCATTACACCGCAATGGGTTGCTTGGAAATTTTCTAAAATTAACAAAGAAATTTATTAAGGGGGAAGGAGGGAGGCGCTCTGCCAGAGCTAGCGGCTTCCTATGCAGAGAGATCTGGCCCATCGCTGCTCACACTCTTAATATAAATGCTGCATCCAGCAGCTTCTTGGATTAAACTGGCCTAGAATGGGTCCCTCTAGACAGCAGCAAAGTACATGGAACAATAATTTATTACAAACTAAACTCTATTTTTCCTGACTTCTCATTAAAGTGTTTTCTTTCTGTGCATAATAACAACGCTTGTCCTGGCTATTAAAACTAATAATGTGTAACAATATATCCTTTAAGAAGAAAAATACTGCTAAGACTCCCGTGCCTGGAGCTACAACACGGATAAAGATTCAGGAGGCTTGGTTGCGACCACATCTCGTCCGATGGCAGCTTGGTTCTGCGGACAACTGGTTCTGCAGACTGTAACGGGTTCTGCACTTCACGCGTCAATGAAAGACCGTTACTTTGGTCATGTGACTTCATAGGAATGGAACGTTTGCAGGTTCGGGTAGGTTTGCACCTCCATTTAACTGATCAGGACCCCATTGACTATAACGGGATCCATCTGCTGTCCAGCAAACGTGCCAGTTTTCAGAACCATTAGGGCAAGGGTCGGAAACCATCAGCACTCCAGATGTCATGCAGCTACAACTCCCATTATGCACGCTGGCTCGGCTGTTTTTATAACTATCCCAGCAGTAAATTGAGGTATAGTGACGGGGGTTGTGGACACCTGATTTGGGGTATAGTCAGACGTTGTGGTGTGGCTAAAAAACCTAATCTAAAAAGAACTTTGATGCAAAATGATGTGCGGTTTTCAGATGCGGTTTCTGTGTGAATCGCAATATCTGAATACACCCTAAGGCCGCTTTCACACGAGCGTATTGAACTCAGTCCGTATTCTGGCTCTGGAATACACACAGATTCCAGATGATATACTATCAGTATTGAAGCAGTAATTCATCAGAATTTATATGCGTATTCTTTCCTCCCTGCATTTTTGATGCACTCCCATAGACTGTAATGTGCGTATTTGGAAACAAATATGCATACAACTCGGACATGCTGCAGATTTCAAATACTGCCGGAAATGATAAGCCCATGTATAATAAAAGGGGTTCTCCGGGCTTTTAATATTGATGACCTATTCCAGTACATAAAATTCAGACCAGATACGCATTGGAAATACACTCGTATGAAAGAAGCCTTAGGCTACCTTTACATAGTCAGTATTTGGTCAGTATCTTGCATCAGTATTTATCAGCCAAAACCAGCAGTGAAACCTACAGAGAAAAACAATACTGGAAAGATTGGTGTCTCTTTGGACCGACTCCTGGTTTTTGGTAAAAAATACCAGACTGGCTGTGTGAAAGTGACCTCCATTTAAATGATCAGGTAGGATGTTCTGGCAGACAACAGCATGGCGGAGTTCACCGGATCCGATCTAGCCGGACACTGCTGTTCACCGCCAGACCCCATTGACTATAATAGGAAATGGGCGCTTTCCGGCATATGTGCCGGTTTTCATGCAATGGTCTTCGTCTGACCTCAAGCCGACATTTTGATGGAAAGCAGACAGATCTCCGCTGGATCCCATTATAGTCAATGGGGTCGGTCAGTGAATGGCAGTATCTGGCTAGGCTGAATCCGGTGACCTCCAGCAGGCTCTTGTCTGCCAGAACAGCCGGGGGATCAGTTAAACCGAGGTGTGCACCTACCCTAATTCTTATGGTCAGCTATGTGGCCCAGCAGTGACTGCCACATAGAGATGTCTCTGGCCTTACACAAGTCTGAACCTCTACACGGCGCTGGGGGAACAGGATGGAGAAATGTGGTCACCTCTCCAGCATGCTCCAGGATGGGCAGATCTGAGATCTGCTGTGTGGCCTTTGGATCTGTTTCATGTGAAACAATTAGCGGCACAGTGATTCCCATCTACACAGTTGATAGATTGCAAATACAGCGCTAAGAGTGTGGGAATCACAGAGAGATCCCTGGTTGGCATGTAGCACTGACCAGCTGGCTGTCTATTCGTAGTCAACAACAGTGCCTGTTCAGATCTGTAATATCTGTCACTTTTAGCGGTATTATTAGAGACAAGCGCTTCCGTGTATCACACAGATGGGAATCTCTGCCCGTTGACTAGTCAGCCAACTACGCACACCAAGGCTCCTGCTCGCTAAGCAGAAGTAGAGCGTGTTATTGTGACTCGCCATATGGTGTAACTCTGCTGTCAGTAAAAACTCTGCCGGTTTCAGGACAGATCCCATGAGACTGACATCGCACTTCAACAGGACTTTTACTTCTAGGGGCACATCCTGCTAGTATCACAATATAGTACAACTGGGGTACATGGGGGGGGGGTCGTCCTACCATGAATTATTTAATGCATAGATCAAAATAAATCATCAATGTTAGTCATTAGTCATTTATATACATGTGAATAAAACAATCCAGTGAAGAGTTAACACATTAAGGGCTCATGCATGCAAATAGCGGCCAGCAATGCACAGGCACTGGCCATGTGGCCATCATTTGCGGATGTGGTCCGATCACTCAGTCCGCACAGCAAAAAAAATGGAACACGTTCTATTTTTGGGGCGGTGCAGAGACATGGACCGAAATCCCACAGAAGCGTTCCGTAGTACTTCTGCTCCGTGCCTCCACTTTGCACCTCTCCCTATCTTACAGACTGCTGACCTATTCAAGTGAATGGGTCCGCATCCGTGATATGGAGCACACATGGCCGCTGCCCTTATATTGCGGACCCGCTGTTTGTGGGCCACAATACGGACACAGGCTACACACATGAGCCCCAAAGCATGAGCCACATGAGCCCTGTTCATATTTCCAATAAAATTTCAATTTTTCTGTGCTTTTAGAGTGGAGTGCTGGATCATCCTATGACCAACATCAGTGACTTATAATGAAGTCTATAAGGTTTCCATCATAATGTCCATCATGTTGACATAGCGTGCTCCGCTATTTTCCTGTTAAATATTAGGGAACTTCCGACAGAGGATCCAAATGTGAATAGTGCCTTACATATGTAGCATGGCACCACCTGGTTTCCAAAATGTGCATATGTGCATAGCAATACGTTGAGCTGAGTGCTGGTGGACATGCACCCTCAATCACTCTCCCAGAGGCCGGTTCTCTGTTCACTGTAAAGCAGCCAGTAGAAATAGCTTTCTATCCGGGTCCAGACCCTCTGTCTGTGTGGGAAGTAAGAAAGGACTATTTTGTCAGCTGCCAGAGGGGGGAGGAGACTGATACTGCCTTACTAGCAGCACAGATTAACAGTAGCACCAATGGGTCAGCTGCACCAAGGGGAAGAAAACACATGAGTGGCAGCCTCAATAGGAGATACAGAATGAGCTGAATGCTGCTTGGTGAGCCATATTACTCCCAGGTTTACCTGTAACTAGTATGGGGAAGGAAGCTGGTGTAAATCAAAGAACAGTCGCCATGAGACCCCTGTTCTCCTGGCAGGTGAGAGTCCCAGTGTTGAGAGGCACATGGAATCTAACTGAAAAAGTCATATAGGAAAGCAGACCTTCTGAACATTATGTGAAAGCAGCATTATTAATAAAAGGGTTAAAGTTACTGAAGCAGAATCCATATACCACCATGTAGCGGTGCCACCTGCTTCCAGTTTCCAGGACAGATTCCGATTTGAAGGAAGTGACTTGCTATTACTATTCACAATGCGGATATGTATGTTTGTATCTCTTGTTTGCACTGTGTTTGCTTCTGGACGCATCCTATAAATCTGCATACTGTGACCTGTCTTCTCTGCACCTTTGCCCTCTCGCTTTCTCCATCCAAGATCATTAAACAAATGGGCAGGATGGAAGGGAGCCCTAGATTTCCCCATGTCATGCACTGTGGCGGGTTGATGAAGCCTTGTAGCGCGAGGTCTACATCTGACAGAAAGATAATGATACCCACAGCATCTATTGTGCTTTCCTCAGCAGCACGTTCTGTCTCCCAGGCTCATTTCAGGCTTCATTTAATTAGGTGTCTGCTCAAGCCAGGGCTTTTAAAAGCTTTCGAGATGCCACCCATGGCTGTAGGAGCTTTCTGCTACTGTAGTAATTGGGTTACTGTGGGTTACAATGTGGCATCCATCAAGGGTACAGAGAGATTCTCTGGTGCTGGTAACCCATTCACTGCCATTGCTCACGTAGGCTGAACCACATTTTACTAGTTTGTACAATGTGTAGGGGATAAGATCTATCATACCCAAAACTGTAACAAAGACCGTTCCGAAAGCCAAAGAGGAGGGAGCTGGAAATAATTGGTGTGGGCGCACATGATAAAAAAAATGTCCTGCAAGATGGAAGCTTCTGTTGGCAGAAGAAGAAGCTGCTGTAAACAATTTAATGGGGAATTTCATATTAGCACATTTTGTAATTTACTGGTTATTACTTGTCCAAAATATGAAGCCAAAATATTACCCAGAGATCCAGTGCTGAATAATAGGTACCATACTTGACACTCTTGTTTTTGCGGGTAATGTAATGTGTATTTGCGGGTAATGTAATGTGTATTTGCGGGTAATGTAATGTGTATGTAGACAGTATTAATAGTATGTTGCTGGGTAGTGTCACACTGTATGTGGCTGTGTGTTTGGTGACTTTGTGTTGGGCAGTGTTATATGTTGTTCAGTTGGGTGGTACCACATGTATGTGTGCTGGGTGGTTTTATATGTAGTTGTCTTGATAGTATTAGTACATTGTTGTGCTGAGTAGTGTTTTATGTAGTTGTGTTGGCACTTCCCTTGATATTGCTAATTTTATGTAGCCTTGTTGAGTAGTGTTATATATTGTCGCCAGCGGTAGTATAAGATGTAATTGTCTTGATAGTATTAAAGGGGTTGTCCACACTGTTCCCGAAGGTAATAAGTTGCCCTATATGAGAGCCTGGGAGGAGGATCTGCAACAGGAATACTCACCCTCCAGATGGTTTCAATGTTCCCAAACCCTTACGAAAGGATCGTGGCAAGTTACACTAGCGGAAACCTCAATTAAAATTCTCCACAGAACCTACATGGTCCCTGCCTGACTCCACCGGTTATATCCCGAGATATCCCCTATGTGCATTAGGGGTTGTAATGAAGAAGGGTCAGTGCTACACACTTGGTGGTCTTGCCCTGTTGTTAAATGTTTCTGGGTTCAAATAACAAACCTGTTATCGTCAGTGCTAGACTGTAACTACCCACTGACATTACCTTTATGCCTTTTGGGTGACAAACCTTATTGGTTAACCTATGCCAGATTCAAACTTTCCCAATTCATACTACTAGCAGCTAGAATCCACATTGCTTTTAAATGGCGATCAAACTCGCTCTGCTTCCAAGCAGTTTTAGATAGGATCAATAAAATTCTACTATGTGAAAAATTGTCAGCTATTCGCACTAACATATTCTCCACTTTCGAGAGGGTGTGGGAACCTTGGCTATCCTCTTCCCATTCCCCAGATTTACGTTATAGTATCTTCCTATGAATCCTATATCAATATCATAACCTAATGCAGGGTTGATGGATTGATGTGCTTATTCCTCAAGTTCGGAAGTAAACCATTGTTATCCTGATATATTACAAAATGTGATAATTGATATGTATACCTCCAAGAGATGTAATTGTTCTATGTAACATATTCGGTCAATCATCATTGTAAGTTTTTGCATACTTATACAAAATAATAAAAATAAATGTTCTTTGAAACATAAAGGGGTTGTCCAATTGATAAAAAATGTAAGCATGGTGTAAAATAATACGGATCCCCCACTGCTCTTCCCCTAAAGCCTCTTGCACACGAACGTGGTGTGTTTTGCGGTCCGCAAATCGCAGATCCGCATAACACGGATGGCGTCCGTGCGCGTTCCGCAATTTGCGGAAAGGCACGGACAGCCTTCAATATAAATGCCTATTCTTGCCCGCAAAGCGCAGACAAGAATGGGACATGTTATATTTTTTTAGCGGGGCCACGGAACGGAGCAACTGATCTTTTGCGGCCCCACTGAAGTGAATGGGTCCACATCAGAGCCGCCAAAACGGCGGCTCGGATGTGGACCAAAACAACGGCCGTGTGAATAAGGCCTTAGGGAGGGTCGTTAAGGCGAGTATGACCTTTTTTCTCTTATTTCACACTATTTTAAAAACACTTTAGCCAATCCACAAATTATAACCAGTCATAGGTATATGTTTTTAGGTAACAGTATATCTTCCAACGTTGGGTTGTGTCAAATGTACTTGTGTTGGGTAATATATGTACCTGTGCTTGGTACTACTATATGTTCCTGGATGGTGTCATATGTACATGTGTTGGGTAGTATTATATGTTCACATGTAGGGTAATATTCAGTGGTGGACTGGGAACTTAAAGACCACAGGATAGATCATCAGTATCTTATCTGTGGGAGTCAGACACTTGGGACCCCACCGATCTGCTGTTTTGAGAAGGCATTGGAGCTCGCAGTAGCGCTGCCCCTTCTCTTTGCTTCTCCTAGGCCAGTGACGACACGTTCATTGGTTATGTGGCCTAGGTGCAGCTCAGCTTCTTTCAAATAATGGGGCTGAGCGTGATACCAAGCACAGCCGCTATACAATGTACGGCGCTATGCCTGACAAGCTGTGAGAAGGCAGTGGCGTTCACAGAAGCGCCAGAGCCTTCTCAAACAGCTGATTGGTGGGGATCCAGAGTGTCGGACCCCCACGATCAGATACTGATGACCTACTGAGAGGATAGGACATCGGTTAAAAAATCCTGAAAAAGCCTTTTGAAGTGGCCCTGGAAAAAAATGTAAAAGAGTGTCACAACCATGTTTATGGCCGTGACTCCTTGGGAGCCGCATACAGTTGCCCGCGGTTTGGGTTGTAGTGTCAACCACAGCTGGAGGCATAATGTTGTTGGCCTCAAGTGCGGTTGCCGCGGACAACAGATATGTGTGCGGTCCCCTTGGAGTTGTGTGCGTGTTTGTATGCACTTTTGTATGTCTGTGTGCACTCTTTTTATGTGTGGTGTGCACTTACATCTTCCCCTCACTGTGGTTGCCCGTGGCAACGTTTGGTCGTTGTGTGTACATGTGGTGGCAGTGTCCCGGCCTTCGGGCTGACTCCCAGGACATGAGTGCCACCCATGTCGTTGCCTGCGGCAACAGCCACAGTGTGTTTCGTGTTTTGGACACTTCTCCTTTTAAGTTGTGTTCCTGGTGCTGGAAGGGTTAACTTCCTTCCCAGTGTGTGTGTGATCTCACTGGGTGTGTCCGACTGTGGGGTGTGGCTTCTTGGCCTATATAGCCTCACTGTTAGCACAGGTCTGAGGGTTGCTTCAGCCATGCTTAGCTGGAGCAGCCTCCTGTGTTTTCTACCTGCCAGTGAGAGCCACCCCCTGTGGTCATAAAGATATTGTCACATTATGTTTATGTCATGTTGTGTGAGATGTCCATGTGATGTTCTGTTGGGACCTTCCTTTGTTATTTTGTGCAGCTTATGGTTCTGGATTCCTGTGTGCACAGGGATCCAGTCAGCAAGGCTGTGGCAGGTTGGTGGAACTACTTAGTTCGCCTGCCATATCCGTAAGTCTGTTTGTGTTCCCCTTTTCCCAGCAGCTTGGCCAGTGAGACTCCTGCTCCTCCGTGCCTAGGAGGAGTAGGTCGTCTTACCCTGACTCCTAGTCCAGGGACCGGACGGAGGGTGAGTTAGGGATCCGAGGTTCCAGAGCATGGGTCCTCCTACCTTAAAGGTTGGCCCATGCAGGTAGGAGTTAGGGTCAGGTTAGGGACGCGTTAGGAGGTGACCTGCTCCCTAATCCTGTCTTCCTGGCCGAGCAGCCTAACACCATCTGGCATCGCACGGCTGAGGGTTTTCCCCATCCTCAGCCGTGACAAAGAGGCCCCATGCTGTAGGTGGGTTCAAATTGACAAAAGGCAAGGACAACACAAGTAGATGGGACAAGCAATACCGTAGTGCAACACAAAATTCCACCCCAGCAGAACCAAACACCACAGTGCAGTATAAAATACTGCAGTATTCAACTCTATCAAAGTCTTGAGGATGGCAATACTGCTGAGTTCAGGAGGTCACCTACGGCTGCCGGTCAAGAGCATAAGTACCTGATGCTTATAGCATTAATCACTATTGAGACCATGAGATTGTTATGTATCCAGCTGGCAGCCATGAGGAGCATTGTCCCACTGGGAAATTTCCCTGTAGTGTCTATGACCAGTCCGCTCCTGGTAATATTAGTATGTTCCTATGTTGGGTAGTGTCATATCTATGTATTTTTAGACAGCATTATACGTTTATATGTTGGAAAGTGTTCCACGTACATGTTTTTGGGCCTCATTATGGCATGTTCACATTTTTGCTGGAGGCTTGGTCCGTTTGGGACCTCCAGATTCCGTCAAAAAGGGTTCTGAATGCAGGACTTTTTTGACTGGCAAAAAAGAAGGATCGCAAATGGAAAATGAACAGACCCAATTATAGTCAATGTAGTCTGTTCAGTTCCGTTCTTTGCAGTTATGTGAACCCAGCCTTATAGGCTCCTATGTTGGGTAGTGTTTATATACTTGATGATATGTCCTCTTGTCCTAGTTTACTACATGCTTTGTATCCCACTTGTGTAAAGTCCTTCTACATTTCTTTTCCCATGTGTATGTGACCTATAGAAAGCCCATTAAAGTCTCCTTTATTTCTCCTGTCCATGCAGATGCGGCTGTCATGCCGTCCAGCTCACAAATGACACTTCTGTCTTGTCTCTCGTTGTTCTGCCACTACATAGATCAAACACCTTGTCTCTGCACACTCAGCCTTGTTCTGCTGCTGAGACGTCTTCCAGTGGTGTGGAAAACCTTGCAGCGCCATTACCCCCGCTTCCAGCCTAGCACTCTATTCATCTGGTGGCACAGCAGGGCTTACGCTCACTTTGTCAATTTAAAAAAAATATATATATGACAAGAATGGAATTTTTAAGGACAAAATGGTTCTGAAATTTTATTATGACTCTGACAGCAGTCTTTGATGCTTAATATTTGTCACCGTTTTTCAGAGCAGAAGTCAAGTTGTGGCAGCGACAGCCGGATTGTGCAGATTACACCCATCCTTTATGTGTGACACATGAAAAAGTTATGGTTTCCATATAATAGGAAGTTCATAGTTGAATACCTGCTTGCTTTAAATCCATTTAATGCTGACATAATAATTGTATGCTAAGTACCTACCACATACTATTTCCAGGCATTCCTATCACGACATCTGATGGACCACACTGCATTATCCTCCTGCACAAGACTGGACAGTCCACCGGCTTATTACCCGTGGATGGCAGTTAAGTACCCCACAGACATACAGTGAGGAACAAAAGTATTTGAACACCCTGTGATTTTGCAAGTTCTCCCACTTAGAAATCATGGAGGGGTCTGAAATTCACATTGTAGGTGCATTCCCACTTTGAGAGACTGAATAAAAATTTAAAAATCAGGAAATCACATTGTATGATTTTTAAAGAATGTATTTACTTGCACTGCTGAACATTGCTTTGTTTGCAATTACAGAGGTCAAACGTTTCCTGTAGTTCTTGACCAGGTTTGCACACACTGCAACAGGGATTTGGCCCCCCACTCCTCCACACAGATCTCCTCTAGATCTGTCAGGTTTCGGGGCTGTAGCTGAGCAACACAGAGTTTCAGCTCCCTCCAAAGATGTTCTATTGGATTAAGGTCTGGAGACTGGCTAGGCCACTCCAGAACCCTGGCTGTGTGCTTTGGGTCGTTATCATGTTGGAAGACCCAGCCACGACCCATCTTAAATGCTCATTTGTTGCTCAAAATCTCACAATAAATGGCCCCATTCATCCTCTCCTTAATACAGTGCAGTCGTCCTGTGCCCTTCACAGAAAAGCACCCCCAAAGCATGATGTTACCACCCCCATGCTTCACAGTAGGGATGCAACTCATCCTTCTTTTTCCTCCAAACAAGACGAGTGAAGTTTAGACCAAAAAGTTCTACCTTGGTCTCATCTGACCACATGACTTTCTCCCATGCCTCCTCTGGATCATCCAGATGGTCATTGGCAAACTTCAGACAGGCCTGGACATGTGATGACTAGAGCAGGGGAACCTTCCGTGCAATGCATGATTTGAAACTATGACGGCGTAGTGTTCTACCGACAGTGACCTTTGAAACTGTGGTCCCAGCTCTCTTCATATCATTGACCAGCTCCTCTCTTGTAGTTGTGGACTGATTCCTCACCTTTCTTATCATCAGTGATACCCCACGAGGTGAGATCTTGCATGGAGCCCCAGTCCGAGGGAGACTGACAGTCGTCTTTAGCCTCTTCCATTTTCTAACAATTGCTCCAACAATTGATCTATTTTCACCAAGCTGCTTGGCAATTGCCCCGTAGCCCCTTCCAGCCTTGTGGCGGTCCACAATTTTGTCTCTGGTGTCTTTTGACAGCTCTTTGGTCTTGCCCATGGTAGTATTGGCGTTTGACTGACTGTGGGGTGTACAGGGGTCTTTAAAGAGCTCAGACAGGTGCTACTAAGTTAGATTAATGAGTGGAGTAGAGGTGGACTTTTTAAAGGCACAGTAACAGGTCTTTGAGAGCCAGAATTTTTACAGTTTCTCAGGTGTTTAAATACTTTTGTTCAGCAGTGCAAGAAACAGAAATTCTTAAAAAATCACACAATGTGATTTCCTGATTATTATTTTTTTTATTCTGTCTCTCAGAGTGGGATGCACCTACAATGTGAATTTCAGACCCCTCCGTGATTTCTAAGTGGGAGAACTTGCAAAACCGCAGGGTGTTCAAATACTTCTGTTCCTCACTGTATCTTAAGACAAGGCCAGTAATTACTACAGAAAAGGAACAGCATGAGAGAAGGTCCTGGCTCCAAACGTTACTTTCTCTAAGACTTAATAGCCAAAGTGACTTTGCATGAGACAGCTTGTTTCCAGCCACAAGAAGCTATCGCTGAGAGGATTAGTAAAGCTGCAGATACACTGGCCTCTTCTGCCCTCAAAAACCAGCCTCTGGAGTTAATATCATGTCTCCGAGAACATGTATAGAGGGACCTGTAAACATAAACTAGAATTCCTCACCTTCTCTGCAGGTCTGCCTTTCACATGAACCCTGCTAACCTTCTCCATCTGAAGAAATATGTGCTGGATTTTCCAGCATTAACCTCCATAACACAAGTTAAGATATTAGTGGGGAACTGGGTGAACTAAGGCCTCCATTGCAATGCTTTATTGGAAAAGAAGAACAGGTTGGACCAGAGGAGATAAGACTGTAGCTAAGCAGTGTAGTCTTAGGCTGGGTTCACACGGGCGTTGCGGGTGATGTGCGGGAAAAGATGCGGGTGTGTTGCGGGAAAATGCACGATTTTTCCCCGCTAGTGCAAAGCATTTAAATGCGTTTTGCACGCACGTGAGAAAAATCGGCATGTTTGGTACCCGAACCCGAACTTCTTCACAGAAGTTCGGGTTTGGGTTAGGTGTTCTGTAGATTTTATTATTTTCCCTTATGGCATGGTTATAAGGGAAAATAATAGCATCCTTAATACGGAATGCTTACTAAAATGTCCATTGAGGGGTTAAAAATAATAAACAAATGTAACTCCCCCCATCCACTTGGTCGTGTAGCTGATCTCCTCTTCTTTCTTCTTGACCAGGGTAAAGAACCTTTGATGATGTCACTGCGCTCATCACATGGTCCATCACATGATCCATCACCATGGTTGACGTCACCACACGTCATTTTCCTCCTGGTCATCAAAGAAGACAGAAGAGAAGGCAGGCTGCGCGAACAAGTGGATGAGGTGAGTTTAAAAAAAATGTTTTAACCCCTACATCCCTATTTTACTAAGCATTCTGTATTAAGAATGCTATTATTTTCCCTTATAACCATGTTATAAGGGAAAATAATAATGATCGGGTCCCCATGTGTTGTGTAGTTTTATATGTAGATGTGTTGTGTGGTGTTATATGTAGATGTGGTGTGTTATGTTATATGTAGATGTGTTGTTTAGTGTTATACATGTATGTAGATGTACTGTGTGGTGTTATATGTAGATGTGTTATATGTAGATGTGTTGTGTAGTATATGTAGATGTGTTGTGTAGTATTATATGTAGATGTACTGTGTGGTGTTATATGTAGATGTGTGGGATAGTATTATATGTAGATGTCCTATGTAGTATGTCCTATGTCGTGTTATATGTAGATGTGTTGGGTAGTGTTATATGCAGACATATTGTGTAGTTTTATATGTGGATGTGTTATGTGGTGTTATATGTAGATGTGTTGGGCAATGTTAGATATAGATGTGTTTTATATTATTTTATTTTCCTGTGTTAGGTGGTATTAATATTTTGAGCAGTGTGTGGTTTGGGTAACATAGATCCATTTCCTTTTAGTTAAAGGGATTTTCCGAAATCTTCAGGATAGGTCATCAGTATCTCATGGGTGGGGGTCCAACACCCGGGAACCCCGCCGATCAGCTGTTTGAGAAGGCACCTGTGCTTGCAGTAGCGCTGCAGCCTTCTTGCTGCCCTTCCTAGGCCAGTGACATCATGTTCTTGTAGCCTAGGCAGATCAACCCCATTTAAGTCAATGGGGCTGAGTGCAATATCACTCACAGCAGTGCCGGTGCCTTCTCAAAACAGCTGATTGGTGGGGGTCCCGGGTGTCGGACCCCCGCGATCAGATACTGAGGATAGGTCATCAGTATAAAAATGTTGCAAAACCCTTTTACGAGGTGATGGGGTAATGTCGGTGCTGTAATGAGTGGGCATGTCAGGTATTAATAGTTGCCACACTGCTTTGGTATGTTGCATTGTATAATAGGATCGTGGTGTCACTATAACAGTATAGAACGTCCACGGTCCAGCGGGATGGCAGGCTGATCGGGAGACCTTATCTCTCGGCACTGTGTGACTACCCGCCGGCTGATTGGTATGCTCCAGTACACGCACATCAACTGTAATCTTTATCACTTCTCTTTGTGGAGTGGCGTGGGTGTGATCCGAGCGCTGAAAATACTGTCCCTTCCAAAACATTGGTGTGACACTCGGCATAATCGGTTCAAACTCTGCTCATCCAATTGAGGGAAAACCACTCGCAGTAGTTTTTTTTATTTTTATTGTTTTCCCTTTTAAATACACAGAACTGTGGGCGGCAGCTTCGGAAATGCTTATTAATATTTCGATTTATTCAAGTCATTTCAATTTGCATCAAGTCAACACCATCTAATAAAATAAAATGCAAATAAACGCAGGATTTCTTCGGGAGAAAATGCGGCTGTAGATAATAGGATTATAATTTGTCTACATTGCATTCTCTCTACTTTTTATTATTTTTTGTTGCTGTGCAAATGTGAAAAGCAGCAAGACTACAGGATTACATTGAACCAATAATACCTTATTTTGTACAGCGGTTATCAGCACATGCAATGTATCAATGCGGGGGAGGGGGAGCCTTTTGGACAGGTGATTGCTAAGGAAAAAATACATTGTACATAGTTCATATGAAAAATATAAAGAGATGTGAACTAAACTACTAAACTCTACTGTGTGTCTGTATAATCAAATTTTCTAGAGGATGGTTGAAGGGAGTCTGTCAGCAGTTTTAACTATGCTAAACTGCTGAGAGCACTAAGTAGGGGCCAGGGAGAGCAGGAGAAAAATACATTTTGTGGAGCATTTACCATCAGGAGCAGTGTGAATATGCCAGGTTCTGCTCCTGCAAGTGCCCTGGAGGTTGTCACGAGGGTGTCAAGAGCCACGCCTGACTCCGTTGTACCCGGGGTCAGGAGGTCGCAGCGGTTGGCTGCACGCTCTATGTCAGATAGGGAAGTTTCCTTATTGTAGCTTTCTGGGTTTGCTTTACAAACCTTTTTGGCTCACTCAGGGATCCGTAGCTCCTTCTCTCAGCTGTTCCTTGTCCAGCACTCCCAATCCTCCTTATATTCCCCTCTCACACTTCTCTGGTTGCCAGATATAGAGCTTCCTGCCTGGACATCTATTCTGACCCACTGGAGCTGTGTTGCTGCGTTCTCTGAGTGTTGCCTTAGAACGCTACCCTCCGGATCCCTGTTGGACCTTTGTGGACAATTGTTGCCGTCCACCTGGGTGTTTGTGTTTGTCTGTGTTTGTCTGTCCTCTCCCTGGTGTTTCCCTCTTAGTGCAGTGGTGAGGACTAGCGATCCCACCGGCCCGTTCATTATCTAGGGCTCATTTCAGGGAAAGCCAGGGTTTAGGCACGTGATCGCCGCACGGGTGAGGAACCCGTCTAGGGACGACAGGGCAGGCAGGTACCAGCTGCAAGGTGAGTTAGGGGTCACCACCTTTCCCTCTCCCTTGTGCAGGGCTTTCCCTGTGTTCCTCCCTGTGCGTGTTGCCGGTCATTACATTATATCTGGCCCTTATTTTTGTGTAGGTAAAAAAAAATAAATAAATTTTTTTTACTTAGAATCCAGTATGGATCCAATTGCTGCTCTGTCCGAACAATTTCATGGCCTGTCTTTGGAGGTGGCAGGATTGAAGGCGTCGGTCCTCCAGCAACAGCAGCAATTACAACTGACCGCAAGCCCAGCGGTTGCTACTGGTAACCAGGTTGTTGCGGAACCCAAGGTCCCTCTCCCTGACAGATTTTCTGGGGGAAGGGACAAGTTTTTGACGTTCCGTGAGGCCTGTAAACTATACTTTAAACTGCGTCCTTACTCCTCTGGTAATGAAGAACAGCGGGTGGGTGTTGTTATTTCCCTGCTGCAGGGGGACCCGCAGTCCTGGGCGTTCTCTTTACCTACTGATTCCCAGGCTCTTCGGTCAGTGGATGAGTTTTTCGAGGCCTTGGGTCTCATATATGACGACCCTGACCGAGTCGCACTGGCTGAATCAAAATTACGGAGACTCCTACAAGGAGAGCGGCCGGTAGAGGAGTATTGCTCTGACTTCCGTAGGTGGGCTACGGATACCCAATGGAACGACCCGGCTCTCAGGAGTCAGTTCTGCTCTGGGTTATCCGAAAGGGTTAAGGATGCGCTTGCGCTGTATGAGACCCCCTTTTCCCTTGATGCAGTTATGTCCCTTTCTATCCGTATAGATAGACGCCTTAGGGACAGGTTGAAAAAACCGGAGCCATTGATAACCCCTCCCAAGCAGCAGTTAGTCTGTACGGACTTAGATGAGCCTATGCAGCTAGGAGGAACTACTCGTCAGGTCCGTCCTCCTGAGGTTCGCCGTAGGCGTGGGGGTTGTTTTTTTTGTGGGGAGAGGGGTCATTTCATTAACGTCTGTCCTTCTTTCCTCAGAAACCAAAAAACCGTCGGAAAACTACTAACCCCAGGCTGTGTGGAGGATGTCAGCCGGGGGGTATACGTTTCCTCCATACGTACATCGCAATTTTTGTTGCCAGCGGTTATTGTTTTTGGTGATAAGACAGAGACTGTTTCTTTCTTTCTAGACAGTGGAGCAGGGGTAAATTTGATAGATGCCCATTTTGCCCGCACTATGGGTTTGTCTCTCTGTACGTTACAGAGACCTATTCCCATATTTGCTATAGATTCTGCTCCTCTGTCTCAGAGAAACCTCACCCACATCGTTCATAATTTACACCTTCGGGTAGGGGACCACCATAACGAGATGCTTTCATGTTATGTTCTGGAGGGGCTTCCCACTCCGGTGGTGCTGGGCCTACCCTGGTTGGTAGCGCACAATCCAGTGGTGGATTGGCAGGCCAGGGAGATATTGGAGTGGAGTGAGCCGTGCAGAGAAAATTGCTTAAATAGCAATTGCTTAGTCGCCTCCATAACTACCCTACCTACATTTGTTTCGGACTTTGAGGACGTTTTTTCTGAAAAGGGTTGTCAGAAGTTACCACCTCATCGTCCTTATGATTGCCCGGTTAACCTCATTCCCGGCGCAAAATTACCCAAGACCAGGTTATATAATCTTTCAGGTCCAGAGAGACAAGCCATGAAGGATTATATCTCCGAGAGTTTGGCTAAGGGACACATCAGACCCTCTTCTTCACCCGTGGCTGCAGGGTTTTTCTTTGTTAAAAAGAAAGATGGGGGCCTGCGTCCTTGCCTAGATTTTCGTGAATTAAATCGGATAACCATCCGAGACCCATACCCTCTTCCTCTCATTCCTGACCTGTTTAACCAGATTGCGGGTGCTAGGTGGTTCTCCAAACTCGATCTTAGGGGGGCCTACAATCTGATTCGTATCAAGGAGGGGGATGAGTGGAAGACAGCTTTTAACACCCCTGAGGGGCATTATGAAAATCTAGTTATGCCTTTCGGCCTGACCAATGCTCCTGCCGTCTTTCAACATTTCGTTAATGACATTTTTAGTCATCTAATCGGCAGGTTTGTGGTAATATACCTAGATGATATCTTAATTTATTCGTCTGATCTGAAAACACATGAGGAGCATGTCAGACAAGTACTACAGGTCCTACGGACGAATGAATTATATGCTAAAATTGAAAAATGTGTTTTTGCCGTTCAGGAGATACAATTCCTAGGTTATTATTTATCTGCGTCAGGTTTCCGTATGGATCCTAGGAAGGTCCAGGCAATTTTGGATTGGGATCTTCCTGAGAACCTCAAAGCACTACAACGGTTCTTGGGCTTTGCGAATTTCTATAGGAAATTCATTAAAAATTATTCGGTGATCGTAAAACCCCTTACTGACATGACTAGGAAGGGGACTGATTTTTCTAAATGGTCTGACGCCGCTAAAGTTGCTTTTTCCTCTCTAAAAGAGAGGTTTACCTCAGCACCTGTACTAGTCCAACCTGATGTCTCTCAGCCTTTTATTGTTGAAGTCGATGCATCAGAGGTGGGAGTGGGGGCTGTGCTGTCTCAGGGTCCGTCTCCTGGCAAATGGCGTCCTTGTGCTTTCTTTTCTAAAAAACTATCTGCAGCGGAACAGAACTACGATATTGGCAATAGGGAACTGTTAGCTATTAAACTTGCGTTTGAGGAGTGGCGTCACTTTTTAGAGGGGGCAGTCCACCCCGTCACTGTGTTTACGGACCACAAAAATCTGCTGTACCTCGAATCAGCTAAGCGTCTCACCCCTAGACAGGCTAGGTGGTCGCTATTTTTTACCAGGTTTAACTTTGTGATTACCTATCGTCCTGGGGTAAAGAATACCAAGGCTGATGCACTATCTCGTTGTTTCCCTGGAGGGGGTAATGTGAGTGATCCGGTACCCATTCTACAAAGAGGAGTAGTTGTCTCTGCGGTACACTCTGCCTTGGAGGGGAAGGTGTTAGAGGCCCAGGGGGACGCCCCGGTCTCTTGCCCTTCAGAGAAGTTGTTTGTACCGTTGAACCTACGTCTCGAATTATTAAAGGAACATCATAATTCGGCACTTGCTGGGCACCCGGGTAGTAAAGCAACCTTAGAGCTATTGTCTCGTCGTTTTTGGTGGCCAAGGTTGCGTCAGGATGTATTGGATTTTGTGTCTTCTTGTTCTACCTGTGCGCGCGCAAAAGTTTCACATACACGTCCTGCAGGGTCTCTATTACCACTTGTCATTCCCAATAGACCATGGACACATCTGTCTATGGATTTTATCACTGACTTACCTTTGTCTGCGGGTAAAACTGTGATTTTGGTAGTAGTGGACAGGTTTAGCAAAATGGCACACTTTATTGCGTTACCCGCACTACCTAATGCTAAAACTCTTGCTCAGGTATTCGTCAGTGAGATCGTGAAGCTTCACGGGGTCCCCTCCGATGTTGTTTCGGACCGGGGAACCCAGTTTATTTCTAAATTTTGGAAAGCTTTTTGTTCCCGTTTAGGGGTTCACTTGTCCTTTTCCTCAGCTTTCCATCCTCAGTCGAATGGACAGACTGAGCGTACCAACCAAAACCTGGAGACATATCTAAGATGTTTTGTGTCTGAAAACCAAGAGTTGTGGTCGTCATATTTACCGTTAGCTGAGTTTGCCATAAATAATCGCCGTCAGGAATCCACTGGCAAGTCACCTTTTCTTGGTGCATATGGTTTTCATCCCCAATTCTGTACTTTCAAAGAGGGGGGGTCTTCTGGGGTTCCCGAAGAGGAACGGTTTTCGTCATCTCTTTCATCAGTATGGCAGAAGGTGCAAGCTAACTTGAAAAATATGGGAGGTAAATACAAATGCATGGCTGATAAGAGACGGTCGCCAGGTCCGGACCTAGGAGTGAATGACTATGTGTGGCTGTCTACAAGGAATATCAAGTTGAAGGTTCCCTCTTGGAAACTGGGTCCTAGGTTTATTGGTCCTTACAAGATTGTAGCCATCATCAACCCCGTGGCTTTTCGCCTGGAGTTACCTCAGACTTTTAAAATCCATAATGTCTTTCATAAGTCGTTACTCAAAAAATATGTTCCACCTCTAGAACCGTCACCGCTGCCACCCCCTCCTGTTGTCGTGGATGGTAGTTTGGAATTTCAGATATCCAAAATTGTTAATTCTCGTCGGGTCCGCCGCTCTCTCCAATATCTGGTGCACTGGAGAGGTTACGGTCCCGAGGAAAGAATGTGGGTTCCTGCGTCTGAGGTAAACGCCGACAGGCTAGTCCGGATTTTTCATGCCTCTCATCCTGAGAGACCTGGTCCTGAGTGTCCGGAGGCCCCTCGTAGAGAGGGGGGTACTGTCACGAGGGTGTCAAGAGCCACGCCTGACTCCGTTGTACCCGGGGTCAGGAGGTCGCAGCGGTTGGCTGCACGCTCTGTCAGATAGGGAAGTTTCCTTATTGTAGCTTTCTGGGTTTGCTTTACAAACCTTTTTGGCTCACTCAGGGATCCGTAGCTCCTTCTCTCAGCTGTTCCTTGTCCAGCACTCCCAATCCTCCTTATATTCCCCTCTCACACTTCTCTGGTTGCCAGATATAGAGCTTCCTGCCTGGACATCTATTCTGACCCACTGGAGCTGTGTTGCTGCGTTCTCTGAGTGTTGCCTTAGAACGCTACCCTCCGGATCCCTGTTGGACCTTTGTGGACAATTGTTGCCGTCCACCTGGGTGTTTGTGTTTGTCTGTGTTTGTCTGTCCTCTCCCTGGTGTTTCCCTCTTAGTGCAGTGGTGAGGACTAGCGATCCCACCGGCCCGTTCATTATCTAGGGCTCATTTCAGGGAAAGCCAGGGTTTAGGCACGTGATCGCCGCACGGGTGAGGAACCCGTCTAGGGACGACAGGGCAGGCAGGTACCAGCTGCAAGGTGAGTTAGGGGTCACCACCTTTCCCTCTCCCTTGTGCAGGGCTTTCCCTGTGTTCCTCCCTGTGTGTGTTGCCGGTCATTACAGAGGTGAAGTGCTCTCTGCTTTGGGCTGTTTTAGGACCTTCTGCTCTGTTATGAGACACAGCTGTAGCATCCAACCAGGAGGCCTCTACAGCTATCAGAGAGTAGGGAGGCTGTGAAGAAGTCAATGCTCTGTCTCCAGTGCACTTGCAGGATCAGAATCTAGCAGAATAAAAGCTCATATTCACAGTACTCCCGATGATAAAAGCTCAGCAAAAGGTATGTTCGTACTTCTCTTCCCAGCCCCTTTCCTAGTGTCAACAATTTAGCCTGATCAAAACTGCTGACAGATTCCCTTTAAAGCAGTTGTTCGGGAATACATAATTTATAACAGGTGCCAGCAGCCTGCCTTCCATACTGAAAAGATCATACTTATCTGTTCCCTGCCGGTCCGGTCCTTTGAGCTGTCTCCATCTTTCAATCTGGGATTTATTTCATTTCCTTACTCTCAGGCATGGGCTTGGCCACCTGAACCTCTTCAGCCAACTGTTCTTGTGGACACATTACTGCTGAAGCCAGCGGTTGGCTGTGGAGGGTCAAGTAACCATGTCTATACGAGGAGGAAGAAAACAAACTCCAGACTGGAAGATGGAGATGAGCAAGCCAGCGTGGAAGACTGGCGTGGTGGAGAGCAGGTAAGTATGATCCTTTCAGTGGGGAAAGCAGGCTGCCGGCCCCTGTTATAAATTATGTATTCCCTAGCACACCCCTTAAAGTGTCTAAATTGTTGGAAATCTAATATTTTATAAATATAACAGTAACGTAAAATAAGTAAACAAGAAATCACAATGTACTCAAAGTTCTCTGGATGCAACCTGCATTGTAAAGAATTCATTTTGGTTGTCATGGTTATGTCCATGGTCCTGAATCTCCACTGTGATTCTTTTTCTGTCTCTGACCTGTACTACTGTAACATCCTCCTCTACCACTCTCGCACCCCTCCAACCTATCCTCAAGTCCGCTGCCTAGTTAACCCACCTCTCCCCTCGTTTCTCCTCTATCTCCCCCCTCAGCCAATCCCTTCACTGGCTCCCCATTGCCCGGACAATTTAGATCAAAATACTAACTACTACATATAAGGCCGTCCACAACCTGTCCCCTCTATATATCTCTGACCTGCTTTCTAGATACATCTCCACACGTAATCTCCGATCCTTACAGGACCTCCTCCTCAGTTCCCCTCTCATCTGTTCTTCACGCAATCATCTACAAGATGTCTCACGTGCGTCTCCCCAACTATGTAACTCACTCAGACTCTCCCCCAACATCCAAACCTTCAAAAGTAACCTGAAAACCCACCTCTTCAGGAAAGTCTACCACCGGCAGTAAGCATGCTGCCACCACATAGCCAGAACCACTGTGTCTACCTTGTAGATTGTAAGCTCTGAAGACCAGGGTCCTCTCAACCTTTTGTACCAGTCTCTTGATAGTTTCATGCTTATTGTATTAGGTATGTGTTAGGCTGGGTTTGCATCACATTTTTGCCATCAGTTTAATGTATACATTGGGAAAAATGAAGATACACCAGCGTAACAAACCATGCTTTTCCATCCTCAGGAGTCCGGTAAAAAAAAAAAAGTATACGTTAATGTATACAATTTTTTATTAAACGGAACTCTATTATGACAGATGTCACTTTCTGGCATCGGGAGGACGCATTTATTTAACGTATACGTTTTTGTGTATCTTAAACGAATGGAAAAAACTTGATGTGAACTCAGCCTAAGGGTACTTTCACACTTGCGTTGCTGGATTCCGGCAGGCAGTTCTGTCGCTATGCAAACGGAAACCATTTGTAGATGGATCCGGATGAGGATCCGTCTCACAAATGCATTGCAATACTGGATCCGTCTCTCCGGTGTCATCCGGAAAAACGGATCTGGTATTTATTTTTTTCACAGATTTAAAGGTCTGCGCAAACGCAGACCGGAAGACCGGATCCGTCAATGCGGCAATTTTAATGCCAGATCTGGCACTAATACATTCCAAAAAAAATGCTGGCATTCTGGCAAGTGTTTAGGATTTTTTACATGATGCTGCGGTTTTTTCTCCGTCCAAATACCGTAAAAGGACTGAACTGAAGACATCCTGAACCGATTGCTCTCCATTCAGAATGCATTAGGATAAAATCGGTATTGAGCCCCTAGGAAAGAACTCAATACCGAAAAACTTTGACGCAAGTGTGAAAGTACCCTAACCCCTGTACACCGCCAAGGAATTAATGGCACTTTTAAATAACGAATATACGCATGCTATACATAATAATATATACTTTTTAGAAAAAGATATCTATAATAGATGGAGCGAAAACACATTTACATGTATACATGGCTCTGGACATGGCCATGCCTGCTAACAGTGGTCAGGAATGGTCTTAGACCTTGATCCTCGGGGAAGGGACTAATAAGACATTTAGCTATTCGACTACTCACAATGCTGGGGATGCCAATATATTCAGACCATTATGTAGTCTCTTTAAGAGGTTCTCCAGGGGTACGACACAACTGAAGACCAAATGTGCACTCATTTTGCAATATCCGCGGCAGCAGCCACCACACCAGTCCTGACAGATATCAGCACATTATAGAAAGTGTTGTTATGTCAATCCCACAGAGCCCATTTTATCCCCCCCTTTTTATCTAGTATCGCATGCGGCTACAAATTCTAGGCACTAATTCCAGGCCATAAACTGTGGCGATGCTTTACTTGCTGAATTTCCCCACGGGTTCTTTCATGGTTGGTCTTAATGCAGGTCCATAATGAGTCACATCATTCCCTACGCGCACCTCCACATTTTACTCATATTAAAAGCCACAGCCATTTGCCCAAGAGGAACGTAAAGAAATGTGGGGTGGGGGGGGGGACTGATACTTTCCTCTGATCTTTACAGAAAACATGACAATTGGTCCCGGAGAAATACAATGCTATCTGTAATCTTTCATTCTCTTCAATTGACTGTCAGGAGACCACCTTCCTAACAGCAGCTTGCTGCTGAATTTGCAGACCTGTCAAGTACCTCTCATTGTGAGATGACTTTTTATCATCCTCGGTCTACCGAGAGCTCACACTTCTCCCAGGTTTTTCTATTAAAATGTCTTTATTTGGAGAATAAACAGCACAAAATCAAAGCCTCATGCGCGCTCTACTTGGGCGCAGTCATTTCTAATCTTCTGGAATTATGATGGCTGACTGTGAAGTCAGAGTCGGCCTGACCCAACTTTCCTGTTTATGTGAAAGACTCATGAATGTGTAATCATTTTTCGCTGCCTTCTCTCATCCTCGGTGAAAAATGAACAAAACAGATATGGAAATGTGCCTGGAATAATATGGCTAAGCGTTGAGTTGGGGGAGTTGGGTGGGTCACTAACCCAACAGCCAGTCATGATCAAAAAGGTTCAGAGGTGTAGCTACAAGCTGCTGGACTCCTGAACCAGGGCTCCTGCATATGTGGCACTAATGTCGTCTTGTGCTCCTTTCAGCTCCTCCTGTAACTGCTGCAGCCCTGTGACTACGCCACTGCAGCTCATAGTCCAATCTTTGCGGCAGATGTTCCTCTTGTCCTCCTCAAGCTCAGAAATGGTCACAATGGTTGCAATGCTGTTATTGCTAAGGTGGCCAACACAAAGCACGGTAGGAAGTATGCCTCCAACTAAGGAAGGAAGAACTACTGTATACGTGTAAATCAAGATTTTTATCTTTCACTCTTCTAACCAAAATACCAACCACCTAAACTACATATAGGTAAAGTGGATGTAGAGCAGAAGAGCTTGATGGGCACACAAAATGCCCACTGCAAATGCTGTAAAATTCTTAAAGGTGCCCATAAACACCTTCAATAGCTGCGGGTCAAGTGCTATATATATGGGAATCTTCCTCCAGATTCCCATATATATATATATATATATATATATATTTATGCTCAGGTTGGCTGAACATGCCTGTGGTTTCACGAGAGGAGAAAGCCACTTCCAGGCACCTCTAGCAGAACAAAAGGATCAGGTGATGAAATTCAACTTACCTGATACTCTGTTGTGGGAAAGTCGGGAGGCTCCATAGACATTACTTTGTAAGCTGACAACAGTCTAATGTGTACAGGGTTTATAATGTAGAGGCAGACCATGATCATCTCAGCCTGGAGTCCTTCGGTCTACATAGCATGTGATACAGACACAGAGGACAAGTATATGGTCTACATAGCATGTGATACAGACACAGAGGACAGGTATATGGTGTGGTCACTGGTGGCATGGACATGCCCTGCTGACACAACCTTTAATTGTGGAACTGCATGCATCAGTATGACAAGACATTGGCTGGACTCCAGAAGAACCTCATGTCTGTTCCTTTACATACAAGCACCTTATCTCTGAAGCTGCAGCCTGGTACCTGTCCACATCCCGCAGTCGTCTACAGTAGCTGCAGGTTGGTGGCTGAAGCTCAGATGCAGACGCTGCTGCCATCAGGAGGTTCTTACGTGCAAATAAAGAGCTGGCTGAATATCCTGCCGGGTGCAGCCCTGCGATAGCAATCAGTGTTTTCACGCCCTCCTGACATATACACAGGGTCTCATTCATGGGGTTATCCAAGCCCCTGTCTGCAAACATCAGGACCTTCCACAGGAATGTAAGTGCTTGTGACTAATCAGAGCTGTTACCATCACAGGGACATTGGGAAAACTACTGTACGTGACCTGATCATCAGTAATCTACCACTGGCATTACCTAGCATGTAGCAGAGCTGACTTTGTTCTCTCGGGGACTTCTTGCAGGAAGTAAAATGCTATGCATGATCCACCGGAATTTGTAGCAGCTCTCCATTCTGGTCGCCTCCACGTGCTTTAGTAGGGGTTATGCAAACCCGTGGACTAGGATTACTTGCAGTCCTATGCAAATAAGGTTGGGGCTACACAGTGTCACACAACAGCAAGTCACAGAAAAGTCATTTGAGCGACTTGTCTTTTTCAGAACTGTGATTTGGTCGCGATCAGTGACGGCAGAGTCGCGTGCAACCTGAGATTTTTGTGACTGCTGCAGTCACGTGTTGCATCACAACCCCACTGCCCAACATTAATGCGATTTTTGAAGTACGCCATCGCAGTCTTCAGCCAAATACACTACAGATTCAAACAGCAGACTGGGTCGGCTCTGCTACATCTGCACCTTCTTTCAGCATAATCACACACACAGTGGTTCCATATTTGCACCTTTGTCAATCTCATTTTCCTGACCGATAAAATAAATCGCTGTGATGTTATCTCTCGCTTGACACAACATGACGCTTCTCTCTTTCCTGACTGTCTCTGCAGCAGGTAGATCGTCTCTATTACAAGGAGGTAATCAGTGTCGGGCCGGCTGGCCCCGTCTATACAAACAGTCACATCACGTGAGCCGCCAAGCCGAGACGCTCTCCTCTCAAGCTGACATCCTGAGATGAGTTCAGGAATTGAACAGACGTTGTGTACGTTTTAATTATCCCATAACAAGACTAATGCACCGACGCCATGTCTCCCGAAGCAGAAATCAGGCGATGATCAAACTGGTGGACCGCTCTCAGGACACCATGGGAGGGTGGAGATTCTGGGAACCTCATTTAAATCCTGTCCGCCTGCTCGGGGCACATCCCTGTGTACAGGTTATTGCACAAGCCCATGCACCCTCCTCATTAGGCCTCATGCACATGGCTTTATCCGTTTAGCAGTCCGCAAATCGTGGATCGACAAAATACGGATACGGTCTGTGTGTACTGCCAGCATTTGTTTTGCAGAACTATTGACTTTAATGGATCTGTGGTCTGCATTTTGCGGATATATCTATATTCTTTTTGCGGAACTGACATACTGATGCAGAAAGCACACGGACGATCTGTGTGCTTCGCGCACCCGTATCTCTGCTCCGAAAAAAGATAGAACAGGTCCTATACTTGCCTGCACAATGCGGACCACAGACCTATTGAAGTCAATGGGTCGGAAAAAAAAAAATGCGGATGCAACACGTACAGTATCCGAATATGGCGGTTCATGTAAAATACATACGGTCGTGTGCATGGGGCCTTACGGTGGTGTCTATAAGTCTTGCAGCGGGCTATGAGCATAGTCTGACCCTGGACTGTGTTGAGGGGGAGCCTGCCAACACTTCAGCCGCGGTAGCCATATAATAGAGCGTGCCATTTAACAACGAGCGACTGCAATGACAGTGTTAATATTGATGAACCGGCTTAATGTGCGCCATCCATTATTAATACAGATATTCAATATTGAGAGAGAGCATTGGTGACAGTTCACACTTCCCAGCCAGAGGGCTATTTTCTTTCGGATCCTCCGGTGTTATATCTCTGTGGCACTCAAGCCCTGCCACGGTCTCTTTTCAGATCCCGTCTGTCTCTTGCTGGGCCGTGTCCTCCCTGCATCTTCCGAGCTGCCTTTTTACCTTTCCCCCCCTTACCTGCGTCTCTTGAAGCTGCTGGGTCTGCGGCTCCTGTCCCCGTCCCTCCTTTTCATCGCTGCTCTCTCCTTGTTGCCCGTTCCTCTTATTTGATCTGATGCCTCGTTTTATCTCTCTTTCTGTTTCTTGTCTATTTTTGACACATTCTGCCTGCAATCCTCTATAAAGCGGAGGAAAGCTGGATGAAATGGTACGGAAAAAGTCAGATCTGAACCTGGGAATGACAGCATCGATTTTCCTTTCACTAAGGGGCGATATGTGCTTTCTCCGGGGAGACAGGATTGTGGTGTGGTGCGCTGTAATTGGGGCACACAATGTGACAAGAAGAGTAAATCTCATCATCCCCTATTCCTTCCATGCAGTGCCCTCTGCACCAGGGTTATCTCCAGGTCATGACGTACTCGCCAGGTGTCTTCTTCTCTATCGGCATATATAATGTCTGCTCACCAGCTACATCACTGGGTCCTCTGTCAGAGCCCGCAGAACCGACCGCTCAGTCTAGTATGAGTCTCTAACTCAACAGTCCGAATATCCTTCCCATCACTACACACAAGCATGGCGGAGCTCCCACCTATACTGGTGTTACTGTATTACCGCCATCTTACTGCTACTGTCTATACTAAGGCTCTGTTTAAATGTGCATCATGGTATTAATTACCGCAATAATCCAACACACAAATCTAACAGACTGACTGAAAAGCTATAATCAGCTCCCCTGTGGTCCCATTGTGGTGCCTGCAATGCCTAAGTCATGTGATCCAGTCAATTCTTACTGAACTTGTGACCGAGGCTCCAACATGTGTGAACAGAGCCTAACCTCATCGTCCATATTTACTCCTCATATACTGCCACTGTCCATACCTACCCCACTAATATCTATACTTACCTCATATACTGCAACCGTCCATACCTACCCCACTAATATCTATACTTACTGTTATATACTGCCACTGTCCATACCTACCCCACTAATATCTATAATTACCCTCATATACTGCCACTGTCCATACCTACCCCACTAATATCTATACTTACCTCATATACTGCAACCGTCCATACCTACCCCACTAATATCTATACTTACCTCATATACTGCCACTGTCCATACCTACCCCACTAATATCTATACTTACCTCATATACTGCAACCGTCCATACCTACCCCACTAATATCTATACTTACTGTTATATACTGCCACTGTCCATACCTACCCCACTAATATCTATACTTACCCTCATATACTGCCACTGTCCATACCTACCCCACTAATATCTATACTTACCCTCATATACTGCCACTGTCCATACCTACCCCACTAATATCTATACTTACCTCATATACTGCCACTGTCCATACCTACCCCACTAATATCTATACTTACCCTCATATACTGCCACTGTCCATACCTACCCCACTAATATCTATACTTACCCTCATATACTGCCACTGTCCATACCTACCCCACTAATATCTATACTTACCCTCATATACTGCCACTGTCCATACCTACCCCACTAATATCTATACTTACCTCATATACTGCCACTGTCCATACCTACCCCACTAATATCTATACTTACCCTCATATACTGCCACTGTCCATACCTACCCCACTAATATCTATACTTACCCTCATATACTGCCACTGTCCATACCTACCCCACTAATATCTATACTTACCCTCATATACTGCCACTGTCCATACCTACCCCACTAATATCTATACTTACCTCATATACTGCCACTGTCCATACCTACCCCACTAATCTATACTTACCCTCATATACTGCCACTGTCCATACCTACCCCACTAATATCTGCACTTACCCTCATATACTGCCACTGTCCATACCTACCCCACTAATATCTATACTTACCTCATATACTGCCACTGTCCATACCTACCCCACTAATCTATACTTACCCTCATATACTGCCACTGTCCATACCTACCCCACTAATATCTATACTTACCGTCATATACTGCCACTGTCCATACCTACCCCACTAATATCTATACTTACCCTCATATACTGCCACTGTCCATACCTACCCCACTAATATCTATACTTACCCTCATATACTGCAACCGTCCATACCTACCCCACTAATATCTATACTTACCCTCATATACTGCCACTGTCCATACCTACCCCACTAATATCTATACTTACCCTCATATACTGCAACCGTCCATACCTACCCCACTAATATCTATACTAACCTTCATATACTACCACTGTCCGTACTTATCCCACTCTCCGTATTTACCCCTCATAGTACTAATGTCTATACTTACCCCACTGTATACATTTACCCTCCCAAACTGCCACTATCTACACTTACCCCACCGTCTATACTTACCCTCCCAAACTGCCACTATCTACACTTACCCCACCGTCTATACTTACCCTCCCATACTGCCACTATCTACACTTACCCCACTGTCTATACTTACCCTCCTATACTGCCACTATCTACACTTACCCCACCGTCTATACTTACCCTCCCATACTGCCACTATCTACACTTACCCCACCGTCTATAATTATCCTCCCATACTGCCACTATCTACACTTACCCCACCGTCTATACTTACCCTCCCATATTGCCACTATCTACACTTACCCCAACATCTATACTTGCCCTAGTGTACTGCCATCTCCCCTACTTACCCTATTCTTCTGCCTTTACTTATGGTTGCCCCAATGCTATTCTTCACTTGTGTGAAGACTTTGGACTATCCTCCAGTCATTAATGGCTCTGTCTCCCGAGCTCCATGCTGCATCCCAAATATAACTTGAGAGCATTTCCCTGGACTAAGTGACCTCTTCCAAGTTCCCCACACATACAGTAGTCTACATATTTCTTCTTCATCCCTGTATCTCCAGGGGTGCGGAGCGCCAGATTTTGCATTTCCTCCTTATTCAGCAGCCACAATGGAGGTCACTCAGCAGACGGTGAGGTTATTATTAGTTTTTCTTACCCTCATCGACTCCTAAAAGTGCCTGTTTGTACAGCCTGCTAATGCATGGCATTTAAAGCACTGGTCTCAGCGTTCCTGCAGACGGCGTGTTAACCTTCTCACTGATTATTTCTACGGATTTTTATTCCATTCATGTTTTACAGGCAAAATGCAGCTTTTTCTGCTAATCTCTTTTATGTAATAGATCTGCGCTGAGTGAACGCGCCCCGATGATTGACAGAAACAATGGCCACCGACGATAGAAAGACTCTTTATACCTGACACTGTTACCGCTCTATATACTGTGCGGCAATGACACGGAGCACAGCCTGAAGGGGGTCATTTACAGTGTGAATAATGGAATAGCAGTATGCTTTTGTCAAGTCAAGCGTTATTCACATGTATGACAAAGGTCTCCGTGGAAATGAATCTATTAAATTCCATATTTACGGTGAGGAATAACATACCAAAGCAGGCTAACATGTTGGGGACTGTACATATCGGGGATACTGTATATATCAGGGATACTGTATATTGGGGATACTGTATATCGGGGATACTATATATCAGGCAAACTCCACATATCGGGGATACTATACACATCAGGGACATTGTAGTTATGGGGAACACTGTATATACAATGGATATTCCACATATCGGGATACTGAACATATCACAGGTACTCCACATATCAGGGGTAATGTACATTTTGGGAATACTGCACATATCAGGGATACTACACTATATTTCGGGGATATTCCACATATTGGGGATACTGTATATAGGGGATACTGTTGTAGATATCCGGGATATTGTATATATCAGGAATAATCTACATATAAGGGGATACTGTACATATTCTGGATACTCTGGATATCCAGGATACTGTAATTATCAGGGATACTGTAGATATTGGAGATATTCCACATATCGGGGATACTGTGTATATCAGGGATAATCCATATATCCAGTATACTGTACATATCAGGGATACTCTATACATCAGGGATACTCTATGCATTAGGGATACTATATATATATATATATTGAGGATACTGTACATATTAGGGATACCATATATATATCATGGATACTGAATACATCGTGGATACTGTATACATCGGGGATACTGTATATATCGGGGATACTGTATACATCGGGGATATTGTATATATCGGGGATACTGTATATACGGGGATACTGTATACATCGGGGATACTGTATACATTGTGGATACTGTACATATCAGGCATATTGTAATCATCGGGGATACTGTATATATTGGGGATACTGTATACATCGGGGATACTGTATATATCGTGGATACTGTATATATTGGGGATACTGTATACATCGGGGATACCGTATACATCGCGGATACCGTATATACCTGGGATACTGTATACATTGGGGATACTGTACATATCGGGGATACCGTATACATTGGGAATACTGTATATATCGGGGATACTGTACACTGGTGTATGGGTAGCAGAGAAGCGGCTGATATTAGTGCCACATATGAATGTAAATCTCTCAGCACTGCAGATACGTGATATAAAGTGGCGATCGTGGGGGGAAAGTAGCTTTCTACACCACCTGTCACTCATCCTATTGAAGAGACTACACCCCGCCTCTCCAAAGACTAAAATGGCTGATAACAGGGAGTAGTAGATTTTAGGCACCAAGTCTATCATCAACCATTGGAAATGAAGCACAATAGCAAACATAATAACCAGATATCTACTGCTTTACAGGTTTGGAGGTTGTTTAGCAGGAGGAAAAAAGGACTGCTTCCTTATTTTGGAACAGAGCAGCCATGTTTTTCCAATGCTGAGGAACCACTTTAAAGGGATTGTAACTTTTTACGTAAGATACGCATTAAGTTAATTAATTTACACGGTCTTTGGGGAAGAAATTCCACCACATGGAGATCTGTAGCCAAGTTATTAGATAAACGCCATGGAAAAAGAATCATTGTAGTCTCTATTTGGTCTGAGCACCACCAAACTTCTGTCATCCCCGATATCAGGGCAGCTGCCACAGGCACAGTTCCCATGGCCGGATTTCGGTGCCATCATACAGACTGGCCACCAACAGCTTCCATTCATCTCACTGGGCCATTCCTTCTACTGCATGAAACCCGATTAGACGGAAACATAACAGCAGAATATCGCTAAGTGAATGGAATGGTAAAGCCCCATGTTCAGTTTCTGACTCCTGGCTATGGAGACCATGGCATGGTATGGAGAGGAGCAGGACCCCGTGCAGCCATTCCTGTGCATGGAACAGATCCATTCCAGCCCTGAGCTGCCCTAATAGCCCGACAGTATTTCTATTGCTAATGGAGCGAGGCTTCTTCTGAGTAACACATTATACTAATGATACATAAATTGAGATGTGCACATGCAAACAACCTTCTCAGAGACACCAGAAAGACCATTTTAGCATAGGAACGTAGACATTGAGCAGCACATATACAAGATCTGACCTGATGTGCTGTAACCCATAGCAACTGAATCTGCCCCTGATTGGTAACTGACGGCTGCGGCGTATCCGTGTTCAATAAATGTCACATATAATGCTTCATTCACCCAAATCCAAGGCGCCAGTGGCCACTGTAGCTAGAATGAATAATAGGTCCATTATAATATATTGCTGGCTTTTAACTAGTCTCCTTTTCAGGAGCTCTGAGGAGCTTCAGAAAATCTCTCATTGCCAGTACTACAACCCTCATCATGTATAGTGAGTACGTGAGTTTACGCTGCAAATAAATCTACCTTAGCTGAACTTCAGGACTCAGCAAAGACAAAACCAACTGATACCCCAGACCATACAGCGCTGCCACGGTAGCAGGTGTAGAAGCTGCCCCCAGGTCCAGTTCATGACAGATGCTAGAGAAGGGAGAGGAAGGGTTAAAGACTGAAATAAAACGGAGCTCGATGCGACGGAGGAGAAAAAGGAACAGAGAAATGCTAGAAGATGGAAGAAAACCCAATAGTGACTTAGACCCTAGGATTTTCTAAACCTGTAGATGCTGAGAGGGAACCTAACTATATGGGGTTTTTAGGGTTCCCTATGATTAGTTATTATGCCCCCAGCACAGAACTCACAGTCCCAGCTAAGCGTTCCTTCACCCAAGGCAAAGGTTCAGATCACTGCCCTAGAGCTGTAGTTAAATAGCGTGCCCATGGCAGAGTGGCTTATTGGCTTCCCCCTGGCACCCAGCACCTGGGACACCTTCTTCATACCTGCAATGGATTGCATCCATAAACAGGACTGGGCCGATGATACATCTAACCTGGCCTCTCCCCGACTGGAACTGCGCGGTCTTTACTGTAAAAGCGCACACTCCATAAATAGACTGACATGGAGGCTTCTGAAGATTGATCAGACAGGGAAGGAGAGCAGAGGAGATAGAGAAACCGCTGCTTCAGATAGGGATGATTGACACTACTAAACATCCGAATGAATACAACAGGCACATTTTAGATGCGATTCCTCCCCCTCCACCTCCTTTCCCCCGGCAGCAGATCCGCGGGCACATTAGGTCTTTCTAGAGATGCATCAGTTATTAATAGGAGCTATGAGATCTTTACATCCGCTCGGGAAACACAGAGCCGACCGTCTGACCTTCGCAGACCATTTGTAAAGGCAGAGAGGGGCCGCGTACGTCGAAGAGCGAGAGCCTGGGAAATGAAGGAATTAGACCGGATCCCTGAACAGGTGCCAGCATCCCGGATGAACTTCCAGGCTGAGGGGTGTGCTGTAAAGTGATTTCAAGCTGAATTCAAAGCAGCGCTCAAATCCTTTTGTTCTCAAGGGGATGGCAGAGCATCACAAGATAAACGGCGATGCCACTGAGCAAGTTTGCCTGTGTCAGATCTTGTTACTGGGTTCTGGGGCACCGCTGATCATGACCCAACGCTCCTCAGAACCCTGGTTGGCAAAAATACAGTAAAAGAATGTCATGCTCACAACAAGTTTACATTGAACTTCTTATTTTACTGCCCCCAGAGGTTCCTCATCACTCAAAGTGCCTTCACAGTCCAGGAATTGTGTTTTTCTGGATCTGATGGATCAAAGGAAAGTGAGATGTCACAACCAGTTTAGTTTACTGTATGGAGAACACAACTAGCAACCCAACAGCTCAGTCCTAGCTACAGCGGCGGTGGCAGCAGCTCCCCCGTCGCCAGCATTACATTGTATGTGACACGGTATTAAATATACATGCGAAAGTTATAGATCCACTATATTAAATCCCAAATACATTCACAGAGGTGACAGCACTGCTTATTCATTCCAGTGTCAATATCGCACTACACTTGATTTCATCTCATCTCTCTTTGACGTTCCTCAAGAAGACGGGTTTAATCTTGCTGCCTTTTTAGTGAGGTACAAAGTAATAGAAGGAGAAGCAGAACCTGACAACAGTTTCATTAAGTGTTTACCAAGCAGCCACTGAACTTCTCCAGTGCTCCACACATGGACCCCCTGACCAGCAAGGAGATGTCTGCATGTCAGCGGGAAGTTGAGATATTCAATAAATCTTAGATTTCATTTCACCTTACTCAATAGCATGTCCTCAGGCCCGAATGTCACTGTGCTCGGTGGTATGTCTGGAAGCTGGCATAGGCGGGCATCCAGATATCACATAGAGCTGTGACAGTGAAGCTTACAGTTCCATATAGCAATGAACGCAGGAGATATGCACATGTCCATGAAGCTCGGTCTGTCTGAAGAAGCTGAGATGGTTAAAGCCTCATGGGCTGCAAGTGATGAGATCTGTTACACAGAATGGGCAAATAACTAGACACCACTGCTAGATTTTAGCGCCAACTGTGAGGTCTCTGCATGACAAGCCATCGTTCTGCCAGAGATGGGCGAGCAGGCTGTGGGAAGCAGGCATAGAGGACATGATTCTCTCTATCCAAACAAGCAGTGTTATTTCACAGGCGGCAGAGCGAGGGCCACTGGTCCTCCTGCCAGCCTAACCAGTCCCTCATAACTAGCAAGAAAGACTCCATTCCTCTGCTCTCAGCACACAGCAGCAGGGCATGGTACCCACCAGAGCTGCATCCTCCCTGGCACCCTGTCCTCCACCTGCCTTCCAAGCACCCATGGAATATCCTCTGGGGGCCACTATATCAGGGTCCTGCTCAGCACCCATCTCCTATCATCATGCTGTCTGGCTAGAGCTTGTGCTTGACCCCATGAACTTACTATGACCAGTATGTCCATCTCGGTGGACTTACCGCCTTCTGCAGCCTGTGTCCACATCCCACTACAAGTGGCTGTAGTAGTACCAGTGCCTGCTGAGAGTTATCCTACATGACTACTACAACTCATCCTGCGCTGCAGGTCACTTCTATGTTGTCTCCTATATAATATCATAAATCATATTGCTGGCACCTGGCAGCACCTTTCAGTGATGTCACCTCCAGGTCTCACAGCCCAGGGTCTGATGGAATGCCAACAGGTGACTGCCACCCTAAAACTTGGACCTCACCGCAGACACAGCACCCGAGTGACAACTAGGACCAGGGTCCAACCAGACACATCGTGTACAGAAGCCCGGGGCAGACCGAGCTCAGCAGCCTCCAGCCCGTCCGCACAGCAGCCCGCTTCCCGCTCCGCCGAAAGTAAGTGACGCGCGGTGTCTCCTACCTCTGCCGAGCAGCATCCAGGTCAGGAGCAGCAGGTCCAGCCGGAAAGACCTCATCCCCAGCAGCATTATCACCGCGGCAGACGGAGCAGAGCCCGACCGAACCTCCCCCAGTTGGGCTCCACGTCCCGGTGTCTCGTCCTGCGAGCTCAGATCGCCTCCAGCCGCCTCGGCTTTATAACGGAACACATGCACTGGATGTGCAGCTGCATCCTCTCCCCGACTAGTCTCAGGATTCTCACAGCTCCGCTCCTCCCTCCTCCAGGCAGAGCCCGACATGGGCAGGAGGGGGACTGGCAGAGCCAAGTAATGGGCGCGCAGCGCTGCCAGTCACCCCCTCACCTGCCCCCCTACATCATTCACTCCTCACCTGCCCCCCTACATCATTCACTCCTCACCTGCCCCCTACATCATTCACTCCTCACCTGCCCCTCTACATCATTCACTCCTCACCTGCCCCTCTACCTCCTTCACGCCTCACCTGCCCCTCTACATCATTCACTCCTCACCTGCCCCTCTACCTCCTTCACTCCTCACCTACCCCTCTACTTCCTTCACTTCTCACCTGCCCCCCTACATCCTTCACTCCTCACCTGCCCCTCTACATCATTCACTCCTCACCTGCCCCCCTACATCATTCACTCCTCACCTGCCCCCCTACATCATTCACTCCTCACCTGCCCCCTACATCATTCACTCCTCACCTGCCCCTCTACCTCCTTCACTCCTCACCTGCCCCTCTACCTCCTTCACTCCTCACCTGCCCCCCTACATCATTCACTCCTACCTGCCCCTCTACATCATTCACTCCTCACCTGCCCCTCTACCTCCTTCACTCCTCACCTGCCCCTCTACCTCCTTCACTCCTCACCTGCCCCTCTACCTCCTTCACTTCTCACCTGCCCCTGTACCTCCTTCACTCCTCACCTGCCCCTCTACCTCCTTCACTCCTCACCTTCCCCTCTACCTCCTTCACTCCTCACTTGCCCCTTCCTCCTTCATTTCTCACCTGCCCCTCTTCCTCCTTCACTCCTCACCTGCCCCTCTACCTCCTTCACTCCTCACCTTCCCCTCTACCTACTTCACTCCTCACCTGCCCCTCTACCTCCTTCACTCCTCACCTGCCCCTCTACCTCCTTCACTTCTCACCTGCCCCTTCCTCCTTCACTTGACCATCTTCCTTCTTCGCTTCTCACCTGCCCCTCTACCTCCTTCACTCCTCACCTGCCCCTCTACCTCCTTCACTTCTCACCTGCCCCTTCCTCCTTCACTTGACCATCTTCCTTCTTCGCTTCTCACCTGCCCCTTCCTCCTTCACTCCTCACCTGCCCATCTACCTCCTTCACTCCTCACCTTCCCTTCTACCTACTTCACTCCTCACCTGCCCCTTCACTCCTCACCTGCCCCTCTACCTCCTTCACTCCTCACCTGCCCCTTCCTCCTTCACTTGACCATCTCCCTTCTTCGCTTCTCACCTGCCCCTTCCTCCTTCACCTCTTACCTGCCCCTTTACTTGCACCCTCCTCCTTCACTTACCTGCCCCTTCCTCCTTCACTTGCCCCTCTCCCTTCTTCACTTCTCACCTGCCCCTTCCTCCTTCACTTACTTGCCCCTTCCTCCTTCACTTACTTGCCCCCTCCTCCTTCACTTACCTGCCCCTTCCTCCTTTACTTGCCCCTCTCCCTCCTTCACTTCTCACCTGCCCTTCTAACCATTCATTTTCAGCTGCATTTGACACAGAGATCCATATATAAATCTCACCTGCCAGCAGTCACATGTTATGTTGAGAGGTAAAGGGTGATGGAATGGCGGTAGCTGAGCATGGTGCAGGTGGTCATGAGATGCCTATCACTATACAAACCTATAATTCTACGTGTTGATGCCCTTAGACTCAGCACCGGGGAGTAATTGGGGAGTAAGAATTAGAAATGGGGCTCTGGCCTGCAGTACCGCATTTCATCACTGGCATGATGGAAAGTTTCCATTCACTCCAATAGAACAGCGCCCCCAGCACCAAGCTCTCAGTCAGCGGCTCTTTTATTAAAACGAAGGGCACAATAACATTCAACCAGTTTATATTAAAGCTCCCAAACATGCTGTAATAGTTAAATTACAGTCAGGGGACACCACAGAGGAGATATTGGAGGAAATGTATTATTACTGTCTTAGAAAGGGTTGTCTGGGTTCTGAATATACACTATATGGGGGCAAGTTTTGGGGCACCTACACAATACACCAACAGCAGCTTTTATGACATCCTATCCTAAATCTATAGGCATTAATATGGAGTTGGTTCCCCCCTTGCAGGTAAAACAGCTTCTGTGAAGGCTTTCTACAAGATTTTGGATTGTGTCTCTGGGAATTTTTGTCCATTCATCTAGAACAGTATTTGTGAGGTCAGACACTGATGTTGGATGAGAGGGCCTGGCTCAGAATCTTCATTCTAGTTTATGCCAAAGATGTCTAATGAGGTTGAGGTCAGGGCTCTGTGCGGCCAAGTTCTCACCCAAACATGCTTTATGGGATTTGCTTTGTCCACTGGGGCACAGTCGTGCTGGAAGAGAAAAGGGCCTTCTCCAAAGCTGAAAGATGGCAATTGTCCAACATGTCTTGGTATGCCGAAGCAGTAAGATTTAAAGGGCATCTGTCAGCAGATCTGTACCTATGACACTGGCTGACCTGTTACATGTGCGCTTGGCAGCTGAAGGCATCTGTGTCTGTCCCATGTTCATATGTGCCGGCATTGTTGAAAAAATGATGTTTAATATATGCAAATAAGCTTTTGGGAGCAACAGGGGCATTACTGTTACACCTAGAGGCTCTGCTCTTTCCACATCTGCCACGCACTCTGCGCCCCCATGGCATGCAACCCCATGGCATTATCCCTCCTCCAGAAAACTTTCCAGTTGGCACAATACAGTCAGGCAGGTAACGTTCTCCTGGCATTCGGCAAAACCAGATCCATCCATCAGACTGCCAGATAGGGAAGCGTGATTCATCACTCCACAGAACACGTCATCACTCCATCCGCTACTTGGCATTGTGCTTGGTGATGTAAGGCTGGCGTGCAGCTGCTCGGCCATGACGTTCCCGGAGCACAGTTTTTGTGCGGATCTTAATGCCAGAGGAAGTTTGGATTATGCACTTACTGAGTTGGCAGAGCATTGGCGACACTTATGCGCTATGCGCCACAGAATTTAGGGGCCCCGCTATGTAACTTTAAGTGGCCTCCACTTCGTGGCTGATTTGCTGTGGTTTCTAAATACTTCCACTTTGCAATAATAGTTGATGGTGGAATATCTAGGAGGGAAGAACTTTCACGAACAGACTGGTGGCAGTAGTGACACCCTATAACAGGACCACGCAAGAACTTAGCTCTTTAGTAGGAGCAATTCCTTTACAAATGTTCATAAATGCAGACCGCATGGCTAGGGCCTCCTCAAATGAGGGTGATTCTGCTGCCTGTATCCTATGCTGTGATGTAAAGGATGCATTTGAGGAGGTGGTCATATGGGTAAATCACGTGACCTCTCTTTCTCTGCCATGTTGGGTGCTAAAGGTTTGGCAGTCTGTTTATATATGGCATCTATGAACAGAGAGGAACCTCTATGGCGTACTGGTGTAAGCAATGGACTCTTTTAATATTGCATATGCCATTAGAGGTCAGATCAGTGGGGTACTGGCACTTGGCGCTTCCACTAATCAAGTGCTTTTTGCAGCGCAGGGGTAAAAAACTGTGGAATGTCCGTGGCTGGGAATGGGAGCTGGGCTGCAGTACCCCAACACGGCCACTGTTCAGTGTATGGTGCCTTCTGCTTCCTACTCTGTCCACTGTGGGACTAGCAGCTGCCAAAAACAGCTGATCAGATCCACACCCACCTGATATTGATGACCTATCTGAAGAGTGGAAAACCCTTTAAGGCTAGGTCTACACGACGACATTTGTCGCGCCACAATTTTTATAATGATAGTCTATGGTGTTGCACTGCTACATGCGACATGCTGGATTTTTCTGCGACTTTCGCGTCGCAGTCGCAGCATGTTGCATTGCGACACCATAGACTATCATTATAAAAATTGTCGCGCGACATTGGTGCAACAAAATGCCGCATGACAAATCTTCCAGTGTAGTTGTGCCCAAGCTGTCGCGCGACACATGTCGTTGTGTAGACCAAGCCTTAATCACACATTTTTTATTTAGACAGCTTAAAACTAGAACAGACAGGCAAGAGATACACCAGGTTCATCACAGTAGTTTACACTGTGTCATGCGATTAGTGCATCCCACCAAACATGTTAGACACTGTGCCCTTCCTTATGCCACCTTTTAGTTTATGGCACACATTGGCACCATTGTTTACCCCATGCTCCTTCTACTAAGGCTAGTTTTACATTAGCATTGCAAAGATGTTCCCTGCCGGAGCTCTCTAGGTCTGGCGTTCCCGGACACTGCCTGAATGCCCACCGGCCCCGTTAAATATAATGGGGAATGGCATAGATTCGGCCGCAGCCCGAGAATCAGCCGGACTAAAACCGCTGAGTGCAGTCTGTTCCCTGACGCACTTTTATAATGCTAGTGTGAAACCAGCCTAAGCCAGACGACTGTTCACTAAACTAAGCCCTCTAGACACCGTCTACTAAGGTACAAATAGTGCTTAAATCGGGACAAGGCTCGTACACCAGTTTTTTTTCCTTCTTTTTTTGGAACAAATTGGGACAGAATTCTGGTGCGTTTAGCTTAGTAAGTTTTCCCCCAATGTATTCATCATCTTCTGACAATGCATTTATTCAGATTTCACAATTTAGAAAACATAATCCAAACGTGCATAGAATAAATCCAATTGTGTCTACGTACAGTATGAAGTGTGTATGACAGGGTGCCTGTGGTTGGTACACCCCCAAATGTGTACGCCCCAGAGCACACACTGTAAGTATGTAGTGCCCTGGAGCAATTGTACTTTGCCTCTATTGCTTCTTTGCAAAGACATCACCTCCCTACTTTATTGCACTTTGAAGGGTTAACTTACCCTGTGATTTATGCTGTTGTGTGCACTTATACTGTTTGCACTCCATTTATTGTAATATGTCCTTTTCATTTGTGCTATATCTGCAGAGAGAGAGGGTTAATGCACAGCCAGCCAATACAGAGAGACTTTCTACCTATGCAAAGTGTTGGAGAAAAAATAAACAGACACACTGACCTTCTGACTCTCTGGTTTAACTCTGCTGCTTATGTCGTAAAAAGTGGTTTACGTGTGGAAAAACTGCTTAGTCATTCCCATAGACTTGCATTGACGCTTTATACAAGTCTATGATAGACAGAAATTGTACCGATGTTTCTGTTTAGGCTGCGCTTCTCCGCTCCACTCCTCCCACTAGAAGGTTCTAGTTGAGCTAGAAATTGTATATAAGAACAGTCAGAGCCCCTAGTTGTCTGCAGGTAGGGACCAATGTTTGCATGCCAGTCTGCATGAGTGATCAGAAGAAGACGCTAAGATGTGGATGCTGAGCCACAGACCCTGGGTTACCAGCCCGTTAACCAGGGCTCCAGCTCGATAACTGAGCCACAGACCCTGGGCCACCAGCCTTTGGCCAGGGTACCAGCTTTCTGAGAGACTGAGGGATAGCTACCTCAGGCCTTTCCTCGGCATGAAACTTTCTTCTGCCCAGGTGGAGACTGAAGAAGCCTTGTACCTTGCCTGTATTGTTTTGTAGTTGAGTTTCTCCAACAAAGAAGCACTCTTGCAAACCATGACTTTTTCCTATTGGAGTACACAGTGTTTTACCATCCTTTCTGGAGAGCAATAACACCTGGTAACATCTCCTATGGATATGCAGGGTCTATACTATAGGCCCAGATAAAAAATTTATTGACAGGGTCAGGTGTGATGACGTTTCCCCTGCCTTGTTCCTGTCAATCAAAGTGCAGAGGGCGCGGCAGTCAAAGAGAGAGCAGAACCCCTAGGTTTAATGACAATGCCCCCGTTGCTCCTAGAGGCTCATTTGCATATATGAAAACATCATTATTCTCAGCAATGCGGGCACATATGAACATGGGATCAACACAGATGCCTTCAGCTGCCAAGCGTACATGTAAGAGGTCAGCCAGTTTCATAGGTACAAATCTGCTGACAGATGCCCATTAAAAGTCTGCTTCCAAGCTGTCACTTTGTGTTTTCTTTGAATCCCGTCATCTGAAGGCTTATGTGTCGCTCTTATCTCTGATCTCCTAACCTCATAAACATTTATTTAAGTGATATTCTTATTGCCTTAAACGTGTCCATAGCGTTTAAAGCTCAACAAAACCTATTCACAGCCACTACTTCATGCTGTCAACAGTTTTGCATGGTCAAAACTGCTGATAGACTCCCTTTAAAGGGGTTTTCTGGGATTTATATATTGATGTCCTATCTTCAATATCAGATCGTTGAGGATCCGACTTCAGCACTCCTGCTAATCAGCTGTGGCCTTCTCCTAGGCCTGTGACATCATGCTTTTGGTCACACGGGCTAAGCGCAACTCATTCTCATTCATGGGCCTGAACTGCAATGCCAAAAACAGCCATTATACAGTGTATGGCGCTGTGCTTGGTATACACCAGAGCGACGCAGCCTGTACAAACAGCTGATCAGCCGAGTCGGACCCCCACCGAACAGATATTGATGACCTATCATGAGGATGGGCCAGCAATATCGAAATCTCAGCCAGCACCTTTAATGGTTGGACAACCCCTATAGACCTACTGATGTTCTGGATGCTGTAGGCATCTCTAAAGAACCTCATTCCAACATATAATGTGATGCAATATTTTCCCTTGTCTCCAATGTTTTTCACCTTTCTGGACAGCCATGAGTTGCAGTAGGGCCCTGTAACTTGTGACCTCTGTGGCCCCTGTATCCATACCTGTACTACAGACTGGTCAGTGTCGGCGTCTTGCGCTGCAGGTGGATCTGCGTGCACGCCCGTCTTGTCTGGTTGTTACTTGCTACAGGTCAGGCTCACCATGCCTGGGCAATCTGATATTCATATAGTGAGTGTAGGTCCTGGCTGTGCCCAGCGGAGAGGCAGCTGTTGGTTTGTCCGTGGTCCAGCCAACGCTATGTGGCTTTCGCCAAATGGAGTAAAACGTAGAATCATGTATGCAGAATCCCAGTGCAGTCACACAGAAGTTTCTGCCTTCTGCCAGCTCGTCCCGGGAAATGGACCAGTTCTGAGAATGCAGCTCCACAGATGTATCCAGGCAAATCTATGTGAAACCGGAGGAGGTTCCTGCCGCTGTCTGCACTGTAATAAATGGATGATTGGAAGTAACATGTAGTAATTACTGTTTTGTTTATTGATTTTTTTTTTCTGTATTGTTTCCATCAGGAAATTGAACCAGCCGTGTAATTCTGGAACGTACAGCGTCTCAGGCATTTGCTTGTTGTATCCACTGCTCCATCTGAGGAGGCTCAGAACGACGGCGACCTTAGAATTTAGATCAGCCTAGAATATGATTCACCTATAAGGTGTTCCGCAGGTATAGACCTTCATGCAACATCTGATAGTTACCGTTTTTTGCGTTCCGTATACGGAACCATTCATTTCAATGGTTCCGCAACAAAACGAAATGTACTTTGTATGCATTACATTTCCGTATTTCCGTTATTCCGTTCAAAGATAGAACGTCCTATTATTGCCCACAAATCACATTCCGTTGCTCCATTCAAGTCAATGGGTCCGAAAAAAAAAAAAAAAAAGAAACACATACGGAATGTACTCTATATGTCTTCCCTATCCGTTCCGTTTTTGCGGCACCATCTATTGTAAATGTTATGCCCAGCCCAATTTGTTCTATGTTATTACTGTGTACTGTATATGCCATATGGAAAAATGAAGCGGAACCGGAAACACTGCTGAAACAAAAAACGGATCTGTTAAAAACGGCCCGCAAAACACTGAAAAAGCCATACGGTCGTGTGAACGAGCCCTTAACTTGTAGATTATTTAGGCTATCAGGTCAGTATTGTCACCGTGTTTGATGTTTCAGAGAATATTGGAAGTCTGGCCACTCTCCAGGGTCTGTTCCTTTGTCCATCACAAAGCTGGGACTGGGGGCTATGCTTCCTCTAAGTGAGCTTTATTAGCACATTACTGTGTCTGAGGCCGTCACAGCGCTCACCTTACTTCCCGGATCTTGGACACATGTCCCGTCATTAGAAATCCTGCCATGTCCATTGAATGTGACAGGAATCCATGATCTCCTTGTTGTGTCCTATTATCAGGATTCCGGTGTGAAGGAAACCAGGCCAGGAACCTCTTACATCACATTGCGGATTGTACAGTACAATGCTATTATTTTTACTTCAATTATATGATTAATGAGCGATTATTTTGTTTCTTGGCTGACAATGTAGTCGTGTGTGCTCATACTTAATAATTAGTTGTGGTTTTCTCAATATGCACATTGTCAATCATACCCGCCACCCGCATGACAAGTTGCTGGCCTATGTGGCGCAGAGGAGAGATATCCAGAGTTCCACCACTGCGTGCACACCTTGCTGAGGATACCGACTAACATGCTAGGAGGCGTTGGAGTCAAGTGGTTTGAAGCTGTGAAGATTGGACCTAGATGAAGAAGAGGTTGATTGGGCTGGCTCCCGGGGCCATGCAGAGTGCAGGCCACGTCCTCTGCATTTTTAATTTTTACTATGGGAGCAGACAGTGGCGCCATTGACCAGTGATGAGCGGCAGGGGCAATATTTGAATTTGCAATATTTCGTGAATATTTGGGCAAATATTCGTCATATATTCGAGAATTCGTGATCTCCAGTGATTTCCAATTGCGAAAATCAGCAATCGGAAAATTTGCGATATGAAAATTCGCGATCAACACTACTCCTAAAGTCAAAGATATTGCAGCCTTCTCATTGGCCCACAAGCAAGAAGCAGTGAGGGATCATGGGTTCAGATGAAAAAAAAAAAAATTAGAATATTCGCTGATACGAATATATAGCACTATATTCTAGATATTCTTGAATTCTCAAAGTGCCAATATTAGCGATAAAAATTCGAGATTAGAATATTCGTGATCAACACTACCATTGACAGGGTCCTCCACACCTCCCTATCCACTGCCTACAACTTCTAGGGCCCACTGGTTTCTCCTGCCCCATGAGTGTCTGGAATTAAACATGAACACAGCCCTGGCACACGCCTCGCAGCCAAATGTAGTGTCCCACTAGGTATGGGTGGGCACTACACAAGGGTCAATTGGTGTGCGCGTTACTCCTACTCACAAGGAACAGGAATGTCATATTTAATTCTGCATTTAATGTATGTTTTAATGTGTTTTTACATGCAATGTACCCCTGTGTGATGCAGTAGCAGGCCTAGTTGGGTGTAGTTAGACATCCCAGACACTAGAGGGAGATAGGGAGCCCCTAGTATAAATGTCCAGGCCCAGACAGGGAGTGGGAGTGCAGAGTCAGGAGTCTGAGAAGACAGAGGCCAGTAAGCCTGCTCCTGACATGCAGCTGGATAGCCCTGGCTGCTAGTGATGTCCAGGAGGCTGTTGAGAAGCTCCAGCCTGCCTGAGAACAAGAGAGCCTAAGTTAGCTCTGAAGAGATACCCCAGTTGCAGGATCCAACCTCCTGGGAGAAACCTACAGTTATCCACCTGATAGGAGGAGGCGACCCAGGGTAAGCAAAGTGACCCTGAAGGGCAGAGGATCTTTAGAAAGCATAGCAAGGAATCTAATACCCGAGGAAGAAAGTAACCAAGGATTTAAGCCACCCTTTTAGGCATCCGGGCCTTGGGAGATGTAAAGCCAGAGCAGGAGTTCTAGAAGGGACACTGTACATTGATTCTGAGAAAGGTACAACCTGCTGCCGAGTGCTTGTGGAATTTACCCTCAGCGTATCTTGCATGACTATTGCCTGCCATATTGTGAATGAGCCCCCTTGTGGAACTGTAATATCAAGACTGTGCTACACCTGCTGTACAAAGTTGGATTGTCCAGTAAAGTTTACGTTTGGTTCACTGCATGCTTGTGTACCTTCATCATTCCAACCACCAACCGGCGTGCCACCGTCCAAAGGCACTGGCGTCACGAATACCACAGGGACCTTGCCCCAGGCACACAAAATACCTGTAACATCCAGGGCACCTCCACTACCATCAGGCCTGGTCCCTATCTACAGAGCGTGCCCCAGAGGAACTGTGTCTACCTCTCCTTCACTGCCACGCGCCTGCCCAGGGTTCTTCAAATATAGTGAGTACCCTCGATTGCCCATAACTGTGACCTCACTTCGTCATACCCTGCAGGTCTGGCGTGTTGCATAAATAATTCCTCTCTGCCCACTGTGGTTGAACCATGCAGACTGATTGGCATTTTCTGCCCTTTCTACTGTCCTTAGCTGGGCAGCGCTTACGGTAACCAAACTGAAGTAACTGACATGGCAAAATTACATCATTTAGGGCTCATACACAAGACCGTATGTATTTTGCGGTCTGCATAAAACGGATCCGCAAAAAATACGGATGACGTTTTGCGGAATGGAACAGCTGGCCGCTTATAGAAAAGTCCTAACCTTGTCCGTAATGCGGACAATAATAGCACATGTTCTATTTTTTTGGTTACGGAATGCACACTGAGTAACTTCCATTTTTTTTTTGCAGACCCATTGAAATGAATGGTTCTGCATACAGTCCACACAAAAAACGGAACGGACATGGAAAGAAAGTACGTTTCTGTGCACGAGCCCTTTGGGGGCTGCATTTTGGGCTGCATTTTGGTTTCAGTTATTGGTTGATTAATTGCTCAGTCCTAGGATGGAGTATTGAAAGGGATGTTCACATCTGGGACATTGATGGCATTGCACACCAATCAGGGTCCCACCTCTAGGACCTGCTCCTATCTCCAGAATAGGGACACCGAAGTGAAGGAAGAGGAGTTCCGAAAAGGGCCAAGCGTTGGTTCGGCTATTCCCGGCAGTCTCATAGCAGTGAATGAAGAGGTGGCAGTGCTCTCCATTTTAACACTATAGGGCTTATGAAAATAGCCAAGAGACTATTTTCGGAGAACCCATAGCAGTGAATGGAGAGCAAACTGTACATGTGAGGTGTGCTCTACGTCACTTCAAGCCCATATCGATCTGACATGGATGGCATGTCCTAACAATATGCCATCCATGTCCCAGATGGAAATAACCCTTTAAAGGCTATGGCCACTCTTGGGGCAATTGCAATCTAGTCATTTCGAGCTAAAAATGTTCAGCCATTTTTGAGATACAAGGATTAAAAACATTTGCAGACTGTGGCTCAGCTGACGGCTCATGTGAAGCCTTATCTTTGACCTCCTGACCCCATAGCTAAACTCTCATCAAACCGATAAGAATATGACTTCGGCCTGTATTACACCGACAGATTATCTGACCAATATCTGTCCAATCAGAGAAATAGTTGGTGTGTATAACAAAACAGGTGTGTAAACGGCATTGTCGGTCTGGGGTACCTAGGGCCCACCAGTAAAATTTATTTTGGGGGCCCACCGTACGGATACATTCAAATATAATAAATAATCTAACAAGTTTTTATATGAACATAGGCTGGTGGAGGTGCTGTGCATTGAGTATATGTATGCAATGCAGTAAATCTAATGTGCTATGTGCCCCTTGTGCAGGTGGTGGGAGAATAGGAGCCCACTTTGCCCAGGGGCCCACCGGGGGATTACCCTGTACCCCTGTGGGCCAGTCCGAGCCTGGTAAACGGCCATCTGACCAATGATTGGTCAGAGAATCTGTCAGATAATCTGTTGGTGTAATAGAGGCCTTAAATGAGTGTTTATTGACATCAGGAGGTCAGAGATAAGGCTTCACATGAGCCGTCAGCTGACGGGACTGAGAAGTGCTACTCTGCAAACAGACTGATTTTTAACCTGTGTATCTCTAAAACAGCTAAACATTTTTAATGAAGACAAACTGAAAAGAATGATTGTTTAGCTCAAAATGAGTAAAACGCACTAATAAAAATTGTCCAGAAGGTATCCATAGCCTTTAAAACCCCATCCGAATGTGGCAGAGATGATTCACATGGAGGTCAGGGCATGTTACGGCCTTTCAGATCTACAGTAAGTCCAATCTGTTGTGAGCTTTCATATATTTTTATATGTGATATGTATATAAACTGTGTATTGCCGAGATTTATCCGTTTACTTTTATTCGAGATTGCCTCATTTCCTGCTATCTCGCTGCATTTCTCTCTATTGATATATATAATGTGGCGCTGTGCTTGCACAATTTAGTTACACTGACGTCCCTGGAGTATTTTAGGGTTATACTTTGTTCCTTTACTGCGGTGAATGTAATAAGAAATTGATGAATATACGGAGAGCATAACAACTGCTTAGCTTTATGTATTTCACGTGTGAGTCGGTGAATTTTCTGCAAGAAAAACCCAGTGATTATTACCTGAATCGTTTGAAGGCTTTGACTGAAGTGGTCACCGTCACAGGTGAGAGCAGCAATGGGGATCTTTTTATCTGCTGAGTTTTTCAAACATTTTTACACTCTTTGATAGTTTTTGCTAATGCATCCCTAGTGCATGACCTGTTCCCATTTTCATACACCCCACGTGCCTTCATACGGAATTTCTGGCCTTGTTGCCGACAATTTCCTACATGAACGATGGAAAATGATTAAATGCTGTCTTTTTTGTAATGGTGTTTAAGGACAGTTTTTTTTCATTTTTTGCTCCCTTGGGATTTTTAATCACAGCATGCTCTGGCTGGGTCATTTTTTTCAAAGGTTTTCTCATACACTTATCTATAGGAGAAAAAAAATAGAAAATTGCAAGACAGATGTTGTGTGCCCAAAAGCATCTCCCCCCCCAAAAAAACATAGTGGGGCAGTACCCTAAGGCCTCATGCACACGACCTGTAGTTATGGTCCGCAAGAACTGCGGCTCGGGTGCAGACTCATTCACTTCAATGGGGCCGCAAAAGATGCGGACAGCACTCAGTTTTGCAGGACAAGAATAGGCATGTCTACAATGGGCCGCCCGTTCCGTAAACTGCGAAAGGGACACGGGCGACTTCCGTTTTTTTTGCGGATCCGCGGTTTGCAGACCGCAAAAAAAGGCGACAGATAGGGCACAACTACACTGCAACATTTGTCGCACAACATTTTGTTCCACTAATGTCGCGCAACAATTTTTATAATGATAGTCTATGGTGTCGCACTGCGACGCGACAGTACGCAGAAAAATCCATTTAAAATTAGATTTTTTGCGACTGTCACGTCGCAGTCGCGGCATGTCACATGTCGCAGTGCGATACCATAGACTATCATTATAAAAATTGTCGCACGACATCGGTGCGACAAAATGTCGCAGTGACAAATGTCGTCGTGTAGACCCTATCCTAACAAAGGAGATGATTAGACCTTGAGCAGAACAGTAGATACAGGTGTGATTGTCATTTACAGAGGACCTGTCACCGCTCCTGACATCTGTTTTAGTAACTACTTGCATTCTCCGTGGAATAAGCAATTCTGGAGCATCTACTCTTACTGTTCTGTGCTGTGCCATTCCTTTATTATTCCTGCTAGAAGTTTTGAATAAATTGACAGCAGTTTGCAATGAAGAATCTGAATCCAACACAGTTGGATTTCTTGCGACTGCCGTGCGTGGCCACGCCATTCATCTCTATGGGATCACCGTTCGCCGTGTAGCTGTAGCCTTACGGATGACCCGAGACGTATCCTGACATATCTGTTTTAGTAACTACATGCATTAACCATGTAATAACGACTCAAAATAATCCATTCTTTTGGCTTTATGATGTGCCATCAATTATTCCTGCTACATGTTATGAATGAATTGCTAGCAGTTTCCAATGAAGGACCAGATGGGTGTTACCAGTTGGGTGTGTGTGCCTGCACAGTCTGACACTGATCGCAGGGACTGTGCAAGGACAGCCCCTCCCCCAACTGGTATCACCCACATTCTTCATTGCAAACTGCTGTCAATTCATTCAAAATTTCTAGCAGGAATAATAAAGGAATGGCACAGCATAGAGCCATAAGAGTAGATGCTCCAGACTTGTTATTACATGGGGAATGCAAGTAGTTACTAAAACAGATATATCAGGATACGTCACGGGTCCTCCTTAAGGCTACAGATACATGCGACCAGGATAGCTGAGCAACGATGATCCCATAGAAATGAATGGGATCACCGCGGCAGTGGCAAGAAATACAACACAGCTGGATTTCTTGCGACTTCTCATCTCTATGGGATCACCGTTGCTCAGCCATCCTGGCCGTGACACGTGTCCCTAGCCTAACCCTCTGTGACTTTTAGTTAAAGGGCTCAGATAGGCCCTGTCATCACACATTATTATAGTATTTGTAGGGTAGGCTTGTCAGGGAATGTGGAGGCCACTAACTTGCTTTGTTCCATGTCCCAGTTCTATTTGTGGTAATTAGCGATGAGCGAATCGATTTCTGATGAAAAATCCGAAGTCAATTCGCTCATCCCTAGCGGTAATGTCAGTTTCCATTGAATGTGGTAGTTTATGGAAACTACATCCTACTCCAACCACTCGGCAGCACACGTCTCTCCATGCCGTCCATCACTCCGCTTTGTAGGGCCCTCCGTTCCAAGCTTTATTCTGCACGTAAGGCCTTATGTCTACAACAATGTGTCATGCTCGTTTGCATTAATTCTGTTGTTTTAGCATAATCAGAAGGCGATTAGGCAGAGGTCGGAATCAGCTGTAATTAGAACAAATGGTATTTATCACGGCATTCATTTATTGCTGCCATTAGTCTAGCCTTTGTTAGTGTCATCTGAGCTGCTCTTAACCTTATTTGTATGAGCAATGTGGCTGGAACGGTTGTAGGACCTTCAAAAAATTAATGGTGTGAGGCCACGTAGCAGAACAGCTCAGCTGCGAATGCTGCACGGAACGGCCTGCAATTAGGTCATATTGAGTTAGCAGTGTGTAGGGTGTGTGCTAGGGCGGCACAGGGTGTGATTGGGGGGGGGCGCTTACAGAGAAGCAAATGTTTAAATAAAACACTTAGCAAATATTACTTTTGAGGCCGCTTAACTTTCAATTAATCTGATGCGCTCTGCCAGGTCCCGTGGTTTATAATTTGTATCAGGGGTAACACACTTGATTACATTTTTGAAGCAGAAATGAGAAAGGAAAACTCAGCTCTGAAGACTTATCAGCAGCTTAATAAAATAGATTGCCTGTGGAATTGACTGCAAGCAGCAGAGAGGAGTCGCGGGCTACACAATACTGTAGATATATAGCTCCTGGAAAGTCATAGGCTGCACACATAGGCTTCGTGCACACGACCGTTGTGTGTTTTGTGGTCCACAAATTGTAGATCCGCAAAACACGGATGGCCTCCGTGCGCGTCAAAACGGCACGGACAGCCTTTAATATAACTGCCTATTCTTGTCCGCAAAGCGCGGACAAGAATAGGACATGTTATAGTTTTTTTTTTGCAGGGCCACGGAATGGAATAACGGATGCGGACAGCACACGGAGTGATGTCTGCATCTTTTGCAGCCCCATTGAAGTGAATGGGTCCACATCCGAGCCGCCAAAACTGCGGCTCGGATGTGGACCAACACAACGGCCGTGTGCATGAGGCCATACAGCTTATACGTGCTAGGTAATAAATATGAATACCACGCCTGTAGAACAGATCACATGTAGAGTATGGAAATTTTGCCCCCCCCCCCCCCCAAAAAAAAAGAACTCCCCCTAACAGACCAAAAGTTTGGACACACCTTCTCATTCAAAGAGTTTTCTTTATTTTCATGACTATGAAAATTGTAGATTCACACTGAGGGCATCAAAACTAAAAGGTAGTCACTTGAAATGGTTTTCACTTCACAGGTGTGCCCTGTCAGGTTTAATAAGTGGGATTTCTTGCCTTATAAATGGGGTTGGGACCATCAGTTGCGTTGTGGAGAAGGCAGGTGGATACACAGCTGATAGTCCTACTGAATACACTGTTAGAATTTGTATTATGGCAAGAAAAAAGCAGCTAAGTAAAGAAAAACGAGTGGCCATCATTACTTTAAGAAATGAAGGTCAGTCAGTCCGAAAAATTGGGAAAACTTTGAAAGTGTCCCCAAGTGCAGTCACAAAAACCATCAAGCGCTACAAAGAAACTGGCTCATATGCGGACCGCCCCAGGAAAGGAAGACCAAGAGTGACCTCTGCTGCGGAGGATAAGTTCATCCGAGTCACCAGCTTCAGAAATTGCAGGTTAACAGCAGCTCAGATTAGAGACCAGGTCAATGCCACACAGAGTTCTAGCAGCAGACACATCTACTGTTAAGAGGAGACTGTGTGAATCAGGATTTCATGGTAGAATATCTGCTAGGAAACCACTGCTAAGGACAGGCAACAAGTAGAAGAGACTTGTTTGGGCTAAAGAACACAAGGAATGGACATTAGACCAGTGGAAATCTGTGCTTTGGTCTGATGAGTCCAAATTTGAGATATTTGGTTCCAACCACCGTGTCTTTGTGCGACGCAGAAAAGGTGAACGGATGGACTCTACATGCCTGGTTCCCACCGTGAAGCATGGAGGAGGAGGTGTGATGGTGTGGGGGTGCTTTGCTGGTGACACTGTTGGGGATTTATTCAAAATTGAAGGCATACTGAACCAGCATGGCTACCACAGCACCTTGCAGCAGCATGCTATTCCATCCGGTTTGCGTTTAGTTGGACCATCATTTCTTTTTCAACAGGACAATGACCCCAAACACACCTCCAGGCTGTGTAAGGGCTATTTGACCATGAAGGAGAGTGATGGGGTGCTGCGCCAGATGACCTGGCCTCCACAGTCACCAGACCTGAACCCAATCAATATGGTTTGGGGTGAGCTGGACCGCAGAGTGAAGGCAAAAGGGCCAACAAGTGCTAAGCATCTCTGGGAACTCCTTCAAGACTGTTGGAAGACCATTTCAGGTGACTACCTCTTGAAGCTCATCAAGAGAATGCCAAGAGTGTGCAAAGCAGTAAACAAAGCAAAAGGTGGCTACTTTGAAGAACCTAGAATATGACATATTTTCAGTTGTTTCACACTTTTTGGTTATGTATATAATTCCACATGTGTTAATTCATAGTTTTGATGCCTTCAGTGTGAATCTACAATTTTCATAGTCATGAAAATAAAGAAAACTCTTTGAATGAGAAGGTGTGTCCAAACTTTTGGTCTGTACTGTATATGAAGGACTATAGGACTGTATAGTGTATATATGGGGATTATAGGGCTCCATAGTGTGTATATGGGGTGTTATAGGGGTGTATAGTGTGCATATGGATTATAGGGCTGTATAGTATATATATATACAGGGAGTGCAGAATTATTAGGCAAGTTGTATTTTTGAGGATTAATTTTATTATTGAACAACAACCATGTTCTCAATGAACCCAAAAAACTCATTAATATCAAAGCTGAATATTTTTGGAAGTAGTTTTTAGTTTGTTTTTAGTTTTAGCTATTTTAGGGGGATATCTGTGTGTGCAGGTGACTATTACTGTACATAATTATTAGGCAACTTAACAAAAAACAAATATATACCCATTTCAATTATTTATTTTTACCAGTGAAACCAATATAACATCTCAACATTCACAAATATACATTTCTGACATTCAAAAACAAAACAAAAACAAATCAGTGACCAATATAGCCACCTTTCTTTGCAAGGACACTCAAAAGCCTGCCATCCATGGATTCTGTCAGTGTTTTGATCTGTTCACCATCAACATTGCGTGCAGCAGCAACCACAGCCTCCCAGACACTGTTCAGAGAGGTGTACTGTTTTCCCTCCTTGTAAATCTCATATTTGATGATGGACCACAGGTTCTCAATGGGGTTCAGATCAGGTGAACAAGGAGGCCATGTCATTAGATTTTCTTCTTTTATACCCTTTCTTGCCAGCCACGTTGTGGAGTACTTGGACGCGTGTGATGAAGCATTGTCCTGCATGAAAATCATGTTTTTCTTACCTTGCAGACTTCTTCCTGTACCACTGCTTGAAGAAGGTGTCTTCCAGAAACTGGCAGTAGGACTGGGAGTTGAGCTTGACTCCATCCTCAACCCAAAAAGGCCCCACAAGCTCATCTTTGATGATACCAGCCCAAACCAGTACTCCACCTCCACCTTGCTGGCGTCTGAGTCGGACTGGAGCTCTCTGCCCTTTACCAATCCAGCCATCTGGCCCATCAAGACTCACTCTCATTTCATCAGTCCATAAAACCTTAGAAAAATCAGTCTTGAGATATTTCTTGGCCCAGTCTTGACGTTTCAGCTTGTGTGTCTTGTTCAGTGGTGGTCGTCTTTCAGCCTTTCTTACCTTGGCCATGTCTCTGAGTATTGCACACCTTGTGCTTTTGGGCACTCCAGTGATGTTGCAGCTCTGAAATATGGCCAAACTGGTGGCAAGTGGCATCTTGGCAGCTGCACGCTTGACTTTTCTCAGTTCATGGGCAGTTATTTTGCGCCTTGGTTTTTCCACACGCTTCTTGCGACCCTGTTGACTATTTTGAATGAAACGCTTGATTGTTCGATAATCACGCTTCAGAAGCTTTGCAATTTTAAGAGTGCTGCATCCCTCTGCAAGATATCTCACTATTTTTGACTTTTCTGAGCCTGTCAAGTCCTTCTTTTGACCCATTTTGCCAAAGGAAAGGAAGTTGCCTAATAATTATGCACACCTGATATAGGGTGTTGATGTCATTAGACCACACCCCTTCTCATTACAGAGATGCACATCACCTAATATGCTTAATTGGTAGAAGGCTTTCGAGCCTATACAGCTTGGAGTAAGACAACATGCATAAAGAGGATGATGTGGTCAAAATACTCATTTGCCTAATAATTCTGCACGTAGTGTATATATATATATATATATATATATATATATATATATATATATATAGGATTATAGGACTGTATTATACAGTCCGCTCCCCCTCATTGGCACATTTCCCCCCTCCCATGCTCCCCCCATTAATGTTGTGTAATAAACATTATGCTCGCAGCTCACCTGGCCCTGGTCCTGTCTGCAGCATCTCCCCTTCTCCTCTGTGTGGTCCTAGTATCTTCTCTCTGCTTCAGACAATCGCTGGTTTGAGGACCTTTCCCGCTGAACCAATCACTGGCCTGACACGTGACACAGCGGCGTCCACTGATTGGCTGAGGTCCTCAAACTTGTCGGGAGCCCAGAGAGAAGATACCAGGACCACACAGAGGAGAACAGGAGCTGTGGCTGACGCTGACTGACCTAGTCATGGAAGCAAAAAATAAATAGCCATGCACAATTTCACTTTATAGTTTATAGTGGACACTTTATAGTCTTCGCCCATAGGACATACATGTAAATGACTTTATAACAATTCAGAAGTCATCCCCATGGGATGCAACTGCTACATACGTGAGTCATGTCCATCCATGTACAGACGAGAACTAATGTAAATCCCTTATATGTATGCTGACGGAGTGCATTAGAGGGCACAGCCTGGTATATTGGATGCACACATAGTAATACATAGTACATTACGGTAACTTACCCTTCATGCTGCTCTGTGTGAACTGCCTCCGCTCCTCAGCCTTCAGGTCCGTCTGTAGCTGCTACTGTAGACCCGCGCTCTGCGCATGAGCAGCTTGCTCTTTTGTGAGGGAGCGCAACAGAGACTTTCTCTGCCCCAGGTCTTTATAATAAGATCCGACCCCCCCCTGACCCCATGACCATGTTGCCGTGCTGCTGCTTTGTGAGTGAGGGCAGGGGCCGCACGGCACACATGCAGTCTGGGGTGGGTGGGCAGCCGACGGCGCTGCGGTGCAACTTCGCAAGTGATTTCTTTTTTTAAAAAGTTTCATTTTTCTGCCCCGGGCCCCCCCCCCTTCTCTGCGCCCTAAGGCAGCTGCTTGGTCTGCGTTATTATAGCGCCGGGCCTGGTAATGGATGAGACTGGCTGTAGAATAGGTACATGTAGACCATGGCCATGGATGAAACAGGCTGTAGAGATTACATGTAGAGTATAGTCATGGATGAGACTGGCAGGCTGTAGAATAAATTACATGTAGACTGTGAATATGGATGAGATTACATGTCGAGTATGGTAATTGATGAGACTGACTGTAGAATAGATTTCATGTAGATCATGACCATAGATGAGACAGGCTGTAGAGAAGATTACATGTAGAGTATGGTAATAGATGAGAAGATTACATGTAGAGTATGACCATAGATGAGACAGGCTGTAGAATAGATTACATGTAGGAAGATTATAATGACCAAGGGTGTTTACTCTGGGATAACTTACATTTTGATTTACAAAGAAAAAGGGGGGTTAGTCAGCACCCCCCAATGCTCAGGTGCACGCTGCCATGGCTGAAAACAGAAAAAAAGAGGAATGCAGCAGCACCCTGCAAATCAGATAAAGTACAATAATGCCATAGTCACAAAAATTATTATAGTGCTAATGCTACGCTTATTTATAAAGTGAGATGCTTGGCAAATGCATTTTGTACAAAACCATCTGAGCCCGTCTGCCGTATGTCAAGGTGATCTCTGTGTCCTAACACTAAATACTACCTGTTATGCGCCAAAATGGCCGCCATAAAGTTCAGTGAACCCTTGCTTTTCCTGTTTTCTCTGCCGCCCCTCCCTCTCCTCCTTGATTGAAAGGACCAGGTTCCTGCATAGTCCCCTCTCCTGACCCTGTCAATCAAGAAGAAGAGGGAGAGGCTGACCGAGGAAGCAGGAAGACTAGGGTGCACGGAGGGCTTGGATCCACCCTTAAATTCTCATTTGCATATGGATTAGAAGTACTTTTTCTCCGAGATTGATACAATAGATCTTTAAGTGAAAGGTATCATTACATTCAGATGAGCTACTCCTACAAGACATTATGCCTGGTTTAAAAATGAATTTCCTGGTGATAGACAACTCCCGTTAAAGAGCTATTCCCATCTCAGACAGTGGGGGCATACCACTGGCCATAGAAGTGAATGGAGCGGTGGCCGCACTTTCGCGGTGTGCCCCTATTCATTTCAATGGGACTTCCAAATATAGCCAGGCATGCCGCTCGGCTAATTTCTGTGCTCCCATAGGAATGATTGGAGGGCAACCGTGCATAAGCGGTGCACCCTCCAGCACTTTGAGGGCTCCGTTCTAAGGATAGAGGTGGGACCCACACCTATCAGAAATTGGGGGCATATCCTAGCTGTAGCATAGGTTACATATAGCCTAAGTTAAGGGACTGTTTGTGAGATATCCTGCGTGCACAGTGCAAGGTCTCTGGAGACTGTACCTGTGCATCTCGTGCCGTGTGTACACAGACTGCGAGATCTCCCCTTGGATTCCTAGAGGCTTTAAGGAATCAGCTTGCAGAGTGTGTATAGTATTGCATGACTTCTACCAATCGCTGCTTTTCTCTGGAGGGAACCTGTTTACTTCTGCTTGATCAGCAGCCCTTGCAGTCATTGCTGGGACTCATTAGACTGCTGTGCACCCTCTGGGAACAGTACTGGGAATACTCCTGAAGGGCAGCCAGTCAGATCCTGGATTGAAATGCAATGTGGGGGCGTTCGGGATTAAAACTGATCCCAATATCACCAGGAGAATGAATTATCCCTTATAACTCCAGTTTATGCCACTGATTGATGAACCAGTGCCTTGCTGTATACAGCCATAGTGATGACTTCTTTCCATTATACTTTATGTAATGGAATATTTCCACAGCCCCGCAGGTGTATAGGTATTCATATACTCAGAGTCCTGACACCAGATGGGTATGTATGCACCTGTAGCATCTATGTCCTTCTGCCTTCAGATCACAGAAATAATCAAACACTGCAAGTTCTGTAATCTTCTAATATACTTATGTACTTTGTATTTCAATTCCTCACGGTTCTCAAGTGTCAGTGAATGGAAACATGAATTGTTTGCATTCAGTATGGTGACCGCCTCGCTTACACAGCAGCCTATGTTCACATATTGCAGTAAAATTCTGCATTACTAGCAAGAATAAACCCCACTCATAACTGACTCTGTCCCAGTCCTTTTAGTTGACGCTTTGCCACCTAAGGGTGTGGAGTGGGATGATGTGATGGCACAGTGATCCCTTGAAGAAGGGGCTGCAGCAGAGGCATACACAGATCTCATAGGGTGCCATAGTGAAACTTAATATAGCCCCCCCCCCCCCCCCCCAGTTAGTGAGCACAGTTGCGTCAGCCCTTCCATGCAATGTAGAATACAAAGTGGAACACCCCAGGTTTTTTATTAATTTAGTGTTTTTTTTTATAAAACTGTAGAAATTTTTATAAAGAAAGTCACCCTTGGCATCACCCATTTTATTCAACTTCTATGTCAGTATTGTGGAAAATATGCTTCAAAAATATGGCACCCATTCTGAACAGCATATTTCTCACACCAGACAACTGAGATAAATAAGTTGATAGATCTCCTGCTTCCTATCTATTACAAAGCTGCCTGCCTGAAGCCACCACTAGGTGGAGCTCAGCATGCAGGAATGTATGTAGTTACAATTGATTGAATTAAAATCTGTACTGACGTCCCTCTAGTGGTGGCTGCATGAAATTGCAGTATTTTTACATAAGGAAAAGCCCTCCTCCCCCAAGGCCCCATAGCAGTCACATGGTCCATTAAAGGTATGCCACATGGCTGAAATGTTCTTCCAAGCATGGTGACCTTTCCACTCCTTTAGTTGTCACCCACAAGAGGTGAATACGTCCGTGTAATACAGGGCAGTATGGCGGCATCATAGGGCTCCACAGGTGGCCCCTACAGCTCCGTTCTTTATGCTATACTATGTAGTACTGCATGTTTTTGTGCTGTGTGCATGAGGCCTAACAGAATATTATACATGATGCTCCTCTGCTTTCAGCAGCACAAGGGTTACTGAGGCACCCATGCCTTGCCAGCTGGGAGTTGTAGCCGCCTGCGGAGTAATTAGCTGCCATACTTCATGCCTCTGATTCGTTTAAGGTTGTTTGCTCCACACCTGCGTTCAAGGTTAATTTGCTGTTATGTGCTCCCCTTCATGGCTTCAGTAGAGGGCCAGAGGGAGCAGTGTTTAGCTGGCAAAGCGAGCAATAACATCAAACAGCCGCCTAGCAGGGACTTATTACAAAGCTGGAAAGGGTGCGTGCTGCACAGGGCATGGCAAAGAACAGCTGCTGCTGCTTCAGGGTCCTGGGAAAAACCTCCAGGCATTTACCCCTTGAAGACTCCGAGTGACCTCTGCCCGTCTTATTCCTCATAGGGCACTGATTCTTTCCATCCACGAGGAGCTTCAGACACATCTCTATAATTGCAGATCATAAATCCGTACAGTCAGATCCCCTCGTTGGGCTCATTTGCCCTCATTACACATACGGTATGCAGATTGTGATTGCTGAAGACTTAACAGACCAGGGTAATGTTCTCAATTTCACCTCCATCCTGAGAAGGTTCTCTCCAAGGTGCTGAACCTCACCGAGTCGGCTGCGGATGAGGAACTCACCAGAGGACAAATCCAGCACCTGTTCAAAGAGCAGCCTCCCATGTAAACAAAATCATTGGCTTTTCACTTTTTTTTTAAAGTTTTTAATAAGTAGAAAACAAATTTGGGTAATTGTTGGGTGATGCTTGGATTCCCAAAGCATTAGCGGGTTCAGATCTCTCTGTTAACCCAGCCATAAATTAACAGTTGTTATGACTAATGAAGCCTTTTCCAGCATCAATATCCTGCACAAAAAGGGCTTTGATATCCGAATGTTACAAAGGCTTACATGAAAGCAGAGTTATTATCACGAGCAAATGAAGGCAGAGAAGTGGCTCTCAGGTATGATAAGGTTGATTAAGTATCCTCATGCCTCAGTGAAGATGAGTCACCGACGTCCCCTTGAAAACCAACCGTCATGTTCTTCAAAGTGCACAAGCCCAGCCTTTAAGTATGACAAGGTTAATACCTCATATTTCTAGCCCCCTCCCCATTCCTCCACCCTCCGCCTGTATCTGCTAATTACAGAGAACTTATCTATATGTCCACACACACACCGAGAGCAGCTCATGTCCAGGTTGACTTTCCAGAGTAGACCAGACTCGTTACTGCTCTTATTGTCTATATTTTGCATAGATTTATTGTAACTGTGTATGGATTACCATATAGTGTAAATACCAGTGAATTACTGTACATCTAATGAAGGAAAATCCAGCTAATCTGGCAGCTGGATTTTTGGAAATTCTGCAGTTTTGATGAATAGGACATAAGTGCCTTTTTTTCACTGTTCTTCCTTCTATGGGCTCAGTGTCTGGAGGTGGATAGGTGTCCTTCTCCACAGCTTCCTGTTTCAGGAGGGATTCACATGCTGGGCAGCAGAGTCTAACGGGAACCTGTCACGTTGAACATGGTGCTTGAGCTGAAGTCCAGGAGACGGTCCTATCAGTGATTGACAGCTATCTGTGCATACACAGTCATAGAGGGGAGGCTGTCAATCACTGATAGGACCGCCTCCTGGACTTCATTGCCCAAGTTACATTCAATCTTTTCCATAAAACTATATATCACTCTGCTCAGCTCCTCCTGCTCTATATGCTGATTGCAAATAACAGTGCATTTTCATGGTGTCAGGTTCCCTATTAAACGGGTTGTCTGATTTTGAAGCTGACATCCTCTGGGATCCTAACCTGTGCCCCTTAACATAAAAAAAAACACTCACTTGTCCACAGTCCTGCTGCTGCTCCATTCTCCACTCCATCCAGTCCCTGCAGGACCAGGCTTGGTCTCGAGACCACTGCTGCCAATCACATACCTTTACCCTGTGTTTTGTGTAATACTTCCCAGAAGTGATGTATACACTGTAGGACCAGTCAGGTGAATGGTGGGCACAGCTTAGGACCCCAGGGGGTTATCAGATGTGCAGCGTCCCACTCAGGAAACGTGGGAACTACAAAATAGCTTTTAAACTGCATTATCATCTTGCATGTCATTTTGTATTGCAACACCTGTCGTATCCCTGTTCATAGGCTGGTCTGGTGTCATTATACATCCCACCACTAGATGGGGATAGCACTTAGGTCAGGCCTAGTGGGAGAGATAAGGGTGGAGCAGGTTAGTTGAAGTAGAGAGCAGTGAGGAGATGAGAGGAGCAGAGCAGTTTGTTAAACTGAGGCTACACACCACAGATTAGTGGGTGAAGGCAAATGCAGAAATGAGGTAGAGCCAAGGTATGAGGCGCAGGAGAGCGTTTTTCTCCTGTGACCTTCTTAGATCCTAAAACCAGAGGATAGCGTTTTCGTCCTTGGAAGAAGATAACCAAGCTAAAGAGAGACATCGGTGATAACAGCCATTACTAAAGGCATAATAGGCACCTTTGCATATGGTGGAGGACAATCTAGCTACAGGCAGCCTCACCATACTTTGAATACAGATTAGCTACCTGTTTAAGGGCTTGAAAGATACAGAAACAAAAGGACTAAGCATACCAATAGGTATTACAGGCAACCTCATCAAATAACTCTGGTTTACTAGGGACCCGAAGCAAAGTCACCTACCAGAACTACTGATACAGAACTTTCAAGCTAAGCTAAACCCAGCCAAACCTATTAACAGTGCATTAACAGAATTCCTCTAAACTGCAAAGGACTGTATTCTGACTGGATGTACTGTATATGCCACAGCTGGAACCAACATCAGTAAAAGTTGTGAGTTGTATCCTACCACTGTCTACTTTATTCTTACCATTGGTTGTACCACCATTAACGGTACTGGCGTCACGACAAATACCACCAAGGGACCCAGCCGCCACAAGCACCCTAAACACCACTGCCACCAAGGGCACCTCAACCTCCATCTAGGCTGGTGCTTCCCTACCACAGAGCGTGCCCCGGAGGATTTCGTGCCGTCTTCCTCAACACTGTGCTGCTGGCCCAGGGAGGCTTTTTGCTAACCGTGAGTAAACCGAAGAACTGTGTTGTTACTTGGCCCCTCATCGGCCCACCGTGCACCTCACGTGCTGCCCCTGTGGTTCTGGCTGGCTGCAGATGGAAGTTGGGAGAAAGAGTAGGTAGGGTGCTACATATAATCCAATGGACACAGTGAGGCTGCTTTACTAAGACTGGTGTTTTATATGACAGTTTTAGGAAAAAAGTGCCCAGGAGTAAGATGCGGCAAATTTATTAAGAGACACAGGTCTGTTAATAAATTTAGTGTACACCAGAAATGGAACTCTATGCCAATTTGGTGTACTCCCAGCCAGTCATTGAGCTAGAAATTCAAATCTTCACTAGCTATGACCTGGCATGAATTTTTACTATTATACATATATGTAAATCTGTCAGGACAGGGGGGGAGAGGGGGGGGGTGTTTAGGACCCATTCCTGCTAAGCCCCACCCACTGTTCTGGGCACTTTTGAAAAGTGATGGGAAAAGTGAAAACCCCCCCACAAATTATAGCGCTAAGGCTACTTTCACACTAGAGTTTTAGTTTTCCGGAATTGAGATCCGTCATAGGGACTCGATACCGGAAAAAAATGCTTCAGCTTTTCCCCCATTCAAAATAGAAGTGAACAGAACGGAGTGCTCCAAAATACATTTCGTTACGTTTAGTTGCGTTCCCATATTAGAGAGCAAACCGTAACATGTTGTAGTTTGCTTTCCGTCCTGGGATGCAGAGCAAGACGGATTCGGCATGACCCCCAATGCAAGTCAATGGGGACGGATCCATTTTCTCTGTCACAATAGATAACGGATCCGTCCCCCATTGACTTTCAATGGAGTTCATGATGGATCCGTCTTGGCAATGTTAAAGATAATACAGCCGGATCCGTTCATTATGAATGCAGACGGTTGTATTATCAGTAACGGAAGCGTTTTTGCTGAACCCTGCCGGATCCAGTAAAAATGCTGGTGTGAAAGTAGCCTAATGCGGCATGCACTATAAATTGTGACCTTTTTTACACCCCGATAGTGTCAGAAAACGGTTGATAAATGTCCCTCATTGTATTCTTTTTGTAGTTATGTCTGGTATCCAGGCATGAACATGGACAGCTCTGTAATTTTTGGATTATATTATTCCTTTTGTTGCCTTGAAGAAGAAAGACCATCAATCTCCTGCAGGTCTTGGGTGGGTGATGGAGGAACTTAGTTTTTTTCTGATATGTTCTAGAGCGACATGATGTAATGTAATTTTTGTGCGTGATTTACCTTTGAGGGTTAGGTAGCGCTGTTCTTACGCCGGTCTCATGTGCCTGTTGGTCAGAAACAACCGACTAAATACATTGCATCAAATACTAGTTTTTCATAAACACACATAAAACTATGCCCAACATGGAAATTCAGTTTCGAGTGCAGTTAATCCCAATTCCCTCTCCTCCCCCTCATGAAAACTTGCAGAAAATCTGTCCTCACCTAATATTCTCTCACAGCTGAAGATCTGCTACAGTTGTATGCAGTATGGACAATCCTCTCCAGTATGCCATGTGCTGATATTAAAGTCTATCATGGAAAACCCTCCCAACCATTCATGATTGGCGCATTCATCACCTAGAGATACCCGTTTTAAAGAGGGGGCATGCACCTTTTTAATGCGGACTTGATAGGAGCACATTATGTATTCTAATAATACATAAATGAGAGATTACGGCGCGCGGATAATTTTATTCCTGTTACCACTAACAATATCTTTGGTAGGCGCTGCACATAGGAGTGTAGAGCCGCAGCTTTTCATTTCTCAGCCTGAGATCTGTGTGCCAAAACCTCCCACACTGGCCCCCTGAGACAAACCTGACACAAGTTTCAGAGCTTGTACGACAGTCTGTGCGGCGAGCATGGGAGACACAATTATAATGTAGGAGAATCACAGACGTGACATGGCTCTTCCCACAGGAGCTTCTATCAGGGGAAGGATTACAAACTTATGTCATGTTTAGTGCCGAGGTCCTGATTCCCAGCAAGTCCTGAAATGTGATCAGACGGGAACGTTCTTCTCACCCAGTGGTAATATTAAGATGATAAGACACATTTATTATTAGTGATTTTTCTCTCTCTGCTATTAAATGCTGTGCCTGTGGAGAAATTCAACAGATTATACAGATGCAGCGTAGGACTAGTACACTGGAGTACCAAAGGATCCTCTGGTGGGCCCTGGCTCTGATTTCAAAGTGAAGCCTAAACATGAGTGGGCTGTGAACTTAAAGTGGCCCTGGAAAAAAACTAAGTGGCCTCATGTTGAAAGGGGTCCAAATAGAAAGAAGGTGGGGCAACACAAGTAGATGGGGGCAACAGAAGTAGCTGGGGCTTGCAGTACTGTAGTGCAGCACAAAATACTGCCCAGGCACAACCAAATACCATAGTGCAGCAACCTCAGCAGGAGCAAATACCACACTGCAGCACAAAATACTGTTGACTTCACCAACTGGAGGACATCTGTGGCCGTTCGTCAGGTGCATAATTACCTGATGCTCCTAGTATTAATTAATGCATAGAGTATCAGATAGTTATTTATCCAGTTGGTGGCCATAAGGAGGGCTTGAGCGGTCCCCTGGGCGTCAGCCCACTCTGAAGATTTCCCTGTAGGGTCTATAAAGGCCCAGGAGAAAAAGCCCCATTTGAAGCTGCCTTTGGAGCAAATTACTTGGGGTCTATTTCTTTGAATCAAAACCTATTAGACGTAATGATCATGTAGGGGTTGGTGCCGAGAATAATTTCCTCTCGTAGGTCCAAAGAACCTCAGTCTGGCACTGCACAGATGGCGTGTTGCCAATACAGCATTATGAACGCCCTGTTGACCCCAGTCCCATCTTTTTTAGCCCCTCAATCTGATTCTTCCAACCCAAGTGTTAACTCCCCATCCCTCCTCCATTCCAGGTGTTCCCTTCCCATCCCTCTTCCGTTTCATGTTTTAACTACCCATCCCTCAACCGTTCCAGTTGTTCCCTCCCCATCCCTCCTCCATTCCAGTTGTTTCCTCCCCATCCCTCCTCCACTCCAGGTGTTCCCTCCCCATCCTTCCTATGTTCTCTCCTCTTCTGGCTATCAGCCATAGGACAGAGGCCAAATTAGCGCATAAGTGGACTTAATTTTATTTATACTAACATTGAACATTTATTTACACATCCTAAGGAGTCAGGATCAGTGGTGTGGACCAAACATGGCCCTTTTCACTGACCATCGGTAAAAGATGCCTGGAAATATCCATTTCAGCTTAAGCAGTGTTCGTGGAATACAGATGACACACAGAGGGAAGAAAGCAGACACACGGACCAAACACGGACCCTTCATGGGAATCTTAACAGATGAAGCACTGACCTTCTCGTCACAGATGTTGTCATGAACGTATGAAAGAGGCCTAACTACACACTATGAGATGAGGCTGCATTGAGGCTTTGTGACAACTCCTGTCATACAATGCACTTGTGTAGCATCATCCTAAAACCTTCCAGACGTGCTAAATATTCATTGCAATGACTGCTATATACATACACTGCTGCTCAGAATGTCGATTTTATGCATATACTTCTGCCATGTTGAATTTTCCCACCGGGATCCTTGTGTTACTTTATTGTAAGTGTGGTGAAGAATATAAATGTTCTAGATTATATCCATTACTTGCTCATCATAAAAGGTCATACATGCCTCCTTCAAATACTGCAAGATATATACGGCCATTAAACTATGGAACCTGACCTGAAATAAGTAACGGTAGACACAGATAGCAGAACAACCCTATGTTTAGTACCCCAGAACAGAGTCACTGCAAAGGGTTATTTGATGTAATGCTGCATAGTTAAGTGAAATGTTCTAATGTACTGTATTTGTGTACCTAAAGACATTGTATGGACAAGTAAGGGTTAACCACCTTGGCTCTTCCTCTTAGGTCTAGGAGATGGATTTGGTCCTCCCCATGGTTAGTCAGAGTGTGTGTAAGTCTAGCTGTGCTACAGAGAGGATCTACATGTTCAAGCTTATCAGAACTAGGCCTGAGCTCAGAGAACCTTCATATATAAGACGTTTGCAACCAAGAAAAGGTACTTTATCACCAAAAGTGCTCCACAGAGGAAAATCAGAAGGTCCAGAATTTACAAGGCTGTATAGTGGAGTCAGTCAGCAAGGTATTGTGCATGTTTATGGCAGTGAGAGAGAGAGAGAGAGGTAGCACTGCTATGAGAGGACACTTTGAGACAGTTTGGCTAGCTGTATCCTAAATCTGCACCCCTCTGTCTGGAAATGTGCAGAAGCCTCAGGTTCTGCAGTGAGAGAAAGACTTTAGAAAAGGAAGAGCGAAGGAGTACTACAACCTCAATCATTGCTGATGTCAAAACATTGCTTATAGGGAGATTTTGGAACGTGGAACTTTGCCTTGTTACAGATGAACTACTGCACTTTAGTAAAGACTTATTTATTGCAATCTACTGACCTGGCTACCGACTGTACCATTCACCAGCCACTGCATTCACACTCCTGCCTTGAACCCTGCCAAACCCCATCAGTGACACCTCAACTCCAGGGTGTGACCTGAGGGAAGAAAGGATGTGCCTTTCAGTCACTGCTTGGCCCAGGGAGTGTCAGTGTGAGGATTGCTGCTGTGATTAGTGAGTACAACTTGCCACCGCCACAGCCACTCCCATCTGCTCCCACTGGGCCACTGCACATGCAAGGACAGCGACTTGGCTCCTTGGTGCTTGTGGCTTTGTTCACATTTCCATTTTCCACACAGTTTCCAGGGACAGCACACATACTCATGTGTTTGTGGGTCTATAGGTCTCTATAGGTCTATATGACATCTGTGTTTGGTCAGTTTTTTTTAACTGACCACAGTTATGAGATGCTCTGGAAATTACTTTTTAGCTGAGCAGTCTCTATGGAATTCAGATGACACATGGATGGCAAAAATTAGGGGAACATGGGCCCCTGTTCTCGTTATCTACGGGAGCCTCAGTGATTGGACCCCCACCAATCAGACGCTTATCTCTTCTGCTGTGGACAGAGGATAAGTTGTCAGAGAAAAAGCTCTTTACCAGCTTCTTGTCTGTTGACTCTTGATTGTCTTTCCTAGCAGAGACTCCAAAGACCAACCATAACTGTACATGTGTAGGTCGGCAGAGTGTTACCAACATGACCGAAAGAAGGCAATGAAGGAAATTTACTATGCTAAATACCCCAGTATTCTCGCTCAATTTGCACAAAAAAAATGGCATACATGGCTTGTGAAACATGTGTTTTACACACTTTTGGTGCCTCACCCGACAAAGTCATGGGTTAGAGAGAACGAGGCGTGTATTACTGAGAAGAGGACAATTGTTGTACAAATTAGGCCAACCAATAGGTGGTATAAAGTTAGTTGAAAGGGATATTTTACGCTGTAAGAATTTGACAGGATTCGTAAATCTGCACTAGCTCTCATTCTAGATCCCATATACTGGTTCACCTGTTACACTATTAGATGCGTTCAGAGGCTCGCGCTGCTGCTCTCAGGCGGTACATACCTCCTAATTGCTCTCATAGTTGTTGGCTCCCTACAGATTCTTGGACAGTCGTGCTCTGCGCTCACTGCGTTGAGGCCACTCGGGGGAAATGTTCAAAACAAGGCCTATCCTTTGAGAGGAGATGAGATTGCTCAAGCCTCATGGGGTCTTTCTGTTGCACATGCTGACGAGCGAGGACCCCTGATGGGGGATATGAATTCTGCAGAGAAACGGATTATTAAAGATCTGTTGTGTTTGTGCTACAGTTTCCAGTTTTACAGCCTTGGGACATTTCACCTATAGGTACTCATCTATAATTTCTCTCTCAGCAACTCAACTTCACTGGCATTAAATTACAGCACAATGTTTTCATCCTTCGTGCTGGCCAAATAGGCAGTATAACCCGTGGTTATCCTCCATGCCAGCTGCCCGGGTAATGGCTTACCTAACTGCAGACACGTCCTTAGAACACAGTATGTTACAGCTTAGTGCATTTTTCGTTATTACAGAGCGCAATAATTGTGGCTCAGCGGTTAGCACGGCTCCTTACTGAGCTGGGATCACTCAATCTGCTTCAAGCTTTATACATACTTTATGCTTGTATCTTATTCTTGTGCTTGACTGGAAACACTCTGGTGTTTCCACTAAGATGCCAATTAGCTCCCCATGATGCTGGTATATGTACTGTGATTTGGATTTTGGAGAAATAAATTGAGGCCCCAATGAAGACCCAAATGAGTTCATGAGCTCGCTGCTCCAAATGCATCGAGCCCCCGTGGAAGCCAATGCAGTGGATGGGAGTGGTATTGGCCCTGATAAAATGTTGTTGTGTCATGGTTTCTTACCTTAGGCCATCTTTCCCTGGGGTCCGGTGCAGTGAAAAGGGTTATGATGAAAGAACCAGACAGAAATGTTTGAACCAATAACGTCTTTCTTTACTGAGTGCAAAAAATGGATAGCAGCACATTCAGAAGAAGCTCATACAGTTTGTCTTCTCTCAGATGATGGGGTATGGTGGCTGGCAATGTAGCTGAAGATGAAACTCAGAAATGTACTAGCTGACAATGTCTTTCTCTGTATTCCCTTCCCTATGACTTTACTCTGGCACCTGTACCTGTCTATGGTATGATGCAGGCTTCTAGCTATGCCTGTCCTGAATTGGTGATGGTGTCTTGATGTGTTTCCCACATCTTGCAGTGGAGTCTTGATAGCTTGATCACTCTGCTGACACAAATACGCCAAGGTTTACAAATCTTCCATGGCCTAGGACCCTGCAGTCTCTTTGAGGCAATAATGTCCTCCAAGGTGAGCCGCCTCTGTGGTCCACATGGCCTGGAGGAGCAGGAGATGGATAGCATGCTCCCTCACTCCTAACTTTCTATATTCTTAACTGACTCCAACTAGCTCTGCCCCACCCATAGTAGTGTAGTGTATGAACACAGGTTACCAGACCCAGACTTTAGGATGCTTGCTTTATTTTCCAGCTAGGCAATACACACACTAACCGAGCCCCTCTCTGTACACTGGTTCATAACATAATATTGTTACACCATACAGCCAGCAGTGGAGTGCATCACAGCCTGGCGATTGGGCAGCTAACAGCCAGGAAGAAGGAGACACCCCTGGTGAAACACGTCTCCTCCTCCCTGTACCGATGGTAAGGATTTACCTACCAGGCGGGAAAGCAGAACGGGGGGCACAGCGGGGGAATGGAGCAGCGCATAGAAAAAAATAATAAGTGATATCCCATGCCATCAATATGCCCTACACTTCCAAGTATCTATATGGTAATGTCAGGACCCGTGGAAGGTCCTTTTTAAAAGAGCAGTGTATTTTACAATGGCTAGTTCAGGGCCCCAGGGGGGTGGAACACCAACTATAATTATAGTCATGTACCCATCATTGGATTTCTTGTGACTCCCGTGTTACAGTAGCAGTCACATTAGTTGCAATTGCTTGTGATGTAAGCAGCGGTACACTGTGATCCTTGGCCTTGCAATGAGTTTCGCGGCCAAAGTTTCCATATAGTCTCAGCCCAAGGCCTCATGCACACAGTCATATTTTTCATCTGTGAGCTATCCACATTTTTTTCAGGTAGCACACTGACCCATTCATTTCTATAAGGCCATGCACACTCCAGTGTTTTTTGCGGATCCATTAAGCCACTGGCCAAATTATAGAACATCTCCTATACTTGTCCATATTGCAGATGAAATTAACTTTTTCTATTGATGGGGGACAGAAAAATGCAGAATGCACACAGAAGATATCTGTATTTTTCGGACTAAAATATGGATATGGTGGTGTGCATGAAGCCTAACCAGGAAAACTAGCATACCGATGAACAACATAAATACAAATGTTGGGAGTTGTAGTTTTGCAGTAGCTGGAGAACCATAGGTTGCAAACCTCTGATGTACTAAATCCATATAATCCTATAGAATGTTTGTGTCTGTGTATAGGCATCATCATCTCATACATTTTACGATTTTACGTTTGCCCTTTAATTTACCTGCTAATCACTTGCAGCTAATTAATTTATTACACTCTCCAGAGAGCAAGTTTCAATTATTTCTTACAGTTATATATATTGACGGATTAGCATATGTCTAATGTCACAGAAGCTACAAAATGTCAGCGCTAAATGACACGTACCCGTTAATCTTTACACATTATGATCTCTCTAGCTATCTAGTCTTGCTGTAATGCTGCCACCTTGCAGCATTCATAATATGATTTATATGATTCTTTAGTTTTTTTTTTTTTGTGGTTATCACGTAAATCAGATTAAAGGGGCTATTTCACTTCAGCAAATGGCATTTATCATGTAGCGAAAGTTAATACAAGGCTCTAACTAATGTATTGTTATTATCCATATTACTTCCTTTGCTGGCTTGATTTAATTTCCATTGCATTCGCAGATGGCCCTGAGTAGCTAGTGCAGATGATGGGAGTGGGAGTGGCCATAATTAGGTATTGTGTCACTGTGTATTTCTTTAGGACATCGCTCTCTGGGGATCAGTGCCGTGGAAAGGTAGTTTGAAGAATCAGGCCAGAAGTAAAACAGTCTTTCTTTACTTTGTGCAGAATGGAACTTTGGGCACATCCAGCAATATTAAGTGCAAAGTAAAAATTCTAGAACCAGATGAGGTGGTATGGTGGCTGGTTAGATGAAAATTTAATAGCACTAGCAGGCACTTGTGGATTTAGGTGTCCATGGTGATACAGGCTTGATGTTTGTCTGGCCTGGTTGTTAGCAAGGTGATGGGTGTCTGAGCTGTAGTCCTTCACCTGCAGCAGTGACTGTAAAGCTCTAATTTTGCTGATCATGTCTTATAACACTGATGCTTTCTGGAAGCTGTGTACTGGTTTCTGAAGATCTCTCACAAGAGAAACTGGATACAGTAGCAACTCTGACATGTACTTCCTTCCTCCACTGTGTCTGAACTGGAACTCCCTGACAGGAAACAGGACTAACCCACTCCTACCAAGAGGGGAGATACAGGGAAATTTAGGCCTGTTCCTGCCAACAATTGCCAACCATTACCTCTCCTGGTGGAATGAACAGCCAAAATAGGAAATTGTAGATACCCCAGGTCTGGAGTACTACATATTATACACTGCTGTATGACCACCGCTACAGTGCAAGTACAAGGTGGCCAGGATGGGAGCTGCAGAGCATGCCAGGTTGGGAGCTGGCCACCAGAGAGGCTGGCGCTTTTTCCTATAGTGTGCAAGCAGGACTACTACTGCTGGAAATGAGCAGTGTATAATGTGATGGAAAAATGAATCAAGCCAACAAAGGAGGCAATATAGACAATCACGATACATTAGTAATGACCTTGTATTAACTTTCTCTACATGATAAATGCTATTACATTTAAAGGGGATTAGACAACCCCTTTAAATGTAAAACCTTTGATAGCAGGCGCTACCCCGCACTGAATTACTTGCCCTTCACATGTATGTGCTGTGGCTATCCATACGTTTCAGCATGGCTGGGCTCACTGCCTGATAAGTATCTGGATGTAACATTATCACCCAGCCATTCAGATATGAGTACAACAGCCGCTGTGTCCACTGAGAGCAGATGTGCATTAAGATCCATTTGGCCTTTCTGTACTATTCATTTATAGGATTTCATTAGATTGTATCTTCTGAGACCCTTGTAACAATGAATAGATTTCCTTACATTCCTTTGTGACGCTGCTTTGGAGTTTGTTAGTGTAGATGGAAACTAGGCATGATTCTTCCACCGACATCTCTGGACGTCTACAAGGACAATGAGCTGTATGATGTCCTTGATAAATGATTGTTAGGAATCATAAGAAAATGACTCCACAATAGCGATTAATGATTGCCTTGATTGTTTCAGGAAAATGTTCTCTGCATCTCAAGGAACTAGAAAAGAAGTACAATGGATTTCTATCAAGACCTGAAATACTCGTGAAGCGGCCCCAAGACGGAGAGCTGGGGGGAGGATGGGAATGGTAGCAGATAGCAGTACGAGTGGTTCAAGGCGGCTGTCCTCAGTCTGGAGTCCCCTGGGGCCGTGTAGTGACTGGAGGGCACACCCTTTTTTTCCCTTCGAGCACACTCTGGGACTTTTGGTGTCTCCAGCCTTGTGATAGTTGGGGTGCTCGTGATGGTGACTAGCTGGCAGGGTGCAAGGCAGGAGGGCAGGTGCAGGACTGGAGTTAATGACCATCCTCGTTTTGTTGCAATAAAGTCTCTCTTCAATTAATAGATAATGGGAGTAGTAGTTCATACAGCAGCACAAGGCACAGTTCTGATGTATGTCGCAGGGTAGGAGTCCCCCAATAGCTGTAATGGTGGTGGTAGTAGTAGTCTTCCCTGGGTCTCACTCTAAACACACTTGTTTTTGCAATTCCGTTCTTATTGACTCTTTCTGCAATTCCCAGGCTGCAGGTCTAATATCCGGATGGCCAGTCCTCAGAGGGTGGTGGGTGTCAATTAACCCTTTCCACAGGTAGTAAAGTCTTTATACTATAAACAAACAATACCTTACTGTCCAGTGCATACCTTGATGGTTGTAGACCTTCTGTGAATGTCTGTTCTCTTTCCCCCAGGGGTAACGTCTCTCAGTTAGCTTTTCAGTCTCAGGAATGGTGTTTCCTGGATGAGGCCTCTTCTTTGGGTCTACTGGGCAGGAGCTCACACATGTAGGTCTTGACTCTAGCTCTGCTCAGCTAAGACTCTCTACTAGCCAGGGGGCAGGACTAGTCGATCACTCAGGAAACTAAGCTAACACTGTCAGTTTTAACTTATTGTTGCCCATATACAACTATTTGGAATACATAGTGCATAGATGTAGTGTCCCACTAGGTAAATGTGGGCACTATGCAAGGGTCAATTGGGCCACGTGGTTCTCCTACTCCTGAGGGGCAGTGGCAGTGTATTTAACAGTCCATTTTAATGTATTTTCATTTGTATTTATGTGTATTTTCCCTGTGATGTGTGTTGCAGGCCTATTAGGGTGTAGTTCCTCCTCCTAGACATTAGAGGGAGATAGGGAGCCCCTAGTATAAATAGTTAGGTCCTGTGCAGGGAAAGGGTCTGTGTAGTTAGGAGTCTGTGTGGAGACAGAAGAGAGAGTGCACTTTAGCCAGAGAGGAGCTGAGGGCCTCCTCCTGACATGCAGCTAGACAGCCCAGGCTTCTAGTTGCCACCAGGAGGCTAGTGGATGCAGTCCAGCCTGCCTGAGGATATTGAGCCAGAGTTAGCTCAGAAGATTGTTACCAGGGGAAGAGTTTACCTCCTGAGGGAAACCTGCAGTTCCCATAACCAGAGAGCAGAGCAGAAGAGTATTCCAGCCAGCCTGAGAGGAGCTGAAGGGCAGGAGGATTATTTGGAAAAGAAAGGATATATACCTGAGGAAGTTTTCTACCAAGGATAAAGCCAGCATTTGGGCATACGGGCCTTGGGATTAAGACAGACAGGAGTTCTGAGGAAAAGTGCAGCCTGGTCTGTAAGTGTTTTTACCCTCTGAGTATCTTGCAAGAACATTGTGCCTGCCGTTTATGAAAACCTGCTTATTATTGCTACTGCTATGTGGAACTAAACCTAGACTGTACAAAGTTAACTGTTTCCAGTAAAGGAAGTTTTGGCTCACCACAACATCGTGTTCCTCCATTATTCCTATTATCAAATCGGTGTGCCACCGTTACAGGCACTGACGTCACGAATCTTAAAGGGATCTTGCTACCGGCACATTAAACACCTGCAACATCCAGGGCACCTCATCTACCATCAGGCCTGGTCCCTATACACAGAGAGTGCCCCAGAGGTCTCCTGTGCCAGCCTCTCCATCACTGCTGTACGCCTGCCCAGGGTCTCCCATAAACTGTGAGTAACCCAGAGCAACCCTCGTTTGCCTATTAACTGTGACCTCACAATCACAATACCCTGCAGGGCTGCATACTGCATATTGAGATAAGTGGTTGTCTGAGCTTTTACTATTGATGACCTATCTTCAGGATAGGTCATCAATATCAGATCGGCAGGGATCCGACACCCGGCACTCCCACTGATCAGCTGTATGTGGAGACGGCTTGCGCAATGCGCACTTGCCCTCTCTCTTTTTTCTTCCCGTCCACAGCTGCAGTCTATGGTCTTTGCCATAAACAGCAGCGGTGAACAGGAAGAGAGATGGGAGACAGCATGTGCTCACTGTGCGAGCCGTCTCCTCATACAGCTGATCAGTGGAAGTGCTGGGTGTTGAATCCCCGCCGATCTGATATTGATGACCTATCCTGAGGATAGGTCATCAATAGGGTTAAGCGAACCCGTGGAAGTTTGGGTTTGCCGGGTTCGGCCGAAATTCAGGTCAAAGTTTGGTTTCGGGACCCGAGCTTGACCCGAATTTCACCCCAAACCCGGACCCCATTTAAGTCAATGGGGACCCGAACTTCACTTTATTATTTTCCGTTATAACATGAATGCTAAATAAAATGTCTATTGAGGGGTTAAAAAAAAAAAACTCACCTCATTCACTTGTTTGTGCAGCCGGTATCATCTTTTCTACAGGACCAGTGCGGTACATGTATGGCGGGCTGAACAGGCGGGTGCAAGAGCTGTGCCCGTCTGATCAGTGGCAGGGGTCCGGCAGTCACTGATAGCCGTACCACTACTGTATGCGCCAGCATCGGTGAAAAAACTCTGATTCCAGTGCATTAACCCTTGATGTGCCGCAGTCAGGTCTGACTACGGCACGCGGGATGTCTGTAGAGGGAGGGAGCACACTTGGGGTCCCCACGCTGCTGTGACAGGGACCCGATGGCAGGGAAGGCAGCCCGATGCCTTCCTTAGGCATCGTGGCTGCCTTCCGTGACAACCTGTGAGACTCAGCCCCCTGGATCACACAGGCAAGCAGGCTGAAGTGTATTACACTGTGTAATACAATCACAGCCAATGCTTTACAATACAGAAGTATTGTGTTGCATTGTAAAGGGGATCCGACCCCCAAAAGTGGAAGTCCCAGAGTGGGATAAAAAAGAAAGTTAAAAAAGTAAAAAAAAAAATACATTTTGCGTTTCAAGTAAAAAAAGCGTCCTTTTCACAAAATAAAGTAAATATTATTATTTTTTTAATTAGGGAAAAAAAGAAAAGTAAACATATCAGGTATCACCAGTCGCCATGTCTGTATTGACCGGATCTATAAAAATATCACATGATCTAACCCCTCAGGTGAACACCGTCAAAAAATAAAAGTGCAACACCAAGCGATCAAAAAGGCATATGACCCCAAAATAGTACCAATCTAACCGTCACCTCTTCCCTTGAAAAATGCTTTTATTGTGTTAAATGTAAATGTGAAAAAAAAAAGAGTAGGTATCGCCGCGTCCGTAACAACCTGCTCTATAAAATACTACATGACCTAACCCCTCAGGTGAACACCGTAAAAAAAAGTTAAATAAAAATGGTGTCAAAAAAGCCAAATTTGACACCTTACATCACTAAAAGTGTAATAGCAAAAAGTCATATGGACCCCCAAATACTGCCAATCAAGCCATCATCTCATCCCGCAAAAATTATACCTACCTAAGACAATCGCCCAAAAAATAAAAATAAACTATGGCTCTCAGACTACGGAGACACTAAAACATAATTTTTTTTGTTTCAAAAATGATATTATTGTGTAAAACTTAAATAAATACAAAATAGACATATTAGATATTGCCACGTCCATAAGGACCTGCTCTATAAATATATCACATGACCTAACCCCTCAGGTGAATACGGTAAAAGAACTAAAATAAAGACGGTGTCAAAAAAGCATTTTTTTTGTCACCTTACATTACAAAAAGTGTAATAGCAAGCGATAAAAAAGTCATTCACACCCCAAAATCATACTAATCAAACCGTCATCTCATCCCGCAAAAAAAAAAGGAGACCTTACCTAGGACAATTGCCCAAAAAATAAAATAAAAATGGCTCTCAGAATATGTTGTTGTGTAAAACTTAAATAAATAAAAAATAGTAACATATTAGGTATCACCGTGACAGTAAGAACCTGCTGTATAAAAATTGTGTCAACAAAGCAATTTTTTTGTCAACTTACATCACAAAAAGTCTAATACCAAGTGATCAAAAAGTCATATGCACCCCAAAATAGTACCAATCAAACCGTCATCTCATATAAAAAAAAATATGAGACCTCAACATAAGACAGCCGCCCAAAAAAAACAAAAAAACTATGGCTTTCAGAATATGGAGACACTAAAAAATCTTTTTTTTCCAAAAATTCTATATTATGTAAAACTGAAACAAATAACCAAAACAAGTAGTCATATTTGGTATTGTCGCATCCATAACAATCTGCTCTATAAAAGTACCACATGATCTAACCTGTCAGATGAACATTGTAAATAACAAAAAAAAACAGTGCCAAAACAGCTATTTTTCGTTACCTTGCCTCACAAAAAGTGTAATACAGAGCAACCAAAAATCATATGTACCCTAAAATAGTACCAACAAAACTGCCACCTTATTCCGTAGTTTGCAAAATGGAGTCACTTTTTGGGAGTTTCTACTCTAGGGGTGTATCTAGGGGGTCTTCACATGTGATATGGCAAATTAAAATTATCCCAATGAAATCTGCCTTCCAAAAACCATATGGTTTCCTTTCCTTCTGCGCCCTGCCGTGTGACCGTACAGCAGTTTACGACCACATATGGGGTGTTTCTGTAAACTACAGAATCAGGGCCATAAATATTGAGTTTTGTTTGGCTGTTAACCCTCGAAGTGTTAAAGAAAAAAATGGATTACAATGGAAATTCTGCAAAAAATTCCTTTTATTCTTGTGGAACACCTAAATGGTTAAGAAAGTTTGTAAAATCAGTTTTGATAACCTTGTGGGGTGTAGTTTCTAAAAGGGGGACATTTATGAGTGGTTTCTATTATGTAAGCCTCACAAAGTGACTTCCGACCTGAACTGGCATTAAAAAGTGGGTTTTGGAAATTTTCAGAAAAATTTCAAGATTTGCTTCTAAACTTCTAAGCCTTCTAACGTCCCCCAAAAAAGAAAATGTAATTTACAAAATGATCCAAACATGAAGTAGACATATGGGAAATGTAAAGTGATAACTATTTTAGGAGGTAACACTATCTGTTTTAAAAGCATATAAATTTAAATTTAAAAAATTGTGAATTTTTCCCAATTTTTGGTAAATTTGGTATTTTTTTATAAATAAAAATGAAATATTTTGACTCAAATTTACCACTGTCATGAAGTACAATATGTGATGAGAAAACAACCTCAGAATGGCTTGGATAAGTAAAAGCATTTTAAAGTTATCACCACATAAAGCGACACATGTCAGATTTGCAAAAAATGTCCTGGTCCTTACGGTGAAAAATGGCCGGGTTCTTAAGGGGTTAAACAAAAAATCACAACATTTAACTTTTTGGAAACAATTTGCAGTGATTCACTGGGTCACTGGACATGACCGAAAGCCAAGAAAACAGAAGGGAACATTAACACTTTAGGGACCAAGTCAGTTTTTTAAGGAACAGAAATTACTTAGTTTTTTGCCTTTTTCAGCCATATCTTTTATCTATTTGAGGTTGTGTTTTGTAAATGATTGGTCATATGTTTTAGGCATCATTTTCATGTAATTATATCATATATAAATAGCATTTAAATGATATGTTTACTGTTACAATGAGTAGAGGGCATAGCTTTATCGTCATGAAGAGTATGAGGATATATAATTATTATGTCTTTTATATGTTTTTAGCAACGCTGAAATTATTTAAATGGGTTGTCAGAGTTAAATATAAATTCTGCTGCTGTAAATATCTGCTTCCTGCTCTGTACTCCAGTCCTCTACACCACTTTGGTTTCCTGGCTGCAGCAGTGACATTACATGCACACAGGTCACTGCTACAGCAAATTACTGACCTCAGCAGTAATATCCTGCAAATGCTTCCCCAGCTGATGGCTGAGGGTCCCTGGGTATTTAAGGCACCCTCTACAGGCAGAGGGTAGCGGAGCTTTTAGATTCCCTGTCACCAGCAAAGGTGTTAGGAAGACTTGTGCTTCAGCGATTCTCTTGCATTGTTCAGTGTGTGTGCCCACCTGTGTTCCTGCCATGTACCCATCCTGCCTGTATACTCCTAGCCTCACAGTTCAGTTTTCAGTTCAAGCCTCTGCTTAAGTTCTCCTAGTCTGTCTGCCCTGTCTGTGCTACAGTATTGGTACCTGCCTGCCCTGTTCCTGCGTCCACCACAACCCTGCCCACAATATCACCTAGAATCTCTGCTTCAATGTTGCCAAATATTTGCAGTTCCAGTAGTAGAGACTGTCCAAACTGCTTCTTCAATTTTGGCCCTTCCACAAAAACCCACATAAATCAGTATACTGTAAGTGACTGTTCAGACTGTACCTGAAGTTTTGGTGCATTTTGTTGTGTTTTCTATGCTTAGAGTCGCTGTTGCTTGCACCTGTGTTCCTGACTCCAGTGGGTCAGCTGCCAATTATAGTGGGACTACCCCAAGAGGCAGCAGTCTGGCTGCTCCCCTGCAGTGAAGTCCAGATCCCTGTACAGGGGTTTAAAGGGCGAATACCAAGGGAGCGCTAGAATAGTGCATTTAAGGTTTAGCCCAAAGCCACACCAGCTAGTTGGAACAGTGGGTCCACACTCGATGATCAGTAAAATGTCACATCAGAGATGCAGTACTGGAATGTAGAAATGGCAGGGGACAAAGGGGGTGAATATGGGACCCCCACTGGTCAGATACTAATGACCTATCCAGAGGATAGGTAATCAGTATACAAATCTCGGAAAACCCTTTAATAACACTTATAGGTTCTACAGCTTTCTAATATAATTGAGTTTTATTTATTTACCATTTCCACGATCTCTGCCTACTGTCACTGAAACAATCTCCTCCTGGTGTTTTACATACCAGGGCTGCGGTTTGTTATGGTGTCACCAGTGTAGGCAATGCTCTGTGAGCTAATTACATCAGCAGCATTGAAATGCAGTCCTGGGACATCAGATTTCTTATGGTACTGTACATGACCCTCAGGGATCAGTCATAATGATTTGTGATGTTCTGTGTGTTCTAAATCCTGATATGGGCTGCTCGTCCACCATCAGCACCTTTGCTCAGTAATGGTAATTACCTCTTACATATGGTGATACAATGGTGAATTAAAGAATAGTCCTTGAAGATTCATTTTCAAGTTGGATAACAGCTCTATTATACTCCAGTATACTTATATTCCTCTCCTGACATGTCTATTTTAGTAACTCCTTGCATCCCCCATGTAATAACAGTTCTGCAGCATCTATTCTTATGACTCTATGATATGCCATTTTTTTTGTATTCCTGCTAGAAGTTTATGAATGAATTGCTAACAGTTTGCAATGAAGGTCCAGAATGGTGTTGTTTGGGAAGGTTGCGCAGTCTGACCCTGGCAGCACTGTTTAGATAATGTCAGACTGCGCAGGGACACCCCCCCAGTTGGTGATAACCATGTGAGCCTTAATGACAAACTGCCAGTAATTCATGCATAATTTCTAGCAGGAATAATAAAGGAATGGCAGATCAAAGAGTTATAAGAATAGATGCTCCAGAATTGTTATTACACGTGGGTGCAAGTAGTTACTAAAATAGATGTCGGGAGAGGTGACAGGTCCCCTGTAAATGACAATCACATCTGTATCTACAGGTTCTGGTTAAAGTCACGACAGTGTCTTTTTTGTGAATGTCTCTTGCATTAAAATGCTGGTCCGTCATTAGGAGGTGTTAGGTGGGGGCACTGGGGCATTGGAGTCTAATGAAAGTATTGTACCCCAGCAGTGACAAATACTGGTAGCGTTCATTCTATAGTGACTGTAGAGGTCACTGGAGAATGAATACTATTATCAGTATATTATATCAATAATATCAGTATATCATATAAAATATGTTATAAAGCAGTTGACTTTTATCATTGAAATCTAAATTTACATTTAGGAATCAAATAAATGTAACTGTCAGGACAGATGCTATGGATAAGGTCATGTATCAGGCAGCACCTTCTGGGACAGTCTGAGCGAGCAGGCTGCAAATGGACATGATACTCTCCTCACTTAGTGTATTCCAAGACCGCCAGTGCTATTCATCAAAGCATTACAGTGAAGCTCTGCCTTTTGGACGGCTCTGAAGCTATCATTTACAACATGTGTCCCTGAATTATGGTTTATCGGGGCACTTGATGTCCTGTAAATGGGATAAGGGCCTTTTATGGAACAGCAGACGGTGCTAAAAGTAGAGTTTAAGGGCACAAATGTAGTAATTGAATGTATCTAAGCTCTATGGAGCTCGCTGTCTGTGATTCACGTCTCTTATCATTGCTTTATTTCAACGCTTCCGCCAGCATGGGTAATAACATCGCTGCTTCAAATGTTTATAATTTGCAGAGTTGCAAATATTATTGTCCTCTGAGTTTTGAAGAAATCGATGCGGGATGTCAGACTTGTGTATAAGCGATCAGATTTATACGTCACATTTTAGGTATTTATTGCAGTTGTTTCTTTTTTTGTACAGTGCACTTGTATCTGTTCTGAGTAGACTCAAACCATTGATTAGATTACTGTAAATCTCATGCTCTGTTAGATATGGACGATATATACTGTTATAATAATTAGGTTTTTAGGCATTTTCTTTACATGAAATAGGAGGAGGGGATGCAGTAAGTGCTATGCGTGTTATGCCAGCCGCTCAGCTGTTTCTGTAACGCTGCCTTCCTGGCTGGAGTTACGGAGATGGTACAGAGATGGGACAACCCCTTTAATATATAAATATAATGTTCTTGGAACCATGTGTCTCTCAAATGATATAAGCTAAAGTAACCATATGAAGCAGCGGTGTCTGTCATGCACTATAGAAGGAGAAATAACTACATAGGAATAGCGCTCTGCTGATACATCAAACCTAGTGATGCTAGCAAAATCCTGGACACAGACCTCACATCCAGCATGTTGTTATGGAAGTGGTCCATGCCCACCACCATTTAACTTTCCCCAGGATGCTGTTCTTCTTTTAGACTTTTTAGAATAAGCTGATATGTGAAGAGGAGTAATAGCACTATATCTCACCATCATGTGTCTTATAGTGATGTCCCGAACTATTCGCCGGTGAACAGTTCACGGCGAACATAGCTTGTTCGCATTCTCCGCGGCGGGCGAACATATGCGATGTTCGGTCCACCCCCTATACATCATCATTGAGTAAACTTTGACCCTCTATCTCACAGTCAGCAGACACATTCCAGCCAATCAGCAGCAGACCCTCCCTCCCAGACCCTCCCACCTCCAGGACAGCATCCATTTTAGATTCATTTGGAAGCTGCATTCTCAGTGAGAGGCGGGACAGTGCAATTTATTATTTTTCTGTGATATAATCCCAGTTGCAAGCCAGTGTGTGTCTGGCCCACAGACTGTACTGTGGCCACTTGCTGCTAGGCCACCACTGATACCGTTACAGGGTGTCACTCACAAATACCTTGCAGATAAAAAAATTATATTTATTATTTTTCTGTGATATAATCCCAGTTGCAAGCCAGTGTGTGTCTGGCCCACAGACTGTACTGTGGCCACTTGCTGCTAGGCCACCACTGATACCGTTACAGGGTGTCACTCACAAATACCTTGCAGATAAAAAAAGTATATTTATTATTTTTCTGTGATATAATCGCAGTTGCAAGCCAGTGTGTGTCTGGCCCACAGACTGTACTGTGGCCACTTGCTGCTAGGCCACCACTGATACCGTTACAGGGTGTCACTCACAAATACCTTGCAGATAAAAAAATTATATTTATTATTTTTCTGTGATATAATCGCAGTTGCAAGCCAGTGTGTGTCTGGCCCACAGACTGTACTGTGGCCACTGGCTAGGCCACCACTCATACCGTTACAGGGTGTCACTCACAAATACCTTGCAGATAAATAATTTCTATTTATAATTTTTCTGTGATATAATCGCAGTTGCAAGCCAGCGTGTGTCTGGCCCACAGACTGTACTGTGGCCACTGGCTAGGCCACCACTGATACCGTTACAGGGTGTCACTCAGACATACCTTGCAGATAAAACAAATTCTATTTATTATTTTTCTGTGATATAATCCCAGTTGCAAGCCAGTGTGTGTCTAGCCCACAGACTGTACTGTGGCTACTTGCTGCTAGGCCACCACTGATACCGTTACAGGGTGTCACTCAGAAATACCTCGCAGATAAAACAAATTCAATTTATTATTTTTCTGTGATATAATCGCAGTTGCAAGCCAGTGTGTGTCTGGCCCACAGACTGTACTGTGGCCACTGGCTAGGCCACCACTCATACCGTTACAGGGTGTCACTCACAAATACCTTGCAGATAAATAATTTCAATTTATAATTTTTCTGTGATATAAGCGCAGTTGCAAGCCAGTGTGTGTCTAGCCCACAGACTGTACTGTGGCCACTGGCTAGGCCACCACTCATACCGTTACAGGGTGTCACTCACAAATACCTTGCAGATAAATAATTTCAATTTATAATTTTTCTGTGATATAATCGCAGTTGCAAGCCAGTGTGTGTCTGGCCCACAGACTGTAATGTGGCCACTGGCTAGGCCACCACTCATACCGTTACAGGGTGTCACTCACAAATACCTTGTAGATAAAAAAACTCAATTTATTATTTTTCTGTGATATAATCCCAGTTGCAAGACAGTGTGTGTCAGGCCCACACAGACTGCACTGTGCCCATTGCCCACCACTTATATAGGGTGGCACAGTACCTTGCACGCATAGTACCACTTATCTAAAAAAAAATGACAGGCAGAGGCAGGCCACACCGCAGGGGCCGTCGTGGTCATGGTGCTGTGATTTCCACTGGCCCTGGAATAATGTCCAGTGTTCAAAGGCCACGTACCCTGAACCCAAAAAATGTGGAGAAAATAGTTGACTGGCTTACACAGGACACCTAATCTTCAACAGCTTCTGCTAAGAACCTTGACGCACCATCCTCCTCCAGCTCAGCTTTGGTCACCTGCTCTCAAGTTACCACTCGCCCGCCGCCACCACCGCCACCACTACCACCACAGCCACCATAGCCGCTTCACTTGATTCCTCAGAGGAGTTATTTACACATCAGTTGGATGAAATTAGTGATGCGCAACCATTATTGCCAGAGGATGTAGATAACAGGGATATGTCTCAGTCAGGCAGCATTACACACATGGACGTACAGTGTGATGATGATGATGTTGCACCCGCTGCTGCTTCCTTTGCTGAGGTGTCAGATACAAGTGAAGCGGTTGATGATGACGATGTGTCCGTGGATGCCATGTGGGTGCCTGCTCGAAGAGAAGAAGAAGAGGGGGAAAGTTCTGAAGGGGAGACAGAGAGAAGGAGGAGACGAGTTGGAAGCAGGGGGAGGTCGTTGCAAGGAGCTAGTGGCACAGTCAGACAGCATGTATCGGCACCCGGGGTCAGCCAGACAGCACGCCAATCAACGCATGCTGTTGCCAACACCAGAATGCCGTCATTGCAAAGCTCAGCAGTGTGGCATTTTTTTGGTGTGTCTGCCTCTGATAACAGCAATGCCATTTGCAACCTGTGCCAAAAGAAACTGAGTCATGGGAAGTCCAACACCCACCTTGGTACAACTGCTTTGTGAAGGCACATGATCTCACATCACAAACGCCAATGGAGTCAACACATGAGTACAAGCAGCACACAAACTCAAAGCCACCATCCTCCTCCTGGTCCAGCATCTTCAGCCACGTCAACCACTGCTGTCCTCCTTGCCCCCTCTCAACCACCCGCCACTCCGCCTCTCACCTTCAGCAGTTCCATCTCATCTGCCCACAGTCAGGTGTCTGTAAAGGAAATGTTTGAGCGTAAGAAGCCAATGTCACAGAGTCACCCCCTTGCCCGGCGTCTGACAGCTGGCTTGACGGAACTCTTAGCCCGCCAACTTTTACCATACCAGTTGGTGGAGTCTGAGGCCTTTAAAAAATTTGTCGCTATTGGGACACCACAGTGGAAGGTACCCGGACAATTTTTTTTTCAAAAAGGGCAAACCTCTACTCAGTGATTGAACAGGAAGTCATGGCATCTCTGGCATACAGTTTTGGGGCAAGGGTCCATCTGACCACTGATACCTGGTCTGCAAAGCACAGTCAGGGCAGGTATGTCATGTACACTGCGCATTGGGTCAACCTGCTGACGGCTGCCATGCATGCAATGCGTGGCTCTGCAGCGGAGTTGGTGAAACTGCCACAACTTGCAGGCAGGCCTACTGCCACCTAGTCTACTCCATCCTCTTCGATAACCTCCTCGGCTGAGTTCTCTTCTGCAGCAGCGTCTGGCTGCACATCAACTGACTCCTCCCAGCTCCCCAGGGGCTATTCCACATCCCGGATACGACAGTGTCACGCTGTCTTGGGGATGACTTGCCTGAAAGCAGAGAGCCACACCGGACCAGCACTCCTGTCCGCCCTGAACGCACAGGTCGGATCAGTGGCTGACCCCGCACCAACTGGAGATCGGCAAAGTGGTGTGTGACAATGGAAGCAATTTGTTGGCGGCATTGAATTTGGGCAAGTTGTCACATGTGCCGTGCATGGCACATGTGTTGAATCTCATCGTACAACGCTTTGTGTCTAAGTACCCAGGCTTACAGGACGTCCTCAAGCAGGCCAGGAAGGTGTGTGGCCATTTCAGGCGTTCCTACGCGGCCATGGCGCACTTTTCAGCGCCGAAACATGCCAGTGAGGCGCTTGATTTGAGACAGCCCGACACGTTGGAATTAAACACTCCTAATGTTCGACCACCTAATGCCGTCAACGAGTATTTGTATGACCGGGGTGCTAGGACAGCCTCGGCGGAGCTGGGAATTTTTTTGCCATGTTACTGGACGCTCATGCGCAATGCCTGTAGGCTCATGCGTCCTTTTGAGGAGGTGACAAACCTAGTCAGTCGCACCGAAGGCACCATCAGCGACCTCATCCCATTTGTTTTCTTCCTGGAGCGTGCCCTTCGAAGAGTGCTGGATCAGGCTGTAGATGAGCGTGAAGAGGAAGAGGAAGAGTTGTGGTCACCATCACCACCAGAAACAGCCTTCATCATCATTGCTTGCCGGACTTGTGGCAACGCTGCAAGAGGAGTATGAGCAAGAGGAGTCAGAGGAGGAATGTGGCTTTGAGGAGGACGAAGACCAACCACAGCAGGCATCCCAGGGTGCTTGTTGTTGTCACCTATCTGGGACCCGTGGTGTTGTACGTGGCTGGGGGGAAGAACAGACCGTCAATGACATCAGTGAGGAGGAGGAATGGGAAATGAGTAGCTCGGCATCCAACCTTGTGGAAATGGGGTCTTTCATGCTGTCATGTCTGTTGAGGGACCCTCGTATAAAAAGGATGAATGAGAACAACCTATACTGGGTGGCCACGCTACTAGACCCCCGGTATAAGCAGAAAGTGGCGGAAATGTTACCAAATTACCGAAAGTCAGAAAGGATGCAGCAGTTCAAAACCAAACTAAAAAATATGCTTTACACAGCTTATAAGGGGGATATCACAGCACAATGGGAATCTAACTGGGGAAGAGGTGAAAGTAATCCTCCTCCTACCACGACCACGGCGGCAAGGACAGGACGCTTTACAGATGTGTTGTTGATGGAGGACATGCAGAGCTTTTTCAGTCCTACACATCGCCACAGCCTTTTGGGATCCAGCCTTAGAGAACGACTCGACCGACCGGTAGCAGACTAGCTCGCCTTAACTGCAGAAATCGACACTCTGAGGAGCGATGAACCCCTTGACTACTGGGTGTGCAGGCTTGACCTATGGCCTGAGCTATCCCAGTTTGCAATAGAACTTCTGGCCTGCCCCGCTTCAAGTGTCCTGTCAGAAAGGACCTTCAGTGCAGCAGGAGGCATTGTCACTGACAAAAGAAGTCGCCTTGGTCAAAAAAGTGTTAATTACCTCACCTTCATTAAGATGAATGAGGCATGGATCCCGAAGGGACTGACAGTGGGGGATACGTTTGACTAACAAAAGGCCTGATGACATGCCTTGGCCTCAAAATGGTCCCCACTCTGCTGTATTTAATGTCTGCATACCGGATGACTTTCGTGAATTCTCCGCCACCAATTAGGGTTCAAGCCTACAGCAGCGGCTGCAACAATACCTAGTTTTTCTGGCATGTGTACATGCCTAATTTTTCTGGCCTCTGGTGCTGCACTGTGGCTGCAAAAACAAAACAAAAAAAAAGGCACATACATGTGTCAATTCCCCTTTGTGATCGGTACCTTGTTGTGGTGAAGGGGCTTGCGTATCACAATGAAGCGATCATCACCTCTATGAGTGTGTTGGCAATGTTGCCACACCCCAGATGATAAGGCCGTTGCTTCATTATGATCAGACTAAAAGCGATCGGCTAGATAATTTTTCATAGAAAAAAACATTAATTTTCATTTTTTTATTTTCTTTTTTAAGTTGTATGGGTTTTTAATACATAAAATAAAAAAATCATAATAAAGTCTCATAATAGTTTATTAGAAATAATGCAGACAATTTAAAAAATCTCCATCAATTCCAATACAAAGCAAGTACAGAGCTCAGAACTAAATTATTTCAGGATGTCGTAATGGTTCGTTAATTCGACAATGGTTAATCAATTCGACACACGTCCCTGGATAGGGGACGTAACAGGGATTAAACTGATAGGAATAGTACTAGTTAAGACACCACTCATATAGGGTGTCACAGCACATTGCACAGTGCCCCAACTTGGGAGTAAGAGGACCGACCAAGCTGCTTTTTCCATCTCCCGGTTCCTAAAATCAATTCAGTTTGGTGTATCAGAGTTTGGTCTATCACTGTGAAGGCAGTCGAAGGTACCCGGCCAAATTTTTTTTTCACAAAAGGCAATCCCTGATATGGGACGTAACAGAGATTAAACTGATGAGAACTACAGAAAATACCACTCATATCGGGTGTGACAGTAAATTGCACAGCGGAGACGCAGTGACCGTGGATTCAAACAAAGGGGAGGGAGCCAGAGTTTTTTTTAACCATCTCCCCGTTCGAAAAATCAATTCAATAAATAGAACCCCAGATTGGGGACGTAACAGGGATTAAACTGATGAGAATAGTACTACAGAAAATACCACTCATATCGGGTGTGACAGTAAATTGCACGGCGCAGACGCAGTGACCATGGATTCAAACAAAGGGGAGGGAGCCAGCGTTTTTTTAACCATCTCCCCGTTCGAAAAATCTATTCAATTCACCTTTTGGGGACCCTTGTTGTTGTACGTGGCTGGGTGGAGGAAGAAACCTTCAATGACATCAATGGGACATGGCTAGCTTGGTATCCAACCTTGTGCAAATGGGGAGTTTGCGGTTGGGCAAATAGACTGTTTGCGGTGGTTTGCGGTGCATTAAAAGGGGAGTTTGGTCTGTCAATGTCTGTGAAGTGGGCGTAACCCTTACACTATCTGATCGATACAACATCATACCTGATCGTATACACAAACTGGATGTTTTAAACCACGTTGTTCAAAAAAAATTTGGATTGTTAGGTGATTTATGCCCTTTATGGATTAAAACCCAACTCTGCGTCAACTATGTAATTTTCCATGGGAGTTTTGCCATGGATGCCCCTCCGGCATGCCATAGTCCAGGTGTTAGTCCCCTTGAAACAACTTTTCCATCACTACTGTGACTAGAAAGAGTTCCTGTGGGTTTTAAAATTCACCTGCCTATTGAAGTCAATGGCGGTTCGCCCGGTTCGCCCGTTCGCGAACATTTGCAAAAATTTGCGTTCGCCGTTCACAAACTGAAAATTTTACGTTCGCGACATCTCTAAGCACAACACGGGGCAAGGATTGATGCATTTCAACCCCATAGGATAATATGGAGGTCTATAAGCTGCGTATTTTCTGGCAGATTTTTGTATGAAAGCACCCTTGAACTCCAAGAGACCAATGCTCCCCTTCATCCCCCTTCCCCGACACTTGCCATGCCATTGACTGTTCAAGTAAAAGCATATGGTCCTGGTTTTCACAGGACCAACATGTCACCTCTCCTGACATGTCTGATTTAGTAACTACTTGCATCCCCTTTGAAATTATAATTCTGGAGCATATATTATGACTCTGTGTTCGCGAACGGAAAATTTTATGTTCGCGACATCTCTAGTGTCTTATCACTTGCATTGTTTAGCAGTTTTCCTCTCTGGAGGTTCCATCTTTAAAGGGACGCTAAACCATGAAAAACAAGGAAAAAGAATCATAACAAATTAAGGAAAGTTTGTCTGTAGTCCCTTCTGCAAGATGCTGCAGTTAAACAGATATCCCGCAGTCACAGAAGTGTCTATTTCCTCCCTGCCTCTCCATCTTTGGCTCGGGACAGGCTCTGTGCATTAGCATGAGCTCCCAGGCAAACAAGAGGTTTGGGAAAGGGGTGAGACTGCATTCACTTTAATGGGCATTCAAAGCACTGCAAAACTTCCCAGACTTCTTACAAAACCTCCCCTGTATGCGTGCTGGGATACTAGACAGTGAGAATAAAAAGAGAGAAGAGGAGAGCAGAATGTACAGGCTCCTACAGACGGGGTTACCAGAGGGAGAACAGAGAGTCACTCACCTGGTAGTGTTGTGCTAAGCGCACAACCACTCAAGAATGCGTAAAAGAATGAGAAATCTTTTCTGCTGCTTCCCTTCCCTCCGGTCTCAGGGATCCCAGGGAGTACAGATAGCTGACCAAAAGAAGACAAGGGGAACTCTGATGAAGACGTAAAGAAGAATCATGTGGTGTCCATATGCATAGAAGAACGTGCTTTATTGATGACGATTCAGAACTAGACTGGTCCCTTGGTCCGATAAGTACATACTAAACAGTACCAGGCCACTGACACAACAGAAAGTAAGACCCAGCTTTCCCATGTGCCTAAATGTCATGTTTGCCTATATAGCCTATATAGCCAGGGGGATTTTTCAATGTTTAGGCAAATTTGGCATTTATCAGTGTTGGAAACCTAGGTTACAAGTCTTGTGGAGTTCAGACTGTTCAGATAATGTTACCCTTACATTGTGCAAGTAATCCAATTTTCCCAGAAACCTAAAAGGCCTAGCTATGGCACTATTTAGGACAGAGTAGAGTGCTTTATTTTGGTAGATTTAGTATACTGCAATCTATTACAGATCCACATGATGGTAACCTAGCTTTCCCTGGGGGACAAATCTGCCAAGCTATGGCACTATTTAGGACTGAGGAGAGTGCTTTATTTTGGTAGATTTAGTATACTGCAATCTATTACAGATCCACATGATGGTAACCTAGCTTTCCCTGGGGGACAAATCTGCCTAGCTATGGCACTATTTAGGAGTGGGGAGGGGGATTTATCTTGCTAGATTTAGCATTCTGCTGTCTAATACAGCTTCACATGGTTGTAACCCAGCTTTCCCGGGTTTCTGGAAGGCAAATCTGCCTTGTTATGACACTAATTAAGAGTAAGCAGAATTATTATTTTTTCGGTAGACTTATTATTTAGCAGTCCCTACTACGTATATAGCGCCAACATGTTCCACAGCGATTTACAGGCATTATCATCATTATTTTTTTACCCAGCTTTTCTGGAACCCTGAATGACAAATCTGTCTAGCTATGCTACAGTACTGATTATTTGTCACTGGGATTCTTACTCAGCTTTTCCAGGCTCCTGGCTAGCAAATAAAACTAGGTATTCTACAACACTGGGGATTCACCAATTCACAAACAGGCTGATCTGGCATTCTGTAGTCTGGGAAAGCTGGGTAACAATCTATGTGAGGCGGTGACAGGGTCATATTAGTTATATAAAATACACACAATGCTACCCTGATATGCTGTGTGCATCGTCATATAGTACCAGGGCAACATAATCTGTTTTTACCAATGCCGCTGCACAGTGTTGTCACCCGGCTGAATGACAAGTTGGTCCAAGTATGTGAAGGGATTTAACACTACATAACTAGGCAAATTTGGAATTCAGCAGTCTGGAAAAGCTGGCTAACAACCTCTGCAGAGATATAATGGAGGCCAAACTTGGTACATACATTCTGTATATACTATATCCATAAATATACAGTAGTATCAGCGCACCCTTCAGTATATACAGTACTATATATGTACTTTCATCTCCAGCACACCATCATATGCTACATAGCTTTTCAAAGCTGCTGAAAGAGAAATCTGCACAACTATGCAGTGAAGGGAAGCGTTAACTCTGAATAACTGGGCAGATTATTCAGCTATATGTACTATGCTGGTACTATGTATGTACTACAGCTGGCACTATGGCTGGTGCTATTACCAAATCTATTTTGCACTATTAGTAACTAGTAGATTCCTATCAATAAAATGGGCATGCTCGCTGTGTAAACAAAACTTATGTAGTCTAAATCCAGACCCCTGCTCCTAAAGTTCCTGGCTCGCGTTTACTATCATCATGGGGAAGACATGTCTGCAGCCTGGGAGAATAATGGAATGGTTTTCTATTGTATTTCTCATGGTCTGCAATAGTGATATCTGACGAAACGAGAGCAAATAACAAAGCTTGGTGGTCCCTTTAATTCTTAGTTGTCACTAAGCTAGAGGGTGACGTCTAGCTGTTATGATGTGTCCTATAGACAGTGTATAAAAAAATATATTCTGCTCCTCTACCATTCTTTTTTTATATTCAGAGAAGCTGATGAGCATGAAAGTCATTATAGATGCAGCGGACCAGACCGCAGGGGCAGTTTGTGAGTGGACGGTGGGCTGATAGGGGTAGCGGTTGTACTCACGGTTTTGCAGCTCTCTGGGTCGGGGTGCAGTGACGAGGAAGACAGCACTAAATCCTCCGGGGCACTCTCTATTGCAGGGAACACCAGTCAGATGGAATTTGAGGTGCCCTTGATGGTAATGGGTATGCTTAAGGTGCTTTGGTGGCTGGGACACAAATGGTGTTGCTGCGAGGTAGTCTTTACATTTTTCAGTGACAGCCCACATGAGTGCGAGGAATTCCATCTGAAAGGAACTGTAGTTCTGGTCATTTCTCTCGGCACCTTTAAGAGATCTGCTGGCATTAGCAATTACTCTCTCCTTACCTTCTTGCATTTGAGACAGGACAGCTCCCAGGCCTTTCTTACTGGCATCAGTGTAGAGATGGAATGGCTGTTGGTAATCTGGATAGCCTAAGACAGGCAGTTCGGTCAACTTCTTCTTCAGGAGTTAGAAAGCAATATCTGTCTTCATTCCATTCAATTGGTATCTGGGCTTTCTGGTACTTCTTGGGATGTCCTTTCATGAGTTCTTGTTTCGGTTCAGAAATCTGGGTGAAGTGAGGGATGAAACGTCTGTAGTATCCTAAGAAAACGTCTCACTTCTTTTACTTTGGTAGGAGTAGGCCAATTCTGGACTGCAACTATCTTTTCTTAATCTGGCTTGACACCTTCAGAACTGACAATATTTCCCAGGTACTTGACTTCTGGTTTCAGTAGGTAGAACTTAGAGGGTTTGATCTTGAGTCCATGCTTGATGAGGACTTGAAAAACTCTTCAAGATGTTTTAAGTAGTCTTCATAGGATTTAGAGTAGATGATCACATCATCCAGGTATAGCAAAACAGTTTCAGAGTTCTTGTGGCCTAAACAGCGTTCCATTAGTCTTTGGAAAGTTCCAGGTGCATTGCAAAGTCTAAAGGGCATGTAGTTAAATTCAAATAGGCCCATAGGGGTAGTAAATGCTGTTTTTTCACAATCTTCAGGAGCCATGGGTACCCACTGGTTAAATCCAGTCTTTGATGATTTTTTAATCCTTCATCTCCTGGATCATCTTTTTCACAGATTGATACATAGTTGGTGGTATAGGCCGGTGCCTTTCTTTGATTGGAGGGTGTGAACTGGTAGGGATGGTGTGCTTAATTACACTGACCTCTCTATAATCTGAAGGATGTTTACTGAAGGCTTGATAATGTTCCTTCACGACTTTTAAGATTCCTTCAATTTGTTCCTCAGATGTAGAAGTATCTCCCACATTGAGTTCTTTCCACCATAATGTATTTGGAGTATGATCTTGAGCAGGGATGGCCAACCTGAGGCTCTCCAGCTGTTGCAAAACTACAACTCCTATCATGCCCGGACAGTCTACAGCTATCAGCCTACAGCAGGGCATGGTGTGAGTTGTAGTTTTACAACAGCTGGAGAGCCGCAGATTGGCCATGCCTGATCTTGAGTATTCAGCCTCGGAGTAGACTGTTAAGTCGTAGCTGCAGGTACACTGGTAACATCTTGAAAAGTGACTTGTAGCAACTGAGCAACAGGGTAGTGCTTGGTCAAGGTTATACTGCTACTACTTAGGTTCAGAAGACGAATTGGCACTTTACCTTGAGAAACGTTCATTAGGCTTCTTGCAGCTCGGACTAGAGGATGGTTCTCTAGGTTGATAGGTTCTACTAGGGCTTGGTAGTCTTCACCTTGAATTCCAAGAGCAGCTTGGCACCTTAGGAGTGTTTCAGTATTGGGTTTCAGTATCACTCGTTGGTTACCTTTGATGCGAGCACAGAAAATCTCTCCTTTCTCATTAGCAAATTTCTGTTGTGCACTTAATACATAGATGGTCTGTTGTATCACCTTTTTGGTGAAGCGGTAGGCATGGACTTATGTAAATCTTCAAGCATTTCAGTATAACAGTTCCTAAAGAAGTTCATTCCTAGGACTACTGGAGGTTTGTAATCTTCCCTGACTTGCACAACGATGATACCTTGTTGGGGTAGTGTGGTTCCTCCCACTTGAAGAGTTGTATCCCAGTACCCATGCACTGGCACAGGTTTGCCATTGCTGGCTATAATGCTCAGCCAGGATTCTGGTGGCTGTGTGAGCTGGTTGTGGTCCCAGTATTTCTCAAATGCAGTTTGTTGGATAGTTTTGACTTGAGATCCAGTGTCCAATAAGGCAACAAAGGGAACCCCATTAATTCGGAGAGCCACTTCTGGACAGCGTCCTACATATCTGGGCATCGAGCTGGGATCTTCTGGACCTACTGCTCTACCTCCCGAGGGGCGGTCCTTGACCTCGGGGGTTGACCTTTTAAACTGCCAGTACATCCTTTCTGTATGGCCTAGCTTGTGACAGTATCTACAAATAGTATTTGAACTTAGGTGCTGTGCAGCTAACATCTTTAACTGGCTCTTTAAGGTTTCTGTCCTAACACCTTCAATGAATTGTTCTTTCAGCGTTTTATCTTGATCCTCTGCTTCATGGGCGTCTAACCTGTATAACAGCTTGTAAGGCTTCCTGTAAGGATAATGCAAAGTCTCTGAGTGACGCACCAGGCTGCTGTAGAATCTCAACTTGACCTCTGACACAGTCCTGAGTTCAAAAGTGGTGTAGAGTCAATCAAATATCTGCTCCACTGTTCTTTTCTCTGAGCTTGGTCAGGATTTCACTTCTCTGAGGGCGGCTCCTTCCAATTGTGCAATGAGGATTTCCATTTGCTGTTCTGCTGACACAGGGTGCAATCTGAATACAGACAACATTTTTTCTTTAAATTCTCTTAAAATATGAGCTTCCTCCTTATCACATTCAGTCGATAGCCAGTCACATAATATTTGCTACCCGCCTAAAAATTGCTTCTTGCTGGAAATCTGGTAACCTCCCTAATATTAACAGAATTTTTAGAACATTGGGCAACAACTGTTTATATGAAGGTTTATGGGCATCCTCTCGGAACTCTAAAGCTTCTTTTCAGAGAAATTGGGAGGTATGGCTTAATCACAACAATTGTAAATTACCTTCTAATGCTGCCATTAGACTATAAAGTCTTATATTCCACAAAGCTATGTATATGTGCATATAATACTCTATCTCGCTATGTATATACCCGGTCAGATCATTCATGTTGTTACTCTACCTTTCCAAACACTGTGTACTGATACCTATAGACTCTATATGCTTCTCTCCTTTAACTTTGATTAAGTTTTGCATATTGTGTATGACTTACATTTGTACTGTAACCTCCTATTATATATTTTCAATAAAAATGATTGTTCAAAAAAAATATATATATGAGCTTCCCCAGCATATCATGGGAACCAGGGTGCTCCTAGAAAATAAGGCATTGTTAAGGACATGATGCTTGGTGCTGCAGCGGCTGGTGCGGCGCCGGAACTAGCTGCGGCTGCTGCAGGAAACCTGCTAAGGTCAGGCTGCTCACTATCTCCTTGTTCAGACATGGCAGTGACAATCTTTCAATATAATGCAGGTTAAATACAGTTTTACACGCTTTTTACGTTGGGTTGCTGTGGGCAACCGCTACTTTGTAGGTGTCTGGCCCTTTAAGAGTCGCTGTGACAGCGTAATATAGAGGAGTATGGTGCTCTGTAAGGCAGATTGTAATCCCAAACAGTCCTTATTAAGATTATTTTCCTCAACTGCACTCACTCTGACATTCATGGATTATTCTCAGGCTGCAGGGGAGTTAGAACACAATTATTTTTTTCTTTCAAGGTCAAGCTGCTTTCACTTTCTCTATGGGTACAGCTGTTTTTTTTGTCCTCTTAGGAACTTGCACTCAAACACTTTTGTTCCTCTGTGGAGGCAGGCTGTTTGTCTCCCTCAGTATGTGGAGAGCAAAAACAAGATGGCTGATTAACCCCTGTTTTACCACCAGCAAATAAAAATGTATGCAAAAATCATTTACAGCAAGGCAGCTTTTACAGTGATTCAGATTAGTTCCCAGAAGTTGCATAAGGGGCAGTTTTCTATGACAATCAATCTTTCTCTCTTAGTCCATCCCTCCATCATGGAGAAATATCTCTGCTGTACTGTATAATAATATACAGTCGTGGCCAAAAGTTTTGAGAATTACATAAATATTGAAAATTGGAAAAGTTGCTGCTTAAATTTTTATAATAGCAATTTGTATATACTCCAGAATGTTATGAAGAGTGATCAGATGAATTGCATAGTTCTTCTTTGCCATGAAAATTACCTAAATCCCCAAAAAACCTTTCCACTGCATTTCATTGCTGTCATTAAAGGACCTGCTGAGATCATTTCAGTAATCGTCTTGTTAACTCAGGTGAGAATGTTGACGAGCACAAGGCTGGAGATCATTATGTCAGGCTAATTGGGTTAAAATGGCAGACTTGACCTGTTAAAAGGAGGGTGATGCTTGAAATCATTGTTCTTCCATTGTTAACCATGGTGACCTGCAAAGAAACGCGTGCAGCCATCATTGCGTTGCATAAAAATGGCTTCACAGGCAAGGATATTTTGGCTACTAAGATTGCACCTCAATCAACAATTTATAGGATCATCAAGAACTTCAAGGAAAGAGGTTCAATTCTTGTTAAGAAGGCTTCAGGGCGTCCAAGAAAGTCCAGCAAGCGCTAGGATCGTCTCCTAAAGAGGATTCAGCTGCGGGATCGGAGTGCCACCAGTGCAGAGCTTGCTCAGGAATGGCAGCAGGCAGGTGTGAGCGCATCTGCACGCACAGTGAGGCGAAGACTTTTGGAAGATGGCCTGGTGTCAAGAAGGGCAGCAAAGAAGCCACTTCTCCCTAAATAAAACATCAGGGACAGATTGATCTTCTGCAGAAAATATGCTGAGGACTGGGGCAAAGTCATAGTTTCCGATGAAGCCTCTTTTCGATTGTTTGGGGCATCAGGAAAAGGTTTGTCCGGAGAAGAAAAGGTGAGTGCTACCATCAGTCCTGTGTCATGCCAACAGTAAAGCATCCTGAGACCATTCATATGTGGGGTTGCTTCTCATCCAAGGGAGTGGGCTCACTCACTCAATTTTGCCCAAAAACACAGCCATGAATAAAGAATGGTACCAAAACACCCTCCAACAGCAACTTCTTCCAACAATCCAAAAAACGTTTGGTGAAGAACAATGCATTTTCCAGCACGATGGAGCACCGTGCCATAAGGCAAAAGTGATAACTAAGTGGCTTGGGACCAAAACATTGACATTTTGGGTCCATGGCCTGGAAACTCCCCAAATATTAATCTCATTGAGAACTTGTGGTCAATCCTCAAGAGGCGGGTGGACAAACAAAAACCCACTAATTCTGACAAACTCCAAGAAGTGATTATGAAAGAATGGGTTGCTATCAGTCAGGAATTGGCCCAGAAGTTGATTGAGAGCATGCCCAGTCAAATTGCAGAGGTCCTGAAAAAGAAGGGCCAACACTGCAAATACTGACTCTGCATAAATGTCATGTAATTGTCAATAAAAGCCTTTGAAACGTATGAAGTGCGTGTAATTATATTTCACTACATCTCAGAAACAACTGAAACAGCAAACTTTGTGAAAACTATTTGTGTCATTCTCAAAACTTTTGGCCATGACTGTACTTCTGTATTCTCTCTAGGAATACTATATTCTGACAGATGGCCTTTCTGTCCTTGGTTATGGTTAGAATCTCTCCACCTAATGCAAGGGAGACTAAAGCCTGATAAACGACAGTTACCTTCCTTTGCCAATATTCTCCCTCCCTCTCTGAGTTGCCTGGTTCTTCTGTAATCTTTCCCTTCTATGGGCTAGTACATGGAACTAACTCTGGAGTTTTGATACCTCTCCAGGATGGCTGCTGAGGTGCAGCTTTGTCCTCAGACATCACACACACACACAGACACTGACATCCTTCTCCTTCGTACTGTGTGAGAGCGGAGTCAGCCCTGGGAGGCTTGTTAGAACCTCCCCCTCCCTATGCAACTTTATTGCAACTTATATACAAGCACAATTTACAAAGCACAATTTAAATGAAACACAATCACAGTATTAAGCAGTGTGTTTCAGGACACTGCATAGAGAAGTTCTATATCAGTAGTTGTGAGGCAGTAAAACAGCCACTTATAGGAAATTACAGTCTAATCCCACGCATGAATATCACCAACAATTGATTGAATATTGCAGAAGGGGCCAAAATAGAGGGATACTTTCAGACAACAAATTCAGATATATAATAGGAACCCAAAATTGCATAATAGTTTTCTATTGCATCCCAAAAATACACAAAAGTTTAAGTAATCCACCAGGCAGGCCAATCATATCAGGCATCCGTTCCCTCTCTTCTAATTTATCACAATATATAGACAAACTCCTACAACCCCTAGTAAGGACGATTCCATCATTCATAAAAGACACTATGGACATCATCAATATCCTTAAAAAAATCACCTTTGAGGAAAATTGGGTGATGGGAACCATAGATGTCACGCTCTATATACAAGTATAGAACACTCACAAGGAATGGAAGCGTTAGAGAAACAATTGACTCACAATAGCAAATTACATAGAGATCAGATCTCCTTTCTCCTGGAAGGAGTCAATTATATTCTCACTCACAAGTATTTCGCTTTTGATTTGGATTTTTATATTCAAAACTGGGGTACCGCCATGGGCACCAGATTCACCCCCAGTTATGCGAACTTCTTCATGGCCCAGTGGGAGGAGGATCATATTCTACCTAGACTAGGGACGGATCTGGTGCTATGGCGACGCTACATCGATGATGTTATTTTCATTTGGATTAACTCCGATCACTCATTAGAGGAATTCCTACAGGACATCAACACAAATGATAGGAATCTTCAATTTACCAGTTCAATTAGCAAGATGAGAATAGAATATCTGGATTTAACAATAACTACGGATCACAATAAATTAGTATGTAGCACATATAATAAACCTGTCATGCGTAACAGTTATATCTCATTCACTAGTTGCCACCTACCCAGGTGGCTCTTGAATATCCCTACCAGCCAGTTTAGAAGGATTAAAAGAAACTGCTCAGATACAACTCAATTTGAATGTGAAGCTATGGAGCTGAAACAACAGTTTACAATGAAACAATATCCCGGTAGGGCAATAGAGAGATCCCTAAATAAATTTAGGACCATGAATAGAGAAGGGTTCTTTATACCTAACCAAGAGAGATAAAAAAGACCATTACAGAACGACAACTGCCGTATCATTTTACCATTTAATGCCCATTTCAAATCAACAGAAATAATTATTAGGAAACACTGGCAGCATCTTTTAGGGGATAAAATCATTGGAGCCACATTAACAGATCCACACATAGTGTACACCAGGGCACCCAATCTAGGCCTGAAAGTGGCACCGACGGTGAACAATAGAACCACCCCCAACAACTGAAATTGGCTCAGTTTTAAAAGTTTCTTTAGATGTGGCAGATATTGGAATTATCAGATCACATCTTTTCCGAAAAAAAAACCACACAGGTCCAATCGACCCAAAATTCCTTTAAGTTTATGATAAAGGACGGCCTGATCTGTGACTCAATGGATGTGATCTATCTCCTTGACTGTCCCTGCCGTAAACAGTATATAGGCAGGACAAAAAAAGGTTTTGAATCCCATTCAGTGTCACACCATTTTAAAAACTTTCATAATAGTGACCCTTCCCTACTAAAATATGTAGCATTTGAAAAGGTAAAAAAGTCATGGAGGGGCGGAAACCACATTGCGAATATGTCACGTACCGAATCAAGGAGGATTTTTGAATTGAACACCATCATTCCATTAGGTTTAAACGCCAAATTTGAATTATTAGTTTTATTGTGATGACTCTCTGGGGTGGATGTCGGGTGGTAACAGAAAATTAAGTGTCCAGCTGTGTATCAGCACCTCAATCTCTTCTTCCCGTCCGACCCCCACCCCCCCATCTACTGATCATCTTCACACTCCTTTTTAAATATGACACTTTTCAAAATATATTTTTCAAAATATGATATTTTCCAAAATATGATATTTTTCAATCCATACTCAGGTGGTGCAGTTCCATCTCTACTTTTACACTAGTTACAAGTGGAACTGCCATCTATAGTAAGTCTTACTGACATTCCCATGCAGATAATGGTATATGTGATGTGAAAACTCATAAAAAACGCATTGCAACCACATATGCGTTTTTTTGTTTTTTAGTGCATCCAAACCGCAGATGCGATGTACTACATAATGTTTGCTATAATGTACTACGTGATGTTTATTTCACCTTTCCAGCCATACTGTGATATATGTAATCAAATTGAATAGGGTATAACTGAGTCCACTATATATTTTTGAGATGTGGTTCTAACAAATATGCCATTCCAGGTTTTCAAAAAAATCCTGTTAGACACTCCCTTTTAGGGTTTAGCCGGCTATAAAAAGGTGCATTTGCCATCTGCTGCTGACCACTGAGGAAGGGGCAACGCATATGGTACCAGCAGCCACTGTCAACTTTATCCTTGGAATCAAGCAGCTTCTACAATTTTCATTCTGTTTTTAAGCTTGCAAGCTAAAGTTGTACAGAAGCACTAATTCCAGCAATAATATTAACCCTTACAAAGAATTATATTTTAATAATAACCTTACATAAATGACGTACACACATCAATCACTGCGGTAGAACTACCAACATCTAAGGCTAGCCACTGATGGGTGGGTGGGGGGGAATCTCCCTAAACTCACACCCTAATCTACAACTTAGCCCAGGGACGGCCCCTAATGGTGGGGACTCCCTGTCCTCGAGCCTCGGCTAGAGCCTCCTACTGCACCCTCGAGTAGTGATGACTAGAGTTGAGCGAACACCTGGATGTTCGGGTTCGAGAAGTTCGGCCGAACATCCCGGAAATGTTCGGGTTCGGGATCCGAACCCGATCCGAACTTCGTCCCGAACCCGAACCCCATTGAAGTCAATGGGGACCCGAACTTTTCGGCACTAAAAAGGCTGTAAAACAGCCCAGGAAAGAGCTAGAGGGCTGCAAAAGGCAGCAACATGTAGGTAAATCCCCTGCAAACAAATGTGGATAGGGAAATGAATTAAAATAAAAATTAAATAAATAAAAATTAACCAAAATCAATTGGAGAGAGGTTCCATAGCAGAGAATCTGGCTTCCCGTCACCCACCACTGGAACAGTCCATTCTCAGATATTTAGGCCCCGGCACCCAGGCAGAGGAGAGAGGTCCCGTAACAGAGAATCTGTCTTCATGTCAGCAGAGAATTAGTCTGCATGTCATAGCAGAGAATGAGGCTTCACGTCAGCCACCACTGCAACAGTCCATTGGCATATATTTAGGCCCAGCACCCAGGCAGAGGAGGGAGGTCCCGTAACAGAGAATCTGTCTTCATGTCAGCAGAGAATTAGTCTGCATGTCATAGCAGAGAATGAGGCTTCACGTCAGCCACCACTGCAACAGTCCATTGGCATATATTTAGGCCCAGCACACACACAGGCAGAGGAGAGAGGTCCCGTAACAGAGAATCTGGCTTCATGTCAGCAGAGAATCAGTCTGCATGTCATAGCAGAGAATGAGGCTTCACGTCAGCCACCACTGCAACAGTCCATTGGCATATATTTAGGCCCAGCACACACACAGGCAGAGGAGAGAGGTCCCGTAACAGAGGATCTGGCTTCATGTCAGCAGAGAATCAGTCTGCATGTCATAGCAGAGAATCAGGCTTCACGTCAGCCACCACTGCAACAGTCCATTGTCATAAATTTAGGCCCAGCACCCAGGCAGAGGAGAGAGGTCCCGTAACAGACAATCTGGCTTCATGTCAGCAGAGAATTAGTCTGCATGTCATAGCAGAGAATGAGGCTTCACGTCAGCCACCACTGCAACAGTCCATTGGCATATATTTAGGCCCAGCACACACACAGGCAGAGGAGAGAGGTCCCGTAACAGAGAATCTGTCTTCATGTCAGCAGAGAATTAGTCTGCATGTCATAGCAGAGAATGAGGCTTCACGTCAGCCACCACTGCAACAGTCCATTGGCATATATTTAGGCCCAGCACACACACAGGCAGAGGAGAGAGGTCCCGTAACAGACAATCTGGCTTCATGTCAGCAGAGAATTAGTCTGCATGTCATAGCAGAGAATGAGGCTTCACGTCAGCCACCACTGCAACAGTCCATTGGCATATATTTAGGCCCAGCACACACACAGGCAGAGGAGAGAGGTCCCGTAACAGAGAATCTGTCTTCATGTCAGCAGAGAATTAGTCTGCATGTCATAGCAGAGAATCAGGCTTCACGTCACCCACCACTGCAACAGTCCATTGGCATATATTTAGGCCCAGCACCCAGGCAGAGGAGGGAGGTCCCGTAACAGAGAATCTGTCTTCATGTCAGCAGAGAATTAGTCTGCATGTCATAGCAGAGAATGAGGCTTCACGTCACCCACCACTGCAACAGTCCATTGGCATATATTTAGGCCTAGCACACAGGCAGAGGAGAGGTTCATTCAACTTTGGGTAGCCTCGCAATATAATGGTAAAATGAAAATAAAAATAGGATTGAATGAGGAAGTGCCCTGGAGTCCAATAATATATGGTTATGGGGAGGTAGTTAATGTCTAATCTGGACAAGGGACGGACAGGTCCTGTGGGATCCATGCCTGGTTCATTTTTATGAACGTCAGCTTGTCCACATTGGCTGTAGACAGGCGGCTGCGTTTGTCTGTAATGACGCCCCCTGCCGTGCTGAATACACGTTCAGACAAAACGCTGGCTGCCGGGCAGGCCAGCACCTCCAAGGCATAAAAGGCTAGCTCTGGCCACGTGGACAATTTAGAGACCCAGAAGTTGAATGGGGCCGAACCATCAGTCAGTACGTGGAGGGGTGTGCACACGTACTGTTCCACCATGTTAGTGAAATGTTGCCTCCTGCTAACACGTTGCGTATCAGGTGGTGGTGCAGTTAGCTGTGGCGTGTTGACAAAAGTTTTCCACATCTCTGCCATGCTAACCCTGCCCTCAGAGGAGCTGGCCGTGACACAGCTGCCTTGGCGACCTCTTGCTCCTCCTCTGCCTTGGCCTTGGGCTTCCACTTGTTCCCCTGTGACATTTGGGAATGCTCTCAGTAGCGCGTCTACCAACGTGCGCTTGTACTCGCGCATCTTCCTATCACGCTCCAGTGCAGGAAGTAAGGTGGGCACATTGTCTTTGTAGCGTGGATCCAGCAGGGTGGCAACCCAGTAGTCCGCACAGGTTAAAATGTGGGCAACTCTGCTGTCGTTGCGCAGGCACTGCAGCATGTAGTCGCTCATGTGTGCCAGGCTGCCCAGGGGTAAGGACAAGCTGTCCTCTGTGGGAGGCGTATCGTCATCGTCCTGCCTTTCCCCCCAGCCACGCACCAGTGATGGACCCGAGCTGCGTTGGGTGCCACCCCGCTGTGACCATGCTTCATCCTCATCCTCCTCCACCTCCTCCTCATCCTCGTCCTCCTCGTCCTCCAGTAGTGGGCCCTGGCTGGCCACATTTGTACCTGGCCTCTGCTGTTGCCAAAAACCTCCCTCTGAGTCACTTCGAAGAGACTGGCCTGAAAGTGCTAAAAATGACCCCTCTTCCTCCTCCTCCTCCTCCTCCTGGGCCACCTCCTCTTCCATCATCGCCCTAAGTGTTTTCTCAAGGAGACATAGAAGTGGTATTGTAACGCTGATAACGGTGTCATCGCCACTGGCCATGTTGGTGGAGTACTCGAAACAGCGCAACAGGGCACACAGGTCTCGCATGGAGGCCCAGTCATTGGTGGTGAAGTGGTGCTGTTCTGTAGTGCGACTGACCCGTGCGTGCTGCAGCTGAAACTCCACTATGGCCTGCTGCTGCTCGCACAGTCTGTCCAGCATGTGCAAGGTGGAGTTCCACCTGGTGGGCACGTCGCATATGAGGCGGTGAGCGGGAAGGCCGAAGTTAGGCTGTAGCGCAGACAGGCGAGCAGCAGCAGGATGTGAACGCCGGAAGCGCGAACAGACGGCCCGCACTTTATGCAGCAGCTCTGACATGTCGGGGTAGTTGTGAATGAACTTCTGCACCACCAAATTCAGCACATGCGCCAAGCAAGGGATGTGCGTCAAATTGGCTAGTCCCAGAGCTGCAACGAGATTTCGCCCATTATCACACACCACCAGGCCGGGCTTGAGGCTCACCGGCAGCAACCACTCGTCGGTCTGTTGTTCTATACCCCGCCACAACTCCTGTGCGGTGTGGGGCCTGTCCCCCAAACATATGAGTTTCAGAATGGCCTGCTGACGTTTACCCCGGGCTGTGCTGAAGTTGGTGGTGAAGGTGTGTGGCTGACTGGATGAGCAGGTGGAAGAAGAGGAGGAGGAAGCCGAGAAGGAGGAGGTGGCAACAGGAGGCAAAGAATGTTGCCCTGCGATCCTTGGCGGCGGAAGGACGTGCGCCAAACAGCTCTCCGCCTGGGGCCCAGCTGCCACTACATTTACCCAGTGTGCAGTTAGGGAGATATAGCGTCCCTGGCCGTGCTTACTGGTCCACGTATCTGTGGTTAGGTGGACCTTGCCACAGATGGCGTTGCGCAGTGCACACTTGATTTTATCGGATACTTGGTTGTGCAGGGAAGGCACGGCTCTCTTGGAGAAGTAGTGCCGGCTGGGAACAACATACTGTGGGACAGCAAGCGACATGAGCTGTTTGAAGCTGTCTGTGTCCACCAGCCTAAATGACAGCATTTCATAGGCCAGTAGTTTAGAAATGCTGGCATTCAGGGCCAGGGATCGAGGGTGGCTAGGTGGGAATTTACGCTTTCTATCAAATGTTTGTGAGATGGAGAGCTGAACGCTGGCGTGTGACATGGTTGAGACGCTTGGTGACGGAGGTGGTGGTGGTGGTGTTGGTGGTACATCCCCTGTTTGCTGGGCGGCAGGTGCCAACGTTCCTCCAGAGGCGGAGGAAGAGGCCGAGGCGGCAGCAGCAGAATAGGCCGAGGCGGCAGCAGCAGAAGAGGTAGCAGGGGGAGCCTGAGTGACTTCCTTGGTTTTAAGGTGTTTACTCCACTGCAGTTCATGCTTTGCATGCAGGTGCCTGGTCATGCAGGTTGTGCTCAGGTTCAGAACGTTAATGCCTCGCTTCAGGCTCTGATGGCACAGCGTGCAAACCACTCGGGTCTTGTCGTCAGCACATTGTTTGAAGAAGTGCCATGCCAGGGAACTCCTTGAAGCTGCCTTTGGGGTGCTCGGTCCCAGATGGCGGCGGTCAGTAGCAGGCGGAGTCTCTTGGCGGCGGGTGTTCTGCTTTTGCCCACTGCTCCCTCTTTTGCTACGCTGTTGGCTCGGTCTCACCACTGCCTCTTCCTCCGAACTGTGAAAGTCAGTGGCACGACCTTCATTCCATGTGGGGTCTAGGACCTCATCGTCCCCTGCATCGTCTTCCACCCAGTCTTGATCCCTGACCTCCTGTTCAGTCTGCACACTGCAGAAAGACGCAGCAGTTGGCACCTGTGTTTCGTCATCATCAGAGACATGCTGAGGTGGTATTCCCATGTCCTCATCATCAGGAAACATAAGTGGTTGTGCGTCAGTGCATTCTATGTCTTTCACCGCTGGGGAAGGGCTAGGTGGATGCCCTTGGGAAACCCTGCCAGCGGAGTCTTCAAACAGCATAAGAGACTGCTGCATAACTTGAGGCTGAGACAGTTTCCCTGGTATGCATGGGGGTGATGTGACAGACTGATGGGGTTGGTTTTCAGGCGCCATCTGTGCGCTTTCTGCAGAAGACTGGGTGGGAGATAATGTGAACGTGCTGGATCCACTGTCGGCCACCCAATTGACTAATGCCTGTACCTGCTCAGGCCTTACCATCCTTAGAACGGCATTGGGCCCCACCATATATCGCTGTAAATTCTGGCGGCTACTGGGACCTGAGGTAGTTGGTACACTAGGACGTGTGGATGTGGCAGAACGGCCACGTCCTCTCCCAGCACCAGAGGGTCCACTAACACCACCACGACCATGTCCACGTCCGCGTCCCTTACTAGATGTTTTTCTCATTGTTATGGTTCACCACAACAACAAATATATTATTTGGCCCAATGTATTGTATTCAAATTCAGCGGGATATAAATTTGAGGCCTAGTATTTAGGCGCTGGGTGACCGGTATGGATTTAGTGACAGAATTAGACTTGGAAATGCACAGAAGCGTGTGTGTGAAGTTATTCTGAATGACCCTATGTGCACCTTCAATATGATCTACCCTTTTAGGGATAGATTTCAAATAGCTCTGATATAGCAGAAACGACTAAATTATGAAATTGCTAAATTGGGAATTGTATTTCAACCCAGAACAAAAAATGTGCTTTGACGGACACTAAATAACTTTCCCAGCCACAACAGGACAGTGGTAACGAGAGATTTAGCGGGATATAAATTTGAGGCCTAGTATTTAGGCGCTGGGTGACAGGTATGGGTTTAGTGACAGAATTAGATTTGGAAATGCACAGTAGCGGGTGTGTGAAGTTATTCTGAATGACCCTATGTGCACCTTGAATATTATATACCCTTTTAGGGATAGATTTCAAATAGCTCTGATATAGCAGAAACCACTAAATTATGAAATTGCTAAATTGGGAATTGTATTTCAACCCAGAACAAGAAATGTGCTTGAACGGACACTAAATAACTCGCCCAGCTACAGCACTAGGGACAGATTTAGCGGGATATAAATTTGAGGCCTAGTATTTAGGCGCTGGGTGACAGGTATGGGTTTAGTGCCAGAATTAGACTTGGAAATACACAGTAGCGGGTGTGTGTGAAGTTATTCTGAATGACCCAATGTGCACCTTGAATATTATATACCCTTTTAGGGATAGATTTCAAATAGCTCTGATATAGCAGAAACCACTAAATTATGAAATTGCTAAATTGGGAATTGTATTTCAACCCAGAACAAGAAATGTGCTTGAACGGACACTAAATAACTCGCCCAGCTACAGCACTAAGGACAGATTTAGCGGGATATAAATTTGAGGCCTAGTATTTAGGCGCTGGGTGACAGGTATGGGTTTAGTGCCAGAATTAGACTTGGAAATACACAGTAGCGGGTGTGTGTGAAGTTATTCTGAATGACCCAATGTGCACCTTGAATATTATATACCCTTTTAGGGATAGATTTCAAATAGCTCTGATATAGCAGAAACCACTAAATTATGAAATTGCTAAATTGGGAATTGTATTTCAACCCAGAACAAGAAATGTGCTTGAACGGACACTAAATAACTCGCCCAGCTACAGCACTAGGGACAGATTTAGCGGGATATAAATTTGAGGCCTAGTATTTAGGCGCTGGGTGACAGGTATGGGTTTAGTGCCAGAATTAGACTTGGAAATACACAGTAGCGGGTGTGTGTGAAGTTATTCTGAATGACCCAATGTGCACCTTGAATATTATATACCCTTTTAGGGATAGATTTCAAATAGCTCTGATATAGCAGAAACCACTAAATTATGAAATTGCTAAATTGGGAATTGTATTTCAACCCAGAACAAGAAATGTGCTTGAACGGACACTAAATAACTCGCCCAGCTACAGCACTAAGGACAGATTTAGCGGGATATAAATTTGAGGCCTAGTATTTAGGCGCTGGGTGACAGGTATGGGTTTAGTGCCAGAATTAGACTTGGAAATACACAGTAGCGGGTGTGTGTGAAGTTATTCTGAATGACCCAATGTGCACCTTGAATATTATATACCCTTTTAGGGATAGATTTCAAATAGCTCTGATATAGCAGAAACCACTAAATTATGAAATTGCTAAATTGGGAATTGTATTTCAACCCAGAACAAGAAATGTGCTTGAACGGACACTAAATAACTCGCCCAGCTACAGCACTAAGGACAGATTTAGCGGGATATAAATTTGAGGCCTAGTATTTAGGCGCTGGGTGACAGGTATGGGTTTAGTGCCAGAATTAGACTTGGAAATACACAGTAGCGGGTGTGTGTGAAGTTATTCTGAATGACCCAATGTGCACCTTGAATATTATATACCCTTTTAGGGATAGATTTCAAATAGCTCTGATATAGCAGAAACCACTAAATTATGAAATTGCTAAATTGGGAATTGTATTTCAACCCAGAACAAGAAATGTGCTTGAACGGACACTAAATAACTCGCCCAGCTACAGCACTAGGGACAGATTTAGCGGGATATAAATTTGAGGCCTAGTATTTAGGCGCTGGGTGACAGGTATGGGTTTAGTGCCAGAATTAGACTTGGAAATACACAGTAGCGGGTGTGTGTGAAGTTATTCTGAATGACCCAATGTGCACCTTGAATATTATATACCCTTTTAGGGATAGATTTCAAATAGCTCTGATATAGCAGAAACCACTAAATTATGAAATTGCTAAATTGGGAATTGTATTTCAACCCAGAACAAGAAATGTGCTTGAACGGACACTAAATAACTCGCCCAGCTACAGCACTAAGGACAGATTTAGCGGGATATAAATTTGAGGCCTAGTATTTAGGCGCTGGGTGACAGGTATGGGTTTAGTGCCAGAATTAGACTTGGAAATACACAGTAGCGGGTGTGTGTGAAGTTATTCTGAATGACCCAATGTGCACCTTGAATATTATATACCCTTTTAGGGATAGATTTCAAATAGCTCTGATATAGCAGAAACCACTAAATTATGAAATTGCTAAATTGGGAATTGTATTTCAACCCAGAACAAGAAATGTGCTTGAACGGACACTAAATAACTCGCCCAGCTACAGCACTAAGGACAGATTTAGCGGGATATAAATTTGAGGCCTAGTATTTAGGCGCTGGGTGACAGGTATGGGTTTAGTGCCAGAATTAGACTTGGAAATACACAGTAGCGGGTGTGTGTGAAGTTATTCTGAATGACCCAATGTGCACCTTGAATATTATATACCCTTTTAGGGATAGATTTCAAATAGCTCTGATATAGCAGAAACCACTAAATTATGAAATTGCTAAATTGGGAATTGTATTTCAACCCAGAACAAGAAATGTGCTTGAACGGACACTAAATAACTCGCCCAGCTACAGCACTAAGGACAGATTTAGCGGGATATAAATTTGAGGCCTAGTATTTAGGCGCTGGGTGACAGGTATGGGTTTAGTGCCAGAATTAGACTTGGAAATACACAGTAGCGGGTGTGTGTGAAGTTATTCTGAATGACCCAATGTGCACCTTGAATATTATATACCCTTTTAGGGATAGATTTCAAATAGCTCTGATATAGCAGAAACCACTAAATTATGAAATTGCTAAATTGGGAATTGTATTTCAACCCAGAACAAGAAATGTGCTTGAACGGACACTAAATAACTCGCCCAGCTACAGCACTAGGGACAGATTTAGCTGGATATAAATTTGAGGCCTAGTATTTAGGCGCTGGGTGACAGGTATGGGTTTAGTGCCAGAATTAGACTTGGAAATACACAGTAGCGGGTGTGTGTGAAGTTATTCTGAATGACCCAATGTGCACCTTGAATATTATATACCCTTTTAGGGATAGATTTCAAATAGCTCTGATATAGCAGAAACCACTAAATTATGAAATTGCTAAATTGGGAATTGTATTTCAACCCAGAACAAGAAATGTGCTTGAACGGACACTAAATAACTCGCCCAGCTACAGCACTAAGGACAGATTTAGCGGGATATAAATTTGAGGCCTAGTATTTAGGCGCTGGGTGACCGGTATGGATTTAGTGACAGAATTAGACTGGGATATGGCCAAAAAATAAACAGACTATTGCTGGTTAAATGCACTTGGTGTGACAGCTTCACCCTGATGTAGGCTTTAGCCAAAAAACAACCACACCATTGAGGGTTAAATGCACTTGGTGACAGGCGCAGCTTGCCCCTGATTTAGTATATGGCCAAAAAATGAACAGACTATTGCTGGTTAAATGCACTTGGTGTGACAGCTTCACCCTGATGTAGGCTTTAGCCAAAAAACAACCACACCATTGAGGGTTAAATGCACTTGGTGACAGGCGCAGCTTGCCCCTGATTTTGTATATGGCCAAAAAATGAACAGACTATTGCTGGTTAAATGCACTTGGTGTGACAGCTTCACCCTGATGTAGGCTTTAGCCAAAAAACAACCACACCATTGAGGGTTAAATGCACTTGGTCGCAGCTTGTGCTGGCGCACCACAAGACACAAAATGGCCGCCGATCACCCCAGAAAAATGTGACTGACAAACGGTCTGGGCAGCCTAAAAACAGTGAGCAATTGAGGATCAGCAGCTCAATGATCCACAGCTGCAGATCGATCAGTTAATCAAGTCCTTTGGAGGAGTTAATCTGCCTAATCTCGCCCTACTGTCGCAGCCGCAACCTCTCCCTACGCTAATCAGAGCAGAGTGACGGGCGGCGCTATGTGACTCCAGCTTAAATAGAGGCTGGGTCACATGGTGCTCTGGCCAATCACAGCCATGCCAATAGTAGGCATGGCTGTGATGGCCTCTTGGGGCAAGTAGTATGACGCTTGTTGATTGGCTGCTTTGCAGCCTTTCAAAAAGCGCCAAGAAAGCGTCACAAAAGCGCGAAGAAAGCGACGAACACCGAACCCGAACCCGGACTTTTACGAAAATGTCCGGGTTCGGGTCCGTGTCACGGACACCCCAAAATTCGGTACGAACCCGAACTATACAGTTCGAGTTCGCTCATCCCTAGTGATGACGGATAGGGTACTAGCCTAGTGGTAGACTACCGAATGAACATACAGACATACAAACGAAAGGATGAACTTTGTATACGACCCTAATGATACTGATACTTATCAAGAGATACAAAGTACATAAAAAAATCTAAAAACACACCCTATTACGATAGTGAGATACATACACTAATTGTAACGAAAAAAAAACAATGCGTTTCTCCCACGGTGTGGGATCATCAGGGGGTAGATGAAGACAAATAATCAAATCAATATTAGAGATAGCGGAGAACCATAATATAATGTGAGCTCCGTGGAGCGGGTGTAGAGCACCGATTCTGATACACCGGTGTCACTCAATGTATGATACTTAATAGTTGGACCCACGGATAATAGTGAGAGGAGGAGAGAGGCCGTCCAGTCCTGCGACCCAAGAATAAGAAAATATTTACTTACATACAGTCATGAATACAGGGGAGCCTCTGTGGAAGAAAAACATAAACAATTGTATACTGATTTTCGTGATCCACAGACTAAAAATTGGCCGCCACCAATTAACACCTTGATCACATAAATAACTCACTCTGTCAGCGGAGTGCCAGTTATCAACTTGAATCAAATATGTTAAACAGATGTGACATGGGGTGCTGGAGTGGCACAATAGGGCACAGTTACATTGCCCAGCAATTCAAACGCCGGGCCAGATCATAGAGTTGTAACCTACAGCTGTGGGAAAGGAAAATGCTAATACCAGCAGTATATACAGTTTCAGACAGAGGCCACCACCTTGAGATCCCCAAGAAATACAGCGATACCTCAGGATTGACTGCTAGGTGGTCAACAATCTAGTGGACTAGTCCCTACTTCAAGTTACCTGCATTACACAAGAAACATATTCAGTGAAGCCAGTCTTTCTTGGAGTAGGGCAAGAAGGCCCATATCTTACTCACAGTCGGTGTCCGGTCCTCCATATCGGCTCCTCTTCTGGTCCAATACTATGTACATCCATATATCCCCATTTAAATATCCCTCCTGGCTTACCCTACGTCGCTCTACTAATGATGTCACTTCCGCTAGTACCTGATGGTGATGATGATCAAGTGCGTGCGTTCCACCTTGGAACGCACGCGGAGGAGACAGCTTCCGGCGGCTATACACGATGTAGCAATTGCCGTGACTAGATAGATGCTGGTCTGTGGAATGCATTATGCCACTTCCGGTAATTGGGACGCATCACTCATCCGGTCTATGGACCGCAGCGCTCCACAACAGCCACAAAGCCCAAAACAAGGCCCAGTGGGCACCGCTGGCTAAGGAGGCAGTGGCCTACATGAGCCATAGAGGCACAATTAAATAACTGCCCAAGTTTGTCCTATCTGAAACGACTGAGCACGCACCAAATAGGGTCCGACAGAGGGGAGATCATACATAAGGATAATAGTGAAAGACAGGCCGTCAAAGATAAAACACAATATTAGTGCCCATTCATGATCAAGAAAGGGCATTAGCAATTTCAGTGAACCAATTTATGTTCACTGTACAAGATAATTTAGCAATTAAGGTGCTTCGTGCACCTGGCTAAGTTAAAAGGACAATTAAGTTACTGATGGCCTCGCAAGCTAGGGAAGGGGAGGAGAGGCAAAGGGGGTGAGAGGGGGGAAGGGGGCAGGGACATCCAGCAAAGGGGCATGGTGGCCAGCTAGAAAGGATGATGGAAAAATAGGGGAAAGAAGATAAGCTAAGCCGGGGAGGTCAGAGGAAGCAAGAAAAAGTTAGTCTTTCATTTAAACCATGGGGGGACTGGGAACGGAACCTATGGATCCACTCACTCTCCTTCTGTAGGATCCTCCTATCTCAGTCACCCCCACGGGGAGAAGGGGGTACCAATTCCAGGACTGTGAATTTGAGGGATCTTGGGTCCCCCCCATGGAAATCATTCACGTGGGTGGCTACCGGTGTCACGTCCTTCTTGACAACATCATTGACATGCTCCAGTACCCTCCTTCTCACTTCTCTCACTGTTTTCCCTACGTAGTCCTTGGGGCATGGACATTGACATAGGTATATAGCACCTTTGGACTTGCAGTTAATGAAGTCACGGACATGGAACGTCCGACCAGTCGCCGAGCATGTAATGATCTTAGCGGTGGACATGTACTCACAAGCCTTACACGTGCCACATTTAAAAACACCAACAGGCTTACGATCTAGCCATGTACCTGCCCTCGCGGGTGGTGTATAGTGGCTACTAAACGATCTTTAAGACTCCTGCCGCGTCTGTAAGAAACGGTGGGATGCTCAGTGACTATGTCGGACAGATCAGGGTCCATCCGTAAGATAGGCCAGTATTTACTAAGCACCTGCTTGACTTCACGATTAGCCACATCAAAATCAGAGATAATCCACAGAGGCTTGGGGCAGTCCGTAGTTCTGCGTTTAGGGACTAATAGGTCAGCCCGGTCACTCGCCAACGCATGCTTAAAAGCATCTCTCAGTACCGGTTACGGATACCCCCTGGCCCTAAATCTCTCTTGCAAACCCCTTGCCTCACTGAAGAAGGACACGCCATTGGAGCAGTTCCTCCTCACCCGGAGGTATTGGCCTCTCAGGATGCACCTTTTGAGAGGGGCCGGATGATGAATACTCCAGTGAAGCAAGCAGTTTGTGGCCGTGATCTTCCTATGGATGTTGGTAGATAGCTTATCACCTACCTTGGTGACTCTCACATCCAGAAACATGATGCTCTCTAAGTCAAGTTCGAAGGTAAACCGGAGGCCTATTTCGTTTCTATTCAGATCCGAAACAAATCTCTTAAAATCCGCTGGTCCTCCCTTCCACACTAGGAACACGTCGTCAATGTAACATGTCCAGAATTGGATGTTATTGGACCACCAGACGACATGATCAGGGAAAACATGGGTGTCCTCCCACCAGCCCAGGAAGAGGTTGGCATAGGTAGGGGCACAAGGGCTACCCATAGCTGTCCCCCTGAGCTGGTGGTAGAACCGTGCATTGAATAAAAATAAATTATGGCTCAATGTAAACTCCAATAGTTTCAAGATAAACTCATTATGCGAAGCACATTGTATTCCCCTAGTGCGAAGGAAGTACCCGACAGCTGCAAGTCCAAATTGATGTGGAATGGAGCTATATAACGATTCAACATCGATACTAGCCAATAAGCAATCTGGATCAAGATTAAGGGTCTCAATCTTGTTGAGGAAGTCCATTGTGTCCCTCGTGTAGGCAGGGAGGAACACAACGAACTGCCTCAACACTTGACCCAGATAAACCCCACAATTCTGAGTCAGTGAATTAACGCCCGAGACAATCGGGCGGCCTTTCAGCGGAGTCGTACCCTTATGAATTTTTGGTAGCCCATAGAAAGTGGCTATCAAGGGTTTGGCAGGCAAAAGAAAGTTAAATTCTATTGGACTGATGACTTTTTTATTAAGACCAGTTAACAGTACCTGTTTCAAATCCTCCAGAAAGGACGGGGTCGGATTAACAGGTAAAATCCTGTAACCATCCTTTTCCTTGAGGAGATCCAGGCACATACGCATATAAAGGTCGCACTCTAAGACCACCAAATTGCCGCCCTTGTCGGACGGTTTGATGACGATAGTCTCGTCCTTTTCGAGCAACCTCAGTGCCTGCATTTCCACAGAGGAAAGATTGAAGGATTTGGGGTTAATCCGATCCAACCATTCAAGATCGGAAGTGACCATTTGGAGGAAGATATCAACGTGTTCGTAATTTGCAGGGGTGGCATCCTTTTACTTTTTGACCTTAGTGTAGTAAAGGGACCCATACCGGGATCACAGTTATGCTCCCTGCTCAAATAAGTTAAAGTTTGCAAATGACCGAAGTCCCCTTTGTCCAGGCCCAACCTATTACACGTCTCCCTGTTTGATGCCTTAAAAAACTTATGCCACTTAAGTCTTCTGCAGAAGAGGTGGAGGTCCTTCGTCCAGGTAAAGAAGTTGTACACCATTACAGCGCTCCAGCCTGCCCATCCAAGGCAACTCCAACCTCCTCACTGATCACATGGACAGACTCTGATCACATGACCTGATCACGTGGGACGAACTGGAAGGTCCTTGACACTACAGCGGGTTGAGACACCGCACACCACTGTATACCACCGCACTCCAGCCAGAAACAACTGGAGTACTACCACCTGACACAGCAATCCTCAAGAAGCGTAAAGTAGTACATGAGTAGCACTGCTTAAGCTGTAATGAACTGTCTTTAGACCCTAACTGTATATCAAATGCTTGTCTCTACACTATCACTGTTGGAGTGAGATGCACTCCTACTTGTCCAATAGCTGATACCCCATTATTTGTGGATAAACAGGGAGCAGTCAATGGTGAGATTATTTGGGACCTGGCTTTTGAGCAAGTCCCATAACCATCCAGTTTGGACATTGATTGTCTCCACTAATTGGACTGCTACACTTTGCTGCATTTCTTGCACACAATTGCTGCATCTCTTGTGGGCATTTTGCCCCATATTTACACCATTTGGTGCCCCTTTTTAGTCTTTTTATCCTTTTAGCTGGATCCACCATTCTTATATGCCATATTATGTCCGTTACACCATCCTGGTACTGTAATAAATAGTTTTGCTTTTATATCTTCAATTGAGTCCATCTGGTTCTGGCTAACCGAGTGCCCCCTTACCAATTTATCCAATTCTTTTTCTTTGACCCGACCAGGGGTAGTGTCGAAAGGGTTGCGCACCGAACCACAGCTGGTACGAGAGGTTAGAGCCGCTTATACTCCCCCTTTTTCTCTTGTTATCCAGAAATACAGGCATATTTCTTGCGTAGAGTGCGGCGCAATGGTTAGTTGCGCCCTAATCTGCAACTTTTCTCCGCTCACGCCAGGTCTAATTAAAAGTGGGTGTGGCATGGGCGGGGAAGGGGTTGGGCCGGCTGTTTAAAACACAGATTTTAATAAATGACCCTCAAATTTTTTAATGTTATATCAATTTGGTTATTCTGCAATGGTAAGAAATAGTGTCACCTTATGTGTACTGAAACCACCAAGAGTGTGCCTCTAATATGACAGTACCGGGAACACTTTGTGCGCCACTGTGGAGATTTGGAGGGCAGCGTGGAGATTTTAAATTCTAATATGCGAATTACAAGTGTAACTTTGTGAGTACAATAAACCTTCTTATTGTTATATTTTTTTCTTTCCAACTTCCCTAAAGTTGTTCTTACCTGTCATTTGGATTCCTGGCTTCCTGGCTGCTCCAGTCAGTGCCCGTTGCCGCTTCTGCCGACTTCCGTGCTCATGGAGCGTCCCCATCACCATGGGAATGTCTCCATATACTTGTCACCACCAGACATCTGAGAAGCTCTGACAGATGCCTTTCAGAACCTCGTCCTTGAGCTTCCTTGTGTTTTGCTTTCATTTTCTCATCTCGTTAGCCTCTCTCAGCTGTCATGTAGTTGCACTGATTGCATCCCTTTAAATCCCTTCCCAGACTGCTTCACTTTGCGGTTTATATTCCTTTGTGGTTTATATGCTGATCCTACTTCTGAGTCTTCTACAGATAAGTTTTGTTCATTCATTTGTGTTTTTCTGTTTGCTGGATCCCAGGTGACCCTGACTCCCTCCGTATCAAGTGTAGCGAGCCGGTGGTCGTGTCCCCTCACTATTATAGGGTGTTCAGGTGTTATACAGTCGAGGTACGAGGATATGTGATCATCTACCATTGGGATTTTCGCATAGGCTGAGCAGTCAGGGAGAGTGCCAGGTCTGATGCAGGGCTCTCCCTTTTGTTCCTTAGTTTTGGATCCAGTCAGTCGGATATTCATTTTGTGTCTTCTAGTTTCCTGTACACCTTCCGTGACAATACTAGAATGTACTGTCGGATTTGAGAATTACGTTGAAATTGCAATTCGATTAATTCAAGTTATAATAATCGAATTGCGATTTCAACTTAACACTGCTATATTCCATATTCGTTAATTCTAGCCTAATATGGAATATAGCAGTGCTAAGTTGAAATCGCCATGCGATTACTTCGAGTTATATTAATCGCATTGCGATTTCAACTTGGACCTGGTTTACTATGGTTGGCTTGGTAGAATTAGCGAATATGATGAATGTATTCGTCATATTCCACAAAACTAAGATAACGAATGTATTTGTCATATTCCACAAAACTAAGATAACAAAGTATTCTCCTTCTTCGTTTTAGCTACCTATTCATCAGCTTCGCCAATTCTAGCAATCATATAGGAAAGTTTACTATAGAGACAGCTAAGTTTAATTCGCTATGCAATTATATTACTGCTTTTTTTTATAAATAGAATAATTATAATAATTATCAGGTATTATAATTATTCTATTCATTAAAAAAAAAAGCAAAGTAATATAATCGCATAGCGAATTAAACTTAGCTATCTCTATAGTAAACTTTCCTATATGATTGCTAGAATTGGCGAAGTTGATGAATATGTAGCTAAAACGAAGATGGAGAATACTTTGTTATCTTCGTTTTGTGGAATATGACGAATACATTCGTTATCTTCGTTTTGTGAAATATGACGAATACATTCGTCATATTCGCTAATTCTACCAAGCCAACCATAGTAAACCAGGTCCAAGTTGAAATTGCAATTCGATTATTATAACTTGAATTAATCGAATTTCGATTTCAGCTTAGCACTGCTATATTCCATATTAGGCTAAAATTAACGAATATGGAATATAGCAGTGCTAAGTTGAAATCGAAATTCGATTATTATAACTTTAATTAATCGCATTGCTATTTCAATAGGAGAGTAGCCTTTAAGTTAAAATTGCATATTAATCACGATAACTAGAATAATGACGAATATTCGATTTCGACGAATATAAAACAAATATTCTATTGAATATTCGCGAATTTCGTCGAAATCTAATATGGCACCTGCCGCTCATCACTAACATATTTGTGACTGTGCTTCACTATTCTGCTACCCCTTGGTTTTTATAGGTTTGGATGAGGGGAGGAATTTTATGACTACTTACATTTTGTCCCGTGCTTGGATCTGATGGTGTAAAACCGCATGGTGTGAAAGAGGACCTCAGGAATATCTGCAGCGTGATCCTATTTTCGTACAATTATTTGGCTTATGATTGTCAGTGGAGAGTGTTGTATGTCAGCGAGATCCGCAAACAGTTATCTATTGTGCATTGCCAGCTTCGGGTAGCCGTGCACTATATCAACCTGCTGCTGAAAAAACTGCCACAATGCTTGCTCGGGAGCATTCACCATTCATGATTTGGCCTTGCAGTTAAGTGTAGTTTGAAAAGAACAGACTTATATAAGGATCACTGCTTGGATTTTCTGTTAGCTCCATTTATTTCATTAGGTGAATGAAATGGGTTTGGCTTTATACCCTGATGATGAATAAAGTACAATACCAGAAATAACATAATACACCATTATTGAAGCTGCCTTAAGCTGCTGATATAAATCTGTCCTGGCCTTTACCATGAAGCCAGCACCTAGAGGAGACATACATGGGATTTGGCAGACCTCTTTTATTTCTAGCTGGAGGTTCCAGGAAATGTTTTATTTATTCTTCTGAATGTTACATTATTTACTCTGGTTACTTTACTAGAGGAAGTCTAGTGGTCCCTTATAATAACTGCACACCTGGGGGCTGCACTGTTCTTTAGATGTGACAGGAGGACATTATGAGCTCGGGTTTCAGGCACCTAAATGCTTCAAACTACAGACGTGGACAAAATTGTTGGTACCCTTTGGTCAATGAAAGAAAAAGTCACAATGGTCACAGAAATAACTTTAATCTGACAAAAGTAATAATAAATTAAAATTCTATAAATGTTAACCAATGAAAGTCAGACATTGTTTTTCAACCATGCTTCAACAGAATTATGTAAAAAAATAAACTCATGAAACAGGCATGGACAAAAATGATGGTACCCCTAGAAAACACAGAACATAATGTGACCAAAGGGACATGTTAATTCAAGGTGTGTCCACTAATTAGCATCACAGGTGTCTACAACCTTGTAATCAGCCATTGGGCCTATATATATGGCTCCAGGTAATCACTGTGTTGTTTGGTGATATGGTGTGTACCACACTCGACATGGACCAGAGGAAGCAAAGGAAAGAGCTGTCTCAAGAGATCAGAAAGAAAATTATAGACAAGCATGTTAAAGGTAAAGGCTATAAGACCATCTCCAAGCAACTAGATGTTCCTGTGAGTACAGTTGCACATATTATTCATAAGTTTAAGATCCATGGGACTGTAGCCAACCTCCCTGGACGTGGCCGCAGGAGGAAAATTGATGACAAATCTAAGAGACGGATAATCCGAATGGTAACAAAAGAGCCTAGAAAGACTTCTAAAGAGATTCAAGGTGAACTTCATGCTCAAGGAACATCAGTGTCAGATCGCACCATCCGTCGTTGTTTGAGCCAAAGTGGACTACATGGGAGACGACCAAGGAGGACACCATTGTTGAAAACGAATCATAAAAAAGCAAGACTGGAATATGCCAAACTACATGTTGACAAGCCACAAAGCTTCTGGGAGAATGTCCTGTGGACAGATGAGACAAAAATCGAAGTTTTTGCCAAGGCACATCAGCTGTATGTTCACAGACGAAAAAATGAAGCATATCAAGAAAAGAACACTGTCCCTACTGTGAAACATGGAGGAGGCTCTGTTATGTTCTGGGGCTGCTTTGCTGCGTCTGGCACAGGGTGTCTTGAATCTGTGCAGGGTACAATGAAATCTCAAGACTATCAAGGAATTCTAGAGAGAAATGTACTAGCCAGTGTCAGAAAGCTTGGTCTCAGTCGCAGGTCATGGGTCTTGCAACAGGACAATGACCCAAAACACACCGCTAAAAACACCCAAGAATGGCTAAGAGGAAAAAATTGGACTATTCTAAAGTGGCCTTCTATGAGCCCTGACCTCAATCCTATTGAGCATCTTTGGAAGGAGCTGAAACATGCAGTCTGGAAAAGGCACCCTTCAAACCGGACACAACTGGAGCAGTTTGCTCATGAGGAGTGGGCCAAAATACCTGCTGAGAGGTGCAGATGTCTCATTGACAGTTACAGGAAGCGTTTGATTGCAGTGATTGCCTCAAAAGGTTGCGCAACAAAATATTAAGTTAGGGGTACCATCATTTTTGTCCATGCCTGTTTCATGAGTTTATTTTTTTACATAATTCTGTTGAAGCATGGTTGAAAAACAATGTCTGACTTTCATTGGTTAACATTTATAGAATTTTAATTTATTATTACTTTTGTCAGATTAAAGTTATTTCTGTGACCATTGTGACTTTTTCTTTCATTGACCAAAGGGTACCAACAATTTTGTCCACGTCTGTAGATATGAGATAGATAAGGTAGATAGATAATTAGACATTACATAGATAGAATACATGGATGGATGGATATATAGATAATTAGATATGCTATAGATAGATAGTAGATAGATAGATGAATGGATGGATATATAGATAATTAGATATGAGACAGGTAGCTAGATAGATAGATAGATAGATAGATAGATAGATAGATAGATACAGTAAATAATTAGATATGAGATAGAATACATGGATTGATGGATATATAGATAATTCGATATGAGATGGGGGACTGTATGTTGAAGGCGGCTGTGGGAGGGAGTGATGTTATTTACATGGGACTGAATGTTGCGGGGGCTGTGGGAGGGAGTGATGTTATTTATATGGGACTGTGTGTTGGAGGTGGCTGGGGAGGCATTGATGTTATTTACATGGGACTGTATATTGATGGGTGTGGGAGTGAGTTTTGTTATTTACATGAGACTGAATGTTGAGGGGGCTGTGGGATGGAGTGATGTTGTTTACATGGGACTGTGTATTGGAGGTGGCTGGGGAGGCAGTGTTGTAATTTAAATAGGACTGTTTGTTGATTGCTGTGGGAGTGAGTGATGTTATTTACATGGGACTGAATGTTGAGGGGGAGTAATGTTATTTACATGGGACTGAATGTTGTGGGGCTGATGTTGTTTACATGGGATTGCATGTTGAAGGCGGCTGGGGGAGAGGGTCATGTTATTTACATGGGACTGTATTTTGGAGGGGCTGTAGATAAAGAGGGATGTTGTTTACATAGAATTGTATATTGGAGGGGGCTGGAGAGAGTGTGATGTTATTTACATGGGACTCTATGAGGGAGGGAGGGAAATAGTGTTATTTACATGGAACGGTATGGTGAAGGGGCTGAGGAATTATAAGGGTACTTTCACACTTGCGTTGTTGGATTCCAGCAGGCAATTCCGGCAATCTGTATGCAAACGGATACCATTTGTAGACGGATCCGGATGTAGATCCGTCTCACAATTGCATTGCAATACTGGATCCGTCTCTCCGGTTGTCATCCGGAAAAAACGGATCTGGTATGTATCTTTTTCACATTTTTAAAGGTCTGCGCATACGCAGACCACAAAACCAGACCCGTTTTTCTGGAATGCATTTCAATGGAAAATAATGCCGGATCTGGCATTCCGGCAAGTGTATCTGGCATGCTGCGGTATTTTCTCCGTCCAAAAACCGTACAGTGATTGAACTGAAGACATCCTGATGCATACTAATCGGATTGCTCTGCATTAAGAATGCATTAGGATAAAACTGATCATTTTTTCCGATATTGAGCCCCTAGGACGGAACTCAATACCGGAAAAGTTTAAAGCAAGTGTGAAAGTATGATAATTACTGAGGACACTAAAGGGAGGAATATAACTACAGGGGGCACTATAGGGGGCATTATAAATACTTGGGGCACTTCAGGGCGAGCATTATAACAAGAGAGGGATATACATACTGGGGGCACTGCAGGGGCATTTAAAATACAGGGACATTATATCCATTCTTATTACTACTGGGGGATCTATAGCAGTGACTTATATATCATCCTTATTTCTAAGAGCACTATGGGGGGGCCTTATTACTACTGAGGGGTCTGTAGAGAGCTTTATTACCACTGGGGGAACAATGGGGGCCTAATTTCTACTGGGGGCTCTGTAAGGGCATTATTAATACTGGAGGGCTCTTCTACTGAAGATGAACTCTTGGGGAGCATTGTCACTGTTGGGGGCACTGTAGGGGGCATTATTACTAATGAGGGCACTCTAGAAAGGAATTACTATTGGTGGGACTATGAGGAGCATTATTACTATTGGGGGCACTCATTTTCCTTCAGGATAGTATTTGGGGGTATTGAGGAGCACAGTGAGCATCAGGATAACACTGTGGGGACTCCAGGTTGGGGGACGATGATAGAAAAGTAGGAAGCTAAGATGTCTGTGTGTCACACTCTGCTAAGACTAGGCCTGGCTAAAAGAAGTTGTACAGACCAAATGGAGAAGATGATGACAGAGAAGATGTACATTAGAGTAGACATCACCTGGGAGGCACTGGATGTGAGATGTATGGGCTGCTGTATAGCAAGTACAGTAGAATGCGGTGTGTGAGGGGAGGGTTGGCTTAGAGAATTGGGCCATATGCATTTGGGCTTGGGCCCCGGATCTTTTGAGACCCTAGCAATGCACCTGCCTGGGGTTATCTGCAATTGCTGTGTTTTATATGTAATGTATTGTATTTTCTTGGTTATACCTAGAGATGAGCGAAGTTCTCGAAAATTCAGTTCGGCTGCTTTGCTGAATTTTGCAACAAAATTTGCTTTGTGATCAATTACTTTGTCACGAAGCACATTTCTTTGTAAATAGCGGGGTGCAATGACAGGGAACAGTGATTGCACTGCCCCCCAACATTAAACCCTTCAGATGTCACGTTCACCGCTGATCGAAGCATTTGAGCTCTATTTTAAATCATTTGAGAGCAAAGAGGCTGCCACGGCCATCTTGCTTGAAGATCCAGTGCGAACACGTCGGCCGGTGTGGTGATGTCATATGTCACAGAGCACGAGATTTTGCGCTGGATATTCAAGCAAGATGGCTGTGGCAGCCTCTTCGCGCTCAAATGGATGAGATAAGTATGTTTTTTATATTTTTGTCAGCATTTGAGGGAAAATTGATTAGTTACCAGAAAGCACAATGAAATTTGGCTTCGCAGAGAAATACATTTTTCCTGAAATTTGGATTAATGTCCACTTCGGGAACTTCAATTTAACACTAGTTATACCAGCAGTGGAGAAATGGTTGGTAAGAACAGGGCTAAACACCCTGTTCCTCCCCACGTGGTCGGAGTGGGCTTGTCCTGCTTCCTGCCAGTAGGGGGAATGCCAATCTAGTGTGACAGAAAAGAGAGAGAAAAGGGGCGTTCATGTTCGGCTTACAGGGGAGTGAGGAAACACATGACAGAGCTCCCACTCCTAGGAACCACACAGCCGGGGCAACTAACGAGGCTTCGTAAAAAGCATTTAAAGGCCCCGGAGTGGCTTAGCCAGTCTCCAGACCTGAACCCAATCGATAATCTTTCTAGGGAGCTGAAACTCAATGTAGCCCAATGACAGACCCGAAACCTGAAAGATCTGGAGAAGATCTGTTTGGAAGAGTGGGCCAAAGTCCCTGCTGCAATGTATGCAAACTTGGTCAAGAACTATACAAGATCTCATCAGGGAAAATACCACTCCTATCCTCTGTACCAGCTCCTTGGGGGCTCGCTGCATAATTTGGTGTCACGAACAGGATGGGCCTCCATGCCTTACTACTATTAGCCTAAATGAATGTGTGAAACCCCTAAAAGTGACTTTATTGCAATATTGCAAAGATATAAGAATTTATTTGTTGCTGAATGAAAATTGTGAAACGGTGCCAGTTGCGATGCTTTGACATAATAGGGGTTAACCTGTCTAGAAAATAACAGTTCCCCAGTGGTCTGTTATGATATGGCGAGATGAGGGTGAAATGCTGGCTCCAGTCAAGAATATTGAGGCGGTCACAGAAGCACGGCTCCAACAGCTTAGAACAGCTGCCCACCTGCAACTCAAGGCCTGCAGGAGTCCACTCACAGGACTTTCCACTATGTGCCTCTGCCTAATCCCAAGTTGGAACCTTTGACTCTTTGGTTGTTAGATTCCCAAACTTTTGTTGTCCTGCTACTGGCCTGGCCACTGAGAGCCCCAACATCAGCATTTGGGCCACCTATGTGCTTCCCGGGAAGTTATTGCCAGATCAACAGGCTTCGTACCGGGAGGCACACAGCCCAAGACTGCCCCCTGAAGCATATCTGCCACCACCGTTGGAACCAGAGCTTCTCCACTCCTTTGCTTCGGCCATATCATCTGGGCTGAGGAGGCGCTCATCCTGTGTGCAAGCAACCAGAGCATCTGCAGCACCCCATCCCTGCCAGAGCTTCTTCCACAGAATCCTCAGCATCAGGATGCCTTCTGATCCATCTTGGAGAAGAGAGAGGAGAAGGGAGTTCCTGTTTGGAAAGTGAGGGTGTGAGGAAGCACATGTCAGAGCTCCGAGGAACCGTATCTTAGGCCGATACGGGAAAACTCACAAAACAGATATTATTCTCCTGTGAGAACAACTTAATCGTGCCTCAAGAAAACAATTGAGGGACAAGACAGCAACATGGCAGCAGAGTGATCAGCGAAATACAGCTTTACAGATGCTGCTGCAAGGTGGGGAACAACAGCTCAGACATCACCATTTACCTCAGACACGAAAACCTACCTAAACCATTGCTAGGACAGGTAAACATTAACCCTGTACCACAGTGGACACCTGTATCCACAAGTTCTTGTGCAACGGGCGCCTCACCCCAGGGCCTCTATATCGCGTCCCAGGTGTAGTAGGAATGCCGAGTGGTGTAGTGCTGCCTAAATGTCTCTTTATGTGTCACAGTGCTCCTACCTGGATACTGCTGGACCCCAGGCATTGGCTTCGAAGAAAATAATAAGGGGAATAATTGAGGGATTGGAGAAAATAACTTGAGTCCAGACCTTGAGATGAAGTTCAATGGCAGCTTTACTTTGAATGAACGTTTCTTCAAACAGTTTACAGGATTTGTCTTGGTTCCATAGGCTTTAGGATTAAAATGGCAGGCAAACGCAACTTTGCTACATCTTTCTCTCACTCTGCTGTACTGACAAGCTGACAGGATAACTTGGCTTCTTCTTGATGCTGCACTTCACACTTTAGTGAGACTTATCTTCAGCCAAGGAACTAATCTCCTGGCTCTTGAGGATTCCGTGCTTCAGCCTCCCTTGCCAGCAGAGCTTAAGGTGCTCTGACTGGTGTGGGCATGTCCAGCAGAGACATGCCCTTGCACTCCCTTCCCCTGTTTAAGGAAGACTACACTCTCTTCTAATTAGTCCCCACCCTTCCTTTAGGAAGTAGGGCTAGCCCACTTGCCTACAGAGGGGGTTAGAATGGAACGCTCCATTCTAACTAAGTACAGCTCTGCCATGTTTGCTGCCACCTGCTGGTGAACCATGCACATTACACGAACAGTTACATAACATTAATATAGATGCACATTGTTGAGTGACCTGGAAATAAATACACAAGATGACATACAGGTTAGACCATAAAAGATAGTAGCAAGGTGCAGAAGTGGTAACACCAGTGGGGTGCCTGGGGGGGTTGTGGGGGGGCCGTCCACCCTGGGTTCCGGCTCTCAGGGGGGTGCAGTGAGCGCTTCCATCAATATAGATGAAAGTGCTCATTGCTGGAGGGCTGGCGCGCCCACATACTGTGGCGGGGCACGGGAGCTCATAGTTCCCTGCCCCGCCGCCGATCACCGCCTGAGGCCTTTGCGGTAGTGAAATCCCCGCGCTGGCGTGCGTGATGACGTCTTTGCGCGTGCCTGTGCCGGGAAGCAGCAGCACAGTGAAGTGTGCGCACCTTCCTCTGCAAGCAAGCGCAGGTGAGAATTTAGCTTTTATTTTTTATTTTTTATTTTTTTTTTACGTGCCAACTTTGGGGGACAAGGGGGGGCACACAGGCGGACATGTGGGGAAAAAATATCATGGTGGGATACTGTGTGGGGGCAAATTATTATGGGAGGGATTACTATGTGGGGGCAAATTAAAAGGGATTACTATGTGGGGGCAAATGATTATGGGAGGGGTTTATAAGTGGGGGCAGTGTGGGGGAAACTACTGTGTGGGGACAATTACTGTGTGGGGGCAATGTGGGGGAAACTACTGTGTGGGGCTAGTGTAAGGGAAACTACTGTATGGGGCAGTGTCGGGGACACTACTATATGGGGCAGTGTGGAGGAAATTATTGTGTGGGGGCAGTGTGGGGGAAAGTACTGTGTGGGGGCAGTGTGGGGGAAATTACTGTGTGGGGGCAGTGTGTGGGAAACTACTGTATGTGGCAGTGTGGGGGAAATTATTGTGTGGGGGCAGTGTGGGGGGAAACTACTGTATGGGGGCAGTGTGAGGGAAAGCTACTGTGTGGGGGAAAATACTGTATGGGGGCAATGAAGGGAAATTACTGTGTGGGGGCAGTGGGGGGGGGAACTACTGTGTGGGGGCAGTGTGTGGAAACTACTGTGTGGGGGCGTGTGGGGGAAATTACTGTATGGGAGCAGTGTGGGGGAAATTACTGTATGGGAGCAGTGTGGGGGAAACAACTGTGTGGGGGTAGTGTGGGGGAAACAACTGTTTGGCGGCAGTGTGGGGGAAATTACTGTGTGGGGGCAGTGTGGGGGAAATTACTGTGTGGGGGCAGTGTGGGGGAAATTACTATATGGGAGCAGTGTGAGGGAAAAAACTGTGTGGGGGCAGTGTGGGGGAAACAACTGTGTGGGGGGAGTGTGGGGGAAATTACTGTGGGTTAAACTACTTTATGGGCAGTGTGGGGGAAATTGCTGTATGGGGCAGTGTGGGGGGCAAATTACTATATGGGGGCAGTGTGGGGGCCGTGTGGGGGAAATTACTGTGTGGGGGTAGTGTGGGGAAAATTACTGTGTGGGGGCAGTGTGTGGAAACTACTGTGTGGGGGCAGTGTGGGGGAAATTACTGTATGAGAGCAGTGTGGGGGAAACAACTGTGTGGCGGCAGTGTGGGGGAAATTACTGTATGGGAGCAGTGTGGGGGAAACAACTGTGTGGGGGAAGTGTGGGGGAAACAACTGTTTGGCGGCAGTGTGGGGGAAATTACTGTGTGGGGGCAGTGTGGGGGAAATTACTGTGTGGGGGCAGTGTGGGGGAAATTACTATATGGGAGCAGTGTGAGGGAAAAAACTGTGTGGGGGCAGTGTGGGGGAAACAACTGTGTGGGGGGAGTGTGGGGGAAATTACTGTGGGTTAAACTACTTTATGGGCAGTGTGGGGGAAATTGCTGTATGGGGCAGTGTGGGGGGCAAATTACTATATGGGGGCAGTGTGGGGGCCGTGTGGGGGAAATTACTGTGTGGGGGTAGTGTGGGGAAAATTACTGTGTGGGGGCAGTGTGTGGAAACTACTGTGTGGGGGCAGTGTGGGGGAAATTACTGTATGAGAGCAGTGTGGGGGAAACAACTGTGTGGCGGCAGTGTGGGGGAAATTACTGTGTGGGGGCAGTGTGGGGGAAATTACTGTATGGGAGCAGTGTGGGGGAAACAACTGTGTGGGGGGAGTGTGGGGGAAATTACTGTGGGGGAAATTACTGTGGGGGAAACTACTTTATGGGGGCAGTGTGGGGGAAATTGCTGTATGGGGGCAGTGTGGGGGCAAATTACTATATGGGGGCAGTGTGGGGGCTGTGTGGGGGAAATTACTGTGTGGGGGCAGTGTGGGGAAAACTACTGTGTGTGGGGGGGGGGGGAAATTACTATGGGGTATTATTATGGGGGCAGTGTGGGGGAAATTACTATATGGGGGCAGCATGGGGGGGGTTGCTATTGGGGAGTCACTGTAGGGGCAATTTTATTATTTCTTGGGACACTATACAGGGATTATTACCTGGAGCACAATATACGGTAGGGTGTTATTATTACTTGGGGCACTCTAGGGGCATTATAGCTGCTGTAGACACTATAGGGGCATTTGTTTTAAATATCTTTTTTATTCCAGTATCCATATAATAAAGCATTTACAAACATCAAGTGTGTTTTGTATATTAACATAATCTGAACATGAGATTAGGCATACTAGATTTTATAATCCAATGAAAACGCACATGTATAAATCAAACCTATTGTTGGCCTGCGGCACACCGAGCCTGCAGACCCTAAGTACATTGGGTAGCACCCAGGTATTGATAATATTTAATTTGATCAAACTGTGAACAATGCCTGAAAGTTTTGGGATAATAAATTGGCCCTAGACCTTCCTTATTTCAGAAATTTCTATTTCCTGCATTTCATTACCTTATTTCAAGGTCCAGTCCTCCACGCAGAACTATAGGGACATTTGGGGTAAATTATCAAACTGGTGCAAAGTAGAGCTGGCTTAGTTGCCCATAGCAGCCAATCAGATTCCACCTTTCATATTTGATAGCTCTTTTGGAAATCCAGTTCTACTTTACACCAGTTTGATAAATGACCCCAATTATGTCTACTGGGGTCACTATTTTTTCAGCAGTATAGTACCTGGGGCATTGGGAGGCACAACGGGCACAGTATTGGGGGTGGCAGCAGGATAACACTGTGGGGACACCAGGATGGGGAGGTTGATGGAAAAGCTGAGAAATCTAACGTGTCTGTGTTACAAACTCTGTAGAGACGAGATGCGGCTGAAAGAATATGTCATGGCGGTCTTACGGGGGAGAAGAGGAAAGAGAAGGTCTACATAACAGGAGATGTCCCTGGATGTAAGAGATATGTGGTCAAGTATTGGGGGGGCAGAGAAAGGACCCGCCCCGGGTGCCAAACACCCTAGGCACGCCACTGGGCAACACCATTCTGGGGTGTTACACTTGCTAGTGCCAACCTATTGCTATGCAACCGGCCACTATACCTCCTTTCCTGAACTGGTGCCAGAGAAACTGCACTTTGTACTTAATGCTGCTGGATGTGCCACAAGTTATATTTTGCTCTCACTGTTATACTTTTACTTCTAGATGGATTCTTCAAACTGCATTTTAACTGCACCGAACCCCAGGGAGCGATGGACTGAGGGAGAACACCTTGACACAACATCTCATCAGGGCCACTACCACTCCCATCCTCTGCATGGGCTCCTCAGGAGCTTACTGCACACCTAATTTATTAAGTGACATACACCTCTTAATAAATTAGGCGCCTCTTTCAGCAGTCCATGAAACTGTCACAACTTACTGACAACTTGTCATGTCACACAACGGCTCCTGCTTCTTCCTACGCATTGTTCCACGTTGTCATTTTTAATAGTTGGGAGGTATGCATCACTACCCTGCCTTCAGCCCCCTAAAAACCTACAGTCTTGTGTAAATACATAACACCCTCTCTCAAGCCCCCTCTAACACACAATCCCATTTAAATACCATCATTCCCTTCCCCAGCCACATCAACATACCGTCCCATGTAAACAACATCACTTCCTACAGTCCCTCCAACATACAGTCCCATGTAAAGAACATCCCTCTCTTCATCCCCTACAACACACACCCTTCATCCCCTACAACACACAGTCCTATGAAAAAAACATCATATAAAGTCCAATGTAAATAACATCACTAGCTCCCAAGTCACGTCCAACTTATAGTCCCATGTAAATAACATCACTCCTTCCCCCAGCAGCTGTCACGGTCTCTCCCGTGACAGGGGTCAGAATATCTTAGAGACTGGCTGCACGTGATGCAATCTGACAGCCTCTTTGGTTTCACTTGTTTCTTTGTTGTTGCTGGGTATGACCACTCCTCTTGTCTCAAATGTAGCTTAAGTGGTCATTCCAACTCCTCTATTTAATCTGGTCTCACCCATCATTCTATGCGGTTGATAGCATCTTTTTGGTTGTGGAAGTGCTGGTGTTGGTTCTCCTCTGAGTTCCTGCTCATCCGCGTACTTTGGAGTTAAGTGTATTTTCCTTATTTCTTGTTTGTTGTATTCCCCTATCGTTTAGTATTAGGCCTGAGGGAGTCTCATGTTCCTTCAGCTGGGAAGTAACAGGACTTATTTGTCCTGACACTATTTCCAGGGCCCTTTAGGGTCAGATAGGGCTCTAAGTTCCTGCGTATAAACATTCCTACTATCGAGGTCTGTTCATACTGATAGTAGTCAGGGCTTGGTTTAGGAATTCACTAGGTGGTGACCTTTCCCCTTTCCCTAGTTTCCAGGCCTAGTACCTTTTCCCTTCCCTCTTGTGTTTGGTGTGGAGTTTACTACCCACTCTGCGCCGTAACAGCAGCCTCCAACATACAGTCCCAGGCAACCTATTAAACCAACAATCTGTTGGAAAAATGCATGACATCACATAAAACACCAAAAGACCCGTAGGGACATACATATAAATAATATGAAAAACTTTATTAGGTAATGAATAATTACAACTCATGAATCTCGCGAGACCAGTAGAGTGACGTCACCTATCACGCTTTAGATGGAGGTGATAGGTGACGTCACTCTACTGGTCTCGCGAGCTCTCGCCCGAGTTAAGCGGATTTGATCGATTGCATCTATTGGTCCCGCTACATGTGTCCCGCATTTCCAATTAGTACCTGGGTATATAGTGTGGCAGAGTGCTCAAATCAGAAACGCCCCTTGAAGAAGCGGAGCGAAACATGCGTCGGGGTGCGCTCACAGCTGACTAGAGGTTGGATTGTACCATTTCCTAGGTATTTCACTGTCCTTTTCCCTTTTAGCTGCCTGTTGTTTATGCATCCACAGATGGTTTTCTTGCTGGAACCCTATGTAGATGTTTGTACATAGGGCATATGGGTATATGGGGTAGTTTCCTGGAGATTATTGGTATACCTTTGCTATTGCTCTTTTGAGTTTTTCTTGTATTGAACAAGATAAGTTGTGGGGATCTCATACCTTGTTTGTCAGCAGGTGAGCTACTTGTCGCAGCCCCTACCTGCATTGCTTCTATCCCTTTTTTTATTTTTTTTATTCATGAGTTGTAATTATTCATTACCTAATAAAGTTTTTCATATTATTTATATGTGTGTCCCTGCGGGTCTTTTGGTGTTTTATACAGTCCCAGGCAAGTAACATCCCTCCCCTCCCTTCACCCCTTCTAACATATAGTCTCAGGTAAATAACATCACTCTCCTTGATCCAGACACTTCCAACAGCCACTTCCAACATACAGCCCCATGTAAATAACATAACTCCCACTGAGCCGCCTACAATTACGGACCCATGTAAAGGAGGGGGTATAAAAGAGAAAACTACGATTCCTTGTATTTCTCTGGCTCTCACACTGAATTCATCCCTTAATCACTTACTTCTTCTCATGTCCCATGATGTCATCACAGGTCCTTTACCACCATTTCCACTCTTCTTTGCCAAGCTCTGCCCCCTCCTGATTTCATCACAGGCCTTTCACCGCCACTGAGCTCTGCCTCCTCCAGCACTGATGACATGATGGTAATGTCATCACAGGTCCTTCAACTTCTGCGGTGAAAGTCACTGCTGTTGCAGAGTTAAAAAGCTCCATAGCGACCAGCTTACCCTGTTGGCAGGTTTGGGGAGTGGAAAAAAAACCTCTATGTGTTAGCATGGCCCCCCTGCTGGGTTCCGGCCTAGAGACGTGCTCTCAGGTACCTAATGTGAAATACGACCCTGACTGGCGGCAAATAATAAGAGTTTTTCTTGAATGACAGGAAGCAGATATTTTAAAAACCTTAACAGGGGTTCCACACTTTGGTGGTGTTTTATGGCTTGTAAAAAAAAAAAGAAACAAAACACAGTGAAATCAGAATATTGAAAATCATTTTTTTGAGGTTTTTTTTTAGCTTAATGGTTTTACTTTTTTTTCTCCCCAATTTTTTTGGGGCGTTTTATAATTTCCTATTACAGAGGGATCTGGATAGATTGGAGACTTGGGCAGATAAGTGGCAGATGAGGTTTAACACTGACAAATGTAAAGTTATGCACATGGGAAGGAATAATGCAAGTCATCCGTACATACTAAATGGTAAAACACTCGGTAACACTGACATGGAAAAGGATCTAGGAATTTTAATAAACAGCAAACTAAGCTGCAAAAACCAGTGTCAGGCAGCTGCTGCCAAGGCCAATAAGATAATGGGTTGCATCAAAAGGGGCATAGATGCCCGTGATAAGAACATAGTCCTACCACTTTACAAATCGCTAGTCAGACCACACATGGAGTACTGTGTACAGTTCTGGGCTCCTGTAAACAAGGCAGACATAGCAGAGCTGGAGAGGGTCCAGAGGAGGACAACTAAAGTAATAACTGGAATGGGGCAACTACAGTACCCGGAAAGATTATCAAAATTAGGGTTATTCACTTTAGAAAAAAGACGACTGAGGGGAGATCTAATTAATATCTATAAATATATCAGGGGTCAGTACAGAGATCTCTCCCATCATCTATTTATCCCCAGGACTGTGACTGTGACGAGGGGATATCCTCTGCGTCTGGAGGAAAGAAGGTTTGTACGCAAACAAAGAAAAGGATTCTTTACGGTAAGAGCAGTGAGACTATGGAACTCTCTGCCTGAGGAGGTGGTGATGGTGAGTACAATAAAGGAATTCGAGAGGGGCCTGGATGTATTTCTGGAGCATAATGTTATTACAGGCTATAGCTACTAGAGAGGGGTCGTTGATCCAGGGAGTTATTCTGATTGCCTGATTGGAGTCGGGAAGGATTTTTTTATTCCCCTAAAGTGGGAACAATTGGCTTCTACCTCACAGTCTTTTTTTTGCCTTCCTCTGGATCAACTTGCAGGATGACAGGCCGAACTGGATGGACAAATGTCTTTTTTTCGGCCTTATAAACTATGTTACTATGTTAAAATATAAATATTTAGAGAGGGCTCACCTGTATAGTCAAGAGTGGAAATGGGTGCACCTACCGAGAGGATTCACCCAATCCTCTAAAAGTAATAGGATCAAAAAAAATGTTACTATGTTATTGTTCAAAATGTAACATCTGACTTCAAGGTCTTTTTCTCCATTATGTGTGCAACCAGTACCACTGTCACATGTAACAAAGTTATGCAATGATTATCTGCAGAGTTATACAACCCCATTGACTCACACAGACAATATTGTGTGTGCTGTGTTCAGAATCTTCTTCTATGAGTTACAGCTTCACACTACTCTTCTCTACCTCCTGCTTTCGATAGATTCTCTGTCAGCTCCTACAAAACTGTCTGCATGCTTTTATATCTGGCACTTCACTGGTGAATAGTCAGGTGTCCATCCCCAGTGTCAATGGATGACAGGGTGAAGACTGCCTACCTGACAATTTACTAGCATCAGACACTGAAATTGCTAGCACCGATGGGGTGCTATATGGGGGAAGTGGCTAGAAAAAAAAGCTCCAGAAATAGTGTTCAGCCATCTGTAAAGGTATGCAGCCAGCTTCTTTTGTGTGGGGACATGGTTCAATAGTTCTATGTCACTATCACATGCTGCCTTTACATAGAGCCCAGGATAGTAAGAGCAGTGTCATGATACTCCATCTCTGAGGAGCCAGAGGCATAATGGTAACTGTAGGCTGCAGGGTTGCCCATTGGAATGTATTAGGAGAACCACATCATAGGGGAAGAAAATGGTGGCACAAAAACTAAAACATGTATACTCAGCACAAGAGCCTCTACATGATTCTTTAATAATAGCTTATACTACACTATGTAGGCAAAAATAAAATGGGCTGAGTTCCCAGGAGTCCTAAGGCTTTCCTGGTCAGGTTTCCCCTTCTTACCTTTGGCCTGGTTACCCAAAAGACAACTTGAAGGATGCTCTGGGCTAGCTAACAGTGTCAGACGGTCCACCCCGCTTCACGATATAATAATGAAGGAAAAGAGAAGAGTTCCATCCTTTTAAGGGATTATTTTGTGAATTATTGATGCCTATTAAATTGTTTTACAATGCAGGATGCTGGAGTTTGAGAGCTGCTCCTCTCAGATGCTTCTTTATTGAATTTGATGCACCTAGCTAACGAATGTCCCAGATAAGGAGGAAGAGCCTTGACCAACTGTCAATGCCCGTACAAGACCTTCTGGCAGCTGTAAGAAACTTTAATGAAGAGTAGTTATAGTTAAGTGACCCCCGGACTTAGCTGGTATATGTAGTATGTCTCAGGCTCGGACCGCCCCACAGAGGAACAGGTTGCATTGGTCCCTGAAGATACTCAGAAAAAATACAGAGGCTTGCAAGGTTAAGCTGTAGGTCCCTCAATTCCTCAAGAATTTGTTTTTGGACTCTTAGGGGAGGACTTACCAGGTGTGCAACCTCTGCAGCAATGTGTGGACCCAGTAAACAATGGTGTACTGATACATACACGTAAAATATCAGTTTTTTCCATTGCCTACCAGACTGCATACTAAGAACTGCACTAATGGGCCTCATAACCTTTAAAGGGGTTATACCACAAAAAATATTCTACAGTCTTCCAACCAGCGTCTGGATCTTAATACTTTAGTAATTGTATGTAATTTAAAATGTAGTATAACCACAGAATTTTTCAATAAAATGTATCTGCATAGCGCCACCTGCTGATTGTTCTTTTCTTTCTTTATTTGGCCACCTCGCTGAGGTAGATGCTCATGCTCAATCCTATCCTTTAGTTGCCACCAGCTCTATCTACTGTTAGAAGCTGTGCTAGTTAAAGAGAGAGCTGCAGAAGAAAGGACATCATTTTCTGAGAAAGGAAACACTCCCTGAGAAAGAACATAAAATAAATAAAAAATATAAAAATATAAAGGTAGCAGAGCAATTGGAGCAATCGATGGGCTGGTTCTAGCTTTGTTAGAAAGAGATTGTAATGGACTTACTATATGATGGCTCGTTTTCATTTTTCACATTAATCGAGGGATAACCCCTCTACGGCTTCATGCACATGGCTGTGTCCGTATTTCGGTCTCCAAACAACGGATCTGTAGGATATCTTTCTCTGAGATATGTATTTTTCTCACTCCCATTGATAAAAGTGACTATTTTCGTCCGCAATACGGACCAAAATAGGACATGTTCTATAACTTGCAGAACGGCCACATGAATTCATAAAAAATACGAATGTGTGCATGAGACCTAAACTTTACCCATATGCATATACAGTCTCATCTTTGACCCCACTGATGCCGTCTGCAGTTACCCCCTCAGTCTGAAATAAACTGAAATCAACTATTTTAAGGAAAACAAAATTAGACAAGTAGAACTCTGCCGCTGTATATGTTTGCTCTGGTAGCTGTTGCTGATGGCGCCTCTCACCTCATCACAGATATACTCCCATAAATCTCCTACTTTTTCACATAAATCATTTACTTTTTCCCTACAAAGACACAGAATATTGAATCAATGCGTTCAATAAGGGCTTGAAAAACTCATTTTTCATGTCATTCCTGTTTGATCATTTTCTCCATTTGCTCCAGAATTGGGGTGAATGTCACTTCACATTTTAGGTCAGATTGATGCATTACTGAAGACCGTCCCAAGTGATGGCTCCCCCGCCGTGAACCTGACCAGACCTTCCTGTGAGCGCACACCATCCTCCGCTCTTCGCCGGGGCTCGTCAATAGTTTGATGCATTGAACTGCTACTCTCTTTTCCCTTCCTTCTCCATTCGTCCACTTGATGGATCACAGTGACACCACAGTGAAATTTTAATTATAGGATCCTGCAGGATAATTAAGCAGTAATTAAGAGAAATGCAATATTATCTCAGAGCGGGCTCACCACGATGAATTACTTTAGTAAAGGGTAAGGTAGCGGGCGCTTTATGTAGGATCTGCCTGTTACTTCTCAGCCTCGGAGGCTTTGTGGGTGACTTTTAGAAATGTCAATATTATTAATATTAATGGAGGGTTCATTGCTGAAAACAATTATGGAGAAGGATATGGTGATCAAACAGTACAGAGAGGCGGAAACCCGCGTGTGGATCAACAGACTATAGTACATTGTTGCTTTCAGTAATATTGTATAAGGCCTCATGCACACAACCGTAGTTTTGTCATCTGTAGGATGTCCGCATCCGTTTGGACGTTACGCAAATTATAGAACACGTCTTATTCTTGTCAGTTTTGCAGACAAGAAGTAAAGCAATGTAGCGAGGCACAGCCGTAGCAAAGTGCTGCTTGACTTAGGGGGAAGTTAGAAGGCAGGAATGGGTTAAAGGGCTTAGGGCAAGGTTAGAGGTCTGATTGGTTGTAAGAGGGGTGGGTGAGTTGAAGGTTTGGCGGGCTATATATATATAAGCTAGTGTGGGGGCATGTTTGCTCATTGCAGTTAATACCTGAGAATTGATTATGTTGCGGTATTATGTTATTGCACGTTATTATGTGTGTTAAGCCATATCATTAACCACTTCAGCCCCGCTAGGTGAAACCCCCTTCATGACCAGGCCACTTTTTACACTTCGGCACTACACTCCTTTCACCGTTTATCGCTCGGTCATGCAACTTACCACCCAAATGAATTTTACCTCCTTTTCTTCTCACTAATGGAGCTTTCATTTGGTGGTATTTTATTGCTGCTGACATTTTTACTTTTTTTGTTATTAATCAAAATATAACGATTTTTTTGCAAAAAAATGACATTTTTCACTTTCAGCTGTGAAATTTTGCAAAAAAAACGACATCCATATATAAATTTTTCGCTAAATTTATAGTTCTACATGTCTTTGATAAAAAAAAAATAGTTTGGGCAAAAAAAAAATGGTTTGGGTAAAAGTTATAGCATTTACAAACTATGGTACAAAAATGTGAATTTCCGCTTTTTGAAACGGCTCTGATTTTCTGAGCACCTGTCATGTTTCCTGAGGTTCTACAATGCCCAGACAGTAGAAAACCCCCACAAATGACCCCATTTCGGAAAGTAGACACCCTAAGGTATTCGCTGATGGGCATAGTGAGTTCATAGAACTTTTTATTTTTTGTCACAAGTTAGCGGAAAATGATGATGATTTTTATTTTTATTTTTTTCTTACAAAGTCTCATATTCCACTAACTTGCGACAAAAAATAAAAAATTCTAGGAACTCACCATGCCCCTCACAGAATACCTTGGGGTGTCTTCTTTCCAAAATGGGGTCACTTGTGGGGTAGTTATACTGCCCTGGCAATTTAGGGGCCCAAATGTGTGAGAAGAACTTTGCAATCAAAATGTGTAAGAAATGACCGGTGAAATCCGAAAGGTGCACTTTGGAATATGCGCCCCTTTGCCCACCTTGGCAGCAAAAAAGTGTCACACATGTGGTATCGCCGTACTCAGGAGAAGTTGGGGAATGTGTTTTGGGGTGTCATTTTACATATACCCATGCTGGGTGAGAGAAATATCTTGGCAAAAGACAACTTTTCCCATTTTTTTATACAAAGTTGGCATTTGACCAAGATATTTTTCTCACCCAGCATGGGTATATGTAAAATGACACCCCAAAACACATTCCCCAACTTCTCCTGAGTACGGCGATACCAGATGTGTCACACTTTTTTGCTGCCAAGGTGGGCAAAGGGGCACATATTCCAAAGTGCACCTTTCGGATTTTGCAGGGCATTTTTTACACATTTTGATTGCAAGGTACTTCTCACACATTTGGGCCCCTAAATTGCCAGGGCAGTATAACTACGCCACAAGTGACCCCATTTTGGAAAGAAGACACCCTAAGGTATTCCGTGAGGGGCATGGCGAGTTCCTAGAATTTTTTATTTTTTGTCACAAGTTAGCGGAAAATGATGATTTTTTTTTTTTTCTCTTTTTTCTTACAAAGTCTCATATTCCACTAACTTGCGACAAAAAATAAAAAATTCTAGGAACTCACCATGCCCCTGACAGAACACCTTGGAGTGTCTTCTTTCCAAAATGGGGTCACTTGTGGGGTAGTTATACTGCCCTGGCAATTTAGGGGCCCATATGTGTGAGAAGTACTTTGCAATCAAAATGTGTAAAAAATGGCCTGCAAAATCCGAAAGGTGCACTTTGGAATATGTGCCCCTTTGCCCACCTTGGCAGCAAAAAAGTGTGACACATCTGGTATCGCCGTACTCAGGAGAAGTTGGGGAATGTGTTTTGGGGTGCCATTTTACATATACCCATGCTGGGTGAGAGAAATATCTTGGCAAACGACAACTTTTCCCATTTTTTTATACAAAGTTGGCATTTGACCAAGATATTTTTCTCACCCAGCATGGGTATATGTAAAATGACACCCCAAAACACATTCCCCAACTTCTTCTGAGTACGGCGATACCAGATGTGTCACACTTTTTTGCAGCCTAGATGCGCAAAGGGGCCCAAATTCCTTTTAGGAGGGCATTTTTAGACATTTGGATCCCAGACTTCTTCTCACGCTTTAGGGCCCCTAAAAAGCCAGGGCAGTATAAATACCCCACATGTGACCCCACTTTGGAAAGAAGACACCCCAAGGTATCCAATGAGGGGCCTGGCAAGTTCATAGAATTTTTATTTTTTTCGCATAAGTTAGCGGAAATTGATTTTTTTTTGTTTTTTCTCACAAAGTCTCACTTTCCGCTAACTTAGGACAAAAATTTCAATCTTTCATGGACTCAATATGCCCCTCAGCAAATACCTTGGGGTGTCTTCTTTCCAAAATGGGGTCAGTTGTGGGGTGTTTGTACTGCCCTGGCATTTGAGGGTCTCCGCAATCATTACATGTATGGCCAGCATTAGGAGTTTCTGCTATTCTCCTTATATTGAGCATACAGGTAATGAGATTTTTTTTTCCGTTCAGCCTCTGGGCTGAAAGAAAAAAATGAACGGCACAGATTTCTTCATTCGCATCGATCAATGTGGATGAAAAAATCTCTGCCAAAAAAAAAAAATGGAGGGGAAAGGCGTCTGCCAGGACATAGGAGCTCCGCCCTACATCCATACCCACTTAGCTCGTATGCCCTGGCAAACCAGATTTCTCCATTCGCATCAATCGATGTGGATGAATAAATCATTGCCGGGATTTTTTTTTTATATATATATATATATACAAAGTGCTTGCCAAAGCATAGGAACGCCGCCTCCTCCTCAGCTCGTATGCCTCGGCAAACGTATCTGTCACTGCAGAGGAGAAAATCCCGTCTTGCAGCGCCGCATACACCGACTTGCGTGTAATCTGACAGCAGCGCAATGCTTCTGTCAGAATGCACATCGGTGCTGCAGCTAGTAGATCGGTTGGTCCACCTGGAAGGTAAAAAGACAAAAAAAAAAAAAAAAAAAAAAAAAAAAAAACCAGGCCGCAACGCAATAATTTTATTAACTTTGGAACAGAACATGTAACTTTAACTTTTGGAACTAAACATTAACCTGTTTGCTTACCTGTGTTTTTTTTTTTTGTTTTTTTTTTGTTTCTTTACCTTTATAGAACAAACCTCTCCTTCCCCATGGGTCAATGTGCAAAGCGCAAATCGCCCAAAGATGTGGCGAAGTGCGTTATGCACTTTGTCCCATGTGAAAGGAGACGTTTGCAGCAGCTGTGAGTGAATGGGCCCTAATAGCCCTGTGTGCCTATCCTGGTGAGATGTGATCCCTATGCTAGGTGTACCTGTGTGTGGTACTTTCGGAAACACTCCCCTAAGCATAGGGCAGGGTGGTCGGGACAGTCAGGACAGAAATAGCGGGTGTCACGCCTTATTCCACTCCTGCTACAGACACGACATTTTTTTCGGGGTGGCGGTCGGTTTGAGGTACCAGCAACGACACTGGGGAAGTGTCGCTCGTGTAGACGGCTAACTACACTGGTGGATGGGGCCACGGAACCTCCTGGATACAGGAGGTTCGCGATGATCTCTTCCTGAAATTTGAGGAAGGATCCAGTTCTCCCAGCCTTACTGTAGAGAACAAAACTATTGTACAGAGCCAATTGAATTAAATATACAGACACCTTCTTATACCAGCGTCTGGTGCGTCGGGAAACTAAATACGGAGCCAACATCTGGTCATTGAAGTCGACCCCTCCCATGTGGAGGTTATAGTCGTGGACTGAGAGGGGCTTTTCAATGACACGGGTTGGTCGCTCAATTTGTATTGTCGTGTCTGCGTGAATGGAGGAGAGCATGTAAACGTCACGCTTGTCTCTCCATTTCACCGCGAGCAGTTCTTCGTTACACAGTGCGGCCCTCTGCCCCCTTGCAAGACGGGTGCTAACGAGCCGTTGGGGGAAGCCCGCGCGACTAGTTCGCGCGGTACCACAGACGCCAATCCGTTCTAGAAACAAATGACTAAAGAGGGCCACACTTGTGTAGAAATTGTCCACATAAAGATGGTACCCCTTGCCGAATAAGGGTGACACCAAGTCCCAAACTGTCTTCCCACTGCTCCCCAGGTAGTCAGGGCAACCGACCGGCTCCAGGGTCTGATCTTTTCCCTCATAGACCCGAAATTTGTGGGTATAGCCTGTGGCCCTTTCACAGAGCTTATACAATTTGACCCCATACCGGGCGCGCTTGCTTGGGATGTATTGTTTGAAGCCAAGGCGCCCGGTAAAATGTATTAGGGACTCGTCTATGCAGATGTTTTGCTCAGGGGTATACAAATCTGCAAATTTCTGGTTGAAATGGTCTATGAGGGGCCGAATTTTGTGGAGCCGGTCAAAAGCAGGGTGGCCCCTGGGACGGGAGGCGGTGTTGTCGCTAAAGTGCAGGAAACGCAGGATGACCTCAAATCGTGTCCTGGACATAGCAGCAGAGAACATGGGCATGTGATGAATCGGGTTCGTGGACCAATATGACCTCAATTCATGCTTTTTTGTCAGGCCCATGTTGAGGAGGAGGCCCAGAAAAGTTTTAAATTCGGAAACTTGGACTGGTTTCCACCGGAAAGGCTGGGCATAAAAGCTTTCCGGGTTAGCGGTGATAAATTGTGTGGCATACCTGTTTGTCTCTGCCACGACTAAGTCTAAAAGCTCCGCAGTCAAGAACAGCTCAAAAAATCCCAGGGCCGAATCGATCTGAGCTGTCTCAACCCGAACTCCAGACTGGGCGGTGAAAGGGGGAACTACAGGTGCGGCTGAAGTTGGGGACTGCCAATCAGGGTTTGCCAGCACCTCTGGGATTCTATGGGCTCTACGGGCACGTCTTTGCGGTGGCTGCGACGGGGTCACTACTGCACGTGCCACCGTACCAGCTTCAACTGCCCTTCTGGTGCTCGCTACTTCACCAGGTTGTACGGCAGTGCTGGTACTAGGTCCAGGAAGGGCTGGGCTGCTGGTGTATGCCTCACCACGTAATCCGACAGCACCAGCCCCACTCTGCTGCTCTTGAAGCGGATCCTGCGCAACCTGCGGTCTAGCGACACGGGGCCGGGTACGCCTGGTGCTATCAGGGACCTCAGCCTCCTCGTCCGAACTTTGGGTCAGAGAGCCACTGCTTTCTACAGGTTCGTATTCTGACCCGCTGGATTCATCAGATGAGGGTTCCCACTCCTCATCCGACTGGGTCAGAAGCCTGTAGGCCTCTTCAGAAGAATACCCCCTGTTAGACATGTGGGCAACTAAATTTCGGGGTATTCCCTGAGACTACCCAAGAAAAAAAAAGCAAGCCTGTCTTACAAATGGGAGGCTAGCGAAGTACCGGAGGCTGCTGCGGTTGATAAAAAATATCAAAACTGATTTTTTTATCGCCGCAGTGCGTGTAAAGTGAATGTGCAGTGATCAAAAAAAAAAAATTTTTTTGTCACTGCGGTGGGGCGGGCGTGGGCAAACGCACGTGTGGGCGACCGGGCGATCGGGCAAACACTGCGTTTTGGGTGGAGGGCGAACTAAAGTGACACTAGTACTATTATAGATCTGACCGTGATCAGTTTTGATCACTTTCAGATACTATAAAAGTACAAATGCTGATTAGCGATACGCTAATCAGCGAATAACGGACTGCGGTGCGGTGGGCTGGGCGCTAACTGATCGCTAACTACCTAACCAAGGGACCTAAACTATACCTAAAACCTAACGGTCAATAACAGTGAAAAAAAAAAGTGACAGTTTGCACTGATCACTTTTTTCCTTTCACTAGTGATTGACAGGGGGGGATAAAAGGGGTGATCAAAGGGTTAATTGGGGTGATCTGGGGGCTAAATGTGGTGTGGTGGGTACTCACAGTAATGATGTGCTCCTCTGCTCCTCTGCTGGAACCAACCGACCAAAAGAAGGAGCAGAGGAGCACAGCAGCCATATAACCCCATCATATTTACTAATATGTGGGGTTATATGGCTGCTGATTGGTTTTTTTAAAAATCAGCAGCCTGCCAGCCAATGATCGTGGCCGGCAGGCTGCTGACGAAATACTCTTCTGCGAAATGCCGGCCCGCGATGCGCATGCGCGGGCCGGCTGTGACGTAATCTCGCGTCTCGCGAGAGGACGCGCCGATGCGTCCAGGAGGAACTAAACAACCACCTCCCGGACGCATCGGTGCGTACAGCGGTCGGGAGGTGGTTAAAGAGGTTTTATACTGTTGCTTTCTATTTTAAAAATTGGCTGCTACGGCCTTATACCAAAAGAAGTCTCTGAGAATTATTGGGTTGGGTATTGAATGGGTTGGTAGCCGAAAAAAATCTTGCATCCTAATAAGTCATAGCCAGTTCTAGTAGAAAAATGTGCCATGCACATGGCTGGTATCTGTATTTTGCAGATCTGCGGTTTGTGGACTGTAAAATCAATACAGTCATGCGCATGAGGCCTTGTATAAAAGATAGGATGGTACCTAAGGTGGCACCATGGTGGTAACTGGCACTATTCTGCTGCCCTGAGGACCTTAGCTCGCATCCAACTATCACAATGTATGTTCTCCCCTTGTTCTTCGTGTAGGTTACCACACACCAAATACAAAATGCAACTGGTTCCATGTGAAAGGACCTCAGTATTTGTGTGTGAGGTACAGTAGGGAGATTACATTGTGAGCTCCTAGAGTACGGGTGGTGGAAGCCATACACAGTGTGAGATAGGAATCATCGCTTGTGAGCTTCTGTGGACAAGGATGATGAAAATCACACATTGTGTGAGATAGGAAGAAAAGTTTGTAACTCCTGTGGATAAGGATAATGGGAGTGATTCAATGTGCATAACATAGGGAGATTAGATTGTGAGCTCTTAGGGCACAGATGATGGAAGTCCTACATTGTGTGAGATAGGAGCACATGTTTTTGAGCTCCTGTAGACGAGGATCATGGGAGTGATACAATATGTATGAGACAGGGAGATACGAGTGTGAGCTCTTAGGGCATGGCACAGGTCATACACTGTGAGAAATAGGAAGAAAAGTTTGTAAACTCCTGTGGACAAGGGTGATGGTAATCAGTGTCGGACTGGGGTGCCTAGGCCCCACAAGTAAAATTTACTTTGGGGGCCCACTGTACGGACACATTCAAATATTACCTGATCACACAGCAGATGCTACCAGATGATTGAATATGGGGGTCCCTGCAGTAATCAAGTCATCTGCGCTATCTTATAATAATACACTGGGGAGTTTCTTTAATAATTTATTAGTTTTTTTATATGAACATAGGCTGGTTGAGGTGCTGTACATTGAATATATGTATGTAGTGCAGTAAGTCCACTGTGTTATGTGCCACTTGTGCAGGGGGGGGGGGGGAGACTAGGGGCACACCTTGCTCAGGGGCCCACTGGGGGATTCACCTGTACCCTTGTGGGCCTGTCCGAGCCTGATGGTAATGATTCAATATTTATGAGAGAGGGAGATTGGATTGTGAGCTCTTAGGGCATGGATGATGAAAGTCATACATTGTGTGCGATCGGAAGAAAAGTTTGTGAGCTCCTGTAGACGAGGATGATGGGAGTGATACAATATGTATGAGATAGGGAGATTAAATTGTGAGCTCTTAGGGCATGGATGGTGGAAGTGACACAACGTGTATGAGGCAGGGAGAATAGATTGTAACTTCTGATGACAGGCACAATGGAGTGATATACAGCAGTGTGTGTGAGACACGGTGGTTAAGACCCTTTTACACAGGCAGATTTTCAGGCCGATTATCAGGAACAAGCATTCACAGTAACCACCCTATGTAAAGGTGCCATCAATCACCCAATTAATTTGCAAGCACTCCTTCATCGAAGGAAATCACCGCTGATGCAGCACCCAAAATCATCGCTTCTTGGCAGTAAGTCATTCTGTGTAAAAATCATAAGGGAAGATGGGAGTGATACATTATGTCAGAATTAGAGAGAATAGATTGGGAGCTCTTGAGGACAGGGACGATGGGAGTGATAATATCCGTGTGATACATTGTGTGTGATATAGCCAGATTAAGTTGGGAAATCCTCTTATTGGGATGATGGCAGTCATTTTAAATGTTGCAGAATATGTTCACACTATATCAGCAGTGAGAGATGTATAAAATGTGGCAGGTTATACATTTCAGTTCAGTAAATGTTATTATTCTAAGCATTATACTGCCCCAAATAAGTAATAGAGTGTACAATATACTTACCTTTAAAAGTCTCCTCCTTTCCCCCAGCAGTGACCTCAGTTGTTCTATATTCCCCTGCAGAACGTCATGTCATTGTGGACAACTCTTCACTTATAACCGGCAGTGATTGGCTGGTGCCATGATGTCATGATGGAGAAAAATTATGTTGGATAGCTGATTATTTTTCCATGTGGTGAAACTTTTCAGATTTGTCAGAAAATCCCTTTAAGAGTTTGTACTTTGGGTCATTTCTGTCGCCTAATGAAGAGGCTCCATATAATGTGCTGGACACCGGCGCCTTCTTTGTCCTTCAGGTGATATGTGCTTGCGCTGCAAATGTCCTCGATATAACTTCTGATTTACTGTTTATATCTTTCACTATTTAAACATAGGTAAAGATCATCCTGCCGGAGCTGGTATTTATAGCAGCTCGCCTCCGGCGCTCCACCATTCCTTCCCTTCTTTTGTTCTCCAAGCTTTTGTCAAAGTTTTACTGTAAGTTTTCTCATGAAGGCCAGGCTCGTATTTTCATTTGCAGCTTTAGAAGGTTTTATTTTAGAAGCAAGTAAAACAGTAGAGACATTGGAGATCAGTAACTGGGGCAATCAGGACACGTACGGCAGGCATCTGTCACCATCCCCCCATGACGAGGACACGTACAAAATTCTGTACAAAAATAACCCCCTCTTATAGCTATAGATGTGGATAAGATATGGAGCAGCCAGAAATGTTGTGTGAATTGATCTGGGGTCTTTTCCTTTCCTCTTTCCCTCTGCACAGTGTCTCTCTTCTTGCCTACTCAGATGTGGCCCCTGCTTCTTCCTGCTAAGAGATAAATGCAGCGAGCTCCTGTGGAGGCGGTGTAGAGGATGGGAGTTGCAGTGGCCCTCATGTGATTTTGTTGTAGTGTGACGGTGCAGTGGAAAGGTGATGGTCAAAGGAATCAGGCAGAGATGGTTGAACAAATAACGTCTTCTTTTACTGAGTGCAAAAATGGATAGCCACACATTCATCAGCAGTTTGCACAAAGTTAAATTTCTCTCCTCCTAGATGATGGGATATGGTGGCTGGCAGTGTCAAAGAGGATACCCAGAAACCTGCTGTGTCTCTCTGGACTCCGTTCTCTGCGGCTGTCCTCTGTCACCCATGGCTGAAGACTTCTATCTATACACTTTCTGAACTGCGGAGATGATGTCTTGCCGTGTTTCCCATCACCTTGCAGCAAAGTGCTGTTAGCTTCCTTGCTTAATCACTCTGCTGACTCAAATACTCCATAGTTTACAAATCGTCCGTGATCCACATGGCTTGGAAGAGCATGAGATGGATTACATGCTCCCTCACTCCTCACTTTCCATTCTTAGACTGACTTTTCCTAGATTTTCTCCCACCTTTGGCAGGACAAAGAGGTTAGGAATGGAATGGTAAGTTCCATTCTTGTTACCAAACATTGCCAACCGTACCCCGTCTGCTGGTGTACAAAGTGCATTGCATACCATTACATTCACATTGCATATAAAACAGTAAACAACTGAAGATACCATAGCAGTACCCCCAGATCTGGGGTACTACAGAAACTGCAGTTGCATCCCTTCACCCCCCTACCTTCTCTAACTTCTGCAGCTCAGCAGACCACGAGCGAGGCATGGTGGCTGCATTAGCTGGAGAGGATGTATGTGGATGGTGGTAATGAAGGTTGCTATAGACCTCATGGGGATTAATCCCTCTCCCTCTAGCGCTCACTGAGCCACGCATGCAATGTTGGGAGGGTGCACCCTGTCTTCCCTCAGAGCACACCCTGGTATTGGGGCTTCTGCCTGGTGTTAGGTGGGGTGCCCTTGATGTAAGGTATATGGGTGCAAGGCAGGAGGGCAGACATAGGGGTGGGTGGATGAATGTTGGAGTCAAAGACCAGGCTCATTTAGTTATAACAAATAAAGTCTCTTCCTTTACTGAGAAAATTATGGGAGTAACAGTGCATACACAAGAAGTAGGCACAGTTCTGAGGTATATGACACAGCAAGTCTCACCCAAAAGTTATATATAGGAGGGGGTAATGATTACAGTAATCCTCATGAATTCTCTCATTCTGGAGGAGGTGCCTAATTTATGATGAGGCACAGGCCATGTCATATATTAGGTGCATCCTGTGGCACTCTATGTGCCTAAACAGAAATCTATGGAAGCTCTGAGTTGCGCCAGAAAACTGGTTTAACGGAAGATAAATTTATTATGGGGGCTGGCCGTGCCATCTTCCCGTCCCTCCCATTGGCCCTTTTGGAAAAATGTTGAGGGCGATGTAAAAACATGGCGGTATTTGGCCAAATACTGCATGTGCTCGAGCACAATGCTTGAGTCTCCTCCCCGCACGTTTGTTGGCTGCCTTTCAGGTAGACGTGCAGGTAAGTACTGCCCTTCACTGTAATGCCGTAGCCATGTTGGTTACTGGCATTACAGTGATTGCCTGGCCGGAACGCGTCATCGTGTGCTATATAGCACCTGATGACACTTGTTCGGCTGAGTGTTAGTCAGGGAGAGCTGTGCTGAGGAAGTGTAGAAATGTTTAGATAGTGTAGAAATGTTTTTTTTTCTGTAGAAAAACTTGTCAAAGACCCAAAGACTATTGTTGTGTGTTGCAGTAGCAATATATATTTTTAGCGCATCCTACGCCAAATTGCTAAAACTTTACAGACCCAAAAGTCCTTTTAAGGACTATTGTTGTGTGTGGCAGCAGCAATATCTATTTTTAGCCCATCATGCGCTAAATAGCGTGCAATAGTTAGGTCGCTGCAGACAGCGACATTATCTGCGCTACATCTCCTGCGTAACATGCGCGCATCCCAAAAATATCAGTGACATCCAGTGTACTTTTTCCGTAGACGGTGTCCGCTGCAGACAGTGACATTAGCTGCGCTACATCTCCTGTGTAACTTGTGCACATCCTAAAAATATCAGTGACATCCAGTGTATTTTTCCGTAGATGGTGTCCGCTGCGGACAGTGACATTACCTGGGGTACATCTCCTGTGTAACGTTTCGACATCCGAAATACCTGTGACATTCCCTGTAATTTTATATTAGCCGCTGCTGATATCAGCTACATTATCTGCGGTATTTCTCCTGTGTAACATGTGCGCATCCCAAAAATATCAGTGATATCCAGTGTACTTTTTCCGTAGACGGTGTCCGCTGCGGATAGTGACATTAGCTGCGCTACATCTGCTGTGTAACGTGTGCACATCCCAAATATATCAGTGACATCCAGTTTTCTTTTTCCGTAGACGGTGTCCACTGCGGACAATGACATTAGCTGCGCTACATCTCCTGTGTTACGTGTGCACATCCCAAAAATATCAGTGACATCCAGTGTACTTTTTCCGTAGATGGTGTCCGCTGCAGACAGTGACATTAGCTACACTACATCTCCTGTGTTACGTGTGCACATCCAAAAAATATCAGTGACATCCAGTGTACTTTTTCCATAGACGGTGCCCGCTGCGGACAGTGACATTACCTGGGGTACACCTCCTAATGTTTCCACATCCCAAATACCTGTGACATTCCCTGTAATATTATATTAGCCGCTGATGACATCAGCGGCATTATCTGCGGTATTTCTCCTGTGTAATGTGTGCGCATCCCAAATACTTTTTTTCATTTCTTTTCACATATACTTACAAATCCTACGCTCAGGGCTGGTGCAAGGATTTTTGCCACCCTAGGCAAAAGCTACTTTGCCGCCCCTTGACTCCGCCCACTGACCACGCCCTTTGCGACCAGTGTGACTAGGTGATCGGTTGGATTGCAGCAGATAATGCTTCCAGTCGTTTAAGCACCACCTTGTCTTCCACCAAGTCCAGTCTGAGTAGCCAAGAGTCTGGTCAGCACAATCCCCACCCTGATCCTTCTTGGAGAATCTTGCCAAAGAAGTGATCCCACACTTGGATATTCCGAGAAGCTCTTTTCAGCACCCTATTCCCTTATTTGGGCGTCTCAACAAGCCCGCTTGAAAAGGGACTTGAGATCTTGTGCCCTGATTCCCAAACTCTTGAGCATCCACAGTCACAAGAAGATAACGGTAGAGAATGGCAATTAGTGTTTCACGAAGTGGATGCTGATGATGAGACACAGTTGCCAATAAGTCAACGGCAATTAGTGTCTCAAGAGGTTGATGAGGATGAGACACAGTTGTCAATTACTGAGGTTGTTGTTAGGTCAACAAGTCAGGAGGATGAACAGAGTGAGGAAGTGAAAGAGGAGGTGGTGGAAGAGGAGGTGGTGGAAGATGAAGTGACTGACCCAACCTGGGAAGGTGGCAAGCCGAGCGAGGACAGCAGTACAGAGGGGGAGGGATCCTCAGCACCGCAACAGGCTGGAAGAGGTAGTGGGGTGGCAAAAGGGAGAAGGCGGGCCACACTAAACAGGCCCGTAATTGTTCCCCGGAGCACACCCTTGCATAAATCTCCATTGCCAAGGTGTAGGTGTTCAGCAGTCTGGCGCTTTTTTGAGGAACGTGCGGATGACAAAAGAATTGTAATTTGCAACCTGTGCCATACAAAAATGAGCAGGGGCGTGAACACTAGCAACCTCACCACCACGAGCATGATCCGCCACATGGCATCAAAGCACCGTAATAAGTGGGCCGAACGCCTGGGTCCACAATCTGTGTCTGCGGGTCACACCACTGCCTCCTTTTCCCCTGTGTTAAGTGTTAGCCAATCCCCTGTCGGAGGCGCAGACCCGGATGCCTCCTGCCCTGCACCTGGACCCTCGCAAGCACCATCAGCGACCACATCCACTTCCGTGTCCCAGCGCAGCGTACAAATGTCCTTACTGTTGGCATTTGAACGCAAGAGCAAATATCCAGCCACACACCCACAGGCCATAGCACTAAATGCGCAACTTTCCAAATTACTGGCCCTGGAAATGTCATTGCTTGTTACGCAGTCTCCAGCTGCCATTATTTTTCACGGTGTGCCGTGCCCGCCTTACACCAGCACCAACCGTGCCCTGACCAACACAGTTACTGAAAAGGTCCACTTAACCACTGACACATGGATAAGTGCTTGTGGCCAGGGATGCTACATTTCCCTGACAGCACACTGGGTGAATGTTGTGGAGGCCAGGAGTGAGTCATACCCTGGGATGTCACAGGTGCTACCGACGCCAAGGCTTGCGGGCCCTAATTCCATCAGGGTTTCCCCCACCACCTACGTTAGTGGCTCTAACCCCCACTTCTCTTCCTCCTCCTCCTCCTCCACTTCCACCTCAGAATTATCCTCTTGCAGCACGTCAGCCATCAGTCGGTAGCTGGATGCAGTGTAGCACTGCAGTGGGGAAGTGTGAACAGGCCGTGCTTAAACTGATCTGTTTAGGTGACAAACAGCACACCACCGCAGAGCTGTGGCAGGGGATAAGGGACCAGACTGAGCTGTGCGACGTGAGCACGTGCTGGAACTCAACGTTCCAAATTTTGGCCAGGCTTTGTGAGCAGCAGAGGGCAGTAGTGGAATACCAGCTGCAACATGGTCGTCGCCTTTCCAGTCAGCTACTGCTCATCACACGCGAGGAGTGGGCATGGATGTCTGACCTCTGTAAGGTTTTAAGGAACTTTGAGAAATCAACACAGATGGTGAGCGGCGATAACGCTATTATCAGCGTAACCATCCCACTTCTGTGTCTACTCGAATGCTCGCTGCTCACAATTATGGACGACGCTTTGCATGTGGAAGAGGCGGAAATGGGGAAAGACATTACACAGTGTGATAGCCAGACCACCCTCAGTTAGTCTTCTCAGTGCAAATTGGATGATGATGATGAGGAGGAGCAGGAGACAGTTGTCTCCGCTACAGAGGGTAGTCCCCATGGAAGTTTATTCCATCTGTTCAGTGTGAATGGGCAGAAGAGGAGGAAGAGGATGAGGAGATTGAAATTCATCCTCCTAATGACAACAGCGAAGTCTTGCCTGTTGGGAATCTGGCACACATGGCTGACTTTATGTTAGTCTGCCTTTCGTGACCCACGCGTTTTACGCATTTTGGACAACACTGATTACTGTTTGTTCACCCTTCTCGACCCCCGCTACAAAGAGAACTTCTCATCTTTTATTCCTGTGGTGCAGAGGACAAGCAAAATGGTGCAATACCAGAAGGTCCTTGTGGAAAAATTGCTCCAAAAATTTCCAGCTGACAACGCAGCAGAGTACGTAGTTCCTTGGGCAACCGAGGAGGGGAGACAAGGGAAACAGACAGCAGGTCCAACAGAGGCAAGGCAACACTCTTTAAGGCCTGGGACAGTTTTATGACACCCTGCCAGCACCCTCACCCTGATGAGTGGCCCAGTGTCACAAGGAGAGAAAAGTTTTGGAAGATGATGAAGGAGTACGTAGCAGACTGTGTCAGCTTCCTCAATGATCCCTCTGTGCCTTACAACCACTGGGTGTGCAAGCTGGACATGTGGCACGAACTGGCGCTCTACGCCTTGGAGGTGCTGGCCTGCCCTGCTGCCAGCATTTTGTCTGAGCGGGTATTTAGTGCTGCTGAGGGCATAATAACTGTTAAGCGCATGCGCCTGTCAACTGAAAATGCTGACAGGTTGACTCTTATAAAAATAAACTTCTTCTGAGTAGAGAAGTCAGGGGCAATCCAGCCCCTGACTATTCTACTCAACCAGCGGAAAGCAGCTGAACTTAAAGGCACTTTAGATGTGTTTTTATAATGTACTCAATACACTGTATTCCCATGCACCCCTTCCACCACAAAAAAAGGTATATGGTTCAATCTTCCTTTTCTCGTCGTCCTCTTCCTCCTTTTCCATCATCTCAACATGTTTATTAGTCTGCCCTCACTTCTAATGTTGTAGAAGGTCAGCTCACCTGCAGGCCCTCGTATATAATGTTTTAGAGGGTCAGGTCACTAGCAGGCCTACACCTGCAATCTTTTAGAGGGTCAGCTTACCTGCAGGCCCTTGCATATAATGTTTTAGAGGGTCACCTCACCAGCAGACTCTTGTTTACAATCTTTTAGAGGGTCAGCTCACCTGCAGGCCCTCGCATGTAATGTTTTAGAGGGTGATCTGACTACAGGCCCTCACCTTCAATCTTTTTGGGTCATATCGCCTGCAGGCCATCGCATATAATGTTTTAGAGAGTCAGCTCACCAGCAGGCCCTCACCTACAATCTTTTAGAGGGTCAGCTCACCTGCAGGACCTTGTATGTAATGTTTTAGAAGGTCAGCTCACCAGCAGGCCCTCACATGTAATGTTTTAGAGGGTCAGCTCACCAGCAGGCCCTCACATTCAAGCTTTTAGAGGGTCAGCTCCCCTGCAGGCCCTCACATGTAATGTTTTAGAGGGTCAGCTCACCAGCAGGCCCTCGCATGTAATGTTTTAGGGGTCAGCTCACCAACAGGCTCTCGCATATAATGTTTTAGAGGGTCAGCTCATCAGCATGCCCCCACCTACAATCTTTTAGAGGGTCAGCTCACCTGCAGGCACTCACATGTAATGTTTTAGAGGGTCAGCTCACCAGCAGGCCCTCACCTACAATCTTTTAGCGTGTCAGCTCACCTGCAGGCCCTTGCATGTAGTGTTTTACAGGGTCAGCTCACCAGCAGACCCTCGCCCATAATTTTTTCAATAGTTAACTCAGCAGCAGGCACTCGCCCTTAATGTTTTAGAGAGTCAGCTCTGCAGCAGACCCTCACCCCTAATGTTTTAGATGGTCAGCTCACCCGTAATGTTATTGAGGGTCACCAGCAGGCCATCAATCATAATTTTTCAAGGGTGTATGATGCTCTCCTTTATGTGTAATAAAGGTTGTATTGGAGTGCCGATTCCTTGTAATTTTTGGAAGCCCTTTCACTTAGTGCATAGGCTTTATGAGTGTAGGAGTCCCACTACCTGAACAATTGTACCATAATGTGAATGAGGCCCTCCTTTATGTGAAATGCAGGTTGTATCGGAGTGCCTCTTCCTTGTAATTTTTGGCAGCACTTTATATACAAGTAAATATACAGGAAAGAATGTTTCCTTATAATTTTTCCTCTAAAATAGATTTTATCTTTGGTTTTGTGCGTATTAGTGTCAGTCTGTTAAAGTGGCGCAATTTGTTTGTTAACTTTGGTGCATCTTTAAACCTAACACTCTTATCTAGAAACACTACTCCAGTTTTTTATGCCAGCCTTTTTGCAAGTTTTTTGCAAGTTTTTAAAAAAAGTCATAGTGATAAATCTGAAGTAAAACTAATTAACACAGCCAACCACATCAATTTCACACACTTTTCAAAATGAGAAAGAGTTGTTTAAAAATGCAAAAAGGCACTGATATTTGCACAAATAGCCCCAAAAGGTTGCAAAAGCCCTATTTTATTCCCAATGTGGGGGTTAATTACTCCATTTGTGCCCAAAAACTGGAGTCAGAGGGGTTCATTTACTAAAGACATGCCACAAGTCAGTCTTAATAAAAAGACTGCTGGAGGAAGCTCTGACCACTTTATTCAGAAACCCTCGCCCCATGATAAATTTGTTGCATCTACTCCTGTCTGTGCTCCAGAAGTAGATTTTTAGTTATCATTCATGGCAGTTTTCTGGTGTAAATGTGTTGAGTCAAGGTGGCCCTGTCCATTCTAATAAGCTCCACTCACTTCACCCAAATTTTCAGACTTTTATTGTATGCCAAAAACCTGGCGAAATGCCTTTGTAACTGACCCCCAGAAAGTTAAAATTTTTGGCATGTGCCAAGTTTGCAGGACTATTTTGTGACATTTTGCTGTTTAATGTCATGCTTGCTACTTTTTCAAAAGTGAGTGAAAGGTGACGTGATGACGTTTCTCTTGTTTAAAATAATTTCTTTAGCCAGACTCCTAATTACTCAAGTCTGGCTTTCTCAAAATACTCCAAGGCTTAATGAGTGGATATATCTAGTAAGCATATATGAGAATATTTTGTACTCTCAAATGAGATTGGAAATGGAAGATTTTCTTCCTGTGAGACTTCTTCCTCTTCCCTCACCCTCTTTACTTATTTATTACTTTTATTAGTCGATAAAAAGAATGAGACACATCGCTGGGGGTGGGAGGTTGGGTTTGGTTTATTGGGCTGGTTTGGGGAGAAAATTATAGTTGTATGCTTTGATTAATTATGTAATGTTTTGTATGCTATAAATAAAAAATAAAATAAAAAAAGTTTGTCTAGCATTCCAGATAAAGGGTACAGTAACACGATGTGGCCGCGCATGCTGACATGGCATAGGTGTGACTTGAACTCTGCCTCCATGCAAGCTGTGCTGGTATTGAATCTTATTATAAACTGGTTTTCAATCTTCATTGTTAAAGGACATCTGTCAGCAGGTTTGGCCCTATGACACTGACTGACCTGTTGCATGTGCTCTTGGTAGCTGAAGGCATCTGTGTTTGTCCCATGTTCATATGTGCTGATAAAAATGATGTTTTAATATATGCAAATGAGTCTCTGCTCTCTCTGCAACTGCCGTGCCCTCTCCACTTTGATTGACAGTGACAGGGCCAGGTGTCATGACATTTACACTGCCTGGTCCTGTCAAAGTGCAGAGGGCGCAGCAGTTGCAGAGAGAGCTGAGCCTCTAGGCGTAACCGCAACACCCCCATTGCTCGGAGAGACTCATTTGCATATATTTAAAAAATCATTTTTATCAGCATTGCGGGCACATATGAACATGGGACCAACACAGATGTCTTCCAAACGCACATGTAACAGGTCCGCCAGGTTCATAGGTACAAATCTGCTGACAGATGCCATTTAATGGCCATTAAAAGTTCCTAAAAAGCACAGTCTTATTCCAGTGGGGGAGTAATAATCCCAGACAGACGTGTTATACTTAAATATGCAGCAAATGTATTAAACACCAGACAACATTTGTTAAGTTAGTGAAAACTGTCAACAGAGACTTGGGAAGAACTGACTTCAAATATTCCCCTCAGTTCCCCCAATGTTTGCGCCTTTCACTTCCTCCACTTTAAGTAACTTTACTTTATTCCCATTGATAAAATGAGCTGTTTAGTGCACCTTCAACACAGGGGAACAGTCTGCTGCAGAACAAAGGAAATCATACTTAGAAACTTCTGCAATGATGAACACCCGGCGCAGCGCAGAATAGACTCAGACGTAGTATAAATTAAGTCATTTAATCTCGACTGGCAATGGCCGGGCCAGCTGTGCTGCGGCTTTGTGTCAGGACTGTAATGTGCGCCACTACTGTACCCTCCTTTTATTATCCTGAAAGTACAAAAGGCTCAGGGAGGAGATGCCACATGCTTCCCTCACTTACCAGGCAGGTGGCACTCAGAAAGGGACATCTGCCAGCAGTCAGGGGAGCTGCGCTGTGCTCCTCACATACACATGCAGAAGTCAGGAGGATGTCATGTCATTACACAGGGACCATATTACTGTGTCCCCTCTTAGTTTACCTTAACTCTTCAGCGGAGGTACATCTTCTGCTTTAGTTGTTTTCTGCTCTTATTTTCAGGTTATTTTCCCCCTCAGTCACATCCAAAGCGAAAGAAAACACAATTATAGTTATTATTTTGGGATTTGTCATTTGTCTGCACCCACTTGTGAACTAACAGCCAGATGAGGACAAGATTTCCACAGCTAAGGCAATAACCCGCCAAAAGGTTTATCTATAATTAGTGGTACGTGTATAAACTAAGTACTCACAGACTACCACCCTTAAAACATAGCCTAGTATTCAGTTAAAAATAAACCAAAATAATGGAAAATAAAGAATATAGAAAAAAAGAAGAAAATACCAAATGGCAATTTGGGGCAATGGTTAGGCACGGGAATAGGCAAGTAAGTAATTGGGATGCTATCCCTAAATCTTGCCCTATACTGGATGCCCTGCCTACAAAACGGAATGGCCGCCCTGATAGGAGGTTCCTGATATGGGATCGCCCCTGAGCGCCCTGGGATGGCCCTGATAGGGGGATGAGTAGCCAACTATTATAGGCTTGTTTCTAACAACATATCTCCATGAGCTAACATAAATGTCAAAAAATAATAAAGGATATATACACTTAAATATATAAAATCAAGTGATGTGTCACAGATGCAGTTTATCAACTCTACTGAGAACAACAAAAGCAAAAATGCCGCAATAGTATGATATATACTCATAGGATGCCTCCTAAGATCAATGTCCCAGTCCCGATGCGTTTCGCCCAGCTCAATGTGGGGACATAAAAAGCATAATGGACATGAAATAAGGCAAAAACATATCCCAAACAAATCCCAATAGACAGAAACACTTCAATGTTGAAAGATTAATCACATAATGAATAGAATATAGTTAGATACAATCAAGTGGCCACCATCTCCCCCTGTTAGTAACAGATGGAAAAAACATGAGACTGTTAGCACTACAATAATAATACTTGCATGCCCCTAAGGTGAAGATAGGATAAGGTTAGATGGACCCAAATCAATTGTCAGTGGCGACATCAGGAGGAGGCCCAAAGAGATGTAGCATCCACGATAGTGTGGCGGATAAATGCGAGTCAGACGCGCCATTTTATAGTTACCACCGAAGAAGCGGCGGGTCACATGTTCGGTGCTATCTCATGATTGTGATCAGTACAAGAGAAGTCCAAGCAGGCACCCACCTATAGTACAAGAAAAGTAGGGGAACATCGGAACAGGCACAATTTGACTTCTGTTTTGTGGCTTAGGATGTAACAAGAGCTTCTACTTTAGAGATGTGTATGTAATAAGTCTTGATCTCACCTTAAAGGGGTTGTACAGAATTATAAAAACATGACTGCTTTCTTTTGAAAACATTGCCACGCCTTCCACAGGTTTTATGAGGTGTCGCAGCTCTTCCTCATGCATTTCAAAGGGGTTCTGTCATCAGATATGTTGCAATAAAACCATTTCATCTGAGACGTGCGCGTGACAGTTGGACATTATGGTCTTGGTCCCAACTTTCTAGGTGGTGGCACTCTTGAGAAAATGTATAATATGTAAATAAATGCCTAAGAGCAATAAGGGTGTTGCCGTTGCACCTCGTTACTCCCAGAGGCTCTGTTCACTGCCTTTCATGCCACATGCCACGCCCCCACCACAGATTGACAGGGCCAGGCAGTGAAGACATACTCGCGCCTGTCCCTTAGAGCTCATTCAGCTTCCCGCTGTACAGGGATGGAGACATCAGGGACACGCGTGAGTATGTCTTCACTGCCTGCCCCTGTCAATCTGTGGTCGAGGCGTGAAGGGCAGTGAACAGAGCCTCTGGGAGTAATGCAAGGTGCAATGGTACTGCCCTCATTGCTCTTAGGGGTTCATTTGCATATTATACAATGTCAATTTTCTCAAGAAAGCCAGCATGTCTAGTCTGAATTCACACCACCTATACATTGGCTTACTTTTACAACTAAAATTCCCAAAATGTTGGTGCATTTTTGGTGCACAGAAGCGCAGTCAAGCCACTCCCCTTTCCTACAAAGCCACACCCTGTTTTCACTAAACCATACCCACTTGTCAGAAGAGGTGTAGACAAGTTAGTAAAGTGTCTAAAACACTTGATAAACGCAGTGCCAAGCACATATGTCATGTTTTCGGCATACTGTCATAATTTCAATAGTAAATCTGTCTCAGTGGGTATGTATTTGGGGAGGGGGGAAGGATTGAGTATGTTCCACTATTCCTTGCCTGCCCCCCCCTTCTGCTAACAGCTAAATGTTCATTGTACATGGTCCCTGGAAACATTTCTCTTTAGATGTAGATAGAGAATAGATGTTCAAAATAAATAACTAATGCAATAAAAATAAACAAAATAAAATAAATAAAGTCAGTACTGAAATGTTTTATTCCCTGCAATGTGTGAATGGGATTTTCTACGCCCCCATTCTCCAGCAGTGACATCTGGTGCAGCTACAGAGGCCTCATACATTTGTGCTCTATGTAGCGGGTTTATAAGACCGTTGAGTAAAATCCTATGGTTTATGTATGTATTGTGTGTGTTGGGCAGGATCTCCTTTGCCTTTCCCTCCTTCCTATAGATCAGTATGGCTGGCAGTGCAGGTAGCAGTAATACTGGTGATATCAGATCTTTATTTCAGAGACCCGGTTGCTTTCTTCGAGCTGCCAGTCTGGTGGCAGACCTTCCCTGCTTGTGCTGTGTATTTCTCATCCTTTGTTGCGGTGCTGCCACCCAGCCTTTTGCCTCTCTGTGAGCTGATCCCTCCAGCCTCTGTGAAGTCTAAATGCTTTTAGCAGATGAAGGGGTGCACAGCGTTTTTTATTTTTTGCCCTGCAGGAACAAGAACCTTCCACGTCTTATCATTATTGTATTTCTACTTTACTGCCAGCTGCGGAAATCCTACCAGAGAGTAAGAAGCCGCCAAAGGCATCTTACCCGCTCACTGCTGAGGAGACTGGCTAATTCTACCAAGCTGTTATTACTGCGAGAAGGAAAAGTGCCCCCCATCCTCAGCCCCTAGTTACCAGATCCTGCCCATTGCTGCTCCTATAGCATAATTTTCAGATTTTCTGCACTGAAAGGTCTGCGAGGTCAATGCATTCTGGTAATAGCCATCGGTGTGCACTCAACAAATCCTGTGTATCTGTCCAACCTCTCAAGATGTATTGATTCAGAGGGCTGAGCGGACAAGCAGCAGATGCATTCTTCAAGACCGTTCTGTATACAACACCAAATTTCCTAGCACTGAATACTCACTGACATTATTTTCCTATAATCCCCATTCTATGGGAAACAGCATCACAATATTCCTAAGGAATTAGGAAAATTATTTTACCATTATTCTGGTATGTTCATAATATGACCAGAAGACAAGTTCTTGTTTCCTGAAATGCCCCTGGATATTGAGATCCTGCAGCAGGAGAGGAAGCTGCTGGGCTAGTTAGGGTGAGTTTACACATTCACTAGCATCTATTAAACCCTGTAAGCATGAAAATTGGCGATAAAAAGTTGCACATTTTGGCACACCATGCCTTTGGTTTTTGTGTGCTCAACGTTGGTGGAGCAGAGTGGGGAGAGTGAACCTAGCGCCAGGGCTTGCTGGGGTAGATGTCAGTTTCAGCACACAGACCTGCAGAGATGTGCCTCAAAAGTTATGAAGTGTGCGCCTCTTAATAATTGTGGTGTAACTCATGCCAATCTCACTACCGTTCTGATCTATAATGGAAATGAAGCAACAGTTTTGTGTCTACAGGTCCTGTGCTGACCTATATGTTTCCAGGATAAAGACCTGCAAACAATGGCTGATTCTGCAGTCATAATCCCTTCTATCTGTCCCATACTTCTTAGGCCTCATGCACAAGTCCGTTGTTTGGGTCTGCATGCAGGCCCATTCATTTCAATGGGGACAGAAAAGATGCGGACAGCACTCTGTGTGCTGTCCACATCCGTTGCTCCGTTCCGTGGCCCCGCAAAAAAAAAAAAATAGAACATGTCCTATTCTTGTCTGTTTTGCGGACAAGAATAGGCATTTCTATTTATGGGTGGCCCATTCCATTTCACAAATTGCGGAACACACACGGCCATCATCCGTGTTTTGTGGAGCTGCAATTTGGAGACTGCAAAACACATTGCGGTTGTGTGCATGAGGCCTTACTGACATACATTGGGCTATTAGCAAGAAGTAAATATCAGTGAGTTGGTGCAGGGTCCAAGAGGATGACTGCAAAGGGTTAATTTAATGTTTCAGATTTAATGTAGTGGTTTGTTGTTAAAACACTTAGGGAGAGTTTTATCAAACTGGTGTAAAGTAGAAATGGTCTAGTTGCCTTAACAACCGATCAGATTCAACCTTTTATTTTGGACAGCTCCTCTGGAAAATGAAAGGAGGAATCTGACTGTTTGTCATGGGTAACTAAGGCAGTTCTACACCAATTTGATAAATCACCCCCTTATTTCTTTGCGCATTATGTATACCTAATGGCAGTGTATGGACACAAATGGTTAACTAACTGGCAGACTTGGTTAGCTTACCAGGGTGATGGATTTAGTCTGCCCTCTGGTTAGTTAGAGAGCCTTAGATGAGCATAGCAAGAGACAAGACCTACGTGTGTGAGCTCCTGCAAAGTGCACCCAGACGCACGTCTCCTCCAGGAGACTCCACACTTGAAACTGAAAAGCTGCCAGAGAGTTACTTAGGCCTCATACACACAACCGTTGTGCGGTCCCCAACGTCCGTGCGGCGGCCGGGAACGAACGAGTGATCCGGCCGCACCGCAAAAAAATAGAACATGTTCTAATTTTTTTACGGTGCGGAGGCACAGACAGAAACACTACGGAAGCAATACGGCCACGGCCAGGCAATAGCCATGTGCAGAAGGCCTTAACTGGGAGAATACCCCTGAGGGAAAAAGAACAATCAGCAATATGTATTGTAAGGGTATTTTTAAGTACTGGTTGGTTCTGTCCCCTTTAATTCTGTCCTCTTTTATATTATGTTTAATACTCTGTGTAATATAATGGGTTAGAGATAGTACCCATCCCCCATTGGGCTGAGTGATCTCAGACACATGCGTGATGTACACTGGAGGAGGGGCTGATGAGAATGACTGTGGTATGCACTAACAATTAATTGGGATTCCACCTGGAACGTCATCCTACATAAGATGCAAGTACAAACCGGATTCCAAAAAAGTTGGGACACTAAACAAATTGTGAATAAAAACTGAATGCAATGATGTGGAGATGGCAAATGTCAATATTTTATTTGTAATAGAACGTAGATGACAGATCAAACGTTTAATCCGAGTAAATGTATAATTTTAAAGGAAAAATACGTTGATTCAAATTTTCACGGTGTCAACAAATCCCCAAAAAGTTGGGACAAGTAGCAATAAGAGGCTGGAAAAAGAAAATTTGAGCATAACGAAGAGCTGGAAGACCAATTAACACTAATTAGGTCAATTGCCAACATGATTGGGTATAAAAAGAGCTTCTCAGAGTGGCAGTGTCTCTCAGAAGCCAAGATGGGTAGAGGATCACCAATTCCCACAATGTTGCGCAGAAAGATAGTGGAGCAAAATCAGAAAGGTGTTACCCAGCGAAAAATTGCAAATACTTTGCATCTATCATCATCAACTGTGCATAACATAATCCGAAGATTCAGAGAATCTGGAACAATCTCTGTGCGTAAGGGTCAAGGCCGTAAAACCATACTAGATGCCCATGATCTCCTGGCCCTTAAATGACACTGCACCACAAACAGGAATGCTACTGTAAAGGAAATCACAGAATGGGCTCAGGAATACTTCCAGAAACCATTGTCAGTGAACACAATCCACTGTGCCATCCGCCGTTGCCAGCTGAAACTCTACAGTGCAAAGAAGAAGCCATTTCTAAGCAAGATCCACAAGCTCAGGTGTTTTCACTGGGCCAGGGATCATTTAAAATGGAGTGTGGCAAAATGAAAGACTGTTCTGTGGTCAGACGAGTCACGATTCAAAGTTCTTTTTGGAAATCTGGGACGCCATGTCATCCGGACCAAAGAGGACAAGGACAACCCAAGTTGTTATCAACGCTCAGTTCAGAAGCCTGCATCTCTGATGGTATGGGGTTGCATGAGTGCGTGTGGCATGGGCAGCTTGCATGTCTGGAAAGGCACCATCAATGCAGAAAAATATATTCAGGTTCTAGAACAACATATGCTCCCATCCAGACGTCATCTCTTTCAGGGAAGACCCTGCATTTTTCAACAAGATAATGCCAGACCACATTCTGCATCAATCACAACATCATGGCTGCATAGGAGAAGAAGGATCCGGGTACTGAAATGGCCAGTCTGCAGTCCAGATCTTTCACCTATAGAGAACATTTGGCGCATCATAAAGAGGAAGGTGCAACAAAGAAGGCCCAAGATGATTGAACAGTTAGAGGCCTGTATTAGACAAGAATGGGAGAGCATTCCTATTTCTAAACTTGAGAAACTGGTCTCCTCGGTCCCCAGACGTCTGAGTGTTGTAAGAAGAAGGGGAGTATCACGATCTGCGTAACTGTCACATACGTGACACGGAGGGAGGAAAAGAGGGAGGCCCTGCCCTAGTGAGAGGGAAGGTGGTGACCCCTGACTCACCTTGCGGCTGGCGCCTGGCTGCCCTGTCGTCCCTAGACGGGTTCCTCACCCGTACGCCGATCACGTGCCTAAAACCCTGGCTTTCCCTAGGATGAGCCCTAGATAGTGAACAGGGCGGTGGGAACACTAGTCCGCACCACTAGCTCTAAAGGAAAACACCAAGGGGAGGACAGACAATACAAACTAAACATATAATCCCAGGTGGGCAACAACAGGAGACAACAAAAGCCCAACAGGGATCCGGAGGGTAGCACTCTGGAACAACAACCAGATTCTCAGCTCCAGTGGGTCAGCATAGATGTCCAGGCAGGAAGCTCTATAACTGGCAACAAGAGAAGTGTGAGAGGAGAATATAAGGAGTTTGGGAGTGGCAGACAAGAAACAGCTGAGGAGGAGAAGCTACGGATCCCTGAGTGAGACAAAAAGGATAGCAAGGCAAACACAGAAAACAAACACTAAGAAACACCGTGATCTTTAGACATAGAGCGCGCAGCCACCCGCTGCGACTTCCTGACCCCGGGTATAACGGAGTCAGACGTGGCTCTTGACACCCTCGTGACAGTACCCCCCCTTTCACGAGGGGCCCCTGGACACTCAGGACCAGGTCTCTCCGGATGAGAGACATGGAAAGCCTGAATCAACCTGTTGGCGTTTACCTCTGACGCTGGAACCCACATTCTTTCCTCGGGACCGTAACCCCTCCAATGCACCAGATACTGAAGAGAGCGGCGGACCCGACGAGAATCAACAATTCTGGATATTTGAAACTCCAGATTACCATCCACAATAACAGGAGGAGGTGGCAGCGGAGATGGTTCTAGAGGTGGAACATACTTCTTGAGCAACGACTTATGGAAGACGTTATGGATCTTAAAAGTCTGAGGTAGCTCCAGGCGAAAAGCCACAGGGTTAATGACGGCTACAATTTTATAAGGACCAATGAACCTAGGACCCAGTTTCCAAGAGGGAACCTTCAACTTAATATTCCTAGTAGACAACCACACATAGTCATTCACTCCTAGGTCCGGACCTGGCGACCGTTTCTTATCGGCCATGCATTTGTATTTACCACTCATATTTTTCAAGTAAGCTTGCACCTTCTGCCATACCGATGAAAGAGATGAAGAAAACCGTTCCTCTTCGGGAACCCCAGAAGACCCCCCCTCTTTGAAAGTACAAAATTGGGGATGAAAACCGTATGCACCAAGAAATGGTGACTTGCCAGTGGATTCCTGACGCCGATTATTTATGGCAAACTCGGCTAACGGTAAATATGATGACCACACCTCTTGGTTTTCAGACGCAAAACACCTTAAATATGTTTCTAGGTTTTGGTTGGTACGCTCAGTCTGTCCATTCGACTGAGGATGGAAAGCTGAGGAAAAGGATAAGTGTACCCCTAAACGGGTACAAAAAGCTTTCCAAAACTTAGAAATAAACTGGGTTCCCCGATCCGAAACCACATCGGAAGGGACCCCGTGAAGCTTCACGATTTCACTGATAAACACCTGAGCAAGAGTCTTAGCATTAGGAAGTGCGGGTAGCGCAATAAAGTGTACCATTTTGCTAAACCTGTCTACTACTACCAAGATAACTGTTTTACCCGCGGACAAAGGTAAGTCAGTGATGAAATCTATTGATAGATGTGTCCATGGTCTATTGGGGATGAAAAGTGGCAATAAAGACCCTGCTGGACGTGTATGAGAGACTTTCGCGCGTGCACAAGTAGAACAAGTAGACACGAAATCTATTACATCCTGACGCAACCTTGGCCACCAAAAACGACGAGACAATAGCTCCAAGGTTGCTTTACTACCCGGGTGCCCAGCAAGTGCCGAATTATGATGTTCCTTCAATAACTCAAGACGCAGGTTTAACGGTACAAACAATTTCTCTGAGGGGCAAGAGGCCGGGGCGTCCCCCTGGGCCTCTAACACCTTTCCCTCTAGAACAGAGTGTACAGCAGAGACAACCACTCCTCTTTGTAAAATAGGTACCGGATCACTAACATTACCCCCTCCAGGGAAACTACGAGACAATGCGTCTGCCTTGGTATTTTTTGCCCCAGGACGATAGGTGATTACAAAGTTAAATCTGGTAAAGAATAGCGACCACCTAGCTTGTCTAGGGGTGAGACGCTTAGCCGATTCTAGATACAGAAGGTTTTTGTGATCCGTAATTACCGTGACGGGGTGGATTGCTCCCTCTAAGAAGTGACGCCACTCTTCAAACGCCAGTTTAATCGCCAACAGTTCCCTATTTCCAATATCATAGTTCTTTTCTGCTGCAGATAATTTTTTGGAAAAGAAAGCGCAAGGACGCCATTTGCCAGGAGACGGACCCTGAGACAATACAGCCCCCACTCCCACCTCCGACGCATCAACTTCAACAATAAAAGGCTGGGAGACATCAGGTTGAATTAGGACAGGTGCCGAGGTAAATCTCTCTTTTAGAGAGGAAAATGCAATTTTAGCGGCGTCAGACCATTTAGAAAAATCAGTCCCCTTCCTAGTCATGTCAGTAAGGGGTTTAACGATCACTGAATAATTTTTAATAAACTTTCTGTAGAAATTTGCGAAACCCAAAAACCGTTGTAGAGCTTTAAGGTTCTCAGGAAGATCCCAATCTAAAATTGCCTGGACCTTCCCAGGATCCATACGGAAACCTGAAGCAGATAATAGATATCCCAGGAATTGTATTTCCTGAACGGCGAAGACACATTTTCAATTTTCGCATATAATTTATTCGTCCGTAGGACCTGCAGTACTTGCCTGACATGTACTTCATGTGTTTTCAGATCAGCCGAATAAATTAAGATATCATCTAGGTATATGACTACAAACCTGCCGATGAGATGACTAAAAATATCATTAACGAAATGTTGGAAGACAGCAGGGGCATTGGTCAGACCGAAAAGCATGACTAAATTTTCGTAATGCCCCTCAGGGGTGTTAAAAGCTGTCTTCCACTCATCCCCTTCCTTGATACGAATCAGATTGTAGGCCCCCCTAAGATCAAGTTTGGAGAACCACCTAGCACCCGCAATCTGATTAAAAAGGTCAGGAATGAGAGGAAGAGGGTATGGGTCTCGGACGGTTATCCGGTTTAGCTCACGGAAATCTAGGCAAGGACGCAGGCCCCCATCTTTCTTTTTAACAAAGAAAAACCCTGCAGCCACGGGTGAAGAAGAGGGTCTGATGTGTCCCTTGGCCAGACTCTCGGAGATATAATCTTTCATGGCTTGTCTCTCGGGACCCGAAAGATTATACAACCTGGACTTGGGTAATTTTGCACCGGGAATCAGGTTAACCGGGCAATCATAAGGACGATGAGGTGGTAGCTTCTGACAACCCTTTTCAGAAAAAACGTCCTCAAAGTCCGAAATAAATGTAGGTAGGGAAGCTATGGAGGCGATTAAGCAATTGTTATTTAAGCAATTCTCTCTGCAATGCTCACTCCACTCCAATATCTCCCTGGCCTGCCAATCCACCACTGGATTGTGCGCTACCAACCAGGGAAGACCCAATACCACAGGAGAGGGAAGGCCCTCCAGAACGTAACATGAAAGACGCTCCTTATGGTGGTCCCCTACCCGAAGATGTAAGTTATGGACAACGTGAGTGAGGTTTCTCTGAGACAGAGGAGCAGAGTCAATAGCGAATATGGGAATGGGTCTCTGCAGCGTACAGAGAGACAAACCCATAGTGCGGGCAAAATGGGCATCTATCAAATTTACCCCTGCACCACTGTCTAGAAAAAAAGAAATAGACTCCGTCTTAACACCAAAAACAATAACCGCTGGCAACACAAATTGAGATGTTCGTATGGAGGAAACGTATACCCCCCGGCTGACATCCTCCGCACAGCCTGGGGTTAGTAGTTTTCCGACGGTCTTTTGTTTTTGGGAAAAGGAGGGACAGACATTAATGAAATGACCCTTCCCCCCACAGAAAAAACAAGCCCCCCACCTACGGCGAACCTCAGGAGGACGGACCTGACGAGAAGTTCCTCCTAGCTGCATAGGCTCATCCAAGTCAGTACAGACTAACTGCTGCTTGGGAGAGGTTACCGATTGCTCAGGAATTTTCGATCTCTCCCTAAGACGTCTATCTATCCTGATAGAGAGGGACATAACAGCATCAAGGGAAAGGGGGGTCTCATACAGCGCCAGCGCATCCTTAACCCTTTCAGATAACCCAGAGCAGAACTGACTCCTGAGAGCCAGGTCGTTCCACTGAGTATCCGTAGCCCACCTGCGGAACTCTGAGCAATATTCCTCTGCTGGCCGATCTCCCTGTAGGAGTCTCCGTAACTTCGACTCAGCCAGGGCGACACGGTCAGGGTCATCATATATGAGACCCAAAGCCCCAAAAAATCCCTCCACTGACCGGAGAGCCTGGGAACCAGGGGGTAACGAGAACGCCCAGGATTGCGGGTCCCCCTGAAGCAGGGAAATAACAATCCCCACCCGCTGTTCTTCATTACCTGAGGAGTAAGGGCGCAGCTTAAAATATAATTTGCAGGCCTCACGGAACAACACAAATTTGTCCCTTCCCCCAGAGAATCTGTCAGGAAGAACAACCTTGGGTTCTGTAACAACCTGGTTACCCATAGCAACCGCTGGGCTTACGGTCTGCTGCATTTGCTGCTGCTGTTGGAGGACAGACGCCTTCAATCCTGCCACCTCCAAAGACAGGCCTTGAAGCTGTTTTGCCAAAGCAGCAATAGGATCCATATTGGATTCTAAGTAGAGAAAAAAAAAAAATTTTTAACAGTTATAATATCACGATCGGCGTAACTGTCACATACGTGACACGGAGGGAGGAAAAGAGGGAGGCCCTGCCCTAGTGAGAGGGAAGGTGGTGACCCCTGACTCACCTTGCGGCTGGCGCCTGGCTGCCCTGTCGTCCCTAGACGGGTTCCTCACCCGTACGCCGATCACGTGCCTAAAACCCTGGCTTTCCCTAGGATGAGCCCTAGATAGTGAACAGGGCGGTGGGAACACTAGTCCGCACCACTAGCTCTAAAGGAAAACACCAAGGGGAGGACAGACAATACAAACTAAACATATAATCCCAGGTGGGCAACAACAGGAGACAACAAAAGCCCAACAGGGATCCGGAGGGTAGCACTCTGGAACAACAACCAGATTCTCAGCTCCAGTGGGTCAGCATAGATGTCCAGGCAGGAAGCTCTATAACTGGCAACAAGAGAAGTGTGAGAGGAGAATATAAGGAGTTTGGGAGTGGCAGACAAGAAACAGCTGAGGAGGAGAAGCTACGGATCCCTGAGTGAGACAAAAAGGATAGCAAGGCAAACACAGAAAACAAACACTAAGAAACACCGTGATCTTTAGACATAGAGCGCGCAGCCACCCGCTGCGACTTCCTGACCCCGGGTATAACGGAGTCAGACGTGGCTCTTGACACCCTCGTGACAGGGAGATGCCACACAGTGGTGAAAATGGCCTTGTCCCAACTTTTTCGGGATTTGTTGACACCATGAAATTCTGATTCAACATATTTTTCCCTTAAAATGGTACATTTTCTCAGTTTAAACTTTTGTTCCATGATTTATGTTCTATTCTGAATAAAATATTAGAAGTTGGCACCTCCACATCATTGCATTCAGTTTTTATTCACGATTTGTATAGTGTCCCAACTTTTTTGGAATCCGGTTTGTATTAATTTGTCCTATCTCTTGTACACCCTGGTCTGTCGGTCATGTCATCCCATATTGCATGTTGGATATATAGGCTAGTGATGTATTAACTTTTTATTAATAGGAATGTGATTTATCTGTGTTATCTTATATTTACTCACACTTAGTAAATATATTTATTCACTTAGCCTGCGTGAGCTTATTCATTCTCAAATCTTTTAAATTCAGGTAATGTTACACCATAGAAGGTCTAGAACCATCAAGGCCATGCACTGGATTCAGACAGTAAAACAGTTCATTTATGGCGTCAAGACTTTGCTGCTTGTGCAAAGGGTTAATTGTCTTTGGTACCCATCACTTAGAGATGAACTGCCCATCCGGATCTAATATCTGCACCCCTCAGCTTGGGAACTGCAGAAAGGGTTAATGAGAATGGAACTGCATGCCTGAAAGACTGAAAGTTGCAAAGTGTATTTGGAGTGAGACTCAGGGACTACTAGTACCATCATTGCCGTTGCCCATACACAGTTACTGGGGAAAAGCAAGCTCTGTGATGTACCTCAGAACTGTACCAATTGCTGCTATCTGTACTGCAACTCTCATCATCTAGTCAGTAAAGAGAGACTTTATTCTAATTAAACTGGCCCTTTGCCTCCATCATACGCCAGCCTCTTCTCCTGTACTGTTGCCTTGCACTCTGCCAACCGTTCACCATCAAGGGCACCCCAAATACCACCAGTCAGGAGTCCCAGAAGGGTCCAGGGTGTGCCCCGAGAGAAGAAAGTGTGCGCCCTCCAGTCACTGTGCTCTCCAGAGGGGGGAGATTGCCACCGTGAACTGTGAGTACTACTGCAACCATCATAGCCACTACCCCTCCTCCTATCCTCGCCTACCCTGTGAGTTGCTGAATTGGCAATATGGATGCACAATCAGACTACACGGGGTAGTTTGTAGTCTGAGACCATGGAGACCCATAGGAATACAGAGAAGCTGTATACACAAAATTATTGAAACTATTGGCAAAGTTGCTTCAGCTTTCATTTAGACTATGAGGTTATTTTCATAAAGGTGAAGTAAGACATCTACAGGCATCTTATGAGTAGTCTGGGAACTGTTTGTGAACCTCCAGTACCTTACAGAACCTTAGGTCTGTGTGCATACTGGTAGTAGATCAGATGGTGCTGTCTGATGATGCATCAGTGCTGGGAATTTGCAGAGCTCTGGGGTATTCTTACGCATGCTAATCATGCTTTATAGATAAATCTATCAAGATGTATTCTTGACAGATTATTGATGGATTCAGTTTATGATTTTGCTGCAGTGAAAAAATGCACTGCGGTCCATCAGAGCATCAATCTATACCGTGGCCCTGGATGGAGTTGCTGTCCCCTCTGAGGTTGGGGGATGCTATTTACCATCACAGTTTGTTTATGCAGAAGTGACAGAAGAAGATGTCTCAACCTGTAATGAATATGTTCAAATGGGGTTTAGAAAAGCAGCTCACTCTGTTAGGCCTCATGCACACGACCGTAATTATGGTCCACATCAGAGCCGCAGTTTTTTTTGCGGCTCGAAAGCGGACTTATTCACTTCATTGGGGCCGCAAAAGATGCGGACAGCACTCTGTGTGCTGTCTGCATCCGTTGCTCCGTTCCGAGGCCCGGCAGAAAAAAATATAGCATGTCCTATTCTTGTCCGTTTTGCGGACAAGAATAGGCATTTTCTGCAAATTGCGGAAGGCACGCGGGCGGCTTCTGTTTTTTTGCAGGATCCGTGGTTTGCGGACCACAAAAAAAACAGCACGGTCGTGTGCTTGAGGCCTTAGGCCTCTTTTCCATTTACAGTCCGTATACGGAACCATTTATTTCAATGGTTCGGCAAAAAAAAGGCATGTACTCCCTATGCATTCCGCTTCCGTATTTCTGTTTTTCCGTTCTGTTCAAAGATAAAACATGTCCTATTATTGCCCGCACATCTCATTCCGTGGCTCTATTCAAGTCTGCAAAAAAGACGGAACACATGCGAAATGTAATCCGTATGTCTTCCGTATCCACTCCGTTTTTGCGGAACCATCTATTGAAAATGTTATGCCTAGCCCAATTCTTTCTATGTAATTACTGTATACTCTATATGCCATACGGAAAAACGGAACCGGACTACTGAAAAAAAAAAAACGGACAGCAAAACACTGAAAAAGCCATACGGTCGTGTGAAAGAGGCCTTAATCACATTTAAAGGGAAGTGAGAAAACTAAAGCAATGTAGACGCCAGTGCACAGGAATATCGCTCCATGTGACTACACCTCAATTATGACACCTGATCAGCCCGTAAGTAGTAAAACTTAAAGGCTTTTTCCAGCCTTGTTAATGATAACCTATCCTCATGATAGGTCATCTATATCAGATTCACAGGGGTCTGACACCCATCAAGGGTGTAGTAGTTGTGTCGGCATTCTGCAGCTCAGCTCCCATTTAAGTGTATAGGAGCTGAGCTACAGTCACTTCCTATCAGCTCACCAATATCTACAGTAAAATCTGGAAAACCCTTTGAGGTCCATGAACACTCTCCTGCCTCTGTAAATACTTGTATTCACTATGGAATAATAATAATACTGGAGAACTCTGAGTTGTGTTATCCCTCTATTTTTCCTACTGGAAATATAAGAATAAACTAACAACTGGGTTTTATCTTTCGCATACCTCCCGACGGTCAAAGAGGGACACTTATGGTTCATTGTGTGAAAGATCAATTTTTCCTGTATGTTTATACACTTTAATAGTTTTCTTAGTGCACAATAACAGAACACGTATGTGAATAGAGACATTTTTAAAATCCAAACTGCATAAATAATGAAGTAATATATAAGGTGGTCAAATATACAGATAGGAACCAGACAAACACTATCTGGATCAATATTGTAATTATAAATCCCTCAGATCAAAAAGAGGGACATTTACGCTGGGTTCAGACCTGAGCGTTCAGGATGGAGCGCGCGATTGTATGCGCGTTTACAATCGCGGCTCCGGAACAAGCGAACGCCCATTGTCGCGCGTTCCCGGAAGTCTATGTATGGGAACGTGCGACAAAACGCCCCAAAGAAGCTCCTGTACCTGGGGCGTCGGGCGTTTTACAGCGCGATCGCACGCGCCGTAAAACGCCCAGGTGAGAACCATGCCGATAGGGAAGCATTGGTTTCTCCTTGTTGAGCGTTTTTACAGCGCGTAGGAACGCGCTGTAAAACGCTCAGGTCTGAACCCAACCTTAAGGAGAAAAAAGGGACAGTGGGACTTGGGTCAAAAATAAAGACTAACACTTGGGAGGTCTGCATTTTCTCTTGTCAAAAACATCATACCTTACACAGTCTGATACTGTCAGCACTAACCGACCATGTAGAGACGCACCCACCTGACAAAGGGAATGGTAGTGTCATAGATTATATGTAGATTTCCAAGAGGAATAACAGAGGAATGGAAAAGCACAAATATCTGCAAAAAGATGCTTCAGAATTATTATTATTATTATTATTTTGGGGGGGCAATTATTTACAAAACCGGACATGTGGGAAGTAAAAAAAAACTGAAATAAAAGACATATGTAGATATGTGAAGGTGTGCTGGGTTCCACAATGAATCGTGACCATGGGAATCATATGTGTTTTGTTCCCTGGAGTCTCCCATTAAGTCAGTCCACACATGGCAGATTTTAGTGGCAGAAATTTTTGTTGAATCTGCCACAAAATCCACAACATCCCTGACAAGATGTTCAGTGGTTCCTCCGTGAAGATGTCCGTGAAGGATCCATGTTTAGTCCGTGTGTCCGTTTTCTGCTCTCTAGGTGTCATTATTCCATGGACACAGCTAGGCTGAAAATGAATTTCAAGAGCATATATAAACAATGACCAGTGAAAACCATGGACGAAACACAGATAGCCATGGTTTTCACTGACCTATAGACTATTATGTGCGTGAGGGTTCTGTAATCACGGATAACAGCATTGCATGCTTCCGTGGTTTCAACACGGACTGACAGACCACGGAAAACCACTGATGTGTGAATACACACATTAAAGTCAATGGATATGTGACAGCACACAACTAAAGGAAGCCTTAGGTATTGCTGATTCACCTTGCTACATTGCAGTAGGTGAAATCTGCTGTGGATATCTGCAACAGACATGCTACGGATTACAAAAATTCTCCCCACAGCGCAATTTCCATGCGGAAAATTCCACAGTACGTGGATGAGATTTGCTAAAATGTGCCTGGTATTTGCAGCATTTCCGTCCCCTGTAGACCTAAGTCTTCATGTCTTGTGCATCAGACGTAACGCGGAGGTCAGACTTTCTCTTCTTGCTTGTCATAGTTTGTGTGAAAATGTTTTGTAAAACTGAAAATTGAATCAAATGTAAAATATCCAAGAGGGAGAACCTGGCAGCGGAAACACAGCAAGATGAGGGCACCATGAAATGGGAGCAGTCACTGGAAGAAGAGCTTTATCAAAGCCTTTTAAAAGATGAAACCCAACAAAGGAAAAACTTCCCTTTTCCAGAAAACAATATTTATATATGTATGGCGCAGAGATTAGGAGCAGCCATGGCTGCGGAGCTGAGGGGAATGTTAAGCAGGTGTCAGGAAGGATTGTAAATTGCAGGACAGATCAGGTAGGACAGAGCTGCGTGTCCTGCGCACTGAGCGAGCCCGACACACGATAAGAAAGCCCCTGTCCTCTGTCTGACTGGATCATTTGTATCATAGAGGTCATACATAAAACATTACTGCCACCAGATAAGATATTCTGAAGACCCTTCTGGCGTGCCGCTAACAGAGACGTTTTATGAGACTGCCAGGGGTTTGTGCCATGCACACCTGGGGTCAGCCCTGCACCCATATTCTTGTATGCAGCATAAGCTGGATTCCTTCAGGGGTATAACAAAAATTTAGAGAAGACTTGTCACTGACACATCCGTTTTAGTAACTACTTGCATCGCCTTTGTAATAACACTTTTGGAGCATCTATTCTGTGCGATTCCTATATTATTCCTGCTAGAAGTTATGAATAAATTACTAGCAGTTTACAGTGAAGGTCCAGCTGGGTGTTACCTATTGAGGGCATGTCCCTGCACAGTCTAACACTGGATTGGATAGTACCAGACTGTATAGGGACACACCCCAACTGGTAACACCCATCCGGACCTTCACTGCAAACGGCTGGCAATTCATTCATCATTTCTAGCAGGATTAATAAAGGAGTAGCACAACACAGAGTCATAATATATGCTCCAGAATTATAATTTCAAAGGGGATGCAAGTAGTTACTAAATCAGACATGTCAGAAGAGATGACATGTTGGTCCTGTGAAAAACTAGGACCATATGCTTTTACTTGAACAGTCAATGGCATGGCAAGTGTCGGGATGGGAAGGGGGGGGGGAATTGGTCTCTTGGAGTTTAAGGGTGCTTTCATACATGGCGGAATAATCCGCCAGGAAATACGCAGCTTATAGACCTCCCCCATATTATCCTATAGAGTTGAAATGCGTCAATCCTTGCCCCGTGTTCTGCTGCGGTATAACATTCTGCAGTGTAAATAATGATGTGTTGCAGCTTTTATAAAGCAGACTGTCTCCACTCATTTCAATGGGGGATGTAATCCGGTCAGAAATAAATGCATAAAAATCCACAAATAAAATCTGCAACAAAAACTGAATCTTTGTAAAAATCTGCATCGGCATATTTTTGGGTGGATTTTTCTGCCAGATATGGAGGCTCCCAATCATTTTGTTCTAAGGCAGGGATCAGAATCTTTGGCACTTCAGCTGCTGTAAAACTACAACTCCCAGCATGCAGGAGGATTCTGGGAGTTGTAGTTTCAGAACAGCTGGAGTTCCGGAGGTTGCTGATCCCTGTTCTAAGAGAAGATGGATAAGCAGCCTCCTCGCTTCGCCCAGTTAGGACACATCCATGACTGGCTAAGAGTGCACGTGTTTAGTTAGGGCAGGGCTGGCCAACCTGTGGCTCTCCAGCTGTTGTAAAACTACAACTCCCACCATGCTTTGCTGTAGGCTGATACCTGTAGGCAGTCTGGGCATGCTGGGAGTTGTGGTTTTGCAACAGCTGGAGAGCCTCAGGTTTGCCATCCCTGAGTTAGGGGGTTCAGGAGAATTAGCTGCCAGTCTGTGCATCGCTACGGCATACATATTAGGACATCCTCAGACATCATCCACAACTTCCTCCTCCATCAGGCAAAACTCCATCAGTCATCCTCCCTCAGACCAAACTCCCTCCTCCGTCAGACTAAACTCCATCAGTCCTCCTCACTCAGACCAAACTCCCTCCTCCGTCAGCCCAAACTCTGTCCAGCGTCAGCCAAAACTCCCTCCTCCCTCATCCAAAACTCCCTCCTTCCTAACTGAAAAGTCCCTCGTCCCTCAGACGTCAGTAAAAAAATACCTTCTCCATCAGCCCTCAGCCCAAACTCCATCAGCCGTCAGGTGTCAGCTCTCAGCCATCAGGGGTCAGACATCAGTTGTCATCCCTCAGCCTAAACTCCATCAGCACTAGAGGGGGACAGATACAAAGAACTCTCATAAATCAAAAACGTGATACATATGTAGTGTACGGGAGAGTAATACCCCGTCACTACAGAAGGGTCACTTGGGTATTGTCGTTCCCCCTTTAAGGGGAGGTTGGTAAAAACATCTTGTAATGTCATGCTATGTATTTTCCTGTTACTGTGAAACGTGCGTATGCAGGCCGGCTAGGGTGTCATTCCAGCTCTGAGTCACTAGAGGGAGCTAGGGAACCCTAGGTTATATAAGGCCCAGTCAGGAAGGAGTAGCAGGAGAGACAGACAGTGGGAGCAGAGGTCAGAAATGATCCTGTGTCTGAGAGAAGGCAAGGCTATGGGCCTGTGAGAGCATAGCAGGCTTGAAGCCTGCCGACTAGGAGAGGGTAGTAAAGGCCCTGTAACCGGGTTCCGGATCCAAGGAAAAGGTTCCCCTCCTGAGTCATCATCCGTTTAGCTGAAGCAGCATAAGCCAGACACCAGCCAAGACACAGATTACCACAGAGGCCGATCAGATAAAGCAAGAGGTACTCAAGATAACAGAGGAGGTACTAGATAAGGACAGCTTCAAGGGTACGCCAGATAAAGGGCATTAGACCTTGGAGAGAAAGTCACATGTAGCGGGACCAGTCAGGAATAGTGTGCAAGCCGCCTGTACTGCATCTCCTGCAATCAACACTCTGTATTATACATTGCTAAGACCGGCCATTCTGTAATTCCCAAGAACCACCTGTATTGCTACAAGAAACCAACCGTCTTTCATGGAACTGTGCTGTACCTGTGTCCATGTATTATCCTGACTGATATTCAGTAAAAGTTCCAGTTTTTGTTGGCTATCCTGTGCTTGCTTCATTCTTCCACCATACTTTACACGGCGTGTCACCGTTTAATTGACACTGGCGTCACGAACTTTTAACATCTGCCTGTTCCTGTATTTGCCCCAATTGAAGATGACAGTGGATCCCAGGTTAGTGGTCAATCTGCACTACAAAGCCCAGCATACACTACTGACCCCCTGGGACACTGCATCGCTCTTTTTGGCGTCACGAACAGGATCCGCATACTTCTACAGTGCAGAGAAGTGTGAACTGTGTGCTTTAACTATTCCACCACCGTATTACAAAGACTGTAACCTTTATTCCTAATTTGTGGATTACAATTGTGCCTGGGAGGAATCAGAGACGCTGTACTGTGTTGCGCTACCCCCAGAGAGAAAATCGCATTTGTGGACTGTGTTTTACTGGACTTTTCATCATCCTGCTTGCTGTCAGTGAATTGCAGCATCAGGACATCTAAAATGGCCGCCGACGCCATGAGGCTTTTTACTGCGCCATCAGGATGTGCAGAGGCGCGAATATTTGGCGCCGAAACCTTCCAAGAAGAAGGAGGGGACGATTGCCCTGGAGCGCCGCCCACCTTGAGGAGTGGCGAAGCGGCTAACTACTTTGAAGAGTTACGCCTGGGAGGCGGGGCTCCGATGGAGATAGACTGGCCCAGTGCTTGGGAGGAGTCAGAGTCGATGCAGCAACCAGGAAGAGAAGAGATGGCGTGCGCTGCAGAGAGCGAGGATGAGACCACGTGCGAGTGGGGCGCCACTCCACCGGACTTTCCGGAGTTGGGGCCGTGGGATCCTCTAGCCTGGACGGCCACCCCCTGGGCCCAGGCCATGGACCTAAGCATCACCCGACCTGAGTCCCCACCGATCCCTCGCCGGCATGCAGAATGGCCGGCTATTATGGAGGAGCTGAGAGCCGCGGTGGCGAAAAAGAACACCAGCCGGAAGAAGCGGTTTGAGGAGATGGCTAAGTCCATACAGGGAGACTCCTTTCCGGGTAAGCCCCAGCTAGAAAGGCGCCGCGGGATCGTGGTGTCCTTTGATAAGGACAAAGGCTATGGGTTTATCCAGGAGTTGGGGACTGGCCGGGACTTCTATGTCAACCGGCGATCGGTAAAGCGGCACTACCTCCCGGAGCATCTCCACAATCTGACCATAGGGGAGATCGTAGAATACACCCCAGCCGAAAGTCTAAGGGGCCCCTACGCCACCGCAGTGACTCGCCCGAAGGCGCCGGCTGAGAACTGGGACTCTGGAAAAGAGAGGTCAGAACCGGTTGAAACAGCTAGAGCGCACGTGGAAAAGGGCCAAACCACCCATCTTCAAAGTCAGGCCTACCTCAGTCCAGACGTCTTCTGGGAGCCTATCGTGCTGCAGGGGCTGGAGGAGCGGTATCCCCCTCTGGATGCAGTGAGACGAGAGGAGGAGAAGGAGCGGCAGGACAGCTGCCGGAGAGCCGAGGAAAGTGCTGAGGCCCGGCGCCAAGCAACAGCTGCCATTGTTCCCCCAGCGGCCGGACCCCCTGGACCTCCGGTAGATCCGACCACCTGTAGCAAAGCAGAACTAGAGACCCTACGAAAGAGGGTGTATTGGGTGGCGGACCTCGGCTGCGCAGGAGGCGTGCGATGGTTTCCATTTCCGAGGACGGAGGCCGAGATGGAGGCCGTGAAAGATAAACCTCCCCCTCTAAAAATTGTCAGGGGAGACGGGTTTCAAATGTGGCCGTCCTTGCCGGAACAACTGCTGCAGGTTCCCTATGTCGACTCGTCATCTGAGGAGGAACATGATACTCGTCTGTGAGTACTTTTGCCCTCTTGTCCATCTCCTTAATGGCCGTTTGTCCCTCCATTTGGCAGAGCTGGTGAAGCTCGCTGCCAGTTACCCACGGCCGGTGGCATCCTAGTTAAATCATGTGCCACTGTGTATCAATGCTTCCAGCTGCCTTTGTTTTGTTTGGGACATCCGGTTTGCTGCTGAATTCCCGGTTGTGCCTTGAAGTTTTTGCACAAATTTTACCCCTTTTACCCCCATTTCAGGTTGAAAAGACATTTTTATGTCAGCACTATTTTAAAGGGTAAGCAGGACTTGCCAGGATAACAAGGCCCTGGTATTGTCAGAGTCCTGTATTGTCATTTTATATATGTGCTGCTGACAGTATTTAATAACCGGTTTTTCTATTCAAGTATATGTGCCCAGAGATGGACTTCCTATGTGCAAGCCTCTGAGAGGTTAATTTATTATGGACTTATTTATTGTCATGGACTATCCTGGTTCTTTCAACATCCGCTGTGCCAGGTCAGCGCCCCCGTTCCACTCACTATCCTGTGAAAAAGAGAACGACGCCCCTTGTCACCAGACTTCGCCATTTCCAATTGGGTCTGATAAGAGTGTAATTGACATATATGTATGCATGCATGTGTCTTTCTCTGTTTCAGGTCATGATTCCAGTTGGGCGGGCCCTGATGGAGTACGAGGTCGTACTCAGCTTAAAGCAGCGGGGTATGTAGTGTACGGGAGAGTAATACCCCGTCACTACAGAAGGGTCACTTGGGTATTGTCGTTCCCCCTTTAAGGGGAGGTTGGTAAAAACATCTTGTAATGTCATGCTATGTATTTTCCTGTTACTGTGAAACGTGCGTATGCAGGCCGGCTAGGGTGTCATTCCAGCTCTGAGTCACTAGAGGGAGCTAGGGAACCCTAGGTTATATAAGGCCCAGTCAGGAAGGAGTAGCAGGAGAGACAGACAGTGGGAGCAGAGGTCAGAAATGATCCTGTGTCTGAGAGAAGGCAAGGCTATGGGCCTGTGAGAGCATAGCAGGCCTGAAGCCTGCCGACTAGGAGAGGGTAGTAAAGGCCCTGTAACCGGGTTCCGGATCCAAGGAAAAGGTTCCCCTCCTGAGTCATCATCCGTTTAGCTGAAGCAGCATAAGCCAGACACCAGCCAAGACACAGATTACCACAGAGGCCGATCAGATAAAGCAAGAGGTACTCAAGATAACAGAGGAGGTACTAGATAAGGACAGCTTCAAGGGTACGCCAGATAAAGGGCATTAGACCTTGGAGAGAAAGTCACATGTAGCGGGACCAGTCAGGAATAGTGTGCAAGCCGCCTGTACTGCATCTCCTGCAATCAACACTCTGTATTATACATTGCTAAGACCGGCCATTCTGTAATTCCCAAGAACCACCTGTATTGCTACAAGAAACCAACCGTCTTTCATGGAACTGTGCTGTACCTGTGTCCATGTATTATCCTGACTGATATTCAGTAAAAGTTCCAGTTTTTGTTGGCTATCCTGTGCTTGCTTCATTCTTCCACCATACTTTACACGGCGTGTCACCGTTTAATTGACACTGGCGTCACAAACTTTTAACATCTGCCTGTTCCTGTATTTGCCCCAATTGAAGACGACAGTGGATCCCAGGTTAGTGGTCAATCTGCACTACAAAGCCCAGCATACACTACTGACCCCCTGGGACACTGCACATACCCCTGCCTTCATTGCATGCAATGCTCCAATGTTCAAAAGGGCCAGTTTTTCTACCACCCACACACTGGAAAACCATATATGATCAAGGGCTATTACACCTGTGACACAACAAACGTGGTTTACCTTATAAAATGTCCCTGCGGCCTACTGTATGTGGGGGAGACCATGCAGACAGTGAGGGACCGCATTGGTAAACATAAGTCCACCATACGGAAAAAGAATTTATTACTCCACCGTTCCACTTTGACAAATGCAACCATTCCATCTCACAATTAAAATTCCAAATTATAGAGCGGATCCATCAACCAGGAAGGGGTGGTGATTTGAAAAAAAATACTGCTCAGAAGGGAGGCATATTGGATCCATACATTGGATACTCTACAACCCAGGGGGATGAATAGGGATTATGAGATTATGTGTTTTTAATAGTTTATAATTTGGAGTGTTTTTTTCACAGGCTGCAATACCGCGCTGAAAGTTGAAGGTTTTTGGGCCTGCAGGATAACACGTTTTGAAATACGGTTATAATGGAAACTCTATTATGTTATATATATATCATTTCCTGTTTGTTTAATCAGCTGATGATGTCATGACCAGGTGATCCTGCACCTATGAATGTGATCAGGTTTTCATTGTCATCATGCAGTTGACAAAGGCTGGACGGGCCGAAACGCGTCCTATCATTATTTTCTAGTTACAATGAAAGAATATAACTGATTGGAAACAAGAACGTCTGCTGGGACCTTTTTTGCTGAATTTGATCTGGGGATTGCCCCTTCCCGTGCAGCGTGAAAAAGGATCGTGAGCTGTTACTTCTGCTTTACATTTTTAACTCCATCAGCTGTCTGACATCAGTAGTCATCCCTTAGCCTAAACTCGATTAGCCGTCAGGGATCAGACATCAGGTGTCAGCTCTTAGCCTTAACTCCATCAGCCGTCAGACATCAGGTATCAGACCTCAGCCTAAACTCATTAGCCGTCAGGTGTCAGACATCAGGTGTCAGCCCTTAGCCTAAACTCCATCAGCCGCCAGTGGTCAGGTGTTAGACATCGGATGTCAGACATTGGTTGTCTGGGGAGGGCGGGGCGGCACAAACAGTGGCATACATACAGGGGGTTGCAGTTTCGACTGGGCCTGGCCGCCTGTGGACCCCCCTGGCCCCTGCAGTCAGTGGTCCCTCTAAGCATTTTCCTTAAAAATATAAGTATTGTTCACGTTCCTGCATTTTTTCTACTTCAGTATTCAATAGTGTAGTTAAGACAGACCGTTCTGAAAACAACACTTAAAGATGAATCATACCATTTACTCAAGAACAGATCCTCTTGTGTGTTCAAGGCTCCATCGTGAAGGTCACGTTCCTTAAAGCGTCATGAAAGCAGCAGATACTATCATTAGTAGAGCAGGATTGTGGATGCAGACTGGACTATTGTTACATTTCTAGGTGACCTTATCCATCCTTGAAACAGTCAGTCACATAATGTAGGCCCACATTTACTAGCGTGAGTGCTCCTAGATTCTGGTGTAAGTTGGCCCTTAAAAGTGACACAATTTGGCATATCTAGGTGTAGGGAAAGTTTCTATACCTGGTTTAAAAGTAAGTTTGTGGTTGAATCGAAAGGGACATGACCTAAGATCATGGGCGTCCGCAGAAATTTTTCCGGGGAGGGGGGGGGGGGGCATAATTTTATTGACATCCAGGCTCTGCTTGTTTCTGAGAATGTAATGAAGGGGAGGGGCATATTCATTATCACAAAGTATAATAACGCATGAGCTGTGCAGTGGCGGATCCAGAGCCTGGTCTCGGGAGGGGCACTTCCAGATTATTTTCTGTCCGTCGCCACAAAACAATGGTGCTTATAGAACAGACTACATACGCAGTGTAGCGGTATACTGTATATTATGTGGCACAGTGTAGGCTATATGTGTATAACATAAACATATTTCACATGAAAACTTACAATTACTTGGCTTGACCCTTGGTGATCTCGGACGCCACTTCAACACGTTGGTCTGGGGCTCGGCAGAGCTGATGTTGTGTTTTATCCTAATGAGAAATATTTCATAATAAGGATTTGGAAAAAAGGCAGAAGGATAGCAGAGCAGGGAGAGGATGATGCTGCTACTAGGGGGTTATACCATGTGGGAGTAATAAAGCCCACCATAATGTTCCCCAGTAGAAATAATTCTACTTTCAATGTGACAGTTCAAAAAATACCCCCTTGTAATGCCCCTGTTGAGCTAATGTCCCCATAGTGCCCCCATAATGTGCCAGTATAAAATACCCCTTTATAGTGCCCCCAGTAAATGCCTCCATAGTGCTCCTCTCCCCCCTTCCTCCTAGTGCCCCTATAATGTACCAGTATAAAATGCCCCAGTAGATGCCCTCAGTGTCCCCCATAATTTGCAAGTATAAAATACCCCTTCTTAGTGCCCCCGTAGATGACCCCATAGTACTCCTCTCCCCCCTTACTCATATTACCCACCATAATGTGTCCCAGTATAAAATTCCACTGTACAGAGCCCCCCATATAAAACACCCCTTCTTTGTGGCCTCAGTAGATGCCCCTATAGTGCCCAAAATAATGTGCCCCCCCATCATGTGCCAGTAATAACAGCCCCCCATCATGTGCCAGTAATAACAGCCCCCCATCATGTGTCAGTAATGACAGCCCCCCTTGTGCCAGTAATGACAGCCCCCTATTATGTGCCAGTAATGACAGCCCCATTATGTGCCAGTAATGACAGCCCCCCATTATGTGCCAGTAGCCAAAGACCCCCATTATGTGCCAGTAGCCAGAGCCCCCCGTTATGTGCCAGTAGCCAGAGACCCCCATTATATGCCAGTATCCAAAGACCCCCATTATGTGCCAGTAGCCAGAGCCCCCCGTTATGTGCCACTAGCCTGAGACCCCCATTATGTGCCAGTAGCCACCAGTATGGTACACCCCCAAAAAATAAACACTTATACTTATCTCCTTGGCAGCAATGCGATGCAGGCCTCTTCCGGCCTGTGTCCCACGCTGTACGGCTCAGGCCTGCGCCGGCCTCTGATAGGCTGCCAGCCTAGTGCCTGCTGCCTATCAGAGGAAGGGAAAGGGACACACCTCTCCCTCCCCTGCCTCAGCACAGCCATCTGTATCGCTGTCCTGAGGACGGCTATACAGTTGACTATGGAGATGAACGCTTCCACAATGGACTTTTTAACTGAAAGGTTGTAAGTCACCCCAAAAAGTCACAAGTGTACTCCAGTCCCCTCATGCTGTACAGACTGTTGAAGACATAAACATGGTTTGACTTTTGAATAAAAAAATTCCATACATATTTTGTGCGACAAATCTAACAAAAAGTGAGTGACATTTTGTAAGTTTGTCCCAAAAAACACAAGTACAACCAATGATAGACACTCTAAGAAAATGAGACCAAAAAGTTACATTACATTACCCACTAAGTTTACGCCATCTACAGGATTAGTACAAACCGGATTCCAAAAAAGTTGGGATACTAAACAAATTGTGAATAAAAACTGAATGCAATGATGTGGAGATGGCAAATGTCAATATTTTATTTGTAATAGAACGTAGATGACAGATCAAACGTTTAATCCGAGTAAATGTATCATTTTAAAAGAAAAATACGTTGATTCAAATTTTCACGGTGTCAACAAATCCCCAAAAAGTTGGGACAAGTAGCAATAAGAGGCTGGAAAAAGTAAATTTGAGCATAAAGAAGAGCTGGAAGACCAATTAACACTAATTAGGTCAATTGCCAACATGATTGGGTATAAAAAGAGCTTCTCAGAGTGGCAGTGTCTCTCAGAAGCCAAGATGGGTAGAGGATCACCAATTCCCACAATGTTGCGCAGAAAGCTAGTGGAGCAATATCAGAAAGGTGTTACCCAGTGAAAAATTGCAAAGACTTTGCATCTATCATCATCAACTGTGCATAACATAATCCGAAGATTCAGAGAATCTGGAACAATCTCTGTGCGTAAGGGTCAAGGCCGTAAAACCATACTGGATGCCCGTGATCTCCGGGCCCTTAAACGACACTGCACCACAAACAGGAATGCTACTGTAAAGGAAATCACAGAATGGGCTCAGGAATACTTCCAGAAACCATTGTCAGTGAACACAATCCACCGTGCCATCCGCCGTTGCCAGCTGAAACTCTACAGTGCAAAGAAGAAGCCATTTCTAAGCAAGATCCACAAGCTCAGGCGTTTTCACTGGGCCAAGGATCATTTAAAATGGAGTGTGGCAAAATGGAAGACTGTTCTGTGGTCAGACGAGTCACGATTCAAAGTTCTTTTTGGAAATCTGAGACGCCATGTCATCCGGACCAAAGAGGACAAGGACAACCCAAGTTGTTATCAACGCTCAGTTCAGAAGCCTGCATCTCTGATGGTATGGGGTTGCTTGAGTGCGTGTGGCATGGGCAGCTTGGATGTCTGGAAAGGCACCATCAATGCAGAAAAATATATTCAGGGTCTAGAACAACATATGCTCCATTCCAGACGTCATCTCTTTCAGGGAAGACCCTGCATTTTTCAACAAGATAATGCCAGACCACATTCTGCATCAATCACAACATCGTGGCTGAGTAGGAGAAGGATCTGGGTACTGAAATGGCCAGTCTGCAGTCCAGATCTTTCACCTATAGAGAACATTTGGCGCATCATAAGGAGGAAGGTGCAACAAAGAAGGCCCAAGACGATTGAACAGTTAGAGGCCTGTATTAGACAAGAATGGGAGAGCATTCCTATTTCTAAACTTGAGAAACTGGTCTCCTCGGTTGTCACAACCAGACAGCTGAGAAGCTCTGACAGAGGCCTTTCAGAACCTCCTCCTTGAGTTCTCTTTGTTGTACTGTTCAGTTTCTCATCTCGTTAGCCTCTCTCAGCTGTCATGGAGTTGGACTGATTGTTTCCCTTTAAATCCCTCCCCATGGTGCATTGCTGGGCGGCTTATACTTCCTCTTGGAGTGTGTGTGCATGCTGATCTTGTTTTCCTGTCTGCTACAAAGTTAAGTACTGAACATTTATCTGTTATTTTCTGTTTGCTGGATCCCAGGTGACCCTGACTCCCTCCGTGTCTGGAGTAGGGAGTCGGTGGTCGTGTCCCCTCACTATTGTAGGGTGTTCAGGGGTATATAGTCGAGGTACATGGATATGCAAACCTCCAACTTTCGGATCTTTGCATAGGCTGAGCAGCCAGGGATAGTCTCAGGTCTTGTGCAGGGGTCTCCCTTTTGGTTCCTTAGCTTTGGATCCACTCAGTCATATATGCATGTTGCTTTGTCTTGTTTCCTGTACACCGTCCGTGACATCGGTCCCCAGACGTCTGTTGAGTGTTGTAAGAAGAAGGGGAGATGCCACACAGTGGTGAAAATGGCCTTGTCCAAACTTTTTGGGGATTTGTTGACACCATGAAATTCTGATTCAACATATTTTTCCCTTAAAATTGTACATTTTCTCAGTTTAAACTTTTGTTCCGTGATTTATGTTCTATTCTGAATAAAATATTAGAAGTTGGCACCTCCACATCATTGCATTCAGTTTTTATTCACGATTTGTATAGTGTCCCAACTTTTTTGGAATCCGGTTTGTAAATCTGGGCAAATATCTCCTGGTGGTAAGAGGCAGCAATTGCCAACCCTACGCAAAATCTTATGTATTTTATTCCTTTATATAGCACTAACATGCATTGCTATATAACATTGCAGAAAACTATTGAGGAATTGCATGCCTTTGGAAAGATTGCTGGTGTCATTAGAGAGGATCACCATCATAGCCACCTCCTATACACAGCTTTTGGGGAAAAGCCTACTCTGTAAAATACTTCAGGACTGTGCTTGCTACATATTTTTGTTCTCTGATGCCTGTCATCTATTCAGACTTTATTTTGCTATAATGAACCGGGCCTGGTCTTTGGTCTCTATACCTGTTCATCATCATCATCATCTATCTTGTGTTTTCCTGTTTTGCACACCTCTGCTCATTCCTTCCTAGCACCAAGAACACCCTAGCCACCAGCAGGCATGAGACCTACAAGTCCTAGGTGTGCCCCGAGGGTAAGAAGGGATGCTTCCCTCCATTTACTGCCCATATTAAAAAAAAAGGCTATTTCCAGGCTGCAGAGAGCCTCTATAGTGGTGTAGAACACTGTGCCTTGGAGTAGCACGCATAGGGAGTCTGCTTGAGTAGTAAAATAATACTGTGAGTCCATATGACATGCAGATGACAGGCGTCGCTCTAAAAATTAGCGATGAACAAATTGAAGCTGATGAAGTGGAATTAGTTTAGAATTTCAGGAAAAATTTGATTGGGAACGAATGCGAATTTACTTGTGCTTCGTGGTAACGAATCGCATTCATCCTAAAATGGCGGCTACACATTTATAAGTGCAGAGAAAGGATAGGGAGGAATCATTTCACAGCATCTTAGTGCAGGGAGAGACGTCAGAAGGCGCAAGGGACATTATAAGGAAAGTGATTTACAAGTTCAGGGAACGATTATTTGTGGATCCAAATAGCCATTTCACAGCTCTGTCATTCCAGCTATTTGTTATTAGGCTGCAAGTGCTATGTTGAAAAGCCTTTAGCGGCTTATAACTGAGTATTTTTTATCAATATTACAAGAAAAATATATCCGCATTTCACTTCTGCAGTTATTTCTGGTGAAAGCCTATAGGGGCGTATTTCAGTAAAAAAAGAAAAATATTAACGCACTGCACTGTTGCAGTTATTTCTGGTGAAAGCGTATAGGGGTGTATTTCAGTACTACAAGAAAAGTATATACGCATTTCACTGTTAAGGTGAAAATCAAAAAATTTGAATATCGTGCAAAAGTTCATTTATTTCAGTAGTGTAATCTAAAAGAAGTTGCATTAATGCAATTTAAAATTAGAATATTGTAAAAAAGGTTCAATATTCTAGGCTTAAAGTGTCACACTCTAGTCAGATAATTAATAAATACCCCCTGAACAAAGGGTACCTGAGATTGTGACTTTGGGGTTTTCATAAGCTGTAAGCCATAATCATCCAAATAATAACAAATAAAGGCTTTAAATATCTCGCTTTGCATGTAATGAGTCTATCTCGTATATTAGTTTCACCTTTTAAGTTGCATTACTGAAATAAATGTACTTTGCACGATATTCTAATTTTTCGAGTTTTACCTGCATATTCTTAGTGCATTTCTGCAGTTAAAGCTTATAGTGGCCTATTTCAGTCCAATAAGAAAAATATATTCTCAGTTCACTTCTGCAGTTATTTCTGTTGAAAGCGTATAGTAGTGTATTTCAGTAAAAAAAGAAAAATATATACGCACTGCACTGTTGCAGTTATTTCTGGTGAAAGCGTATAGGGGCGTATTTCTGTACTACAAGAAAAATATATACGCACTTCATTCTTTAATATTTTTTTGTTCAAAGTGTATAGTGGTGTATTTCAGTCCAACCAGAAAAATATATTCTCAGTTCACTTCTGCAATTAATTGTGGAGAAAGCGTTTAGTGGCCTTTTTCAATACAAAAATAAAAATATATTTGTTGCTTTTAGGGGTGTTTTAATTTTCGTTTAATTTGTTTAGTTCAACTACAAGTATGTCAGGCAGAGAAGTGCCAGGCCATGCACAGAGGAGTGGCAGAGGCCTAAATGTTTTTAGCGTAAGCAGAGGTCACAGCAGAGTAAGGGGGCGTGGCATCAGGAGTTGCAGCGAGAGGCCTGAGCTCCCGGTGTCATCTAGCGGTCGTGTCTTGACCAGCAACCCAGCGGCTCTTGATTGGTTAACTCGGTCTTCCACGTCATCCCAAGTGACATCAGACACCCCCAGCCAACAGTTGGTGAGTTCGTCAGACACAACCCTTAGTTGCCATGACCCGGGAGCAGGCCCTGTCCTCACCTCTCCTAAACCTGCCTCTGTCCTTTTCTGTTCCTTCACCGTGAGAAGTACTATATGCTGTGGGCTCAGCTCCACTTTTCAGCGAGGAAGAGCTATTAGAGGACAGTCAGCAGCTACTGCCCAGCCAAGATCTGGAGGAGAAATCCGCCACTTACTCAAATAAGCGGGCAAGTAGTGATGAGGAGAGTGGTGCAGGAGCTTGTGTTATGAGCGGTCAGGATCCTGACCCAGAGACGGTTGAGGAGGACATCAGTGACGTGCAGACACTACTTGATGATGATGAAGCAGATCGCACTTGGGAGCCAGGTGCAGAAGGGGCTTCGTCTTTAACAGGAGAAGAGGGTGGCATCTTGCCTGTGAGGCAGCAGCTGAACCAACAAGGTAGTAGCATGGCTGGGAGTCAGAAGCATGGCAACAGTTGCAGGTCGGGAGCCAAATGTGCCTGGGTTGACCACCTGATTCGTAGCAGCCTACCTGCCCGGGAAGTAGTGGTGTAGTGGTTCACAGAGGCAGTGGTGGTAGCAGTCAGTCAGTGCAGACTGTTGGGGGAAAAATCACCTACTCGGCGGTATAGCAGTTTTTTTTATTAAGCTGCCAGAGGAGGTTAACATGGCCATATGTAGAATATAAGCAGAAGGTGAAGCGTGGCTAGGGTGCCATTGTTGGCACTCCTGCCCTGCGTCAACATATCCAGCATCGCCATAAAATGTCCTGGCCTGGCTCCGATGTGGTGGTCCAGCCTGCCGCAGCTACCCCTGCATCTCCGAGTGGCACGCACCTGGTTTCAGCCAGTCAAGGCTCCACCACCTCAACCGAAGGGAGCTGTCTGTCATTCCCATCTTCTGCTGGTCCAGATGCTCCTGCTCCTACTCCTCGTCAGTCATTCCGTCAGAAATCGTTCACCGAAGCTATTGCCAAGAGACAGCAGTATGCGTGCATGCATCCAACTGCGCAGAAGCTGAATGTGCTCCTGTCCAAGTTGCTGGTGCTGGTCCAAGTGGTGGACCCTGCACCTTGGCTTATGCCGAGCCGAGGTGGAGAGTCCCAATCCGTCATTTCTTTGCGAAAAAGGCAGTACCAGCACTGCACAAATATGTAAAACAGAAGGTGGACCAGTCCTTGAGCCTGTCGGTGTCTGCCAAAGTGCACGGCATCGCCAACGTGTGAAGCTGTAACTACGGTCAGGGAAATTACATGTCCTTCATGGCCCACTGTGTGAATGAGGTTCCTGCACAGCCACACCAGCAACTTGGCCAGATCACGCCGCTTCCACATCCACGTTGTCATGCCGTTGGTCCTGCAACAATGTCTGCCTCTGCCTCCTCATTCTCCACCATGTCCTCATTCTCCACTGCAGGGACTAGTCACAGTGCCACTCCAGAATACCACATGTGCAGGGCACGGCGGGGTCACACTGTTCTGCACGTGGTTTGCCTTGATGAACAGAGTCACACAGAGGAGGAACTATTCTGTATGATTCATCAGAAAATCGAATCCTAGCTTTCTCCACGACAACTGAACATCAGAACCATTGTGACCGACAACAGGAAAAACATAGTGTCAGCGCTGCGTCAAAGAAGGCTGAGCCATGCACCCTGCATGGCACACATGTTCAATCTGGTAGTCAACCGGGTCTCGGATGATATTGCAGATAGCTGGAAGTTATGGATAAACATCTGACTGGCTTGATCCCAAACTAAGGAGCATAAAGGTGACCCCTGTAAAACCCTAAGAGCTCACCCTGACTGCTAAGCACATACAAGGCTCTCAGAGGTAGACGATTCCATGCCCTCGTACCTAGACTGTGTGACGCCTGAAAACCCTATAATAGTGAGGGGACACAACCACCGACTTCCTGCACTTAATACGGAGGGAGTCAGGGTCACCTAGAATCAAGCCAGCAAAGAAACACAATACAAGAAATGACTTATCTGAACAAGCAGTAACAGAAGTCTCCAGCAGTGATCACTTCAATCCAGGAGGTAGTATAAACCGCAAAGTGAGGCAGTATTGGAGGGAATATAAAGGGAGGCAATTAGTGTGAATGGGTGACAGCTGGGAGAAGGAAAGGAGATGAAGTGAAACCAAAACAAAGGACATCATGCAAGAGGTACAGAAGAACGTCTGCCAGACCTTCTCAGAGAGCTGGCAGTGACAATCGGTTCCTGAAGTCTTCCACCCATCTGCAAGACATCCTAAAAATGGCCAGGAAAATTAGCATGCACTTCAGCCAGTTGTACACCGCAAAGCACACCCTCCTTGAGCAACAGCGGCAGAATGGCATCCCCCAACATAGGCTGATATATGACGTTTCCACACGTTAGAATTCCCTCCATATGTTGGAACAACAATGCAAACAGAGAAAGGCAATAAATGATTTCTTGATGATGCAAGCGGATAGGAGTACTCCTCTGTGTAACTACGATGTCAGCCAGTGGTAGCTCATGCGTGACACCTGTCGTTTGCTCAGGCCCTTTGAGGACGCCACATTATTTGTCAGTCACCAGGACTACGGGCTGAACGACATCATTCTATTGCTTTATGTCCTGGAACAGATGCTGGTAATAATGGCTTGTCAGGGGACTGGAGACGTGTCACCTAGATCTCACGGCCACATGAGCCCTGTGGGGGCTGAACTGGAAGAGGAGGAGGAGGAGATTGGAGCACAGAAAATGTGTAACCAAATGGGTGTTTTTTCTACAGAAGTGACAGTAGAGGAGGAGCAGCCAGAGGAGCTCCAGGGCGATGTGGAAGACGAGACAGAGGTCCAAGACACACCATTACAGTATGCAGTAGAGATGGAGGCAGGGCGTCCCTCCGAGTCACTTGTACAAATGACCAGATTCATGCTCGCTTGCGTAGTGATTGTCGAATTGTCACCATTCGGCAGAGGGATGACTTCTGGCTCTCCACCTTGTTAGACCCTTGCTACCGGTCCAGAATGGGGGCCCTTTTTACACCCACTGAGAGGGAGGACAAACTGAACTACTAAAGAGACATCCTATGTAGTCAGTTGGCTGCTGCCTATCTGCGCCATTGTCCATCCTCTCGCAGGTCTTACCAGGGGTCCCTCTGCGCTCACATTCCACTGCCATGGCTGCTGGGGAGGGGTGGGGTGGCAGGAGCAGTACCAGCTCCATCAGCAGCAGCCTACAGTCTCTGATGAGTAGCTTTCTTCACCTACAGAGTGAAGAAACTACTCACCAGCAGCAGCAGGTAGACCTGGAGCAGAACCTGAAACAGCAGATGTTGGCATACTTGAACAGCACCCTGCCAACCTACATTAAAGATCCGCTGGACTTGTGGTCGCAACTAGCAGAGTTTGCCCTGGAAAAGCTGTCCTGCCCAGCCAGTAATGTGGCATCAGAGCGGGTGTTTAGTGCTGCGGGGGCCATAGTTACCCCAAGGAGAACTCGCCTGTCCACCCAAAATGTGGAGAGACTGACCTTTGTCAAGATGAATCAGGCGTGGATCAGCCAGGATTTCCAACCGCCAATTCTTGATGCATCAGACTAGATCATCCATGGTGCCACACCAACATTTTGATAAGAGACTGGTTTCTTATCAAAATATTACTCTGATCCTGCAACCCGCCTGATGCCACACATCTGATGCTAAGTGCTCCTTTGTTCTACCACTTTTTTTCAGTGGGTACTGGTATTGCAATCCACCGCCCCACTCTGTTACTGAGTCACTTTGTGGTCTCCTGATGCTGCTGCTGCCGCCATTCTCACACTATGTCGCCTTGCCACTTTGTGGTATCCTCCTGCTGCTGCCATATCCACACTATGTCACCTTGCCACTCTGTGGTCTCATGATGCTGCTGCTGCCGCCATCTCCACACTATGTCACCTTGCCACTCTTTGGTATCCTCCTGCTGCTGCTGCTACTGCCACCTCCACACTATGTCACCTTGCCACTCTGTGGTGTCCTTATGCTGCTGCCATATCCACACTATGTCACCTTGCCACTCTGTGGTCTCATGATGCTGCTGCTGCCGCAATCTCCACACTATGTCACCTTGCCACTCTTTGGTATCCTCCTGCTGCTGCTGCTACTGCCACCTCCACACTATGTCACCTTGCCACTCTGTGGTGTCCTTATGCTGCTGCCATCTCCACACTATGTCACCTTGCCACTCTGTGGTATTCTGCTGCTGCTGCCATATCCACACTATGTCACCTTGCCACTCTGTAGTAGCCTCCTGCTGCCGCCATTTCCACACTATGTCACCTTGCCACTCTGTGGTATTCTCAAGCTGCTCCTACTGCTATCTCCACACTGTCACCTTTCCACTCTCTGGTATCCTCATGCTGCTGTTGTTGCTGCTACTGCCATACTATGTCACCTTGCCAGGCTGTGGTATTTTCCTGCTGCTGTTACTGCAATTTTCACACTATGTCACCTTGTCACTCTGTGGTACCCTCCTGCTGCTGCCATCTCCACATTAAGTAACCTTGCTACTCTGTGGTATTCCCCTGCTGCTGCTACAGTCATCTCCACACTATGTCACCTTGCCACTCTGTGGTATCTTCCTGCTGCTGCTACTGCCATCTCCACACTATATCACCTTGCCACTCTGTGTTATCCTCCTGCTGCTGCTGCCATATACACACTATGCCACCTTGCCACTCTGTTGTCTCCTGATTCTGCTGCCGCCCTATCCACATTATATCACCTTGCCACCCTGTGGTATCCTCCTGCTGCTGCTGTTGCTGCTACTTCCGCCATATCCACACTATGTCACCTTGCCACTCTGTAGTTTCCTGATGCTGCTGCCACCATAACCACATTATGTCACCTTGCCACTCTGTGGTAACCTCCTGCTGCTGCCGCCTCGTCCACACTCTGTCATTGGGCCAATCTGTGGTCTTCTCATGCTGCTTCAACCTCATCAATATATGTCATAGGTCCAGTCTGTGGACTTCTCATACTGTTCCCATCCTCCCCACTTCATGACTGGGCCACTATTTTGCCTTTCAGCCTGGCTGATATCATTATTTATTTGACCTTTCTTCTGATCTGTCAGAAGGAAGGAAAAATGAGACACACAACAGATCTGTGTAGCAGCTGTAAGGCCTGCATGGTCCCATTAAAATTGGCTTATGGTTTGGTAGCCAAAAGCAGGAGTGGGTACAAAACACAGAAGACATGCAAATATTCCATTCAAGTCATCTCTATTTTAGATCCAGTTTTTTTTTTTTTTCTAATTACATTTTTTATTATTGTATCTAAGTTACAATAACATCTGTAACAAACAAATGAATGGCAATACAATTATCATGATCCATGCAGGGATCCATCAAGAAATAAGACTGATGCATGTTACATACCAAGATTCGGACATAAACTCAAGATTATTCTTCTGAAACAAGAAATAACATTGGTACATTAGCAAGGAAGGTACATAGCAATGAATTGTATATAGAAGAGAAGTTGGTTGCTCGACAGGGGTTAATTTGTGACACAAATCACTTGCGTATCGATCTTTGGCTGGTGAATTGTATCCAAGTTTCCCATTTAGCCAGTAATTCTGACTATTTATTAGTTCGGAGAGCAGATAATTTTTCCAACTCAAAACTTGCTTGTACAGAATTGATCAGCTCACGAATGGTTAATGGGGAGCTAGATTTCCAAGATTTGGCAATCATCGCTCTGGCTGCTAATATGATCTGACCACATACTGTCCTGACCTGTAACGGCAAGATTTCCAATCCCACAAAACACAGGGCCAATGACGCTGATTTAGTGATCTGCCCACCCACAACTCTCTCGAGAAGAAGGAACGTAGCTTCCCAGAAATTGGACACAATGGGACATTCCCACCAGACATGTTTGTAAGTGCCCATTTGGCCACAATTTCTCTAGCAAATTGGTATGTGTGATTGATTTTATGAATATGAGTTGGTGTAAGATACCATCTTAATAGTATTTTGAACGAAGTCTCCCAGTGAGAAGCGCTCTTGGATACTTGTTTCACTATGGGGAAGGCTGAGAGCCACTCCTCAATAGTATGTGTAACCCCTAATTCTTCTTCCCATTTAAGTAAAAAAAAAGGTTTTGGTGATGTCGTGGGCGATATAAAAATGTCGTAAACAAAAAGTAATGCATTTTACAGAAGGTCTCTTAGAGAAAAACTCTTGTATTTGCTTAGGAAATTCTAGTAGATGAGTATTAGGATTAATTAATGCATGCCTGATCCTCAAGTATTTATAGAAATCTCTATGTGAAATATCATATCTATTAGCTATATATTCAAAAGTATGCAATACTGTGTCATCAAAGAGATGTTGAATTGTTGATATACCAGCTGCCACCCAGTTATCTCCACTTCTGTTTTTATTGGCATTAGCAATACTGATGGATTATTGAGCAAATGCTGACCGACTGAAGGCGTATGCTCCGTTTTTTGTGGGTTAATGTTCTGACGGATCAGAGGAAGGGAAAATTAGTCAGTGACGTCAACACAAACTTACTGCTGACACTGTCTCCACTCTGTCAGGGGGGCTCTACTTGTATAAGCGTTTAATAGAACAGGTTCTGTAGGCATCTATGTGGAATCAACTGGCTATGTCACGTTGCCACTGTGTGGTATCCTGATGCTGCTGCTGCCGCCATCTCCACACTATGTCATCTTGCCACTCTGTGGTACCCTCCTGCTGCTGCTGCTGCCATCTCTACACTATGTCCACTTGCCACTCTGTGGTATCCTCCTGCTGCTGCTGCCATATCCACACTGTCACCTTGCCACTCTGTGGTCTCCTGATGCTGCTGATGCCGCCATATCCACACTATGTCACCTTGACAATCTGTGCTCTTCTGATGCTGTTGCTACTGCCATCTTCACCCTATGTCACCTTGCACTCTGTGGTCTCCTGATGCTGTTGCTACTGCAATCTCCACACAATGTCACCTTGCCACTCTGTGGTATCCTCCTGCAGCTGCTGCCATCTCCACACTATGTCACCTTGCCACTCTATGGTCTCATGATGCTGCTGCCATATGCACACTATGTCAACTTGCCACCCTGTGGTATCCTTCTGCTGCCATATCCACACTATGTCACCTTGCCACTCTGTGGTGTACTCCTGCTGCTGCCGCCTCCTTCACACTCTGTCATTGGGCCAATCTGTGGTCTCCTCATGCTGCTTCCACCTCATCAATATGTCATAGGTCCACTCTGTGGACTTCTCATGCTGTTCCCACCTTCCCCACTTCATGACTGGGCCACTATTTTGCCTTTCAGCCTTGCTGACATCATGATTTATTTGACCTTTCTTCTGATCTGTCAGAAGGAAGGAAAAATGAGACGCACAACGGATCCTGTCTGTGTAGCAGCTGTAAGGCCTGCATGGTCCCATTAGAATCGGCTTATGATTTGGTCGCCAAAAGCAGGAGTGTTTACAAAACACAGAAGACATGCAAATATTCCATTCACGTGTTATCTCTATTTTAGATCCACTCCTGTTTTTTTTTTGCCATTTGCCATTTTTTGCCATTAGCAGTACTGATGGATTATTGAGCAAATGCTGACCGAGTGAAGGCTTATGCTCCACAGACAGGATCTCTTTTTTGTGGGTTATTGTACTGACAGATCAGAGGAAGGGCAAATTAGTCAGTGACGTCAACACAAACTTACTGCTGACACCGTCTCCACTCTGTCAGGGGGGCTCTACTTGTATAAGTGTTTACTAGAACATGTTCCGTAGACATCTATGTGGAATCAGCTGGCGATGTTCAGCTGGAGTGCGCTTCTTCTTGACGCTCTTGAGTTATTTGGTCAGTTTTGGCCCTGTGACTGGCCTAATAAGTTATGTGTGCAGTGATTCTAAGAGCGACGCCTGTCATCTGCATGTCAAACGGACTCACAGTTTTATTTCACTATCAAAGCAGACTGCCTATGCGTGTTACTACAAGGCACAGTTATCTACACCACTATGAAGGCTTTTTGCAGCCCGGAAATAGCTGTTTTTTAACGAAATTCGCCGCAAATATATTCGGATCGAACCAAATTTTTCCCGAAAAATTTGGCAAACCGCTGAATCTAATTTTTCAAAAATTCGCTCATCTCTACTTAGATTCACTGCACACATCACTTATTAGAGCAGTCACTGGGCCAAAACTGACCAAAAAACTCAAGTATGAACTCAGCCTTACAGGTCGATGTTCGCGTCAAGAAGAAGCACAATCCTTTTACACCGTTGCCAGCTGATTCCACATAAAGTCAGGTCCATAAATATTGTGACATCGACACAATTCTTACTTTTTTGGCTCTATACACCACCACAATGGATTTTAAATGGAACGAACAAGATGTGCTTTAACTGCAGACTGTCAGCTCTATTTTGAGGGTATTTACATCCAAATCAGGTGAACTGTGTAGGAATTACAACAGTTTGCATATGTGCCTCCCACTTGTTAAGGGACTAACAAAAGTAATGGGACAATTGGCTTCTCAGCTGTTTCATGGCCAGGTGTGTTATTCCCTCATTATCCCAATTACAATGAGCAGATAAAAGGTCCAGAGCTCATTTCAATTGTGCTATTTGCATTTGGAATCTGTTGCTGTCAACTCTGAAGATGAGATCCAAAGAGCTCTCACTATCAGTGAAGCAAGCCATCATTAGGCTAAAAAAACAAAACAAACCCATCAGAGAGATAGCAAAAACATTAGGCATGGCCAAAACAACTGCTTGGTACATTCTTAAAAAGAAGGAACGCATCGGTGAGCTCAGCAACACCAAAAGACCCGGAAGACCACGGAAAACAACTGTGGTAGATGACCGAAGAATTCTTTCCCTGGTGAAGAAAACACCCTTCACAACAGTTGGTCAGATCAAGAACACTCTCGAGGAGGTAGGTGTATGTGTGTCAAAGTCAACAATCAAGAGATGACTTCACCAGAGTGAATACAGAGGGTTCACCACAAGATGTAAACCATTGGTTAGCCTCAAAAACAGGAAGCCCAGATTAGAGTTTGCCAAACCACATCTAAAAAAGCCTTCACAGTTCTGGAACAACATCCTATGGACAGATGAGACCAAGATCAACTTGTACCAGAGTGATGGGAAGAAAAGAGTATGGAGAAGCAAAGGAACTGCTCATGATCCTAAGCATACCACCTCATCAGTGAAGCATGGTGGTAGTAGTGTCATGGCGTGGGCATGTATGGCTGCCAATGGAACTGGTGTTGCAATGTACTTATTGATGATGTAACTGCTGACAAAAGCAGCAGGATGAATTCTGAAGTGTTTCGGGCAATATTATCTGCTCATATTCAGCCAAATGCTTCAGAACTCATTGGACGGCGCTTCACAGTGCAGATGGACAATGACCCAAAGCATACTGCAAAAGTAACCAAAGAGTTTTTTAAGGGAAAGAAGTGGAATGTTATGCAATGGCCAAGTCAATCACCTGACCTGAATCCGATTGAGCATGCATTTCACTTGCTGAAGATAAAACTGAAGGCAAAATGCCCCAAGAATAAGCAGGAACTGAAGAAAGTAGTAGAGGCCTGGCAGAGCATCACCAGGGATGAAACCCAGCGTCTGGTGATGTCTATGCGTTCCAGACTTCAGGTTGTAATTGACTGCAAAGGATTTGCAACCAAGTATTAAAAAGTGAAAATTTGATTTATGATTATTATTCTGTCCCATTACTTTTGGTTCCTTAACAAGTGGGAGGCACATATGCAAACTGTTGTAATTCCTACACCGTTCACCTGATTTGGATGTAAATACCCTCAAATTAGAGCTGACAGTCTGCAGTTAAGGCTACTTTCACACTTGCGGCAGTGTGATCCGGCGGGCAGTTCCGTCGTCAGAACTGGCCGCCGGATCCGCCGATCTGCCACTGACTGAAAGCATTTGTGAGACGGATCCGGATGCGGATCCGTCTCACAAATGCATTGCAAGGATGGATCCGTCTTGTACATTTTATCTCATTTTTACCGATCTGCGCATGCGCATGCCGGAACGACGGATCCGGCATTCCTATGGGAAAAAATGCCGGATCCGGCGTTCAGGAAAGTGTTCAGTTTTTCTCGCCGGAGAGAAAACCGTAGCATGCTGCGGTTTTCTCTTTTGCCTGATCAGTCAAAACGACTGAACTGAAGACATCCTGATGCAAACTGAACAGATTACTCTCCATTCAGAATGCATGGGGATAAAACTGATCAGTTATTTTCCGGTATAGAGCCCCTGTGACGGAACTCTATGCCGGAAAAGAAAAACGCAAGTGTGAAAGTACCCTTAAGCACATCTTGTTTGTTTCATTTCAAATCCATTGTGGTGGTGTATAGAGCCAAAAATGTTAGAATTGTGTCGATGTCCCAATATTTATGGACCTGACTATAGATGTCTACAGAACCTGTTCCATTAAACGCTTATACAAGTAGAGCCCCCTGGACATAGTGGAGAGGGTGCTAGCAGTAACTTTGTGTTGACGTCACTGATTAATTTGCCCTTCCTCTGATCTGTCAGAACAATAACCCACAAAAAACGGATCCTGTCTTTGCAGAATACGCATGAAAAGTCCAGAGAGTGGACCTATGATATATTGATGAGGTGGATGCAGCATGAGGAGACCACAGAGTGGGCCAATGACAGAGTGTGGAGTTGGCAGCAACAGCAGCAGCATTAGGAGGAGGCCACAGAGTGGCACAATGACAGAGTCTAGAGTTGGCAGCAGCACAAGGAGACCACAGAGTGGTAAGGTGAAATAGTGTGAATATGGCAGCAGCAGAAGGAGGATACCACAGAGTGGCAAGGTGACATAGTGTGGAGATGGCAGCAGCATCAGTAGACCACAGAGTGGCAAGTTTACATAGTGTGGCTATGGCAGCAGCAGGAGGATACCACAAATTGGCAAGGTGACATAGTTTGGAGACGGCAGCAGCAGCTGCATCAGGAGATTACAAAGTGACCCGGTAACAGAGTGGGACGGTGGCAATATCAGTACCCACTGATGAAGGTGGGTGAAAGAAGGAGTACTTGGCATCAGATATGTGGCATCAGGCGGGTTACAGCATCAGAATAGTAGAGGCAGGTAGTCAGAAGAAACCGGTCTCTTATCAAAGTGTTGGTGTAGCACCATGGATGATCTAGTCTGATGCATCAAGAATTGGCGGTTGGAAATCCTGGCTGATCCATGCCTGATTCATCTTGGCAAAGGTCAGTCTCTCCACATTTTGAGTGGACAGGCGAGTTCTCCTTGGGGAAACAATGGCCCCCGCCGCAGTAAACACCTGCTCTTATGCGAAACTACTGGTCGGGCAGGACAGCTTTTCCAGGGCAAACTCTGCTAGTGGCGGCCACAAATCCAGTTTGGCTGGCCAATAGTCCAGTGGCTCTTCAATGTGGGTTGGCAGGGTGCTGTCCAAGTATGCCACCAGTATACCTGCTGCTGCTGGTGAGTAGTTTCTTCACTATGCGGGTGAAGAAAGTTACTCATCAGCAACTGTACAGTCGTGGCCAAAAGTTTTGAGAATGACACAAATATTTGTTTTCACAAAGTTTAGCTGCTAAACTGCTTTTAGATCTTTGTTTCAGTTGTTTCTGTGATGTAGTGAAATATAATTACACGCACTTCGTACGTTTCAAAAGCTTTTATCGACAAATACATGACATTTATGCAAAGAGTCAGTATTTGCAGTGTTGGCCCTTCTTTTTCAGGACCTCTGCAATTCGACTGGGCATGCTCTCAATCAACTTCTGGGCCAATTCCTGACTGATAGCAACCCATTCTTTCATAATCATTTCTTGGAGTTTGTCAGAATTAGTGGGTTTTTGTTTGTCCACCGCCTCTTGAGGATTGACCACAAGTTCTCAATGGGATTAAGATCTGAGGAGTTTCCAGGCCATGGACCCAAAATGTCAATGTTTTGGTCCCCGAGCCACTTAGTTATCACTTTTGCCTTATGGCACGGTGCTCCATCGTGCTGGAAAATGCATTGTTCTTCACCAAACGGTTTTTAGATTGTTGGTAGAAGTTGCTGTTGGAGGGTGTTTTGGTACCATTCTTTATTCATGGCTGTGTTTTTGGGCAAAATTGTGAGTGAGCCCACTCCCTTGGATGAGAAGCAACCCCACACATGAATGGTCTCAGGATGCTTTACTGTTGGCATGACACAGGACTGATGGTAGCACTCACCTTTTCTTCTCCGGACAAGCCTTTTTCCTGATGCCCCAAACAATTGGAAAGAGGCTTCATCAGAGAATATGATTTTGCCGCAGTCCTCAGCAGTCAATTCACCATATTTACTGCAGAAGATCAATCTGTCCCTGATGTTTTTTTTGGAGAGAAGTGGCTTCTTTGCGGCCCTTCCTGACACCAGGCCATCTTCCAAAAGTCTTCGCCTCACTGTGCGTGCAGATGCGCTCACACCTGCCTGCTGCCATTCCTGAGCAAGCTCTGCACTGGTGGCACTCCAATACCGCAGCTGAATCCTCTTTAGGAGACTATCCTGGCGCTTGCTGGACTTTCTTGGACGCCCTGAAGCCTTCTTAACAAGAATTGAACCTCTTTCCTTGAAGTTCTTGATATTCCTATAAAATGTTGATTGAGGTGCAATCTTTGTAGCCACAATATCCTTGCCTGTGAAGCCATTTCTATGCAACGCAATGATGGCTGCACGCGTTTCTTTGCAGGTCACCATGGTCAACAATGGAAGAACAATGATTTCAAGCATCACCCTCCTTTTAACCCAATCAGCCTGACATAATAATCTCCAGCCTTGTGCTCGTCAACATTCTCACCTGAGTTAACAAGATGATTACTGAAATGATCTCAGCAGGTTTTTTAATGACAGCAATGAAATGCAGTGGAAAGGTTTTTTTGGGATTAAGTTACTTTTCATGGCAAAGAGGGACTATGCAATGCATCTGATCACTCTACATAACATTCTGGAGTGTATGCAAATTGCTATTAGAAAAACTTAATCAGCAACTTTTCCAATTTTCAATATTTATGTAATTCTCAAAACTTTTGGCCACGACTGTAGACTCAGGCTGCTGCTGATGGATCTGGTACTGCTCCTGCCACCCCACCCTTCCCCAGCAGCCATGGCAGTGGAACGTGAGCGCAGATGGGCCCCTGGTCAGACCTGCAAGAGGATGGATGATGGCGCAGATAGGCAGCGGCCAACTGACTACATAGGATGTCTCTGTGGTAGTTCAGTTTGTCCTCCCTCTCAGTGGGTGTAAAAAAGGCCCCCATTCTGGACCGGTAGCGAGGGTGTCATGGTGTGTCTGGGTCCTGTGTCTCATCTTCCTCATCGCCCTGGAGCTCCTCTGGCTGCTCCTGCTCTCCTGTCACCTGAGTATAAAAACCACCCATTTGACTACACATTGCCTGTGCTCCAATCTCCTCCTCCTCCTCTCTCAGTTCAGCCCCCACAGGACTCATGTGGCTGTGAGATCTAGGTGACCCCTGACCATTGTTACCAGCTTCTGTTCCAGGATATAAAGAAGTGGAATGACATCATTCACCCCGTAGTCCGTACTGCCTTTTCACGAAGAAATGACGGCTTGGGATTCTCCACCTCGGCTCAGCACAAGCCATCAGTTCTCTAAAATGTGCAGAGTCCACCACTTGGAAAGGGAGGGACTGCAGCACCAGCAACTTGGAGAGGAGCTTGTTCAGCTTCTGCGCCGTTGGATGCTGTCTCTTGGCAATCACTTCGGTGATCAATTGCTGACAGAATGACGGATGATGAGTAGGAGCAGGAGCATCTGGACCAGTTGAAGATCAGAATGACAGACAGCTCCCTTTCGGTTGAGGTGGTGGAGCCTTGACTGGCTAAAACCGGGTGCGTGCCACTGGGTGATGCAGCGGTAGCTGCGGCAGGCTGGACCACCACATCGGAGCCACGGTTTTCCCAGGCCACTTTATGATGATGCTGCATATGTTGATGCAGGGCCGTAGTGCCAACATTGGCACCCTGGCCGCGCTTCACCTTCCTCCCTCATATTCTACATATGGCTACGTTAATCTCCTCTGGCAGTGTAGTACGCAGACCTGCAGGGTATTGCGATGGTGAGGTCACAGTTACTTAGACAAACAAGGGTTGCTCTGGGTTACTCACAGTTTTCTTGAAAGACCCTGGGCAGGCGTACGGCAGTGATGGAGAGGCTGGCACAGGGGTCCTCTGGGGCACTCTCTGTGTATAGGGACCAGGCCTGATGGTAGATGAGGTGCCTTGGATGTTGCAGGTGTTTAATGTGCCGGGGGCAAGATCCCTTTAAGATTTGTGACACCAGTGCCTGTAATGGTGGCACACCGATTTGAGGATAGGAATAATTGAGGAACATGATGTTGTGGTGAACCAAAAACTTCCTTTACTGGAAACAGTTAACTTTATACAGTCTATGTTCAGTTCCACATGGCAGCAGCAGTCATAAGCAGGCTTTTACATCAATGGCAGGTACAATATTCTTTGCAAGATACTCAGAGGAGTAAAACACTTACAGAACAGGCTGCACTTTTCCTCAGAAATCCTGTGCACTATTCCTCAGAACTCCTGTCTGTCTTTATCCCAAGGCCCGTATGCCCTAATGCTGGCTTTATCCTTGGTAGAAAAATTCCTCAGGTATATACATTCACCTAAAGAATTATTAGGAACACCTGTTCTATTTCTCATTAATGCGATTATCTAGTCAACCAATCACATGGCAGTTGCTTCAATGCATGTAGGGTTGTGGTCCTGGTCAAGACAATCTCCTGAACTCCAAACTGAATGTCAGAATAGGAAAGAAAGGTGGGCTACAACAGCAGAAGACCCCACTGGGTACCACTCATCTGCACTACAAATAGGAAAAAGAGGCTACAATTTGCACAAGCTCACCAAAATTGGACTGTTGAAGACTGGAAAAATGTTGCCTGGTCTGATGAGTCTCGATTTCTGTTGAGACATTTAAATGGTAGAGTCCAAATTTGGCGTAAACAGAATGAGAACATGTATCCATCATGTCTTGTTACCACTGTGCAGGCGGGTGGTGGTGGTGTAATGGTGTGGGTGATGTTTTCTTGGCACACTTTAGGCCCCTTAGTGCCAATTGGCCATCATTTAAATGCCACGGGCTACCTGAGCATTGTTTCTGACCATGTCCATCCCTTCATGACTACCATGTACCCATCCTCTGATGGCTCCTTCCAGCAGGATAATGAACCATGTCACAAAGCTCGAATAATTTCAAATTGGTTTCTTGAACATGACAATGAGTTCACTGTACTAAAATGGCCCCCACAGTCACCAGATCTCAACCCAATAGAGCATCTTTGGGATGTGGTGGAACGGGAGCTTTGTGCCCTGGATGTGCATCCCTCAAATCTCCATCAACTGCAAGATGCTATCCAATCAATATGGGCCAACATTTCTAAAGAATGCTGTCAGCACCTTGTTGAATCAATGCCATGTAGAATTAAGGCAGTTCTGAAGGCAAAAGGGGGTCCAACACCGTATTAGTATGGCGTTCCTAATAATTCTTTTGGTGAGTATATATCCTGGCTTTTCCAAATAATTCTTCTGCATTTCAGCCCTCAGGTTGGCTGGCTCCTCTTCTGCTCTGCTCTGCACTTTGGTTGTGGGAACTGCAGGTTTCTCAGGAGGTAAAGCCTTATCCTGGTGATCAGCTAGAAGCCTGGGCTAAATGAACATAAAAACATCTAAAAGTACACTAAAATGGACTGTTAAATACAATGCCACTGTTCCACAGGAGGTGGAGAACAACGTGGCCCAATTGACCCTTGTGTAGTGCTCACATTTACCTAGTGGGACACTACAGCAGCTTAATAAAAAACTGCCACGTAGGTGATTTCCCCCCCAACAGTCTGCACTGACTGACTTCTATCGCTGCTGCCTCAGTGAACCCCTGCACCACTACTTCCCGGGCAGATAGGCTGCTGCGAAGCAGGTGGTCTACCCCCAGCACGTTTGGCTCCCGACCTTCAACTGCTTCCACCCTGCTGACTCCCAGCTATGCTACCACCTTGCTTGGTCAGCCGCTGCCTCACAGTCAAGCTGCCACCGTCTTCTCCTGATGATGATGAAGCGCCTTCTGCACCCGGCTCCTAAGTGCGATCGGCTTCATCATCATCAGGTAGTGTCTGCACGTCACTGATGTCCTCCTCAATGGTCTCTGGGTCAGGAGCCTAACCGCTCCCAACACAAGCTCCTGCGCCACTCTCCTCATCACTACTTGCCCGCCTAGCGGAGGAAGCGGCCTCTGCATGGCCTGGCACTTTTCTACCTGACATACTTGTTGCTGAACTAAACAAATTAAACGGAAATTAAAACACCACTAAAAGCGACAAATGCATTTTTTGTAATGAAAAAAAGCCACTAAACGCTTTCACCACAATACACTGCAGAAGTGAACTGAGAACATATTTTTCTGGTTGGACTGAAATATGCCACTATATGCTTTGACTAGAAAAAAAGTAAAGAGTGAAATGCGTATATATTTGTAGTACTCAAATATGCCCCTATACACTTTCACCAGAAATAACTGCAACAGTGCAGTGCGTATATATATATATATTTTTTTTACTGAAATACACCACTATATGCTTTCAACAGAAATAACTGCAGAAGTGAACTGAGAATATATTTTTCTTGTTGGACTGAAATAGCTCACTATACGCTTTGACTAGAAAAAACTGCATCGGTGCAGTGCGTATGTATCTTTATTTTTTTACTGAAATATGCCCCTATAGGCTTTCACCAGAAATACCTGCAGAAGTGAAATGTGTATATATTTTTCTTGTAGTACTGATATAAGATACTAAAAATACTAAGATATAAGCCACTAGAGGCTCTTCAACATAGCACTTGCAGCTCAATAACAATTAGCTGGAATGCAGAGCTGTCTAATGGCTATTTGGATCCCCAAATAATTGTTCCCAGCACTTGTAAATTGCTATCCTATCAATGTCCCTAGCACCTTCTGACGTCTCTCCCTGCACTAAGATGCAGTGAAATGATTCCTCCCTATCCTTTCCTTGCACTTATAAATAATTTTTTCTGTCTTTTGTTCAGAGAAAGGGAGAAAGCTGCAACTTTTGCTCCCTCTTCTCAGGTTCAGAAAGCTTCAGAGACTAACAGATCTCTGCATAATCCACAAAAAGAAACAGAAGGAGAGAAACAGGAGAACTTTGAATCGGCATGACAAAGCATGCTGATACAGCCATTCAGATTTTTCTGCTGTGGGGGACACTGTTAAGACAGTGTTTACACCAGGACATGTCATGGCCAGACTTGCCTTCAAATCCCTGTATCCTGCACTGGACATTACAGCTAATAATGTTAAGTACTATTGTCTGCCATGAATTCTACTGAGAGGGACTTTAGCAAGATAGCATGCAAATAGGGCAACTGCAGATAGTTCTGTGGAAACGTGGCTTTGGCCAACATATGTCTAATCTGCATTCCTGCAGCACATTCATCATCCAGCCTGAGCCACTATGATAAATCTAGTGCAGGTCTAGACAGTCAGTCTAAATGGGTAATGCATCAAATGCACTGTATCATAAAACTGGAGTGATTTTGCCAGTTTGTCACTGGAATAGGCCAAACTTAGGATGTATCTGCATCATTTTTAGTGTGGTTTGCACCATGCCTAGGAGTTTACATTCAGACAAATGCTTTGTGAGTGGAGATTTGTTAGCCAGATTTAAAGTGGCAAATGTGCTCCAGTAAAAACTAATGGAACCTTTGTAATGAATATGATTAGACTGAAAAATCCATGGGGGGGGGGGGGGGTGGTAGGGGTGTGTGTCATAGACCAGTTCTTTACACCGATCTATGGGTATCCCATGCGCTGCTGGAGGATGTGCCTAATTTATGATGAGGAGCATGGCTGCTTGTAAATCAGGTGCATACTCTTTTATGGCAGAAAACATAGATAAAAGAAGACAAATATGCAGTGCCCACCGGCCCCACCCCCTCACCACCCTCGCCATGCCCCCTTCTTGGGAAATGGCGAGGGTGGCATAGAAATACCACTTGCGCCTAAATTAGGCTTAATATTTTGTCACAAAAAAACACGTTAACAGAGACTCCAAAAATGAAAGCAAAAAGTCACATGTAAATATATTACCCCCCTTAGTGTATACTATGTACATTTTAGACTATGTACACATCTGTGTTAGAGGATCTATTAGGGACCTTAGTCGTAGATTCCATACAAAATACCAGACTAAACAGCGCAGGATGCTGAAATATTTTGTCCAGTAAAATTATGGATCCCATTCAGGGTTCCCAACCAGAATTTTTCTTTTTTCTGGATAACTTATCATAAAGTCACGGATAGCCAACATTTTTCTTACGGACAAACTGGAAAACCATGAAAAATATTTTAAGTAATCCATATCTATAACTCAATATCTTGATAAGAACTCATTGCTAGCATTTACTGTGAGCTGTAAAATGATAAGAGCTACCACCAAAATAATCCAGTCAAGTACCACCAGCCTCAAAAAATCACGAACACATCAATTTTTTCATGGAAACATGAAAAATGTGCCTATTTTTATGGACTGTCCAGAAATTTCTGGACCATGGCAACCCTGATCTCATTATACGCAGTGAGGTCTGTCAGCCTCTTCAAACAGCTGATCGGCGGGGGTGCCGGGAGTTGGATCACCACCGATCACATATTGATGACCTATCCTCGGACAATGTCTTTAAGCCATAGGAATCTCTATAACTTCCAACCCAGCCTTGGATTTGCAGGGTGCCCCCTACATTGTGTTTTCAGTGAAACGCCTCTCCATACAGCCTGATTGGGGTGGCTCTGTGTACTTGGCCAGCATACAGACGTGTCACCGCCTGAGGCTGTAGATTGCAGTCGATGGACTGGACCGTTCCCAGGCTATTACCTTCTTATTATAGAACGAATGACCCTGAGAGTTCCTAATGTGACTGCACACAGTGCTGCTGCTGTATTGCTGTACTCACAGCCTTACTGGGTCACCTCTCGTGCCTGCTGAGCTTCAAATCTCCATCCTGGGTACACAATTTTACATGGTAAATTAAGCAGCAGTTTACTGTACTGCAATATCTTCACAAAGTCATGGGCAGGGGAATCCTTCCAGCATGTCAAACTAATGCATCAACCTGGCAACTAGTGGGAAACTGCAGAGCTCGCTCTGCATAGGAACCACCGATGGAAACCTTCAGCCAAAATGAGAGTAAATCATCGTCGCAATTTATATTTATTCCCTATTTACAGCGCCGTGTCTGATACTTATCTGTCTACCGTTATCTGTGAGCCTCCTGGTTCATGAACAGATTATAAAAAGGACTTTAGAGAAGACAGGGTGACAACCTGTATGAGAGCAGTAATGTCTGTCATTCAGGGATTTTTTTTTCTTTTTGGGAGAAACTTTCTGTTTGAGTCGCGAAGAGGGGCAATCAATGCCTGCTCTCTGCCGAGAAACTGATGCCGTTTAGCACTTCTGTGCATTGTTTGATCAGTAGGATTTTGTAATGCGGTGACAGCTCCGGGTCTCCCTTAGGGCCTGTCTTAATTAAATCGGCGTATAATGAAAAGTTCTGCAACTTTCTAATATACTTCGGTCCCTTGTTATTTTCAAGATCTTTGCTTGCTGTCAATGAATTTATGTCTATAGACCTAAAGGGGTTCTCAAATTTGCATTAACATCCTATAAAATCATTAACTATTAATGAAGGATCAATAATAATTTATGGAGGGAGCTTTTACCTTTATTGCTCCTATCTCTCGTTCTGGTTGTTAGAACTGTGAAAGATCAAGTGCATCCAGTGACACAGCACTGGGGTGGCAAGGTGGGCGGCTGCCCCAGACAACAATATTGGAAGCGGGTGCAGGAATTGACGGTGGGACACAGGAGCTGATGGATTACGCCCCCACTGTTCAGCCTCATAGGCTGAAGGCCAGTAGAGCTGAGGCCTATGAGCCAGTGGCATGGTCGTGATGACATCATTTCGACCTTTGCACCAGGTTACAGGTGGTGTGATGACGTCCTTATGCTGCCTGAGACCCAGAGCAGGAGGTCGTGATGATGTCATCGCAACTGTCTGTGTCGCAACACAGGCAGCCAAGGCTGCAGGCCAGAAGAGGCTTGCACTGCAGACAATGGGAGTGAAGTAATTTCTTTTTATGTGCCTGGGCCCCCCACCCCCTATGTAGGGTTGCCACCTGTCTGGTATCTCACTGGCAAGGCCGGCATTTTAGTGGCAGTGCCAGCAATTTTTTTCTACTGGCAATATTAATTGCCATAAATTTTCTACAAGGACTGCTACTAATAAGCACTTCCATTGTGAAGTGCTCATTAATGCAGCCTTTACCTCTCCCCCACTTGTGTTAATAAAAATAATAAAAAAGCACTCACCTCCTCCATTTGCTCACGCTGCGGGGAACACTCGCTGCTGACTGGAAGACAGGACTTGCAAGATGTCATCATACTGGAGTGCAGGTTCTGTCCTGAGCTTCCAGTCAGCAGTGAGTGTTCACCACTGCGCGAGCAAATGGAGGAGGTGAGTGCTTTTTTTTGTACGTTTTTTTGCAGAAGCAGAGAAGGGGGCACTAATTTTGGCATTACTCTTGCTGGGGGGCACTAATGTGGGCATTACTCTTAATTGCGGCACTAATGTGGGCATTACTCTTACTGGGGGCACTAATGGGGGCTTTATTCTTACTGAGGGGCACTAATGGGGGCATTATTCTTACTGGGGTCACTAATAGGAGCATTATTCTTACTGGGGTCACTAATAGGAGCATTATTCTTACTGGGGGGCACTAAAACGGGCCATTATTCTTACTGGGGGGAACTAATGGTGACAGTTATCATTTTGGGGCGCACTAATGAGGCAATACTATTACTGGGGGCATTAATATTACTGAGGGCACTAATGGGGCATTAATATTACTGGGGGCAATAATGGGGGCATTAATATTACTGGGAGCCACAGCATAATGATTTAACACCCCGTGTTAAACCACGCCCCACAACCACACACTCTTTGGGGTGTGGCTTAACTTGGATGGTATTTTTTGTTGTGAAAGGTGACAACCCTACCGCCCATGCCAAGTTCTCAACCTTCAAAACATACAGGCTAAGGCTACTTTCACACCTGCAGTACTACAATCCAGCCACCTGATCCGGCAGAGAATTCAAGGACTCGGCCGCAGCATGCAGTGGTTTGTGTACGCCAATTCTCTGTATTTTTGCCAGATTGTGTCCGGGTCGCTGCCGGACCTCATTATAGTTAATTATAGTTCTCTATAAGTTAATTATAGAAATTATAGTTCTCTCCTGGAACAGCCTACCGGAATCTCTTACGCAGATGTGAAAGTAGCCTAATAAAGCTCATCTTTCCTCATCTTCTCCTTTCAGACCAGACCGAAATGATGATTTTTTTCAGCCATCTCTCGCCAAACATAAATTTTCATACTATTCCATCATCCTCCCCACCTTCTCAACATCCCATTGTGCCACCCCAATACTGTGCCCACTGTGCTCCCCAATACTATACTGCAAAAACAGATAAATACCCGGAAAATACTGTTACCACACAGATAGTGCCCCCTTCAATAATTATTGGCACACAGTGCCCTAAAAAATAACTGAGCCCAGCAAATAGTGTCCATGACACTAATAGTAAACATAATGTCCCCCAAAATAATTGTGATAAGCTGATAATGTGCCAGTGTGCCCTCCATTGTAACAATGCTACCCAAAGTCCCACCAAAAGTAATAATTCTCTGCCAGAGTGAACTTAGTAGTAATAGTGCCCATACAGTGCCCCCGACAGTAATAATGTCCCCGCTGTGCCCCAGAAGTAATAATGCTCCATAGTGCCCATACTAGTATTCATGTTCCCCATAGTCCCCCAGTTGTAATAAAGCTCACCATAATGCCCCCGGTAGTAATAATTTTCTCTATAATGTTTGACAGTAGAAAAATGCCCCCTTATAATGTGCGCCAGTACAAAAAATTGTGTGGCAGTAAAAAAAAAAAAAGAAAAATCCTCTTGGAGCCCCCAGTAGAGCCAATGTCCCCATAGTGCCCCCATAATGTGTGCCAATGCCCCCTACTTCCTACTGTGTGCCACTACAAAAAAAACTTAAAAAAAAAACTTTCTTAGTGCCCCAGTTGAGCTTAGGTCCCCATAGTGCCCATATTTGTGCCAATATAAAATACTCCTATATAGGGCCCCTATAGTGCTTCTCCATCTGTCCCCATAGTGCCCCCATAATGTGGCATTATAAAATGCTAACAGAGTTCCCCAAGTAAATGCCACCATAATGTTCCTCTCCCCCTTTCCTATAGTGCCCCCTATGTGTTCCAGTATAAAATGCCCCTATAGTGGTTATCCCCATCCCCATAATGCACACATAATGTGTGCCAGTATAAATGTCCCTATATAATGCACCCCAGTAGATGCCCCCGTAGTGCTCATCTCCCCCACTTCTTCATAGTGCCCCCATAATGTGTGCCAGTATATAATGTCAATATATAGGGCACCCAGTAGATGCACCTATATTGCTCCTCTCCCCCACTTCTCCATAGTCCCTGCATAATGTGTGCTAGTATTGTGTGCTAGTATATAATGCCAATATATAAGGCCCCCAGAAGATGCCTCCATAGTGCTCCCCCTCTCCCCATAGTGACCCCCATAATGTGCCTGCATAAAATGCCCCTATAGAGTGCCCCAAGTAGATGCTCCCCTTAATGCTCTTCTCCCCCTTCCCCATAGTGCCCACTATGTGTGCTAGTATAAAATGCCCCTATAATCATCATCCTCATCCCCATCCCCATAATGCATACATAATGTGGGTCAGTATAAATGCCCCCTATATAATGTCACCCCAGTAAATGCCCCATAGTGCTGTCACAAGGGTGTCAAGAGCCACGTCTGACTCCATTATACCCGGGGTCAGGAAGTCGCAGCGGGTGGCTGCGCGCTCTATGTCTAAAGATAGTGCTGTTTCTTAATAGTAGCTTTCTGGGTTTGCCTTGCAACCCTTTTTGTCTCACTCAGGGATCCGTAGCTTCTTCTCCTCAGCTGTTTCTTGTCCAGCAATCCCAACCTCCTTATATTCCCCTCTCCTACTTCTCTGGTTGCCAGATATATAGCTTTCTGCCTGGACTTCTATACTGACCCACTGGAGCTGTGTAGCTGTGATTCCTGGTTGTTGTTCCAGAACGTTACCCTCCGGATCCCTGTTGGTTGTTTGTTGTTGCCCACCTGGGATTATATGTTTTGTCTGTATTGTCTGTCCTCTCCTTGGTGTTTTCCTTTAGTGTTAGTGGTGCAGACTAGTGTTCCCACCGCCCTATTCACTACGTAGGGCTCATCTCAGGGAAAGCCAGGGTTTAGGCACGTGATCGGCGTACAGGTGAGGAACCCGTCTAGGGACGTCAGGGCAGTCAGGTGCCAGCCTCAAGGTGAGTTAGGGGTCACCACCTTTCCCTCTCCCTTGGACAGTGCCTTCCAATTTCCCTCCCTTTGCGTCGCGTATGTGATCGGCACGCCAGTCATGACAAATGCTCTTCCCGCCCACTTCTCTATAGTGCCCCCCATAATTTGTGGCAGTATATAATGCCAATATATAGGGCCTCCAGTAGATGCCCCTATAGTGCTTCTCTCCCCCCTTCCCCATACTGGGCAACAACATTGTGAAAATGAAAATAATAAACACATGACGGGGGATTGGTTATTCCCCGCTCGCCCCTCTTGATCAGTCACTTACTAACCCTTGCCTCACCTACCCCCAGCCCTAACCCTCAAAACTGGCCTTGTCAGAACCCCAATAAGACACGGACACCAAGTTGGATTATATCGGCCACAGCAGCCGTTTATTGAAAAACACATACATGAATAAATAACCTTTTATTTCCCACAAAAACATAACCATAAGATATAACCAACTTATTCATATCCCTGAGTAACACGGGGGAGGTCCTGGAAGCCCCAAAACTCTGAATTTTCGCCAGTATCTTTTGAGCCGACTTGCCCCCAGCCGTTAAGCACCAGCTCGGAGGCGCCACTGACGGCTCGCCCAAATTCCGCCACAACCGACCACAAGCCATAGGAGTCCAGTCCCAACCGTGGAGCCCTCCCATCCTCGTCACCTAAGTCTCTCCAACTTCAAGGACCTCCCACCGCCACAGCCGCCGTGACAAAATTATTATTTCTTTTTTTTTTTATGATCCCCAAACCCCTTCCCCTCCACTACCTCCGCCATCCGGCCCAGGCTCCGGAACATGAACAAAAAGGGGTGGCTGGGTGGGAGCTCCGTTCTCCCATAAAAATGGCCTCCTTCTTCCCAGACCCTCGACCTTTTAACCCCTCTCTCCGCGCCGCCCCATTACTTGAACTGGCCAATCCAGCTTCCCCAGGGGCTCCCTCAAACCAGCCCCCCGTCATGGTCACCTCCCCCCAAGGCTGCGCCCCCAGTCCGGCTCTATCTTGACGGGGTATTGGTTATTCCCTGCTCGCCCCTCTTGATCAGTCACTTACTAACCCTTGCCTCACCTACCGCCAGCCCTAACCCTCTAAACTGGCCTTGTCAGAACCCCAATAAGACATGGACACCAAGTTGGATTATATCGGCCACAGCAGCCGTTTATTGAAAAACACATACATCAATAAATAACCTTTTATTTCCCACAAAAACATAACCATAACATATGATATAACCAACTTATTCATATCCCTGAGTAACACGGGGGAGGTCCTGGAAGCCCCAAAACTCAAAAAAAGAATTTTCGCCAGTATCTTTTGAGCCGACTTGCCCCCAGCCGTTAAGCACCAGCTCGGAGGCACCACTGACGGCTCGCCCAAATTCCGCCACAACCGACCACCAGCCATAGGAGTCCAGCCCCAACTGTGGAGCGCTCCCATCCTCGTCACCTGAATCTCTCCAACTTCAAGGACCTCCCACCGCCACGAACGCACATGCTTGACACCTTAAGCCTGTGCGTCCCTCCACATTCGCAAAGCTGTCTCAATGCCCTCCTGTATCGCCAGACACCACATGTCAATCCCCACTGCGTTCAAGTGAACACCGTCAGACCGCCAAAAAGCCCCAACCGCTTTTTCCAGTTCAGTATGCCTCACTACCACTGCCCCATTCCTTGACATGAACCGCCCTATGGCCCGGTTAGCTTTTATCCTAGCCTTATTTATACCGTCCACCGACTGCGCTCCCCTCCACACCTTGCGGGGAACAATGTCTGACCAAACACAAGTTAGACCCGGGAACAGCGCCCACAACAGGAGTAGGTCGAAACTTAACATCCTTCACTAATTCCCGCAATGGCCGCGCCCCCAAATCGTTGCCCCCCACGTGCAACACCAACACATCCAGTTCCCTATCCAACCTAACAAACTTGTGGACCTCAGGTAACACGCCACCCCACACCATTCCCCTACGCCCCAACCATCTTACCACCGCTACCGACCGGTCAATCCCCAACTGTTGTCCATCCGGCCGAACCGCTGCCCGGATGGCTCCCCAGAACACATACAAATGACCCATTATCCAGATTAGTGCTGGGTCCGAACCTGTAATTAAATAATAAGATCAAAAGCACACCGTACGGGATGAGACAAGAATAAAATGCAATATCACAAACAATCTAGGCGTATATATGATCTAAAACAAATCGATTCCCACCTCCCTATCCGCATAATCATGTCCTGCCCCAGCCCACGCCTGGCCGCCTCCGTTGATGCCCCGATTCTAAATGAGTGGCTAGAGTAACCCCCAAGCGCTATGCCTAACTGCCCTAGACACCGCCTAAAGACCGCTGTGAATTGAAAACGGGAAAGGAAAGACCTGTCCGCATGCACTAAGAGAGGAAAATTCGTCCCCAGCACCACAACCCCGTACTCCCTCAAGCAGTATACCGGACACATCGTGCAACCCGGGACCGCGAACAGAACAACCTTCCGACCTCTCCCTTCCCCATCAGTTTTCGACCGCCTAATACGAAACTCCACTCTGTCCTGAAAAAGGTCCACGTCATCCCTGAACAATCCACCCTGTCTCTTGACCGACGGAGAAAACAACTCGCCCAAACGCAATGCCCCAAAAAACGCTAGCGAAAAAGCCAACCGGGACAAACACAGCTCCCACGATGAGGCACAGACGTCGACTAATTGTTCCCCCAACCTCAGCAGCAAAGCAAAAGACACCGGCCTACGGTCATCCTGCCCCGACTGAGAACGCCGCCAACCCTTTAAAGCCCTCACCACCAGAAAAGACTTGGTGACGTCCGGCAAGTTCCTAAGCTGAAAACCAAAAGCCAATCCCGAAACACAACTATTAATCCTAGAGATAGACCACCCCTTCTCTCTACAATGCCCAATGAACAATAACAAGGGAATCTCAAAGTCATCTGTCACAACGGCCAACCTGGTCTTCCATTCCTCCCAGCATTGCCATGCCCTATTGTATGTCTCCCACGTACCGGGTGCGAGCGAAGCCTGTATGAGACCCGCTACGGTGTCTCCAGGAGTTCCCACAGACAACTCGGGCAGTCCAGCCCGCGTTCCTCCACCCCCGGGGCTAGCTGGCGGAAACGCTCCCACTGTGAACGAGAGAGAGCATCAGCAATACAGTTATCAACCCCTGGTACGTGCACTGCCACCACCCAAGCATTGAGTGACAAACACTCCAACACTAACCTCTGCAATAGACGCACCACTAACGGTGAAGAAGCTGACAACCCGTTAATCGCTTGCACCACCCCCAAGTTGTCACATGGAAACAGACCTTCTTGTTCCTAAACTCCTCCCCCCATAACATTACTGCCACTACAATGGGGAACAGCTCCAGCAACGCTAAATTCCTGACCCAGCCTCTCTCCACCCAGGTATCAGGCCAACCCCCCGCACACCACCGCCCCCCACAATAGCCCCCGAAACCGCTTCCCCCCGCAGCATCAGAGAAAAGGTCAAAATCAAAGGAGTCCACCGCATCACCCATAAACAGACCTCTGCCATTATAACTCTCCAGAAACTAAGCCCAAACTTGCAAATCCACCCTAAGCTCCTTCCCTGAGACCCCCCAGCCTCCCCAGACACTAACTGACATAAAGGTCCCCATGGTGCCTCACCTGGCTGCCTGGGTGCTGTGACCCCATCAGCCGAAGGTCCTGAATCCCGACGCTCGGTCCTCTGAGACGGTCCTTGCACAGCGAGCTCCCGCGGATGTCCCCCGGCCGGGCTGGGGCCCGGGACGTAATCTTCCGGATTCTCCCTGGATATGGCTCGCGCGACGAAACCTTCTTCCTCGACTCACCTGACCGACGAGGGCCTGCTGCCGCGGTCCGCAACAGCCCCGTGCCCTCTGTAACACTGCTCAAGCTGAGGGGCCTCATCCAGACCCTGGAGAGTGCCCGCCGTTCCTGGTCCCGACCACAAGGTGGCACTGCTACGCTGCTGAAGAGGCCTGCTGAGGCCTGCACGAGGGCTCCGCCTACTGGCTGGATTCCTTCCACGCCTGGGCGCCCGGGAAGAAGCGGCACCCGGCACCTGCAGGCGTGAAGGGTCCTGAGAAGCAGGGCTCCGTCTACGGTGCTGAGCCCGAGGGGAGGCCATATCTGGGCTGAGGCGCGCCGGCTGCCGGGACCGCCGCCGCCGGGGTGCCGGTGGCTGAGGTGGAGCGGGTGCCTCAGCCGCCCCTCTGAGCAGCTGCTGGACCTGTTCCTGGAGCCATCCGGGTCCCCGAGCAGCTGCCGCCGACCTAAGATCCGCTAAAAGAGAATGACATCCATCGGTACGTACCGGAGGGCGCAGTGATTGCAGGTGTGCGCAGCTCCGTTCTCCCATAAAAATGGCCTCCTTCTTCTCAGACCCTCGCCCTTTTAACCCCTCGCTCCACGCCGCCCCATTACTTGAACTGGCCAATCCAGCTTCCCCAGGGGCTCCCTCAAACCAGCCCCCCGTCATGGTCGCCTCCCCCCAAGGCTGCGCCCCCAGTCCGGCTCTATCTTAACTTACCTCCATGTATCTTTCAGTGAAGTGATGCAGGCCTCTTCTGGCCTGTATCCCCGCTGCCCGTCTCAGGCGACGCAATGACTTCATCGCAGCGGCCACTGATAGGCTACAGACACTACTCCTATTAGAGGAATGGGGAAGGGATATGCACCTCTCCTGCCCTGCCGCAGCATTCAACTGTATCGACGTCTTAAGGATGGCGATACAGTTGAATATAGAGAAGTGCTCATTTACCTTGGCCCTGCTGCTGCTTAGACTAGCCCCCCCCTCTCACGTTGGGCCTCTGTGCAGCTGAACCCGCTGCACAGGCGGTATGTCTGCCCCTGTCTTCCTGTCACGGGTCTCAGGGACTACAGTCTCATTTCCTAACAGACCATCCCTTTTGAGGCAACTTTTATATCAGTGTCATGGAACAAGTCATCGATATGGCACATTTTCTTTATTAAATGTGCCCATTCGTATTTTGATAAGACCTATGGCCCTATCGTAAACAGTTCAGCCTCCTCCATCTCTAGGACACCTTCGGTAGATCAGGGACCTATGCTACCTGAATAATAAAGATATAACATGATAGGATTAGGGGATTATTCCAAGAGAAAATAATAAAGTCCTTTATTTAAATTGATTACAATAAATCTGAGGAAAATGGTTAGCAGAAGCATGTAATATTTTTGACAGAATAATAATGATGTGGGTAATTATCCCCCGGATGCCTGAGACATGGGCTGCAGAGCTACCTGCTCACTTGTATTTCTGCTAAGCCTGCGCCAGGGAACAAAAATACCATTTAACTGTAATCATAGCATACAGTGATTTTGGAAAGTTTTTACACTTTCAGTTTTTTCACATTTTATTTTGCGGCCTTGTGCTAAATAAAATTTAAAAAAAGTTTTCCCCATGATTCTGCACTCAATACTCCATAATGACAAAGTGAAAACAGAATTTTAGAAATCTTTTCTAATATTTATTTTTAAAAGGAAAAAATAAAATCTTGCATAAGTATTCAGACCCTTTACTCAGGACTTAGGTGAAACAGCTTTGTGAACGATTACAGCCTCCAGTCTTCTTGGGTTTGATGTCATAAGGGTGGCACATCTGGATTTGGAGATTTTCTGCCATTCTTCTCAGTAGAGCCTCTCAAGCTCTGTCAGGTTGGATGGGGACTGTTGGTGGGCATCTATTTTCAGGTGTTACTAGAGATATTTGATTGGGTTCAGGTCAAGGCTCTGGCTGGACTACTCAAGATCATGCACAGAGTTGTACCACTCCTGTGTTGCCTTATCTCTGTGCTTAGAGCCATTGTCTTGTTGGAAGGTGAACCTTCAGTCCAGTCTGAGGTCCAGAGCACTCTGGATCATGTTTTTATTTAGAATGTCTCTGTTAATTGATTTGTTCCATTCAGCTTTCCCTCAACACTGACCAGTTTCCCTGTCCCAGCTGCTGAAAAACATTACCATGCATCCCTTTAGGGATGCTATTGCTGCCACCAACACGCTTTACTGTAAGCATGGCATTAGGCAGTGTCTGGATTCCTCCGGACATGATGCTTAGAACTGAGGCAAAAATAAATTCAATGTTGATTTCATCAGACCAGAGAATCTTGTTTCTCACAGTCTGAAAGTCTTTAGGTGCTTTTTTGCTAACTTTTATGTGTCTTTTACTGAGTAGAGGCTTCTTTCTGGCCACTCAACCATAAAGCCCTGAATGGTAGAATGCTGCAGTAATGGTTGAACCTTCTAGAAGTTTCTCTCATCAGCACATGGGATCTTTGGAGCTCAGCCAGAGTGACTATTGGGTTCATGGTCGCCTTTCTTACGAAGGTCCTTCTCTTCCGATTACTTAGTTTGGTGGAGCAGCCAGCTCAAGAAAGAGCCCTGGTTGTTCCAAACTTTTTCCATATAAGCATTATAGGGGCCATTGTGCCCTTAGAGACTTTCAGCGTTGCAGAAAATTGTTTGTACTCTTCTCCAGATCTGTGCCTCCACAAAATCCTGTCTCTGAGCCCTACAGGAAGCTCTACAGGCTCTGTATTTCGTCTGATATAATCTAATGTAGATTCACACTGAAGGCATCAAAACTATGAATTAACACATGTGGAATTATATACATAACAAAAAAGTGTGAAACAACTGAAAATATGTCATATTCTAGATTCTTCAAAGTAGCCACCTTTTGATTGATTACTGCTTTGCACACTTTTGGCATTCTCTTGATGAGCTTCAAGAAGTAGTCATCTGAAATGGTTTTGACTTCACAGGTGTGCCCTGTCAGGTTAAATAAGTGTGATTTCTTGCCTTATAAATGGGGTTGGGACCATCAGTTGCGTTGTGGAGAAGTCAGGTGGATACACAGCTGATAGTCCTACTGAATAGACTGTTAGGATTTGTATTATGGCAAGAAAAAAGCAGCTAAGTAAAGAAAAACGAGTGGCCATCATTACTTTAAGAAATGAAGGTCAGTCAGGCCGAAAAATTGGGAAAACTTTGAAAGTGTCCCCAAGTGCAGTCACAAAAACCATCAAGCGCTACAAAGAAACTGGCTCACATGCGGACTGCCCCAGTAAAGGAAGACCAAGAGTCACCTCTGCTGCGGAGGATAAGTTCATCCGAGCCACCAGCCTAAGAAATCGCAGGTTAACAGCAGCTCAGACTAGAGACCAGGTCAATGCCACACAGAGTTCTAGCAGCAGACACATCTCTAGAACAACTGTTAAGAGGAGACTGTGTGAATCAGGCCTTCATGGTAGAATATCTTCTAGGAAACCACTGCTAAGGACAGGCAACAAGCAGAAGAGACTTTTTTGGGCTAAAGATCACAAGGAATGGACATTAGACCAGTGGAAATCTGTGCTTTGGTCTGATGAGTCCAAATTTGAGATCTTTGGTTCCAACCACCGTGTCTTTGTGCAACACAGAAAAGGTGAACGGATGGACTCTACATGCCTGGTTCCCACCGTGAAGCATGGAGGAGGAGGTGTGATGGTGTGGGGGTGCTTTGCTGGTGACACTGTTGGGGATTTATTCAAAATTGAAGGCATACTGAACCAGCATGGCTACCACAGCAACTTGCAGCGGCATGCTATTCCATCCAGTTTGCGTTTAGTTGGACCATCATTTATTTTTTAACAGGACAATGACCCCAAACACACCTCCAGGCTGTGTAAGGGCTATTTGACCATGAAGGAGAGTGATAGGGTGCTGCGCCAGATGACCTGGCCTCCACAGTCACCGGACCTGAACCCAATCGAGATGGTTTGGGGTGAGCTGGACGGCAGAGTGAAGGCAAAAGGGCCAACAAGTGCTAAGCATCTCTGGGAACTCCTTCAAGACTGTTGGAAGACCATTTCAGGTGACTACCTCTTGAAGCTCATCAAGAGAATACCAAGAGTGATCAAAGCAGTAATCAAAGCAAAAGGTGGCTACTTTGAAGAACCTAGAATATTACATATTTTCAGTTGTTTCACACTTTTTATTATGTATATAATTCCACATGTGTTAATTTATAGTTTTGATGCCTTCAGTGTGAATCTACAATTTTCATAGTCATGAAAATAAAGAAAACTCTTTGAATGAGAAGGTGTGTCCAAACTTTTGGTCTGTACTGTAGATATGGGTGTGTCTTTACAAATCACGTCCAATCAATTGAATTTACCATAGATGGCCTCCATGCATGGTTTAGAAGCATCTCCAAGAAGATCAAGAGAAATGGGAGTCTTAGGAGGTGTCACAGCAAAGGGTCTGAATACTTATGTCCATGCAAAAAAAAATTTTTTATACATTTGGAAACATTTCTATTATTCTGCTTTCACTTTCTCTTTATGGAAGATTGAAGATTTTTTTATTTTTTTTATTTAGCCTCAACCTAACACAATGTGAAAAAAGGGGTTGAAGACTTTCCGAATGCACTGTATGCCTATGTTTCTACAAATTAAAAGGTAATGTATTTAAAATGCGCATCATCTGTTTCTTAGATACAATAGTAAAAAAAAACTGTCTGCAAGCTGTGACTTTCAGTTTTCTTTGAATCACATCAAACTGTTGAGAATATTATTTAAAGGGAACCTGTCACCAGTATTTTATGTATAGAGCTGAGGACATGGGTTGCTAGCATATCCGCAATACCCAGTCCCCATAGCTCTGTGTGCTTTGATTTTGTGTAAAAAACCCGATTTGATACATATGCAAATTAAGCTGAGATGAGTCCTGTCCCTGAGATGAGTCAGGGACAGGACTCATCTCAGGTTAATTTGCATATGTTTCAAATCTTTTTTTTTTTTTTTTTTACACAATAAAAGCACACAGAGCTAGCGGCCATCTAGCAACCCATATTCTCAGCTCTATACACAAAATCCATGTGGCAGGTTCCCTTTAAATGTTTACGAGGTCAGTAGATCAGAGATAAGAGCTCCACATGAGCCTCAGATGGTCAGGTGACAGGGTTCCAAGAAAACAGAAAGTCACAGCTTGCAAACAGACTGATTTTTTAACCCTTGTCTCGCAGAAACTGCTGAACATTTTTAACAAAGACTAATTGAAAAAAATTATTTTTAGCCCAAAATGAGTACAATGCAAACATAAAATAAAATGCCCCTGAATGTGTACATAGCCTTAAATCATTATGTAAGGGAACATTCTCAAACTTCCTAATATTCTACCTTCATCCTATTTGAGGGTTTGTTATGATTGTATACATTTTAGACCAGCTTTGAATTCAGATTTGATACATTTTACCTGCACAGATACAATATAGGAATCAATCAGGACAGGATAAAGATTTGTACAGCTGGGACCCTGTGGTGGGCTTCATCTTACAGACCCCTGGGTTCTTATCCTCTGATGTTTTTAGTGCTGTGTGGGGAATAATTACTCCTATATTCTCACTGGTCACTAGATTCTCAGCCAGACATTTCAAGGATTAAAAAAACTGTATTTAATTATAAAGTTTCATTGTTTGTATCGGAAATTTGGACAGACAGCAGCTCGTCTGTGTCCTGCCAATACCAGTGACATCTTCAAGGTGACATCAGCTTCTATCTTGTGAGGACGATTGTCACTCATCACTGGCGTGCCAAAAAATCTGTCAACTACATGCAGAGAAGGAGCCTGGTAATAATTATTTACCAGCAATAGGAACGTTTTGTTTTGTTAATAACATAAAATTCCACCGAATATATATAACATTCACAGTACAAAAAGTGATTATGTGGCTGGAGGTATATTAGACGGTCATTGGATATCAATTTTACTGCAGGCCAGTGGAGTACAGGCCCCAAACATTAGGCATTCACCAGACAGAAAAGGCCTTTTATGCCGCTGTATTTAAATTAGACAGGGACCATTCTTTGTTCTGGGTTGTGGTGGATATGTATGGGCTGGCATGAGGAAATTCAATTAAACATGGTCGTCACAGGTGTTGAATTCCTCAAAGATGCATGCTTCATTCATTTTTAGAAATGTGAGGTAGTCCACACTGTCGTGAGCTAGGGAAGTGCACTTATTGGTCATGATCCCCCCTTCTGCACTAAACGTCCTTTCCGACAGGACGCTCGACGAGGGGCAAACCAAGAATTCCATGGCAAATTGTGCCAGCTCTAGTCACAGCTCAAGCCTGCCCACCAAAGTAGTGGGTTCCTTGCTTTTCAGAGAATCCACATTGGCCGTTAACCCGATGTAGTTGGACACCTGTCGGTCTAGGCGTTCCCTGAGGCTGGAATCAGAGGATGGCTGTCGATGGGTTGGCTGCAAGAATGATCTCATATCCAAAGTGACCAACACATCTTCAAACCGCCCTCTTCTTGCATGCGCAATAGGATTGGTACCTGCACCTGTTTTTCTGTGGGTGGAAATGCCTCATCTCTCACTGCAAGGCCTGGAAATGCTGCATTCTGATAGCCCTCTGTGATGCTGGTAACATGTCTGCCATTTTGTGTTTGTACCAGGGTCTAAGTACGTTGCCACCCAGTACTGGTCGATGCCTTTTATGCTTTTTATATGGGGGTCCCTCCTCAAACACTGGAGCATGAAGGACCTCATTTGCACTAAATTGGAAGCGGTGGAGCGCCCTGGTGCCTGCTCTTCTTGCTCCTTCTCCTCCCCCAGCCACCATCCTCCTCTGATTCCTCTTCAAACTCCTGCTGACTTGTCTCAGATGGAGTAGCCCCCCTGGGAATTCATTCAGCATTGCGACTTCCTCATCTTCCAGATCCTGTTTCTCGACAGCTTGATCAATCACACGATGCAATGCAAGCTCCAGAAAGAAGGCGTAAGGTACAATGCCACTGATGGTGTCCTGGCTGCGACTGACCAGTTTGGTGATCTCATCAAATGGTCACAGAAGTCTGCATGCGTCGCACATGAGCAGCCATTGGCCCGGTGAAAAGAAACCATGCTCCCCAGAACCTGTCCTGCTGCAGAGTTCGTACAGTTAGTCATTAACGGCACGCTGCTGCTGAAGCAGCCTATCAAGTATATACAAGGTGGAGTTCCAGCAGGTCGGGCTGTCACAAATCAGACGTCTGACGGGCAGGTGGTGTCGCCGCTGAATGTCAACAAGGTAAGCCACGGCGTAAGATCTTCAGAAATGGCAAGACATCCTGGACCCGAGGTATTTGGCAACGAATCACTGCACAACTAAGTTCAGGACGTGTGTCATTTTGCCTTGCTTCAGCGTGCTCAGCAGATTGGCACCATTGTTGCACACCACTTTACCAACTGTCAAATTGAGCGGGGTTAGCCACAGATCGGCCTGTGACCGCAGAGCTGAAAGCAGTGCAGGACCGGTGTGGCTCTTGGCTTCCAGGCACAACAGCTGCAACACAGCATGGCGTCTCACCTGGAATGTCGAATAGGTTCTGGGAAGCTTGGGGGATTCAGCGGAAGAGGCGATAGCAGTGGAAAAGGAGGAGTCAGCCTAGGAGGAGGAGAAGGCCTGCATGCAATCTGTGGCGGTAACACCAAATCCACACGGGTGCCACGGGTTGCATGCTTGACAGCCGTCAGAAGGTTTACCCAGTGGGCAGTAAAAGTTATGTACCTTCCCTGCCTGTGTTCGCTAGACCACGTGTCTGTGGTCAGATAAAACATTCACTTGCTGCTGTTGTAGAAATATTAATTGTTGTAATCTGCTCGCATCAAAGTTTGTGTAAGGAAAAAGGTAAATCCCTATTCCCCTAACCGCAGTCAGCGCCAGACCCAGGTGTTACCATATTGAATTCTTGCTGAGCAACTCCTCTCCTCCCTGCCCAGTCTATTTCTTTTATTTACTCAGAAAAGGTGTAAAAAGGGCTGGCCCAAGACAAGGATACAGGAAGTGATGACATACAGGAAGTGATGACATAGGAAGACAAGACACCATCATTTAGAATAACCTAGCCAGCTAACAAACACATGTATACTATAACCTACCATTAGCACTGGAGCTAATTTTATCCAGCCTTGCTCAGTGATCAATGCCAGATAAAATTACTATGATAATGATCCTCATGCATGTCTATTTACAGGACAACGTCATTATCTCCAGCAGCTGATCAGGCGCACTAGATACAACAAACGCATGTTCCTTTCATATATTGTTCTCTTAACAAATGCATCCATGCCAAGCCAATAAATCCGCGTCTTGCGCGGGGGCCCTAGCTGGCGTCCATACATCAGCCAACAAAACACTGCTCTGCTGAACAAATTAGTCTCCCCCGGCCCACAGCCCAGTGCTTAGCACATGGACCATTCGCCGATGGAGACCGCTGAGCCCAGCAGCTGTGACAGGACATACATGGGAAGATATCCACTCCAATGGTTTACCCTGACACTGAGAGACATGATGACAATACACAATATATTAAATACACATCCTAATAAAATTTCCACAACACCGCTGAACATGGCCATATAGCTCTGGGATGCCCTTCTGGGAGAAATATTTCCTTCCGGGGACCTTCCATTGAGGTGTGCCAATGGCAACACATTTTCTAAAGGCCTCCAGTTTTTATCGCAGTAGTTGGCGGGCTAGTAGTTCCGACAAGCCAGCGCTCAGCCGTTGAGCAAGAGGGTTATCTGGCGTCATCAACTTTTTACCTGTGAACATTTGGGCCACGGAAGCCTGCCTTTTGCCAGATGAACGCGACGATGGCATGGTGGAAGGTGGAGTGGAGGACAAATGGTAGGAGAGGAGAAGGAGAAGAGGCAAGATATGGAGTGTCGGCAGTGTGGCTTTGTGGGTTCTGAAGGTGTTTCTCCCACAGGGCTCAGAGATGGGAGGCCAGATGCCTTCTTTGTCCCTAGGTGAATGATGGGCTTACCGTGACTTATGCGTTGACAGCACAGGCTGTAGATGGCAACACTATTGTTAGCAGCTGATAAATAAAAAAAAAGCCTGCACTGCAGAGCCATGTGGCGGTGTCCTGGGAGCGCCAAATGTGGCCGTGCATGGTGGATGGATCGCTCCTGATACATTTGCAGTCTGCTTTATGCCTCCTGTGCACTGCAAGTTCTGCCTGCTTCTCCTCCTTCTACCCCCTATCTGCTGCTCTGTCTCTCCCTCTGAACTCGCCTCCTCTTCCTCTCTTGTGGGCACCCAAGTGAGATCCATCGACATGTCATCATCGTCACCTTCACCACCACTGACATTAGAGATCTCAGAGTAGGCCGCAACAGAGGGGACCTCCGTACTTGCCCTGATCTTGGTACTGTCGTCAGACCACTGGGTGGCGGCCGTTGCTACCTCCTCTTCCTGATCCGATGCCAATAATGGCTGCACATCGATAAGGTCTGGGAATGGATGGGAAAATAATTCCTCTGACTCGAGTGGAGGGGCTATGGTGGTGGTGGTGTCTTTGGGGGTGCACACAGTAGAGAGTGAAGAGGGTGCAGATACAGAGGATGAGTAGGGTGCAGAAGCGGAAGGCTGAGTGAGCCACTCAACCAACTCTTGTGCGTCTTTTGACGTAATTGCACGCACCTTCTCCAACTTCCCACAGGCTCCGGCCTGATGCACCTGCCTGACCCTTACCACCCCTGCCGAATGGCATACCTCTTCCTAATGACCCTGTGACAATGTCCCTATAGAAGAGCAGTATTTGTGGAAGCAGGTATATCTCAGGCCTCAATCAATATTTGGTGGAAGTAGGTATATCAACCCCCTTAATCAATATTTGGTGGAAGCCGCTGTATCGAAGGCCTCAATCTATATTTGGTGGAAGCCGGTATATCAATCCCCTCTATCAGTATTTTGTCGAAACAGGTATATAGAACCCCTTAATGAGTATTTGCTTGAAGCAGGTATATCAAACCCCTTAATCAATATTTGGTGGAAGCTGGATGGCCTTAATCAATGGATGGATGTGTCATGGGTCAAAGTTCGGCACAATGCAAAAGAATATGGTGCTGGCGAACATCGCCATGTGTTCGGTGAACCGCAAACAAGCAAAGTTCGCCGCAAAACGACCGCCGGGCAAACCGCAAGGCCATCTATAATCCTGAAAACATGACTGGTAGGTGGTTCCCAAGGACCGGAGTTGAGAAACCCAGATCTAGGGGATTCTTGTTAGGAGTAAGAGATCATATGTGTGTGCAGTCTTTGGGCGCACTACTTGGGGTCCCTTAAAGGGAACCTGTCACTGGGATTTTGTGCATAGAGCTGAGGACATGGATTGCTAGATGGCCGCTAGCACATCCGCATTACCCAGTCCCCATAGCTCTGTGTGCTTTTATTGTGTAAAAATACTGATTTGATACATATGCAAATTAACCTGAGAAGTGTCCTGTCCCTGAGATAAGTCAGGGATAGGACTCATCTCAGGTTAATTTGCATATGTATCAAATCGTTTTTTGGACACAATAAAAGCACACAGAGCTATGGGGGACTGGGTACTGCGGATGTGCTAGCGGCCATCTAGCAACCCATATCCTCAGCTCTATAATCCAAATCCAGGTGACAGGTTTCCTTTAAAATACTTTTTTTTCGTGACGCCAGTTGCAGTGGAGCAACAAGGGCACAGGGCCCCTTTTAGTGATATGGTAGATGGTACCCAGGTGTAAGAATGACAGAGTGATGTAGGGTGGCCTAAATGTCCCTTTATGTGTACTTGTGCACATCTCACGGTACCTGGATATGCTGGACCCCAGGTGTTGCCCTTCAAAAGCAGAAAAAGGGGGTAGTAGTAGGGGATGAAGAATAAATTGAGTCCAGACCTTGTGATAAAGTTAATAACAGCTTTACTTACAATAAATGTTCGTCCAAACAGTTTGCAGACTTTGTCTTGGTTTCCAGCAGGCTTTGGCATTAACTGTGGCAGGCAAACTCCTTTCTACTACATCTATTGCTCTCTAGCTATGCTGTGCTAACAGGCTAGCTATTGAACTCAGCTTCTTCTTTAGGCTGTACTTCACTTTATAATCTGGTCTGTCTCTAGATTTGTTCAGGGAACACTTTACTTCTGATTTCTGAGGCTTCAAGCTGTGGCCTTATGTCCAGCAGAGCTGAAGGTGCTCTAGATGGTCCAGACAGGGCTCGTCCAGCAGCTGCTGCACACCTCCCTTGGAAGAGGGTAAGCTAAGACCTTCCCCTAGAAGGGGGTAAATGAGACTAACTTCTAAACTGAACTCCCTGCAGGAAGTGGGAAACGCCCCACCACACCACAGAGGGGGGTGTTAGAATGGAATGGAAGGCTCCATTATACTAGCCCATTAGAGACAGTAGCAAGGTGCAAAGGTGCTTCCTCTCTTCTCTGTCTCTGAACAGGAACTTCCCCTCCTAGCAGGAAGCAGGACCAGCTCCTATTAAGAGGGGAGAAACAGGATGGTTATCCCTGTTCCTTGCCAACCATTCCCTACTGGCCAAATAACATATGGATTATACCATAATATACAACAATATATGATATTTTTCAGCAATATACAGTAATATATAATACAGATATATACAGTAATATAATGCAATATACAATATTACAAAATAGATTAATATATACAGTAATAAACAATAGTATTTAGGAATATACAGTAATATACAATGTTATGTAGGAATATACTGTAATATACAGCAATATACAATATTATACAACAACATACTGTAATATACAATATATGTTGTTGATCCAGTTATTCTGATTGCGTGATTTTTTTTTCCCCTAGGGAAATTGGCTTCTACCTCACAGGGATTTTTTTGCCGTCCTCTGGATACAACTTGTAGGATAACAGGTCGAACTAGATGGACAGATGTCTCTTTTCAGCCTTATAATCTATAATACCATGTATGTAATATTATACGGTAATATACAACATCATGCAGCATTATATAGCAATATACAGATATATACAGTAATTTACAGTGATATACAATATAATACAGGATTATACCATAATATACAAGAATATACAATATTATACAGCTATATACTGTAAGATACAGAAATACACAATATTATATATGCAGCAATATATATGCAGTATATATATATATATATATATAAATATATATAAAAACCAGGCAGCACTCCAGAAATGAAAAAGTAAAAAAAACTTTATTCACCCATGTGGAAGAAAAGCAACGTTTCGCTCTAGTGTTGAGCCGAAACGTCGCTTTTCTTCCACATGGGTGAATAAAGTTTTTTTTACTTTTTCATTTCTGGAGTGCTGCCCGGTTTTTCTATTTTTTTCTATTTTTGTGTATTTTGGGACTGTGCTGGTCATATATATATATATATATATATATATATATATATATATATATATAAATATATATATATATATATATAGTAATAATAATATGCAGGAATATACTGCAATGTAGAACAATAGTTATATAAGTAAAATAATTATATAGCAATATACAGTCATAAATCAATGTTGTACAGCAATAAAGTGTAATATACAAAAATATACCATAGTATGCAGCAATATACAGAAATGTAAAGGGATATATAGGAATACACGATCTGCACAAATATTGTGCTAATGTTCGGTTTGAAATAATATTTTAAACTCTTGGGGCCAATGAGGTCAAGAGATGAGCCGCCAGATCCAATTACAGTGTCGATATGCTTAGCTCCAATCTGAAGGGGCTGCTGCTGGGTATAAATATAACCAGCTCCCCCACAGAACCACTTCCTACAGCATGAAGTGAAGCCTCTGCTTTGAATTGCAGCTTTAAGTCGCTCCGGGAGAGATTGGAGTTACTCTGAAATGCAAATCTAACCTTAAGACAATTCCATCCTTTGAATGCCATCCGGCTGCCTGGCAGTCCATAAAGAGATCAGCAGGGGCCTCATGTTTCATTATTGCTTCATGGATTCTTGTCTTCATCATGTGCTGTTATTCAATTATCTAGGTGGACATTGGTGGCTACGGGAGGCCATTACATCCAAAGAGATGAATCCCATCCTGGATTAAATATACATGCTGCGCTGTCGTTGGGCTGAATTATTCAGAGTTGCTGCAAAAAAAAAAAAAATGTCACTTCAGGAAGAATGTTGTTAATTTGTCTCATTTTGTGACCAAAAATAAAGCAAAACAAATCACACAGTGGAAGTGAATGGGTCCTCATCCGACCCGGATCAGATGCGGACAAAAAATATGTTCCTGTGCATCATCCCTAATAATCATGTATGCACTCCTCTACCCAGAGTGCACTGCCATACCAAAAAGAATAGAAGAGCTTCTCTGTCTCCTCCAGCGTTAGACTGGCCCACCAGAGGATCCTCTGGTGGGCCCAGGCTCTAATGTAATAGTGGTCTGCATATAGAGATAATGACCTGCTACTAGGGTCTATTTTTTTTTTTTATTCAAAACCTATTACACATTATTGATGATATAGGGGTTGGGCCCCAAGAATAATGTCCTCTGGTGGGCCCAAGGAACTCCCGTCCTACACTGGTCTCCTCCTCTGTTATAGGGGCACTGTGGTATCAATCTCTACAAGTTGTGTCATGTGTTTGTATACATGTTTATGTATATATGTATGGGTTTCTTTATTTGTTTGTGCCCTTTGTCCCCTCCAAATAGCTTTAACCAACAACAAGCACAAATCTTGGGTGACCTGGCCATGGCTGAATGTGGTATGTGGCACTTTGGATTCAAGGGCAACACGTCAAGTTTGGTTGATCCCCACTGATCACATAGGTAATTTCAAAAAGGTTTCAGAAGACCTTTTTCATGATACAGTATAGTAATCCCTTTAGCTGTGTGAGAAAGACTAGGGCAGGATGAGTTTTCAGCCGCCGGATGCGAGCCAGAATGGTTCCATGCACAGAGACGTCCACCTCCATCATTTATGGTGCTTCGACACAGACTTTGATTTGGGAACCTTATCATTTGGAGAAACAGCTGGGGTCATGGACTTGCAATTTCTCTGACATAGCTATATGATATAGGAGAAATTAGATGTGTCTGGACCATATATGAGATGATATTTCCCACTAGACCTCCTGAGAGGCTTTGTTGAATTAGAGAGTATCACAGCCTTAGGGCTCATGCACATGAACGTATTTTCTTTCGATGTCCGCTCATTTTTTATTTATTTTTTGCACACCGTATGCAGAACCATTCATTTCAATGGGTCCACAAAAAAATGGAAGTTACTCCGTTTGCATTCCGTTTCTGTATTTCTGTTCAGCAAAAAAATAGAACATGTTCTATTATTGTCCGCATTACGGACAAGGATAGTACTGTTCTATTAGGGGCCAGCTGTTCTATTCCGCAAAATACGGAATGCACAGGGACGTCATCTGTATTTTTTGTAGATCTGTTTTTTGCGAACCTCAAAATACATACTGTCATGTGCATGAGTATATAACTACTACAGGGGCATGCTCACATGGCAGAAATGTCACACAGATTTTGGCGCACATTCTGCACCAGAAATCTGCCAGTTCACATGGGTGCAGATTTCTCCACTGCTGGCTTTAAATCTGCTTCATGGGAAAAGAAAATTGACACATCGCTTGTTGACGCAGTTTCCATGGTGGGTAGTCACACCTCACTGAATAAAGCCTCTTGCACACGACCGTATGTATTTTGCGGTCCACAAAAAATACGGATGACATCGGTGTGCATTCCATATTTTGCGAAACCGGAATAGCTGGCCCTTCATAGAACAGTACTGTCCTTGTCCGTAAATTGGACAATAATAGGACATGTTCTATTTTTTTTGCAGGACGGAAATATGGAAACGCAATGCACACGGAGTACCTTCCGTTTTTTTTGTGGAGCCATTGAAATGAATGGTCCCGTATATGGTCCGCAAAAAAAACAACGGAACGGACACAGAATGAAAATACGTTTGTGCGCAAGAAGCCTAAGACTAATCCGGAATACAAATCCACAGAATATGAAACTGCTGTTCTGGAAAAGAGATCAGAAGTTTGGCCTTGCATGTTGCTACGGAATTTCTTGCAAATCAGTGTCAGCATGAAAAATCCTCTTGTGTGAATATACCCTAACAGGAGCAGCTGTTTGCTTTGTGCCCAGCAAGGTTCGTTGCAGGGAGCCTCCCTCCCAAACTGTGACAGATGCCCGCCTTCCATTTCCTGCCTTTGCCAGCCTGGACAGAAGCACATGCTCCTGTATATGAGGCACAACAGGTGCGACCCAGCCAGCAGCTGGGTAATGTGGAGGAAGAGCCGAATTTAAGCTGGCTTGTAGAGAAGCTTCCTCCGTGCTGCATCCATCAGCCGCCCTCTCGGTGCAGCCAGTCACAATGACATGGCAGGAGTCATTTGCAGGCTGCCTTCTCTATATTCCTCTCTGGAAATTGATCCGTTTTAAATGTCTGGGGCTGATGCTTTGCTCTTCTGCCGGCTTTTAATCATGAACAATTAGGGAGGAATAGAGTCTGTCTGCGGAGAGATGAAAAGGGCAAGATAATAAGTGAGCGGAGGGGAATACAAACCTCTCCTGCAGAGACACGTTCTATCAGCCGCGTGCACACATTCTTTTCACGTAGACGTCCTATTCTCGGAATGTTCCTCCTGAAGAGTCTCTGATCCTGGTGCTTAATTAAGGCAAAATGCTGGCTAGATCATGGGGGTCATTTAGGCCTTATGCTCACGACCGTATTTTTTTTGACTATTTTTTTTCCGGATCAGATGCGGACTCATTCACTTCTATGGGGCCGCAAAAGATGTGGACTAGGCGTCGTATGCTGTCCTCATCTGTATATCTGTTCTGCAGCACCGCAAAACGATAGACCGCATTTTGCGGAACAGAATTGTGGACCCATTCATTTCTATGGGGCAGCACGATGGAGTACATTCAGTTTTTTTTTGCGGAACCATTGAAATGAATGGTTCTGTATACGGACCTCAAAAAACGGACCGTAAGCGTAAAAAAAAAAAAACGGTCGTGTGAAAGAGGTCTAAGGGCTCATGCACACGAACGTTTTTTGCATTCCATATATGGACCGTATTTTGATTCTGTATACGGTCCGTATACGGAACCATTCATTTCAATGGGTTCTCAAAAGATGGGGACAGCAAAAATTTTGAGACATGTCTTATTTTTATCTGTTTTGCGGACAAGAATAGGCATCTCTATAATGGGCCTCCTGTTCCGTTCCGCAAATTGCTGAAGGCACACGGGCAGCATCCATTTTTTGCGGATCTGCAATTTGCGGACCGCAGAAAACGTCACGGTCGTGTGCATGAGCCTTAAAGGGGTTGTCCAGGTTCAGAGCTGAACCTGGACAGCCCTCCATTTTCACCCAGGCAGCCCCCCTGACATGAGCATCGGAGCAGTTCATGCTCCGATGCTCTCCTTTGCCCTGCGCTAAATCGCGCAGGGCAAAGGCATTTTTCAGAGTTTCGGTGACGTACCGGGGCTCTCCATGGGGCTGACAGGAACCCCGGTGACGTCACCGGCACTGATGGGCGGGATTTGGCTCTGCCCTAGCCAGTAAAACGGCTAGTGCAGAGCTAAAGCCCGCCCCTCAGAGCCGGTGACGTCACCAAACACACTGCTGGGCGGAAGTTACCGCCCGGCAGTGTGTTATTGAAAACAAAAGAGCCCGTGCCCTGCGCGATTTAGCGCAGGGCACAGGAACGCATCGGAGCATGAGATGCTCCGATGCTAGGCTCAGGGGGGCTGCCGGGGTGAAAATAAGGGTATGTCAGCTCTGAACCCGGACAACCCCTTTAAGGGTAAGTTCACCACAGGTTTTCAGTAGTTTTTTTTTACCTGTGTATTTTGGTGCATTTTTTTGTGGTAAAAATGCCGGCACCAGATGTTAGCTGAAGATTTGTGGGAAATATGACACACAGGACACAAGCTTTTTTTTTTTTTTTTCAACTAAGCATGCTGGAGCTCTTGGCATTTTTTCAGGTATTTTCACACCACCTTCTCTATAGGGAAAAACGCCACGAAGAAAAGGCTAGTGGTAAGACACACTGGGGCAGATTTATGAATCCTGTAGATGGTGTAAGTTTAGGCTAGTTTCACACCTGCGGCTGCAGGGACACCCTGCCGGAGTTCTGTGGACACGGCATTGCTGGATACTGCTGCCTGCCTGTCTGATCCCACTAACTATATTGGAGTTTGGCAGAGATCCGGCTGTTACCTGGCAAATGTGCTGAGAATCGGCACAACAAAAAAACCTGCACAATGTGGTTTTTGGCAGATCGATGTGGAAGTAGCCTTAAACAGTGAAGGGATTTATCAAAACTGGTATAAATGGAAAACTGGATTAGTTGCCCATAGCAACGAATCAGATTCCACCTTTCATTTTACAAAGGAGCTCTGAAAAATGAAAGGTTGAATCTGATTGGTTGCTATGGGCAACTAAGCCAATTCTACTTAACACCAATTTTGATAAATCTTCCCCAGTCAGTCCAGACCTGCAGCAGATTTATCACAGGGGCTCAGGCTGGATGATAAATGTGGGGCAGGGATAGACACTCTCTGACTCTACACCAGCTAATGGTTGACGTACTACAAGACAGAATTTTAAACCAGAATTGTGGTGCAATTTTGGAACAAAATGTCACATTTTTGATGGCACTCCAGCTGCTGTGAAACTACAACTCCCAACATGCACATGTATTGTTTGTTCTTTTAAGTCTACATGCACACGACCGTATGTGTTGTGCAGTCCACAAATTGCGGACCCGTATGGCATCATTTTTTTTTTGCAGATTTATTGTAATAATGCCTATCCTTGTCCGCAAACTAGAAAAAAGAGGACATGCACTATTTTTTTTCAGGCCAACGGAACGGACATACTGATGCGGACAGCACACTGTGTGCTGTCTGCGTTTTTTGCAGACCCATTGAAATGAATGGGTCCGCATCCTATCCGCAAAAAAAAACGGATTGGACACGGAAACAAACCACGTTCATGTGCATGTAGCTTAAGGCCTCTTTTACACTACCGTTTATTTTTTCCATTTTGCGGGCCGTTTTTTGCGGTCCGTGTACGGAACCATTCATTTCAATGGGTCCGCAAAAAAAACTGAATGCATACGGAAATGCATCCGTATGTCTTCCGTATCCGTTCCGTTTTTTGCGGAACCATCTATTAAAAATGTTGTGCCCAGCCCAATTTGTTCTATGTAATTACTGCATACTATATATGCCATACGGAAAAACGGAACCGAAACGGAAACACAACGAAAACGGAACAATGGATCCGTGAAAAACGGACCGCAAAACACTGAAATAGCCATATGGTCGTGTGAAAGAGGCCTTAACGCCTATAGAAGTGAAAGGAGGATTCTAGGAGTTGTAGATTCAGAACAGCTGGAGCGCCAGAGGTTGCTGGTCCCTGATCCCCCATGCTCCTTCTTACAAAGCCCCATTTCAAGCCTAAACATTTTAGAAATCTTAGTTGCAGCTGCAGGATGACAGGCCGAACTGGATGGACAAATGTCTTTTTTCGGCCTTATGTAACTACTATGTTACTAAATTGTGCCACTTTTTAGAAAGATCCTAGGCTCAGACACATTAGTAAATCTTGGTTGCCATACAAAAACCCACTTGCGCTTATTCTCGTGATTTTTTTTAACAAGTTAAAAAAAGACCAGAGACAAATTCATGTGTATAATAAAACCTAAAAGCTGCAGAACGTCTGATTATATAAAAGCAGAAAATGTCAACCTTTTTTTTTACTTTTAGGGCTTGATAACTTGGAGTTTTTTTCAGGCAGATTTGAGTGTGTAGGAAAACCATGTGTATGCCACCTCCTGCTGATCCTCAGTGGGAATCCACATTGCCGGTTATATGGCCCTGAATTTTTTTCTATGTACACTACAAATCCACATCAAGAGGAAACATGTCCCTTCTTGGTGGAGCGGAGAAATGTGAGGATCAGCCTCTGTAGCTAATATACATTAGAATTTTCTGCTGTGTGAGTATAACCCGATTCCTATGTTTAAATATTGGTTTGACGCTGGGTTCAGACCTGAGCGTACTGAACGTACGCTCTGTATGCGCGATTGTACGGGCGTTTGCAATCGCGCATACAGAGACAAGCGAACGCCCATTGTCGCGCGTCCCTGCTGAAGTCTATGTACGGGAACGCGCGACAAGACGCCCCAAAGAAGCTCCTGTACTTCTTGGGGCGTCGGGCGTTTTACAGCGCGATCATACGCGCTGTAAAATGCTCAGGTGAGAACCATTCCCATAGGGAATCATTGGTTCTTGCCTGTTGAGCGTTTTACAGCGCGTAGGAACGCGCTGTAAAACGCTCAGGTCTGAACCCAGCCTCATGGCTTAGGCCCCATGCACACGATTGTATCCGTTTTGTGGTCTACAACTTGCAGATCCACAAAATATGCATGCGGTCTGTGTGCTGTCCGCATTTTATTTGGGGATCCATCGTTTTTAATTTGTCCATGGTTCCCATTTTGTGGACAGAAGGGGTCATTTACTATCAGGTATACGCCAGTTTTCTGGCGTATATCTGTCACAGATTGCCCCACCAAGGTTGTTTGCACCACAATCTGAGACTTCCCCACGCCAGGTCTAAAAAAAGGGGTAGGGTGTGGGCAGGGAAGGAGTCGGGCTGGCAGGCCCGTCTTATTTATCATTTTCTATGTCTGTTTTAGGCATAGAAAATGGTCTAAATTTAAACCAACAAGGAAGCTGTCTTATAATTAGACCAGCACTGGATACTTGTGTCTAAAGCACCGGTCTTAATAAATGACCCCCATAGTCTATAAAGTAATATCTTTTCGTGGAACGGACGTACACGTGCGGAAAGTGCAGGGATGATGCATGTGCTTTCCGCATTTGTATGTCCATTCCCCAAAAAGATAGAACATGCCCTATACTTGTCGACAAAAACGAACTAAAGTCAATGGGTCTGCAGAAAAATGCAGAGGCAACACGGATCCGCAATTTTCAGACAGCAAAACGGATACGGTCGTGTGCAGAGAGCCTTATACAAAGCAGTTGCTAAGACTGTTACTTGGTGAGTATTTTTTGCTCAGGTAGGCACTGCGAATCAGAAACGATTTCCTTCTACAAATCCCTATCCTGAGAGCCGGTGAATTCTATCTTTCATCCACCAGGTGTCCCCAGAGCCAGTCAGGTGCCTGTTGGCGTCCAGCTATGATGAGATCCTTGTCATTAAATGCAGGTATCCGTCCTGTAATTAGGTGACTATAACCAGGCTCCAGACCAAGAGCAGCGGTTCCATTGGGGGATTTCCTGCAGCTGAGCGGAACCCGATAGCGCAGGGCTACGTTCCAGACTAACTCCATGCTCTAATTAGGAGTGATTAAAATATGGAAGAAGCAGACTGAATTAAGAAGCCACCCTAAATATTTGCTCAGCTCTTTCCTGTCAGTCACTTTTCCTGTTAAGTGACGCACTATGGTCGCCATTAACCCAGTCAGTGCCAGCATGAACTGTAATGGTTGACTATTGAATCTTCTACTGCTTAAATGTGAAGGGGTTAAAGGTTACTTCATCTACAGCAGGACCCTCCAGTAGTTGCTATTACAATTTGCATCCATTCTGTCCTCGTAATCATTCTGCAATCATATGAAAGGATTGCGGTGAAGCGTAGCTGCTTCTGATGAATTTGGATAATCAGACATTTCAACTGTGTGCTCTTCAGTAGCCTTCAGAGAGATCATTTGTCATATTTATAGCTCCTGTTAGCAAGAGGTTTTATTTGCACTTCATATGGCCTATCTCTGTATTCTGCACCTGCGGACTATGCATAGTCCAACCTTGTCCACTGTGGTATTCATAGGCTTTTTACATTAAGTTGCATTATTTCTACACATCTGAACTGAGGCCTTAAGTAACATCCTTGAGCTACACATCTTTCTATTTCTGGGTACAGTTTATAATGAATCTATATAAATTGTGGATTCACTTTGTAAATACACAATATTACTTATCCTGTACTGATCCTGAGTTACATCCTGTATTATACTTCAGAGCTGCACTCTCTATTCTGCGGGTGGAGTCACTGTGTACATACATTACATGACTTATCCTGTACTGATCCTGAGTTACATCCTGTATTATACTCCAGAGCTGCACTCACTATTCTGCTGGTGGAGTCACTGTGTACATACATTACTTATCCTGTACTGATCCTCAGTTACATCCTGTATTATACTCCAGAGCCGCACTCACTATTCTGTGGATGTAGTCACTGTATACATATATTACGTTACTTATCCTGTACTGATCCTGAATTACAGCCTGTATTATACTTCAGAGCTGTACTCACTATTCTGTAGGTGGATTCACTGTGTTCGGTACATACCATTGCTAATGCCTTAGGCTACATTCACACGAACTTATTTTGTTTCCGTGTCCGTTCCGTTTTTTGTTTTTTTTCAAATTGGATGAGAGCCTATTCATTTCAATGGGTCCGCAAAAAATGCGGACAGCACACCGTGTGCTATCCGCAGCCATATATGTCCGTTCCGTAACCCCGCAAAAAAAAAATAGAACATGTCCTATTCTAGTCTGTTTTGTAGACAAAGATAGGCATTGTTACAATGGATCCACCCAAAAAAAAATGGATGCCATATGGACTGCAAAACACATACGGTCATGTGAATGTAGCCTAAGGGAAAGATCTGATCCTGTTCTGTGTTTAGAGCCATACCTAGTTTTGGCCCAAAATCACTGATGGAAATCACTGACTGAACACTGACTATGTAAACAAGGCATTAACCTGTACTGATCCTGAGTTACACCCTGTATTATACTCCAGAGCTGCAGCGATGGCCAGTTCGCATTGTTCGCCTGCGAGCCTGTATGAAACAAATGCGGTCTCCGGTTGCAGGCAGTTCCGAGAACAGCCCGATGAAGGCCCCCGGCAGCTGTTCTCGGAACTGCCTACTCCTGGTGACCGCATTTGATTTCAGACCGGCTCGCGCACAGGCACAGGTAAGGGCTTACCTGTGCCTCGCCAGACTTGTGAGACTAGATGGCAGCCCGCATGTGTTCGCGGACGAACAATGCGAACTGGCTATCACTGCAGAGCTGTACTCAACGTTCTGCAGGTGGACTCACTGTGTACAAACATTATATTACTTATTCTGTACTGATCCTTAGTACCATCCTGTATTATACTCCAGATCTGTACTCACTATTATGCAGGTGGAATCACTGTGTACATGCATTACTTATCATGAATTGATCTGGAGTTACATTCTATATTATAACCCAGAGCTGGGCTCACAGTTCTGCATGTGTACTCACTGTGTACAAACATATTAATTAGGAGGCAACCTTGTCGTGGTGAGCGGGCCTATGTTTTTTTGATCAAATTGTATACCAATGCCTCATGTACAGTATACAACATAGGGGTAGGTATGCGAAATATTGCACTGAGGCGTAGAAAATGGTAAGTAAGATGGGTCTGCCGGCCCGTGCCCTTCCCTGTCCACGCCACGCCCACTTTTTTAGACCTGGCGTAAGCGGGGCAAAATCACAGATTGATGCGCAAAGGACCTTTGCGCTGCAATCTCAGCTATAAATATACCTAATTTAGGCGCATTTCTGTTTAATAAATGACCCCCTATGTGCTTACTATAAGATCTAATGGTAAGAGCTTGCGGTCGTATGTTTTCTACTGTGCAGGGTAAATATAAACTTTCTGCAGTAACTCTACTCCTACAACCCCCCCCCCCCCCCCCCACTCCCTAAAAAAAAAAAAAGACATTACATGTTGAGATAGAGCAGTCGCCTGGGGAAATGATCACTGGATACTAATCAGATCTGTATCGCTCTAATGTAATACAGCAGATATACTGTACTGAGTATTTGGACTCATTTAGCACATTGAGATAGGAAATGAAGTTATCTGTGTTGCTGCCAGACTCCTGAAAATCTCCCCCCAGTGACTATAGCTGCTGAATGTGGGGGGGATCCGGAGCCCAGTCCTAATTCAGTTGTAGCTGAACCTCTGGGTGTAATCCTGAGACAAGAGGATGGATTTAATTCCGGAGGAGATAGCAATATGTTCTCCACTATTTCTCCTGCACATTCGTGTACTGACGCTGCACTTAATTGATTTCTAATGGATGAGAGACGCTCTAGCTGAGTGGAAGAGACAGATAGAGGCGTTACAAGGTGAGAGAAAATACAAAGACAGGCAGGAGGAAGAGGCGAGAGCAAGATCAGGCAGAACATATAGAACATAACATGATACGCTGCACTAGATACGTCTCTGCTCATCCGGCCGGTATAGACAGGTTTATAAAGGAGAATAAGAGCCGAAGATACAACTTCTGCTCTGCTACATTGTATGGTAATCTGTAATAACTACAGATCTTCCCACTGTTACCACACATTAGAAGTTTATAACTTCCCCAGACATGGATTTACCCCATTACCCATACCCAATATCTCTATAAATATGTATGGACAAAATTGCATAAGAGACATAAAAAGGGGGGAAAAAAATCCTCTGCTCGTCCAAAGAGTGTGCTGTTGCAGGCAGATGCGGGGTTCTTCTGTATATATGGACTTGTCCAGGAAGGGATCTTATGCCATCCTGTGAGATCAGTTATGTGACCTGTTCCCCTGAGTAAACTCCAGTACAAGTGGATTGTAGGGTGGGCATTACTAGAATTCCTAGGGCTGACAAATCTGCAATAAAACCCCTCCTTATACCACCCACCACCTTGTAGACCAGGAGGCGACAACTTTGGATACTTCAGCTGTGGTGTTGTGAAACTACACACCTGCTCGGGTGTTCTTGGAAATTCCATAGAAGTGAATGGAGCATACTGGGAGTGGTAGTTTCACCACATCTGGAATGCCAGGACACTGTTGTATATAGTAAGCTGGATTGTATTAGTCTAAACAGCAAGTGTATACAGCTCACCCACTATCGCTATGAATAAGGACAGCTTGTATGTCCAAAATGCGTAATCATGAATCTGGCTACTTTTGTGTAACTTTATATTAACTATTAGTTTATTTTACTGTGAACTGTGCAGCAAAATTTTTGTTCAAAATGGTGCATCTTATGCCATGCCCCCAGGGTTGCCAACTAAAATAGGCGACTTTTCTCCTGTTTCCATGAAAAAAAATAGAAGTGTCCGTGATTTTATTTTTTAGTCTGGTGGTATCTGACTAGATTATTTTGGTGGTAATTATCATAATTTTACAGCTCAGAGTAAATGTTCATAATGAGTTCCTATAAGTATTGTGAGCTATAGACATGTATTACTTCTAATCTTTATCATTCATTATGGTTTTCCAATTTGTCCGTAAAAAATGTTGGCCGTCTGTGATTTTGGGATAAGTTGTCCAGAAAAAAAGAAAAATTCTGGTTGGCAACCCTGCATGCCCCCTCCCCATTAAAAGTTTTTTGGGGAGTTAAATATTGATGGCCTATCGTCAAGATAGGTCTGACTTCTGGCACGCCTGCTGATTAGCTGCACCATGGCCTCCTCACAGAATACCAAGCATGGCGCTGTAAAGTACATAGAAAGGAAATGATCTGCACCTAGGCCATATGACCAATTAAATGTGGTATCACTGGCCACGGCCTCTTCAATCAGCTCAATGGTGGGGGTGCCAGAAGTCAGACAACCACTGATCAGACCTATCCTGAGGATATCGTACTCCCAGAAACTCCCCAACTTTTTTTTCTTGGGAAAGGCAGATGTTAAATGTTCAAGTGGGTAAATATTAGGCCTTTGTATGAAAGTAGCGGTAACATGACAAAACAAGGTTGTCACAGGCAACTGGAGGCTTGGACAACAGTCGGGAACAGTGATCCAACACATAAGGCAAAATTATAATCATTGTCGACGTTAATATGGAAACAAAAAAGAGGTTAAGTCTGCCGTTTCGATAAGTGGCACCATAAAATATGCAAAGTGACTCAAATCAGGGGATCACTCCGTATTTCACTTTCCAGGTACTGGGTAGTGTATTTGAAGGGATCTTTGACTTTTTTCTGAATGTGGTCGGGGAGAATGTCTAAATGATCATATTTAAGAATAATTTTTTGACCGTAAGTCTCTTATGAAGAGTTGCTTTACCCCCCAATCCATCTTTAAAAAAAAGTGCTTGTCTAAGAAGAACAGTCTCTGTAGTAGGGTTGTGGGTCTATCCATTCCTGTACAATGGCTTCACGTCCTGTGCCATGTTTGGGTAAAATCGTGGACTAGAAAAGCTGAATTACATCACAAGACAACAGACAAAGAGCGATTTCTGCTCATGGAGAACCTCGGCAGCGACGTATCTTAAAACCTCTGACAGGTAAAATATATGATCTGTGAAAAATGTGTAGAACCATTTCCATGCATTTGGCTGATGGGAGTGTTTCAAGGGAGTAATCCATTGTGTTTAAGATATCGTTAGTGCCCAGCCCAGGAAAAACAGGGAGCTATATCACCAATCTGGTGGAGCAGGTACAATAACTTTACATAAAATGCAAATATCTACAGTTGCAAGAAAAAGTATGTGAACCCTTTGGAATGATATGGATTTCTGCACAAATTGGTCATAAAATGTGATATGATCTTCATCTAAGTCACAACAATAGACAATCACAGTCTGCTTAAACTAATAACACACAAATAATTAAATATTACCATGTTTTTATTGAACACACCATGTAAACATTCACAGTGCAGGTGGAAAAAATATGTGAACCCCTAGACTAATGACGTCTCCAAGAGCTAATTGTGTCAGCCAACTGGAGTCCTATCAATAAGATGAGATTGGAGGTGTTGGTTATAGCTGCCCTATAGAAAAAACACACACCAGTTCTGGGTTTGCTTTTCACAAGAAGCATTGCCTGATGTGAATGATGCCTTGCACAAAAGAGCTCTCAGAAGACCTACGATTAAGAATTGTTGACTTGCATAAAGCTGGAGAGGGTTATAAATGTATCTCCAAAAGCCTTGCTCTTCATCAGTCCACGGTAAGACAAATTGTCTACAAATGGAGAAAGTTCAGCACTGCTGCTACTCTCCCTAGGAGTGGCTGTCCTGTAAAGATGACTGCAAGAGCACAGCGCAGACTGCTCAATGAGGTGAAGAAGAATCTTAGAGTGTCAGCTAAAGGCTTACAAAAGTCTCTGGCATATGCTAACATCCCTGTTAGCAAATCTACAATACGTAAAACACTAAGCAAGAATAAATTTCATGGGAGGATACCACAGAGGAAGCCACTGCTGTCCAAAAAAAACATTGCAGCACATTTACAGTTTGCACAAGAGCACCTGGATGTTCCACAGCAGTACTGGCAAAATATTCTGTGGACAGATGAAACCAAAGTTGAGTTGTTTGGAAGAAACACACAACATTATGTGTGGAGAAAAAGGCACCGCACACCAACATCAAAACCTCATCCCAACTGTGAAGTATGGTGGTGGGGGCATCATGGTTTAAGGTTGCTTTGCTGCGTCATTGCTTGGACAGATTGGTATCATTGAAAGAAAAATTTAATTCCCAAGTTTATCAAGACATTTTGCAGGAGAAATTAAGGCCATCTGTCCACCAGCTGAAGCTCAACAGAAGATGGGTGTTGCAACAAGACAACGACCTAAAGCATAGAAGTAAATCAACAACAGAATGGCTTAAACAGAAGAAAATACACCTTCTGGAGTGGCCCAGTCAGAGTCCTGACCTCAACCCGATTGACATGCTGTGGCATGACCTCAAGAAAGCGATTCACACCGGACATCCCAAGAATATTACTAAACTGAAACAGTTCTGTAAAGTGGAATGGTCAAGAATTACTCCTGACCGTTGTGCATGTCTGATCTGCAGCTACAGGAAACGTTTGGTTGAAGTTATTGCTGCCAAAAAAAGGTTCAACCAGTTATTAAATCCAAGGGTTCACATACTTTTTCCACCTGCACTTTGAATGTTTACATGGGGTGTTCAATAAAAACATGGCAGCATTTAATTATTTGTGTGTTATTAGTTTAAGCAGACTGTGATTCTCTATTGCTGTGACTTAGATGAAGATCAGATCACATTTTATGACCAATTTGTGCAGAAATCCATATCATTCCAAAGGGTTCACATACTTTTTCTTGCAACTGTATATGAGGCAGCAATTTGCTCTGATTTACTGAGACTCACTCAGCATCAGAGAGGGAGCATATGTACTTGGTGATGAAAATCTTGGCTTTGAGGTATGCAAACAAGGCAAAGGAGAGTGTGGGGTGTTTAAAAAAACCTCTTTATGTCCCACACCTCTTTACTAAGATATGCTCCTTGGTGAGCAAAAGGTGCAATGACTTTTTCAAAAACTAGATGTGTCAAAAGGCCTTGATACGGTGTAGGCACAATCACATGCCCTATACCTCAACGAGTAATGATTTGGTGGTTGTCCTCCATCCTATGAACCGTCCACTTAGTTAATACTGTATATACCTTGTGGCAATGTGAATAGTGATGGGTGCAGTAAAGTCCCGGGGAAGAATGAAAAAGGGATGTTTGCACCAGGAGCGTGTTACCAATGGGCCAGGCCTTGGTGGAGTAAAGGCCCTAGATAAAGGTGGCGCTAGTTGGTGGACACCAAGCTACTTAGCTTAGCTAGTCCGGGGCGGGCTTTTACTGGGAACAGGCAAAGTGTTGGGTGGGTGCCTGTTCCCCATGCTCCAGTCCGGGATTTTGGAATACGCTCATGTCCAGGGATGGTATTTATTCCTGTTGCTGGACTTGGGTGTGGCTCCCAGTCTGGGGAAGGAGAGTGTGTTTTCCAGAAACAGAGGCCTGTTGAGGCTCTGTGTGTGTGGTCTCAGCCGGGCTAGGCTGAGGGACCACGAGGCTAAGTGACAGCCTGGAATTTTGGGGACGCAGTGACGCCTGTGGGACAAGGACCACAAGGTCAGAGTCAGGAGTACTGCTGGACCAAAATCCATTTGCATTTGCTACAGCCTGGAGGCTGCTGGACTATTGGGCTGAGAAAGCCGCATGTTATGACCGTGTGTGAACGGTCCTTTAGGTGAGTCAAGTTATTATATGTTTAGTTAGAGCCCAGCCAGGCAGGTGTTTATTTTGTATCGTTTATGTTTGGTTTGCTGAGGTGCCAAATAAAGCGATGTTTGGACCTGAAACTTGGTGTCTGGTGACGATACTTGTGTGAATGACCCCCGGAGAAGAGCTAACCCCCCACAACCTGTATATATAGAATCTTTGTAAGTAAAGCACATGTCAGACAATTTCTAAACTATTATACTCAAAAACCTGTGAACAGAAGGCAGGAGGACCCGAGGGTCTTCACTCTGGGCATCAGCCAACACTTTGTTGTCCATACACCTTTATGAAAGTCCAGCATAGGCTTTGAATGTACAGTACAGGCCGTACGTTTGCAGTCTGTCTGTCAAGCTGTTTAGCGTATGTGCAACTAATTGCTTCACAGCCATTCTACTAATAGCAGAGACTTGGTGTCTTTAGCTTTTAGCACATTTCTTCCAATGAACGCAACGTAGAAGAGGCACAAATCAATGTAAAACATGATGTGGAAGCGGCATCGAAGCGATAAAGGTCCCGGAGGCTGAAACATTGGTTTTTTCATTCTCTTGCTTATCATTGATTTGTGGGCTCTTAAACTTTCCCATTGTTGTCTAAAGCGTTTAAACACCGCTATAGCACTACAGAAAAATCAGAGCAATCTTTTCTCCAGAAAAGTCAATTGTGTCTTTAAGAGAGCACGCCTTTTACTTACATCCTACATACGTTTCTAGCTCGAATTGTTCAGCCGGCGTTTACACAGAAGCAGTGCGCATTATGAGATGACACGGGAGGCCGAGGTCGCCAGCTGTTTTCAGATCAGAAGGAAACGATAACCTAAGGATCAGCCAACCGTGCAAGCTGCCAACTGTAAGGTAATGACACTGACAGGTTTAATAGCAAGAATCTGAAGCTCGATGCCATTAAAAAATCAATACCAAGAATCTTAAAATAATTTTCGAGACAATGTATGTATAATTCATAGATAGCAGTGCGATTGCATTCAGCAGTGCCCTTCAGGAATCCCCCAGAGAGGCTGCTGAGTAAATTCGGGGGAGGCTTTGGGAACTGGCCATGGACAGAACGATTATCGTCAACTGTCCGAACAATTATATGGCGGTTAAAGGGTTGTCTGTTCTCTTTAGACATCCCCTATGCATATGGATGTAATAGAGAGGCTCCCCACTCAAAACATCCCACATGGCTCTTATTGTAGGGCCAGAGTATTCTTTGCATTACAGCAATAAAAGGTCTGCCTTTTTCAGATACAGTGCCACTCCTAGCCAATGGCTGTATCTAGTATTGCAGCTTAGCCCGATTAACGTTGTAAGGCAAAAGAGGACTAATATTGGACATCTATGTGCAGCTTCAAAAGCGTTTGGCTACAGACATAACATTTCCATCACGATTGTGCCGCCATGCATTGACACAATATTTCCCAACATTTTCTATGCAAGGGGAAAATCAATTACATTGTGGAAGATACAGTTGCAAGAAAAAGTATGTGAACCCTTTGGAATGATATGGATTTCTGCACAGATTGGTCATAAAATGTGATCTGATCTTCATCTAAGTCACAACAATAGACAATCACAGTCTGCTTAAACTAATAACACACAAATAATTAAATATTACCATGTTTTTATTGAACACACCATGTAAACATTCACAGTGCAGGTGGAAAAAGTATGTGAACCCCTAGACGAATGACATCTCCAAGAGCTAATTGGAGTGAGGTGTCAGCCAACTAGAGTCCAATCAATGAGATGAGATCTGAGGTGTTGGTTGCAGCTTCCCTGCCCTATAAAAAAACACACCAGTTCTGGGTTTGCTTTTCACAAGAAGCATTTCCTGATGTGAATGATGCCTTGCACAAAAGAGCTCTCAGAAGACCTACAATTTAGAATTGTTGACTTGCATAAGGCTGGAAAAGGTTATACAAGTATCTCCAAAAGCCTTGCTGTTCATCAGTCCATGGTAAGACAAATTGACTATAAATGGAGAAAGTTCAGCACTGCTGCTACTCTCCCTAGGAGTGTCCGTCCTGTAAAGATGACTGCAAGAGCACAGGGCAGACTGCTCAATGAGGTGAAGAAGAATCCTGGAGTGTCAGCTAAAGACTTACAAAAGTCTCTGGCATATACTAACATCCCTGTTAGCGGATCTATGATACGTAAAACACTAAACGCGAATGGATTTCATGGGAGGATACCACATAGGAAGCCACTGCTGTCCCAAAAAGCATTGCTGCACGTTTACAGTTTGCACAAGAGCACCTGGATGTTCCACAGCAGTACTGGCAAAATATTCTGTGGACAGATAAAACCAAAGTGGAGTTGTTTGGAAGAAACACACAACACTATGTGTGGAGAAAAAGAGGCACAGCACACCAACATCAAAAGCTAATCCCAACTGTGAAGTATGGTGGTGAGGGCATCATGGTTTGGGGCTGCTTTGCTGCGTCAGGGCCTGGATGGATTGCTATCATTGAAGGAAAAATTAATTCCCAAGTTTATCAAGACATTTTGCATGAGAACTTACGGCCATCTGTCCACCAGCTGAAGCTCAACAGAAGATGGATGTTGCAACAGGACAATGACCCAAAGCATAGAAGTAAATCAACAACAGAATGGCTTAAACAGAAGAAAATACTCCTTCTGTAGTGGCCTAGTCAGAGTCCTGATCACATTTTAGTGTAGTAACCCAGAGGACTAGTGCAGACGGGTTAATTTGCGTGACATCACTGGCCTATGGTAAACAGCGAGAAAGCTGCAGCGCTTACAGTAGTGCCAAGCCCTTCTCAAACAGTTGGTCGTGGGGGTCCTGGATGTCATACCACCACTAAGTAGATGCTGATGACCAATCCAGAGGATGCGCCATCAGTTACCAGCATAGTGATGTTTGTAATCCAAGAGCTGAAATGGGAACACCGTTTCGTTAGTGTACCCTGCTGGGTTGGATGAGGCGAGCCTTTCTTCTCTGGGTCAGGAATGTAGCTTTATCAGCCAGAGAGAGAGAGGAATACTCATTATAGATGGGCGAAATTTGGCTGCTTTGCTGAATTTCACAAGTGTCACTAAGCGTATTTCTTTGTCATTAGCGGGTGCAATGACTGGGAACAGTGATTGTGCCGTCCCCCATCATTGAACCCCTCAGATGCCGTGTTCATCACTGATCACGGCATCTGAGATGACCATTGAGGGTTAATCTGTTAAAAAAATATATATAAATACTCACCTTATCCATTTGATTGTGAAGAGCCCACTGCAACCATCTTGCTTGAAGATCCAGGGTGAGACTTCGTGCAGGATCTTCAATCAAGATGGCTGCGGAGGACGCTTTATGCGCAAATGGATGAGGTGAGTAAAAATTTTTTGGTTTTATCGCCATTTTATGGAAAAATAGATTTTTTACCATGAAGCACGAGGAAATTTGGCTTTGTGGCGAATCGAATTTTCCCTAAAATTCGGATCGACGTCGTGAACTTTGATTTGCTCAACACCAATCCTCATCCCTGCATTCCAACAACTACCACCATCCTCTGAGAAAGAAAGAAGTACAGAATATACAGACTGTTGAGGACCAATTTGAAGGGCTTGTTAAAATAACCAGTCTTACTGCCAGTTATCCCATGTTCAGTCTTGGCAGTATTGTGTAAGTACTCTGGAGAGTCTGAAATGAACGCTACCAGTGTCTTTGTTTATGAACTGTCTAAACCACCTCAGTAAAGAACATTGGATTTGTTACTCCCTACACTGGCCTGATTATTGCCTTGCACCACCATTGCACCACTGCCATTATCCCGCCCTGCACTTGCCCTCCTGCTTTGCACCCTGACACTCAAGGGCACCCAACTACCACCAGGTAGGAACCACAAAACTCAGGGAGTACCCTGAGGAAAGAAAGGGTGCCTCCCCCATTCCCTTTAGACCCTAGGGAGTGCCAGAGGGAGGACTGCCGCCGTAAACCACCAATACTCCCAATTGTGCCACCACTGCCACTCTTTCCATATTTGCCTCTCCTGTGGGCTCGCTGCATTAGCATCTTTTTAAAATGTTAGTTTTTTTCCCCTCTTTTTTTCAAATGGAATTGCTAACAAATTTAGAGCTTTCAATGCGGCGTCTGGTTAAAAGTAACTGTTTTAGTATTTCCATTTGACACATGTCCATCAGGTACATTTTTCTTAGCAGGACAGACAAATAGACACCCAAGAGGACCCTGATGGATCCGTGTTTTTTTTCTACAATGCAAACCTATAATAATAGGATACTACAGGTTAGGCTACTTTCACACTAGCGTTTTTGCTGGATCCGACAGGGTTCAACAAAAACGCTTCCGTTACTGATAATACAAACATCTGCATCCATTATGAACGTATCCGGTTGTATTATCTTAAACATAGCCAAGACGGATCCGTCATGAACTCTATTGAAAGTCAATGGGGGAGGTTTTGTGTCAGAGAAAACGGATCCGTCTTGACCCACAATGCAAGTTAATGGGGACAGATCCGTCTTGCTCCGCATACTAGGACGGAAAACAAACTACAACATGTTGCGGTTTGCTCTCCGGTATGGGAATGCAACTAAACGGAACGGAATACATTTTGGAGCACTCAATTCTGTTCAGTTATGTTTTGTCCCCGTTGACAATGAATGAGGACAGAACTGAAGCGTTCTTTTCTGGTATTGTGCCCCTATGACGGATCTCAATACTGGAAAACTAAAACGCTAGTGTGAAAGCAGTCTTAGGCATCCACTTAAATCTGGTGGCATTCAAGGCAGAGCATGGTAAGAGCTCATTTGCATGGGGGCAAATGACACACTCTAATACTGACTTATTCCTAAATAAATAAATGACATCAACAACATAGTGGAGGAAATGGCCGCTGTGCTTTATTAAGGGTCACTTAAAAATATTTTACAACCATACGTTAAATAAATAAATAACTTTTAAAAATACCAACATAACCGATACCATAAGACCAATAATAAATTAACCATATAAAGACCAAGATCCACTCAGCATGAGCTGAGCGACACTACCCCTCTAATAAAGCCCAGCGACAGATGACAGAGTGATAAATTAAGGGAAGGGGGGGGGGGGGGGGGGTGGGACGCTGGTCAGCTTCTCCAGGCACTACTGAGCCAGCTCCGTTTGAACCTGGAAATATAAAGGGGAACAGATTCCCGCCGATAGTACAGCAACAAATCAGGGAGCTGGAAATCTCCCCCAGCAACAGGCAGCAACCAATCAGCTGCTTTCTTGACACACAGCAGCTGGAAACTTCTGGAATGCAGGTAAGACATTTCTGAGGTGATTTACCTGAAATAGAAAAAAGGGCGGGAAAAGAGATACAGGGAAAGAAACAAGGCCCTTAAACCTTTATCTTTTCTGCCTAATAATGGTGTCATTGCCCCCATGCCTCTCCCCCCCAAGCTAGACGCTCTGGTGGGGTCACTTCATTAGTGATGGGAAGTTCGGATCTTTCACATGAATCGGTTCATTTGAATCAGCTCATTCAAATGAACCGATTCATGAATTGGATCTTCGGTTCACTTCATGAGCCGGCAGAAGCAAGTGAACTGAAGATCAATGCGCATGCTCAGCTCATCGAATCTTCGGTTCACTTGCTGAGTCGGCTCTCAAGTGAACTGAAGGTCAGGAGGGACTGGCTTCTGGCAAACACAGCTATGCTGCAGTGGAGCAGACTGTGTAATTGTCTGAGAGTTTTAGTTAAAAGAATCGTGTCACCGAGTCCCTACCAGACTTCCTGCTCTGCTACAGCATGTAGCAGAGCTGTGTGTGTACAGGGTGCATGTAGCATGATGCTACACTGCTGCATGCACCCTGTACACACACAGCTCTGCTACATGCTAGATTAATGCCCCCCCTTCCCCCCGGACGGACTTACAGGGAGCCGCAGAGCAGGGAGCCTGGCAGGGACTCGGTGACTCACGGTTCTTTTAACTCAAAAGAATCAAATGAGTCTCTGACTCATTCGATTCTTTTAACTAATAGACTGTCACGACCCTTGGTCATGGTCGTGACTCCTTGGGAGCCGCATGCAGTTACCCGCGGTTTTGGTGTTGTGTCAACCGCAGCTGGGGGCACTTGGTGGTTTGCCTCAGGTGCGGTTGCCGCGGATAACAAGCATGCGTGCGGTTGCCCTTGGCAACGTGTTTTATGTGCACTCCCTTTGTCTGTTTGTGGTGCACTAGGTCATGAGTTGTATGCACGGAGACACCTTCCTTCACCTGCGGTTGTCCGCGGCAACGTTGTTGTCGTGTGCATGTAGTGGCAGGGTCTCGGCCTGCTGGCTGTTCCCCAGAACATGTTTGCCACGCATGCCGTTGCTGGCGGTAACAGGTGAGTGTGTTTGTGTGTTTCTTGGTTTGTGTGCACTTCCCCTTATATGTGAGTTTTCCCTTCTGTGTGCTGGAAGGGTTAACTTCCTTCCCAGTGTGTGTGATGTCACTGGGTGTGGTTGACCGGTGGGTGTGGCCTTTTGGCCTATATAGCCTGAGTCTCTTGCAGGCTTCAGTAGGTTGCTTCAGCCCTGCTATCTGGAGCAGCCTCCTGTGTATTTTACCATCTACCAGTGGGGGCCTCCCTTCTGGTCATAAACCTTTGTTACACGGTGTTATCTAGGTGTGTGTGGGGTTTCTGTATCATTGCAGCTTATGGTCCGGGTCCCTGTGTGATGTCTGTGTGTGCTGTCATTGTTGGTGTCCTGAACAAACAGCACCTGCACATGGGTTCCTGGTTGAGTTGCTCTGTGACAGGTGAGTGTTGTGTTGATTGCGTTTGCCTGTCACTGCCATAAGGTGTTTTCTGTTTCCCCTTGTTGCTTGGCCATTGAGACTCCTGCTCCTCCGTGCCAAGGAGGAGTAGGTCGTCTCACCCAGCTCCTAGGTCAGGGATCTGCGGAGGGTCAGCAGGGATCCGAGGTTCCTGAGTATGGGCCCTCCTACCATCAAGGTCGGCCCATGCAGGTAGGAGACAGGGTCAGAGTTAGGGACGCAACAGGAGGTGACCTGCTCCCTAATTCTGTGTTGTTTGGCCAAGTGGTAACCCTACCATCTCCTGGCACCGCACGGCTGGGGGTTTCCCCCACCTCCAGCCGTGACATAGACTCAGCCGATTCTCTGAGTCCCTGCGACTCCCCCTGTGCTGTGTCAGTGCTGGGCTGGCTGCCTCTGATTGGTTGGAGGGCGGGGCTAGCGTCCCCTGGAGGCTCCTATTACACTGCCTGCTGCTGATCTGACTGAGCCGTTTCATTCGGATCGGCTCAGTCAGAGGAACCGACTCCTCCGGATCAGTGAACTGAATCGGTTCAAAAGAACGATTCGTTCATGATCCGGACATCACTAATTTGCATCCCTTTCTTCTAAGAATTCCAGAGGAGCATGTATGGCCTATAAGTCTCCTCACACCGACTAAGGTGCTCTCTCCCCAAGGAGAGATAGCACCCTCCAAAACCTTCTTGTTTGACATCCATTTTACTAATTATTTTTAACAGGATACTAAACTGTGATGTGAACCTGGAAGCAAAGGAGATGTTCACTTCTATAGATGGCTTTATGATGATTGGTTAAAGGGGTTGCCTGGTAGTTAATAGGCTTTCACAAAAGGCTCAGAATGGTGTAAAAAATAAAAGAAGCAAATCTCACCTCATCAATCCCTGATGATCCTGTTGCAATGCTTCCAAGTTCACCTCTGGCCTCTCCCTGATTACAGCTGAAAAGACCGTTCAGCCTGCCATTGGCTGAGGTGGGACACCACTGCAGATGGTGAGTTGTATCAAGAAGAACCAGGAAGGAAGACTTGGGCAGGTTCTCCACTCCACCTTTCCCACTAGAAGTTCTAATTCAGTCAGGAACTGTATGTATGGAGTGCAGTCAGAGCCCCCTAGTGTTCTGCAGTTAAGGAGCAGTTCTTAGAAGAGACCCTAACAATCTGGACTTATTTCCCATAGGGGTGCACCACACCTTACTATCCTTTCTGGAGAGCAGCAACACGTGGTGACACCACTGCGGGGACAAATTGCATAAATTTACTTTATGCAAACAAAGAATTCTATTTTAGCGGCAGACAAATGCAATCCCCACTCACTTTTTCCTTTCTTATCTATACAACAAAGACACTATTCTTTATTGCTGCTTAACCTTGAATCTTTCCTAAGCAGCATACAATATAACTGAACAGCTGTAAACACAATATAATCAAACATGCACTCAAAAGACCCTTTGTCCCAATCCTGTTTTCACCAAGGAATATCACATACATGCAAATATACTGTAGTAAGTTTTCCCTGCTTCCTTACTGCCTCAAAAAAGTGAAAGTCCTGCCTAATTAACCATAGACCAATGGGAGAAATTATTGATAACTTTAGAATCAAAAGAACACTTTGTCTATCAAGGCCAAATATATATACCACAAATTATTAAAATGAAACATAGACAATTGTTGTCCTGTACAAATTAGATTTCACTATTTTTTCCAAGCCTTTGGTCACTTTTAGAGATGAGCGAATTTCAGGTTATGAAATTCGTTCACGCTTCGTTTACTGGTGAAAGGTGAATTGCAAGACTCTCCTGCATAACGGAAACTAGACGGATCCGCTTTGCAGCCCATAGACTTCTATTATGATGGAATGAATAACGGAATGCCTCTAAATGCATCCCGTTATAGAATTGCGGTATGGTCCGTGGTAAAGTAATCCATAACGCAGTTCACCTTTCACCACCTAACGAAGCAGTGAACGATGTACTGTTTCTGGTGACATCTAATGTCACCTGGTTTGTGACTCTAAGGAGTCATAACAAGCTCACTGCAAAACCTCGTAACGAGTCCCATCCAAGACCTGTTCCCGGACTTGTTACGTCCGTGCGCCCTGCAAGTAGCTCTCACTTGAACTTACCTCAAATCCATCTTCCTACTGGGTATTTCTTTTTCTGGTCTTTGTAAATGTTATAGGCTGCCCAAATAGTGAGGAGGAACTAGAACAGTATTATTAGGACAAAACAGTTCTAAGCAGTAAGCATCAATCCACCGTTATAAACCATGACATCTGTTTTCTGTTGGGCCTGCAAACCTCTAGAACTGGAAAAAGCTTGTGATCTAACAGACTCTTGTTACCTTGACTGCCGGTGCTACTATATATTTATGTCTAAGGCTACTTTCACACTAGTGTTTTTGCTGGATTCGGCAGGGTTCTGCAAAAATGCCTCAGTTACTGATAATACAACCATCTGCATCCGTTATGAACGGATCTGGTTGTATTATCTTTAACATTGGCAAGATAGATCCGTCATGAACTCCAGTGAAAGTCAACGTGGGACGTTTTGTGTCAGAGAAAACGAATCCATCATAACCCAAAATGCAAGCTAATGGGGACGGATCCATCTTGCTCCCCATCCCATGATGGAAAGCAAACTGCAGCATGCTGCGGTTTGCCCTCCGTTATGTGAACGCAACCAAACGGAATGGAATGCATTTTGGAGCATTCCGTTCTGTTCAGTTACGTTTTCTCCCTATTGACAATGAATGGGGACAAAACAGAAGCATTCTTCTCCGGTATTGTGGCCCTATGAAGGATCTCAATACCGGAAAATATTAATGCTAGTGTGAAAGTAGCCTAACATCTCTCTGTCTGATCCAGAAGTAATTTTCTCAGCTTAAAAGGATAGACAAATACAGATTATAGGGTCCTGTGAATAAGAATCTGAATGGCATGTGTTAGCTACAGGTATGTCCAGACCACGCACATTCAAACAAGTCAACAATACAAACAATCCCAGCCCCAATATTCCTCCAATTACAACTCTAAAAATTATGACCTTACAGAGCACTTCCAGTATGGGTCTCTAGTATTCAAAATGTAAAAAGTCATCTGTCAATGTTATGCCCTGGATATGAGTCAGGGCCGGCTCCAGGTTCATGTGGGCCCTTGGGTGATAAAGTCTCAGTGGGCCCCTTGTAGCATTTTGCAGTAAAGCTGTATGTATTTTAGATGTTGCCAAATGCAATAGACAGAGCATGCTACAGGGTGTATATATGTGAATCAGTGTTTCAGTCCCTCAGGCCACCCAGCTCGCTCCTTACCCTTTTCTAAAATCACAATATTTTACTTGTTATATACTGCAGACTGGGAGAGGGCTGCTGAGCTGGAGGCACTTTGCCCCACAGACACAATGCCCCACTTTGCGCTTAAGATGCTGATGTGCAGCCAGCCTCCTCTGACTGGCTGCTTGCACTCCGCGCTGGCACCTAGCCTGTTGGGCTTTCCTTTCATTACAGATCACAGTGCCGCCAGCTACTATTAGCTGAGAGCCAAGGTGTGATGTGTAATTAAGCCACGACAGGTGCCAGCATCGCTATGGCTGGACTGTGCGTAGCCAGTATAGTCTACAACATACACATTGTATGTACTGCTCTCTGCGCTGATAGTTTAAAGTACCCCAGGCCGCCGATAGTTCGCCCAGGTGGCTGCCGGACAGTTTCTGTTGTGTGAGGGATAGGGTGAGCAGCTGCAGCGCAGCCAGGAGCGGGCTTGACATTTCCAGGGCCCCATGCAAGGTTACAGTATGTCTGGGGGCCCTACTCAAGACAGGAATCTCTACGCCCAGCAGTGGTTTCCAGTTTGTCCACAACTGTATCTGGATCCTTAGAACACAGATATAGTTTCACAGTTTTGGCCAGGGCCACATCTAGCGCTACCTCTTACATCCAGTGATGCCTCTTCTAAAGTACACATTCTCTTTCCTCATGTTCTCCATTCGTACCAGACCACCATGACAAATTATTTCAGCAATGTCTCATCTCTGCAGAGTTAAACCCGCTCCTGCCCCAAAATTATCATCCTGCTGGTACCCCAGTACTGTTTTCACTGTGCTTGCCAATACCCTCATATACTATACTTATGAAATAGCAGAGCCATACAGATAGTCCCCAAAGTGCTTCCAAAAGTCCCATTAATAGTAATAATGCTTTCCCAGAGTTCCCTCAGTAGTAATGGTGCCCTCCATACTGTGCCCAATAATAATAATGTTCCCACAGAACCCCCAGTAGTAATAATGTAGTAATAATGCCCCAGGTATTTATGCAGTATGCAGTAATAATGACCCCCCCCCCTTTTAGTGGGCCCAGTATTAAAATTATATCTGTACCAACTTGTACCAACATGTTTGCACGTTTGGCAGATGAGGGGGATTTCAGTCCAGGGACAGCACTGCTGCAGCCGGACACTTCCTCTGCCAGTCAGGGGAATGTCAGCTCCAGTAAGCAGTGAACAGGAGAGCAGGCAGGCCAGACAGATGCTGGTAGTGGGAGACTCCATTATTAGGGGAAACATAGAAACATAGAATGTGTCGGCTGATAAGAACCATTTGGCCCATCTAGTCTGCCCAATATACTAAATACTATGGATAGCCCCTGGCCCTATCTTATATGAAGGATGACCTTATGCCTATCCCATGCATGCTTAAACTCCTTCACTGTATTTGCAGCCGCCACTTCTGCAGGAAGGCTATTCCATGCATCCACTACTCCCTCAGTAAAGTAATACTTCCTGGTATTACTTTTAAACCTTTGCCCCTGTAATTTAAAACTATGTCCTCTTGTAGCAGTTTTTTTTTTTTTTTTTTTTTTATAGAATATTTAAAAGAAGAAAAACTGCTACAACAGATAGGGCAATCTGTTACAAAGATAGGGAACAGATAGGGCAATCTGTTACAAAGATAGGGTACAGATAGGGCAATCTGTTACAAAGACCATGATCGCCGAACAGTGTGCTGTCTTCCTGGCGCTAGAGTTCGACACATTGCGGATTGGGTTGACAGATTACTGGGAGGGGCTGGAGAAGATCCAGCGGTCATGGTCCATATCGGAACCAATGACAAAGTTAGAGGTAGGTGGAGAGTCCTTAAAAATAATTTCAGGGATTTAGGTCAAAAGCTTAGGGCAGGGACCTCAAAGGTAGTATTTTCCAAAATACTGCCTGTACCATGGGCCACACAAGAAAGGCAGCAGGAGATTAGGGAGATTAACAAGTGGTTCAAGAACTGGTGTAGGAAGGAAGGGTTTGGGTTCCTGGAAAACTGGGCCAACTTCTCTATTGGCTAAAGGCTCTATCGTAGGGACGGGCTGCACCTCAATGGGGAAGGGGCAGCTGTGTTGGGGAGAAAGATGGCTTGAAGGTTGGAGGAGTGTTTAAACTAGGGACTGGGGGAGGGAAATTACATTATAGGATGGGAAGATAGTGCAGATAGAGCCCGGGGGCGAGGTAACGGGACTGGGGGAGGAATGGAAGGAGGGACTAGAACAGTTCAGAAGGAAAGGTGTAGGGTAAAAAATATACATAAACCTCTCAAATGTATGTATACGAATGCCAGAAGCCTGACTAATGAAACTGGGGAGCTGGAATTAGTGATGTGTGAGGAGAACTATGACATAGTGGGACTAACCGAGACATGGCTGGATGATAGCTATGACTGGGCATGTACAAGGTTACAGTCTGTTTAGAAAGGATCGTCAAAACCAGAGAGGGGGAGGGGTCTGCTTTTATGTAAAGTCTTGTCTAAAGCCCACACTCCGTGAAGATATAAGTCAGGGACATGAATATGTGGAGTCACTGTGGGTAGAAATACATGGAGCTAAAAACAATAATAAATTACTAATAGGAGTTTACTATAAACCACCTAATATACCAGAGTCCACAGAAAATCTACTACTAAACGAGATAGACATAGCGGCAAATCATAATGAGGTGGTTATCATGGGGGGACTTCAACTACCCAGATATAGACTGGGAAACTGAAACTTGTATATCTCATAAAGGAAACAGGTTCTTGGCAATAGCCAAAGACAATTACCTCTCCCTACTGGTTCAGGACCCGACTAGAGGGACGGCCATACTGGGCTTAGTATTAACCAATAGGCCTGACAGAACAACAGACGTGCAGGTTGGGGAACACCTGGGAAATAGTGACCATAAAGTAATAACCTTCCAATTATCATTCAAAAGAGCGTTTCTACAGGGAGGAACAAAAGTACCAAACTTCACAAAAAGCTAAATTTAGCCAACTAAGAGAGGCCATAGGCCTAACCAACTGGGACAAAGTCCTCAAAAATAAAAATGCAGCCACAAAATGGGATATCTTTAAAAGCATCCTAAAATCTCATTGTGAGAGGTACATACCTTATGGAAATAAAAGGTTAAGGAATAAAGAGAAACCAATGTGGATAAATAGAACTGTAAAGAAAGCAATACATGACAAAAAGAAAGCATATAAATCACTAAAACAGGAGGGTAGCACAGAAGCACTGAAAAACTAAGGGAAAAAATAGAACATGTAAAAAACAAATAAAAGCAGCCAAACTACTGACCGAGAGATTAATTGCCAAAGAGAGTAAAACTAACCATAAAATGTATATAAATGTTAAAAAGTATAAATCTGAAGGTGTCGACCCTTTAAAGAGTAATGAGGGGGAAGTCGCAGAGAGCGATAAGGAGAAAGCAAAGCTGTTAAATCTTTTTTTTCTCCAATGTATTCACTGAGGAAAATAAACTGTCAGATGACATTCAGAATGTAAAAATAAATTCCCCATTAAAAGTGTCCTGTCTGACCCAGGAAGAAGTACAACAGCGACTTAAAAATATTAAAATAGACAAATCGCCAGGACCAGATGGCATACACCCCCGTATCCTAAGGGAATTAAGTAATGTCATAGCCAGACCCCTATTTCTGATATTTGCGGACTCTATACTGACAGGGAATGTCCCACAGGATTGGCGCATGGCAAATGTGGTGCCAATATTCAAAAAGGGTCCAAAAAAAGAGCCTGGAAACTATAGGCCAGTAAGTTTAACATCTGTTGTGGGTAAACTGTTTGAAGGTTTTCTAAGAGATGCTATCTTAGAGCATCTCAACGGAAATAAGCAAATAACGCCATATCAGCATGGCTTCATGAGGGATCGGTCATGCCAAACTAATTTAATCAACTTCTATGAGGAGGTAAGTTCTAGACTTGACAGCCGCAAATCAATGGATGTCATACTGTATATCTGGACTTCTCCAAAGCATTTGACACTGTACCACATAAAAGGTTAGTATATAAAATGAGAATGCCTCGGACTGGGAGAAAACTTCTGTATGTGGGTAAGTAACTGGCTCAATGATAGAAAACAGAGGGTGGTTATTAACAGGTACACACTCAGATTGGGTCACTGTCACTAGTAGGGTACCTCAGGGGTCAGTATTGGGCCCTATTCTCTTCAATATATTTATTAATGATCTTGTAGAAGGCTTGCACAGTAAAGTATCAATTTTCGCAGATGACACTAAACTGTGTAAAGTAATTAACACTGAAGAGGACAGTATACTACTACAGAGGGATCTGGATAGATTGGAGGCTTGGACAGATAAGTGGCAGATGAGGTTTAACACTGACAAATGTAAGGTTATGCACATGGAAGGAATAATGCAAGTCACCCGTACATACTAAATGGTAAAACACTCGGTAACACTGACATGGAAAAGGATCTAGGAATTTTAATAAACAGCAAACTAAGCTGCAAAAACCAGTGTCAGGCAGCTGCTTCCAAGGCCAATAAGATAATGGGTTGCATCAAAAGGGGCATAGATGCCCGTGATGAGGTTTACAAATCGCTAGTCAGACTACAGATGGAGTACTGTGTACAGTTCTGGGCTCCTGTGAACAAGGCAGACATAGCAGAGCTGGAGAGGGCCAGAGGAGAGCAACTAAAGTAATAACTGGAATGGGGCAACTACAATACCCTGAAAGATTATCAAAATTAGGGTTATTCACTTCAGAAAAAAGACGACTGAGGGGAGATCTAATTACTATGTATAAATATATCAGGGGTCAGTACAGAGATCTCTCTCATCATCTATTTATCCCCAGGACTGTGACTCTGGCGAGGGGACATCCTCTGCGTCTGGCGGAAAGAAGGTTTGTACACAGACATAGAAGAGGATTCTTTACAGTAAGAGCAGTGAGACTATGGAACTCTCTGCCTGAGGAGGTGGTGATGGTGAGTACAATAAAGGAATTCAAGAGGTGCCTGGATGTATTTCTGGAGGCTATAGCTACTAGAGAGGGGTCGTTGATCCAGGGAGTTATTCTGATTGCCTAATTGGAGTCGGGAAGGAATTTTTTATTCCCCTAAAGTGGGGAAAATCGGCTTCTACCTCACAGTTTTTCTTTGCCTTCCTCTGGATCAACTTGCAGGATGACAGGCCGAACTGGATGGACAAATGTATTTTTTTGGCCTTATGTACTATGTTACTATGTACAGTTGGTGTACGTTATACATGTTCTGGTAAATAGTCATATGGACAATGCTGGTATAACCTGGGCATCTCCTGCATATAATTATATATGTACAGCTGGTATTAGTTATACCTCTTCTTGTATACAGTGATATGGACCATGCTGGTATTACCTGGGTATCTCCTGTATATAATTATATATGTACAGCTGGTATTAGTTATACATCTTCTTTTATATAGTCATGGCAACAAAAACAAGAGCAAATAAGTTAGATCTAAAAGTCTAGTCTCACTCAGACAGCTTACCTTGAAGGAAAGACAGACAAGAGTAGCAAAGTTCTACTCACTCAGATTTTTGTGATCTCCAAGGAGCAGACACTATCCGGCTATCTGAGGCTGGGTTCACATCATGTTTTCGCCATCCATTTAACATATACAAAAAACGTATACGTTAACAGATGCCTCAGACTGATGCCATACTTTTAGACCCGGATCGATACGATACCAGGATTTGCTATTTTCCCAATACTAAGCTGCCCTGCTGCGCAGCCTAGTATCTGTTAGAGAACATGGCACGCGCCGCTCTCAGCATGCGCCATGTTCTCATCAGCAGCACAGTGGAGTGCCGCTGCCACCAATGAAGAGATAGTACTGAGGAGGAGGGGAAGGCATGTGGCCATTGTGCCACCAATGAATATAATTAACCCATTAATTCAATTAACAAATGTAGGCTGCCGGGTGCCGGTCGTATCACATACCCGGCCTCAATGACAGGACATGCAATCCCACGATTCGCGGTTAATTGACGGGGATCGCAGCGCCATGTCATAGAGGCCAGGTATGTGATATTGCTGAGACCCGCAACCTACATTTGTATTAATGGTTTAATTGTCTTCATTGGATGGTGGAGTAGCCCCCCCCAGCCCAGTATTATAATCATTGGTGGAGCAGTGCGCCACCCCCCCTATATTATAATCATTGGTGGTGCAGTGGCCACAGGGTCCCCTCCCCTCCTCCTCAGTAATCTCATTGGTGGGAGTGGCAGCTTCCGATCAGAGCCCTAGCAGTGAAATGGCAGGGCTCTGATCGGTTACTAAAGCCATCCATGGCTGCCATTGTAAAATAAAATAAAAAAAATAAAAAAGTACCAAAATACTAAAACTTTAAATCACCCACTTTCCCAATTTTACATAAAAAATATATAAACAATAAAAAATAAACATATTAGGTATTGCTACGTCCAAAAAAGTCCAAACTATTAAAATACAAAAAAATATCTCCTATGCGGTGAATGCTATAACAGAAAAGAAAATGCGCGATTCACCATTTTTTTGTCAACTTGTCACCCAAAAAATTGGAAAGGACTGTTCTATTCTGCGTTTTTGGTGTTTTCTTTTTTTTGAGTGGTATCGAATGGTATTGAGTATTGCAATACTTTTTTATGGTATCGAAATCAAAATTTTGGTATGGTGACAAACAACCCTACTAAGGAGTAACTGATCGAAAGGAAAACTGGCAAAAACCGTACTTTGACCGCTTTCTCCGGCGCTTGCTTGGAAGGATTCAAACCCAAATCATCGGAAATATAAGGGATTAACTTTTATTAACACGCTTCGAGGGCTGGATTGCCCTCTTCATCAGGACTGTGTACACTTATGATACCTTGATTTCTCCTGTCCCTTTTCACAGCTCCTTTGAAGACATCTCCTGATGAAAAGGGCAATCCAGCCCTTGAAACGCGTTGACTACCCTGCAAATAAAAGTTAATCCCTTATCTGTCCGATGATTTGGGTCTGAATCCTTCCAAGCAAACGCCGGAAAAAGCAGTCAAAGTACGTTTTTAACCAGTTTTCCTTTCGATACTTCCGCTGTGTATACCTCATCCACTGGGGCACCACAGACCGACCGCGGCTGCAGCCTGGAACAAGCAGGTGTGCTGGCTGGCGAACTGACTCTTTACCAGGAACAGGATCATGATTGCATCACAATGATGGAAGCTGAAGTAGGGACACCACCATCTGTCCAAGACACTCCTCTGACAAACCCTCACTGGATTCTCTTTGTGGACGGCTCAAGATACGCCGATGACGGACGCCGATGACAAAGGGAAATTCTATACAGGCATGGCAGTCACTAGTGAGAATGAAGTCCTGTGTGCAAAACAATTGCGCCCAGACCAGTCAGCACAGGAGGCTGAACTCATTGCCCTCACTGAAGCCTGCCTCGTGGCAAAAGATACCACCGCTAATATCTACACCGATTCCAGATATGCCTTTGGAGTGGTTCATGACTTTAGACTAATATGGAAGGCACGGGATTACATCACAGCCGCACGAACCCCAATCAAAAATGCCTCCGCAGTAGCGGCCCTAATGGCAGCAGTACTCCTGCCTACTCAAGTGGTAGTGATCAAGGTAAAGGCCCATACACAAAATGACACTCCTGAGGCCAGATGAAATGTCCTTGATCAGTGAAGAGAGCAGCAATGGAAGAGGAAGGAGCCCAGACAGAACAGATCCTGACAGTACAAGAAGATCTGGAGCAATAAGATGTCACATGAGACCTACTGAAGAAGCCCTTGAAGAAGTATCCGGACTCTGGACACAGGGAAAGAGAGTATGACTACCCAGAACTCTCTATCCCCTAATAGCTGCAATAGCTCATGGGCCCATCCACCAATCCAAAACCATCATGAAAGAGCTAATTGATAAAATATGGGTGGCCCCAGGGATCACCCCCGTCCTGATGACACATACTCAAGCGTGCCTCATCTGCGCAGAGTGTAATCCAAGTAGAACAGAGCCCACGCCCCGGAAATGTCTTCCAAAGGCCTTATATCCCTTTCAGAGGATACAAGTCGACCACATCCAGATGCCAATTTGCCAAGGGTTTCAATATGTGCTGGTAGTGATCACCTGTTCTCTGGGTGGCCAGAAGCCTACCCCGTCCGAAATCAGACAGCAACTACTACTGCTAAATAACTGATGCAGGAGCTTGTCTGTAGGTTCGGAGCACCTGAGGTCATTGAGAGTGATCAGGGTCCAGCATTCACTGCCAGATTAACCCAAGAAGTCTGGGAAATGGTAGGGTCGCACCTGGCATATCACACCCCCTACAGGACCCAAAGCAGCGGCAAAGTTGAAAGATTGAACGTGGTGTTGAAGTAAAAAATGTTGAAGATGACCAGGGAGACAGGGATCAATTGGGTTCAGTGCTTGCCTATAGCACTCTTTTCAGTTAGGCACACACTAAGGCCTCCACACAAACTGACACCATACGAGATCCTATTTGGGACAGGGACAAGAATGGGACAGTATTTCCTGCAACAGTTTCAAATGCATTATGAATCTGTTGCCAAATATGTGATAGCTCTGAGTAAACAATTGTCTAACATACATGCACAAGTTTTCTCTTCCATTCCAGATCCTAACTCCCTAGAAGGAAGCCACACTCTGAAACCTGGAGAGTGGGTGGTAATCAAGAGCATATCAGAAGCACCCTTAAACCACGATACGAGGGACCTTACCAGGTGCTGCTGACCACCCCAACTTCTGTAAAACTCGAGGGGAGACCTAACTGGCTCCACGCATGAGACTGCAAAAGAATACGAGTGACAGCTCCAGATATCGAGGGAACCACTGCTGAATCTGCATGATGCCTTTTGCAACAGTTATCACTCTGCTACTTTTTGTCTACACCTACACGGTTACATATACAAAGAATCTTCCAAAGACACGAGGACAAGTGGCCATCACCCAACAAAAAGAGAAGGATGGCTACTAGAGTTGAGCGAACACCTGGATGTTCGGGTTCGAGAAGTTCGGCCGAACATCCCGGAAATGTTCGGGTTCGGGATCCGAACCCGATCCGAACTTCGTCCCGAACCCGAACCCCATTGAAGTCAATGGGGACCCGAACTTTTCGGCACTAAAACGGCTGTAAAACAGCCCAGGAAAGGGCTAGAGGGCTGCAAAAGGCAGCAACATGTAGGTAAATCCCCTGCAAACAAATGTGGATAGGGAAATTAATTAAAATAAAAATTAAATAAATAAAAATTAACCAAAATCAATTGGAGAGAGGTTCCATAGCAGAGAATCTGGCTTCCCGTCACCCACCACTGGAACAGTCCATTCTCAGATATTTAGGCCCCGGCACCCAGGCAGAGGAGAGAGGTCCCGTAACAGAGAATCTGTCTTCATGTCAGCAGAGAATTAGTCTGCATGTCATAGCAGAGAATGAGGCTTCACGTCAGCCACCACTGCAACAGTCCATTGGCATATATTTAGGCCTAGCACACAGGCAGAGGAGAGAGGTCCCGTAACAGAGAATCTGGCTTCATGTCAGCAGAGAATCAGTCTGCATGTCATAGCAGAGAATGAGGCTTCACGTCAGCCACCACTGCAACAGTCCATTGGCATATATTTAGGCCCAGCACACACACAGGCAGAGGAGAGAGGTCCCGTAACAGAGAATCTGTCTTCATGTCAGCAGAGAATTAGTCTGCATGTCATAGCAGAGAATGAGGCTTCACGTCACCCACCACTGCAACAGTCCATTGGCATATATTTAGGCCTAGCACACAGGCAGAGCAGAGAGGTCCCGTAACAGACAATCTGGCTTCATGACAGCAGAGAATCAGTCTGCATGTCATAGCAGAGAATGAGGCTTCACGTCACCCACCACTGCAACAGTCCATTGGCATATATTTAGGCCTAGCACACAGGCAGAGGAGAGAGGTCCCGTAACAGAGAATCTGTCTTCATGTCAGCAGAGAATCAGTCTGCATGTCATAGCAGAGAATGAGGCTTCACGTCAGCCACCACTGCAACAGTCCATTGGCATATATTTAGGCCCAGCACCCAGGCAGAGGAGGGAGGTCCCGTAACAGAGAATCTGTCTTCATGTCAGCAGAGAATTAGTCTGCATGTCATAGCAGAGAATGAGGCTTCACGTCAGCCACCACTGCAACAGTCCATTGGCATATATTTAGGCCCAGCACACACAGGCAGAGGAGAGAGGTCCCGTAACAGAGAATCTGGCTTCATGTCAGCAGAGAATCAGTCTGCATGTCATAGCAGAGAATGAGGCTTCACGTCAGCCACCACTGCAACAGTCCATTGGCATATATTTAGGCCCAGCACACACACAGGCAGAGGAGAGAGGTCCCGTAACAGAGAATCTGGCTTCATGTCAGCAGAGAATCAGTCTGCATGTCATAGCAGAGAATGAGGCTTCACGTCAGCCACCACTGCAACAGTCCATTGGCATATATTTAGGCCCAGCACACACACAGGCAGAGGAGAGAGGTCCCGTAACAGAGAATCTGTCTTCATGTCAGCAGAGAATTAGTCTGCATGTCATAGCAGAGAATGAGGCTTCACGTCACCCACCACTGCAACAGTCCATTGGCATATATTTAGGCCTAGCACACAGGCAGAGCAGAGAGGTCCCGTAACAGACAATCTGGCTTCATGACAGCAGAGAATCAGTCTGCATGTCATAGCAGAGAATGAGGCTTCACGTCACCCACCACTGCAACAGTCCATTGGCATATATTTAGGCCTAGCACACAGGCAGAGCAGAGAGGTCCCGTAACAGACAATCTGGCTTCATGTCAGCAGAGAATCAGTCTGCATGTCATAGCAGAGAATGAGGCTTCACGTCACCCACCACTGCAACAGTCCATTGGCATATATTTAGGCCTAGCACACAGGCAGAGCAGAGAGGTCCCGTAACAGACAATCTGGCTTCATGACAGCAGAGAATCAGTCTGCATGTCATAGCAGAGAATGAGGCTTCACGTCACCCACCACTGCAACAGTCCATTGGCATATATTTAGGCCTAGCACACAGGCAGAGCAGAGAGGTCCCGTAACAGACAATCTGGCTTCATGTCAGCAGAGAATCAGTCTGCATGTCATAGCAGAGAATGAGGCTTCACGTCACCCACCACTGCAACAGTCCATTGGCATATATTTAGGCCTAGCACACAGGCAGAGCAGAGAGGTCCCGTAACAGACGATCTGGCTTCATGTCAGCAGAGAATCAGTCTGCATGTCATAGCAGAGAATCAGGCTTCACGTCAGCCACCACTGCAACAGTCCATTGTCATAAATTTAGGCCCAGCACCCAGGCAGAGGAGAGAGGTCCCGTAACAGACAATCTGGCTTCATGTCAGCAGAGAATTAGTCTGCATGTCATAGCAGAGAATCAGGCTTCATGTCAGCCACCACTGCAACAGTCCATTGGCATATATTTAGGCCTAGCACACAGGCAGAGGAGAGGTTCATTCAACTTTGGGTAGCATCGCAATATAATGGTAAAATGAAAATAAAAATAGGATTGAATGAGGAAGTGCCCTGGAGTCCAATAATATATGGTTATGGGGAGGTAGTTAATGTCTAATCTGGACAAGGGACGGACAGGTCCTGTGGGATCCATGCCTGGTTCATTTTTATGAACGTCAGCTTGTCCACATTGGCTGTAGACAGGCGGCTGCGTTTGTCTGTAATGACGCCCCCTGCCGTGCTGAATACACGTTCAGACAAAACGCTGGCTGCCGGGCAGGCCAGCACCTCCAAGGCATAAAAGGCTAGCTCTGGCCACGTGGACAATTTAGAGACCCAGAAGTTGAATGGGGCCGAACCATCAGTCAGTACGTGGAGGGGTGTGCACACGTACTGTTCCACCATGTTAGTGAAATGTTGCCTCCTGCTAACACGTTGCGTATCAGGTGGTGGTGCAGTTAGCTGTGGCGTGTTGACAAAAGTTTTCCACATCTCTGCCATGCTAACCCTGCCCTCAGAGGAGCTGGCCGTGACACAGCTGCCTTGGCGACCTCTTGCTCCTCCTCTGCCTTGGCCTTGGGCTTCCACTTGTTCCCCTGTGACATTTGGGAATGCTCTCAGTAGCGCGTCTACCAACGTGCGCTTGTACTCGCGCATCTTCCTATCACGCTCCAGTGCAGGAAGTAAGGTGGGCACATTGTCTTTGTAGCGTGGATCCAGCAGGGTGGCAACCCAGTAGTCCGCACAGGTTAAAATGTGGGCAACTCTGCTGTCGTTGCGCAGGCACTGCAGCATGTAGTCGCTCATGTGTGCCAGGCTGCCCAGGGGTAAGGACAAGCTGTCCTCTGTGGGAGGCGTATCGTCATCGTCCTGCCTTTCCCCCCAGCCACGCACCAGTGATGGACCCGAGCTGCGTTGGGTGCCACCCCGCTGTGACCATGCTTCATCCTCATCCTCCTCCACCTCCTCCTCATCCTCGTCCTCCTCGTCCTCCAGTAGTGGGCCCTGGCTGGCCACATTTGTACCTGGCCTCTGCTGTTGCAAAAAACCTCCCTCTGAGTCACTTCGAAGAGACTGGCCTGAAAGTGCTAAAAATGACCCCTCTTCCTCATCCTCCTCCTCCTCCTCCTGGGCCACCTCCTGTTCCATCATCGCCCTAAGTGTTTTCTCAAGGAGACATAGAAGTGGTATTGTAACGCTGATAACGGTGTCATCGCCACTGGCCATGTTGGTGGAGTACTCGAAACAGCGCAACAGGGCACACAGGTCTCGCATGGAGGCCCAGTCATTGGTGGTGAAGTGGTGCTGTTCTGTAGTGCGACTGACCCGTGCGTGCTGCAGCTGAAACTCCACTATGGCCTGCTGCTGCTCGCACAGTCTGTCCAGCATGTGCAAGGTGGAGTTCCACCTGGTGGGCACGTCGCATATGAGGCGGTGAGCGGGAAGGCCGAAGTTACGCTGTAGCGCAGACAGGCGAGCAGCGGCAGGATGTGAACGCCGGAAGCGCGAACAGACGGCCCGCACTTTATGCAGCAGCTCTGACATGTCGGGGTAGTTGTGAATGAACTTCTGCACCACCAAATTCAGCACATGCGCCAAGCAAGGGATGTGCGTCAAATTGGCTAGTCCCAGAGCTGCAACGAGATTTCGCCCATTATCACACACCACCAGGCCGGGCTTGAGGCTCACCGGCAGCAACCACTCGTCGGTCTGTTGTTCAATACCCCGCCACAACTCCTGTGCGGTGTGGGGCCTGTCCCCCAAACATATGAGTTTCAGAATGGCCTGCTGACGTTTACCCCGGGCTGTGCTGAAGTTGGTGGTGAAGGTGTGTGGCTGACTGGATGAGCAGGTGGAAGAAGAGGAGGAGGAAGCCGAGAAGGAGGAGGTGGCAACAGGAGGCAAAGAATGTTGCCCTGCGATCCTTGGCGGCGGCAGGACGTGCGCCAAACAGCTCTCCGCCTGGGGCCCAGCTGCCACTACATTTACCCAGTGTGCAGTTAGGGAGATATAGCGTCCCTGGCCGTGCTTACTGGTCCACGTATCTGTGGTTAGGTGGACCTTGCTACAGATGGCGTTGCGCAGTGCACACTTGATTTTATCGGATACTTGGTTGTGCAGGGAAGGCACGGCTCTCTTGGAGAAGTAGTGCCGGCTGGGAACAACATACTGTGGGACAGCAAGCGACATGAGCTGTTTGAAGCTGTCTGTGTCCACCAGCCTAAATGACAGCATTTCATAGGCCAGTAGTTTAGAAATGCTGGCATTCAGGGCCAGGGATCGAGGGTGGCTAGGTGGGAATTTACGCTTTCTATCAAATGTTTGTGAGATGGAGAGCTGAACGCTGGCGTGTGACATGGTTGAGACGCTTGGTGACGGAGGTGGTGGTGGTGGTGTTGGTGGTACATCCCCTGTTTGCTGGGCGGCAGGTGCCAACGTTCCTCCAGAGGCGGAGGAAGAGGCCGAGGCGGCAGCAGCAGAATAGGCCGAGGCGGCAGCAGCAGAAGAGGTAGCAGGGGGAGCCTGAGTGACTTCCTTGGTTTTAAGGTGTTTACTCCACTGCAGTTCATGCTTTGCATGCAGGTGCCTGGTCATGCAGGTTGTGCTCAGGTTCAGAACGTTAATGCCTCGCTTCAGGCTCTGATGGCACAGCGTGCAAACCACTCGGGTCTTGTCGTCAGCACATTGTTTGAAGAAGTGCCATGCCAGGGAACTCCTTGAAGCTGCCTTTGGGGTGCTCGGTCCCAGATGGCGGCGGTCAGTAGCAGGCGGAGTCTCTTGGCGGCGGGTGTTCTGCTTTTGCCCACTGCTCCCTCTTTTGCTACGCTGTTGGCTCGGTCTCACCACTGCCTCTTCCTCCGAACTGTGAAAGTCAGTGGCACGACCTTCATTCCATGTGGGGTCTAGGACCTCATCGTCCCCTGCATCGTCTTCCACCCAGTCTTGATCCCTGACCTCCTGTTCAGTCTGCACACTGCAGAAAGACGCAGCAGTTGGCACCTGTGTTTCGTCATCATCAGAGACATGCTGAGGTGGTATTCCCATGTCCTCATCATCAGGAAACATAAGTGGTTGTGCGTCAGTGCATTCTATGTCTTTCACCGCTGGGGAAGGGCTAGGTGGATGCCCTTGGGAAACCCTGCCAGCGGAGTCTTCAAACAGCATAAGAGACTGCTGCATAACTTGAGGCTGAGACAGTTTCCCTGGTATGCATGGGGGTGATGTGACAGACTGATGGGGTTGGTTTTCAGGCGCCATCTGTGCGCTTTCTGCAGAAGACTGGGTGGGAGATAATGTGAACGTGCTGGATCCACTGTCGGCCACCCAATTGACTAATGCCTGTACCTGCTCAGGCCTTACCATCCTTAGAACGGCATTGGGCCCCACCATATATCGCTGTAAATTCTGGCGGCTACTGGGACCTGAGGTAGTTGGTACACTAGGACGTGTGGATGTGGCAGAACGGCCACGTCCTCTCCCAGCACCAGAGGGTCCACTAACACCACCACGACCATGTCCACGTCCGCGTCCCTTACTAGATGTTTTTCTCATTGTTATGGTTCACCACAACAACAAATATATTATTTGGCCCAATGTATTGTATTCAAATTCAGCGGGATATAAATTTGAGGCCTAGTATTTAGGCGCTGGGTGACCGGTATGGATTTAGTGACAGAATTAGACTTGGAAATGCACAGAAGCGTGTGTGTGAAGTTATTCTGAATGACCCAATGTGCACCTTCAATATTATATACCCTTTTTGGGATAGATTTCAAATAGCTCTGATATAGCAGGAACCACTAAATTATGAAATTGCTAAATTGGGAATTGTACTTCAACCCAGAACAAAAAATGTGCTTTGACGGACACTAAATATCTTGCCCAGCAACAACAGTACAGCGGTGGGTAACGAGAGATTTAGAGGGATTTAAATTTGAGGCCTAGTATTTAGGCGCTGGGTCACCGGTATGGATTTAGTGACAGAATTAGACTTGGAAATGCACAGAAGCGTGTGTGTGAAGTTATTCTGAATGACCCTATGTGCACCTTCAATATTATATACCCTTTTAGGGATAGATTTCAAATAGCTCTGATATAGCAGAAACCACTAAATTATGAAATTGCTAAATTGGGAATTGTACTTCAACCCAGAACAAAAAATGTGCTTTGACGGACACTAAATATCTTGCCCAGCAACAACAGTACAGCGGTGGGTAACGAGAGATTTAGAGGGATTTAAATTTGAGGCCTAGTATTTAGGCGCTGGGTCACCGGTATGGATTTAGTGACAGAATTAGACTTGGAAATGCACAGAAGCGTGTGTGTGAAGTTATTCTGAATGACCCTATGTGCACCTTCAATATTATATACCCTTTTAGGGATAGATTTCAAATAGCTCTGATATAGCAGAAACCACTAAATTATGAAATTGCTAAATTGGGAATTGTACTTCAACCCAGAACAAAAAATGTGCTTTGACGGACACTAAATATCTTGCCCAGCAACAACAGTACAGCGGTGGGTAACGAGAGATTTAGAGGGATTTAAATTTGAGGCCTAGTATTTAGGCGCTGGGTGACAGGTATGGGTTTAGTGACAGAATTAGACTTGGAAATACACAGTAGCGGGTGTGTGTGAAGTTATTCTGAATGACCCAATGTGCACCTTCAATATTATATACCCTTTTAGGGATAGATTTCAAATAGCTCTGATATAGCAGGAACCACTAAATTATGAAATTGCTAAATTGGGAATTGTACTTCAACCCAGAACAAAAAATGTGCTTTGACGGACACTAAATATCTTGCCCAGCAACAACAGTACAGCGGTGGGTAACGAGAGATTTAGAGGGATTTAAATTTGAGGCCTAGTATTTAGGCGCTGGGTCACCGGTATGGATTTAGTGACAGAATTAGACTTGGAAATGCACAGAAGCGTGTGTGTGAAGTTATTCTGAATGACCCTATGTGCACCTTCAATATTATATACCCTTTTAGGGATAGATTTCAAATAGCTCTGATATAGCAGAAACCACTAAATTATGAAATTGCTAAATTGGGAATTGTACTTCAACCCAGAACAAAAAATGTGCTTTGACGGACACTAAATATCTTGCCCAGCAACAACAGTACAGCGGTGGGTAACGAGAGATTTAGAGGGATTTAAATTTGAGGCCTAGTATTTAGGCGCTGGGTCACCGGTATGGATTTAGTGACAGAATTAGACTTGGAAATGCACAGAAGCGTGTGTGTGAAGTTATTCTGAATGACCCTATGTGCACCTTCAATATTATATACCCTTTTAGGGATAGATTTCAAATAGCTCTGATATAGCAGAAACCACTAAATTATGAAATTGCTAAATTGGGAATTGTACTTCAACCCAGAACAAAAAATGTGCTTTGACGGACACTAAATATCTTGCCCAGCAACAACAGTACAGTGGTGGGTAACGAGAGATTTAGAGGGATTTAAATTTGAGGCCTAGTATTTAGGCGCTGGGTCACCGGTATGGATTTAGTGACAGAATTAGACTTGGAAATGCACAGAAGCGTGTGTGTGAAGTTATTCTGAATGACCCTATGTGCACCTTCAATATTATATACCCTTTTAGGGATAGATTTCAAATAGCTCTGATATAGCAGAAACCACTAAATTATGAAATTGCTAAATTGGGAATTGTACTTCAACCCAGAACAAAAAATGTGCTTTGACGGACACTAAATATCTTGCCCAGCAACAACAGTACAGCGGTGGGTAACGAGAGATTTAGAGGGATTTAAATTTGAGGCCTAGTATTTAGGCGCTGGGTGACAGGTATGGGTTTAGTGACAGAATTAGACTTGGAAATACACAGTAGCGGGTGTGTGTGAAGTTATTCTGAATGACCCAATGTGCACCTTCAATATTATATACCCTTTTTGGGATAGATTTCAAATAGCTCTGATATAGCAGGAACCACTAAATTATGAAATTGCTAAATTGGGAATTGTATTTCAACCCAGAACAAGAAATGTGCTTGAACGGACACTAAATAACTCGCCCAGCTACAGCACTAGGGACAGATTTAGCTGGATATAAATTTGAGGCCTAGTATTTAGGCGCTGGGTGACCGGTATGGATTTAGTGACAGAATTAGACTGGGATATGGCCAAAAAATGAACAGTCTATTGCTGGTTAAATGCACTTGGTGTGACAGCTTCACCCTGATGTAGGCTTTAGCCAAAAAACAACCACACCATTGAGGGTTAAATGCACTTGGTGACAGGCGCAGCTTGCCCCTGATTTTGTATATGGCCAAAAAATGAACAGACTATTGCTGGTTAAATGCACTTGGTGTGACAGCTTCACCCTGATGTAGGCTTTAGCCAAAAAACAACCACACCATTGAGGGTTAAATGCACTTGGTGACAGGCGCAGCTTGCCCCTGATTTTGTATATGGCCAAAAAATGAACAGACTATTGCTGGTTAAATGCACTTGGTGTGACAGCTTCACCCTGATGTAGGCTTTAGCCAAAAAACAACCACACCATTGAGGGTTAAATGCACTTGGTGACAGGCGCAGCTTGCCCCTGATTTTGTATATGGCCAAAAAATGAACAGACTATTGCTGGTTAAATGCACTTGGTGTGACAGCTTCACCCTGATGTAGGCTTTAGCCAAAAAACAACCACACCATTGAGGGTTAAATGCACTTGGTCGCAGCTTGTGCTGGCGCACCACAAGACACAAAATGGCCGCCGATCACCCCAGAAAAATGAGACTGACAAACGGTCTGTGCAGCCTAAAAACAGTGAGCAATTGAGGATCAGCAGCTCAATGATCCACAGCTGCAGATCGATCAGTTAATCAAGTCCTTTGGAGGAGTTAATCTGCCTAATCTCGCCCTACTGTCGCAGCCGCAACCTCTCCCTACGCTAATCAGAGCAGAGTGACGGGCGGCGCTATGTGACTCCAGCTTAAATAGAGGCTGGGTCACATGGTGCTCTGGCCAATCACAGCCATGCCAATAGTAGGCATGGCTGTGATGGCCTCTTGGGGCAAGTAGTATGACGCTTGTTGATTGGCTGCTTTGCAGCCTTTCAAAAAGCGCCAAGAAAGCGTCACAAAAGCGCGAAGAAAGCGACGAACACCGAACCCGAACCCGGACTTTTACGAAAATGTCCGGGTTCGGGTCCGTGTCACGGACACCCCAAAATTCGGTACGAACCCGAACTATACAGTTCGAGTTCGCTCATCCCTAATGGCTACATATCGGCCACTTTCTGATTTAATTCCTCCAGTAATCACAAGGCTACCTTCAAATTCGATTACTGCAGTCTAGTATTGTGCCGAATGCCATCATGGCAATGTAGCATGTACCAAACGGGCAGCCATAGATCCACATACATCTGTGTCACTAATAACCAGTATGGGAACAGTGTAACTCGTGGGAAGCAGTTGGGTGGAACACGGCTGACCCATGGGGATACAGACCTGAGAGTGCCCGAGACAAAAAAGACAAAAGGGGTGAATCCTTGCTTACCTGCATGATACTGTTTAAGAGTGGAAGATGCCACCCAAGAGGACAGACAGGCTCCAACATACCACTTACCCTCACAATAGAAAACCCCAGCCCCAATGACGCAGGGACATACCTTATAGGCACCTGGATGGGGGTAACTGCTGGGGACATGGGCATGTTCCACCTGAAAGACCTACATAATCTCACAAAGATAGAGAAGGGTCCGTCCAAACCCTACACTACCTCCCTTAGGCAGAAGACAGCCATAGCAGACCCAACCTTTGAAGATACTATGGCCGCCGAGACAGTATTTTCTGACATCAACCTGTGGTTAGAATGGATGAAATACAATGCTGACACACACAATAAGACAAACTGTTACATGTGCAGGGGGCACGCCCACACCTAGGCACAGTGCACTTGCATCTGCCTCCTGAGACTGAAAAAGCTGCTTCATCAGCCTATACACCAACACTAGCGTGAATGACTCTGCCTGTGAAAAGTGAAAGAGAAAATACCCCCTGGTAGTAAAAAACCCCAAACCAGGTGAAGGCATAACCATATACCCCAGTAACTACACCTGTTACGTCAACCCTGGCATCCATAGATTCTTGGCCAACTTCACAAGGGGTACTGCTCATCCTACAGCAACCTGTCCACTGAAACACAGAATCAGAGGGCATCTTTGAGGAACATCTATTGGATCTGTGGAGACGGAAAAATAAGAACTAGGTTAGAAGGCAACTGATCCAGTGAATGCGCCCTAGCGAAAGCCATAATGCCCATTCACATACTAGAAGATGACCCCACAGCTAGAGGGGATACTCAAAAAAACTATTTAGGGAGGTCAAAAAGGGAGGCCTCCCCATAGGGGAGCTTTGACCCACATGTGTATATAGACGCAATAGGAGCCCCAAGGGGGGTCCCAAACGAGTTTAAGGCCAGAGATCAGGTGGCAGCTGGATTTGAATCCCCACTCCCAATGGTGACAATCAACAAGAACGTCGACTAAACTTCATATATTATAATCAGTAAAGATTTGTAAACTACACCCGTGATACCCTAAAAGGAATTGCAGAACAGTTAGAGGCTACTTCTGCTGTGACCTTTCAGAACAGGGTGGCCCTAGATATGATCCTAGCTGAGACTGCTGGAGTTTGTAAAATGATTGGGGAAACTTGCTGCACCTACATCCCAGATAACACTGGCCCCAAAGGGAAGGTAACTGAAGCAATAAACAAGCTTGCTAACCTCTCAGAGGAATTAAAACGCAACTCAGTGATAACAGACCCATGGGATGAGTACTTTGGATGGTTCAAAAATTGTAAATCCTTCCTCGCTCAGATAGGTATGGTGATATTCTTGATGCTAGTATTAATGTCAGTAGTGTTATGTTGCAATGTACCCTGTGTCTGAAAAATATGTGAAAAAATTGTGACTTCAACTACTGAACAGCCCATCATGCTGCTATATGGTGAAGAAGAAATGGACACCAAAGAATTTAACACAAGTTCCCCCACCAATTACGATGTCGTACCGAGATAGGGAAAGATGAATCCCAGGGTACTATCATAAGTCCGATTAACCAGGAGTCTATCCAAAAGGAGTAGGTTGTCGCCACTGTGGATGAAGAGGATTGCGAATGGTATTCCCAGGGGTTCACCAGGCAGGGAAAGTTCTACAATCAAGAATCTAAGGGTGGACTGTTATGGAATATAATGGATACTTGCTTGTCACTTACAAAATGGTGTCTGTCCGAGAGACAACCCCCAGTATGCATTCTATAATTGAAACTATTTGAAGCAAAGACTTGAAACTGTCAGGAATTCCTCTGAGTCTATCATACATATGCCTTAGACTTATTTCCTGTTTACATTCCCTCTTGCTAAAAGACCAATCATGTGAGCCCTCTCCTCCCAGTAATATGGAGGGTATATAATGTGAAGCACCCACTTAATAATTTAGAGTTATGCTTTGACCTTATCTAGATTGTCAGTGTTATTTCTCTCGCCATGCATGCACATATCTATCTATCTAATTTGGAGCAGTGTATCAACCTACCTGACCATTGACCAGAACCAGAACACAATTACCAGCAAGGCTCTCTACAGTGGTTGTGACTAGAGATGAGCGAACTTCTGTTTTAAGTTCGGCGTCTAAAGTTCGGGGGCGGGTTAGCGGAGAATCCCGATCTGGAACCGGATATGGATTCCGACTTCCGTTGTGGTCCGTGGTAGCGGAATCAATAATGGCCGATTATTGATTCCGCTACCACGGACCACAACGGAAGTCGGAATCCATATCCGGTTCCAGATCGGGATTCTCCGCTAACCCGCCCCCGAACTTTAGACGCCGAACTTAAAACAGAAGTTCGCTCATCTCTAGTTGTGACTCCTCACAACCACAGACGGTAAGCGTATCCTAACCTTTACCAAACCTCTCTCTACAAAGTGACACCGCACATGTGGCACTGCCTCCCTCTTTTCTTGTTTTATAAGCTGTAACTGATAACATTTCCCAGAAGCTGAAGCTATGGTATATCAGAATAGCTGTCCACCTGCAACTTGACTTTGGCTAATAGAAACAACATTTATCTTGTATTAGGCTTCTAAGAGAATTTTAATACATTTTTGTAGAGCATATATTTATAAATGTAACCAGACAAAATGAAGGAAAACAAAATGGCAGACAAATTACTTCAACAGAGTTAACGCTCATCTATGGCTTCTAGACTCCACAGCTCTAGCTGGGTTTAAAGGTCTTACAAACCAGTCATACCTGAGGAACAGATGTCTGCTACATATTTTGAGAGAATTGCTCACGTCAGTTGGATTGGGACATTAGCTCCACTAAATTTGAAAGTAGTAAGTCCAATAGGTCGGCACTGTAGAAAAATACTTTGTGGTGCTCGCGTCCTAGGATTGGCATCCCACGAAACAAGAGCAAGAAAAGACTGGCTCTCACTATAAGTTGTCTGCAAAAAATTCTTGTTTATTGTAACATAATCCTGTGATGCGTTTCGACACTCACAGGTGTCTTTATCAAACAGACTGTCCTTTCTTGCTCTAAATTTGAAAGTGTCTCAGGGAGATCCTGTGATGTTTTCCATAAACCAGTCTCAAAAATGATTTGATAACGTTCAAAACCTGTGCTTGCATTTCTTCTGTCATCATTTGAAACATCCCAAACTCCCACATTTCATACCTTGCACCTCACCAAGCACAGCACCAAAGGCACAACACCTTCCATTAGGCAGGAGACCTTCACCAAATGTGACCCGGGGATCCAAAGGGCGCCCCCTCTTCACTGGGGGCGCTGGAGCGGGACCATAGCCATCTTGAGTACAGGCACCTCTCAGAAAACAATAACTCCCATCCTCTCTACCTTGTACCCCCCGTGCAGACCGCTGCAGTATGAGCAATGTTTTTTTACAAAAATTTTAGAGACATATTTGAAGTTTAATCAGAGAGGATCTTTAAAATAATAAGATTAAAAGTATAACCTGATGGCAGCAGTGGTTATTTTACCTATGGCCCTCGTCCGTAGTCTTTAGTGCAGAACATTGTAGCATCATCCAGTTATTACACCGCTAACGAGTCTCTTTCAATAATGGGCACTGCATAGTCCCTGGGACACGACTTCATCCCACGTCTGCATCATCTTATCATGCCCAGCAAAGGTCAATTATGTATCAGGACAGTATGTGAAGGTAACTAGATTACAGGGCCTTGTTCCTCCTGAGCAGCTATTATTAGTGGGGAGAAACTTGATTTGGGCAGCGCTGAAGATGTTATTTGTGTAGATCACTGACCGCAGATCCTTTTTTTGTTTTGTTCCAGAGCTGGGGCCATATGAAGGTCACATCAGGTTTACAGCGGGGCCCGAAGCCCAGAGGTGACATTCATCGGCTTTCATTAAGGCAGGTAATAAATGTTGTAGCCGGTTAAAAAACACGCAGTGAGAGAGGCCGCTAAAACTGGATTATCCATGAATGTTTATACAAATACGGAAAACAAAGATTGTGTAGCTGCGTTGAGCTGAGCTGATGCTGCGCACACAGAATCATTTCTGCACATCGCCTCTTTGAAAATGAAGATGGATTGTGTTTATCTGTGTTGTTTGAATAATGTCTTTGTTAATGAGGCTTTAGTGATAATGAGTAATCGCTTCATCAAATGGGAAACTTTGGTTTGTTTTTTAATATAAATACACATTTTGAATTAAAGGGGGTAGTCCCACTGAGAGGTATACAGCCTGGATTCCAGATACATTTTGCCTGCGTTGATACATTGTAACAGACAATCAGGGAACAAACAATCAGGGCAACAGAGGGATTTGTTGGCTGATGTATTTACCTTAGGCCTCTTTCACACTACAGTTTTTTGCGTTCCGTATACGGTCCGTTTTTTGCGTTCCGTATACGGTCCGTATACGGAACCATTCATTTCAATGGTTCCGCAAAAAAACGGAATGTGCTCCGTATGCATTCCGTTTCCGTATTTCCGTTTTTCCGTTCCGTTGAAAAGATAGAACATGTCCTATATTTGGCCGAGAATCACAGTCCGTGGCTCCATTCAAGTCAATGGGGCCGCAAAAAAAACGGAACACATACGGAAATGCATCCGTATGTCTTCCGTATCCGTTCCGTTTTTTGCGGAACCATCAATTGAAAATGTTATGCCCAGCCCAATTTTTAATATGAAATTACTGTATACTGTATTTGCCATACGGAAAAACGGAACGGAACAACGGAACGGAAACGGAACCACAACGGAAGCAAAAAACGGAACAACGGATCCGTGAAAAACGGAACGCAAAACACTGAATGCAACATACTGTAGTGTGAAAGAGGCCTTAGGCTTATTACACACAAAGGTGTGCGCTCCGTGGCCATATTGCAGACCGTATTTGCGGATCCGCAATACACGGGCACCGCTCCGTGTGCATTCCGCATCATGGGTGCAGACCAATTCACTTCAATGGGTTTGCAAATCCTGAGGTGCGGAATGGTGCGGAACAGAAGCACGGAACTGATCCCTACGGAAGGACTACGGCGTGCTTCCGTGGGGTTTTGTCCCTTATTTCCGTTCCGCAAAAAAATAGAACATGTCCTATCTTTTTGCGGAACGGCCAGATTCACTTTAATGGGTTCGCGAGCCGCTGCGCCTGCCCCACGGTGGGTGTTTGTGTATTGCGGCCCACAGCACGGCCATGAGGCGCACACATTTGTGTGCAAGAGGCCTCAATCTGTGAGGCGCCCCCAATTGTTGGTGAGGGTCAGCTGGGGAGATAGTCTTAAAAGAAGTGAGTATGAGGTTCTAAATGCTCTTTCTGGCGGCACTTATGTTCTACTGGGTTCAGGAGAAAACTTGTAAAACAAACTAACCCCTTAATGACTAAGCCAGATTTTGGAAATCTGACATGTGTCACTTTAGCAGAGAATAACTTCGTAAAGGTTTTGCACATCAAAGTAATTCTCGTTACAGGTTGTACTTTACTTAGGTGGTAAAATTTTACTGATAAAATATGCGTATCTTTATTATAATAAGTAAAAAAATCTATGAAAATTTGTAAACATTTGCATATTTTCCTATTTTCAACTGCAATATTTCACATACATACATAAGTACTATTCAATATTTTTATCAGAAATATATTTCCACATCTTTATTTTGGCTGCACTTACAAAAAACTTACTTTTTTAAATTTATTTAGGAGACTTACCATTTTAACATTAATTTTAAAATTTTTGAAGTACTTTTTTTTTCCTGCAACAAGCCAACTTTGCAGGGGCTTATAAGTGTCAGAATAATATAACCCCCCAAAAGTGACCCCATTTTAGACCCCTTCAATGTATTCATCTATGGGTGTAATGAGTTTTTTGATCCCCTATTTTTTTAAAGAAATTAATGCTAAGAAGGTGAATATTTTTATTTTTTACCCAAAAGTGTCAATTTTTTTTTCTACAAAGCACATGAAAATGAAGAAGTACACCCCAAAATATATCACTCCATTTCTCCTGTCTTCAGAAATATCCCCATTGTGGCCCTAATCTTATGTTTTGACACACGGCAGGGCCCAAACATAAAGGAGCACCTGAGGCCTTTCAGATAATAAACTGATAATGGTTCAGGCCCCATTGCACACATGTAATGGCGTTGAGCTGCAAAATGATAGAAAACCCTTATAAATGACCCCATTTTAAAACTAGATCCCTTAAAGCATGCATCTAGTGGTGTAGTAAGCATGCTGAGTGCAAAATTATTATAGGATGAAATAATGAGTATATATGGTTTTATTCAAATTGTTAATAAAATTTAGAACATTTATGTAGAACAGGGTTCAGTAGGGGAGGTTACAGACTGGGTAATAGGAACAATCCTATTACATCTTGCTGCACTGACTGGGATCTAAATTCCCATTATACAGCTCTGTAATTCCAGCAAACCATTCTTGTTATTGGGGTGCAGGTGCTGTTTGATACAGGCATTAACAGGGTTTATTACAAGGAAATATTTCGACAGTATGTTTGATTTGTCCTTGTGCGGTGCATTTATATGTTGTAAAGCCCTTTTTGCCGTGTATTAGTGGCAAAAGAAAAATATATTTGCCCTAGTCTGCGGTATAGTGATATTTTCTAAAGCCCTGTTTGCCATGTACTAGTGGCGAAATAAAAATATATTCGCCGTTTAGCATTGCACTTATCTGTTGAAAAGCCTTTTGTGTTGTGTAAAAGTAGAAAATAATTAGGGCCTAATTGCCGTTCAGCGGTGCAGTGATATATTCTAAAGCCCTGTTTGCCGTGTATTAGTGGCAAAATAAAAAATATTTGATCTAACATTTAATTATTTGATCTAACAGTATGTAAGACAGTGAAGTGCCAGGCCCTGCACAAGGGAGTGGCAGAGGCCTAAATGTTTCTGGTGCAGGCAGAGGTTGCAGCAGAGTAAGGGGGCGTGGCAGCAGGAGTTGCAGCGAGAGGCCTGAGCTCCCGGTATCACCTAGCAGTCGTGTCTTGACCAGAAACCCAATGGTTCTTAAATGGTTTACTCAGTCATCCACTTTGTCCCAAGTGACATCAGACACCCCCAGTCAAGAGTCGGTGGGTTCCACTGACACGACGCTTAGTTGGCATGGCGTCGTGTCCAGGGCTGGACTGGGGATAAAAACCAGCTCTGGAAAAAGTTGCACACCAGCCCCACAGCGTTGCGTCATTATTTACTTGTTTATAAAAGGGGAAAGCATTCATTTTAAAACACGTGTGTAAACACGAATATGAACTTTGCCCCACAATAGCTCTTTTGTAGAACCCCATTGTTCATATTACTGTTTTACTGGCTAGGGCAGCGCTAAATCCCGGCCATCAGTGACGGTGACGTCACTGGGCTTCCTGGCAGCCCCATGGAGAGCCCCGCCACGTCACCAGATCTTCAAAAAATGCATTTGCCCTGCGCGATTTAGCGCAGGGCAAAGGAGAGCATCGGAGCATGAACTGCTCCGATGCTCAAGTCAGGGGGGCTGCCGGGGTGAAAATGGAGGTATGTCCGGGTTCAGCTCTGAACCCGAACAACCCCTTTAATTTATACTCAGATATAGTCCTCCTGTAAGTACCTGGCCTTCCCCCTCTGTCCTCCTCTTCCTCACCCCCTTCCCCTTCTGTCCCCCTTGAATGTATGTCAGCAGCAGCACCAGGAGAAGGACTGGAGCTGCAGGCTGCACAGGGACAAGTGAGTGACTGGCACCCCCTTCCTGCTGTCACAGAGTTGCTGGGTTCTCCTGGAAAAGTTGTTGAAGTGCAGCTGCCTGGAGGTGGTGGGCTCCAAGCTTCTCACAGCCACTCTGACCATCATGCATGGAGTTTCAGCTGCCTGGAAGTGACCTCCAGGCTTCTATGTATGAAGGCACAGTAGACTGCTGGGAGCTGCCTGTGTGGAGGCTGAGCAGCCTGCTGGATGCAGAGAGTGTGATCACTGTCCCCTCCTGTATAGAGAGCAGCAAGGGACTCTCCAGGAGTGGCATCGGCTGGGCAGATCCGCTTCTAGGATCTGGGCACCATGGACATTCTGTAGCCCTCACATGCTTCTTTATGTATCACAGCAAGGAGATTGGGGCAGTTGACAGCAGGGCTCCGGCTGGAGGTAGCACTTTGTGAAAGGTTGTCACACAGGTTGTCAGGGGCTGGGAGTGGAGAACATCTTGGTGTGTAACCTGGTGTCACTGTGCTGTACAAAGGATCTGCTGGGCATGGTGCCTCCACAGAGGGCAGGATAATCAGATTGACTGAGGAGGGCTTGTACTTTGGAGAAGAATATGTGGCTTCATGTGACAGAGCAGAGGAATCGCACAGAAGAGTGTGTGGATGAGGATACGTCGTGTCTTCAGGAGCTCTGCCCCTGACATCTCCAAGTGACAGACCCTGCTGGACCCCCCTGGCACCCTGCACACAGAGCCTTCCTGTATGTATGGCTGGTGCCAACTTGTGATCAGATCTGACAGTCTGAAGCCAGGAAGCGCTGCCACCCTGTCCCCAGGTCTGCTCTGTGCATGCACCCAGAGCCCTCTGTGCCCACGCCGGTGATGCAATGTCCTGCAACCATAGTGGAGGTGATGTGGGAGGCTCTGGGCTCTGGATAAAAAGCAGCTCTGGAGGTAAAGGCAGGGGCAGGGACCGTTACTACAGCATGAAAGATGTGGAGTCGGGTCGGGGCAACAGGGTGCTGTTGAACTCCAGTAGAGGGGACGGGCTGCTTCTCCTGGGCACCAGTGACACTGGCAGGGGCAGCGATGTGGGACCGGGAGGGGGCTTGCAGGAGAGCCACCGAGGGAAGCAGGGAGCTTGCATGAGCTTATTGGGGAAGCCGCTGTCGTACAACAGCAGCCAGAGCTGCCGGAGGAACGTGAAGTACCGGAGGCTGCATAACTACCTGTGCAACGTGCTGGAGAGACCCCAGGGCTGGGCATTTGTCTACCACGTCTTTGTGAGTACCAGACACCGTGCTGCTGTGTATAATGCACCGCCACTCGCCACATGTGGGCATGGCCCTGGCATTCAATACATATCAGGGAAATCTATACTGTGCATTTATAATGTGTGCAGGGTGCCTGGGGGGTCCAGCAGGGTCTGTCACTTGGAGATGTCAGGGGCAGATCTCCTGGAGACACGACGTATCCTCATCCACACAATCTTCTGTGCCATTCCTCTGTCACATGAAGCCACATATTCTTCTCCAAAGTACAAGCCCTCCTCAGTCAATCTGATTCCCTGCCCTCTGTGGAGGCACCATGCCCAGCAGATCCTTTGTACAGCACAGTGACACCAGGTTACACACCAAGATGTTCTCCACTCCCAGCCCCTGACAACCTGTGTGACAACCTTTCACAAAGTGCTACCTCCAGCCGGAGCCCTGCTGTCAATTGCCCCAATCTCCTTGCTGTGACGCATAAAGAAGCATGTGAGGGCTACAGAATGTCCATGGTGCCCAGATCCTAGAAGCGGATCTGCCCAGCCGATGTCACTCCTGGAGATTCCTGTAAACTGGAGACTGTATGTAAACTAATAGTATACATTACATAACCCTGACAGCCTGCACAGTCACATGTGGGCACAGCCCTGGCATCCAATACATGTCACAGAGAGCAACACTGTGCATTATAAGCTATACTGCACAGTATAGCTCTCTGTGATATATTTTGGATGCCAGGGATGTGCCCACATGTGACTGTGCAGGCTGTCAGGGTTATGTAGTGTAAATTAGTGTACATACAGTCTTATAATTTATAAGACTGTATGTAAATAATATACACTACATAACCCTGACAGCCTGCACAGTCACATGTGGGCACAGCCTGGCCCCTTCTTACCCCCAGTATTTGCGGCTCCTCAAGTCCTCTCAGGGCATCGGTCATGACGGCGGCATACATAGGGGTCGGGCTCTGCTTCCGGTCTGCGGCCTGGGCCCGGCATATTGAATCTGGAGGTGAGGCGGCGGGAGCCTGAGGCCACTTGCAGGAAGAGAGGGGCGGCCACACACAGGACAGCCAGGCCGGGCTAGGAGGATCACGGGCTGCCGCTCACAGCGACACCAGGTGGTCGGAGGGAGCAGTGCTGCTCCCACGGAGGCCGGCCTGCTCAGCTCCACCTACCAGCCACCACTACATCAGAGCTTTCGGATTCGGCCTGCCGGCCACCGAAAAACTGCAGGCACATCTTAAAGCGGCCCCAAGGCCGGCGGCCTATCGGGAAATTTCCCGGTATCCCGGTAGGCCAGTCCGGCCCTGGTCGTGTCAGTTCCCTCAGCGTGAGAAGTATTATATTCCCTTGGCTCGGCTCCACTTTTCAGCGAGGACAAGCTACTAGAGGACAGTCAGCAGCTACTGCCCAGCCAAGATCTGGAGACATCCGCCGCTTCCTCCACTAGGCGGGCAAGTAGTGATGAGCAGAGTGGCATGGGAGCTGGTGTTGCGAGCGGTCAGGCTCCTGACCCAGAGACGGTTGAGGAGGACATCAGTGACATGCAGACAGTACTCGATGATGATGATGATATAGCTGATCGCACTTGGGAGCCAGGTGAATTAGGGGCTTCATCATCATCGGGAGAAGAGGGTGGCAGCTTGCCCGTGAGGCAGCAGTGAAGCCAGGGGAGGGGTGGGTGGCAGGAGCAGTACCAGCTCCATCAGCAGCATCCTGAGTCTAGAGTCGCTGATGAGCAGCTTTCTTCACCCGCCTAGTGAAGAAACTACTGACCAGCAGCAGCATCTAGACCAGGAGCAGAACCTGAACCAGTAGGTGGTGGTATACTTGGACAGCACCCTGCTACCCCACATTGAAGATCCTCTGGACTACTGGGCAGCCAAACTGGATTTGTGGCCGCAACTGGCAGAGTTTGCCCTGGAAAAGCTGTCCTACCCGGCCAGTAGTGTGGCATCAGAGGGGGTGTTTAATGTGGCAGGGGCCATAGTTACCCAAAGAAGAACTCGCCTGTCCACCCAAAATGTGGAGAGACTGACCTTTGTCAAGATGAATCAGGCGTGGATCACCCGGGATTTTTCAATTTCTGATGCATCAGACTAGATCATTCATGGTCCCACACCAACACTTTGACAAAAGAGACCGGTTTCTTCTGGCTACGTGCCTCAGCTACTATTCTGATGCTGCCACCCGCCTGATGCCACACATCTGATGCCAAGTGCTCCTTATTTCACCCACCATCTTCAGCTGGTACTGGTATTGCCACCCACCTCCACACTATGTCACACTATGTCACTTTGCCACTCTATGGCCTTCTCATGCTGCTGCCACCGCCACACTATGTCACCTTGCCACTGTGTGGCCTCCTGATGCTGCCACCACCTCCACACTATGTCATTGTGCCGCTCTGTGGCCTCCTGATGCTGTCACCACCTCCGCACTGTCATTGTGCAACTCTATGGCCTCCTCCTGATGCTGCCGCCACCTCCACACTGTCATTGGGCCACTCTGTGGTCTCCTCATGCTGCTTCCACCTCACCACTATGTCATAGGGCCACTATGTGCACTTCTCATGCTGCTCCCACCCTCCCCACTTCATGACTGGGCCACTATTTTGCCTTTCAGCCTGGCTGACATCATTTATTTTACTCTTCTTCTGTTCTGTCACAAAGAAGATAAAATGAGACACACAACGGATCCTGTCTGTGTAGCAGCTGTAAGGCCTGTATGGTCCCATCAGAATTGGCTTGTGATTTGGTAGCCAAAAGCAGTGGGTACAAAACACAGAAGACATGCAAATATTCCATTCACGTGTCCAGATGTCCCAATATTTTCGGGGCAGCCTGGGGGTTAAGTTGGAAGTCTCTGCCCTTCCTGGTGCCCAGCACGCCTGCCTGTGAAGGAGCCCAGCACCGCCTATGTCCTCCAAATCTCCTCCTATCATCAACGATAGATTGCCATAATCTCGCGATGCGTAAGCTCTCGCATCGCAGTTCTTTCCCTGAGGCTGATGCCAGCACAGGGAAGGAACACTATACCGGCACTGCGCATGCGCGAGCTCGCACATCACGAGATTACAGCAATCTATCGGTAATGAAAGGAGGAGATTCGGAGGACATAGGCGGTGCTGGGCTCCTTCACAGGCGGGCGTGGCTGGGCACCAGGAAGGTTCATATAGCCCCTTGGGCAACTACACGACTAATTTACATATCTCTAAAATCCCTTTTTAAAGAAAATACGGTATTTTTTAAAGGACCGGTATATTGCGGACATGCTAGCGGCGATCTAGCCGTGCATGTCCGCATCTCTATAGCCCAAAACTTGGTGACAGAATCCCTTAAAAAAAATAAAAGAAAATATATATATTAGGTATTACCACGTCCGTAACGACTGGCTCTATAAAAATATAATATGACCTAACCCCTCAGATGAATACTGTCAAAAAAATAAAATAAAAACTGTGCTAAAAAACATTTGTTTTGTCACCTTACATCACTAAAAGTGCAACACCAAGCAATCAAAAAGGTGTATGCCCCCCACAATGGTGCCAATCTAACCGTCATCTCATTATGCACAAACTGATACCCTACATAAAACAATTGCTCAAAAAATCTAAAAAACTATGGCTCTTAGACTATGGAGACACTAAAACAATTTTTTTTCGTTTAAAAAATGATATTATAGTGTAAAAGCTTAATAAATTAAAAAAAGTATACATATTAGGTATTGCCGTGTCCGTAAGAACCTGCTCTATAAAAATATCACATACCCCTCAGGTGAACAACGTAAAAATAAAAAATAAAAATGGTGTCAAAAAAGCCGTTATTTTGTCACCTTACATCACAAAATGTGTAATAGCAAGTGATCAAAAAGGTATACGCACCCCAAAATCATACCATTAAAACTGTCATCTCATCCTGCAAAAAATTAGACCCTAACTAAGACAATCGCCCAAAAAATAAAAAAAACTATGGCTCTCAGACTATGGAGACACTAAAATTATAATTTTTTTTGTTAAAAAAAAGATATTATTGTGTAAAACTTAAATACATTTCAAAAAGTAAACATATTAGGTATCCCTGCGAACGTAACAACCTGCTCTATAAAAATAGCATATGATCTAATCTGTCAGATGAACGTTGTAAATAATAAAAAATAAAAACTGTGCCAAAACCGGTATTTTTTGCCAAATTTTCCATTTTAATCAATTTTTAAAGCAAGGGTTAACAGCCAAACAAAACCCAATATTTATTGCCCTGATTCTTTTATTTACAGAAACACCCCATATGTGGTCGTAAACTGCTGTATGGCCACACGGCAGGGCGCAGAAGGAAAGGAATGCCATATGGATTTTGGAAGGCAGTTTTTGCTGGACTTGTTTTTTGACACCATGTCCCATTTGAAGCCCCCCTGATGCACCCCTAAAGTAGAAACTACACCCCTCAAGGTATTCAAAACTGATTTTACAAACTTTGTTAACCCTTCAAGTGTTCCACAAGAGTTAATGGCAAATGGAGATGACATTTCAGAATTTCAATTTTTTGTTACTTTGCTTCACAAAAAGTGTAATATAGAGCAACCAAAAATCATATGTACCCTAAAATAGTACCCAAAAAACTGCCACCTTAGGCCTCATGCACACGACAGTATTTTTTCACGGTCCGCAAAAACGGGGTCCGTGATCCGTGACCGTTTTTTCGTCCGTGGGTCTTCCTTGATTTTTGGAGGATCCACGTTTTGGTTTTGGTGTCCGCCTGGCCGTGCGGAGCCAAACGGATCCGTCCTGAATTACAATGCAAGTCAATGGGGACGGATCCATTTGACGTTGACACAATATGGTGCAATTGCAAACGGATCCGTCCCCATTGACTTTCAATGTAAACTCAGGAGTCCCTTTACTTTCACACTTGCGTTCATATAATGCAGACGGTGGCTCCGTTCAGAGCGGATCCGTCTGCATTATATTGTTAAAACATTTCTAAGTGTGAAAGTAGCCTCAGACGGATCCGTCCAGACTTTACATTGAAAGTCAATGGGGGACGGATCAGTTTGAAAATTGAGCCACAGTGTGTCATCTTCAAACGGATCCGTCCCTATTGACTTACATTATAAGTCTGGACAGATCCGCTTGCCTCCGCATGGCCAGGTGGACACCCGAACATAACTTGAAGCGTCCCCATCACCATGGGAACGCCTCTATGTTAGAATATACTGTCGGATATGAGCTACATCGTGAAACTCATTTCCGACAGTATATTCTAACACAGAGGCGTTCCCATGGTGATGGGGACGCTTCTAGTTAGAATATACTACAAACTGTGTACATGACTGCCCCCTGCTGCCTGGCAGCACCCGATCTCTTACAGGGGGCCGTGATCAGCACAATTAACTCCTCAGGTGCCGCACCTGAAGGGGTTAATTGTACTATCATATCCCCCTGTAAGAGATCAGGGCTGCCAGGCAGCAGGGGGCAGACCCCCCCTCCCCAGTTTGAATATCATTGGTGGCACAGTGTGCGCCCACCATCGGGCCCCCCCCTTCCTCCCTCTATTGTTATAAATCGTTGGTGGCACAGTGTGCGCCCACCATCGCCCCCCCTCCTCCCTCCCTCTATTGTAATAAATCGTTGGTGGCACAGTGTGCGCCCACCATCGCCCCCCCACCATCGCCCCTTGCCATGGTTACCGATCGGAGCCCCAGCGATTAAACTGGGACTCCGATCGGAACTACGCTGCCACCAATGATGGGAGGGATGATGGGAGGCCGCACACTGCCACCAATGTTGTTACTGCTATAGAGGGAGGGGGGCCCGATGGGGGGCGCACACTGTGCCACCAATGATTTATTACACTAGAGGGAGGGAGGGGGGGCGATGGTGGGCGCACACTGTGCCACCAACGATTTGTTACAATAGAGGGAGGGAGGGGGGGGCGATGGTGGGCGCACACTGTGCCACCAACGATTTATAACAATAGAGGGAGGAAGGGGGGGCCCGATGGGGGGCGCACACTGTGCCACCAACGATATTCAAACTGGGGAGGGGGGGGGTCTGCCCCCTGCTGCCTGGCAGCCCTGATCTCTTACAGGGGAATATGATAGTACAATTAACCCCTTCAGGTGCCGCACCTGAGGGGTTAATTGTGCTATCATATCCCCCTGTAAGAGATCGGGTGCTGCCAGGCAGCAGGGGGCAGTCTTGTACAAAGTTTGTAGTGTATTCTAACTAGAAGCGTCCCCATCACCATGGGAACGCTTCTGTGTTAGAATATACTGTCGGATATGAAAACTTAGATCTGAAAAAGCTTTTATGCAGACGGATCTTCGGATCCGTCTGTATGAAAGCAACCTACGGCCACGGATCACGGACACGGATGCCAATCTTGTGTGCATCCGTGTTCTTTCACGGACCCATTGACTTGAATGGGTCCGTGAACCGTTGTCCGTCAAAAAAATAGGACAGGTCATATTTTTTTGACGGACAGGATACACGGATCACGGCCTCGGCTGCAAAACGGTGCATTTTCCGATTTTTTTCACGGACCCATTGAAAGTCAATGGGTCCGCGAAAAAAAAAGGAAAATGGCACAACGGCCACGGATGCACACAACGGTCGTGTGCATGAGGCCTTATCCTGTATTTTCTAAAATGGGGTCACTTTTTGGAGTTTCTTCTCTAGGGGTGCATCAGGGGGCTTCAAATTGGACATGGTGTAAATAAACCAGTCCAGCGAAATCTGCCTTCCAAAAACCACAGGGCGCTCCTTTCCCTCTACTCCCTGCTGTGTGCCCATACATTAGTTTACGACCACATATGGGGCGTTTCTGCAAACTACAGAATCAGGGCAATAAATATTGAGTTTTGTTTGGCTGTTAACCCTTGCTTTGTTACTGGAAAAAAATTATTAAAATGGAAATTCTTCCAAAAAAGTGAAATTCTGAAATTTTATCTCCATTTTCCATTAAATCTTATGAAACACCTAAACGGTTAATAAAGCTTATAAAATCAGTTTTGAATATCTTGAGGGGTGTAGTTTCTTTGATGGGGTCACTTTTAGGGTGTTTCTACTGTAGGGGTGCATCAGGGGGGCTTCAAATGGGACATGGTGTAAATAAACCAGTCCAGCAAAATCTGCCTTCCAAAAACCACATGGCGCTCCTTTCCTTCTACGCCCTGACGTGGGGCCGTACAGTGGTGTACGACAACATATCAGGTGTTGCGGTAAACCGCAGAGTCAGGGCAATAAATATAGAGTTTTGTTTGGCTGTTAAGCCTCACCACATAAGTGACACTGGTCAGATTTGCAAAAAATGGCCTGGTCCTTAAGGTGAAATAAGGCTGTGTCCTGAAGGGGTTAAGGACACATGAACTACAGGTACGTCATGTGTATTTCTGATCACCGCCGCTCGGCGGGCGGTGAACGGAACCCGGTGCCTGCTCAAATCGTTGAGCAGGCACCTTGGCTAAATGCGCGGGCGGCTCCCGTGACCCACCGTGTCCGCGATCGCTGCAAAAAGCAGGTCAATTCAGACCTGCAGTTTGCGGCTTTTCAATGTTGCGGCGGCGGCAATGCCATCGGGTCCCCGTGGGGCTGTAGGGGGGACCCGATGGCATGGAAGCCAGCGCGATGCCTAAGGAAGGCATTGCGCTGCCTTCCGGTGACGAGCCAGTGAGATCCAGCCCCCTAGATCTCACAGGCAGAAAGCTGTATGAGTAATACACACAGTATTACTCATACAGCAAATGCTTTCCAATACAGAAGCATTAGAATGCATTGTAAAGGGGATTAGACCCCCAAAAGTTGAAGTCCCAAAGTGGGAAAAAAAAGTGAAAAAAAAGTTGAAAAATAAAGTTTCCCCCCCCCCCCCCAAAATTAAAAGTTTCAAGTAAAAATAAACAAAAACGTAATTTCCCCCAAATAATGTAAAAAAAAATTGGTAAAAAATAAGGTAAAAAAAAATACCTTGAGGGGTTTCTACTCTAGGGGTGCTTTAGGGGGGCTTCAAATGGGACATGGTGTCAAAAAAAACAGGTCCAGCAAAATCTGCCTTCCAAAAACCGCATGGCATTCCTTTCCTTCTGCGCCCTGCCGTGTGCCAGTACAGCAGTTTACGACCACATATGGGGTGTTTCTGTAAGCTAAAGAATCAGGGCCATAAATATTGAGTCTCGTTTGGCTGTTAACCCTTGCTTTGTAACTGGAAAAAAAAATTAAAATGGAAAATCTGCCAAAAAAGTGACATTTTTAAATTGGATCTCTATTTTCCATTAATTCTTGTGGCACATCTAAAGGGTTAATGACATTTTTTAAATCAGTGTTGAATACCTTGAGGGGTGTAGTTTCTTAGATGGGGTCACTTTTATGGAGTGGTTTCTATTAGGTAAGCCTCACAAAGTGACTTCAGACCTGAACTGGTCCTTATAAAGTAGTTTTTTGAAAACTTCTGAGAAATTTCAAGATTTACTTCTAAAATTCTAAGCCTTGTAACGTCCCCCAAAAATAAAATGTCATTCTAAAAATGATCCTAACATGAAGTAAACATATGGGGAATGTAAAGCAATAACTATTTTTGTAGGTATTACTATGTATTATAGAAGTAGAGAAATTTTAACTTGGAAATTTGCAAATTTTTCAATTTTTTTTTGAATATTTGTTTGTTTTTTTATAAATAAAAATGATTTTTTTTTTACTCCATTTTACCAGTGTCATGAAGTACAATATGTGACGAAAAAAACTATCTCAGAATGGCCTGGATAAGTCAAAGCGTTTTAAAGTTATCACCACTTAAAGTGACACTGGTCAGATTTGCAAAAAATGGCCTGGTCCTTAAGGTGAAATAAGGCTGTGTCCTTAAGGAGTTAACTAACGGCTTGATACCGCGTGGACTGAGAGTCCACCTAAGACCGAATCTGTTTTTAAACAAACAAGGACTACTGCGATAAATTTGAAACAATACTTAATAAGTGCTCTATGGACATTATTGTCCTTAGCATAGATTACTTACAAAAATCTATTCTAGAGTCAAAAGACAAGATTGTAGCTATTGAGACTCAGCTTTCAGCTACCATTTCTCCTCAGGAACTCAGTGATCTAAAAAATCAAATTGAAAAAACCCTAGAAGAGCATTGTAAATATATAGAACAAACCAAAAGATCCAAATACATCCGTGATACAGAAGACTACCAGTTAAACCGTGTATACAGATGGCAATGGCAAGAACAGAATACATATGGCCACTACTTAAATGCAGATTACGCATCCTCCTCTTCGGGGAGCGAAAGACCGAATTACCGCAGACAGCGTTTTTTCAACCGGCGCGGGAATCGATCCCGCCGAAAACAAAGAGGATATGGAGGGGACGACACTCTAGTCGAAACAGAGATACCGTCAATGCAGACCAGGTCCCAGGTAGTGACCTAGTCATTAACATCTCTTCTAGAACCCTATCTCCTGCTGAAATATCGGTTCTCTCGAAAGGTCTCTCCTTCTGTCCTATCTCTTCTTTACATCATTTTGATCTTACTCAAGATTTACATAGATTTTATCGCTCACTGCGATTAAAAGCGCATTTTGCATTGTCAACTTCTGGTGATAGAACTATTAGCCAAGATAACCTGTCTGTGTCACACCTGGGTCTTAAATCCAGAAGTAATTTCATGCCTCCTAAATCTGACCATAGTGTTGAAGCTTATATTGATCTTGTTGACAAAGAAATACGACAGGTATTAGAAGCCCAGAAAAAAGGTATATATCCAACATCAAGGAATCTATCTAATATTGAACACATAGCCCTCACAACTTTGACTAACGACTCTAACATTACAATTAAACCCGCCGATAAGGGTGGGGCCATAGTGGTTATGGACACCAAATATTACATCCATGAAATTCAAACTCAACTTTCAGACACAGCAACATATGAGTCAATTCCATCCAATCCCACTTTCAAAATCCAGAAGGAAATTAATTCATGTTTAGACTCTGCTTTACAACAGGGCACAATCGACAAGGCCACATTTGATTTCCTACACAACGACCACCCGACGATGCCAGTACTGTATACACTCCCTAAAGTTCACAAAAATTTAGAAAAACCACCAGGCCAGCCGATTGTAGCCTCTACCAACTCACTACTTTCACCTCTGTCTATCTACTTGGAAAAAATTCTGACACCATTGATCAAAAAAACGGACTCATTTCTTCTAGACACCAGCCATTTTCTAAGCATTATTTCCGATATTGGTCCCTTACACCAAGATGCATTTTTGGTAACACTTGATGTGTGCAGCCTGTACACCTCCATACCTCATGATGGGGGTGTACAGGCCGTTTCTAATATCCTCCAGACTTCATCTTTATCCATCGAACAACAGAATTTCTGTATTGATCTATTACAACTAGTGCTACGACGGAATTATTTTATGTTTGGTGACGAATACTACATACAACGGAAGGGTACAGCAATGGGGGCTAATGTAGCCCCCCCCTACGCAAATGCGTATATGGCAAATTTCGAGACAACACATATATACTCCTACTCTACCTTTCAACATCATTGCAAAATATGGCGTCGTTACATTGACGATATCTTCCTGGTGTGGGAAGGCACTCGCGATTCGTTTGACCAATTTTTCAGTTTCCTTAATAACATTACAGTAGATTTACAATTTACGGTTACCATCAGCAAACACTCTGTTCATTTCCTAGATACGTTAATAGCAAAAACAGATGGTAAACTAACGGTGGATTTATATAAAAAACCCACCGATAGAAATACCCTTCTTCTCTTTTCCAGTAACCATCCTCATAACACTAAAACATCTTTACCAAAGTCCCAATTTATGCGAGTCAGACGAATCGTGACTGAGCCCCACACCAGGGAGACTCGTCTACAAGAAATGTCCCAAAGATTTCGCGCACGCGGCTATCCCCAATCACTTTTAGACACTGAGCTTAAACAAACCGCTCCACATAACACACTTTCTAATAAATCAAGCAACAAATTAAGTCCTGTTCCACGAATACCATTTATTACTACCTACCACTCACTTGTACCGAAGATACACCAGATCATCCGTAAACACTGGCCATTACTCAATAAATTTCATCCAGAAATTTCAGAATTCTCATACCCAATGAGAATGTGTTACAAGCGCCCACGTAACCTCAGAGATTCTCTGGTTCATGCCGATATTGGCCCATTGAAACCCAAATTTATACAGCCTACCCTGGCTCCCTTGAAGAATGGGACGTTTCCCTGTTTAAATTGTGCGCAATGCACCAACGTGAAAAAAGGTAACACGTTTTCTCATCCCCACTCTGGCAAAATTTATAATATCAAAGGCTATTATACTTGTGCAACATCTTATGTAGTCTACATGATCAAATGCCCATGTGGCCAGGCATATATTGGCGAAACTTCTCAATCCATTCGTGACAGGATCAGCAAACACAAATCTGACATTAGGTGCAAAAAAACTGAACTTCCCATACCCCATCACTTTTTACAGTCACAACACACGGTCAGTCAACTACAATTTCAGAGCAGTGTTACATTTATATTTTTTATATACACATTTGGGATCCGTACAGCTAGCCTGCACAGTATCCTCCATAGCAAGTACGGGACTGCTATTACACTGCTGCGATCCTATATGGTGTAGCGCCAGTTGATTATTATTTTATCTTACAATTTCAGATCATTGATCATGTACCAATGCCAAGACGGGGCGGCAACTGCAAACTTTTATTGTGGAAAAGGGAGTCCTTCTGGATTTACGAATTAAAAACTATCACACCATATGGATTAAACCGCGAGTTTGATCTATTAATTTGATCAATTTAGTACAACTAATGTAGTACACTTATGGATATGTCTTTGAATTAAGTTCTCGATCATAATTGTCGTTAATAACTATATGCTCCTTTTTTTATCTTTTTCCCATCTAGACGCGCTGATACATAGGTGTAGGTAGGCCTATAAATATAAATATATTTTGTCTTTTATTATAATTTTGTTCTTAATACATCCTAATCCTCATTCTATTTTATAACTATTTGATGTTAATGGCTATCATATAATTGTTGTGAGGGTCGCTAATATTACAAACGTTACTGTTTCAATTTATCTAGTAATAATCCGAGTACCATTTGTACTTCTATAAACCTATTCAGTTTGTATGAATATATACTACCCTCATTACTGATTATTTTGTACTAACATATACTAATCCATATTTGTAACTAACCCAGACATCCAATGAGATCTATGAGAACTGAGACCGTAAATCCAATCTGATGATGATATATACTACAATAACTCAAGACACAAGATGTTTAATGATCTACATTATGAAACGAACAACTTGACTATATGCCGGTTTTGATTTATTTTGACAAGATACTTTGAATATGTCTCTCTCATGCTCTTCTATATTGGATGGTATTGTTTATTTCTTTGTACATATTGTTGCCTTAAACATCATGATGTCGCTGCCCTTTTTTAAAATCCATATTCTCATACCTAATGCTTTGGAACTATGTGTGTTCCCGTGGGCAATAATATAGATAACACTAACGCATGCGCTATCTGCATACATACCGACTTGCGTTCCAACACACAACCAGACGCCTAGCTATGACGTCTTAATTATGCGCTTTGCGTTCCACACACACACGGGACGCGGCCTGATGACGTCAGACGCCGCTCTCCACGAGTCTGCCCATTATAAACTGACTGCACAACGATAGTCTTCCCTATACCACCAACGATCACACATCGTTTCCACAAGCACATTGGTAAGAACATGATTATTTCTTTTATTTGATCGGGGACTGTATTCTTAATGTCAACTTTGCACATGCTTCTCAGTTGTATAACTTTGCTCTCCTTATAATATATGAAATTTAGTGCTTAATTTGTACTTATTGCCAGTCTGACAACTCCATGGTGGATAATTGGAACTATAGGGCTGATAGCTGGTCATCCATGATCCCCCTTTCCTTTTTTCCTGTTGCCAGGTCTAAAACTATATAAATAATTGATTATCTATATCTAAAATAATTTTGTCCTGGTGCTAATAACTTTTTAGTACATATATTAACACATGACATTGATTTGCGCGGATCTGGAGCTTTTGACCAGCTCTCACCTTGTGGCCCATTTCCTCCACTATGGGTTAGACCAATACCCATTCAGCTGTTTCACCTATGATTTTCTCTTCAATATGTGGACTTCCGTTGCTCTATTATATTACTTTTCAATATTTGATTACTGTGATCCAACAACCTAGTGATGTCATATATAATTTTCTGTATTGCCTACAGGCCGTGATCAAGGTCCGGTTAGGACCGAAACGTTGGCCCTGCTTTCTCTGTTATAATATCCGTTGGTGTTGGATACAACAATAAAATACAATATTCTTTTGAAACATAGTATTTATTGAGTGTGCCGTGGATTTATGTATTATATAATAGTGGCATAAACAGCCTCTCCACTGAGCACCTCTGATTTGGGGACATACCCCCTCATTTTTGTGACGGTGTGCCTTCCAATCTTTTTGACTTAAGGAGTTAACGACTGCCGTAAAAACACGTATGGGTGGTCACTAAGGCCTCTTTCACACGAGCGTGGCGTGTGAGGGCCCGATAAGATGCCGGTCTCTGTTCTATCTTCAGGACCTGGCAAAAGACCTGTGGTGACGTCACTATGGTCCAATCACATGGTTCATCACCATGGTGAGAGACCATGTGATTGGATCATGTGATGTGACGTCACCATAGGTCCTTAGCCGGCAGCTCAACATTACAGAAGAATACAAAGATCCGCAACTACGCGATCAAGTGGACTCGGTGAGTTAATTTTTATTTCTTATTTTAACCCCTCCATCACTATTTTACTTTGCATTCTGTATTCAGAAACCTATTATTTTCCCTTATAACCATGTTATAGGGGAAAATAATACAGATCGGGTCCCCAGCCCGATTGTCACCTAGCAACCATGCGTGAAAATCGCACCGCATCCGCACTTGCTTGCAGATGCTTGCGATTTTCACGTGGCCCTATTCACTTCTATGGAAAAACGCTGAATATAGAGCTTGCTGCGATTTTCACGCAACGCACAAGTGATGCGTGAAAATCATAGCTCATATTAGTGGCGTCGCTAGAGGGGGGCGAGGGGGGGCAATTGCCCCCCCTATGTTGTTCCTTGCCCCCCAGGTGCCCCCCCCGCTGATTCCCCCGAGTGAATACTAATGAGCGCTTCCATTATGGAAGCGCTCATTAGTACAGAAGGACCAGGAAGTGGTGAACGCTCTGTACTCACCACTTCCTGGTCCTCGGCTGTCGGCTGTGCAGGGCTGCGCACAGCGTGAGGTCGCTCTGTGACCTCACGCTGTGCGCGCCAGTTTAGAGCACAGTCGACTGAGGAGGGAGAAAATGGCAGGCGGCGTCCGTCCAGGAGAGGTAAGTGTTTTATTTATTTTATTTTTTTAATAAAAAATGTGGCTGCTGGGGGCATTATGGGGGCTAATAGGAAGCATATGGGGGCTAATAGGAGGCATATGGGGGCTAATAGGAGGCATATGGAGGCATTTGGAGGCATATGGGGCTAATTGGAGGCATATTTGGGGGCTAATTGGAGGCATATTTGGGGGCTAATTGGAGGCATATGGGGGCATTTGGAGGCATATTTGGGGGCTAATTGGAGGCATATTTGGGGGCTAATAGGAGGCATATGGGGCTAATAGGAGGCATATGGGGCTAATAGGAGGCATATGGGGGCTAATAGGAGGCATATGGGGGCTAATTGGAGGCATATGGGGGCTAATTGGAGGCATATGGGGTCTATGGGGCTAATTGGGGGCTAATTGGAGGCATATGGGGGCTAATTGGAGGCATATGGGGGCTAATTGGAAGCATATGGGGGCTAATTGGAGGCATATGGGGTCTATGGGGCTAATTGGAGGCATATGGGGTTAATTTGAGGCATATGGGGGCTAATTGGGGGCTAATAGGAGGCATATGGGGGCTAATTGGAGGCATATGGGGTCTATGGGGCTAATTGGAGGCATATGGGGTTAATTGGAGGCATATGGGGGCTAATAGGAGGCATATGGGGGCTAATTGGAGGCATATAGGGGCTAATTGGAGGCATATAGGGGCTAATTGGGGGCTAATAGGAGGCATATGGGGGCTAATTGGGGGCTAATAGGAGGCATATGGGGGCTAATTGGAGGCATATGGGGTCTATGGGGCTAATTGGAGGCATATGGGGTTAATTGGAGGCATATGGGGGCTAATTGGGGGCTAATAGGAGGCATATGGGGGCTAATAGGAGGCATATGGGGGCTAATTGGGGGCAAATAGGAGGCATATGGGGGCTAATTGGGGGCTAATTGGAGGCATATGGGGTCTATGGGGCTAATTGGAGGCATATGGGGTTAATTGGAGGCATATGGGGGCTAATAGGAGGCATTTGGGGGCTAATTGGAGGCATATAGGGGCTAATTGGAGGCATATAGGGGCTAATTAGGGGCTAATAGGAGGCATATGGGGGCTAATTGGAGGCAAAAGGGGGCTATTTGGAGGCATATGGGGTCTATTGGGCTAATTGGAGGCATATGGGGTTAATTGGAGGCATATGGGGGCTAATTGGGGGCTAATCGGAGGCATATGGGGGCTAAGAGGAGGCATATGGGGGCTAATTGAAGGCATATGGGGGCTAATTGGAGGCATATGGAGCTAATAAGAGGCATAATGGGGGCTAATTAGAGGCATAATGGGGGCTAATTAGAGGCATAATGGGGGCTAATTAGAGGCATAATGTGGGCTAATGAGGCATAATGTGGGCTAATGAGGCATAATGGGGGCTAATGGGGCTAATAAGAAGAATAATGGGGGCTAATGAGGCATAAGGGCTTATAATGGGGGCTAATGAAGCATAAGGGCTGATATGGGAGTGATGAGAGGCATAATGAGGGCTAATGAGAGGCATAATGTGTCATCCACAGATCCCCCATAACAGTGTGTCTTCCACAGATCCACCATAACAGTGCGCCTGTGCACTGACGAGAGACAGAAAGAAGGGGAAAGAATCCGTGGAAGCAAGCAGAGGACGGCACAGCAGATGACTCAATAGCTTCTTTTGTAAGTAAATTGTTTTATTATAACTGTATCCCTGCAGACCGCAACTCTCTCGTATTTTGTAATCTTATTTCTATATACTTATTTTGTTTTTGCCCCCCCATTTTTGACTGTGGTATCTTTGTGCCCCCCCTATATATTGTTCCTAGAGTCGCCACTGGCTCATATGCACAGCCCTATAGAAATGAATGGGTCAGGATTCAGTGCGGGTGCAATGCGTTCAACTCACGCATTGCACCAGCGCGGAATACTCGCCCGTGTGAAAGGGGCCTAAGGGGTTAAACAGTTTTAGGCCTCGTTCACACAAGCAAGGTTTCTGCGCAGGTGCGATGTGTAAAGTGAATGCATCGCACCCGCACTGAATCCTGACTCATTCATTTCAATGGGTCTGTGTACATGAGCTTTTTTTTCACGCATCATTTCTGTGATGCGTGAGAATTGCAGCATGCTCTATATTCTGAGTTTTTCCACGCAGCCCTATAGAAGTGAATGAGGCTTCAGTTAAAAAACGCATTGAAGGCCTCACGCACACGACCGTTTTTCGGTTCCGCATCATTCGCTTCAATGGGGCCGAAAAAAATGCGGACAGCAAATGCTGTCCGTATCCGTTGCTCCGTTCTGAGGCCCTGCAAAAAAAATATAGCATTTCCTATTCTTGTCTGTTTTGAGGACAAGAATAGGCATGTCTACAATGGGCCGCCCGCTCCGCAAATTGTGGAAGGCACACGGACGGCTTCAGTTTTTTACGGATCCGCGGTTTGTGACCGCAAAAAACGTCACAGTCGTGTGCATGTAGCCTCTTCCGGATGTAATCCAGATGCAGTCCGGGTGCGATGCGTTTTTCACTGATGGTTTCTAGGAGATGTTGTTTGTAAACCTTCAGGTTTATCTCACGCGAGTGAAAAATGCCTCAAAACGCATTGCACCCGTGTGGAAAAAACTGAACAACTGAACGCAATCACAGACAAAACTGACTGAACTTGCTTGCAAAATGATACGAGTTTTACTGAGCGCACGATGAATGCATCCTGAGCCAATCTGTACCATTCTGTGAAAGAGGCCTTATACATTTTTGAATTGACTACAACCAGTGGTGAGGCATTACTATTTTCTGGCTGGTGAGACCCCTGTAGAGAAAAAGCAATAAAAAAAGTGTTATAGACTGATACAAGGTAACAAACCCTCAGTTGTGAGAGAAATGGGTCCGGACAAGTTTTCAGCCAAAATAAAATGTTCTAATTTACTGATAGCAAGCAGAGGTATTAAAAAAGTGAGATATTAAAATACATAAGGGGAGATCAATAAGATGTTTCATACATCAGTTTTAGGCCCCTTGCAGACGAGCGTGTCCGGATAAGGTCCGGATGCGTTGCGGGAAAATGTGCGATTTTTCCACACAAGTGCAAAACATTGTAATGCGTTTTGCAAGCGCGTGAGAAAAATCGGCATGTTTGGTACCCAAACCTTAACTTCTTCACAGAAGTTCGGGTTTGGGTTCGGTGCTGTGTAGACTGTATTATTTTCCCTTATAACATGGCTATAAGGGAAAATAATAATAATAGAATTCTTAATACAAAATGCATAGTACAATAGGGCTGGAGGGGTTAAAAATATATATTTTTTTAGCTCACCTTAATCCACTTGCTCGCGCAGCCTGGCTTCTCTTCTGCGCGAACAAGTGGATTAAGGTAAGTTAAATCACTATTTTACTAAGCATTCTGTATGAAGAATGCTATTATTTTCCATTATAACCATGTTATAAGGGAAAATAATAATGATCGGGTCCCCATCCCGATCGTCACCTAGCAACCATGCGTGAAAATCGCACCGCACTTGCTTGCGGATGATTGCGATTTTCACGCAGCCCCATTCACTTCTATGGGGCCTGTGTTGCATTAAAAACGCACAATATAGAGCATGCTGCGATTTTCACGCAACGCACAAGTGATGCGTGAAAATCACCGCTCATGTGCACAGCCCCATAGAAGTGAATGGGTCCGAATTTAGTGCGGGTGCAATGCGTTCACCTCACGCATTGCACCCGCGCAGAAATCTCGCCCTTGTGAAAGGGGCCAAAAGGCTCTCTGCAGCCAGGAAATAGCCGTTTTTTTACGCGATTCGCCGCAAATAAATTTGTATCGAACCAAAGTTTTTCTAAAAATTCTGTGAACCAGCCGAATGGAATTTTTGAAAATTTTGCTCATCTTTACTTACAATCTAATCGGGGGGGGGGGGGGGGGGGGGGTGCACACTGTGTGACCAGCAAATTATTACAATAGAGGGAGGAAGGGGGGGGGGGGGGCGGGGGGCCGCACACTGTGCCACCAACCTATTATTACAATAGAGGGAGGGGGGGGCCGCACTGGCCACCAATGATATTCAAACTGGGGAGGGGGGGGGCGGGGTCTGCCCCCTGCTGCCTGGCAGCCCTGATCTCTTACAGGGGGATCTGATAGTACAATTAACCCCTTCAGGTGCGGTACCTGAGGGGTTAATTGTGCTGATCACGGCCCCCTGTAAGAGATCGGGTGCTACCAGGCAGCAGGGGGCAGTCATGGTCACAGTTTGTAGTATATTCTAACTAGAAGCGTCCCCATCACCATGGGAACGCCTCTGTGTTAGAATATACTGTCGGATATGAGTTTTCACGATCTATCTCATAGAGGCGTTCCCATGGTGATGGGGACGCTTCAAGTTAAAATATACCATCGGATTGGAGAAAACTCCGATCTGATGGTATAAAAGGGACTCCTGACTTTACATTGAAAGTCAATGGGGACGGATCCGTTTGAAATTGCACCATATTGTGTCAACGTCAAACGGATCCGTCCCCATTGACTTGCATTGTAATTCAGGACGGATCCGTTTGGCTCCGCACGGCCAGGCGGACACCAAAACGACTTTTTTTTCATGTCCGTGGATCCTCCAAAAATCAAGGAAGACCCACGGACGAAAAAACGGTCACGGATCACGGACCTACGGACCCCGTTTTTGCGGACCGTGAAAAAATACTGTCGTGTGCATGAGGCCTTATTTGAAGTTCAAGTAATGATTTTGTTCTGTAATATATAGTAGTATTGTATTAATACTATGTTCTGTTTATATTAGTATTGCAGTTATACTATGTACTGTTTATAGTAGTATTGTATTTATACTATGTACTATTTATAGTAGTATTGTATTTATATTACGTACTGTTTATAGTAGTATTGTACTTATACTATGTACTGTTTATAGTAGTATTGTATTTATACTATGTACTGTTTATAGTAGCATTGTATTTATTCTATGTACTGTTTATGGTAGTATTGCATTTATACTGTGTACCATAGCGGCAGACCATACGGCTGCTATGGGGCCCAGGGCCAGAGGGGGCCCAGTTGGGATTATCTCCTCTTCTACTGGGGTGAAAACTTGGTCAGGATTCTATCCTCTAAAGAAACAACTTTTAGCAAAAGAGGCAGTGGGAAAAAATGGCCCGAAGGTCATTGAAAGGGGTTTAGACGGAAACTTTTCCGTCCTGTGTGAGGGTCTGGTTTGATCCTTGCTATGGGTCCCTTACTTCTCTATGTATGCCACTGCTGTGTACCATTTATAGTAGTATTGCGTTTATACTATGTACTGTTTATAGTAGTACTGTATTTATATTATGTACTGTTTATAGTAGAATTGTATTTATCTGTGTTCTTTTTATATTAATATTGTAGGTATACTAGGTACTATTTATATTAGTATTTTATTTATACTGAGTACCATTTATAGTAGTATTGCAGTTATAATACGGTATGTACTGTTTATAGTAGTATTGTATTTATACTACATACTATTTATAGTAATATTGTATTTATACTATGTACCATTTATAGTAGTATTTTATTTATACTATGCACCTTTTATTGTAGTATTGTATGTATACTATGTACTATTTATAGCAGTATTGTATTTATACTATGTACTATTTATAGTAGTATTGTATTTATACTATGTATTATTTATAGCAGTAAAGTATTCATACTATATACTGCTTATAGTATTTTGTATTTATGCTATGTACTGTTTATAGTAGTATTGTATGTATACTATATACTATTTATAGTAATATTGTATTTATAGTATGTACTGTTTATAGCAGTATTGTATTTATACTTTGTACTATTTATAGTACTATTGTATTTATAGTAGTATTGTATTTATACTATATACAATTTATAGTAGTATTGTATTTATACTATGTACTCTTTGTAGTAGTATTGCACTCGCACTGAATGTGGACCTATTCATTTCTATGGGGCTGTGCACATGAGCGGTGATCTTCACGCATCACTTGTGCGTTGCGTGAAAATCGCAGCATGCTCTATATTGTGCGTTTTTCCCGCAACGCAGGCCCCATAGAAGGGAATGGGGCTGCATGAAAATCGCAAGCATCTGCAAGCAAGAGCGGATGCGGTGCAATTTTCACGCACGGTTGCTAAGATGACAGTCTATTCACTGTATTATTTTCCCTTATAACATGGTTATAAGGAAAAATAATAGCATTCTTTAATACAGAATGCTTAGTAGAAGGTCAATTGAGGGTTAAAAAAAAAAATATTAACTCACCTCCTCCTCTTGATCGCGTAGATCACTTACTTCTTTAATAATGAGCTGCCGGCTAAAGGACCTGTGGTTACGTCACATCACATGGTTCAATCACAGGGTCCATCACCGTGGTGATGGACCATGTGATGAGCTCAGTGACGTCACCACAGGTCCTTTGACAGGTCCTGAAGAAATAATAGGAGACTGGCAGCTACGCGATCAAATGGAGGGGGTTAGTTAATATTTTCTTATTTTTTAACCCTCAATTGACCTTGTACTAAGCATTCTGTATTAAGAATGCTATTATTTTCCCTTATAACCATGTTATAAGGGAAAATAATTACATCTACACAACACCGAACCCAAACTTGAACTTCAGTAAAGAAGTTCGGGTCTGGGTACCACATTCAGTTTTTTATCACGCGCGTGCAAAATGCATTGCACCTGCGCAATAAAAACTGAACGGAATGCAATCGCAGTCAAAACTGACTGCAATTGCGTACCTACTCGCTCTGGTTTGCCGCAATGCACCCGGGACGCATCTGATAGAAGAGGTTCTGCAGACATCTATGTGGACTCAGCTGACGACGGTGTAAAGGAGTGCGCTTCTTCTTGGCGCTAACATCGACCTGTAAGGCTGAGTTTATACTTGAGTTATTTGGTCAGTTTTGGCCCCGTGACTGCCCAAATACAGTAATTCAAATGTGCAGTGATTCTAAGAGCGACGCCTGTCATCTGCATGTCAGTACACATTATTATTTCACTACCAAAGCAGACTCCCTATGGGTGTTACTGCAGACGAGCATGTCCGGATTGTGTTGCACTACCTCTATGTATTGCTACTTTGCGATTTAACACTAACAAGATTTTTATGGCAGCCCCACCTGATCACTTATCTTCCCTTCCACCTCCAGGCATGTTTTAGCATTTTATTACAAGCCTCTATTTATATACATCTGTGTTATACTATTCCTCAGGAGTGATTCTTACCACATCTTTTGATGTGCTTTTGTGTCTTTTGTCATATTTATATATTTAATAACATTACTGATTATTTTAGCCTGTTTAGTCTCAGTTAGCTTTTTCAGGATTAAACGCTTATACAAGTAGAGCCCCCTGACAGAGTGGAAAGGGTGTCAGCAGTCAGTTTGCGTTGACGTCACTGATTATTTTGCCCTTCCTCTGATCCGTCAGAACAAAAACCCCACAAAAAACAGATACTGTCTGTGGAGTATCCGCCTTCACTCATCACCATTTGGTCAGTAATCCACCAGTATTGCTAATGCCCCAAAAAAACATGAGTGGATCCAAAACAGAGATGACACGTGAATGGAATATTTGCATGTCTTCTGTGTTTTTGTACCCACTCCTGTTTTTTGGCTACCAAATCATAAGCCAATTCTGATGGGACCATACAGGCCTTAAAGCTGCTACACAGACAGGATCCGTTGTGCATCTCATTTTTCCTTCCTTCTGACAGATCAGAAGAAAGGTCAAATAAATAATGTCAGCCAGGCTGAAAGGCAAAATAGTGGCTCAGTCATGAAGTGGGGAGGGTAGGAACAGCATGAGAAGTCCACAGAGTGGCCCTATGACATAGTGGTAAGGTGGAAGCAGCATGAGGAGGCCACAGAGTGGCACAATGACAGAGTGTGTAGGTGGAGGCAGCAGCATCAGGAGGAGGCCACAGGGTGGCACAACGACAGTGTGGAGGTGGTGGCAGCATCTGGAGGCCACAGAGTGGCAAGGTGACATAGTGTGGAGGTGGCAGCAGCATCATGAGACCACAGAGTGGCAAGGTGACACAGTGTGGAGGTGGCAGCAGCATGAGGAGACCACAGAGTGGTCTGTGTCTGACGAACCCACCGACTCTTGGCTGGGGGTGTGCGATGTCACTTGCGACAAAGTCGAAGATCGAGTCAATCATTCAAGAACCGCTGGGTTGCTGGTCAAGACACGACTGCTAGATGACACTGGGAGCTCAGGCCTCTCAAATTGACCCCTGCTGCCATGGCCCCTTACTCTGCTGTGACCTCTGTCTGCCCGAGAAGCATTTAGGCCTCTGCTACTCCCCTGTACAGTGCTTGGCACTTCTCTGTCTGACATACTGTTAGATGAAATAAATAAATAAAAAGGAAATTAAAACACCCCCAAAAAGTCTGTAATTTTCTCACTTCACCACAAAACAGTTAATGAGCCCTTTTTTTCTTTGCTAATACACACAAAAAGGGCTTTAGAACATATAGCTGCACAGCTGAACAACAAATATATTTTTATTTTGCCACTAATACACGAAAAAAAGGGCTTTAGAACATATAGGCCTCTTGCACACGAACGTATGCGCCCCGTGGCCGTGCTGTGGCCCGCAAATTGCGGGACGCAATGCACGAACACCCACTGTGGGGCAGCCGCAGCGGATCGCGGACCCATTCCGCAAAAAGATAGGACATGTTCTATCTTTTTGCAGAACGGAAGTATGGGACGAAACCTCAGGGAAGCACTCCGTAGTGCTTCCGTAGTGTTCGGTTCCGCACCATTCCACATCTCCGGATTTGTGGACCCATTGAAGTGAATGGGTCCACATCCGTGATGCGAAATGCACATGGAACAGTGCCCGTGTATTGCGGATCTGCAAATGCGGTCCGCAATATGGCCACGGAGCGCACACGTTCATGTGCAGTAAGCCATAACTGCACTGCTGAACGGCAAATATATATATTTTTTGCCACTAATACACAACAAAAAGGGCTGTAATTTTTTCACTTTACCACAAAATACTAATAAGCCATTTTTTCCCACTAATACCAGCCAAAAAATGCTTTAGAACATATAACTGCACTACTGCACAAGGGCAAATAAGACGTAGAAATATTTCCTTGTAATAAACCCTGTTAATGGCTGTATCACACAGCGCTTGTATCCTAATAAGAACGGTTTGCTGGAATTACAGAGCTGCATAATGGCAATTTGGGTGCCCAGTCAGTGCAGCAAGGTGTAATAGGATTGTTCCTATTACCTAGGCTGTAACCTCCCCTATTGAACCCTGTTCAACATAAAAGCTGTGAAATGATTCCTCCCATCCTTTCCCTACTCCTTGAATGATCTTTTTCTGCACTTGTAAATAGTTTATTTTTTTAGCACAATAAAGGTTTTTCTAGCACTGTCCCTAGCGTCTGCAGACGTCTCTCCCTGCACTAAGTGCACTGGTAAATGGCAGAATCCAAGATGGCTGAGGCTATTTATAGGGCTGTGACACCACAGGGCTGGCTGCTGATTGGCTGCATGCATGACATTATGGGTGATCCTGCCTTCCCAGAGTTCCTTGCTCCATGTCCTCACATGTGCACCAACCATTTTAGGAAAAAATAGATTCGTTACCACGAAGCGTGAGGAAATTCAGTGCAAATCGATTTTTTCCTGAAATTCGGATCGAATTCCACTTCGTCAGCTGTGAGGTGAACACCATTGCTTTCATATGTGGTGTATTTAGTGATCGTCTGGAGGCAGAATTACACCCCCTCCGGCAAAATACAATAACTGTGAACCCCTAAAATGAGGATGTGAATTTAATACCCCTCATGTTAAACGCACAGGACAAATGATATTAACTGTGGTAATGTATAATATTAGGAGGCTGCGGGTGACCTACATTACATTGTGTGCACAATATTCAGACCTTGTTCTGTGTCCCAGTTTCATCGCTCAGTCCACTTGTTGTGGAGGAGATATGGACACAGAGGAATTAAATGTGTTCCAAGGATAGAAAACTGCCCAGGGCATTGGATAAGCTCTTAGGAATTGACATTAAGATCCGAAACCTGTCACCTCTGGAGCTGGAGGCTTCAAGGCGAGTGCACTGCCATAGCAAACCTGTCACCTCTTGTCTGGTTTCCTTTTTAGACTTGTAAGTTATCCCTATGCAGAGGTGGCGGTGCACTTGATAATGAGATGCTAACAGGCCCTGCCACCGCACAGCCTGCTGCTGTGGACGTTTATCTCCCCTCCTGATTTACATATAAAGCGCGTGGTACAAGAACTCGCTGGGAAATGCATTATTCCTCTAACACCTATGCAAATAAACAGATCCCCCAGCTTCCCTCTAAATCTCCTTTCTACATGCTCTCGTCACATATCAGCAGGTATGGCGGTGACAGCTTTATACATTATACAAGAGATGGGATTACAAGGAGGCAATGCATTCTATAAAAGGGAGAGGCTGACATTTAGATGTTCATCGGCATACTTGATTCTAAAGGTGAGAATTGACTGAGCTGAACCTCTGCAGCAATATGCTATGCAGAAAGCAGGGTTACTTACTTGATTGCTATCAATATGTTTGCTGCTACATACAGTTAAAACCAGAAGTTTACATACACTATATAAAAAAATATGCATGTTTTTTTCAATATCTGACATGAAAGCACAATAAACATTTCCTGTTTTTGGTCAATTAGGATTCCCATTATTATTATTATTTGCCAAATGCCAGAATAATGAGAGAGATAATGTTTTAAGGCATTTTTATTACTTTCTGCAAAGTCAAAAGTTTGCATACATTTCATTAATATTTGGTACCATTGCCATTAACCCCTTAAGGACTCTGCCATATTTTACGTTAAGGACCTGGCCATTTTTTGCAAATCTGATCAGTGTCACTTTATGTGGTGATAACTTTAAAACGCTTTTACTTATCCAGGCCATTCTGAGATTGTTTTCTCGTCACGTATTGTACTTCATGACAGTAGTAAAATTGAGTAAAAAAAATATATATTTTTATTTATAAAAATATTCAAAATTTACCCAAAATTTAGAAAAATTTGCTAATTTCCAAATTTCTATTTCTCAATTTTTATAATAGATACTAATACCTCCAAAAATAGTTTTTATTTAACATTCCCCATATGTCTACTTCATGTTTGGATCATTTTGTAAATGCCATTTTATTTTTTGGGACGTTAGAAGGCTTAGAAGTTTACAAGCAAATCTTGAATTTTTTTCCGAAAATTTCTAAAACCCATTTTTTCAGGACCAGTTCAGGTCTGAAGTCACTTTGTGAGGCTTACATAATAGAAACCACCCAAATGACCCCATTTTAGAAACTACACCCCTCAAGGTATACAAAACTGATTTTACAAACTTTGTTAACCCTTTAGGTGTTCCACAAGAATTAATGGAAAATAGAGAGAAAATTTCAAAATTTAACTTTTTTGCAGATTTTTAGAGTTGAGCGAACACCTGGATGTTTGGGTTCGAGAAGTTCGGCCGAACTTCCCGGAAATGTTCGGGTTCGGGATCCGAACCCGATCCGAACATCGTCCCGAACCCGAACCCCATTGAAGTCAATGGGGACCCGAACTTTTCGGCACTAAAACGGCTGTAAAACAGCCCAGGAAAGGGCTAGAGGGCTGCAAAAGGCAGCAACATGTAGGTAAATCCCCTGCAAACAAATGTGGATAGGGAAATGAATTAAAATAAAAATTAAATAAATAAAAATTAACCAAAATCAATTGGAGAGAGGTCCCATAGCAGAGAATCTGGCTTCCCGTCACCCACCACTGGAACAGTCCATTCTCAGATATTTAGGCCCCGGCACCCAGGCAGAGGAGAGAGGTCCCGTAACAGAGAATCTGGCTTCATGTCAGCAGAGAATCAGTCTTCATATCATAGCAGAGAATCAGGCTTCACGTCACCCACCACTGCAACAGTCCATTTTCATAAATTTAGGCCCAGCACCCAGGCAGAGGAGAGAGGTCCCGTAACAGAGGATCTGGCTTCATGTCAGCAGAGAATCAGTCTGCATGTCATAGCAGAGAATCAGGCTTCACGTCAGCCACCACTGCAACAGTCCATTGTCATAAATTTAGGCCCAGCACCCAGGCAGAGGAGAGAGGTCCCGTAACAGACAATCTGGCTTCATGTCAGCAGAGAATTAGTCTGCATGTCATAGCAGAGAATGAGGCTTCACGTCAGCCACCACTGCAACAGTCCATTGGCATATATTTAGGCCCAGCACCCAGGCAGAGGAGAGAGGTCCCGTAACAGACAATCTGGCTTCATGTCAGCAGAGAATCAGTCTTCATGTCATAGCAGAGAATCAGGCTTCACGTCACCCACCACTGCAACAGTCCATTTTCATAAATTTAGGCCCAGCACCCAGGCAGAGGAGAGAGGTCCCGTAACAGACAATCTGGCTTCATGTCAGCAGAGAATTAGTCTGCATGTCATAGCAGAGAATGAGGCTTCACGTCAGCCAACATTGGAACAGTCCATTGGCATATATTTAGGCCCCGGCACGCAGACAGAGGAGAGGTTCATTCAACTTTGGGTAGCCTCGCAATATAATGGTAAAATGAAAATAAAATTAGGATTGAATGAGGAAGTGCCCTGGAGTCCAATAATATATGGTTAAGGGGAGGTAGTTAATGTCTAATCTGGACAAGGGACGGACAGATCCTGTGGGATCCATGCCTGGTTCATTTTTATGAACGTCAGCTTGTCCACATTGGCTGTAGACAGGCGGCTGCGTTTGTCTGTAATGACGCCCCCTGCCGTGCTGAATACACGTTCAGACAAAACGCTGGCCGCCGGGCAGGCCAGCACCTCCAAGGCATAAAAGGCTAGCTCTGGCCACGTGGACAATTTAGAGACCCAGAAGTTGAATGGGGCCGAACCATCAGTCAGTACGTGGAGGGGTGTGCACACGTACTGTTCCACCATGTTAGTGAAATGTTGCCTCCTGCTAACACGTTGCGTATAAGGTGGTGGTGCAGTTAGCTGTGGCGTGTTGACAAAAGTTTTCCACATCTCTGCCATGCTAACCCTGCCCTCAGAGGAGCTGGCCGTGACACAGCTGCCTTGGCGACCTCTTGCTCCTCCTCTGCCTTGGCCTTGGGCTTCCACTTGTTCCCCTGTGACATTTGGGAATGCTCTCAGTAGCGCGTCTACCAACGTGTGCTTGTACTCGCGCATCTTCCTATCACGCTCCAGTGCAGGAAGTAAGGTGGGCACATTGTCTTTGTAGCGTGGATCCAGCAGGGTGGCAACCCAGTAGTCCGCACACGTTAAAATGTGGGCAACTCTGCTGTTGTTGTTGTCACCAAGCATCTCCACAATGTCCCACGGAAGCGTTCAGCTCTCCATCTCTCAAACACTGGAGCGGAAGAGGAAGTAACCCTCTACCCACCCGTGATCCCTGGCCCTGAATGCCAGCATTTAAAAATTACTGGCCTTTGAAATTATGTCATTCCGTCTGGTGGAGAGTTTTAAAAGCCTTATGGCGGTGGCTGTCCCACAGTACGTCGTGCCCAGCCACCACTACTTTTCCAGGCGTGCCATCCCTTCCCTGCACAACCAAGTGGGGGACAAAATCAGGTGTACACTGCGCAACGCCATCTGTGGCAAGGTGCACCTCACTACGGATACGTGGACCAGTAAGCACGGTCAGGGACGTTATATCTCCATAACAGCACACTGGGTAAATGCAGTGGCGGCTGGGTCTGAGGCGGATAGCAGTGGACCACAGAGGATTGCAGGGCGCTTCAGTTTGCCTCTTGTTGCTTCCTCCTCCTACTCCGCTTCCTTATCCTCTACCGGCTCCTCATCCGGTCAGCTTAACACCATGACCACCAACTTTAGCACAGCCAGGGGTAAACGATAGCAGGCAGTTTTAAAACGTATCTGTTTGGGCAGGGGCGTAACTAGAGGTGACTGGGCCCCACAGCAAATTTTTGTATGGCTCCCCCCACCCTGTGTAAACCCTGCTCCTTTGGCTAGTCACAATCTAGACCAGACTGGGCTGCCACGCCATCCTTTTCCTATTATATATATTATATACATACACACACACACCCTATCTGTCATGTAGTGTCATTCTATCATACTGTTGTGGGGGCCGTGTCAAAGTCTTAGGCCCCTTTGACACAGGCGAGTTTTCCTCGCGGGTGCAATGCGTAATGTGAACGCATTGCACCTGCACTGAATCCGGACCCATTCACTTAAATGGGGCTGTGTACCTGATCAGTGATTTTTACGCATCACTTGTGCGTTGCGTAAAAATCGCAGCATGTTCTATATTCTGCGTTTTCACGTAGCGCAGGCCCCACAGAAGTGAATGGGGCTGCTTGAAAATTTTCACGGATGGTTGCTAGGAGATGATAGGGACCCAAACTTTATTTTCCCTTATAACATGGTTATAAGGGAAAATAATGGCATTCTTAATACAGAATGCTAAGTAACATGTGGCTTGAGGGGTTAAAAAATAATAAAATATTTAATTATTCACCTCATCCACTTGATTGCGCAGCCCGGCTCGTCTTCTTTCAGGACCTGGCAGGAAAAGTACCTTTGGAGATGTCACCACGCTCACAACGTGGTGAGCGTGCTGACGTCGGAGCAGGTCCTGCTGAATGAAGATAGAAATCTATTGTTCGTGTGAAAGGGGCCAGCCATTCCCGTATTGTGGACCACATATGCGGATCAGCAATAAATGGGCACCCTTGCATGTGCATTCCGCAACACAGATGCGGACCCATTTACTTCAATGGGTCTGCAAATCCGGAGATGCGGAAGGGTGCGAAACGGAATCATGGAACGGAACACTACGCAGTGCTTCCGTGGGGGTTCCATTCCGCACTTCCGTTCCACCAAAAGATAGAACATGTCCTTTTTACAAAATTGTGCTTTCCTGGGTAATATACCCGGAGAGGTGAGCATGACATCACACTACACTGTATGTACAGCACAGTATGACCCCTGCTGTAGGATAGGTGCCCATTCTATGTATTGCTGCAGGGCTGACACCGACTGTAGTCTGTCCCCATGGTCTGAGCCCCTGGTAACCAGTGGAGTAGCTAGAAATGACTGGGCCCCACAGCAAATTTTTAAACGGGCAGGCAGGCGTCATACAGTGGCATTTGATTCTTTAGCATACATGTGTTTTTACTGGACTATGACATACAGTACAGACCAAAAGTTTGGACACACCTTCTCATTCAAAGAGTTTTCTTTATTTTCATGACTATGAAAATTGTAGATTCACACTGAAGGCATCAAAACTATGAATTAACACATGTGGAATTATATACATAACAAAAAGTGTGAAACAACTGAAAATATGTCATATTCTAGGTTCTTCAAAGTAGTAATCAAAGCAAAAGGTGGCTACTTTGAAGAACCTAGAATATGACATATTTTCAGTTGTTTCATACTTTTTTGTTATGTATATAATTCCACATGTGTTAATTCATAGTTTTGATGCCTTCAGTGTGAATCTACAATTTTCATAGTCATGAAAATAAAGAAAACTCTTTGAATGAGAAGGTGTGTCCAAACTTTTGGTCTGTACTGTACACGATACAAAAATGCAGTACTCCACGTTCTTGTATCCTGCACAATCCGTGTCACTGTCATGGCATCAGTATGAGGCATCCGAATACGTTTTTTTGGATACGTTAAACGGATAGGAAAAACGTGATATGAACCCAGCCTTAAATGTGGGACAAAAATGTGATGTGAACTAGCAGTGCATTGTACAGTTGTTGAAAAAACCATACTCACCTGCTCCCCGCCACTCCATGATCTTCCAGTCCCCATTCTGGCCTCATACTGGTGTCACCAAGCTGCACATTGGCCCCCAGAGGAGTGTGGCATCAGATGAATAGGGGGCCTAGAGGGCAGGGCATCAGATAAGTAGGGGGCCCACAGGACAGGACTGGGGGGGGGGGGGCAGCTAGGGTTGGCAGGCATAAGCCTGGAATGTATGGGCTCCTGATAGTGACAGGCACAGCATCTTCTTTCTGCAGAACTTCCTATCTCCCCTCTCCCTCTTGTTACTGCCGACTACAGAGCAGTCTCTGTAGCAGAAGCTGGGCTGTACTAATAGTTAGGAGAGGGAGGGGAGACAGGATCTCCCTGTGACTGCTGGTATCCAGGGAAACAGGGGAAGGGGCACCACCTTTAACTCACCCTTGGCCCCTTTACCCAACCTTGACCCATAACAAAAGACACCGACAACTGTAACATTTTATTGCTGGGTGGTGATCAGCCACAGCTTCTTTATTAAAGTGGCAAACCTTAATAAACCATAATATCGGAGCGGTATGCCAAAGGCTGGACTCCCAGCGGGCAAGGTAAACCATAATCATCAGAGCGGTCTGCCAACCGCTGGACTCCCATCGGGCAGTTACGCCATCTGCTACCACATTATCTCTGCTGTACTCAAATGCCTCCAGCTGTGACTTCATAAACTCGACCAGAATTCGCAGCTCTCAAAAGCCGTAATCATCGGAGCAATATCCAAAACCACTGGACTCCCAGCGGGGGCTCTTAAGAATAGAAAAAACAAACAAAAAGAATAACCAAGTATCCATAACTGCTCAGAACCGTGCACCTCGACCCGCCTCCCAAGAATAACCGCAAAGGGAGGGAGGGTCAATCTGCTTCCACTTGCAAGAGGAAGTGACCAAAACAGAGAGGAGGTATATGTGACCTTCAGGATTTCCTGCACCGCCCCCATCCTGTCTAAGGAGGATCCTCAGTGAATTAACCCTTAATGACCCTAATCTGCAACCTACTTACTAAGTTACTTACCATTACTAAGTTGTGACCAGCTCCCTAAACGCCCCTAAGGAGAAAAGGGGGGAGGACGAGGACCATCAGTCCCTAAGCACCCTCCCTATACAGTCGGGCGCTTGCCAAACACACTGTACTGAGCCCTGGCTGCACTATTAAGCAGCCAGGCTCCTCTATTAATGGTCCATGCTGATGGGCGGGGTTTAGCTCCCTGCTCTGCTCCGAGGACATTCTAAAGCAGCAGTGAAGTGAGTGTAGAGGGGGTGTGGCCAGTCTTCGGGGCCTGGGCTGACAAGGGGCCCCGGAGCAGCTGCTTCCCCTGCTTCCCTGGTAGGTACGCCACTGTGTTTGGGGGACAAACCCCACACCGCACAGGTGCTGTGGATGGGCCTTAAACAACAGACTGATGAATGGTTGGTGCCAGTGAGCCTCAAGCCCGGCCTGGTGGTGTGCGATAATGGGCGAAATCTCGTAGCAGCTCTGGGACTAGCCGGTTTGATGCACATCCCTTGCCTGGCGCATGTTCTGAATTTGGTGGTGCAGAGATTCCTTAAAATTTACCCCGATATGTCAAATCTGCTGCATAAACTGCGGGCCGTCTGTGCGCGCTTTCGGCGTTCTCACCCTGCTGCCTCTCACCTATCAGCGCTGCAGCGTAACTTCGGCCTTTCCGCTCACCGCCTCATATGCCACGTGCCCACAAGGTGGAACTCCACCTCGCACATGCTGGCCAGACTGTGCGAGCAGCAGCAGGCGATAGTGGAGTTTCAGCTTCAGCACGCACGGGTGAGTCGCTCTGCGAAACAGAACCACTTCACCACCAATGACTGGGCCTCCATGCTAGACCTGTGTTCCTTGTTGCGCTGTTTCGAGTACCCCACCAACATGGCCAATGCCGATAACGCCATTCTCAGCGTTATTATACCACTTTTATGCCTCCTTGAAAAAACACTGCTGGTGTAATGACCGGCGTCACGCACAGGGAGCGAAAAGGGAAAGCCCTGCCCAAGGGAGAGGGAAAGGTGGTGACCCCTGACTCACCTTGCGGCTGGCACCTGACTGCCCTGACGTCCCTAGACAGGTTCCTCACCCGTGCGGCGATCACGTGCCTAAACCCTGGCCTTCCCTAAAATGAGCCCTAGATAGTGAACGGGCCGGTGGGATCGCTAGTCCGCACCACTGACACTAAGAGGGAAACACCAGGGAGAGGACAGACAGTACAGACAAACATATAAACCCAGGTGGGCGACCACAGCAGACCACAAAGGTCCAACAGGGATCCGGAGGGAAACATTCTGGACCAACAACCAGAGAACGCAGCAACACAGCTCCAGTGGGTCAGTATAGAAGTCCAGGCAGGAAGCTCTATATCTGGCAACCAGAGAAGTGTGAGAGGTGAATATAAGGAGGTTGGGAGTGCTGGACAAGGAACAGCTGAGAAGAAGGAGCTACGGATCCCTGAGTGAGCCAAAAAGGGTTGCAAAGCAAATCCAGAAAGCTACCATAAGGAAACGGCCCTATCTTACATAGAGCGTGCAGCCAACTGCTGCAACTTCTTGACCCCGGGTATAACGGAGTCAGGCGTGGTTCTTGACACCCTCGTGACAGCTGGTGATGATGGAAGAGGATGTGGCAGAGGAGGAGGAGGAAGAGGGATCATTTCATAGGGTTTCCGGCCAGTCATTCGCAAGTGGCTCCGAGGGTGGTTCCTGCACCCACAAACGCCAGGTACACAATTGTCCAGCAAGGGCACAGTTCTGGAGGATGACGAGGTGGAGGATGAGGAGATGGAGGAGGAGGAACCATGTTCACAGCAGGGCGGCACAAAGACCAGCTCATGGACATCACTGGTGCATGGCTGGGGGATACACAGGACACAGACGATACACCTCCCACAGAGGACAGCTTTTCATTGCCTCTGGGCAGCCTGGCACACATGAGCGATTACATGCTGCAGTATCTCCGCAACGACCGCTGAGTTGCCCACGTTCTAACTTGTGCTGATTACTGGGTGGCCACTCTGCTGGATCCCCGTTACAAGGACAACGTACCGTCTTTAATTCCCTCACTGGAGCGCGATCGTAAGATGAGCGAGTACAAGCGCACGCTGGTAGATGCGCTGCTGGTGGCATTCCCACCTGACAGCGGGGGCACAGTGGAAGCACAAGGCGAAGTCAGAGGAGGAGGAAGAGGTCGCCAACACAGCTGGGGCACCGCCAGCACCTCAGAAGGCAGGGTTAGCATAGCCGACATGTGGAAAAGCCTACACATACTGAATGACGGGTCGACCCCTTCAACTTCTGGGTCTCTTAATTGGGCACATGGCCTGAGCTTGCCCTTTACGCCTTGGAGGTGCTGGCCTGCCCTGCAGCCAGTGTATTATCTGAACGTGTGTTTAGCACGGCAGGGGGCGTTATCACAGACAAGCGCAGCTGCCTGTCCACAGCCAATGTGGACAAGCTCACATTAATTAAAATGAACCAGGCATGGATCCCACAGGACTTGTCCGTACCTTGTGCAGAATAGACATGTATACCGGCCTTAACCAGCCAGTGTTATACTACAGCGCAATTGCTCATTCTTGTATTTTTGATATTTCACACTCTTTTGGAGTGTAAACTAATTTAAAAAAAAATTAAATTTAAACAAAAAAACTGTTGGCTACCTCGTCCTCCTCCACCGCTGCTTCTACCTACACCGCTACGTCCACCACCTACCCAAACTCCTACTCCATATGGACCTCCACCTCATAAATCAAGTTTTTTTTATTTTATTTGTACGTATTTTATGTCATTTCACTAATTTGTCTGTTAAATTTTAGGGTGAAATTCACCAATTTTTGGGTGTGATATACCACTGCTATACCTTGTAGACAGGTAAAAAAAAAAAATCACTAATTTTTCGGTTACATTTTCGTGTGATATACCCCTGCTCTACCTAGTTGACAGCTTAATACATTTCACAAATCTGTTACTTGTTCTTGGGTTGACATTTTACAATTTTTGCAGTGAATAAACCCCTGCTTTGCATAGGTGACCAAATTTTTTAAAAATAATCTGTTCCATTGGTGGATGACATTAACCCATTTCTGGTGATGAAAAAAACCCTGCTCTGCATAGGTGACAGGGATTTAAATTTCTAAAATTTGTCTTTAATTGGCCCTTTTATTCGATCCATCTGCTTTAATAACTTGTCCCACATTTCCGCTTCATCCCATTGCAGCCTTTGACCTTCTCACGCTCCCTTTCCGGCATGGAACCCTGATTCGCCGATAACCGTGATCAACATGGTAGGCTCAGAAAAGAACATCGAAAGTTGATAGAGAAGATATCCAAATGGATCGTGGACGTCACAGGGATGTGCGATCAGGCAGAAGTTATCTAGAGCAGTGTTTCCCAACCAGTGTGCCTCCAGCTGTGGCAAAACTACAACTCCTAGCATGCCCGGACAGCCTTTGAGAGCTGGAGGCACACTGGTTGGGAAACACTGATCTAGAGTCAACAAAGCAGCAGCAGGGCCTCTCCTGGCTAACGTTTCCAAATCCAAAATACTCCAGTGACATTCCCTATAATTTTTTATTAATCATTCCAATAATAGAGCATCTTAAGAGTCCTGTATTGTTATTTATCGTCACTACCTCCCCGAGTCGGGAGTGGGTAATTGCCGCGCGCCCCCTCCTTAATTTGGAAGCTTATGCTTAAATACTTTGTCCCACATTTCTGCTCGATTACATTTAATTTCATCCATTGACCTCCCTTGGATGTGGTATCCCTTTCTCAGACTCCCTCTCCGGCCTGGAACCCTGATTCCCCGCCACCCGGTAGGCGCATAAAAGAACATCGAAAATTGATAGAGAAGATATCCAATTGGATTGTGGACATCATGGGGACGTGCGACATGGTGGAGCAGTATGTGTGCACACGCCTACACGTACTGAATGATGGGATTGCCCCCTTCAACTTCTGGGTCTCCGAATTGGGCACATGGCCTCAGCTTGCCCTTTACGCCTTGGAGGTGCTGGCCTGCCCTGCAGCCAGTGTATTGTCTGAACGTGTGTTTAGCACGACTGGAGAGGGTTATCTCAGGTTATATTCCCCAATGTCTGGAGTTCTACTGGAGCTCAACAAATAATCTTTTAACTCTTCATATACTAGAACAAGTGTTGGGACATTTCTGGGATAACCGACTGACATTAGAAGCACTTACTGGTAATAGCCTTTACATCCCTAAGGCTCAATGGTTAGCACTAGTGTTGAGTGAAGCAAAGCATTCGAAGCGGAATTTGGTACGAAGTTTAGGAAAACTTAGATTCACAACAAAGCCAAATTTTTTCGCACTTTGTTGCAATGAAGGAGGTTTTCCTAAAATAGCGGCTGCACATGTTACAAAGTGAAAGTAAAAAGCTTGGTAACACAAGTTCACCCATAATGTCGTGCAGCCATCCTATCCACAGACAGCCATCCCCAGTGATGTCACAGCCCTATAAAAGCCACATCCTGTGCGGTATCCGACATTTTCCTGTGAGATGAACATGGAGAGATGTGGCAAGGGCTCATGCGCTAGGGACAGTGTTGCTGCAATAATCCAGCAGCCATGTTGATCCTTCCACCATGTTCAGCATCTGGTTTAACCCCAAAAAAATTAAAAGCTAAATACTATTAGGTTTATTGTAAAGAGGGATCCTGTCACGATCCCTCCCGTGACAGATGTTAGAAGATCTGAGAGACTGGTTGCACGTGAGGTTGTCTGACAGCCTCTTGTTTTTCACTTGTTGCAGTGTTGTTGCTGGTAATGACAACACCTCTTGTCTCAGGTGTAGCTTGTGGTCATTACTGCTCCTCTATTTAGTCTGGACTCACACTTCTTACCATGCGGTTGATATTATCTGCCTGGAGTTGGAAGAACTGGTGTGTGGTTCTCATCTGAGTTCCTGCTCATCCATTTTCTATTGAAGATAATTGTACTTCTCTTTGTATTTTGTTGTTCCCTTTTGATCGTTGTTTACTATGCCTCAGGGAAACGCTGGTTCGCTCATCTGGGAAGGAACCAGTAGTCTGAGGCCCTGTCACTACTCCTAGGGCTATTCAGGGTTACTAGGGCCTAGGTTTACGGTGTATGAATATTTCCACCTTCGGGGTCTATTTATACTGACAGGAGTCAGTAGGTTTAGGGTTTCCTAGGTGGTTAACGTTTCTTGTTCCCTAGCCTTGAGGCTTAGTTCCTGGTCATTTTCCTTCTGTTGTCATTCTGGTGTTCCTCCGCTCCCATTACATTGTGACAGATCCACATGGGATTATGGTCATCCCTGTTGTGAATTGTGAATCCCTCAATTTTATTGCTTCACAAAGGTTTTCCTCCCTAAATGCTGTGTACCATCTCTGGTACCATCAAACATCAGGACAGGGGCTGCTGGATACACACACCAGCTCCCCTGATCCCCGGGGGAGCTGGAGCACAGCTGGATGACAACGGCCTTTGAAGGGTTAAAAGTCCACAACCAGCATTACTGCCAGTCGCAGTGGCCTGTGAACAAAATATATAGTCCTTGACCATAGTTACAACTCCATACGTCAGTACTGGCGTGAACTCTACCAGACACGAAAGGCCCAAGGACTGACTCTTCTTCTCAATGTACGTGTTCAGGGCTTGTAATTTCGGATTTGGACTCTCCACCTTGGGTGGGCACAAGCCATCAGTTCTCTGAAATGTGCAGAGTCAACTACATGGAAAGGAAGGGACTGTAGTACCAGCAACTTAGCCAGGTGCTTCTGTTCAGTTTGATGAGTGCATGCATACTGTTGTCTTTTTGCAATGACCTCGGTGATCGTTTTCTGTCAAAACAAGTGACGAGGAAGAGCATTAGGAGCAATAGACGACATTGAGGTCGATGGGAAGAAACAACAGCTTCCTTCTGCTGACGTTGATGAGCCCTGACTCCTTGAGTGGTAGTGTGGGGCGGTGGGAGTTGCAGCATCAGGCTGTAAACCTAATTGAGTGGCATGGTTTTCCCACGCCACTTTATGGTGACGCTTCATGTGTTGACGCAGGGCCGTCATGCCAACATTAGCACCAGGCATGGGATTTAGCCAGTTCCCTCAGGTTCTCCAGATCCGGTTGTTAAAATTACAGCCGCAGCTGGAGATGAACGTTTCCATTCCATAGTTTAGCGCTTTAGGCTTTTTAAAAGTTGGGTGGTATGTGTGTAGTGTTTATGTGGCTTATTTATGCATGTGTACAATGTATATGGTGTATTTATGTGTGTTGCATATATATGGTGTATGTACAGTATATGTAAACATGTGTCGTGAAACAACGTGTCCGCCGTTGAGTTGGGAACCTGTTAAAAATGTGAATCCCACCCCTGATTAGCACCATGGCCGCACCTCACCTTCTGCCCACATATTCTGCATACCGTCATGCTAACGTCCCCCAGTGAATTTGTTAGAAATTCCCACACTGCCGAGTATGGCATTTTCCCACCACCACTGCGTGATGCCTGTTTCCTACTGTCTTTATGAACCCGTGCACTGCTAGTGTGTTCCTCACAGGTAGTCTCCCGAGTAGCAGACGGTGTACCCCTCCCGCATTTGCCTCCAGATCTCCCGTGGCTTCCACCCTACTGTCTCACGGCACGCTGCCACTCTCGCCTTCTGATAATCATGCCTCCTCTTCACCCAGCTCCCACATGCGATCGGCTACATTATCATCCTTTCGCAACATGTGCTCCCACCCGACTGTCATCATCGGTAGTTACACGCCTAAAGATGTCCGCAGCGGACCTCTCCTCCAAGTCTGGGTTGGACTGTAACTGTTGACTGTACTCACAAAGCTCATAGTCACTGAAAAGCAGAGCAGAGCCGGTGGCTATAATTACTTAGCTAGCAGAAGTAGCAGAAAAAAGCTAGAGGCAGGTTTAGGACAGGTAAGGGCATATAGGCAGTTCCTGGGCCGTGCCAATGCGTTGTGTCAGAGGAACCCACTGATTCCTGGCTGTGTGTATCTGTCGTCATTTGAGATGACATTGAACAGTGAACAGTGAGTCACCAATTTCAGTACGTCTGGATTGTTGGTCAAAACACGACTGTTGGATGACAGTGGCAGCTCTTGCCTGTTACTGCGGCTGCAACCACCCCTTTTTCTTCTGCTGCTACTTGTGCCAGCTACGGCAACATTTTTGCCCCAGCCTCTTACTTTTGAGGGCCCAGACAACTGTCTGTTGGTCATAATGTACCGCTAACAGAACAGATTAGCTATGATAAAATTCACTCCTCTGCATATTTATGTACAAGGCAATAAATTACACCTCCCTGTAATACCGACATAATGTAACGCTACAGCTAACAGAAAGGATTATCTATTATAAATTTCATTCCACTGCACACTTATGTACAGGGCAATGAATCACACCTTCCTGTAATACGGACGCAACGTAAAACACTACAGCTAACAGAAGGGATTAACTATGATAAATTTGGCTCCACTGCACACTTATGTACAGGGCAATAAATTACACCTGCCCATAATACAGACACAACATAACGCTACAGCTAACGGAAGGGATTAGCTGGGATAAATTTTGCTCCACTGCACATTTATGTACAAGGCAATGAATTACACCTCATTGTAATATGGACACAACATAATTCTACAGCTAACAGAACGTATTAGGTATGAATGTCGGTGCAGTGCATTGTGATGCACACAGGGATATATGACACCTGCCCTTAATGGCTCATGCACATGACCATATGTATTTTGCAGTCCGCAAAAAACGGATCCGCAAAAAATATGGATGACGTCCGTGCGCATTTCGTATTTTGCAGAACGGAACAGCTGTCCCCTAAAGGAACTCCTCCCATCCATGGCTTCTATATACTCCGATAACCATAACTTTAGACGCCGAACTTAAAACACAAGTTCGCTCAACACTACTCTTAAGTCATTACCCCCAACATGCAACACCAAGATGTTGGAAGGTTGATCCAGGCGTGCAAAATGGTGCACTTCCCTCAAAACACTACCCTACAACATACCTCTGCACCCGAGCCACTGTATTACCGCAACATCGCACGTCCGCCCGAAGTGCCCCCCAAAAAATAAAGGAGTGCCCGAGAATCCACACCAAAACCGCAGCACCTGAAACACAAAAACAAGTCAACGCCCACCCAACCGAACGTATGACTTAAAACTTGAAGATTCCTACCTCCCAATTCTCTTAATCACCTCCTCATTCATGTCCAACCTGGCCGCCTAAGTTGCTGCACCAATCCGGAAGGAATGACCCGTAAAATCCCTAGAATCCATTCCCAGCGCGACAGGAAACGCGACAGGAACGACCTGTCTTCATGCCTTAGAAGGCCCCCCCCCCACAAAACTCACATACGACCTGTATTCTCTCAAACAGCTGACCGGACATAACAAACACCCGAGAACCTCAAACAACATCAAGCTACAACCTCTACCCTTCCTATCAGTCTTAGACACATGAAGACGCACCACCACCCTGTTTCCATACAAGTCAACATCCTCCCCAAACAAACCACCCTTACTACGAACACTACTACACACCAAGCGAAACGCACCGAAAAAAGCCAGAGAAAACGCCAACCTAAACAGCCGCATTTCACTCGCTGATCTGCAAACAGAGCCCGTCTGAACCCCTATCTGCAACAACAAAGCAAACGAAACTGGCCTTCTACTATCCGCCATGCGCCTCCCCCTTCCACAACCTTTTAATACCTACCTGACCAAGAAGGTTTTAGTAACATCCGGGAGGCACTGCAATTTAAACCCAAAAGTCAAACCCGACATAAAACGATTCACCTGCGCTACGGACCACACTTTTTCTGCCGCATTCCCCAAGAATAATAACAAAGGAATCTCACCCTCATCCACACCCACTCCCAAATCCTTGCACCATTGTCCCCAACTACACCACACCTTCCCGTAGGCCAATCATGTACCAGTGCTCAATGACTCCCTCAACAGCTCCTCTACTGTACCTCCAAGAGCTCCCAAAGAGACTCCGGACACACCAACCCTTCCGCCTCCGCTTCTGGGGCCAGCTGCCGAAAACGCTTCCACTGCAAACGAGAAAGAGAGTCAGCCACCCCATTATCAACCCCTGGCACATGAACAGCCACAATTCAAGCGTTAAGCGATAAACAATGTAGAACTAAATGTTGCAATAACTGAACCACTGGAGGAGAGGAAGCAGTCAAACCGTTGATCGCCTGTACCACCCCCAGGTTATCGCAATGAAAACAAACTTTCTGATTTCTAAACTTGTCCCCCCAGAGCTCCACAGCAAGCACTATCGGAAACAGCTCAAGCAGCGCAACATTCTTCACCCAGCCCCTCAACACCCAGGACTCAGGCCACCTCCCTGCACACCACTGCCCATTGCAGTACACTTCAAAACCTATGCCCCCCGCAGCGTCCGAATATAAATCAAAAATCGAAACTGTCCACCGCATCACCCATAACTAAAATGCCTCAAAAACCCCTTCCAAACCGCTAAATCACCCCTCAACTCACAACCCAACCAAATAAAATGATGCGGGGAAACCCCTCAAACTAATTTTGGGAACCCTTAATGCCTTCTTCACTACAATCCTCAAATCCCGCACCTTGTCCTCCGGCAACCGACACTCCATTTTAACCGTGTCAATAACTATTCCTAAAAAACTCAACTCTGTCGTGTGCCCCACCGTCTTAGCGTCTGGCAACAGCACCCCAAACAACTCAAAAACTGACTGCAACAAAAATATATAGCAATATAGAGAATATTTAAGATTTTTTTTTAATCAGTACACACGATCCCTCCCTACTTCTAGCTTGTGGGCCAATGAGAAGGCTGCAATATCTTTGACTTTAGGAGTAGTGTTGATTGCAAATTTTCGTAATGAGAATTTTTGTAATGAGAATTTTCGTAATATAATAATTTGCTATATATTCTTGTTTTAGAATATTATGGATATTCTAAAAAACTAATATATAGCGAATATTCAAAAAAAACGAATATAGAGCAATTTAGCTAATATAGTGCTATAATCTTCTTTGTCTAATAGTTGTCATTTTTTTCTCGTCTGAAGTTCAGATTGGAAAAAAATTACAGCTATAAAAAAAAAGATTATAGCACTATATTAGCTAAATTGCTCTACATTCGTTTTATTTTTTTTGAATATTCACTGTATTGCTATACAGTATATTCTTGTTTTAGAATATTACGAATATTCTAAAAAACAAATATATTAGTTTTTTAGAATATTCGTCTTTTTTATTTTTTTTATATTGTACAGTTGTTCCACTTTGGCATACTCCTCCCCGACAAGCGTCCCCGTCACCATGGGAACGTCTGGGGGTTAGAATATACCATCGGATCTGAGTTTTCACGATCTCATCGATTCTCATTCCGAAAATTTGCATTATGAAAATTCTCATTACAAAAATTCACATTACGAAAATTCGCAATCATCACTATGCCTAACGAATATTCGAATTTGTGAATATTCAACGAATATTCTACAAAATATTCGCAAAATATAGCGAATTCGAATATGACCGCTGCCGCTCATCACTACTATGTATCCACATTGGTTTCTTCTTGTTTCTTAACCTTTTATTCCCATAAGGTATGTACCTCTCACAATTAGATTTTAGGATGTTTTTAAAAATATCCCATTTTGTGGCTGTAGTTTTATTTTTGAGGACTGTCCCAGTCAGTTAGGCCTATGGCCTCTCTTAGTTGGCTAAAGTTAGCTTTTTTTGAAGTTTGGTATTTTTGTAGAAACGCTCGTTTGAAGGATAATTGGAAGGTTATTAATTTATGGTCACTATTTCCCAGGTGTCCCCCAATCTGCACATCTGTTGTTCTTTCAGGTATATTGGTTAATACTAATTCCAGTATGGTCGTCCCTCTAGTCGGGTCCTGAACCAGTTGGGAAAGGAAATTGTCTTTGGTTATTGCCAAGAACCTGTTTCCTTTATGAGATGTGCAGTTTCAGTTTCCCAGTCTATATCTGGATAGTTGAAGTCTCCCATAGTAACCACCTCATTATGATTTGCCGCCTTGTCTATCTCGTTTAGTAGTAGATTTTCTGTGGACTCTGGTATATTAGATGTTTTTTAATAAACTCCTATTAGTCATTTATTATTATAATTGCCTCAATGTATTTCTACCCACAGTGACTCCACATGTTCATGTCCCTCACTTATATCTTCTAGGACTGTAGGCTTTTGACAGGACTTTGCATAAAAGCAGACCCCTCCCCCTCTCCAGTTTTGACGATCCTTTCTAAACACACTGTAACCTTGTGCATTAACTGCCCAGTCATAGCTATCATCCAGCCATGTCTTAGTTATTCCCACTATGTCATAGTCTTCCTCACACATTACTTATTCCAGTTCACCAGTTTTATTAGTCAGGCTTCTGGCATTAGTATACATACAATTAAGCCGTTTATGTATATTTTTTACCCTACACCTTTCCTTCTGAACTGTTCTTGTCAATCCTTCCATTGCTCTCTCAGTCTCACTACCTTGCCCCGGTCTCTATCTGCATTATCTTCCCATCCTATAACGTAATTACCCTCCCCTAGTCCCTAGTTTAAACACTCCTCCAACCTTCTAGCCATCTTTCCCCCCAACACAGCTGCCCCTTCCCCATTGAGGTGCAGCCCATCCCTACGATAGAGCCTGTAGCTGACAGAGAAGTCGTCCCAGTTCTCCAGGAACCCAAACCCCTCCTTCCTACACCAGTTCTTTAGCCACTTGTTAACCTCCCTAATCTCCCGCTGACTTTCTTGTGTGGCTCGTGGTACAGGCAGTATTTCGGAAAACACTACCTTTGAGGTCCTTGCCCTAAGCTTTTGACCTAAATCCCTAAAATAATTTTTAAGGACTCTCCACCTACTTCTAACTTTGTCATTGGTTCCGATATGGACCACTGGATCTTCTCCAGCCCCTCCCAGTAATCTGTCAACCCGATCCGCAATGTGTTGAACTCTAGTGCCAGGAAGACAACACGCTGTTCGGCGATCACAGTGTTTGTGACAGATTTCCCTTTCTGTACCCCTAATAATAGAGTCTCCCACTAGCAGCACCTGTCTGGCCTGCCCTGCTCTTCTAGTCCCCTGCTTACTGGAGCTGACATTCTCCTGACTGGCAGAGGAAGTGTCCGGCTGCAGCAGTGCTGTCCCTGAACCGACATCCCCTCATCTGCCAACCTTGCAAACTTGTTGGGGTGTGACAGATCAGGGCTAGCCTCCCTTGCACTCTTCACCCTACCCCGCTTTCTAACTGTTACCCATCTAGCTACCTCACTTTCCTCAGCCTCCTCGCTTTCACCCTCTCCCTCATCTACCCCATAGAGTGCTTGTTCAGTGAGCAGCAAACTCTTTCCCAAATTGTTAACGACTCTCAGTGTTGAAATTCGCCCGTTTAGATACTCAATTTGTGATTCCAAACGGGTAATTTGCTCCCATTTTGAACAATGATATACACCCTCGAATGGCTGTTCCAGGACTGCATACATCAGACAAGATGTGCACACATGTGTTGCTGCTGCTGCAAACCCAGATTGACCTGCCCCTCTCTGTTCCCCTCGAATGGGCTGCCCCTGCCTCACCGCTAACATCCCCCTCATCCATAACCTCTTTCTTTATGGTCCCACCGCATGCTCTTCGTCATACCTAAGCCACGCAGAACCCCCATAAACTCTATAAGCCTCCCCAATAGCATACAAATAACACTAGAATGGCAAATGCCTGGAGCCAATTTGCAAAAGTGCGTGGTATCAGACGATACCGCTGCTTTTCCTCCACCTCCTTTCGAACCCCTACCCTCTTACCTAATTAAAATTAAAACGCTCCAAGGGGAGAAGCGAAAAAATATCGACATACTCTCCTTGCCATATCCTTTCTCTCACTTCCTGCTTGAAGTGTGCCCCCAGGGGGCCCTCGAAGCACACATACACCTCCCCCGTCGCCGCATCGTCTACCCTGGGCCTATCGTCCTCGCTGCCTGCGTTTGAACTGACACCGAACCGCCAAACCCTGACACCCAAACCACCAGTCGCCCCACTGACTCCAGGCCCCACTTCCGAGGCTTGCAGGGGCGCCGCACCTGCAACACCCCTACTCCAGACTCCACACCCACTAACCCACACAATAATCTCCCCAACCCTCTAATCACCTCATTCTGACCCCCGCCAAAACTACACAGCCCAGCACCCTGAGCTAACACAAGAAACGCCCCCAATGCTGCCTCTCCTGGCCGCCAGGGTGCTGTGAACCCCGCAGCTGACGCTCCTGAATCCTGACGTTCCACAAGAGATGTCACCAGCACGACCACTCCAGACTCCTTCAACCCGCTTGAACACCGCATCCCAGCATACTCCGTGCTGGACGCGCTCCGCACCAACCCGGATTCATCTTCTTCCTCTCTGTGGGCAGGACCAGCCAAGGGCTGTCCGTCAAGCTGGTGAGGCCTGTGGACACTCCCCTTCTCTCGTTGCACAGCCTCGTGTCTCCCGCTGCTGCTGCCTCTCCTGCACTGAGCAGGCCTCCCTCCCTCCAAAAGGGTACTGGTCCCCCTGCCCTGCGCTGGATCTGGCCGATATGTTGGATTCCTCTCATGCCGGGAAAACCTGGAAGGAGCTTGGACGCTGACCCCCCGGCGCAGAGGGTCCTCTGAGGGGCTCCTAACTTGGTGCCGGACCCTGGGGGTATCCTCAGGGCTCAGGCGCGCTGGTGTCCGTACCCGCCGCGGCCGTATAGCGCTCGGCAACAGGCTCGTCGTACCAGCCACCTCCCCCTGCAACAGGCTAGCTACCTGTTCCTGAAGCCAGTCAGGGCCCCTGGCCTCCGCTGCCGCCCTCAGCTGCTGCAGAACTTCCTCCACTGAGTGGGACATCGTGCTGATAAGAGTTCTTCTCACCACACAATGACGCCAGCTCCCACGCAGCCACCACCTTTAAACACCTAACTCCCACCCCCCCTGCCTAACCACCCCCTCACCAACAGCTATTAACTCCCTCCTGACCGGCCCTACCTATGAAAACCTATCATGTCGGCCTCTCGTTCTAGTCCGGCCTCACTGTATTACATACGGCAGTAAAAGACACAGTTCCAAACTCCCAATAGCAGCGTTTAGGTAGTGACGATGATGGTAGTTGTAGTACTCCCTGGCTCTCTCATTGTCTAACGACACTTTGCAGTCACCACAAGTCAACACCACAAGCATGCAACTAGGTTCTTTTTAACTCTTTCTGCAATAATCATTTTCACAGCAGTAAATTCTTAATGTCATAAATGACAAATACCTTAATGACTTGCCAGCAGGGCCTGGATAAGGTTATGGACCTTTTAAGATGGCAGATCTCTCTCCCTCAGGGGTGTTCTGGTAGTAGAGTTTCTTCTTTGGTAGATTAAGTCCCAGGTTATCTGGACTCATGCCTGGATAGCACAAGCTTTTCCATAAGTCTCCCCAACGGCACTAAGCAGGAGGGTACCCCGCCTCCCAGGGACAGGAAACAACATAGAGAACAAAGTTTAAAAGCCTCCTCGCCTTTACCTTCTCCAGTTGTTTTTCTGTCCCTCAGGGATGAGGTAGAGAACTAGCAGGTTCCCCTGCTATCTTCTTCGCCCAGCCTTGGGTAAGTATTCCCTGATATTCAGGAGGGCTGTGGCAGAGCAGCGGAGTTTGGGGACGACATATGGTTTCCGCCGCTTGCTTCGGCGTAAGTCCTCCTTTCAGGGCAGCCCGGAGCCATATCAAAGCCTACAGAGGGGACGGACGGCGCAAGACACTGTGGGCCCGAAATCTCTAGAGTTCAGAGTCACATGGTTACGGCAGATGCCGCGAGACTTCCGAGCCGTACCATGTGACCAGGAAGTAAATTAAAGCAGCAATATGGAGATCAGGACGCCGTGCAGAGCATCTTGGCATTTCGGATTAGACACTAACTATTTCGCTCCCCGTGGAGAACCCGTCCGATACCCCTAAGGCCCTCCACCCGATAAGCCTCCTCTTGGGAGAGAATTATATTTCTATCTTCACACTTGTGCCACTGTTTGGTTCACTGGTGGACGTTCCCCACTCATCTCCTACTCCTTAGTTAGGAGTTGTTTTTTATTATGCTTTCAGAGCAGAGAGGCTGGAAGGAGTGGGGAAACTGCACAGAAAAAGAAATGTGCAATTTGTAAAAAGCAGTTGGCAGGTCACAGTAAGATGCAGCATACGGGTAGGCTACCCGACACTGCTAGATTTGAGTGTGTAGTTCCCTTTAAGCCAGTCAGGCCGGTTACCGGCAATCCTTATCACAGCCAGCAGAGGGAGCCCCCAGTTCAGTATAAATAGGCTAGGGCCTAGCTCAGGAAGTGAGAAGTTTCCAGACTCAGTGCAGAGAGGATTCCCTCCTGAGTCCGTATGCATAGAAGTCAGAAGGGCCTAGCTAAACAGCCTGAAGACACAGAATACCACAGAGGCCAATCAGACAAAGCAAGAGGTACTCAAGACAGCAGAGGAGGTACTAGATAAGGACAGCTTCAAGGGTACGCCAGATAAAGGGCATTAGACCTTGGAGAGAAAGTCACATGTAGCAGGACCAGTCAATAGTGTGCAAGCCGCCTGTACTGCATCTCCTGTAATCAACACTCTGTATAATGCCTTGCTAAGACCGGCCATTCTGTACTCCCAAGAACCAGCTGTATTCACTGATATTCAGTAAAAGTTCCAGTTTTTGTTGGCTATTCTATGCTTGCGTCATTCTACAATACCATACACGGCGTATCACCGTTTAATTGACACTGGCGTCACGAACTGTTAAATACCTGCCTGTTCCAGTATTTGCCCCAATTGAAGACGACAGTGGATCCCAGGTTAGTGGTCAATCTGCACTACAAAGCCCAGCATACACTACTTACCCCCTGGGACACTGCAAAGAGACCTATCTGCCAGAAATGCACCGACAAGATCATGTCTGAAGAGGCCCCTTCCTTGGTGGATAATCTGAGAACCATCATCAGAGAAGAAGTCAGCTCGTCCGTTGAGGCAAAAATAGCCTCCCTATCACAGAAACCCTCCACTTCTAGATCTAATATAGAACCCCAGATGGATTGGGAGCTGGAGTCAGCCTCTTCCTCTGAGGATGAAGCCGGCAGACCCCTGTGTTCAATAGAAGAAACAGACTCTCTGCTAAAGGCAATTAGATCCACCTTAAATATTGAGGAGTCAAGAGGGATCCAGTCCGTTCAAGATCAGATATTCAAGGGTCTAGGAGATAGGAAGAAAATAGTTTTTCTGGTCCATGACAACATTTAAAAACTTATTTCGGAAGAATGGAAGGATCCTGAAAAAAGGGCGGGTACATCCAAAGTGTTTAAAAGGAAATATCCCTTTAACGAGGATGACTCAGCCCACTGGGATAAAACTCCCAAAGTAGATGCACCTATAGCCAGAATTTCAAAAAAAGCATCACTGCCATTTGAAGACGTAGGGCTCTTAAAAGACGCCATGGATAAAAAGTGTGAATCAGTGCTAAAAAGGTCCTGGGAATCTAATACAGCTACAGTATGTTAAGACCAAGCATTCCAGCTACTTACACCGCTAGGTCCTTATCCTTGTGGTTGTCGCAGCTGGAGGAACATTTGGTCTCCAGCACCCCTAGAGAAGACATTTTATCTTCTCTGCCGATTTTGAAACAAGCGTCTAATTTTTTCGCCAACGCTTCTGCGGACCTCGTTAAATTATCTGCTAGATCTGCAGCTCTTTCAAATACAGCAAGGAGGTCTGTTAAGATCCTGGACAGGGTATACTGCTTCCAAGAATAAACTTTGTGGTATCCCCTGTCAGGAGCGTACATAAAAATCACTGGGCCCCATAGCAGGAATCTAAATTGGGCCCCCATTCCCCTTTAATAGCCCCTCCCTTTGTTCCATGAACTATTCTTGCTGCTGCGTTTTATAATTTATGCCATCAGGGCCGGATTGGGATTACAAAACAGCCCTGGCACACAAAAGAGGTATAATAGATGCAGTGTGTACAGATGTATATTATATACAGCAGTGTACAGTTATATGAGGTACGCGGTATAATATATGCAGTGTGTACAGATATATAGTATATTCCCTAGTGTTCTGATATGTGAGGTACAGGGTATAATATATGCAGCGTGTACAGGTATATAGTATATACAGCAGTGTACTGATATGTGAGGTACGGGGTATAATATATGCAGTGTATACAGTATATACAGTAGTGTAATATGTGAGGTATAATAGATGCAGTGTGTACAGGTATATAGTAAATACAGCAGTGTATTGACACCTCGTACCTCACATATCAGTACACCGCTGTATATACTATATATCTGTACACACTGCATCTATTATACCTCATACCTCACATATATAGTATATACAGCAGTGTACTGATATCTGTACAAACAGCATTTATTATACCTCATACCTCACATATCAGTACACTGCTGTATATACTATATATCTGTACACACTGCATCTATTATACCTTGTATCTCACATATATAGTATATACAGCAGTGTACTGATATCTGTACACACAGCATCTATTATACCTTGTACCTCACATATCAGTGCACTGCGGTATATACTATATATCTGTACATATTGCATGTATAATACTGTGTAATATATGCAGTGTGTGTGTGTATGTGTATATATATATATATATATATATATATATATATATAATCAATAGAACAGGACTGCACTCCAAGTTGTGATGAAAAATCAAAGCAGTTTTATTCACCCATATTATGGCAAAACTAGCAAGTTTTGCCATAATATGGGTGAATAAAACTGCTTTGATTTTTCATCACAACTTGGAGTGCAGTCCTGTTCTCTTTATTATACTATTGGGGATTGCCGTTACCCCTTTTGGATATTGCACCCACTTTCCAGGCTGGTGCTCCCGTTGGACTTTTTTCTTCTATATATATATATATATATATACACACACACACACAGAGCAGTGTATTGATGTGAGACATAGAAGGTATAATACTGTAGATGCAGTGTTTACAGATATATGTGGTCAGTTATACATTATGGTCACTGTGTGTGTGAGGTACATGAGGTAGTAGTGGTCACTGTAACTGTCTGAAGTATTATATATGAGTGAGCAATGAGTAAAAACAGGGCATGGAGGGGGGGGGGGGGGTAAATGATGAAAAGTGGAGGACCTCCTCTTACCACTCCAGTCCAGTCTGTATGAATTAACGCAGAGCTGATTGTGAACTTCTAATACTTGCTGTTAGGGGTTGAAGGACCTGGGATGATGTCACCACAGGTCCTGGCAGATATACCTTTGAAACCTAGGAACTATACCATTTTTGGTGCAGTTCCTTTGCTAGATTCTGCAGGACCTGTGATGTTGAATATGATGTCATCACAGGTCATGGCAGATGCACTGTTCTAACCTGGGAACTACACTTTACACTGTGCAGTTCCCTTACAGGACCTCTGATGACATCATCAAAGGTCCTTTAGCTTTAGAAAGATAAATAGGAGCAATTAGGGGGCGGGGCCTCTCCTCCACTTCGGGCCTCGTCTGCCTATATGGTAGGTAGCCACTGCTCAGGGGGAGGAGACTCAAGGGAGGGTAGGGCTGGCAGCAAGGAAACTCAACATTGGGGAGCGGGCCCTGGGCCGGCCGGCCGGGTTATACAGGCACAGCACTACTGCAGGGCGGGTCCACAGGCGGCTGGGGAGGAGACTTAGGGGGAGGAGACTCAAGGGAGGGTAGGGCTGGCAGCAGGGAAACTCAACACTGGGGGGCGGGCCTGGGTTATACAGGCACAGTACTACTGCAGGGGGGGTCCACAGGCGGCCGGGCCCCCTGGAGTGCCGGGCCCGGTCGCAAGTGCGACCCCTGTGACCCCTGTATGTACGCCACAGTCCCCTGTGAAGGAGACAGACTATTTGGTTCAGTTCTGAATGATATTCTAGAAAAAGCTTCCGATAGGAAGAAAGGGTTCCCGACTGAGACCAAATTCTTACAGCAGCGACTGTCATTTCGAAACCAAAAATAGCGGAGACAAGAACAGAGGAAAAAAGATGGCTCAGGTTCATGGCAGCCATCAAAAGGTAGAGGTAAAGGATTTCTCTTTAACCAAGACAAATCCTCTAAGCAGTCAAATTTATGACGCCAGGGATCCTGTAGGGGGGAGACTAACAAAGTTCCGCACAGAATAGGAAGGAATCTCAAACTCCCCTTGGTTTCTGGACATAATCAATCAAGGTTACAAACTAGAATTTTCCGCTCCATCTCCAGAGAGGTTCATAATAAACAAGAAACTAAGAGTAGATCACCATCTCTTAGAATCTCAGATTCTCCTTTTGTTACAGAAAGAAGCAGTTATTCCAGTCCCAGTAGACCAGAAAGGCACAGGCTTCTACTCCCCAATATACCTAGCAAAAAAATGAATGGCTCCTTCAGAGCTATTATCAACCTAAAATATCTCAACAGGTTCATCCAATACAAAAAATTCAAAATGGAGATGGTAAAATCAACATCAATTTGTTAACACAGAATTGCTACATGGTAACGCTCGACCTAGCAGATGCTTATTACCATGTACCAATTTATCAAAAACATCAGGAATATCTACGATTCACAGTATTCTTGGAAAATCACCTTGTACATCTACAGTTTTAGGTTCTACCCTTCGGCCGGGCGTCAGCTCCCAGGGTATTTACAAAAATAGTAGCAGAGATATCAAGTTTTCTTCATCAGAAGGAAATAGTTTTGATCCCATACCTGGATGATTTCCTCATTTCAGCATCCTCACAGATACTTCTGCAGGAAGTGTCCTCCAATCTCTGGGCTGGAAGTTGGATTTAGAGAAGTTGGATCTGACACCCACCAGAGTAAAAGTATTTTTGGGCATCCAGATGGAATCCCATCAAATGATCTCTCTTCCAGAATCAAAGAAGAAAGACCTAATTTCAAGGATCTCATGTTTCCAGCAGCTCAAAAAAGTTTCCTTCAGGAGGATCATGAAAATTCTGAGCCTCTTGACAATCAACAATTCCGGCAGTCAAGTGGGCTCAGTTCCACGAAAGAACCCTGCAGGAGTTTCTCCTGAGACATTGGAACAGGAGTTCACTGTCACTGGACAGGTCTGTGACCCTCTCCCCGACAGTCAAAAGCTCCCTATATTGGTGGCTGAACATGACGAACCTGAACCAGGGAGTACCTTGGCGGACCACAAATCAGGTGGTCATAACTATAGACGCAAGCGGGTCAGGTTGGGGTGCCCATTGCAAAGAGCAACTAGTACAGGGAACATGGGACCCAGACCTTCTCCCTTTATCCTCAAATGCAAAAGAGCTACTAGCAGTATTTTTGGCTTTATGGGCATTTTTACCAGTCATTCACTTCCAGAATGTCAAGAGCCTCTCAGACAACAGCACCACTGTTGTATATCTAAACAAACAGGGGGGCATGAGAAGCAGGACTCTGTGCCAGATTGAATCCCGGATTTTTTCCTGGGCCAAAACGCACATAGAGTCAATCTTCTCAGTCTATCTAAGAGGAGAAGAGATCATTCTAGGAGACTTCCTGAGTCGGATGAGGTTATCTCCAGGAGAGTGGAGCCTCAAGAGATCAGTCTTTTTAAAAGTTAGCAACAAATGGGGGCATTCGACAATAGTTCTCTTTGCTTCTCAGATTAACAAGCAAACAGATCTTTTTTATTCCCTCTCATTCAGGGACAACCCAACGAGAGTGGATGCCTTTTCAGGTCTTTGGCCGTCAGGTCTGCAATATGCCTTCCCACCAATCCAGTTAATCCCAAAAGTCCTGACAAAGATTGCAGAAGAGTAGAGTTGAGCGAACACCTGGATGTTCGGGTTCGAGAAGTTCGGCCGAACATCCCGGAAATGTTCGGGTTCGGGATCCGAACCCGATCCGAACTTCGTCCCGAACCCGAACCCCATTGAAGTCAATGGGGACCCGAACTTTTCGGCACTAAAAAGGCTGTAAAACAGCCCAGGAAAGAGCTAGAGGGCTGCAAAAGGCAGCAACATGTAGGTAAATCCCCTGCAAACAAATGTGGATAGGGAAATGAATTAAAATAAAAATTAAATAAATAAAAATTAACCAAAATCAATTGGAGAGAGGTTCCATAGCAGAGAATCTGGCTTCCCGTCACCCACCACTGGAACAGTCCATTCTCAGATATTTAGGCCCCGGCACCCAGGCAGAGGAGAGAGGTCCCGTAACAGAGAATCTGTCTTCATGTCAGCAGAGAATTAGTCTGCATGTCATAGCAGAGAATGAGGCTTCACGTCAGCCACCACTGCAACAGTCCATTGGCATATATTTAGGCCTAGCACCCAGGCAGAGGAGGGAGGTCCCGTAACAGAGAATCTGTCTTCATGTCAGCAGAGAATTAGTCTGCATGTCATAGCAGAGAATGAGGCTTCACGTCAGCCCACCACTGCAACAGTCCATTGGCATATATTTAGGCCCAGCACACACACAGGCAGAGGAGAGAGGTCCCGTAACAGAGAATCTGGCTTCATGTCAGCAGAGAATCAGTCTGCATGTCATAGCAGAGAATGAGGCTTCACGTCAGCCACCACTGCAACAGTCCATTGGCATATATTTAGGCCCAGCACACACACAGGCAGAGGAGAGAGGTCCCGTAACAGAGAATCTGGCTTCATGTCAGCAGAGAATCAGTCTGCATGTCATAGCAGAGAATGAGGCTTCACGTCAGCCACCACTGCAACAGTCCATTGGCATATATTTAGGCCCAGCACCCAGGCAGAGGAGGGAGGTCCCGTAACAGAGAATCTGTCTTCATGTCAGCAGAGAATTAGTCTGCATGTCATAGCAGAGAATGAGGCTTCACGTCAGCCACCACTGCAACAGTCCATTGGCATATATTTAGGCCCAGCACACACACAGGCAGAGGAGAGAGGTCCCGTAACAGAGAATCTGGCTTCATGTCAGCAGAGAATCAGTCTGCATGTCATAGCAGAGAATGAGGCTTCACGTCAGCCACCACTGCAACAGTCCATTGGCATATATTTAGGCCCAGCACACACACAGGCAGAGGAGAGAGGTCCCGTAACAGAGAATCTGGCTTCATGTCAGCAGAGAATCAGTCTGCATGTCATAGCAGAGAATGAGGCTTCACGTCAGCCACCACTGCAACAGTCCATTGGCATATATTTAGGCCCAGCACCCAGGCAGAGGAGGGAGGTCCCGTAACAGAGAATCTGTCTTCATGTCAGCAGAGAATTAGTCTGCATGTCATAGCAGAGAATGAGGCTTCACGTCAGCCACCACTGCAACAGTCCATTGGCATATATTTAGGCCCAGCACCCAGGCAGAGGAGGGAGGTCCCGTAACAGAGAATCTGTCTTCATGTCAGCAGAGAATTAGTCTGCATGTCATAGCAGAGAATGAGGCTTCACGTCAGCCACCACTGGAACAGTCCATTCTCAGATATTTAGGCCCCGGCACCCAGGCAGAGGAGAGAGGTCCCGTAACAGAGAATCTGTCTTCATGTCAGCAGAGAATTAGTCTGCATGTCATAGCAGAGAATGAGGCTTCACGTCAGCCACCACTGCAACAGTCCATTGGCATATATTTAGGCCCAGCACCCAGGCAGAGGAGAGAGGTCCCGTAACAGACAATCTGGCTTCATGTCAGCAGAGAATCAGTCTGCATGTCATAGCAGAGAATCAGGCTTCACGTCACCCACCACTGCAACAGTCCATTGTCATAAATTTAGGCCCAGCACTAGTGTTGAGCGGCATGTCCCATATTCGAATTCGCGAAATTTTGTGAATATTCGAAAGAATATTCGTAAAATATTCGCGATTATTCAAATTCGTTATTATTTCGCATATGCGATAATTCGAATTATCGCATAATACATATGCTATGCAAAATTCACATGTGCGCTAATGAAATCGCCTTACGAAGATTCGCAACTCAATTCAATCACTAATGTATGAATGCAATGCCCTTTGCCTCTGTTCTGGGACAAGTGTAGATATTCGCATGTGCGCTAATAAAATCGCCTTACGAAGATTCGCACCTCAATCACTTTCTAGGGAATGTGAGACTTTTGGGAATCAATCGAGATACAGTGGGGGGTGATGACAGTAGTTGACAGAGTACAGATCAATGTAATCTGTAAGGTGGAAAGTAAAATAAAAAATACGAATATTCGTAAATCGACTTTTACGAAGTTCTACGTATTCGCGAATATGGTGCTATACTATATGAATGCACAGGCCTTTGCCTCTCTGTTCTGGGGACAAGTGTAGATATTTGCATTTGCGTTAATAAAATCGCCTTACGAAGATTCGCAGCTCAATTCAATCACTAATGTATGAATGCAAAGCCCTTTGCCTCTGTTCTGGGACAAGTGTAGATATTCGCATGTGCGCTAATAAAATCGCCTTACGAAGATTCGCAACTCAATTCACTAATGTATGAATGCAAAGCCCTTTGCCTCTGTTCTGGGACGTGCCGATATTCGCATGTGCGCTAATAAAATCGCCTTACGAAGATTCGCGCCTCAATCACTTTCTAGGCAATGTGAGTAAGATCTGAGCTGTTGGACCTTTGGGAAACAATCAATTATATGTGTACTGTAATTTTGTGGGGGGGGGGGGGGGAAACAAAAAACGAATATTCGTTTTTACGAATATATAGCACTATATTCGAAATATTCGCGAAATCGCGAAGTTGCGATATTCGCGAAAAAAATTTGCTTTTCGAATATTCGCGCTCAACACTACCCAGCACCCAGGCAGAGGAGAGAGGTCCCGTAACAGAGAATCTGGCTTCATGTCAGCAGAGAATCAGTCTTCATATCATAGCAGAGAATCAGGCTTCACGTCACCCACCACTGTAAGAGTCAATTTTCATAAATTTAGGCCCAGAACCCAGGCAGAGGAGAAAGGTCCCGTAACAGACAATCTGGCTTCATGTCAGCAGAGAATCAGTCTTCATATCATAGCAGAGAATCAGGCTTCACGTCACCCACCACTGCAACAGTCAATTGTCATAAATTTAGGCCCAGCACCCAGGCAGAGGAGAGAGCTCCCGTAACAGAGGATCTGGCTTCATGTCAGCAGAGAATCAGTCTGCATGTCATAGCAGAGAATGAGGCTTCACGTCACCCACCACTGCAACAGTCCATTGGCATATATTTAGGCCTAGCACACAGGCAGAGCAGAGAGGTCCCGTAACAGACAATCTGGCTTCATGTCAGCAGAGAATCAGTCTGCATGTCATAGCAGAGAATGAGGCTTCACGTCACCCACCACTGCAACAGTCCATTGGCATATATTTAGGCCTAGCACACAGGCAGAGCAGAGAGGTCCCGTAACAGACAATCTGGCTTCATGTCAGCAGAGAATCAGTCTTCATATCATAGCAGAGAATCAGGCTTCACGTCACCCACCACTGCAACAGTCAATTGTCATAAATTTAGGCCCAGCACCCAGGCAGAGGAGAGAGGTCCCGTAACAGAGAATCTGGCTTCATGTCAGCAGAGAATCAGTCTTCATATCATAGCAGAGAATCAGGCTTCACGTCACCCACCACTGTAAGAGTCAATTTTCATAAATTTAGGCCCAGAACCCAGGCAGAGGAGAAAGGTCCCGTAACAGACAATCTGGCTTCATGTCAGCAGAGAATCAGTCTTCATATCATAGCAGAGAATCAGGCTTCACGTCACCCACCACTGCAACAGTCAATTTTCATAAATTTAGGCCCAGAACCCAGGCAGAGGAGAAAGGTCCCGTAACAGACAATCTGGCTTCATGTCAGCAGAGAATCAGTCTTCATATCATAGCAGAGAATCAGGCTTCACGTCACCCACCACTGCAACAGTCAATTGTCATAAATTTAGGCCCAGCACCCAGGCAGAGGAGAGAGCTCCCGTAACAGAGGATCTGGCTTCATGTCAGCAGAGAATCAGTCTGCATGTCATAGCAGAGAATGAGGCTTCACGTCACCCACCACTGCAACAGTCCATTGGCATATATTTAGGCCTAGCACACAGGCAGAGGAGAGGTTCATTCAACTTTGGGTAGCCTCGCAATATAATGGTAAAATGAAAATAAAAATAGGATTGAATGAGGAAGTGCCCTGGAGTCCAATAATATATGGTTATGGGGAGGTAGTTAATGTCTAATCTGGACAAGGGACGGACAGGTCCTGTGGGATCCATGCCTGGTTCATTTTTATGAACGTCAGCTTGTCCACATTGGCTGTAGACAGGCGGCTGCGTTTGTCTGTAATGACGCCCCCTGCCGTGCTGAATACACGTTCAGACAAAACGCTGGCTGCCGGGCAGGCCAGCACCTCCAAGGCATAAAAGGCTAGCTCTGGCCACGTGGACAATTTAGAGACCCAGAAGTTGAATGGGGCCGAACCATCAGTCAGTACGTGGAGGGGTGTGCACACGTACTGTTCCACCATGTTAGTGAAATGTTGCCTCCTGCTAACACGTTGCGTATCAGGTGGTGGTGCAGTTAGCTGTGGCGTGTTGACAAAAGTTTTCCACATCTCTGCCATGCTAACCCTGCCCTCAGAGGAGCTGGCCGTGACACAGCTGCCTTGGCGACCTCTTGCTCCTCCTCTGCCTTGGCCTTGGGCTTCCACTTGTTCCCCTGTGACATTTGGGAATGCTCTCAGTAGCGTGTCTACCAACGTGCGCTTGTACTCGCGCATCTTCCTATCACGCTCCAGTGCAGGAAGTAAGGTGGGCACATTGTCTTTGTAGCGTGGATCCAGCAGGGTGGCAACCCAGTAGTCCGCACAGGTTAAAATGTGGGCAACTCTGCTGTCGTTGCGCAGGCACTGCAGCATGTAGTCGCTCATGTGTGCCAGGCTGCCCAGGGATAAGGACAAGCTGTCCTCTGTGGGAGGCGTATCGTCATCGTCCTGCCTTTCCCCCCAGCCACGCACCAGTGATGGACCCGAGCTGCGTTGGGTGCCACCCCGCTGTGACCATGCTTCATCCTCATCCTCCTCCACCTCCTCCTCATCCTCGTCCTCCTCGTCCTCCAGTAGTGGGCCCTGGCTGGCCACATTTGTACCTGGCCTCTGCTGTTGCCAAAAACCTCCCTCTGAGTCACTTCGAAGAGACTGGCCTGAAAGTGCTAAAAATGACCCCTCTTCCTCCTCCTCCTCCTCCTCCTCCTGGGCCACCTCCTCTTCCATCATCGCCCTAAGTGTTTTCTCAAGGAGACATAGAAGTGGTATTGTAACGCTGATAACGGTGTCATCGCCACTGGCCATGTTGGTGGAGTACTCGAAACAGCGCAACAGGGCACACAGGTCTCGCATGGAGGCCCAGTCATTGGTGGTGAAGTGGTGCTGTTCTGTAGTGCGACTGACCCGTGCGTGCTGCAGCTGAAACTCCACTATGGCCTGCTGCTGCTCGCACAGTCTGTCCAGCATGTGCAAGGTGGAGTTCCACCTGGTGGGCACGTCGCATATGAGGCGGTGAGCGGGAAGGCCGAAGTTACGCTGTAGCGCAGACAGGCGAGCAGCAGCAGGATGTGAACGCCGGAAGCGCGAACAGACGGCCCGCACTTTATGCAGCAGCTCTGACATGTCGGGGTAGTTGTGAATGAACTTCTGCACCACCAAATTCAGCACATGCGCCAAGCAAGGGATGTGCGTCAAATTGGCTAGTCCCAGAGCTGCAACGAGATTTCGCCCATTATCACACACCACCAGGCCGGGCTTGAGGCTCACCGGCAGCAACCACTCGTCGGTCTGTTGTTCTATACCCCGCCACAACTCCTGTGCGGTGTGGGGCCTGTCCCCCAAACATATGAGTTTCAGAATGGCCTGCTGACGTTTACCCCGGGCTGTGCTGAAGTTGGTGGTGAAGGTGTGTGGCTGACTGGATGAGCAGGTGGAAGAAGAGGAGGAGGAAGCCGAGAAGGAGGAGGTGGCAACAGGAGGCAAAGAATGTTGCCCTGCGATCCTTGGCGGCGGAAGGACGTGCGCCAAACAGCTCTCCGCCTGGGGCCCAGCTGCCACTACATTTACCCAGTGTGCAGTTAGGGAGATATAGCGTCCCTGGCCGTGCTTACTGGTCCACGTATCTGTGGTTAGGTGGACCTTGCTACAGATGGCGTTGCGCAGTGCACACTTGATTTTATCGGATACTTGGTTGTGCAGGGAAGGCACGGCTCTCTTGGAGAAGTAGTGCCGGCTGGGAACAACATACTGTGGGACAGCAAGCGACATGAGCTGTTTGAAGCTGTCTGTGTCCACCAGCCTAAATGACAGCATTTCATAGGCCAGTAGTTTAGAAATGCTGGCATTCAGGGCCAGGGATCGAGGGTGGCTAGGTGGGAATTTACGCTTTCTATCAAATGTTTGTGAGATGGAGAGCTGAACGCTGGCGTGTGACATGGTTGAGACGCTTGGTGACGGAGGTGGTGGTGGTGGTGTTGGTGGTACATCCCCTGTTTGCTGGGCGGCAGGTGCCAACGTTCCTCCAGAGGCGGAGGAAGAGGCCGAGGCGGCAGCAGCAGAATAGGCCGAGGCGGCAGCAGCAGAAGAGGTAGCAGGGGGAGCCTGAGTGACTTCCTTGGTTTTAAGGTGTTTACTCCACTGCAGTTCATGCTTTGCATGCAGGTGCCTGGTCATGCAGGTTGTGCTCAGGTTCAGAACGTTAATGCCTCGCTTCAGGCTCTGATGGCACAGCGTGCAAACCACTCGGGTCTTGTCGTCAGCACATTGTTTGAAGAAGTGCCATGCCAGGGAACTCCTTGAAGCTGCCTTTGGGGTGCTCGGTCCCAGATGGCGGCGGTCAGTAGCAGGCGGAGTCTCTTGGCGGCGGGTGTTCTGCTTTTGCCCACTGCTCCCTCTTTTGCTACGCTGTTGGCTCGGTCTCACCACTGCCTCTTCCTCCGAACTGTGAAAGTCAGTGGCACGACCTTCATTCCATGTGGGGTCTAGGACCTCATCGTCCCCTGCATCGTCTTCCACCCAGTCTTGATCCCTGACCTCCTGTTCAGTCTGCACACTGCAGAAAGACGCAGCAGTTGGCACCTGTGTTTCGTCATCATCAGAGACATGCTGAGGTGGTATTCCCATGTCCTCATCATCAGGAAACATAAGTGGTTGTGCGTCAGTGCATTCTATGTCTTTCACCGCTGGGGAAGGGCTAGGTGGATGCCCTTGGGAAACCCTGCCAGCGGAGTCTTCAAACAGCATAAGAGACTGCTGCATAACTTGAGGCTGAGACAGTTTCCCTGGTATGCATGGGGGTGATGTGACAGACTGATGGGGTTGGTTTTCAGGCGCCATCTGTGCGCTTTCTGCAGAAGACTGGGTGGGAGATAATGTGAACGTGCTGGATCCACTGTCGGCCACCCAATTGACTAATGCCTGTACCTGCTCAGGCCTTACCATCCTTAGAACGGCATTGGGCCCCACCATATATCGCTGTAAATTCTGGCGGCTACTGGGACCTGAGGTAGTTGGTACACTAGGACGTGTGGATGTGGCAGAACGGCCACGTCCTCTCCCAGCACCAGAGGGTCCACTAACACCACCACGACCATGTCCACGTCCGCGTCCCTTACTAGATGTTTTTCTCATTGTTATGGTTCACCACAACAACAAATATATTATTTGGCCCAATGTATTGTATTCAAATTCAGCGGGATATAAATTTGAGGCCTAGTATTTAGGCGCTGGGTGACCGGTATGGATTTAGTGACAGAATTAGACTTGGAAATGCACAGAAGCGTGTGTGTGTGAAGTTATTCTGAATGACCCAATGTGCACCTTGAATATTATATACCCTTTTAGGGATAGATTTCAAATAGCTCTGATATAGCAGAAACCACTAAATTATGAAATTGCTAAATTGGGAATTGTACTTCAACCCAGAACAAAAAATGTGCTTTGACGGACACTAAATATCTTGCCCAGCAACAACAGTACAACGGTGGGTAACGAGAGATTTAGAGGGAATTAAATTTGAGGCCTAGTATTTAGGCGCTGGGTCACCGGTATGGATTTAGTGACAGAATTAGACTTGGAAATACACAGTAGCGGGTGTGTGTGAAGTTATTCTGAATGACCCTATGTGCACCTTCAATATTATATACCCTTTTAGGGATAGATTTCAAATAGCTCTGATATAGCAGAAACCACTAAATTATGAAATTGCTAAATTGGGAATTGTACTTCAACCCAGAACAAAAAATGTGCTTTGACGGACACTAAATATCTTGCCCAGCAACAACAGTACAGCGGTGGGTAACGAGAGATTTAGAGGGAATTAAATTTGAGGCCTAGTATTTAGGCGCTGGGTCACCGGTATGGATTTAGTGACAGAATTAGACTTGGAAATGCACAGAAGCGTGTGTGTGAAGTTATTCTGAATGACCCAATGTGCACCTTCAATATTATATACCCTTTTTGGGATAGATTTCAAATAGCTCTGATATAGCAGGAACCACTAAATTATGAAATTGCTAAATTGGGAATTGTACTTCAACCCAGAACAAAAAATGTGCTTTGACGGACACTAAATATCTTGCCCAGCAACAACAGTACAGCGGTGGGTAACGAGAGATTTAGAGGGAATTAAATTTGAGGCCTAGTATTTAGGCGCTGGGTCACCGGTATGGATTTAGTGACAGAATTAGACTTGGAAATGCACAGAAGCGTGTGTGTGAAGTTATTCTGAATGACCCAATGTGCACCTTCAATATTATATACCCTTTTTGGGATAGATTTCAAATAGCTCTGATATAGCAGGAACCACTAAATTATGAAATTGCTAAATTGGGAATTGTACTTCAACCCAGAACAAAAAATGTGCTTTGACGGGCACTAAATAACTTTCCCAGCTACAACAGGACAACGGTAACGAGAGATTTAGAGGGATTTAAATTTGAGGCCTAGTATTTAGGCGCTGGGTGACAGGTATGGGTTTAGTGACAGAATTAGACTTGGAAATACACAGTAGCGGGTGTGTGTGAAGTTATTCTGAATGACCCTATGTGCACCTTCAATATTATATACCCTTTTAGGGATAGATTTCAAATAGCTCTGATATAGCAGAAACCACTAAATTATGAAATTGCTAAATTGGGAATTGTACTTCAACCCAGAACAAAAAATGTGCTTTGACGGACACTAAATATCTTGCCCAGCAACAACAGTACAGCGGTGGGTAACGAGAGATTTAGAGGGAATTAAATTTGAGGCCTAGTATTTAGGCGCTGGGTCACCGGTATGGATTTAGTGACAGAATTAGACTTGGAAATACACAGTAGCGGGTGTGTGTGAAGTTATTCTGAATGACCCTATGTGCACCTTCAATATTATATACCCTTTTTGGGATAGATTTCAAATAGCTCTGATATAGCAGGAACCACTAAATTATGAAATTGCTAAATTGGGAATTGTACTTCAACCCAGAACAAAAAATGTGCTTTGACGGGCACTAAATAACTTTCCCAGCTACAACAGGACAACGGTAACGAGAGATTTAGAGGGATTTAAATTTGAGGCCTAGTATTTAGGCGCTGGGTGACAGGTATGGGTTTAGTGACAGAATTAGACTTGGAAATACACAGTAGCGGGTGTGTGTGAAGTTATTCTGAATGACCCTATGTGCACCTTCAATATTATATACCCTTTTTGGGATAGATTTCAAATAGCTCTGATATAGCAGAAACCACTAAATTATGAAATTGCTAAATTGGGAATTGTACTTCAACCCAGAACAAAAAATGTGCTTTGACGGACACTAAATATCTTGCCCAGCAACAACAGTACAGCGGTGGGTAACGAGAGATTTAGAGGGAATTAAATTTGAGGCCTAGTATTTAGGCGCTGGGTCACCGGTATGGATTTAGTGACAGAATTAGACTTGGAAATACACAGTAGCGGGTGTGTGTGAAGTTACTCTGAATGACCCTATGTGCACCTTCAATATTATATACCCTTTTTGGGATAGATTTCAAAGAGCTCTGATATAGCAGGAACCACTAAATTATGAAATTGCTAAATTGGGAATTGTATTTCAACCCAGAACAAGAAATGTGCTTGAACGGACACTAAATAACTCGCCCAGCTACAGCACTAGGGACAGATTTAGCTGGATATAAATTTGAGGCCTAGTATTTAGGCGCTGGGTGACAGGTATGGGTTTAGTGACAGAATTAGACTTGGAAATACACAGTAGCGGGTGTGTGTGAAGTTATTCTGAATGACCCTATGTGCACCTTCAATATTATATACCCTTTTAGGGATAGATTTCAAATAGCTCTGATATAGCAGAAACCACTAAATTATGAAATTGCTAAATTGGGAATTGTACTTCAACCCAGAACAAAAAATGTGCTTTGACGGACACTAAATATCTTGCCCAGCAACAACAGTACAGCGGTGGGTAACGAGAGATTTAGAGGGAATTAAATTTGAGGCCTAGTATTTAGGCGCTGGGTCACCGGTATGGATTTAGTGACAGAATTAGACTTGGAAATACACAGTAGCGGGTGTGTGTGAAGTTATTCTGAATGACCCTATGTGCACCTTCAATATTATATACCCTTTTTGGGATAGATTTCAAATAGCTCTGATATAGCAGGAACCACTAAATTATGAAATTGCTAAATTGGGAATTGTACTTCAACCCAGAACAAAAAATGTGCTTTGACGGGCACTAAATAACTTTCCCAGCTACAACAGGACAACGGTAACGAGAGATTTAGAGGGATTTAAATTTGAGGCCTAGTATTTAGGCGCTGGGTGACAGGTATGGGTTTAGTGACAGAATTAGACTTGGAAATACACAGTAGCGGGTGTGTGTGAAGTTATTCTGAATGACCCTATGTGCACCTTCAATATTATATACCCTTTTTGGGATAGATTTCAAAGAGCTCTGATATAGCAGGAACCACTAAATTATGAAATTGCTAAATTGGGAATTGTATTTCAACCCAGAACAAGAAATGTGCTTGAACGGACACTAAATAACTCGCCCAGCTACAGCACTAGGGACAGATTTAGCTGGATATAAATTTGAGGCCTAGTATTTAGGCGCTGGGTGACCGGTATGGATTTAGTGACAGAATTAGACTGGGATATGGCCAAAAAATGAACAGACTATTGCTGGTTAAATGCACTTGGTGTGACAGCTTCACCCTGATGTAGGCTTTAGCCAAAAAACAACCACACCATTGAGGGTTAAATGCACTTGGTGACAGGCGCAGCTTGCCCCTGATTTTGTATATGGCCAAAAAATGAACAGACTATTGCTGGTTAAATGCACTTGGTGTGACAGCTTCACCCTGATGTAGGCTTTAGCCAAAAAACAACCACACCATTGAGGGTTAAATGCACTTGGTGACAGGCGCAGCTTGCCCCTGATTTTGTATATGGCCAAAAAATGAACAGACTATTGCTGGTTAAATGCACTTGGTGTGACAGCTTCACCCTGATGTAGGCTTTAGCCAAAAAACAACCACACCATTGAGGGTTAAATGCACTTGGTGACAGGCGCAGCTTGCCCCTGATTTTGTATATGGCCAAAAAATGAACAGACTATTGCTGGTTAAATGCACTTGGTGTCACAGCTTCACCCTGATGTAGGCTTTAGCCAAAAAACAACCACACCATTGAGGGTTAAATGCACTTGGTCGCAGCTTGTGCTGGCGCACCACAAGACACAAAATGGCCGCCGATCACCCCAGAAAAATGAGACTGACAAACGGTCTGTGCAGCCTAAAAACAGTGAGCAATTGAGGATCAGCAGCTCAATGATCCACAGCTGCAGATCGATCAGTTAATCAAGTCCTTTGGAGGAGTTAATCTGCCTAATCTCGCCCTACTGTCGCAGCCGCAACCTCTCCCTACGCTAATCAGAGCAGAGTGACGGGCGGCGCTATGTGACTCCAGCTTAAATAGAGGCTGGGTCACATGGTGCTCTGGCCAATCACAGCCATGCCAATAGTAGGCATGGCTGTGATGGCCTCTTGGGGCAAGTAGTATGACGCTTGTTGATTGGCTGCTTTGCAGCCTTTCAAAAAGCGCCAAGAAAGCGTCACAAAAGCGCGAAGAAAGCGACGAACACCGAACCCGAACCCGGACTTTTACGAAAATGTCCGGGTTCGGGTCCGTGTCACGGACACCCCAAAATTCGGTACGAACCCGAACTATACAGTTCGGGTTCGCTCATCCCTACAGAAGAGCGCTCTCACGTAATCCTGATTGCCCCATATTGGCCAAGGAGGGCATGGTTCCCCCTGCTTCTGACTCTTTCCAGAAAAAGGTACTGGATTCTTCCTCAGACCCCGGACCTTCTACATCAAGGGCCAGCCTGGCACCCAACAATCAACCAGTTAAATTAAAGCTCACTGCCTGGAATTTGAACGGTCCATCCTAAAGTCAAAGGGGTTTTCATATGCAGTCATCAACACTCTTATTTCCAGCAGAAAACCAGTCACGTCCAACATCTATCTTAGGACTTGGACGACCTTTCTCCAATTTTACAATGATTCCTGGAATCCTACTTTACCACCTGATACTAAGCTAATTTTAGACTTTATTCAAAAAGATCTTGACAAAGGACTCAGAGTTAGCACCATCAAGGTCCAGATAGTCACCCTTAGTGCCTTTATGGAGGTCAGGTTGGCCAGGTTGGATTTAATCAAGAGGTTCATTAAAGGGGCAAGTAGACTGCATCCTGTTCATAGATCCACGATCCCTCCCTGGGATCTTAACCTTGTCCTTTCTGTCCTAATGGATCATCCTTTTGAGCCTCTTGACTGAATCTCTCTCAGACTCCTATCTCTAAAAACGGCCTTTCTTATAGCAATCACCTCAGCCAGGAGAATCGGAGAGAGTCAGGCCTTGTCCTGTAGGCCTCCGTATTTTAATAATTTGGAAGACAGAATAGTGTTAAGACATGAGCCTTCTTTCTTAGCATCATCCTGAGTTCTTAGGTATTTAGAAGGTAAAGGGGAGGAGGCTTTTTAACTTTGTTCTGTACATTGTTTCCTGTCCCTGGAAGGCGGGGTACCCTCCTGCTTAGTGCCGTTGTGGAGGCTATACGGAAAATCCAATTACCGGTAAGAGTAATCTTCATCTTTCACATGCACGTCCTTACTGTAGCTCTGCTCAGAAAAGACTCCCTAATTAACTAAGCAGAGGGCGGACCCAATCTATCACCCTGGTAACCAAAACAATATGCCAATATTTTAACCATTTGATTGCCTGTGCATTGCTGTTAAGTACATATAAAACTCAATAAATCACAACATTTCACTTGATAACACTCTTTAATAATATACTGCATCACCATGAGGTGCACATAGCAGTCCGATAAATTCCATCCCGCTCCAGTGCCTGCTTCTGTAACCAAAACATTGCAGCCCAAGTGCTCACCTACTGACAGTGTAGTACCCTAGAGCAAGGGTACTTTGAACTATGGTCGTTTGTGGACATTTGCCCCCTATTGCCCCCTACTATGCAAAGTCATCAATTCACTTTAGTGCACTTGGAAGAGCTATGATTTATGCCATTGTTTACATTTATACTATTTCATATTGTTGAAATGCATTTTATATGTTTATTGTAATATACCCTGGTTATTTGCACAGTTTACACTGTGGAAAGGGTTAATGCACAGCAAGCTAATACTGAGATACTTTGGGATTTTCAGTCTATGCCCTGATAGGTAATATCCACATGTACCCCCTTCACAGTAGTTATGCCCAGATTTGCCCTCTTCACAGTAGCTATGCTGACATGGTGCACCCTTCACAGTAGCTATGCCCACATTGTGCCCCCTTCACAATAGCTATGCCCCGATGGGCCCCCTTCACAGTAGCCATGCTCAGATGTGCCCCCTTTATAGTATCTATGCCTAGATGTGCCCCCTTCACATTAGCTATGCTCAAAGGTGCCCCCTTCACAATAGCTATGCCCACATTGTGCCCCTTTACAGTAGCTATGCCCCCATTGTGCCCCCTATACAGTAGCTATGCCCTGATGTGCCCCTTCACAGTAGCCATGCTCAGATGTGCCCCATTCCCAATAGCTATGCCCACATTGTGTCCCCTTCACAGCAGTTATGCCCATATTGTGTCCCCTTCACAGTAGTTATGCCCACCTTGTGATCCCTTTACAGTAGTTATGTGCCACTTTTACAGTAGTTCTACCCCTCACAGCAGTTATATTATATATGTGCCCCTTCACAGTAATTATGGCCAGATATGTGCCCCCTTCACAGTAATTATGGCCAATTATGTGCCCCCTTTACAGTAGTTATGTCCACGTTGTACCCCCTTCACAGTAGTTATGCCCCTCACAGTAGTTATGGCTAGATATGTGCCCCCAGTAAAAGAATCTGCAGCACTCACCAAGCTGCTTGAGAAAGACCAGTCATGGTCTAAACGTCGCTGTGGTGAGCACTCGACCATTTAGGGAGGGTGGGCAGGGACTGGGCCCCCCCCCCCTGTGTTCCCTATCCCGTTTGGGGTACTTACAGACCCCTAGTGTGGCTGGTCAGGGTTAATCCAGTGGTTGTGGGGTTAATGTGGAAATCCGGCTGACCAGGAAGGGGCGGATAGTGTTCTGGGCATATAAAATGCTCTGTCCCACCCCTCATCTTCCTCTTGGCAGAAGCGCTGTGTCCCTCTCTCATGTGGTTACGTACGAAGATGGTTTCTCGGTTTGTAGGTTTTTATGTTTCAGAAGGTTTTTTGAGTTTCATGTGTTTATGGCCCGAACTTCGGGGAAGATTTTGTAAGTCACAGCTGGTAGCAGGTAAAGAAGAGTAAAATGTTGGAGTAAGAAAATTGGCGTAACTGCCCGCTGGGAGGCCAGCGGCCGGCAGATAGCACGGTTTTGGTTTATGTTTATGTCTGTAATAAATAGCTGTGGCCGACTACCATCCAACAATGACAATAAAGATTATAAAGAGAGATTTGTGTTAGTGTCGTTTATGGCTCTTTTAACATGGAGGGGGCTGGAAGTGTTGAGGGGGGCTTACCCCTCCCCCCCCCCTTTTTCCCTAATGTGATTACCGACAGTCTGATTATGCTGCTGTTTGAATAAATCAACCGGATTTTTTTTCATCTAATTGGCGAGTGCTGCGGATTCTTTTACTGTTGGCACCTGAATGGGACCCCCAGCCTGGATCTCTATCCACGTGCACTACAAGCTATTCTTTTTCTATTGGCACGTTTATTCCCATATTGGGATGGGTGGTGCTGCTTCTTCATAATTTTTTTAGATATGTGCCTCTTCATATTAGTTATGGACAGATAAGTGCCCACTTCAGAGCAAGTAAAAAAAAACTGTAAATATTCACCCAGTTGCTCCGATGATCACAGCTTAGTGGCCGGCGTTCCCCCGCATCGCGATACTGTTACACATCACTCTGCTATGTAGGAGAAGCAGAGGCTGATTCCCAGTCTGCACCACTCCTCCTACACCGACCAGCAGCACTTTGCCTATGTCAGTTTATTTGGTTTGGTTTTGTGACGTTTATAGTCCATCTTTGAATGGACATTCTGGAACGTCCATTCAGAGATTGCAGCTGGACACTGCTGTTCCTCTGTGTCCCTGCCTTATGGATCGCTCTCTACACAGTGCTGAACGAGAGCTGTGTATACAGAAATGGAAACGCAATGCTGCTTTCTGTTCCGGCCTGGCAGTCACGTGACCATCGGGCCGGGAGACTGCAGGAACTGTGGGGTCTTCCTGAGACCTCGATCAGCCCTGCAGTGAGGCTGTACAGTGCTGTATACTGCTGTACAGCCTCTCTGGGTGGTGTACTTCCCCTGCAACTGGGGCTATTATGTCATCCCCAGTTACAGGAGAACTAAATAGTAAACATTTTTTTTACATGGGATACAAAGTGTAAAAAAAAAAATATACAAAAATAAGTGTTTTATAAAAATAAACCCTTTTTCTTCAATTAATTCACTGAAAAACCTTACAAATAAAATAAATAAAATAAAAAATTATACATTTTTGAAATTACTGTGTCTGTAATGACTGGCTCTATTAAAATATCACCTATCACAGCTTTTTTTCTGAACTCACATCCCAAAAAATGAGATAAACGACCAGAAAGCCAAATGTACCCCAAAATGGTGCAAATAAAAACTACAGCTTGTCTCGCAAAAAATAAGCCCCCACACAGCTCAGTCAACGATAAAATAAAAAAGTTATGGCTCTTAAAAAACATTTCAGCAAATTCTATGTTAGAAAATCCAGATGTTGCTCCTTCCCTTCTGAACCCTGTCTTAGCCCCTAACTGCAGTTTACGATCACAAATTGGGTGCTACGCTATTCAGGAGAAAATAGTCAGCAAATTGTGAGGTGATATTTAGTGAGTTGTGATTTCATACTTAAAGTGAACATGTCATGTGGATATCTGATTATAATCTAACTAATTATATACAATCATTAACTACTAAAAAGTACCTTAGATGTATTCTCTTACTGGTGTGACAGATGGTTAACTCATAATATACACACAAAGATGCTGCATGCCGCATGCAAATGAGCTGATTCGAGTGTGGCGTGATGTCATTGAGTCCAGTGTATATTTAATTCAGAGCTATAGCCACTCCCCTGCCCACCTGCTGCTGATTCATATGGAAACAAACTGTCATTCAGCAGCAGGTGGGCGGGGAGAGTCAGGAGCTCATGAATATTCATGACTCATCATTATCAGCTGGAGCTTTTCAATACAAGATGTTGGCAGATTGACTGAGTCAATTAAAGAAAGTGACCCAGCATTTTGCTAAGATAATCAGCCACTTATTTATGTTGCCCTTAGTTAGGACACCATAAAACTGGTGACAGGTTCCCTTTAAGCATATGTACAAGTACACCGGATTATCCCCAAAAGAGGGGAAAAAATCACCTTATTTTTTTTAAGGCACAGAACTCAAAATATTGAGGTCGAATAACACTCTGTGCTAAGCCATGCCCTGAATCACCTTACCATCCTTTCCAGAGAGCTGCAGATGCACACTCCGTATCAGTAGTGGGGCCTGAATGTTTAATGGCATTTTCAGTATAATACGTCACCCGCTGTACCTGAAGAAAACTGACAATTAGCTACCCCTCTGAGATGTGCGCTGACCAAGGGTAGTCCTCAAGAGATGAACAAATGTGATCCAGTCTGTCAAGAGAGTATAAGGAGAGCCTAGTGGAGGTTAGAGTGTTGCCTTATTCTATGGACCCCACTAGCAACCATTCTGAGACAGTAGTTAGCCAACGGTACCTACAGTGAAGGACAGCTGTAAGCAGAGCCGCATTCCTCTATGGACAGTGTGGACATTTATGGAAATTGTGAGTAAGGCTACTTTCACACTGTGGTTTTGATTTCGGTTTGTGAGATCCATTCAGGTATCTCACAAGCGGTCCAAAAGGGATCAGTTTTTGCCCTAATGCATTCTGAATGGATAAGGATCCGCTCAGAATGCATCAGTTTGCCTCCGTTCCGCCTCCATTCCGCGTTTAGGTCTCCGTCTGACGAAACTGAGCCAAATGGATCCGTCCTGACACACAATGTAAGTCAATGGGGACGGATCCGTTTTCACTGACACAATATGTCACAATAGAAAACAAATCCGTCCCCCATTGACTTTCAGTGGTGTTCAAGACGGATCCGTTTGGGGTATGTTAAAGATAATACAAACGGATCTGTTCTGCATGGATGCATGCAGTTGTATTATCAGAACGGATCCGTCTGTGCAGATCCATGACGGATCCGCACCAAATGCGAGTGTGAAAGTAGCCTAAGCCAGGAAGGCAAGCTATATGTTTAATGGCCATGTGAAGCAGTTTGTTGATGTATACTACACACCTGGAAGATAGTCAGTCAGAAGTTACTACAGCCTGAGTGTGATCAGAATTTATACCTCTCCAAGAGCCTGTTACTAGGATTACAGCCACAGCTAACTGTGATGTGCCTTGTATGGATTACAATACTACCTCTGCCATGTCAATGAACCTGTATATCTATTTCAAGGCAACTGATTACCAGTAAATGTTCCAGTTATTTATATGAAGTGACTCCTCTTTATTTCCACACCTCCTTTGCACCCAAGGGTGCTGGTGTCGCGAACCTCAGGGACCCTACCTTCCCTGTACCTAAAACCCACCAAGGGCACCTCAACCAACATCTGGCACGAGATTCCTTAACACCAGAGTGTGCCCTGAAGGAATCCGGTGCTATCCTTCCCGTCACTGAACGCCGCCCAGGGAGCTGCAGAAACGTCAGTACAAACTACTACACCCATTAGGCCCCTGCACTCACACATTGCATCCCTTCAGTCTGGTCGCTGCATACTAACACTGGTGTCACAAACAGGATCAAATCCTACTACTGGGGCATTATTGTTAGCTTTATTACTACTGGAGGGCTGCGAATAACATGATTTCTAGTATGGGCACTATGGGGCATTATTATTTCTAGGTCAAAATAAGGGACATTATTACTGTTGGGGGAACTATTACTACATAGTGCACTCTGGCAGAGAAGGATTACTACTGGAGGACCGTTACTTTGGTGGTAATTATCATCATTTTACAGCTCACAGTAAATGCTGGTAATGAGTTCTCAGTATATTGAGCTATACACATGTATGACTTATAATCTTTATCATTATGGTTTTCCAATATGTCCATAAAAAATGTTGGATGTCTGTAATTTTGGGATAAGTTGTCCAGAAAAAAAAATGAAAAATGATGGTTGGCAACCTTGAGTGGGGGGCACCCTGGCACAGTATCAGCTTAGTAAAATTATTTTTGGAGGACACTGTTTACAGCATTATAAGTGTCAGGGGTCCTATTTGCTGTGTACTGTTACTTTTTACGGCGCTGTGTGCCAATAATTATTGAAGGGAGCACTATCTGCTTGCTACTAGTATTTTCAGGGAGACTGTTTCTGCAGTACAGTATTGAGGAGCACAGTTGGCATACTATTAAGGCTACTTTCACACTAGCGTTCGGGTGTCCGCTCGTGAGCTCCGTTTGAAGGGGCTCACGAGCGGACCCGAACGCAGCCGTCCAGCCCTGATGCAGTCTGAATGGAGCGGATCCGCTCAGACTGCATCAGTCTGGCGGCGTTCAGCCTCCGCTCCGCTCGCCTCCGCACGGACAGGCGGACAGCTGAACGCTGCTTGCAGCGTTCGGGTGTCCGCCTGGCCGTGCGGAGGCGTGCGGATCCGTGCGGATCCGTCCAGACTTACAATGTAAGTCAATGGGGACGGATCCGTTTGAAGATGCCACAATGTGGCTCAATCTTCAAGCGGATCCGTCCCCCATTGACTTTACATTGAAAGTCTGGACGGATCCGTCCGAGGCTATTTTCACACTTAGCTTTTTTTTTGCCATTTTAATGCAGACGGATCCGTTCTGAACGGAGCCTCCGTCTGCATTATTATGAGCGGATCCGTTCAGAACGGATCCGCCCGAACGCTAGTGTGAAAGTAGCCTAAGGGTGGCAGGATGGGGTGTTCAGAAGGTGGGGAGAAGGATGGAAATGAGGGAAACTAAGATGTCTGTGTGCTAAACTCTGCAAAGACAATAGAAGGCTGACCGGTGTGCCAAACTTTATAGAGACAAGTGATAGCTGAAAAAAATCATCATGGTGGTCTGGTCTGAATAGAGAAATTGAATAGAAAGGTATACGATTACAATGCACATAGGCTAACTAGGCTGAATACAGCCACAAAGTTCCATTCACACATATCCTTGGTAAGGGGGTGCAGTTCAGTCTTGCAGCTGGATTAGCTCCATCACCCACCTTACGCCATACCATTTCCATGGAGGTCAAAAGGATGCTGTTTTGGCTTCCATCATTCAAATGGAACATTATGGAGTCATTTAACGTAATTACTGGGAGCTTTCCTGGTGTATACGATAATTATATGGTTCACATGCAATGCACTAAGCCTGACTTCTACAAAATTATTGCAGGTACTTTAGATGAAGCATCTCTCCTGAAATCACTCGGGCAGTGCTCACAATATATGTGTATGTAGTATTACATGATGGAGCTGCCAGTTTATAATTAAAATGAGCCTCTTGTTGCAATGCAGCTCTTTGCTTTAGTGATTTTTTTTCCTATTTAAAGGGACTCTACACCTACCATCTATAGTCTATCCAATTATAATGCTGGTGGGCTATTGCAACCTGTTATCACCTAGTTTAGGCTTGTGAGAGGCTCACTATAAGGGGGCCTGCACACGTTGTGGATTCTGCTTGGATTTTCATGTGGAAAAACCTTAGTGTATGAGTTCATGCACACAAACATTATTTTTTTTTTTTTCTTGTCCGTTACATTATTTTTTTTGCATCCCGTATGCGGAACCATTCACTTCAATGGGGCCACAAAAAATTCTGAAATGACTGCATTCAGTGCCCGCATGGCCGTTCCACAAAAACATAGAACATGTCCTATTATTGTCTGCATTATGGACAAGGATAGGACTGCTTTATTAGGGACCAGCCATTCTCTTCTGCAAAATATGGAATGCACATATGCTGAATGCTGATCCGCAGTTTGCAAACCGCAAAAGACCCAATGGTAATGTGCATGATCCCTAATACAGTACCAGCAAAGTGGATGAGATTAGATAAATCTTATGTACATTTTCCTTTTTTTTCTGTGCAGAAATTGACCTGCCCTGTGGATTTTGAAATCCGCAGCATGCCAATTCTTTGTGCGACTTTTCTGCTGCAAATATGGATTAAATCCGCATCAAAAAAACACAAGTAAGATTTTGCATGTAGATTTTGATGTGGAAATGCACAGAAATCGGAATGAAAATCTATATGGAAGTTCTGTTTGTCAACTGTGTGCAGGTACCCTAAGAGAGGAGAATAAAGGGGTATTCCAGTTGTGACAAGTTGTCCCCTATCCACAGGATATGCAATAACTAGAAATGAGCGGACACCTGGATGTTCGGGTTCGGCAGGTTCGGACAAACTTGAAAAAAAAGTTCGGGTTCGGGACCCGAACTTGACCCGAACTTGACCCCGAACCCCATTGAAGTCAGTGGGGACCCGAACTTTTGGCCACTAAAATGGCTCTAAAATAGCCCTGGAAAGAGCTAAAGGCAGCAAAATATGTTTAAGAGCATGGCAAATGCTTTGCAAACAAATGTGGATAGGGAAATAATTAAAAAAACATAAAAGACCTTAAAAAGGCTGTGTAGGCTCATGTGGCTGTCTAGGTGGAAGCGGCGGTGAAGGAGGAATAGGTAGCCAACACAGATGTGTGTTATTTAGCATTTTTACATGAGGGTATCCCCCAAAATATTGGGACATATAAAAAAAAAAAAAAGGAATAAGTGCACTTGAGTACAAGGATTGATGGTTGAGGCTGTTAGAACTGTCTATTCTGCACAAGGTACAGACAAGTCCTGAGGGATCCAAGCCTGGTTCATTTTAATGAACGTGAGCTTGTCCATGTTGGCTGTGGACAGGCGGCTGCGTCTGTCTGTAATGACGCCTCCTGCCATGCTAAATACACATTCAGAGAGTACACTGGCTGCAGGGCAAGCCAGCACCTCCAAGGCATACAGGGCAAGCTCTGGCCATGTGGACAATTTGGAGACCCAGAAGTTGAATGGGGCAGAACCACCAGTCAGTACGTGTAGGCGTGTGCACAGGTACTGTTCCACCATGTTGTTCAAATGCTGCCTCCTGCTAACACGCTCCATATTAGCAGTTGGGGCCAGGTGACAAAGCTTTTCCACATGTCGGCTATGCTAACCCTGCCTTCTGAGGTGCTGGCGCTGACACAGCTGCGTTGGCGACCTCTTCCTCCTCCCCTGCATTCACCTTGTGCTTCCACTTATCCCCCGGCGTCAGTCGGGAATGCTCTCAGGAGCGTGTCTACCAGCGTGCGCCTGTAGTTGCGCATCTTCCGATCACGCTCCAGTGAGGGAATTAAGGACGGCACATTATCTTTGTAACGGGGATCCAGCAGGGTGGCCACCCAGTAGTCAGCACACGTTAAAATGTGGGCAACTCTGCTGTCGTTGCGCAGGCACTGCAGCATGTAGTCACTCATGTGTGCCAGGCTGCCCAGAGGTAAGGACAAGCTGTCCTCTGTGGGAGGCGTATCGTCTGCGTCCTCTGTATCCCCCCAGCCACACACCAGTGATGGGCCCGAGCTGCGTTGGGTGCCACCCCGCTGTGAACATGCTTTATCCCCATCCTCATCCTCTTCCTCATCCTCCTCGTCCTCCAGTAGTGGGCCCTGGCTGGACAAATTTGTACCTGGCCTCTGCTGTTGCAAAAAACCTCCCTCTGAGCCACTTCTAAAAGACTGGCCTGAAAGTGTTAGAGATGACCCCTCTTCCTCCTCCTCGTCCTGGGCCAGATCATCTTCCATCATCGCCCTAAGTGTTTTCTCAAGAAGACATAGAAGTGGTATTGTAACGCTGATAACGGCGTCATCGCCACTGGCCATGTTGGTGGAGTACTCGAAACAGCGCAACAGGGCACACAGGTCTCGCATGGAGGCCCAGTCATTGGTGGTGAAGTGGTGCTGTTCCGCAGTGTGACTCACCCGTGCGTGCTGCAGCTGAAACTCCACTATGGCCTGCTGCTGCTTGCACAGCATGTGCAAGGTGGAATTCCACCTGGTGGGCACGTCGCATATGAGGCGGTGAGCGGGAAGGCCGAAGTTACGCTGTAGAGCAGACAACCGATCGGCGGCAGGATGAGAATGCCGGAAGCGTGCACAGACGGTCCGCACTTTATGCAGCAGCTCTGACATGTCGGGGTAGTTGTGAATGAATTTCTGCACCACCAAATTCAGCACATGCGCCAGGCAAGGGATGTGCGTCAAACCGGCTAGTCCCAGAGCTGCAAGGAGATTTCGCCCATTATCGCACACCACCAGGCCGGGCTTGAGGCTCACTGGCAGCAACCATTCGTCAGTCTGTTGTTCTATACCCCACCACAACTAAGGAGGTGATAGAAGAGGAGGAGGAAGCCGAGTAGGAAGAAGAGGCAACAGGAGGCAAAGAATGATGCCCTACGATCCTTGGCGGCAGAAGGACGTGTGCCAAACAGCTCTCCGCTTGGGGCCCAGCCGCCACTACATTTACCCAGTGTGCAGTTAGGGAGATATAGTGTCCCTGGCTGTGCTTACTGGTCCACGTATCTGTGATTAGGTGGACCTTGCCACAGATGGCGCTGCGCAGTGCACACTTGATTTTATCCGATACTTGGTTGTGCAGGGAAGGCACAGCTCTCCTGGAAAAGTAGTGGCAGCTGGGAACGACGTACTGTGGGACAGCAAGCAACATGAGCTGTTTGAAGCTGTCCGTCTCCACCAGCCTAAATGACAGCATTTCAGAGGCCAGTAGTTTAGAAATGCTGGCATTCAGGCCAGGGATCGAGGGTGGCTAGGTGGGAATTTATGCTTTCTCTCCAAGGTTTGTGAGATGGAGAGCTGAACGCTTCCGTGTGACATGGTGGAGATGCTTGGTGATGGAGGTGGTGTTGTTGGTGGCACATCCTCTGTTTGCTGGGCGGCAGGTGCCAACGTTCCTCCAGAGGCGGAGGAAGAGGCCGAGGCAGCAGCAGAAGAGGGAGCAGGAGGGGCCTGAGCCCTTTCTTGGTTTTGAAGGTGCTTACTCCACTGCAGCCCGTGTCTCGCATGTAGATGCCTGGTCATGCAGGTTGTGCTAAGGTTCAGAACGTTAATGCCTCGCTTCAGGCTCTGGTGGCACAGCGTGCAACCCACTCTGATTTTGTTGTCAGCACATTGTGTGAAGAAGTGCCATTCCAGGGAACTCCTTGAAGCTGCGTTTGGTGTGCTCGGTCCCTGGTGACGGTGGCCAGTAGCAGGCGAACTGTTTTGGCGACGGCTGCTCTGCTTTTGCACCCTGCTCCCTCTTTTGCTACGCTGTTGGCTCGGTCTCACCACTGCCTCTTCCTCCAAACTCTGAAAGTCAGTGGCACGACTTTCATTCCATGTGGAGTCTAGGACCTCATCGTTCCCTGCATCGTCTTCCACCCAGTCTTCCTCCCTGACATCCTTTTTGATCTGCACACTGCAGAAAGACGCAGCAGTTGGCACCTGTGTTTCGTCATCATGAGAGACGTGCTGAGGTGGTATTCCCATGTCCTCATAAGTGGTTGTGCGTCAGTGCATTCTATGTCTTCCACCCCTGGGGAAGGGCTAGGTGGATGCCCTTGGGAAACCCTGCCAGCAGAGTCTTCAAACAGCATAAGAGACTGCTGCATGACTTGAGGCTCAGACAGGTTCCCCGATATGCACAGGGGTGATGTGACAGACTGATGGGCATGGGTTTCAGGCGCCACCTGTGCGCTTTCTGCAGAAGACTGGGTGGGAGATAATGTGAACCTGCTGGATCCACTGTCGGCCACCCAATCGACTAGCGCCTGTACTTGCTCAGGCCTTACCATCCTTAGAACGGCATTAGGCCTGACCAAATATCGCTGTAGATTCTGGCGGCTACTGGGACCTGAGGTAGTAGGTTCAGTAGGACGTGTAGCTGTGGCAGAACGGCCACGTCCTCTCCCTGCACCAGAGGCTTGACGAACACCACCACCACGACCATGACCGCGTCCCTTATTAGATGTTTGCCTCATAGTTAGCGTTCACCAAGCAAAGTAAAAAGTGGTTTAGTCTGTTAAAAAATAATTAACCACCAATATAAACCCTGATGTAGGGTATTGCACTCCATTTTTTTTTTAACTCTATATGACAGCTGTATTTGTGGCCTGAATTTCACAGTAACTTATGCACCTCTAATCCCAGATGTGCAGTATGTCAGAGGTTTTTTTTTAACCCCGGTAAGCAAAAGCCATATTTATGGCCTAAATTTCACAGTAACTTATGCATGTCTAATCCCAGATGTGCAGTATATCAGAGGGTTTTTTAACCCCTGTAATCAAAAGCCGTATTTCTGGCCTAAAATGAACAGTCCCTTATGCACCTATAATCCTAGATATGCACTATATGAAACAGATGGGTTTGTTTCACCCAGTATGCCCCAGTATGCCAAAGCCGTATTTCTGGTCTAAATGTGACACTCACTTATGCACCTCTAATCCCAGATGTGCAGTATATCAGAGTTTTTTTTTTAACCCCAGCAAGCAAAAGCTGTATTTGTGGCCTAAATTTCACAGTAATTTATGCACGTCTAATCCCAGATGTGCATTATATCAGAGGGTTTTTTAACCCCAGTAAGCAAAAGCTGTATTTGTGGCCTAAATTTCACAGTAACTTATGCACGTTTAATCCCAGATGTGCAGTATATCAGAGTTTCTTTTAACCCCGGTAAGCAAAAGCTGTATTTGTGGCCTAAATTTCACAGTAACTTATGCACGTCTAATCCCAGATGTGCAGTATATCAGAGGGTTTTTTAACCCCAGTAAGCAAAAGCCGTATTTCTGGCCTAAAATGAACAGTCCCTTATGCACCTATAATCCTAGATGTGCACTATATGAAACAGAGGGGTTTGTTTCACCCAGTATGCCCCAGTATGCCAAAGCTGTATTTCTGGCCTAAATGTGACACTCACTTATGCACCTATAATTCTAGATGTGCACTATATGAAACAGATGGGGGTTTTTTCACCCCAGTATGCCCCAGTATGAGAAAGCTGTATTTGTGGCCTAAATTTCACAGTAACTTATGCACGTCTAAGGCCTTGCCTCCTTTGCAGAAGTTAAGCAGTGGATTATTCTTTCTTTTTCTTTATTGCTTAATAAATATCTCTAAAATGACATGTGCCAAATTTTGGAGCAAATCACGGCAGAATTCAGGCGCGGCCACAGTAGGACATGTACCATATATTGCTTTTTGTTAGAAGCCATTTCAGGCTGGGGAAAGACTGACTGTAGAACAGGTCAATACAATCTATTGTATTATTTATATACACCAACTACTGACTCCACCATTCCTCGGCCTCTGCATCTGCATCTGCTTTCCTGCCTAACACCAGACAGGACCCTCAACACCAGGTTGTGTCCCAAGGGAAGAAAGGGTGTTCCCTAATGTCACTGCATTGCACTAGGGAGTGCCGACTTGAAGACTACCACTGTGATTTGTAGGTACAACTACCAGAGCCACTACCACTCCCATCTTCCATCTGTTCCCACTGGGCTCACTGCATGACAAATACATAAGCACTGATATGTTATTTTACCATGGACTAGACACCTAAATTATCAGACCCAATCAGCTAGACCATATCCCTAAATTCATTTTAGGCCTGACCCCAAAATGGTAAGACCCCAGTCCAGAGCTCAAAATGTATTGTCTTACTTTAGACCAATTTTTTTTACGATGAGATTCTGGTGTAAGGTGCAGCAGTTTAAGTAAAACTCATTTCCTTTAAACCACACCCTTGTTTAGTGAGGCATAAAAAGTGTGTAAAACAATAATAATTGTTGTGGTGCAATTTGAGACAAAATTCTGGCACCTTTAGCTTTGTAAATCTGTCTCAGTGTATGAGTACTGTCCTATATTCTCTACTAAATGGACCCCAAATGGTTGTAGCTTATGCAAGTGTATGCTAAAATTGGAATTTCTGGGAGTAAATTGGGTGGATCAGGAGCTTGTCCCACAAATATGGATTCAAATATTGGGAGGTATGCACTTTTCTCAATGGGCTCTGTCTCAAAGTCGCTGGATTGGACTGTGACCATAAAAAGCAGAGGGCTATGGCCACTGAATACCCTGACCCTAGTATTCTTAAAACTGTATAGTCAGCAAAGTTGACCCCTAAACAATGTATATTGCCTCCTGTAGAGCGCCATCCGCAACTGCCCCACAGTATCCCTAAATAAATCCATGTTGCCCACTGCAGATGAGCGAACAGCTCAAAGTTTGATTCATGTCAATTCTGCCTAAGCCAAAAGGGCTGCAACTGGCCTGAAATGTTGTTCATGACACTCTAGGACTCACTTTTCTCTCTAGTCTCTCGCTTTTTTTATATTCTCTCTCCTTCTCATTCTCTACAAAAAATTTCTGAATCAAATTGCCATAAATTCAGATTCGGATGCAACTTCAATAAAAAAAAAAATTCAGGTCAAATTTTTTTTGTTTGTTTTTACATCGATTCACTCCTCTCTAGTGCCCACTCTGTACCTTTTTTTGTAAAAAGGGTCAGCCACAATATGCCCCCAAAGTTCAGAATATGTTCCCTGCTCATAATTATGTGCGAGTGGCAAATCAAGATGATCGCTCAACAAAATCTTCTGTGACAATATGAAAAATAGTAGCAATGTTGTAGAAAATGTGGAAAACGATCAAGAAAAATCCAACCACTGAATGAAGTACAGGGACAATTCATTAATTTCTTGGTAAATTCTCTTTATGATTTATACTATCACTATTTCATGGTAATAATACAGATTGATGGCGGTCGTTGTGTTGCAGATTTCATATTCCACCACCCAGCGAGAGCTGTCAGAGTAGGTGGTTCTGTTTATGGGCAGAACAGTAACACGCAGCCCCTCTTGCCTGACGACTTGTGAATCCCCCTTGGCAGCAATAACTATCTGAAAAAGATTGCTTTCACTATGAATGTTCTGTCTTTTTGTGCTGACATTTTTCCTCTAATTGTTATCTTAAATTAATTAGAACAGAGATCAAGCGGGAATTGATGACAAAAAAAGACCTGGGAGATAAAGGGAAGTGTTAATTATACAAAGGGTGAGAGAGACTATTACAATCCACACTCCCCCCCTTCCCCCAACTCCTCATCTCATCTCTTCCTTCAAAGTTCTCATCACACACCAGCTTTTAGAAATGAAAGGCGCACACATCCCCTGTGGCATTGAGAATCCCTTGAATTAGTTGCTTCCTGAAAATAACCCTGACATTCTCCATACGCCGAGAGAGCAGCTGAGGGTGCATGAAACTGCTAACCCCAAAGCATGTCAAGAAACAAAATGGAAGGGAGAAGGGCTACTCTTGACCAGATGGTTCCTAAAGGTGGCCATACACATTAGTCTAAAGTTGATCAAAACAGACGATTTCAATCAAAATTTATGTTTGTTTGTTGAAATTTAACAACAATCATTATAGCCAACCGATGATGACAGAGCATTATTGTTTGAAAATAAGTCGGTTGCGTTAAATATTTTGCGTTTATATTCAGACGAAAGATCTTCCATTCAAAGAAAGATAATTTGAGGTTGAAAGATCTTCCTTTAAAAGAACATTCCTGGAAAAATCTTTTCTCCATTGCCTGGTTTCATTAAACGTGCATGGACCATTTGAATAAATGTAACAGCCAATAAGGACTAAACTGTGTATGTCCATGTCTGTGAATAAAACATTCACCAGATGATTGTTTAACTGATGTTCAACCATCAATCAACTTCTATCTAATGTGTATGGCTACCTTAAGTTTGAGTTCCATCAAAACCGCCAGACAGAATTGTGTAGGATGGTAGCATAAGAGCTATTCTTGATCAGGGTTGGTTCCTAAAGTTGGGTTCACATCTGTGTTGCAAATTCCATCAAACCCACCAGACAAAACTGTGCTGCATGCAGTGCTATTTTGTCAGGTAACCATGATGGAAACCTGAAGGACCCCATCATAGTCAGTGGAGTCTGTCGGGAGCTGTTTGTGTCCATCATGATGTGATGGTTCTGGCTCTGAAATGATTTCCATTGTTCTACTCCTTTAAAAGAGCAGAACAATGGAAATGAACAGTACAGATGTAAACAAAGTCTTATATGTAAACTGTCTCCCATAATAGCATAGACCGAGTAGACTAACAATCATAGGGCACTATTGGGACCACAACCTTGCTTAGGTATACCCAGGTCATGGTAATGGGGTGAGCTTGTTAAACTAGTGGTTCAAGAAGTTCTCTCCTTCTCCAAGGATCTATTAACTCTAGCCAATAACGGTAAGTCAGCAAATTTCCTGACTCCAATGCAGTCTCTTTATCTTCTATATTCAGATGCTTGCTCTTCAGACTTCCTCTAACTGAAAGAAGCTGCATCCTGTTAGCCATATTAGATTACATGGGTCAAATATACACTGCATCTGTCTGGCATAACGAGGGGGCCATGTTAGGAGCCAAGTAAAGGCTAGTGATGGGACACGGAGCCTGATGGAGTCCTGAGAAGCTGGCTGTGTTGGAGACAGATCAAGATAGACTCTTAACTGAAGTGCTGCAGCTGTAACCCAGAGAGAGAGAGAGAGAAGCAAGCCACGTGCTGAGGAAAGCAAGTGATCGAATCAAGAGCCAGAGGACCCAGGCCATCACGCATTCGGACAAGACAAGCATCCATCTTGTGGGAGAAGACGACATCAGGGGACTTTAGAGTAGCAGGGGTAGATAGGAGTATATTAGCTGTGTGTAGCCTGGACTCTGATGTGTTTGCTGCAGAACGCATTTATTCTAACTCTTGTTCAAGTAAACCTGTTTGTACTGTTAATCCGTTAATTTTCTGGCAGTTACATCTTGTTCTTTAATAAAGCCGGTTTATCTTCAGTCTCCTTGTCTGCTGTACTGTACTTGAATCCTGCCTTGTGGTCTCTGCCCCCTCTGACCACTACAATACCTAGCTTCATGTCCCAGTTTGCAGGGCGGCGCAGGACACCACTCTTGAAGTCAGCTCAGTGCGAGCAGGTGGTTGGGTGGATTGCAGCAGATAATGCTTCCAGCTGGTTAAGCACCACACTGTCTTCTACCAAGTCCAGTCTCAGTAGCCAGGAGTCTGGTCCACACAATCCTCACCCTGATCCTCGTTCCTGCCACCATTTACATTGTGGCCAAACAAGTGATTCCACACTCGGATATTCCGAGGAGCTCTTTCCAGTGCCATTTCTTGATTTGGCCCTCTCGCCAAGCACGCTTGAAGAGGGACATGAGATCTTGTGCCCTGATTCCAAACCTTTTGAGCATCCACAGTCACAAGAACATGACGGTGGTGAACAGCAATTAGAGTTTAATGAGGTGGATGATAATGAGACAGTTGCCAATGAGTCAACCTCAATTACTGTCTCAAGAGGTTGTTGAAGAGGATGAGACACAGTTGGCAATCACTGAGGTTGTGGTTAGGTCAACAAATCAGGAGGATGATCAGAGTGAGCAAGTAGAATAGGATGTGGTGGACGATGAGGTCACTGACCTAACCTGGGAAGTGGCAATCCGAGCGATGAGAGCAGTGCAGAGGGGGAGGGATCTGCAGCACCGCAACAGGCTGGAAGAGGCAGTGGGGTAGCAAAAGGAAGAAGGCTGGCCACACCAAACAGGCCTGCAACTGTTCCACGGAGCACCCCCTTGCGGAAAACTCCCTTGCCAAGGGGTAGATGTTTCGCAGTCTGGCGCTTTTTTGAAGAAAGTGTGAACGACAAAAGAATAGTAGTTTGCAACCTCTAGCAACCTCACCACCACCAGCATGATCCGCCACATGGCATTCAAGGACTGTAATAAGTGGGACGAACGCCTGGATCCACAATCTGTGCCCGCCTTACACCAACATGTGTCCCGTAACATCACTTGTGCCCTGACCAACGCAATTACTGGGAAGGTCCACTTAACCATGGACACACGGGCAAGTGCTTTCGGACAGGGATGCTACATTTCCCTGATGGCACACTGGGTGAATGTTGTGGAGACTGGGAGAGAGTCGTACCCTGGGATGGCACAGGAGCTATCGACGCCAAGGATTGCGGGCCCTACGTCAATTAGGGTTTCCGCCAGCACCTACGTCAGTGGCTACAACCCTCACGTCTCCTCCTCCGCCTCCTCCTCCAATTCCACCTCCGAATTATCCACATGCAGCACCAGTCAGTCATCAGTCGGTAGCTGGAAGCAGTGTAGCACTGCAGTGGGGAAACGGTAACAAACAGCACACCACCACAGAGCTGTGGCAGGGGATAAGAGACCAGACTGAGCTGTGTCTCTCGCCACTCAACCTAGAACCAGGCATGGTTGTGTCTGATAATGGCTGTAACTTGGTTCCGGCTTTGGAGTTCAGGAAGCTCACACACATCCCATGCCTAGCCCACGTCTTAAACTTAGTGGTTCAGCGGTTTCTCAAAACCTACCCCAATTTGTCTGAGCTACTGGTGAAGGTGCTCCGCGTGTGTGCACATTTCCACAAGTCACCAACAGCTTCAGCCAGTCTGTCAGTGCTGTTGTGCAACCTGAGCACACGCTGGAACTCCACATTCCACATGTTGGCCAGGCTTAGTGGAATACCAGCTGCAACATGGTCGTTGCCTTTCAGGTCAGCTTCCGCTATTCACAAGCGAGGAGTGGGCATGGATGTCTAACCTCTGTGAGGCTTTAAGAAACTTTGAGGAATCAATACAGATGGTGAGCGGCGATAACGCTATTATCAGCGTAACAATCCCACTTCTGTGTCTACTCAAATGCTCGTTGCTCACAATTAAGGATGACGCTTTGCATCTGGAAGTGGTGGAAATGGGTGAAGATATTACACTGGGTAATAGCCAGACCACACTCAATTCGTCTTCTCAGCACGAATTGGATGATGAAGAGAAGGAGGAGTAGGAGACGGTTGCCTCCCCTAAAGAGGATAGTACCTATGGAAGTTTAATTCCATCTGTTTAGCGTGGGTGGGCAGAAAAGGAGGAAGAGGATGAGGAGATTAAGACTCAGTGATCCTCCTGATGACGACAGCAAAGTCTTGCCTGTTGGTACTCTGGCACACATGGCTGACTTCATGTTAGGCTGCCTTTCCCGCGACTCGCGCGTTATATGCATTTTAGACAACACGGAATACTGGTTGTTCACCCTTCTCGACCCCCGCTACAAAAATAATTTCTCATCTCTCATCCCTCTGGTGGAGAGGACAAGCAAAATAGTGCAATACCAGAAGATCCTTGTTGACAAATTGCTCCCAAAATTTCCATCTGACAATGTTGGCGGTAGAGTCCGTAGTTCCTTGGCCAAACAAGAAGGGGACACAAGGAGAACACACAGCAGTTACAACAGAGGCAGGGCAACATTCTACAAAGCCTTGACAGTTTCATGACACCCGGCCAGCACCCTCACCCTGATGTGCGGCCTACTGTCACAAGGAGAGAAAAAATTTGGAAGATGGTGAAGAAGTGTAAGTGTCCTCAGTGATCCCTCAGTGCCTTACAACTACTGGGTGTCCAAGTGGGACAAGTGGCATAAACTGGCACTCTACACTTTGGAGGTGCTGGCCTGCATTCCTGCCAGCATTTTGTTTGAGCGGGTATTTAGTGCTGCTGGTGGCATTATAACAGATAAGCGTATCCGCCTGTCAAGTGAAAATGCTGACAGATTGATCATGACTAGAGTTGAGCGAACACCTGGATGTTCGGGTTCGAAAAGTTCGGCCGAACTTCCCGGAAATGTTCGGGTTCGGGATCCGAACCCGATCCGAACTTCGTCCCGAACCCCATTGAAGTCAATGGGGACCCGAACTTTTCGGCACTAAAAAGGCTGTAAAACAGCCCAGGAAAGGGCTAGAGGGCTGCAAAAGGCAGCAACATGTAGGTAAATCCCCTGCAAACAAATGAAATGAATAAAAATAAAAATAAAATAAATAAAAATTACCAATATCAATTGGAGAGAGGTCCCATAGCAGAGAATCTGGCTTCACGTCAGCAGAGAATCAGTCTGCATGTCATAGCAGAGAATCAGGCTTCACGTCACCCACCACTGTAAAAGTCCATTGTCATATATTTAGGCCCCGGCACCCAGGCAGAGGAGAGAGGTCCCATATCAGAGAATCTGGCTTCATGTCAGCAGAGAATCAGTCTGCATTTCATAGCAGAGAATCAGGCCTCACGTCACCCAACACTGGAACAGTCCATTGTCAGATATTTAGGCCCAGGCACCCAGGCAGAGGAGAGAGGTCCCGTAACAGAGAATCTGGCTTCATGTCAGCAGAGAATCAGTCTGCATGTCATAGCAGAGAATCTGGCTTCACGTCACCCACCACTGTAACAGTCCATTGTCATATATTTAGGCCCAGGCACCCAGGCAGAGGAGAGAGGTCCCATAACAGAGAATCTGGCTTCATGTCAGCAGAGAATCAGTCTTCATGTCATAGCAGAGAATCATGCTTCACGTCACCCAACACTGGAACAGTCCATTGTCAGATATTTAGGCCCAGGCTCCCAGGCAGAGAAGAGAGGTCCTGTAACAGAGAATCTGGCTTCATGTCAGCAGAGAATCAGTCTTCATGTCATAGCAGAAAATCATGCTTTATGTCACCCAACACTGGAACAGTTCATTGTCAGATATTTAGGCCCAGGGTCCCAGGCAGAGAAGAGAGGTCCCGTAACAGAGAATCTGGCTTCATGTCAGCAGAGAATCAGTCTGTATGTCATAGCAGAGAATCAGGCTTCACGTCACCCAACACTGTGACAGTCCATTGTCAGATATTTAGGCCCGGGCACCCAGGCAGAGGAGAGAGGTCCCGTAACAGAGAATCTGGCTTCATGTCAGCAGAGAATCAGTCTTCATGTCATAGCAGAGAATTGTATGATTTTCCTAAAATATGACGTAAAGTCATGATTTTATGAAAGACACGGAGGCGAGTATTGCTTAACCCTTTCTTTACTGACACTCAACAGCAGCAAAGAATCCAATAACAAAATCAACCAATGGGCACACAGCCCTCCCCTTAGCCCCAGTATAAAGGGACCACCCCTTCAGCTCCTCTTCCTCTTTCTTTGTCTCCATAAGTCCACCAACGGAAAAAACTGGAACAACCGGAACCAGGAGAAACTCCAACGAAAGGATCACCACATCCTCGAACGAACGACTCGGAGCCACGGTATCCACCGAAACCACCGAAGATATCCACAGCAGGTCCGCAGCAGCGACGAATCAACCTTAAAGAAATAAATAATAATAATAATAATAACGACATCAAGGGCGTCGAAGACGCGCATATCTTACACACATAACCGGAACACCGGACGCGGCAATAAAGCAACAATAAATTAACATTCGGTAATCATAAATAGCAACAGTAAACAATTACAGACCCCATAAACGTATCAAACGAAATCCATACACCCAAGGGAGGGACAACAATGGGCGGGGCAATACTCGCCTCCGTGTCTTTCATAAAATCATGACTTTACGTCATATTTTAGGAAAATCATACAATTTTATTTCAAGACACGGAGGCTCATATTGCTAGTTTAAAGCCTTCCAACAAGTGGTGCGAAAAGATGAGGATCCGGCCTAAAGTAAAACTCCCTAAACGTGGAGGCACGGGACCAATCCGCCAACCTCATGACATCTTCCAGACGAGCCCCGGAGAGAGTCAAGGAGGTCGCTGAGGCACCACGAACGGAATGTGCCGTAAAAATGGCAGTGTCAATGCCAGACAGGGACAATATCCATTTCACCCAACGCGAGAGAGTCACAGTGGCCACCGGAGCAAAGGGTCTCCGGAAAGATATGAACAACTGAGAAGCAGAGGAGGACCGCAAAGACCGAGTCCTAGCCTCGTATTCCCTCAGACAAGCAACCGGACAAAGCGCCACCGATGAAGGAAAAGCAGGGTAAGAAACCGACCTGATGTGAGTCTTGGTACGCCGAGAAATGTTAAACGTCACGCCCTCCGGAGAGAAGGACCGGGCGTCATGATCCAAGGCCCGGACATCCGAAACCCTCTTGCAAGAAATGAGGCAAAAGAGGGTAACCAACTTGGCCGAAAGTTGGCGCAGGGATAAGTCCTCATTGGCGTGCCAGGAGGAAAGAAAAGAGAGAACGGAAGAAACATCCCAAGAACTAGAAAAACGAGGCCTGGGGGGCCGCGCGAACCGGGAGCCCCTGAGCAACCGGCACACCAGCGGATGGCGTCCAGCTGGACAACCATCGAAAGCCCCTATGGCCTGGACGAAATGGCCGACCGAAACACATTAATAGTGCGATAGGCCTTCCCGTCATCATAAAGGGAACTGAGGAATTGAACCAACTCACCTACAGCGGCCGTAGAGGGATCCACGTTCCGAAGGAGGCACCAACCAGCCCAAGATCGCCAAGCTGCCCTATAGGCTCTTCTGGTACCTGGGGCCCACGCACTTTCCAATAAGAAAACAGCCGTCTCCGAAAGTCCCTCGGTCTGCCAAGACAACCCGACACCCTGCATGCCAGAAGACGAAGGGATCCGTCCAGTACTAGAGGATGAGGATGGTTCAGAGGATCCAGCAGCAGCGACGTCCGGAGAGGAAGTAGCAGGGGAACCTCCACCAGAAGCTCCAAGAGCTGCGGGAACCACGACTGAGTGCCCCAAAAAGGAAGTATCAACACCAGTTCCGAGGCATGCAGTCGTATCTTGGCCAAAATCCGCGGGATCAGCGAGAACGGTGGGAAGGCATACATCACTCCCTCCGACCACTGTTGAAGCAGGGCATCCACCGCCTCCGCGGCCGGGTCCGGTCTCCAACTGAACTACCTGGGAAGCTGTGCGTTCCAGCGCGAAGCGAAAAGGTCCATCGAAAACGGACCCCAACGAGATACGATGGTAGCGAAGACCTCCACATCCAATCTCCAGTCGCTGGCATCCGAGATGTAACGTGAGTTCCAATCGGCCAGCGTGTTGTGTAAGCCCGGAAGGTACTCCGCCACTACCGAGACGTTGCGGTCCAGGCAATAATCCCAAAAGTCCTTGGCCAGATGAGTCAACATCGACGATCGGGTACCTCCCATGGAATTGATGTACCGGACAGCTGAGATGTTGTCCATGCGAAGGCGAATACATGCCCTGGCTCTCCCACAGGTGAAACTGCGAATGGCAAAGGAACCCGCCAGAAGTTCCAGGGCATTGATGTGTAAGTGAGACTCCATTGAGGACCAAGGGCCCCCCGTGGAAACCCCCTCGCAATGGGCGCCCCAACCGTGAAGGCTGGCGTCCGATTCGATCACCACATCCGGTTGGGGACCAAACAGAGCCCTGCCATTCCATGCAGGAGAGGTTGGCAATCCACCACTCCAATTCGTCCCTCGTCTCCGGATCCAAAGCGACTAGATCCGCATAAGACGCACCAGCCTGTAGGTGTGCGATCTTGAGACGCTGGAGGGCCCGATAATGAAGGGGAGCCGGAAAGATAGCCTGAATGGACGACGATAAGAGACCTATCACCCTGGCCAAATGACGCAGTGAGACCTGCGGAAGAGAGAGGGTGCGACGCAACTCCTTGCGGATCGACCGTACTTTCAAAGGAGGAAGACTCAGAGTCAAAGAGAGGGAGTCCACTTGGAAACCGAGAAACTCCATGGTTTGAGCAGGAACCAGACAAGACTTCTCCCGGTTGACTATGAAACCCAGGGAGGAGAGAAGGCGTACCGCCAACTGAAGGTGGGACAGGAGGGAGGTCCGGTCCACGGCCATGATCAGGATATCGTCCAGATAGATTATAAGTCTCACCCCCCGAGAACGAAGCCACGCCACCACCGGGCGTAAAAGCTTGGTGAAGCACCAGGGGGCGGACGAAAGCCCGAAGGGGAGACACGTGAAGCGCCATATCGACCCCCGCCAGTGGAAACGAAGAAGGTCCCTGGAGGGAAGCTCTATCGGAACCGTCAAGTATGCATCCTGGAGGTCCAACTTGGCCATCCAGTCTCCGGGAAGCAGCATGTCCCTCAGGAGGTGAATGCCCTCCATCTTGAAATGTCTGTACCTGACGAATGCATTTAGGGCCTTTAGGTTGATGACGGGACGGAACTGGCCTCCCTTCTTTTCCACCAGGAAAATACTGCTGATCACGCCGTCGCGATCGAGCGGGGCCGGTTCCACCGCCCCTTTGAGATAAAGGGTCCGCAGCTCCACGTCCACCAGGTTCTGTGATACCTGCGACCGGAACGTGGAAGGAAGAGGGGGCGGGACCACGGGAGGGGCGACAAGCTCTATGCGGAAACCCTGAACCGTGGACAATACCCACGGGTCGCTGGTGATGAATGCCCAAACATGCATAAAATGTTGGAGTCTGCCCCCGACATAATGTTCCGAAAAAGGGAGAACAGGAGGTAGACTTACCAAATGGGCGTCTGAGGTTTGGATTTCCTCTGTAAGATCGTCCTCGTCCCTGAGCACCACGGGAGGGGAAGAAGGACGGCTGGTATCTCTGGTCATGGACAGGCGGACGGTAGGAAGCAAAGGAGCCTCGACCCGAGCCTCGGGTCTGGAACGAGGAGCGGCCGGACAGACGGCCCCTTGTACTGCCGGCCCTAGCGGAAACCCTACCGCTAAATACCCTTCGCATTGACGTCTGGGCTTTATCAAGGGCGGTAAAGGTCCCTACAAACTTCCCTAGCTCCTTAACGAAGGGATCCCCAAAGAGGAAACCTTGGGCCTCTTTACCTGATTCTGACAGGGCCATATTGGTCAGCTTAGGCTCGATTTTCAGGAGGATGGCATTGCGCCTTTCTATACTCAGGGAGGTGTTTGCATTTCCTGCCATGCAAATGGCTCTTTGGGCCCAACCACGGAGTTCCTCCGGGTCGACCAGTTGCCCTTCCGCCAAGGCTGATTCCGCCAAGTCAAAGATCTTTGCCAGGGGCCCCATAATATCCAATAGCTTGTCCTGACAAGCTTTGAGAGCCGAGTCTAGGCCTCTCTTGGGGCTAAATCCCGTCTTAGACAGGAACTGGACCATCTTCGGATCCACGACCGGGGTTTCGCATACCTTATTAGGTATCGTCGGCCGAGGGCATTCAGCCCGGAGTTTGTTCCGAGCCTCTTTGCTAAGCGGCTTGCGGACCATGGACTCCAGATAACTGGCAACGTGGGGTGCCGGAAGCCACTCCGCAGATCTGGGGTGATGAAGGGAGTCTGGGTCAAAGAGCGGGACACCCGTCGGGTCTACAAGGGAAACGGACTCGCCAGGGTCCGTCGGGTCGACCTCCACTGGTCTTTGTGGCAAGGTCGAAAACGAAACGGAGGTGCCTTGGACAGGCGACCCATCAATGTCTAGATCCTCAGAATCATTATAAGATTCTAACCAAGCCTCCTCCTCGGATTCCACATTAGAATCGGACTCTAGCTCCGGCTGGGACCGGGCAGACTTCCAGTGCCGTGCTCTTTCTGCCTGGCGCGGACAGGCTCTTTTGCGCGGCCGAGACGCGCCGTCATTGGATGGGGCCAGGCCATCATTCATATTGGTTCTGGAGGCATTAGGGGCTGGCATGGGGGCAGGGGTAGGAATCACAGCTGGAGGTGATGTATTAGCAATGAGGACCTGGGATATAGATTGCGTCAAGGCTGACGACATAGAACCCATGGCAGACATAATGGCCTCAGATATAGATCTCTGCAGGGTCATGGCCTGAGTGTCCGATGGCACGGGAGCAACCCCTATGGCAGAAGGTATAATCCCCAAATTCTGAGGGGAAAGGGGGACCTCACCCTGAGAGGGGGTCCCTTGGGCTGAAGCTGTGGCCTTCTGGGCGGACATAGCTGTGTGGTATGAACGATAGTGACACCAGGTAATAATATAAAATCCCCTATGCTGCGGTACCACCCTAACCAGAACTAACTATGCAGGGTTAGTCACCCTGCAGAAGGAGCCGCCGATCCGAAGTAAGAAGCTGCCGCTGGAGAATCGCCTCCCTAATGACCGGAGCGGTAAGGCGACAATGAAATGGCGCCCGAAATCTCGCGAGATCTCGGGCGCACCAGCAGAGACGGCGGGAGCCAGCGGCAGGAACAGGAGCGAAAAACCGCCCGAGATCCCGCGAAAAATCGCGAGATCTCGGACGCACGGAGGAGCGGAGAGGAGCGGGACCTCAGGGTAAGAGGCGCAGCGCCGCTCCACAAACAAACAGCCCCAAGCAGCACCGGGCAAGCAAGTGGGGACAAAGTAGAGCCACAAGCAGGGTAGAAGCAACAAAAAGAGGGGGGAGAAGATAACAGAGGGGAGGACCGACAGAAAACGGTCAAAACGAGCAGAAGGGGATAAAATACCACACCTAATACCCCCCAATATATGTAGGAGAGAAAACCAACGGGAAAAAACTATATATTATACAGAATAATAACCACCAACCCCTGCAAGCAGGAGGGTGGACTACTTAACTTTGAGTGCAGCAGCAAAGAAAGAGGAAGAGGAGCTGAAGGGGTGGTCCCTTTATACTGGGGCTAAGGGGAGGGCTGTGTGCCCATTGGTTGATTTTGTTATTGGATTCTTTGCTGCTGTTGAGTGTCAGTAAAGAAAGGGTTAAGCAATATGAGCCTCCGTGTCTTGAAAAAAAATCATGCTTCACGTCACCCAACACTGGAACAGTCCATTGTCAGATATTTAGGCCCAGGCACCCAGGCAGAGGAGAGAGGTCCCGTAACAGAGAATCTGGCTTCATGTCAGCAGAGAATCAGTCTTCATGTCATAGCAGAGAATGATGCTTCACGTCACCCAACACTGGAAAAGTCGATTGTCCGATATTTATTCCCAGGCATCCAGGCAGAGGAGAGAGCTCCCGTAACAGAGAATCTGGCTTCATGTCAGCAGAGAATCAGTCTTCATGTCATAGCAGAGAATCATGCTTCACGTCACCCAACACTGGAACAGTCCATTGTCAGATATTTAGGCCCCGGCATCCAGGCAGAGAAGAGAGGTCCCGTAACAGAGAATCTGGCTTCATATCAGCAGAGAATCAGTCTTCATGTCATAGCAGAGAATCATGCTTTACGTCACTCAACACTGGAACAGTCCATTGTCAGATATTTAGGCCCAGGCACCCAGGCAGAGGAGAGAGGTCTCGTAACAGAGAATCTGGCTTCATGTCAGCAGAGAATCAGTCTGCATGTCATAGCAGAGAATCAGGCTTCACGTCACCCAACACTGGAACAGTCCATTGTCAGATATTTAGGCCCAGGCACCCAGGCAGAGGAGAAAGGTCCCGTAACAGAGAATCTGGCTTCATGTCCGCAGAGAATCAGTCTTCATGTCATAGCAGAGAATCAGGCTTCACGTCACCCAACACTGGAACAGTCCATTGTCAGATATTTAGGCCCAGGCACCCAGGCAGAGGAGAAAGGTCCCATAACAGAGAATTTGGCTTCATGTCAGCAGAGAATCAGTCTTCATGTCATAGCAGAGAATCATGCTTCATGTCACCCAACACTGGAACAGTCCATTGTCAGATATTTAGGCCCAGGCACCCAGGCAGAGGAGAGAGGTCCCGTAACAGAGAATCTGGCTTCATGTCAGCAGAGAATCAGTCTTCATGTCATAGCAGAGAATCATGCTTCACGTCACCCAACACTGGAAAAGTCGATTGTCCGATATTTATTCCCAGGCATCCAGGCAGAGGAGAGAGCTCCCGAAACAGAGGATCTGGCTTCATGTCAGCAGAGAATCAGTCTTCATGTCATAGCAGAGAATCATGCTTCACGTCACCCAACACTGGAACAGTCCATTGTCAGATATTTAGGCCCCGGCATCCAGGCAGAGGAGAGAGGTCCCGTAACAGAGAATCTGGCTTCATATCAGCAGAGAATCAGTCTTCATGTCATAGCAGAGAATCATGCTTTACGTCACTCAACACTGGAACAGTCCATTGTCAGATATTTAGGCCCAGGCACCCAGGCAGAGGAGAGAGGTCTCGTAACAGAGAATCTGGCTTCATGTCAGCAGAGAATCAGTCTGCATATCATAGCAGAGAATCAGGCTTCACGTCACCCAACACTGGAACAGTCCATTGTCAGATATTTAGGCCCAGGCACCCAGGCAGAGGAGAGAGGTCCCGTAACAGAGAATCTGGCTTCATGTCAGCAGAGAATCAGTCTGCATGTCATAGCAGAGAATCAGGCTTCACGTCACCCACCACTGTAAAAGTCCATTGTCATATATTTAGGCCCCGGCACCCAGGCAGAGGAGAGAGGTCCCATAACAGAGAATCTGGCTTCATGTCAGCAGAGAATCAGTCTTCATGTCATAGCAGAGAATCAGGCTTCACGTCACCCAACACTGGAACAGTCCATTGTCAGATATTTAGGCCCAGGCACCCAGGCAGAGAAGAAAGGTCCCGTAACAGAGAATTTGGCTTCATGTCAGCAGAGAATCAGTCTTCATGTCATAGCAGAGAATCATGCTTCATGTCACCCAACACTGGAACAGTCCATTGTCAGATATTTAGGCCCAGGCACCCAGGCAGAGGAGAGAGGTCCCGTAACAGAGAATCTGGCTTCATGTCAGCAGAGAATCAGTCTTCATGTCATAGCAGAGAATCATGCTTCACGTCACCCAACACTGGAAAAGTCGATTGTCCGATATTTATTCCCAGGCATCCAGGCAGAGGAGAGAGCTCCCGTAACAGAGAATCTGGCTTCATGTCAGCAGAGAATCAGTCTTCATGTCATAGCAGAGAATCATGCTTCACGTCACCCAACACTGGAACAGTCCATTGTCAGATATTTAGGCCCCGGCATCCAGGCAGAGGAGAGAGGTCCCGTAACAGAGAATCTGGCTTCATATCAGCAGAGAATCAGTCTTCATGTCATAGCAGAGAATCATGCTTTACGTCACTCAACACTGGAACAGTCCATTGTCAGATATTTAGGCCCAGGCACCCAGGCAGAGGAGAGAGGTCTCGTAACAGAGAATCTGGCTTCATGTCAGCAGAGAATCAGTCTGCATATCATAGCAGAGAATCAGGCTTCACGTCACCCAACACTGGAACAGTCCATTGTCAGATATTTAGGCTCAGGCACCCAGGCAGAGGAGAGAGGTCCCGTAACAGAGAATCTGGCTTCATGTCAGCAGAGAATCAGTCTGCATGTCATAGCAGAGAATCAGGCTTCACGTCACCCACCACTGTAAAAGTCCATTGTCATATATTTAGGCCCCGGCACCCAGGCAGAGGAGAGAGGTCCCATAACAGAGAATCTGGCTTCATGTCAGCAGAGAATCAGTCTGCATGTCATAGCAGAGAATCAGGCTTCACGTCACCCAACACTGGAACAGTCCATTGTCAGATATTTAGGCCCAGGCACCCAGGCAGAGGAGAAAGGTCCCGTAACAGAGAATCTGGCTTCATGTCAGCAGAGAATCAGTCTTCATGTCATAGCAGAGAATCATGCTTCACGTCACCCAACACTGGAACAGTCCATTGTCAGATATTTAGGCCCAGGCACCCAGGCAGAGGAGAGAGGTCCCGTAACAGAGAATCTGGCTTCATGTCAGCAGAGAATCAGTCTGCATATCATAGCAGAGAATCAGGCTTCACGTCACCCAACACTGGAACAGTCCATTGTCAGATATTTAGGCCCAGGCACCCAGGCAGAGGAGAGAGGTCTCGTAACAGAGAATCTGGCTTCATGTCAGCAGAGAATCAGTCTGCATATCATAGCAGAGAATCAGGCTTCACGTCACCCAACAGTGGAACAGTCCATTGTCAGATATTTAGGCCCAGGCACCCAGGCAGAGGAGAAAGGTCCCGTAACAGAGAATCTGGCTTCATGTCAGCAGAGAATCAGTCTTCATGTCATAGCAGAGAATCATGCTTCACGTCACCCAACACTGGAACAGTCCATTGTCAGATATTTAGGCCCAGGCACCCAGGCAGAGGAGAGAGGTCCCGTAACAGAGAATCTGGCTTCATGTCAGCAGAGAATCAGTCTGCATATCATAGCAGAGAATCTGGCTTCACGTCACCCACCACTGTAACAGTCCATTGTCATATATTTAGGCCCAGGCACCCAGGCAGAGGAGAGAGGTCCCATAACAGAGAATCTGGCTTCATGTCAGCAGAGAATCAGTCTTCATGTCATAGCAGAGAATCATGCTTCACGTCACCCAACACTGGAACAGTCCATTGTCAGATATTTAGGCCCAGGCACCCAGGCAGAGGAGAGAGGTCCCGTAACAGAGAATCTGGCTTTATGTCAGCAGAGAAACACAGAGAAAGAATGCACCAAACAGATGTAGCACTGACTATGCTGGCAAGACACAAATGAAGGTATTAAAAGCTGAGACTTTTGCCAATATGTTCCAGTAATGGAGATATCGGAGCCCATCATGCACCACGTCACGGTTCTCAGCATGGCAAGGGGTCCCACCGCTGCTCTAACTATGGTGTGAACACGGTCTGGGGGTGATATAATTCAGCTCACAGCAAAGCTTCCCACAAACGCCCAGCATGAATGCTGCGGTTGTGCAATGTGAATGAAGCCAGGCTGCAAGCCACATCGACACCAGACCATGTGATGGAGGTTACCAGGTGCAAAAGAGTGTTTGAATGCCAGGTAAAGGCAAACGCACTCAAAGCTAACAAGGCAGAAACCAAAAAACAAAAAATATAGTGGCAATTCTGGAGGAGCTGCTCAACCCCTGACACTGTGGCGTGTCCTTAATTAAGGGGAGCAGCCCGACCGCATGTGGACCGCAGTAATCGACTGACCCCAGCAAAATATGCATACAATGGAGGATGTCGGCGCAGTCCACATGCACCACAAGAGCAAACTACACAGAATGTAGCAATCATATGAAACACAGAGAAAGAATGCACCAAACAGATGTAACACTGACTATGCTGGCAAGACACAAATGAAGGTATTAAAAGCTGAGACTTTTGCCAATATGTTCCAGTAATGGAGATATCGGAGCCCATCATGCACCACGTCACGGTTCTCAGCATGGCAAGGGGTCCTAACCGCTGCTCTAACTATGGTGTGAACACGGTCTGGGGGTGATATAATTCAGCTCACAGCAAAGCTTCCCACAAACGCCCAGCATGAATGCTGCGGTTGTGCAATGTGAATGAAGCCAGGCTGCAAGCCACACCCACACCAGACCATGTGATGGAGGTTACCAGGTGCAAAAGACTGTTTGAATGCCAGGTAAAGGCAAACACACTGATTCTCTGTCAGCAGAGAATCAGTCTTCATGTCATAGCAGAGAATCATGCTTTACGTCACCCATTACTGGAACAGTTCATTGTCAGATATTTAGGCCCAGGCTCCCAGGCAGAGAAGAGAGGTACCGTAACAGAGAATCTGGCTTTATGTCAGCAGAGAATCAGTCTGTATGTCATAGCAGAGAATCAGGCTTCACGTCACCCAACACTGGAACAATCCATTGTCAGATATTTAGGCCCAGGCACCCAGGCAGAGGAGAAAGGTCCAGAAACTGAGAATCTGACTTCATGTCAGCAGAGAATCAGTCTTCATGTCATATCAGAGAATCATGCTTCACGTCACCCAACACTGGAACAGTCCATTGTCAGATATTTAGGTCCAGGCACCCAGGCAGAGGAGATAGGTCCTGTAACAGAGTATCTGGCTTCATGTCAGCAGAGAATCAGTCTGCATGTCATAGCAGAGAATCTGGCTTCACGTCACCCACCACTGTAACAGTCCATTGTCATATATTTAGGCCCCGGCACCCAGGCAGAGGAGATAGGTCCCGTAACAGAGTATCTGGCTTCATGTCAGCAGAGAATCAGTCTGCATGTCATAGCAGAGAATCTGGCTTCACGTCACCCACCACTGTAACAGTCCACTGTCATATATTTAGGCCCCGGCACCCAGGCAGAGGAGAGAGGTCCCATAACAGAGAATCTGGCTTCATGTCAGCAGAGAATCAGTCTGCATGTCATAGCAGAGAGTCAGGCTTCACGTCACCCAACACTGGGACAGTCCATTGTGAGATATTTAGGCCCAGGCACCCAGGCAGAGGAGAAAGGTCCGTAACAGAGAATCTGGCTTCATGTCAGCAGAGAATCAGTCTTCATGTCATAGCAGAGAATCATGCTTCACGTTAACCAACACTGGAACAGTACATTGTCAGATATTTAGGCCCAGGCACCCAGGCAGAGGAGAGAGGTCCCGTAACAGAGAATCTGGCTTCATGTCAGCAGAGAATCAGTCTTCATGTCATAGCAGAGAATCATGCTTCACGTCAACCAACACTGGAACAGTCCATTGTCTGATATTTAGGCCCAGGCACCCAGGCAGAGGAGAGAGGTCCCGTAACAGAGAATCTGGCTTCATGTCAGCAGAAAATCAGTCTGCATGTCATAGCAGAGAATCTGGCTTCACGTCACCCACCACTGTAACATTCCATTGTCATATATTTAGGCCCCGGCACCCAGGCAGAGGAGAGAGGTCCCATAACAGAGAATCTGGCTTCATGTCAGCAGAGAATCAGTCTTCATGTCACCCAACACTGGAACAGTCCATTGTCAGATATTTAGGCCCAGGCACCCAGGCAGAGGAGAGAGGTCCCGTAACAGAGAATCTGGCTTCATGTCAGCAGAGAATCAGTCTGCATGTCATAGCAGAGAATCTGGCTTCACGTCACCCACCACTGTAACAGTCCATTGTCAGATATTTAGGCCCCGGCACCCAGGCAGAGGAGAGAGGTCCCATAACAGAGAATCTGGCTTTATGTCAGCAGAGAATCAGTCTTCATGTCACCCAACACTGGAACAGTCCATTGTCAGATATTTAGGCCCAGGCACCCAGGCAGAGGAGAGAGGTCCCGTAACAGAGAATCTGGCTTCATGTCAGCAGAGAATCAGTCTGCATGTCATAGCAGAGAATCTGGCTTCACGTCACCCACCACTGTAACAGTCCATTGTCAGATATTTAGGCCCCGGCACCCAGGCAGAGGAGAGAGGTCCCATAACAGAGAATCTGGCTTTATGTCAGCAGAGAATCAGTCTTCATGTCACCCAACACTGGAACAGTCCATTGTCAGATATTTAGGCCCTGGCACCCAGACAGAGGAGAGGTTCATTCAACTTTGGGTTGCCCCGCAATATAATGGTAAAATGAAAATAAAAATAGGATTGAATGAGGAAGTGCCCTGGAGTACAATAATATATGGTTAAGGGGAGGTAGTTAATGTCTAATCTGCACAAGGGATGGACAGGTCCTGTGTAGGGATGAGCGAACTCGAACTGTATAGTTCGGGTTCGTACCGAATTTTGGGGTGTCCGTGACACGGACCCGAACCCGGACATTTTCGTAAAAGTCCGGGTTCGGGTTCGGTGTTCGTCGCTTTCTTCGCGCTTTTGTGACGCTTTCTTGGCGCTTTTTGAAAGGCTGCTAAGCAGCCAATCAACAAGCGTCATACTACTTGCCCCAAGAGGCCATCACAGCCATGCCTACTATTGGCATGGCTGTGATTGGCCAGAGCACCATGTGACCCAGCCTCTATTTAAGCTGGAGTCACATAGCGCCGCCCGTCACTCTGCTCTGATTAGCGTAGGGAGAGGTTGCGGCTGCGACAGTAGGGCGAGATTAGGCAGATTAACTCCTCCAAAGGACTTGATTAACTGATCGATCTGCAGCTGTGGATCATTGAGCTGCTGATCCTCAATTGCTCACTGTTTTTAGGCTGCCCAGACCGTTTGTCAGTCACATTTTTCTGGGGTGATCGGCGGCCATTTTGTGTCTTGTGGTGCGCCAGCACAAGCTGCGACCAAGTGCATTTAACCCTCAATGGTGTGGTTGTTTTTTGGCTAAAGCCTACATCAGGGTGAAGCTGTCACACCAAGTGCATTTAACCCTCAGTAGTGTGGTTGGTCAAGCTATCACACCAAGTGCATTTAACCAGCAATAGTCTGTTCATTTTTTGGCCATATACTAAATCAGGGGCAAGCTGCGCCCGTCACCAAGTGCATTTAACCCTCAGTAGTGTGGTTGGTCAAGCTGTGACACCAAGTGCATTTAACCAGCAATAGTCTGTTCATTTTTTGGCCATATACTACATCAGGGGCAAGCTGCGCCCATCACCAAGTGCATTTAACCAGCAATAGTGTGGTTATTTTTTGGCCATATCCCAGTCTAATTCTGTCACTAAATCCATACCGGTCACCCAGCGCCTAAATACTAGGCCTCAAATTTATATCCCGCTAAATCTCTCGTTACCGCTGTCCTGTTGTGGCTGGGAAAGTTATTTAGTGTCCGTCAAAGCACATTTTTTGTTCTGGGTTGAAATACAATTCCCAATTTAGCAATTTAAAAATTTAGTGGTTTCTGCTGTATCAGAGCTATTTGAAATCTATCCCTAAAAGGGTATATAATATTCAAGGTGCACATAGGGTCATTCAGAATAACTTCACACACCCGCTACTGTGCATTTCCAAGTCTAATTCTGTCACTAAACCCATACCTGTCACCCAGCGCCTAAATACTAGGCCTCAAATTTATATCCAGCTAAATCTGTCCTTAGTGCTGTAGCTGGGCGAGTTATTTAGTGTCCGTTCAAGCACATTTCTTGTTCTGGGTTGAAATACAATTCCCAATTTAGCAATTTCATAATTTAGTGGTTTCTGCTATATCAGAGCTATTTGAAATCTATCCCTAAAAGGGTATATAATATTCAAGGTGCACATTGGGTCATTCAGAATAACTTCACACACACCCGCTACTGTGTATTTCCAAGTCTAATTCTGTCACTAAACCCATACCTGTCACCCAGCGCCTAAATACTAGGCCTCAAATTTATATCCTGCTAAATCTCTCGTTAGTGCTGTAGCTGGGCGAGTTATTTAGTGTCCGTTCAAGCACATTTCTTGTTCTGGGTTGAAATACAATTCCCAATTTAGCAATTTCATAATTTAGTGGTTTCTGCTATATCAGAGCTATTTGAAATCTATCCCTAAAAGGGTATATAATATTCAAGGTGCACATTGGGTCATTCAGAATAACTTCACACACACCCGCTACTGTGTATTTCCAAGTCTAATTCTGTCACTAAACCCATACCTGTCACCCAGCGCCTAAATACTAGGCCTCAAATTTATATCCTGCTAAATCTCTCGTTAGTGCTGTAGCTGGGCGAGTTATTTAGTGTCCGTTCAAGCACATTTCTTGTTCTGGGTTGAAATACAATTCCCAATTTAGCAATTTCATAATTTAGTGGTTTCTGCTATATCAGAGCTATTTGAAATCTATCCCTAAAAGGGTATATAATATTCAAGGTGCACATTGGGTCATTCAGAATAACTTCACACACACACGCTTCTGTGCATTTCCAAGTCTAATTCTGTCACTAAATCCATACCGGTCACCCAGCGCCTAAATACTAGGCCTCAAATTTATATCCCGCTGAATTTGAATACAATACATTGGGCCAAATAATATATTTGTTGTTGTGGTGAACCATAACAATGAGAAAAACATCTAGTAAGGGACGCGGACGTGGACATGGTCGTGGTGGTGTTAGTGGACCCTCTGGTGCTGGGAGAGGACGTGGCCGTTCTGCCACATCCACACGTCCTAGTGTACCAACTACCTCAGGTCCCAGTAGCCGCCAGAATTTACAGCGATATATGGTGGGGCCCAATGCCGTTCTAAGGATGGTAAGGCCTGAGCAGGTACAGGCATTAGTCAATTGGGTGGCCGACAGTGGATCCAGCACGTTCACATTATCTCCCACCCAGTCTTCTGCAGAAAGCGCACAGATGGCGCCTGAAAACCAACCCCATCAGTCTGTCACATCACCCCCATGCATACCAGGGAAACTGTCTCAGCCTCAAGTTATGCAGCAGTCTCTTATGCTGTTTGAAGACTCCGCTGGCAGGGTTTCCCAAGGGCATCCACCTAGCCCTTCCCCAGCGGTGAAAGACATAGAATGCACTGACGCACAACCACTTATGTTTCCTGATGATGAGGACATGGGAATACCACCTCAGCATGTCTCTGATGATGACGAAACACAGGTGCCAACTGCTGCGTCTTTCTGCAGTGTGCAGACTGAACAGGAGGTCAGGGATCAAGACTGGGTGGAAGACGATGCAGGGGACGATGAGGTCCTAGACCCCACATGGAATGAAGGTCGTGCCACTGACTTTCACAGTTCGGAGGAAGAGGCAGTGGTGAGACCGAGCCAACAGCGTAGCAAAAGAGGGAGCAGTGGGCAAAAGCAGAACACCCGCCGCCAAGAGACTCCGCCTGCTACTGACCGCCGCCATCTGGGACCGAGCACCCCAAAGGCAGCTTCAAGGAGTTCCCTGGCATGGCACTTCTTCAAACAATGTGCTGACGACAAGACCCGAGTGGTTTGCACGCTGTGCCATCAGAGCCTGAAGCGAGGCATTAACGTTCTGAACCTGAGCACAACCTGCATGACCAGGCACCTGCATGCAAAGCATGAACTGCAGTGGAGTAAACACCTTAAAACCAAGGAAGTCACTCAGGCTCCCCCTGCTACCTCTTCTGCTGCTGCCGCCTCGGCCTATTCTGCTGCTGCCGCCTCGGCCTCTTCCTCCGCCTCTGGAGGAACGTTGGCACCTGCCGCCCAGCAAACAGGGGATGTACCACCAACACCACCACCACCACCTCCGTCACCAAGCGTCTCAACCATGTCACACGCCAGCGTTCAGCTCTCCATCTCACAAACATTTGATAGAAAGCGTAAATTCCCACCTAGCCACCCTCGATCCCTGGCCCTGAATGCCAGCATTTCTAAACTACTGGCCTATGAAATGCTGTCATTTAGGCTGGTGGACACAGACAGCTTCAAACAGCTCATGTCGCTTGCTGTCCCACAGTATGTTGTTCCCAGCCGGCACTACTTCTCCAAGAGAGCCGTGCCTTCCCTGCACAACCAAGTATCCGATAAAATCAAGTGTGCACTGCGCAACGCCATCTGTAGCAAGGTCCACCTAACCACAGATACGTGGACCAGTAAGCACGGCCAGGGACGCTATATCTCCCTAACTGCACACTGGGTAAATGTAGTGGCAGCTGGGCCCCAGGCGGAGAGCTGTTTGGCGCACGTCCTTCCGCCGCCAAGGATCGCAGGGCAACATTCTTTGCCTCCTGTTGCCACCTCCTCCTTCTCGGCTTCCTCCTCCTCTTCTTCCACCTGCTCATCCAGTCAGCCACACACCTTCACCACCAACTTCAGCACAGCCCGGGGTAAACGTCAGCAGGCCATTCTGAAACTCATATGTTTGGGGGACAGGCCCCACACCGCACAGGAGTTGTGGCGGGGTATTGAACAACAGACCGACGAGTGGTTGCTGCCGGTGAGCCTCAAGCCCGGCCTGGTGGTGTGTGATAATGGGCGAAATCTCGTTGCAGCTCTGGGACTAGCCAATTTGACGCACATCCCTTGCTTGGCGCATGTGCTGAATTTGGTGGTGCAGAAGTTCATTCACAACTACCCCGACATGTCAGAGCTGCTGCATAAAGTGCGGGCCGTCTGTTCGCGCTTCCGGCGTTCACATCCTGCTGCTGCTCGCCTGTCTGCGCTACAGCGTAACTTCGGCCTTCCCGCTCACCGCCTCATATGCGACGTGCCCACCAGGTGGAACTCCACCTTGCACATGCTGGACAGACTGTGCGAGCAGCAGCAGGCCATAGTGGAGTTTCAGCTGCAGCACGCACGGGTCAGTCGCACTACAGAACAGCACCACTTCACCACCAATGACTGGGCCTCCATGCGAGACCTGTGTGCCCTGTTGCGCTGTTTCGAGTACTCCACCAACATGGCCAGTGGCGATGACACCGTTATCAGCGTTACAATACCACTTCTATGTCTCCTTGAGAAAACACTTAGGGCGATGATGGAAGAGGAGGTGGCCCAGGAGGAGGAGGAGGAGGAGGAGGAAGAGGGGTCATTTTTAGCACTTTCAGGCCAGTCTCTTCGAAGTGACTCAGAGGGAGGTTTTTGGCAACAGCAGAGGCCAGGTACAAATGTGGCCAGCCAGGGCCCACTACTGGAGGACGAGGAGGACGAGGATGAGGAGGAGGTGGAGGAGGATGAGGATGAAGCATGGTCACAGCGGGGTGGCACCCAACGCAGCTCGGGTCCATCACTGGTGCGTGGCTGGGGGGAAAGGCAGGACGATGACGATACGCCTCCCACAGAGGACAGCTTGTCCTTACCCCTGGGCAGCCTGGCACACATGAGCGACTACATGCTGCAGTGCCTGCGCAACGACAGCAGAGTTGCCCACATTTTAACCTGTGCGGACTACTGGGTTGCCACCCTGCTGGATCCACGCTACAAAGACAATGTGCCCACCTTACTTCCTGCACTGGAGCGTGATAGGAAGATGCGCGAGTACAAGCGCACGTTGGTAGACGCGCTACTGAGAGCATTCCCAAATGTCACAGGGGAACAAGTGGAAGCCCAAGGCCAAGGCAGAGGAGGAGCAAGAGGTCGCCAAGGCAGCTGTGTCACGGCCAGCTCCTCTGAGGGCAGGGTTAGCATGGCAGAGATGTGGAAAACTTTTGTCAACACGCCACAGCTAACTGCACCACCACCTGATACGCAACGTGTTAGCAGGAGGCAACATTTCACTAACATGGTGGAACAGTACGTGTGCACACCCCTCCACGTACTGACTGATGGTTCGGCCCCATTCAACTTCTGGGTCTCTAAATTGTCCACGTGGCCAGAGCTAGCCTTTTATGCCTTGGAGGTGCTGGCCTGCCCGGCGGCCAGCGTTTTGTCTGAACGTGTATTCAGCACGGCAGGGGGCGTCATTACAGACAAACGCAGCCGCCTGTCTACAGCCAATGTGGACAAGCTGACGTTCATAAAAATGAACCAGGCATGGATCCCACAGGATCTGTCCGTCCCTTGTCCAGATTAGACATTAACTACCTCCCCTTAACCATATATTATTGGACTCCAGGGCACTTCCTCATTCAATCCTATTTTTATTTTCATTTTACCATTATATTGCGAGGCTACCCAAAGTTGAATGAACCTCTCCTCTGTCTGGGTGCCGGGGCCTAAATATATGCCAATGGACTGTTCCAATGTTGGGTGACGTGAAGCCTGATTCTCTGCTATGACATGCAGACTGATTCTCTGCTGACATGAAGCCAGATCCTCTGTTACGGGACCTCTCTCCTCTGCCTGTGTGCTGGGCCTAAATTTATGAAAATGGACTCTTACAGTGGTGGGTGACGTGAAGCCTGATTCTCTGCTATGATATGAAGACTGATTCTCTGCTGACATGAAGCCAGATTGTCTGTTACGGGACCTCTCTCCTCTGCCTGGGTGCTGGGCCTAAATATATGCCAATGGACTGTTGCAGTGGTGGCTGACGTGAAGCCTCATTCTCTGCTATGACATGCAGACTGATTCTCTGCTGACATGAAGCCAGATTGTCTGTTACGGGACCTCTCTCCTCTGCCTGGGTGCTGGGTAGTGTTGAGCGCGAATATTCGAAAAGCAAATTTTTTTTGCGAATATCGCAACTTCGCGATTTCGCGAATATTTCGAATATAGTGCTATATATTCGTAAAAACGAATATTCGTTTTTTGTTTTTTTCCCCCCCCCCACAAAATTACAGTACACATATAATTGATTGTTTCCCAAAGGTCCAACAGCTCAGATCTTACTCACATTGCCTAGAAAGTGATTGAGGCGCGAATCTTCGTAAGGCGATTTTATTAGCGCACATGCGAATATCGGCACGTCCCAGAACAGAGGCAAAGGGCTTTGCATTCATACATTAGTGAATTGAGTTGCGAATCTTCGTAAGGCGATTTTATTAGCGCACATGCGAATATCTACACGTGTCCCAGAACAGAGGCAAAGGGCTTTGCATTCATACATTAGTGATTGAATTGAGCTGCGAATCTTCGTAAGGCGATTTTATTAACGCAAATGCAAATATCTACACTTGTCCCCAGAACAGAGAGGCAAAGGCCTGTGCATTCATATAGTATAGCACCATATTCGCGAATACGTAGAACTTCGTAAAATTCGATTTACGAATATTCGTATTTTTTATTTTACTTTCCACCTTACAGATTACATTGATCTGTACTCTGTCAACTACTGTCATCACCCCCCACTGTATCTCGATTGATTCCCAAAAGTCTCACATTCCCTAGAAAGTGATTGAGGTGCGAATCTTCGTAAGGCGATTTTATTAGCGCACATGCGAATATCTACACTTGTCCCAGAACAGAGGCAAAGGGCATTGCATTCATACATTAGTGATTGAATTGAGTTGCGAATCTTCGTAAGGCGATTTCATTAGCGCACATGTGAATTTTGCATAGCATATGTATTATCGCATATGCGAAATAATAACGAATTTGAATAATCGCGAATATTTTACGAATATTCTTTCGAATATTCACAAAATTTCGCGAATTCGAATATGGGACATGCCGCTCAACACTAGTGCTGGGCCTAAATTTATGACAATGGACTGTTGCAGTGGTGGCTGACGTGAAGCCTCATTCTCTGCTATGACATGCAGACTGATTCTCTGCTGACATGAAGCCAGATTCTCTGTTACGGGACCTCTCTCCTCTGCCTGTGTGTGTGCTGGGCCTAAATATATGCCAATGGACTGTTGCAGTGGTGGCTGACGTGAAGCCTCATTCTCTGCTATGACATGCAGACTGATTCTCTGCTGACATGAAGCCAGATTCTCTGTTACGGGACCTCTCTCCTCTGCCTGTGTGTGTGCTGGGCCTAAATATATGCCAATGGACTGTTGCAGTGGTGGCTGACGTGAAGCCTCATTCTCTGCTATGACATGCAGACTGATTCTCTGCTGACATGAAGCCAGATTCTCTGTTACGGGACCTCTCTCCTCTGCCTGTGTGTGTGCTGGGCCTAAATATATGCCAATGGACTGTTGCAGTGGTGGCTGACGTGAAGCCTCATTCTCTGCTATGACATGCAGACTAATTCTCTGCTGACATGAAGACAGATTCTCTGTTACGGGACCTCTCTCCTCTGCCTGGGTGCCGGGGCCTAAATATCTGAGAATGGACTGTTCCAGTGGTGGGTGACGGGAAGCCAGATTCTCTGCTATGGAACCTCTCTCCAATTGATTTTGGTTAATTTTTATTTATTTAATTTTTATTTTAATTCATTTCCCTATCCACATTTGTTTGCAGGGGATTTACCTACATGTTGCTGCCTTTTGCAGCCCTCTAGCTCTTTCCTGGGCTGTTTTACAGCCTTTTTAGTGCCGAAAAGTTCGGGTCCCCATTGACTTCAATGGGGTTCGGGTTCGGGACGAAGTTCGGATCGGGTTCGGATCCCGAATCCGAACATTTCCGGGATGTTCGGCCGAACTTCTCGAACCCGAACATCCAGGTGTTCGCTCAACTCTAGTCCTGTGGGATCCATGCCTGGTTCATTTTTATGAACGTCAGCTTGTCCACATTGGCTGTAGACAGGCGACTGCGTTTGTCTGTAATGACGCCCCCTGCTGTGCTGAATACACGTTCAGACAAAACGCTGGCCGCCGGGCAGGCCAGCACCTCCAAGGCATAAAAGGGCTAGCTCTGGCCACGTGGACAATTTAGAGACCCAGAAGTTGAATGGGGCCGAACCATCAGTCAGTACGTGGAGGGGTTTTCTGTTCCACCATGTTAGTGAAATGTTGCCTCCTGCTAACACATTGCGTATCAGGTGGTGGTGCAGTTAGCTGTGGCGTGTTGACAAAACTTTTCCACATCTCTGCCATGCTAACCCTGCCCTCAGAGGAGCTGTCCGTGACACAGCTACCTTGGCGACTTCTTGCTCCTTTTCTGCCTTGGCCTTGGGCTTCCACTTGTTCCCCTGTGACATTTGGGAATGCTCTCAGTAGCGCATCTACCAACGTGCGCTTGTACTCGCACATCTTCCTATCATGCTCCAGTGCAGGAAGTAAGGTAGGCACATTGTCTTTGTACCGTGGATCCAGCAGGGTGGCAACCCAGTAGTCCGCACACGTTAAAATGTGGGCAACTCTGCTGTCGTTGCGCAGGCACTGCAGCATGTAGTCGCTCATGTGTGCCAGGCTGCCCAGAGGTAAGGACAAGCTGTCCTATATGGGAGGTGTATCTTCATCGTCCTGCATTTCCCGCCAGCCACGCACCAGTGATGGGCCCGAGCTGCGTTGGGTGCCACCCCGCTGTGACCATGCTTCATCCTCATCCTCCTCCACCTCCTCCTCATCCTCGTCCTCCTCATCCTCCAGTAGTGGGCCCTGGCTGGCCATATTTGTACCTGGACTCTGCTGTTGCAAAAAACCTCCCTCTGAGTCACTTCGAAGAGACTGGCCTGAAAGTGCTAAAAATGACCCCTTTTCCTTCTCCTCCTCCTCCTGGGCCACCTCCTCCTCCATCATCGCCCTAAGTGTTTTCTCAAGGAGACATAGAAGTGGTATTGTAACGCTGATAACGGCGTCATCGCCACTGGCCATGTTGGTGGAGTACTCGAAACAGCGCAACAGGGCACACAGGTCTCGCATGGAGGCCCAGTCATTAGTGGTGAAGTGGTGCTGTTCCGCAGTGCGACTGACCCGTGCGTGCTGCAGCTTAAACTCCACTATGGCCTGCTGCTGCTCGCACGGTCTGTCCAGCATGTGCAAGGTGGAGTTCCACCTGGTGGGCACGTCGCATATGAGGCGGTGAGCGGGAAGGCCGAAGTTATGCTGTAGCGCAAACAGGCGAGCAGCGGCAGGATGTGAACGCCGGAAGTGCGAACAGACGCCCTGCACTTTATGCAGCAGCTCTGACATGTCGGGGTAGTTGTGAATGAACTTCTGCACCACCAAATTCAGCACATGCGCCAGGCAAGGGATGTGCGTCAAACCGGCTATTCCCAGAGCTGCAACGAGATTTCGCCCATTATTGCACACCACCAGGCCGGGCTTGAGGCTCACCGGCAGCAACCACTCGTCGGTCTGTTGTTCTATAACCCGCCACAACTCCTGTGCGGTGTGGGGCCTGTGCCCCAAACATATGAATTTTAGAATGGCCTGCTGATGTTTACCCCGGGCTGTGCTGAAGTTGGTGGTGAAGGTGTGTGGCTGACTGGATGAGCAGGTGGAAGAAGAGGAAGCTGAGTAGGAGGAGGTGGCAACAGGAGGCAAAGAATGTTGCCCTGCGATCCTTGGCGGCGGAAGGACGTGCGCCAAACAGCTGTCCTCCTGGGGCCCAGCCGCCACTACATTTACCCAGTGTGCAGTTAGGGAGATATAGCGTCCCTGGCCGTGCTTACTGGTCCACGTATCTGTGGTTAGGTGGACCTTGCCACAGATGGCGTTGCGCAGTGCACACTTGATTTTATCGGATACTTGGTTGTGCAGGTAAGGCACAGCTCTCTTGGAGAAGTAGTGCCGGCTGGGAACAACATACTGTGGGACAGCAAGCGACATGAGCTGTTTGAAGCTGTCTGTGTCCACCAGCCTAAATGACAGCATTTCATAGGCCAGTAGTTTAGAAATGCTGGCATTCAGGGCCAGGGATCGAGGGTGGCTAGGTGGGAATTTACACTTTCTCTCAAATGTTTGAGAGATGGAGAGCTGAACGCTGCCGTGTGACATGGTTGAGATGCTTGGTGACGCAGGTGCTGGTGTTGGTGGTACATCCCATGTTTGCTGGGCGGCAGGTGCCAAAGTTCCTCCAGAGGCGGAGGAAGAGGCCGAGGCGGCGGCAGCAGAAGAGGTAGCAGGGGGAGCCTGAGTGACTTCCTTGTTTTTAAGGTGTTACTCCACTGCAGTTCATGCTTTGCATGCAGGTGCCTGGTCATGCAGGTTGTGCTAAGGTTCAGAACGTTAATGCCTCGCTTCAGGCTCTGATGGCACAGCGTGCAAACCACTCGGGTCTTGTCGTCAGCACATTGTTTGAAGAAGTGCCATGCCAGGGAACTCCTTGAAGCTGCCTTTGGGGTGCTCGGTCCCAGATGGCGGCGGTCAGTAGCAGGCGGAGTCTCTTGGCGGCGGGTGTTCTGCTTTTGCCCACTGCTCCCTCTTTTGCTACGCTGTTGTCTCAGTCTCACCACTGCCTCTTCCTCAGAACTGTGAAAGTCAGTGGCACGACCTTCATTCCATGTGGGGTCTAGGACCTCATCGTCCCCTGCATCGTCTTCCACCCAGCCTTGATCCCTGACCTCCTGTTCAGTCTGCACACTGCAGAAAGACGCAGCAGTTGGCACCTGTGTTTCGTCATCATCAGAGACGTGCTGAGGTGGTATTCTCATGTCTTCATCATCAGGAAACATAAGTGGTTGTGCGTCAGTGCATTCTGTGTCTTCCACCACTGGGGAAGAGCTAGGTGGATGCCCTTGGGAAACCCTGCCAGCGGAGTCTTCAAACAGCATAAGAGACTGATGCATAACCTGAGGCTCAGACAGTTTCCCTGGTATGCATGGGGGTGATGTGACAGACTGATGGGCTTGGTTTTCAGGCGCGATCTGTGCGCTTTCTGCAGAAGACTGAGTGGGAGATAATGTGAACGTGCTGGATCCACTGTCGTCCACCCAATTGACTAATGCCTGTACCTGCTCACGCCTTACCATCCTTAGAACGGCATTGGGACCCACCAAATATCGCTGTAAATGATGGCGGCTACTGGGACCTGAGGTAGTTGGTACACTAGGACGTGTGGCTGTGGCAGAACGGCCACGTCCTCTCCCAGCACCAGAGGGTCCACTAACACCATTACGACCATGTCCGCGTCCGTGTCCCTTACTAGATGTTTTCCACAATGTTAACGTTCACCACAATAACAAAAATATTTTTTGGCCCAATGTATTGAATTCAAATTCAGGCCTTTTTTTACAGACACTTAACACTATCTGGCTATCTATTTAGGTACCGTATTACACTAATAAAGGCACAGCAGTAACGACGGATTTAGCTGAATATAAATTTGAGGCCTAGTATTTAGGCGATGGATGACAGGTATACGTTTATGGACAGAATTAGACTTGGAATTGCACAGTAGCTTGTGTGTGAAGTTATTGAGAATGACCCTATCTGCACCTTGAATCTAATATACCCTTTTAGGGATAGATTTGAAGTAGGCCTGATACAGCAGAAACCACTAATTTAGAGAATTGCTAAATTGGGAATTGTATTTCAACCCAGAACAAAACCTGTGCTTTGACGGACACTAAATAACTTGACCAGCCACAGCAATAATGACAGATTTAGATGAATATAAATTTGAGGCCTAGTATTTAGGCGCTGGGTGACAGGTATACGTTTACACACAGAATTAGACTTGGAATTGCACAGTAGCGTGTGTGTGAAGTTATTGAGAATGACCCTATCTGCACCTTGAATCTTATATACCCTTTTAATGAATAGATTTAACCTGCTCAGGACCGCCGTACGCAGGATTGCGTCCTGCCGGCAGCCCTGCTCTTCTGGGTGGACGCATATACGCGTCCTCCCGCGAGAGCCGAGATTTCCTGTGAACGCGCGCACACAGGCGCGTGCGCTCACAGAAACGGAAGGTAAGCGAGTGGATCTCCAGCCTGCCAGCGGCGATCGCTCGCTGGCAGGCTGGAGATGTGATTTTTTCAACCCCTAACAGGTATATTAGACGCTGTTTTGATAACAGCGTCTAATATACCTGCTACCTGGTCCTCTGGTTGTCCCTTTTGTTTGGATCGACCACCAGAGGACTCAGGCAGCTCAGTACAGTAGCACCAAACACCACTACACTACACTACACCCCCCCCTGTCACTTATTAACCCCTTATGCACCACTGATCACCCCTGATCACCCCATACAGACTCCCTGATCAAATTGGGAATTGTATTTCAACCCAGAACAAAACCTGTGCTTTGACGGACACTAAATAACTTGACCAGCCACAGCAATAATGACAGATTTAGATGAATATAAATTTGAGGCCTATTATTTAGGCGCTGGGTGACAGGTATACGTTTACACACAAAATTAGACTTGGAATTGCACAGTAGTGTGTGTGTGAAGTTATTGAGAATGACCCTATCTGCACCTTGACTCTAATACACCCTTTTAGGGATAGATTTAACCACTTCAACCCCGCTAGCTGAAACCCCCTTAATGACCAGGCCACTTTTTGCACTTCTGCACTACACTACTTTCACCGTTTATTGCTCGGTCATGCAACTTACAACCCAAAGGAATTTTACCTCCTTTTCTTCTCACTAATAGAGCTTTTATTTCGTGGTATTTCATTGCTGCTGACATTTTTACTTTTTTTGTTATTATTTGAAATTTAATGATTTTTTTGCCAAAAAATGACATTTTTCAGTTTCAGCTGTAAAATTTTGCAAAAAAAACGACATCCATGTATAAATTTTTGGCTAAATTTATTGTTCTACATGTCTTTGATAAAAAAAAAATGTTTGGGCAAAAAAAAAAATGGTTTGGGTAAAAGTTATAGCGTTTACAAACTATGGTACAAAAATGTGAATTTCTGCTTTTTGAAACAGCTCTGACTTTCTGAGCACCTGTCATGTTTCCTGAGGTTCTACAATGCCCAGACAGTAGAAAACCCCCACAAATTACCCCATTTCGGAAAGTAGATACCCTAAGGTATTCGCTGATGGGCATAGTGAGTTCATAGAACTTTTTATTTTTTGTCACAAGTTAGCGGAAAATGATGATTTATTATTTTTTTCTTACAAAGTCTCATATTCCACTAACTTGCGACAAAAAATAAAAAATTCTAGGAACTCGCCATGCCCTTCACGGAAAACCTTGGGGTGTCTTCATTCCAAAATGGGGTCACTTGTGGCGTAGTTATACTGCCCTGGCAATTTAGGGGCCCATATGTGTGAGAAGTAGTTTGCAATCAAAATCTGTAAAAAATGACCGGTGAAATCCGAAAGGTGCACTTTGGAATGTGGGTCCCTTTGCCCACCTAGGCTGCAAAAAAGTGTCACACATGTGGTATCGCCGTACTCAGGAGAAGTTGGGGAATGTGTTTTGGGGTGTCATTTTACATATACCCATGCTGGGTGAGAGAAATATCTTGGCAAAAGACAACTTTTCCAATTTTTTTTATACAAAGTTGGCATTTGACCAAGATATTTATCTCACCCAGCTTGGGTATATGTAAAATGACACCCCAAAACACATTGCCCAACTTCTCCTGAGTACGGCGATACCAGATGTGTGACACTTTTTTGCAGCCTAGATGCGCAAAGCGGCCCAAATTCCTTTTAGGAGGGCATTTTTAGACATTTGGATCCCAGACTTCTTCTCACGCTTTCGGGCCCCTAAAAAGCCAGGGAAGTATAAATACCCCACATGTGACCCCATTTTGGAAAGAAGACACCCCAAGGTATTCAATGAGGAGCATGGCGAGTTCATCGATTTTTTTTTTTTTGGCACAAGTTAGCGGAAATTGATTGTTTTTTTTGTATTTTCTCACAAAGTCTCCCTTTCTGCTAACTTGGGACAAAAATTTAAATCTTTCATGGACTGAATATGCCCCTCACAGAATACCTTGGGGTGTCTTCTTTCCGAAATGGGGTCACATGTGGGGTATTTATACTGCCCTGGCATTTTAGGGGCCCTAAAGCGTGAGAAGAAGACTGGAATATAAATGTCTAAAAAAAATTACGCATTTGGATTCCGTGAGGGGTATGGTGAGTTCATGTGAGATTTTATTTTTTGACACAAGTTAGTGGAATATGAGACTTAGTAATAAAAAACAAAAAAATTAAAAATATAAATTCCGCTAACTTGGGCCAAAAAAAATGTTTGAATGGAGCCTTACAGGGGGTGATCAATGACAGGGGGGTGATCAATGACAGGGAAGTGATCAGGAAGTCTATATGCGTGATCACCCGCCTGTCATTGATCACCCCCCTGTAAGGCTGCATTCAGACGTCCGTATGCGTTTTGCGGATCCGATCCATGTATCCGTGGATCCGTAAAAATCATACGGACGTCTAAATGGAACCTTTCAGGGGGGTGATCAATGACAGGGGGGTGATCAATGACAGGGGGTGATCAGGGAATCTATATGGGTGATCACCCGCCTGTCATTGATCACCCCCCTGTAAGGCTGCATTCAGACATCCGTATGCGTTTTGCGGATCCGATCCATGTATCCGTGGATCCGTAAAAATCATACGGACGTCTGAATGGAGCCTTACAGGGGGGTGATCAATGACAGGGGGGTGATCATTGACAGGGAAGTGATCAGGAAGTCTATAAGCGTGATCACCCCCTTGTCATTGATCACCCCCCTGTAAGGCTCCATTCAGATGTCCATATGTGTTTTGCGGATCCGATCCATGTATCCGTGGATCCGTAAAAATCATACGGACATCTGAATGGAACCTTACAGGGGGGTGATCAATGACAGGGGGGTGATCAATGACAGGGGCTGATCAGGGAATCTATATGGGTGATCACCCGCCTGTCATTGATTACCCCCCTGTAAGGCTCCATTCAGACGTCCGTATGTGTTTTGCGGATCCGATCCATGTATCCGTGGATCCGTAAAAATCATACGGACATCTGAATGGAGCCTTACAGGTGGGTGATCAATGACAGGGGGGTGATCAATGACAGGGGGTGATCAGGGAATCTATATGGGTGATCACCCGCCTGTCATTGATCACCCCCTTGTAAGGCTCCATTCAGACGTCCGTATGTGTTTTGCGGATCCGATCCATGTATCCGTGGATCTGTAAAAATCATACGGACATCTGAATGGAGCCTTACAGGGGGGTGATCAATGACAGGGGGTGATCAGGGAATCTATATGGGTGATCACCCGCCTGTCATTGATCACCCCCCTGTAAGGCTCCATTCAGACGTCCGTATGTGTTTTGCGGATCCGATCCATGTACCCGTGGATCCGTAAAAATCATACGGACATCTGAATGGAGCCTTACAGGGGGGTGATCAATGACAGGGGGGTGATCAATGACAGGGGGTGATCAGGGAGTCTATATGGGTGATCACCCGCCTGTCATTGATCACCCCCCTGTAAGGCTCCATTCAGACGTCCGTATGTGTTTTGCGGATCCGATCCATGTATCCGTGGATCCGTAAAAATCATACGGACATCTGAATGGAGCCTTACAGGGGGGTGATCAATGACAGGGGGGTGATCAATGACAGGGGGTGATCAGGGAATCTATATGGGTGATCACCCGCCTGTCATTGATCACCCCCCTGTAAGGCTCCATTCAGACGTCCGTATGTGTTTTGCGGATCCGATCCATGTATCCGTGGATCCGTAAAAATCATACGGACATCTGAATGGAGCCTTACAGGGGGGTGATCAATTACAGGAGGGTGATCAATGACAGGGGGTGATCAGGGAATCTATATGGGTGATCACCCGCCTGTCATTGATCACCCCCCTGTAAGGCTCCATTCAGACGTCCGTATGTGTTTTGCGGATCCGATCCATGTATCCGTGGATCCATAAAAATCATACGGACGTCTGAACGGAGCCTGACGGGGGAAGTGATCAATGACATGGGGGTGATCAATGACAGGGGGGTGATCAATGACAGGGGGGTGATCAGGGAGTCTATATGGGGTGATCATGGGTGATCAGGGGTTCATAAGGGGTTAATAAGTGACAGGGGGGGTGTAGTGTAGTGTTTTGTGGGACTTTACACAGCTACCTGTGTCCTCTGGTGGTCGATCCAAACAAAAGGGACAACCAGAGGACCAGGTAGCAGGTATATTAGACGCAGTTATCAAAACAGCATCTAATTTACCTGTTAGGGGTTAAAAAAATCACATCTCCAGCCTGCCAGCGAGCGATCGCCGCTGGCAGGCTGGAGATCCACTCGCTTACCTTCAGTTCCTGTGAACGCGCGCGCCTGTGTGCGCGTGTTCACAGGAAATCTCGGCTCTCGCGAGATGACGTGTATATGCGTCACTCTGCGCAGGGCTGTCGCCTCCGGACCGCACATCTGCGTTAGGCGGTCCGGAGGCGGTTAAAGTAGGCCTGATACAGCAGAAACCACTAATTTAGAAAATTGCTAAATTGGGAATTGTATTTCAACCCAAAACAAAAACTGTGCTTTGACGGACACTAAATAACTTGACCAGCTACAGCAATAATGACAGATTTAGATGAATATAAATTTGAGGCCTATTTTTTAGGCGCTGGGTGACAGGTATACGTTTACACACAGAATTAGACTTGGAATTGCACAGTAGCGTGTGTGTGAAGTTATTGAGAATGACCCTACCTGCACCTTGAATCTTATATACCCTTTTAATGAATAGATTTAACCTGCTCAGGACCGCCGTACGCAGGATTGCGTCCTGCCGGCAGCCCTGCTCTTCTGGGTGGACGCATATACGGGTCCTCCCGCGCGAGCCGAGATTTCCTGTGAACGCGCACACACAGGCGCGTGCGCTCACAGGAACGGAAGGTAAGCGAGTGGATCTCCAGCCTGCCAGCGGCGATCGCTCGCTGGCAGGCTGGAGATGTGATTTTTTCAACCCCTAACAGGTATATTAGACGCTGTTTTGATAACAGCGTCTAATATACCTGCTACCTGGTCCTCTGGTTGTCCCTTTTGTTTGGATCGACCACCAGAGGACTCAAGCAGCTCAGTACAGTAGCACCAAACACCACTACACTACACTACACCCCCCCTGTCACTTATTAACCCCTTATGAACCACTGATCACCCCTGATCACCCCATACAGACTCCCTGATCACCCCCCTGTCATTGATCACCCCCCTGTAAGGCTCCATTCAGACGTCCGTATGATTTTTACGGATCCACGGATACATGGATCGGATCCGCAAAATGCATACGGACGTCTGAATGGAGCCTTACAGGGGGGTGCTCAATGACAAGGGGGTGATCACCCAGATAGACTTCCTGATCACTTCCCTGTCATTGATCACCCCCCTGTCATTGATCACCCCCTGTAAGGCTCCATTCAGACGTCTGTATGATTTTTACGGATCCATGGATTCATGGATCGGATCCGCAAAACGCATACGGACGTCTGAATGGAGCCTTACAGGGGGGTGATCAATGACAAGGGGGTGATCACGCATATAGACTTCCTGATCAATTCCCTGTCATTGGTCACCCCCCCTGTCACTGATCACCCCCCTGTAAGGCTCCATTCAGACGTCTGTATGATTTTTACGGATCCATGGATACATGGATCGGATCCGCAAAACGCATACGGATGTCTGAATGGAGCCTTACAGGGGGGTGATCAATGGCAGGAGGGTGATCACCTCATATACACTCCCTGATCACCCCCTGTCATTGATCACCCCCCTGTCATTGATCACCCCCCTTTAAGGCTCCATTCAGACGTCCGTATGATTTTTACGGATCCATGGATACATGGATCGGATCTGCAAAACACATACGGACGTCTGAATGGAGCCTTACAGGGGGGTGATCAATGACAGGGGGTGATCAGGGAGTGTATATTTGGTGATCACCCCCCTGTCATTGATCACCCCCTGTAAGGCTCCATTCAGACATTTTTTTGGCCCAAGTTAGCGTAAATTATTATTTTTTATTTTTTGTTTTTGCTTACAAAGTCTCATATTCCACTAACTTGTGTCAAAAAATAAAATCTCACATGAACTCACCATACCCCTCACAGAATCCAAATGCGTAACATTTTTTAGACATTTATATTCCAGACTTCTTCTTACGCTTTAGGGCCCCTAAAAAGCCAGGGCAGTATAAATACCCCACACGTGACCCCATTTCGGAAAGAAGACACCCCAAGGTGTTCCGTGAGGGGCATATTGAGTCCATGAAAGATTGAAATTTTTGTCCCAAGTTAGCGGAAAGTGAGACTTTGTGAGAAAAAAAAAATCAATTTCCGCTAACTTATGCAAAAAAAATAATTTCTATGAACTCGCCATGCCCCTCATTGAATACCTTGGGGTGTCTTCTTTCCAAAGTGGGGTCACATGTGGGGTATTTATACTGCCTTGGCTTTTTAGGGGCCCGAAAGCGTGAGAAGTCTGGGATCCAAATGTCTAAAAATGCCCTCCTAAAAGGAATTTGGGCCGCTTTGCGCATCTAGTCTGCAAAAAAGTGTCACACATGTGGTATTGCCGTACTCAGGAGAAGTTGGGGAATGTGTTTTGGGGTGTCATTTTAAATATACCCATGCTGGGTGAGATAAATATCTTGCTCAAATGCCAACTTTGTATAAAAAATTGGAAAAGTTGTCTTTTGCCAAGATATTTCTCTCACCCAGAATGGGTATATATAAAATGACACCCCAAAACACATTCCCCAACTTCTCCCGAGTACGGCGATACCAGATGTGTGACACTTTTTTGCAGCCTAGGTGGCCAAAGGGGCACACATTCCAAAGATCACCTTTCGGATTTCATCGGTCATTTTTTTTACAGATTTTGATTGCAAACTTCTTCTCACACATCTGGGCCCCTAGAATGCCAGGGCAGTATAACTACCCCACAAGTGAGCCCATTTTGGAAAGAAGACACCCCAAGGTATTTTGTGATGGGCATAGTGAGTTCATGGAAGTTTTTATTTTTTGTCACAAGTTAGTGGAATATGAGACTTTGTAAGAAAAAAAAAAAATCATCATTTTCCGCTAACTTGTGACAAAAAATTGAAAATTCTAGGAACTCGCCATGCCCCTCACAGAATACCTTGGGGCATATTCTTTCCAAAATGGGGTCACTTGTGGCGTAGTTATACTGCCCTGGCATTCTAGGGGCCCAAATGCGTGAGAAGTACTTTGCAATCAAAATGTGTCTTTTATCAAAGACATGTAGAACAATAAATTTAGCGAAAAATTTATATATGGATGTCGTTTTTTTAGCAAAATTTTACAACTGAAAGTGAAAAATGTCATTTTTTTGCTAAAAAATCGTTAAATTTTGATTAATAACAAAAAAGTAAATATGTCAGCAGCAATGAAATACCACCAAATGAAAGCTCTATTAGTGAGAAGAAAAGCAGGTAAAATTCATTTGGGTGGTAAGTTGCCTGACCGAGCAATAAACGGTGAAAGTAGTGTAGTGCAGAAGTGTAAAAAGTGGCCTGGTCATTAAGGGGGTTTCAGCTAGCGGGGTTGAAGTGGTTAAAGTAGCCCTGATACAGCAGAAACCACTAATTTAGGAAATTGCTAAGTTGGGAATTGTATTTCAACCCTGAACAAAAATATATCCTTTGCCAGACAGCAGACAGTATTACAATTGGCTGGCCACAGCTGAAACACCAGATTTAGGGTACTGCTATTTTGGCAATTGTATTTCACCCCTCAATAAAATAGCAAGCACAGCCAAGCCCCTGATGTAGGATATAGCCAAAAAATAACCACACTATTGATGGTTAAATGCACTTGGTGACAGCTTGCCCCTGATGTGGGATATAGCCAAAAAATAACCACACTATTGATGGTTAAATGCACTTGGTGACAGCTTGACCCTGATGTAGGATATAGACAAAAAATAACCACACTATTGATGGTTAAATGCACTTGGTGACAGCTTGACCCTGATGTAGGATATAGCCAAAAAATAACCACACTATTGATGGTTAAATGCACTTGGTGACAGCTTGACCCTGATGTAGGATATAGACAAAAAATAACCACACTATTGATGGTTAAATGCACTTGGTGACAGCTTGACCCTGATGTAGGATATAGCCAAAAAATAACCACACTATTGATGGTTAAATGCAATTGGTGACAGCTTGACCCTGATGTAGGATATAGCCAAAAAATAACCACACTATTGATGGTTAAATGCACTTGGTGACAGCTTGACCCTGATGCAGAATATAGCCAAAAAATAACCACACTATTGATGGTTAAATGCACTTGGTGACAGCTTGACCCTGATGTAGGATATAGCCAAAAAATAACCACACTATTGATAGTTAAATGCACTTGGTCACAGCTTGACCCTGATGTAGGATATAGCCCAAAAATATCTACACTATTGATGGTTAAATGCACTTGGTGACAGCTTGACCCTGATGTAGGATATAGCCAAAAAATAACCACACTATTGATGGTTAAATGTACTTGGTGGCAGCTTGTGCTGGCGCACCACAAGACACAAAATGGCCGCCGATCACCCCAGAAAAAAGTGACTGGGCAGCCTAAAAACAGTGAGCAATTGAATAGCAGCAGTTCAATGATCCACAGCTGTAGATCGATCACTGAATTAAGTCTTTGGGAGGAGTTAATCACTGCCTAATCTCGCCCTAACGTCGCAGCTGCAACCTCTCTCTACACTGATCAGAGCAGAGTGACGTGCGGCGCTACGTGACTCCAGCTAAAATAGAGGCTGGGTCACATGCTGCACTGGCCAATCACAGCCATGCCAATAGTAGGCATGGCTGTGACGGCCTCTTGGAATGTTCGGGTTCGGGTCCGTGTCACGGACACCCCAAAATTCGGTACGAACCCGAACTATACAGTTCGGGTTCGCTCATCCCTAATCATGACTTTTCGACTCCACCAGAGGAAAGCGGCTGAACATAAAGGCACTTTAAATGTGTTGTTTATAATGTACTAAATACACTGTATTTCCATGCACCCCTTCCACCACAAACAAGGGTATATGGTTAAATCTTCCTTTTCTCATCCTCCTCCTCCTCCTCCTCCATCATATTAACATGCTTATTCGTCACATATAATGCCCTTGCATATATACCCTTCAAATATGTTTTACAGGGTCAGCTCACCTACAGGCCCTCGCATATAATTTTTTAGAGGGGAAGATCAGCTGCAGGCCCTTGCATATCATTTTTTTAGAGCGGAAGATCAGCTGCAGGCCCTCGCATATGATTTTTTAGATGGTCAGCTCAGCTGCAGGTGCAGCCAGCCAGTAGCGCAGGGGCAACACGTGAGGTGCACAGTGGACTGATAAGGGGCCAAATTATAACACACAGTTCTTCAGTTTACTCACGGTTAGCAGAATGCCTCCCTGGGCTGGCAGCACAGCGTTGAGGTGGACAGCACGAAATCCTCCGGGGCATGCTCTGTGGTAGGGAAGCATCAGCCAAGATGGTGGTTGAGGTGCCCTTGATGTTAGGGGTGCTTAGGGTGCTTGTTGCGGCTGAGTCCCTTGATGGTTTTTGTTGTGACGCCAGAACCGTTAATGGTGGTACAACCAATAGTGGTAATAATGAGGTAGACGGTGGTAAGATGCAACTCACAACTTTTACTGTTGATGACTTTGGTTGGTAGCAGTTCAAAATACAGACTCTTGATGTTAACAGAGTTGATTTTGCAAATCCACTGTTTCTAGGCTTTTTAGGCTTGACTTGGAGCTGTGAGTTAGGTGTAGCTTGTTCCTATTGATGTGCTCGGTCCTATTCCTTGTCCTTTCCCTACAAGCTGAACATTGGGACAGGCAAACTCATCTGTCTCTCAGAAGTATGGTGTGGCTGCCAGAAGCTATAAGTCCTCCACCGTGCGCTAAGGTGTCTGTGGCTCTCAATAATGGCTCTTATCACCGATGATTCCTTAGGAAGCTTGTTTCTAATCCAGGGAGGCAAACTCTCTCCTATTGGTCAGGGATGCAATTGTATAGTCTGGCCACAGAAGGAAAACGCTCTTCTGCCCCACATCTTAGTACCATCTCATGGCAAAGTTGGCTCCACTCACTAATCTGTGTCATGGAGTCTTCACTCTACATTCTCTCCCACTAATCTAATCTGATCTCCTCAGATCTGCATCCATTCTCAACCCTGAACTCCACTAAACTCATCTCCTCCTACCTCACTAGGCCTGACCTAGGTATATCCCCATCTAATGGTGGGATGTATAAATTACACCTAATCTGCCTGGTAACAGGGATTTTGCAGCTACATTAGTACAAAGTCATACAATACAGCACAATACAGTTGTCAAGATAAAAAGTGATTTTAAGCAGTGCCCACACACACGTAGTGGGACGCTGCACAGGCCTTCGCATATAATTTTTTAGAGGGTCAGCTCAGCTGCAGGCCCTCGCACATAATTGTTTAGATGGTCAGCTTGCCAGCAGGCCTTCACCTACAATCTTTTACTGGGTAAGCTCACCAACAGGCCCGCACCTCAAATCTTTTACAGGGTCAGCTCACCAGCAGGCCCGCAACTCAAATCTTTTAAAAGCTCAGCTCACCTAAAGGCCCTCGCATTGAATTTTTTAGAGGGTCAGCTCACCAGCAGGCCTTCACCTATAATCTTTTACTGGGTCAGTTTACCAGCATGCCCGCACATAAAATCTTTTACAGGGTCAGCTCACCAGCAGGCCCGCAACTCAAATCTTTTACAGGGTCAGCTCACCCGAAGGCCCTCGCGTATGATTTTTTACAGGGTCAGCTCATCAGCAGGTCCGCACCTAAAATCTTTTAAAGGGTCATCTCACCTGCAGGCCCGCACCCAAAATCTTTTACTGGGTCAGCTAATCTGCAGGCCCTCAACTAATTATACCTAATAGGTAATTTGCCCACATGCTGCCTTGCTTGGATGTGGTAGCCGTAGCCGTTTCTCGGGCTCCCTCTCCTGAATCAAACACTGATTCCCTGTTACCTGAAGTTACAATTGTTTGCACTGATAATAACATTGAAAGTTGGTAGGCTAGACATCCGAATGGATCGGCCCCAGGTTAGCTAGAGTCACCAAAGCGGCAGCAGGCCCTCACCTATAATGTTTCAGATGGCCAGAACAGCAGGCCCTTGATCCAAAGGGTCACCAGCAGGCCATCAATCATAATTTTCAAGGGTATGTATGATGCCCTCCTTTATGTGTAATAAAGGGTGTATTGGAGTGCATGTTCCTTGTCATTTTTGCCAGCCCTTTCACTTAGTGCATAGGCTTTATGAGTTTAGAAGTACTACTACATGAACTATTGTACCACAATGTGAATGAGGCCCTCCTTTATGTAATATACAGGTTGTATCGGAGAGCCTTTTCTTTGTAATTTTAAAATATTTTTTTTTATTTGGTTTTGTGCGTATTATTGTCAGTCTGTAAAAGTGGCGTACTATTCGGACAACATCGTTCCCAGCAGCGACCTGCGAGACCAAGATGCATCCACACATCCTCCCCATGCTGTTACAGAACCATTTCTGTGGTGTTACCATAATTTTCTGACATTTTCCAATGAACCAGGCACCCTCCCCTTCTCAGAGCAGGGGGTACCTGGTTTGATGCTCGGGTTCTTCCATTGACTTCCATTATACTCGGGTACTCGTTCAAGCACCAGAACATCCCGGTGTGTTTGGCCCAAGCCCCCGAGAACTACTGTGCCCGATCAACGCTAATTGCAACTGGTGTGATATACCTGTTGCCCCCCAAAAAACTGATTGAGGGGTGTGATATACCTATAATAGACTTTCTAATATAGAAAGTATATTATAATGCATATGTATTGTGCAGCAGTTTTGTGCGGTTCTGTTGCGATACCGCAGGTATATAGAGGGACAAGCGTTATTGGAACAACTATTTGCAACGGGTGCGATATACCTGTTGCCCCCCAAAAAATGGATTAAAGGGTGTGATATACCTGCCTCCACAAAATACTGATTGAGGGTTGCAATATACCTGCTTCCACCAAACTTTGATTCAGGGTTTCTATATACCTGTCTCCGCAAAATACTGATTGAGGGGTGCGATAAACATGCTTCTACAAAATATTGATTAAGGGGTTCTATATACCAGCTTCCACAAAATACTGATTAAGGGGTGCGATATACCAGCTTCCACCAAATATTGATTTAGGTGTTCTATATACCTGTTTCCACAAAATACTGATTGAGGGGTGCGATATACCTGCTTCTACAAAATACTGATTAAGGGGTTCTATATACCTGCTTCCACAAAATACTGATTTGAGGGGTGCGATATACCTGCTTCCACAAAATCCTGATTGAGGAGTGTGATATACCTGGTTACACAAAATACTGATTAAGGGGTTTGATATACCAGCTTCCACCAAATATTGATTTAGGTGCTCTATATACCAGTTTCCACAAAATACTGATTGAGGGGTACGATATACCTGCTTCCACAAAATACTGATTGAGGGGTTTGATCTACCTGCTTCAACAAAATAATGGTTGAGGGGTACAATATACCTGCTTCCACCAAATATTGATTCAGGTGTTCTATAAGTTGGAAGTTGGAGAAGGTGCGTGCGATTACGTCAAAGGACGCACTAGAGTTGGTTGAGTGACTCACTCAGCCTTCCGCTTCTGCACCCTCCTTATCCTCTGTATCTGCACCCTCCTCACTCTCTGCTGTGTGCACCCCCAAAGACACCACCACCACCATAGCCCCTCCACTCGAGTCAGAGGAATTATTTTCCTATCCATTCCCAGACCTTACTGATGCGCAGCCATTCTTGGCATCGGATGAGGAAAAGGAGGTAGCAACGGACGCCACCCAGCAGTCTGACGACAGTACCCAGATCAGCCTAAGGAGGTTGGTCCCCGCTGTTGCTGCCTAATCCAAGATCTCAAATGTCAGTGGTGGTGAAGGCGACGATGATGACGTGTCGATGGACGTCTCATTGGTTCCCACAAGAGAGGAAGAGGAGGGGAGTTTAGAGGGAAAGATGGAGCAGCAGATAGGGAGGAGAAGGAGGAGAAGCAGGCAGAACTCACAGTGCACAGGAGGCAAAAAGCAGACTGCAAATGTATCTGGAAAGAGCCATCCACCATGCACGGTCACATCTTGCGCTCCGCAGTGTGTTTTGTTTTTAACGTGTCAGCTGCGGACAATAGTGTTGCCATCTGCAGCCTGTGCTGTCAATGCATAAGTCTCAGAAAGCCCAACACTCACCTAGGGACGACTGCCTTAAGAAGGCACCTGGCCTACCATCACTGAGCCCAGTGGGAGCAACACCGTCAGATCCCACAAAGCCACACTCCTGGTGCTCCACGTCCTGCCTCTTCTCCTCTCTCCTCCCATTTGTCCTCCACATTCTACCATGCCGTTGTCGCGTTCATCTGGCAGAAGGCAGGCTTCTGTGGCCCAAATGTTCGAGCGTAAAAAGTTAATGATAATCATCTTGCCCATCAGCTGACTGCTGGCTTGTCGGAACTGCTAGCCCGACAACTACTGCCATATAAACTAGTGGACTCGGAGGCCTTTAGAAAATTTGTGGCAATTGGCATACCGCAATGGAAGGTCCCCGGATGGAAATATTTCTCCCAGAAGGGCATCCCAGAGCTATATCGCCACGTTCAGTGGCAAGAAGTAACTGCCCGAAGTAAAACGTTTGTCCCCCTCTTAATATGTCAGTTCTGAAGGAGTGTACTTGGCAGGGTCGGTCTACAGGTTCTATCCAGATATACATCCCCCATGATGACCAAGCCCACTCTAAGTTTCTGGGCATATGTAGCGTTAAAAGGGCCATTGCAAAGTTCAAGGACCTTATGAGGTAAGATCTCGGCATGGTTATCAAGGGGAGGAATCTCTCTGGCTATGAGATGAGGGTGATGCCGTGCGGCTTCAGGTGTGGGAATCTCATCCCTTGTGTCCCGCAATTCGTCACACTAAATAAGGGTTGGAAGAGAGAATTTCTTATCTCCTTTGATGGGATTCAAGGTGAAGCCATTAGCTCTTCTTCCTGAGGTTGTCACAAGACCAGACCATGTTCCTAGGGTATAGGGTGTAGTTTCTCCCTCTATCCTGAACAGATCAAAGAACTTAGGGCTAGATAGGGAAAGATTACTTTGATCATCTAGAATAGCGTACCTTCTTATGGTCTTCTCTGGTTGTGCAGTAGGAAACACATCCACGAGGCAAATCTTGGAACAAGAATTACCGCACACAAGTCCTTCTCCACATACCTTTGTGCATCTGTGATGGTAGTGGTTGGTTGGTCGGCACTCTCCCCGCCATGACTCTCCCTGCCTTGATCGGAATGGGGCTTGCACCAGCTAACTGGTTCTAGATTCCGCCTCATTGGTCCCGGGTGAACGGCGGACACATGTAGATGACTATTACATTCAGAACACTTGACTGGAACCTCACAGTCTCTGGCGAAATGCTCAGTGGATGCACAGCATCTAAAGCAGATATTACGAATCCTTAAGAACTCCTTACGTTCCTCAAAGGGCTTTCCTATGAAGACACGGCACTTTCTTAAAGGATGTGGTTTATAATGGATAAGGCAATAACGATCGGGCTTTCGTTTCCAATGAAAGCGGCTGCGTTAATAGTGGGCACAACTCCTGTCTTTTTTATGGAAATTAAACCTTTATGGTTTTTCTGTCTGGTACTGAAAGTCTCATGTCTCTGTTTAGTAGAGCCAAAGATGTTGGTCCCCAAGGTGTTGAAGCTCGGATCATTTTTGGCTCTAGCTAAGTCCTTGATGAACTTACAGAAGAATGGAAAGGGAACGCGATGTTGCTCCTTGTATTTTGAACCTGCTGTTGCCCATTGATCTTGAACATTGAGGGGTAATTTCTCTATGATCAGGCCCACACCATGGGAGGCATCAAGAAAGCTAAGACCTGGTAGCTGCGGGTCTCCCTTGACGATTTCAAACTGAAGAAGAAAGTCGCTTAATTCCTGGAACCCTTGGCGGTCTGTATTGGATAATTCAGGAAAGTCGTATAGTCGTTTAAATGAGGCAAGTTTAACTACTTCTGAGCCGCTCTTTGTCTGCTCTAATCTTTCCCAGGCGAGACGAAGGCCTTTGACTGGTTCGTAGATATGAACGGTTTTGATTCTCTTAACACGGTTTGACGACCATGGACCTAGCCATCTAATTAGTAAGTCAAGTTCTTGCATAGGTGGAACACCAAGGGTTTGAACTGTTGTCTTAAAGGTGGCCTTCCAACTTCTAAAATTCTCTGGGCGATCATCAAAGTTCGTAAAGCTAGTACTGATGAGGTACCTGAGGGTTAGGTACTTAGCGATTTTTGATGCGTCATTTCTTTCCTGCATCATGGTGACGGGAACTTTACCCTTGCTGGTGTTATTGTCACCATCTGGCACCCAATGTTTGGGGGTTGAAAGATGAAATGGAGTGGCAGCTGGGTTGAGCGTAAGTGAAGGGTTCACATATGGTAATCTTGGCGGCAGCGTCTTGGTCGCCATGCGACTAGTCTCAGGAGGGTTTAATGTGATTTGATGAGCTTGAAGCGGCTTGGTCTCTAATGGCGCCTGAAATACTGTGTAAGGTGCCAGAGGTTTGAAAGAAAGAGAAATGTCCACTGGACTGGGGTCAACTGTATAGTTATCGGCTGCCTCTTTTTCTACTCGCATGAGTTCAGCAGGCTGGTGTGCAGAGGTTGAATCTTCTGGTGCACATGCATTGACTTTGCTTTGGTTTGGGACGAATTGCAGGGTACGCCTTTCTGAGTCATTAGATATCTTGGACATAGGATGATAAGCTGCTCCTTCTTCAGCACCTTCTTCTAGAACTCTGAGTTCAGCCATGGCTACTGCTTCTTCCCTTTCCTTCTGAAGGACCTCCAACTCCGCTTCAGCCTTGGCTTTGGTCGCTTGCGCTTGAGCCTGTATAGCTGCTTTACTAGCTTGAGATTGGGCTTGTGTCTCTGCGACTTGTGCCTTAATGGCTGCTTCCTTTCTAATGCAGTGCGCTTGTACCTTCGTTGCTTCCGCTTTTACGTGTGCTAACACCAGTGAGTTACTCAGCGAAGCATGCTGTGAGTGAGAGCGATAAGGACTGAGCAATAGATTTCGAGGAACGGGATGAAGCCTTGGAGTGCCTTGAAAAGTTAGAATGGCGGGACGCAGATTTATATTGTTGTAATATCTTGTCCTCTATCTCCTATTGACTTGACTGCCATAAATCTGCTATATCTTTCATCATTAAGTGCAGTGTGGGTCTTTAATTCTGAAATGAATTCCTCTCAGCCGAGACTTGATAACAGAGAAGAATATTTTTCAGACAGTCTCTTATAACTTTCATAGGTCTTATTCAACTTTTTACACATGGCTTTTAATTGATCTTCATTATAGCCTGATCCATGTGCTGCATCCATACATTGTTTAGTCTTTTCCAACAAACTGGATAAGTTATTACATATCTCAATTTTGTTAGGTGGGCCTCTTTAATTTTTAAAGAGGACTTGGAAATCCTTTTAGCTGTGTCTTTCATTTCCATTTGAAACACAGCAGCTACCTCTAGGGGTATTTCAGTCTTTCAGTAGCTTACAATGTTAGCCGGGTGCCAGAAAGGCAGTCACATGACTTCCTACTGCAAGTGGTGTTGAGTTAAGCCTTGCAATGTATCAATATGATGGGCTCTGCCCAGTACCTTGACAGCAGGCAGATGATATTTGCCTCAGAAAAACAGAGCTAAATGCAGTTCCTTGCCTGTATCAAAACTACAATTGCTAGAAGCTTCTGCGATCCTCAGTGAGTGCAGTGCAGGATATGATGAAAAAGTCTTACACAAGCAGTGCAATTACCCTCCCCACTGCAGCAAGCAGGAGACTAATTATGATGACTTATTACTTGGAGGAGGAGAATATTCTATCCTTAGCAAGAGAAGGAGAGTACTAAGTGTTATGGTAAAAATATTAATAGTTGTAATCAGCTCGCATCAAAGTTGTGCAAGGAAAAAGGCAAGTCCATCTTCCATCAGCTACAGCCAGAGAACCACCCAAATGATACCATCTTGATTCAATTCTCCTGAGCATCTCCTCCCTCCTCCTTGCCCAGTGCGTCCTTTATTGACTAAAACAAAAGGTGTAAAAGGGGCTGGCCCAAGACAAGGATACAGGAAGTGATGACATATCAAAGGACAGGGAGGGGCAGCCAATGTGGCTGTGCAGACAATGGACACACCCCATACAAACACATGTATACAATAATCTACCAATACCACTGAGAGACATGATGACAATCTATAAAACACACACACATCCTAAGATAAAATGTCCGCATAATAAAATTTCCACAACAGTCCCTCCTCTTTGTCATATGCTCCCCAGTGTCCCTTGACGAATCTTGATCTTCTTCTTTGCAAAAAAAACAGTCTTGTCTACGAAAAGTCCTGAATGCATAAAACAAAACAGATGATGGAAAACAGAAAGTCAATCTTGACACGTAGCTTCTTTTCTTCGGGAGGTGACTTAGGAGGTGGCGTTTCGCGTTGGTCGCCGGCTGGTTTGGAATCCTCTGCATCTGGTCCATGGTTTGGTCTTCAGGGCGTCTTGTCTGTTCGGGCTTCGGTATATCAGTCGATTAGACATCAGGAACATCTCACTCCGGCGTATAGAAGGAATGGAGACAAAAAACATAAGTATATGTCCTATTTCCTTTCGCCCGGATCCAATGGAAAACTAGTGAGCCCCAAGACCTCCCAAAGTTTTAAAAAGGATTCTGACTCTCACTAGTCATAGCTCCACCCCTGCCCTGCTCCTGTCAGTATGGGCCTGACCCTTGTCAATGGTGTCTGCTAGCCTGGCATAACCATATACCTTCCTCACAACTGGAAGATCCCAAATCTACGGGTCGCCTAGCTGCCCGGACACCCATACAGGATTAACAAGCGAGGAGCAGGAGCCAGAGCTAATATTAATATTGTCTATCAACAAATGCCTCCTTGTAACAAACAAAAGTGATACTCTGCATTCTTTGACTTAGTTGATCAGCTTCTTGCAGTGACCGGTGTGGATCCAGTTGTCTCGTCCCTCGAACTTCAGAGAGGTTGGCGTCATCAGCATCACCTGGAATGGCCCAAGATATCTCAGCTCTAGTCCCGTCCTCGGATGTTTCTTTAGCACGACCCAATCACCTGGTTGGCTAGAATGAATACTGGTTATTGAGTCTGGGTCCGGGAGCAATTCCCGAACCTGGTGGTGGACATCAGGTGATAACCCATGGGGCTGCCTGGAGGCATACCTGATGGAATAAAAGGGTTACAGCGGAACATTCAGGCCATGGATCGGCCGTGATTTTTACCTACTTTGCAAAAATCTGACCCAAGTACCAGCAAAGAAAAGGCAGTTGTGATTGATTGACATTTGAGAGGTTAGAAAGTTTGAAGATCGTTGATTTCTGCACCACCTTCCCCCCTTCTCATCGGCCTTAAAACCAGGATGAAGAGAAGCTGGATTAGCATTGCGCATCGTCTCAAGGTTAGATGGAGAGATGACGGAGGGATGAGAGAGAGAGAGATAGAGAAAGAGAAAAAGAAAAGCGCTTCTCTTGGACTCTGCAGTCTTAGCGGGATGGGAGTACATGACAGTGTTAGTTCGCACTGTCTGGGGCTTTTGAATGCCTTGTTGCTGGAGATCGATGGATCAGTTCTGCTTTCTGGAGTGAACCATGGCTTTGGAGTCTAGTGGGGAATTTACGGACAAACTTTTTCCCAATCCAGACCTCAAAGGTCCCTTCTTTGGGGATGATCCACTCTGAACCTACCCTGAACCCACTCTGATCCCTGGTGTTGTCCGTGGCTTGGTGCCAATCTTTGAGGGGCTTAACAACTCCTCCTCTATAGATGGATTTCATGCACTGCTTACTCTGGCATTTCAAAAGTCAGCTATATACAATCACGCACCTGTGTAGAACAACCTCTGTACGCACGGGAGTGATTTGTTGAATTAGATTTTCTCCACTTACAGCTTACGCATCAGGCGTTATTCAAGTAGCCTTTTAATCCGGAGATTGTATTACAAGATGTTGCGGGGTAATCCAGATGGTAAAATAATTATGCCAACAATAACTCCTAACTCAGAAAATGGATGCTGCTACTCAGAAGCTGAGCACACAATGAGCAAGGCATCACTGGGAAAACAGGGAGTGGCTAGGCTAAACTAACTAGAAGCCTGAAAAGAGGGGGGGGGGAGCATACCAATACACAATGCAAGATACTGGAACAGAACAGGGGAGCTTAGTTTCTTTTCACTGCGCCAGTGGCTGGTCATGCGCTACGCATGCAGACTTCTGCGGCCATTTGATGAGATTATTAAACTGGTCTGTCGTAACCAGGGCACAATCAGTGACATTGTACCTTTCGACTCCATTCTGGTGCATGCATTGCATCGTGTCATTGATTAAGCTGTCGAGGAGCAGGAGCTGGAAGATGAGGAAGTCGCAATGCTGAATGAATTCCAAGGGGGTCTACTCCATCTGAGACAAGTCAGCAGGAGTCTGAAGAGGAGTCAGAGGAGGATGGTGGCTGGGGGAGGAGGAGGAACAAGAAGAGCAGGCTTTGAGGGGGACTTTAAACTTTTCGCGGATCCCTGGTGTTGTCCGTGGCTGGGGGCAGGAGACCGAGGATGACATTCTCCTGGGTGATGAGCAGAAGCCAGGGCGCTCCACCACTTCCAATTTAGTGCAAATGGGGGCCTTCATGCTCCAGTGTTTGAAGAGGGACCCCCGTATAAAAAGCATAAAGGGCGAGGACCAGTACTGGGTGACAACGTACTTAGACCCCCGGTACAAACACAAAAGGGTGGACATGTTACTAGCATCACAGAGCGCTGTCAGAATGCAGCATTTCCAGGCCTTGCTACGAGAGATGCTGCATTCTGCTGTTGCGGGCACTGGCAGAGGAATTTCCACCCACAGCGAAACAGGTGCGGGTACCAATCCTACCGCTCCAGCAAGAAGAGGGCGGTTTGAAGATGTGTTGGTCACTTCAGATATGAGATCATTCTTGCAACCAACCCATCGAGAGACGACCTCCGGATACAGCCTCAGGGAACGCCTAGACCGACAGGTGTCCGACTACAACGGCTGATGTGGACGCTCTGAGAAGTGAGGAACCTCTGGACTACTGTGTGTGCAGGCTTGACATGTGGCCAGAGCTGGCACAATTTGCCATGGAACTCTTGTCTTGCCCCTCATCGAGTGTTCTGTCCGAAGGTACATTCAGTGCAGCAGGGGGGATCGTGAACTATTAAGTGCAATCGCCTAGCTCACGGCAGTGTGGACTACCTCACATTTCTAAAAATTTATGAGGCATGGCTCTCTGCCTGAGGAGGTGGTGATGGTGAGTACAATAAAGGAATTCAAGAGGGGCCTGGATGTATTTCTGGAGCGTAATAATATTACAGACTATAGCTACTAGAGAGGGGTCGTTGATCCAGGGAGTTATTCTGATTGCCTGATTGGAGTCGGGAAGGAATTTTTTATTCCCCTAAAGTAGGGAAAATTGGCTTCTACCTCCAGGTTTTTTTTTTGCCTTCCTCTGGATCAACTTGCAGGATAACAGGCCGAACTGGATGTACAAATGTCTTTTTTCGGCCTTATGTACTATGTTACTATGGCTCTCGGATGAATTCAACACCTGTGATGACCACGTGTAATTGAATTTCCTCATGCCAGCCCACACATATCCGCCACCACACAGATAAAAGAAAGGTCCTTGTCTTATGTATATACAGCGGCATAAAAGGCCTTTTCTGTCAGGTGAATGCCTAATTTTTGTGGCCTCTACTCGAGTGGCCTACAGTGAAATTTTTATCCAGTGACCGCCTAATGTACCTCCAGACACATAATCACTAGTTCTTTTCTTTCCGGTGAATGCCTAATGTTTGGGGCCTGTACTCCACTGGCCTACAGTAAAATTGTTATCCACTGACCGTCTAATATACCTCCAGCCACATAATCACTTGTTCTTTTCTGTCAAGTGAATGCATCATTTTTGCGGCCTGTACTCCACTGGCCTACAGTAAAATTGTTATCCACTCTCCGCCTAATATACCACCAGCCACATAATCACTTGTTCTTTTCTGTCAATTAAATGCATCATTTTTGGTGGCTGTACTCCAGTGGCCTACAGTAAAATTGTTATCCACTGACCGTCTAATATACCTCCAGCCACATAATCTCTTGTTCTTTTCTGTCAGGTGAATGCATAATTTTTGCGGCCTGTACTCCACTGGCCTACAGCAAAATTGTTATGCGCTGCACTGACCGTCTAATATACCTCCAGCCACATAATCTCTTGTTCTTTTCTGTCCGGGGAATGCCTAATGTTTGGGGCTTATACTCCACTGGCCTGCAGTAAAATTGTTATCCACTGACCACCTAATATACCTCCAGCCACATAATCTCTTGTTCTTTTCTGTCCGGGGAATGCCTAATGTTTGGGGCTTATACTCCACTGGCCTGCAGTAAAATTGTTATCCACTGACCACCTAATATACCTCCAGCCACATAATCACTTGTTCTTTTCTTTCTGGTGAATGCCTAATGTTTGGGGCCTGTACTCCACTGGCCTACAGTAAAATTGTTATCCACTGTCCGCCTAATATTCCACCAGCCACATAATCACTTGTTCTTTTCTGTCAATTAAATGCATCATTTTTGGGGGCTGTACTCCACTGGTCTATAGTAAAATTGTTATGCACTGACTGTCTAATATACCTCCAGCCACATAATCTCTTGCTCTTTTCTGTCAGGTGAATGCAAAATTTTTGTGGCCTGTACTACACTGGCCTACAGCAAAATTGTTATGCACTGCACTGACCGTCTAATATACCTCCAGCCACATAATCTCTTGTTCTTTTCTGTCAGGTGAATGCCTAATGTTTGGGGCATGTACAGTACAGACCAAAAGTTTGGACACACCTTCTTATTCAAAGAGTTTTCTTTATTTTCATGACTATGAAAATTGTAGATTCACACTGAACGCATCAAAACTATGAATTAACACATGTTGAATTATATACATAACAAAAAAGTGTGAAACAACTGAAAATATGTCATATTCTAGGTTCTTCAAATTAGCCACCTTTTGCTTTGATTACTGCTTTGCACACTCTTGGCATTCTCTTGTTGAGCTTCAAGAGGTAGTCACCTGAAATGTTTTTCACTTCACAGGTGTGCCCTGTCAGGTTTAATAAGTGGGATTTCTTGCCTTATAAATGGGGTTAGGACCATCAGTTGCCTTGTGGAGAAGTCAGGTGGATACACAGATGATAGTCCTACTGAATAGACTGTTAGAATTTGTATTATGGCAAGAAAAAAGCAGCTAAGTAAAGAAAAACAAGTGGCCATCATTACTTTAAGAAATGAAGGTCAGTCAGTCAGAAAAATTGGGAAAACTTTGAAAGTGTCCCCAAGTGCAGTCACAAAAACCATCAAGCGCTACAAAGAAACTGGCTCACATGCGGAACGCCCCAGGAAAGGAAGACTAAGAGTCACCTCTGCTGCGGAGGATAAGTTCATCCAAGTCACCAGCCTCAGAAATCGCAGGTTAACAGCAGCTCAGATTAGAGACCAGGTCAATGCCACACAGAGTTCTAGCAGCAGACACATCTCTAGAACAACTGTTAAGAGGAGACTGTGTGAATCAGGCCTTCATGGTAGAATATCTGCTAGGAAACCACTGCTAAGGACAGGCAACAAGCAGAAGAGACTTGTTTGGGCTAAAGAACACAAGGAATGGACATTAGACCAGTGGAAATCCACCGTGTCTTTGTGCGACGCAGAAAAGGTGAACGGGTGGACTCTACATGCCTGGTTCCCACCATGAAGCATGGCGTAGGAGGTGTGATGGTGTGGGGGTGCTTTGCTGGTGACACTGTTGGGGATTTATTCAAAATTGAAGGCATACAGAAACAAGCATGGCTACCACAGCATCTTGCAAACCGGATGGAATAGCATGCCGCTGCATTTAGTTGGACCATCATTTATTTTTCAACAGGACAATGACCCCAAACACACCCCCAGGCTGTGTAAGGGCTATTTGACCATGAAGGAGAGTGATGGGGTGCTGCGCCAGATGACCTGGCCTCCACAGTCACCGGACCTGAACCCAATCGGTTTGGGGTGAGCTGGACCGCAGAGTGAAGGCAAAAGGGCCAACAAGTGATAAGCATCTCTGGGAACTCCTTTAAGACTGTTGGAAGACCATTTCAGGTGACTATCTCTTGAAGCTCATCAAGAGAATGCCAAGAGTGGGCAAAGCAGTAATCAAAGCAAAAGGTGGCTACTTTGAAGAACCTAGAATATGACATATTTTCAGTTGTTTCACACTTTTTTATGCATATAATTCCACATGTGTTAATTCATAGTTTTGATGCCTTCAGTGTGAATCTACAAGTTTCATAGTCATGAAAATAAAGAAAACTCTTTGAATGAGAAGGTGTGTCCAAACTTTTGGTCTGTACTGTACGCCACTGGCCTGCAGTAAAATTGTTTGTGAAGGTTCTCATTTATCCAGGTCATGGTATATCTGTAAAAAATAAATCAAGGCAACTGGACTTACTGTAGATTTCTTGAAAACGTTTCACTCGTTCTTCCAATGAGCTTTCTCAATTCTGAGTGACTGTACAAGAATTCTCTGGGAATAAATATGTAACTGAATCAACATCTGGTAATTATTCCCAGCATGGGGTCAGAGGTCATTATACCAAGCATGGGGTCAAAGGTGTTGATTCCATTATCCTAATTTGAGTCAGTAGGTGATAATGACCTCCCAGAAAAAGGTGTCAAGACAGCATTGTATGTGGCAGACAATAGATGTCTAACCCCCCCCCCCCCCCCCCCCTCATAACATCAATTTCACGCGGGAAGATATGCAGAACAACAAACTGGCGTTTATGGACTGTCTTATAACAGTGGAAGAGGGAAGCAATCTGGGAATAGAGGTCTATCGAAAACCAACACACACAGACCAGTACCTGCTATTTGATTCGCACCATCCTCTAGACCACAAACTGTGAGTCATCCAGACTCTACACAACCGGGCAGAGAAAATCCCCACCAGCACAGAGGCCAAGGCAAAGGAATTCAAACACCTCAGAGGGGCACTTAAAACTTGTGGGTATCCAGTTTGGGCCTTTGTCAAAACAGAAGGAAGGAGAAGAAAGAGCACCAAGACTAACAGTGAGGGCGAGAAGCATGACAGACGCAAGAATATGGTTATCCCATATGTAGCTGGGGTGTCTGAGAAACTCAAAAGGATTTTTAATAAACATCACATCCCTGTCTGCTTTAAACCCAGCAACACACTGAGGCAACAACTGGTTCACCCCAAAGACCCAATGCCTAAACATTGTGTACGCAGTCCAGTGCAATGAGGAATGCTCAGAACTGTATATCGGCGAAACAAAACAACAACTACATCAGCGTATGGCTCAGCATAGAAGAGCCAAAACCTCTGGTCAAGATTCAGCCATGTACTTACATCTAAAAGAAACAGGTCACACCTTTGAAGACAGTCAAGTACGTGTTTTGGATAAGGAGGCCGATTGGTACAAACGAGGTGTGAAGAAGGCCATCTACGTAAAAATGGAGAAGCCAAGCTTAAATAGAGGCGGGGGGTTAGACATCTATTGTCTTCCACATACAATGCTGTCTTGACATCTTTTTCTGGGAAGTCTTTATCACCTACTGACTCTAATTAGGATATTGGAATCAACACCTTTGACCCCATGCTGGGTATAATTACCAGATGTGGATTCAGTTACATATTTATTCCCAGAGAATTCTTGTACAGTCACTCAGAATTGAGAAAGCTCGTTGGAAGAACGAGTGAAACGTTTTCAAGAAATCTACAGTAAGTCCAGTTGCCTTGATTTATTCTTTACAGATGCAGTAAAATTGTTTTTGCTCTAGTCGCCATACCTTCGTTATGTGATTATTGTTTTTGCTCTATCACCACAGGGACCTTGTTTCGTATCCAGCGGACATCACGCCGACGTGCCAGCGACACTCTAGGTAAAGTAGGACCAATTGGGTCTTTTGTTTATTGCAAGGTGTATTGGTACCGCCATGTACCCTATTATAGATTTTATTAGGTGGGACTTAGTGAGAGTAGTTATGCATTGGGCGGATTTAGAGAAGTAGCTTAGTGTAAAAAAATCTGAATCCTTGCCCTGGGTGTAGGAAAGCCTAGCTACACCTCTGGATGAGAGCATCTGCATGTATCTTGCTTCTCCTTTCATCTCCCTCTGCCAACTATCCCCAGCTACCAATCACTGAGACACCACTCTTTTCTATGTTTTCATGTCTGCACTGGCCACCAATGAATGTAATACTGGGGAGGGGGGCCGCACTGGCCAACAATGAATTTAATACTGGGGAGAGAGGGAGGGGGGCTGCACTGGCCACCAATGAATTTAATACTAGGGAGGGAGGGAGGGGGCGCCGCACTGGCCACCAATGAATTTAATACTGGGAGGGAGGGAGGGGAGGCAGCACTGGCCACCAATGAATTTAATACTGGGGAGGGAGGGGGGCCGCACTGGCCACCAATTAATTTAAAACTGGGGAGGGGGGGGGGGTCTGGCCCCCTGCTGCCTGGCAGCACCTGATCTCTTACAGGGGGCTATGATACGCACAATTAACCCCTCAGGGGCAGCACCTGAGGGGTTATTTGTGCGGATCACAGCCCCCTGTAAGAGATCAGGTGCTGCCAGGCAGCAGGGGGCAGTTATGTACACAGTTCTTAGCATATTCTAACTTGAAGCGTCCCCATCACCATGGGAACGCCTCTGCGTTAGAATATACTGTCGGATCTGAGTTTTCACGATGTGAAAACACAGATCTGAAAAAGCTGTCTAATGCAGACGGATCCGTTTTGAACGCAAGTGTGAAAGTAGCCTAAAACTGCAGGGACTGTTTCTCCAATGTCAGGTCATTTAATTCATTTAATTAATTCTCTTTATCTCCGTGCTCGCAGGGACATTGCGTTTCTGTGTAGAGACATTGCATAAATAATCAGATTAGAAATTATTTTACAATGTACTGATTTATTTTAGATTTTTTTGTGTAAATAATATTTATTTAGGACATAAAGTCACAGAGATAGGATGTAACCATGGAGACGGCTACACGTTCTACATCATGTTTGTTTCAGGGTTAATTTAATAGATAACTTTTAAAGGGAACCTGTCATCAACTTTATGCTGATCTCACTGAGGGCCGCATAAAATAGTGACAGAAATGCTGATTTCAGCGGAGTGTCACTCATGAGCTAAAAGTCAGTGGTTGCTGAGAACCCGCATCATAATCTTTGCAGAACAGCCGTGAAAAGAGTCAAATCTACCAGAGAAGAGTCACATGGTTATTCATAATGTCCTGCTCTCCCACCCATCTGCTGATGATTGGTAGTTCTCTTCTAGAGAGAAAGGGAGAAAACTAGGTAGAAGCCTGTCAGTCATCAGCAGGTGGGCGGGAGAGCAGGGATTCATGAATAATCATGAGTCTTCTCAGGTGGCTGTGACTCTTTTCCAGGCCCAGTCTGCAATGATTGTGATGTGATGCTGGTTCTCGGCAACCACTTACTTTTAACTTTTTAATGACAGACCGCTGAAATCAACTCACCTGTCTCTACTTTATGCTGCTGTTAGTATGGGCAGCATAAAGTTGATGACAGGTTCCCTTTAAGAAGTTATTGACTCATTGCACTTGGATTTCTTCGTGGTAGTCAGTAGTAGTTACCTATGAACTAAAAACCATGTGATGGGGGCACATTCCGGTATACAGCTCAACCTATTAAAATTAAGAGGGGCAACACAGTAGCTGTGGGTAATTATTTAGACATTAAGCAGCTCCTCTAAATCCACTCAATCCATATTCTAATACACCCAATCGGGCCCAGTTCCATTTGTGCCCCATGCCTTGTGGCCCTTGGCACCTCCATAGAATAAGGATGTGTCCTCAGTGCCTCCACACTGTAAACATGCCCCTTTTAGTAATGCTCCCTCTTGTCCTCCACACAGTAAAGGTGCCCCAAGAGAGTAATGATTCCCCCCTCAGACAGTATAATTGCAGTACGCAGCCCTGCAGAGTTAGCGATGGTGAGGTCACAGGGGTAGTTACTAACCGAGGGTGTTTCTGGTACTCATAGTTTTTTATATACCCTGGGCAGGCGTACAGCAGTGATGGAGAGAGTGGCACAGGGATCCTCTGGGGCACTCTCTATGTATAGGGACCAGGCCGGGTGGTAGGTGAGGTGCCCTGGATGTTGCAGGTTTAATGTGCCGGTGGCAAGGTCCCTTTAAGTTTGTGATGCCAGTGCCGGTAACGGTGGCACACCGATTTATTGTAGTAATAATTGAGGAACACAAGTTGCAGTGAACCAGAACTTCCTATTACTGAACAGTTCAACTATTTACAGTCTTTAGTCAGTTCCACATGTAAAAGGTTGTAACAGGCAGGCTTTATATAAAAGGCAAAGTCCTTGCAAGATAGTCAGAGGGAATAACACTTACAGATCAGGCTGTATTTTCCTAAGTTCCTGTTTGGCTTTCTCCAAGGCCCGTATGCCCTATTGCTGGCTGTATCCTTGGGTAGGGAAACCTTCCTCTGGTATATGTCTCCTTGCTGTAGAATATCCTTCTGCCCTTCAGCTCTCTGTTTGGCTGGAATAAACTTGGCTCTGCACTGTACTTTTATAGGAACTTGGTTTCTCAGGAGTCAACTTCTTCCCCTGGATGCAACTTCTGAGCTTCTTTTGCTCAGGAACCTCAGGCAGGCTAGACTGCACTAACTAGCCTTCTGGACTATACTGCACTGACCCTTTCCTGTCTGGGCCTAACTATATATACTAGGGGTTCCCTAGCTCCCTCTACTGTCTAGGAGGAGGAATTACCCCTAACCGGCCTGGTACAGGAGATAACAGGAAAATACACACTATAATGCAACACAAAATATTGTATAAGATACAATGACCATGTTCCACAGGAGGTGGAGAATAACGTGGCCATATTGACCCTTGTGTAGTGCCCACTTTTACCTAGTGGGACACTACATAATCCCCATTTAGTGTTCCTGACAAGTTATAAGGCCCCCTTAATGCTCCCACCCAGTACTGTGCTCATTTAGTAACCTCAACATAGGAAGATGCTCCATAAGTCCCACTCAGACAGTATGATGCCCTTTTATCTAGCCTCCACACAGTATGATGCCCCATTAAGTTCAGCCTACAAGGTATGATGCCCGCATAAGTGAGCCCACACATAGTGCGAGGAGCTGGTGCAGAAGATGGGAGTGGTGATGGCTCCAATGTGGTGTTGTTCTTGTGTCACAGTGCTCTACCTCAGGCTATCGCTCCCTGGGGTACAGTGCAGTGAAAAAGGGGACAATGAAAGGAACCAGGCAGAGGTTGTGGAACTTCTTTCTTTACTGGGTGCAAAAACAGATCGCACCACATTCATCAGCAATTTGTACAATTGCAAGTACAAATTCTCTCCTCCCAGATGATGAGGTATGGTGGCTGGCAATACTGCAAAGATGACACTAAGTAATTTGCTGACACTATCTCTTTCCATATGGCTTTACTCTGGCACCTGTTACTATAGGCGTCCACTGAATAATGCAGGCTTCTTTCTATTCCTATCCTGAGCTCTTGTGATGGTGTCTTAATGTGTTTCCACCACTTTGCAACAGAGTCTTGATAGCTCAATCAGTTGATCACTCTGCTGACTCTAATATGCCATGGCTTGCAATTCGTTTGTGGCCTAGGACCCTGCAGTCTTCCTAGGGAAATTATATCCTTCTAAATGAGCCATCGCTGTGGTCCACCTGGCCTGAATCGCATGCTCTCACTCCTCACTCTACATTGTTAAGGCTTATGCACACGGCCGTTTTTGTGGTCCGCAAATTGCGGATCAGCAAAAAAAAACATACTGGCCGTGTGTGTTCCACAGTTTGCAGAACATGACGTCCTGCCCTCTATATAACTTGTCTGTAAAACAGACAATTATAGAACATGTTTTATTATTTTGGGGCTGCGGAACAGATATACGGATACGGACAGCACATGGGTGTGCTGTCCACATCTTTTGTGGCCCCATTAAACTCAATAGTTCCGCCTCTGACCTGCAAAAAATGTGCATCGGATGCGAACCAAAAATACGTTTGTGTGTAGGACCCCTTAGACTGACTCTCCCTGTCTCAGCCATACCCTTAGCAGGAAGCCAGATTAGCCCATTTCTACCAAGAAGGGAGGAATAGAATGGTAAGTTCCATTCCTATTACCAAACATTGCCAACTGTATCCCATCTGCTGGTGTACAAACCGGATTCCCAAAAAGTTGGGACACTATACAAATCGTGAATAAATACTGAATGCAATGATGTGGAGGTACCAACTTCTAATATTTTATTCAGAATAGAACATAAATCACAGAACAAAAGTTTAAACTGAGAAAATGTACCATTTTAAGGGAAAAATATGTTGAATCAGAATTTCATGGTGTCAACAAATCCCCAAAAAGTTGGGACAAGGCCATTTTCACCACTGTGTGGCATCTCCCCTTCTTCTTACAACACTCAACAGACATCTAGGGACCGAGGAGACCAGTTTCTCAAGTTTAGAAATAGGAATGCTCTCCCATTCTTGTCTAATACAGGCCTCTAACTGTTCAATCGTCTTGGGCCTTCTTTGTTGCACCTTCCTCTTTATGATGCGCCAAATGTTCTCTATAGGTGAAAGATCTGGACTGCAGACTGGCCATTTCAGTACCCGGATCCTTCTCCTACGCAGCCATGATGTTGTGATTGATGCAGAATGTGGTCTGGCATTATCTTGTTGAAAAATGCAGGGTCTTCCCTGAAAGAGATGACGTCTGGAATGGAGCATATGTTGTTCTAGAACCTGAATATATTTTTCTGCATTGATGGTGCCTTTCCAGACATGCAAGCTGCCCATGCCACACGCACTTATGCAACCCCATACCATCAGAGATGCAGGCTTCCCGAACTGAGCGTTGATAACAACTTGGGCTGTCCTTGTCCTCTTTGGTCCGGATGACATGGCGTCCCAGATTTCCAAAAAGAACTTTGAATCGTGACTCGTCTGACCACAGAACAGTCTTCCATTTTGCCACACTCCATTTTAAATGATCCCTGGCCCAGTGAAAACGCCTGAGCTTGTGGATCTTGCTTAAAAATGGCTTCTTCTTTGCACTGTAGAGTTTCAGCTGGCAACGGCAGCTGGCAACGGCGGATGGCACGGTGGATTGTGTTCACTGACAATGGTTTCTGGAAGTATTCCTGAGCCCATTCTGTGATTTCCTTTACAGTAGCATTCCTGTTTGTGGTGCAGTGTTGTTTAAGGGCCCGGAGATCACGGGCATCCAGTATGGTTTTACGGCCTTGACCCTTACGCACAGAGATTGTTCCAGATTCTCTGAATATTCGGATGATGTTATGCACAGTTGTTGATTATAGATGCAAAGTCTTTGCAATTTTTCGCTGGGTAACACCTTTCTGATATTGCTCCACTATCTTTCTGCGCAACATTGTGGGAATTGGTGATCCTCTACCTATCTTGGCTTCTGAGAGACACTGCCACTCTGAGAAGCTCTTTTTATACCCAATAATGTTGCCAATTGACCTAATTAGTGTTAATTGGTCTTCCAGCTCTTCGTTATGCTCAAATTTACTTTTTCCAGCCTCTTATTGCTACTTGTCCCAACTTTTTGGGGATTTATTGACACCGTGAAGTTTTGAATCAACGTATTTTTCCTTTAAAATTATACATTTACTCAGATTAAACGTTTGATCTGTCATCTACGTTCTATTACAAATAAAATATTGACATTTGCCATCTCCACATCATTGCATTCAGTTTTTATTCACAATTTGTATAGTGTCCCAACCTTTTGGGAATCCGGTTTGTACAATGTGTCTTGCATCTCATTACATTCACATTGCAAATAAAACAGTAAACAATTGCAGATACCATAGTAGTACCCGTAGATATGGGGTACTACAATTCCTCCTTAGCACAAAATTAATACTGTAGTATTCCATGTTCCCATGACAAATGGAGCAGAGCAAGTCTGCTTAACTCTGCTGTATGGGCTGTCTATGTCTAGCTGCAACAGATGTGATGGATTGGTCACTTGAAAATGCCTGCACCACCCACAGCCTTCACCATTGCATTCAACTATCTTTTTCCTGAGTATGCAGAAACAGCCAGCCCAGGACCTGTGGACAGAGGCGCCTCCTAATACTATACCCATGACTTTTTCATGCTTCCTTCCACCCCACCTTGAATCTCAATTTCAGTATTTGGGTGCTTCCAACAGATCATTTCAGAACATGCTTCGTGAAGGGTAAGTTCTCACCTAGTGGCTTCGGCACAGCCTTGATGCAATTTTACCCCAAGCTACTGTCATTTTAAAATCCATGGTTAATGGCAATACGTTTTGCATGTAAACATCCACTATATGGGAACTCGCCCAACCACTGCCCACGAATCCAGAAAACTTGGCCTGGTAAATGAGGACTGGGGCGGGAATCTCAGCCCTGTAACAGCTAGTTGTCCTCCCATAGATGCCAGAGACACTTGCCTGTGACTCTTGCAGATATAGCACTGAATTTCCCATTTCCCTGGTAGTATACTTATTTACTAAATGTAGCTTCAGCTTTTCTTATTAATCAGGAGTCTGTTACTCGTAAAGCCAGCAGTTACACTCGGATCAGTGTTATAAAAACGTCAGGATTTTCTGTCTCTTCTCTCTTGGTCCTTTGCTGAGATTTTACTTAGATAAAAAACAATTCCATAACCTTGTGCTCACTCTGAACCCAGCAACCCTGATTTCCTTCCGAACAGCAGAAAATTTCTCTCACCGCTCTTAACTATACTCTTGCTATCACATCTCTCCATCGCCTCTCTCCTGCCAGAAGTCAATAGGTGATTGCTGCCGCACACTTCTCAGTTAGACTGTAAACCATTAATAAAACACTATGTAATCACTTCAGCTGGGCTATCTTCTCTTTAACCACTTAAGGACCCGTACCGTACATGTACGGCGCAGATGTCTGTGGCTTAAGGACCAGCGTCGTACATGTATGGCGCAAGGTCTGCAGGGCTCTGGGGAAGGATTGGGGGGGAATAGCAGCACTATGCCTGCTCTTACCGGCAGGCAGCCATGCCAGGTAAGGGCAGCATGGTGCTGAACCGCCCCCTGCAGCCCCGATCGCTGCTATTGGCTGTATTCTTCAGGCATGTGCATCGCAGCTCTGGCTATGATACGGAGCTGCATCTGGAGGTGACAGGTGCTGAACAAATCAGCACCTGTCTCCTCCTAGGTCAGGCAGGGGACACCAGCGCTGCTGTTGGCTGGAGCAACGGTCCAGCCAATGGCAGCACTATAGCTGTACAGGAAGAGGCAGAACTTCCCTGCATGCAGCCATTCTAACTGGTGACTGCATGCAGAGAGGTTCTGTGCCTTTCTGTGCTGCTTGTGGCTTGCTGGGAATTGTGGTGCACCACCACTGCGATTTAACTCCTTTCCTGCTGAAAAGAAGAAGAAAGAAGAACATCTGGAATAGCTGCACAGATTTCTTTTTTTTTCATTTGCAGCTGTTCCAGATCCCTATACCACCCTCCATCCTTGTCCCTTCTCGCCCCCCTCTCCCTCCCCCCCAAGCCCCCCCCTGTCTTTTTTTTACAGACGCCATTTGGTCCGTGCGATTATTATTATTTATTTTTTTGACCTTTTTCCAGCTCTGCACCACTCTTTCTGCGTGCGAGCTGGGACCACCAAGTGCTGCTCAGTGGGTACCTGTCTGATCACACCTGCGTATTATTTGTACAGATTTTTGGGCACATTTTTCATTTTTTGGGGTAAAAAAAATAATATATATATATATATATATGAATTGTAAAATAGGGCAGCACTCCAGAAGGTAAAAAATGCAAAAAATTACTTCTGGAGTGCTGCCCTTTTTTAAAATTTTTATCTATTTGGATTGGCCTATATCCATATTGGGCCAGCTGCACCCTTTTGTCTACACCAGTGACGGTGCTGCCACTTTGTTTTTTGTTTGTCTATATATATATATATATATATATATACGTACCATATTTTTCGCCCTATAAGACGCACTTCCCCCCCCCCAAAAAAAGTGTGAGGAAAATGGCAGTGCGTCTTATAGGGCGAAGGCTGCCATTTTTACACTGATACACCGCTGACCGCAAGCTGCACACCGCGGCCAGCGTGTGTATTAGCGAGGGGTGTGGAGGGGCTTGGGGCCGGCCTTTAGTTTATAATGGCAGCGGGGCCCGGTGCAGTCACTGTATTCTATTGCACCGGGCCCCTCTCACTGTACTAATGGTATCTGTAACTGCAGGCAGGCAATGGTTAACTATACATATGTTCGATCCAGCGCTGAGCAGCCTGTACTTACGATCATAGGAGGCAGGAGGCTGGGCGGACTGACACTGGCAGCGTAACTTCGTACGTCACATGCCTGCTCCGCCCACTTTATAAATGAAGCAAACGGTGCAGGCACGTCACGTAGGAAGTTACGCTGCCAGTGCCCGCCCGCCCAGCCTCCTGCCTGCTATGATCCTAAGTACAGGCAGAATACAAAGACTGCACTGGGCCCCCGCTGCCACTGAAAAACTAGTGTAGATGCCAGCCCCCAGCCCCTGTATTGGGGGTCATTCACAGTGGCTGACACTGTTATGGGGGGATCTGTGGATGTCAAATAGCTTAAGATGCTATTTATCTGTCACCCACAGATCCCCCATAGCAGTGTCATGCGATCCACAGATGCCCCCATAACAGTGCCATCCACAGACGCCCCATTTTCCTCCTCAAAAACCTAGGTGCGTCTTATGGGCTGGTGCGTCTTAGGCTACTTTCACACTAGCGTTCGATCGGATCCGTTCTGAACGGATCCGATCGTAATAATGCAGACGGAGGCTCCGTTCAGAACGGATCCGTCTGCATTATATTAGCTAAAAAAAGCTAAGTGTGAAAATAGCCTCGGACGGATCCGTCCAGACTTTCAATGTAAAGTCAATGGGGGACGGATCCGCTTGAAGATTGAGCCATATTGTGGCATCTTCAAACGGATCCGTCCCCATTGACTTACATTGTAAGTCTGGACGGATCCGCACGGATCCGCACGCCTCCGCACGGCCAGGCGGACACCCGAACGCTGCAAGCAGCGTTCAGCTGTCCGCCTGTCCGTGCGGAGGCGAGCGGAGCGGAGGCTGAACGCCGCCAGACTGATGCAGTCTGAGCGGATCCGCTCCATTCAGACTGCATCAGGGCTGGACGGCTGCGTTCGGGTCCGCTCGTGAGCCCCTTCAAACGGAGCTCACGAGCGGACCAGCGAACGCTAGTGTGAAAGGAGCCTTAAAGGGCGAAAAATACGGTATATATGTTAAATTTTTAGCCAGTGTTCACTGTAGTGAATTTTTCTACCACAATCTTTGCACACATAATCTGTGTGCGTGCGTGCTGAATAGCACCGATCAGTAGTATGCTCAGTAGCATCTGCACATTTTAAAGTTTATTTTTATTTTTAAATTATTATATATTTTTTTAGGTTTTTGCACAAACGCACCATCTGCGTGCCTGCATTTTGCAACCACTGAGTACTGATCAGTAGTGTCCATTACTGATCACGTCTGCTCAGTTTGCACTGCAAGTTTTTTTTGTTGCAGAAAATACATTTTTTTGTGCAGAAAACTTTTTTTCACAACTTTTTTCTCTACTCCTTTTCTCTATATTTCAAATTTATTACAAGCCCCTTCATGTGTAAAAACACTACATACACACCCCACACTAAATAAAGGTTTACACGTTTTCACAAGTCACACCCCAATAAAATAAAAATGGCCCGTCCATCCCAACGAGTGTACTCAGCTGAAGATGCATACGCCATGCTTGCCTCTGATACTGACTCTTTCAGTGAGGGAGAAGAGGATGCCACTTTTCTCTACTCCTCTACCCCCTCATCATCATCCGCTGATGAGGGACCCTCTAGAAGGCGTGTAGTGTCCCACTAGGTAGGAGTGGGCACTACACAAGGGTCAATTGGGTAACGTGTTACTCCTGCTCACAAGGGACAGTGATATTATATTTATCCGTGCATTGTAATGTATTTTCTGTGTGTTTTTACATTGGTATGTTTCCCCTGTTAATGCTTAGCAGGCCTAGTTGGGTGTAGTTAGACATCCCAGACACTAGAGGGAGATAGGAAGCCCCTAGTATAAATGTCCAGGCCCAGACAGGGAGGGGTCAGGTCATAGTCAGGAGTCTGTGGAGACAGACGTGAGAAGGCACCAGCCCAAGATATGCTGAGGGCCTCCTCCTGACATGCAGCTGGATAGTCCTGGGTTCTAGTTGCAGGGATCTCAAGTCTCCCGGACGTTCAGGGAGTCTCCCGCTATTAGATAGCGGCTCCCTGACGCCCGCAAGTGAGACAATAGGTCCCGGAATCTTTCCGGCACCTGGAGCAGTGTTTCGGCGCGTGCGCACTTACAGTACAAGAAGCCGCCGGGATAATCTCAAAGAGGGGAGGGGTGGTGGGGAGAGGCGGCACTGTCCTTTCCGACACCTGTAGCATGTGCAAGAGGAAGCCGATGGCAGTCCGCAACTAACTGCTGAATGTCTGATCTCAAAGAGGGGGGGAGGGAGGCGGGGAGAGGCGGCACTAAGAATCAGTCAGTGACTGTATTCCAAAGAGGGAGGAGGGGGAGGGAGGGAGGCGGGGAGAGGCGGCACTAAGAATCAGTCAGTGACTGTATTCCAAAGAGGGAGGAGGAGGGGGAGGGGGAGGGAGGCGGGGAGAGGCGGCACTAAGAATCAGTCAGTGACTGTTTGCCGAAAAGAGAGAGTGTCGTGAGGCAGAGTCAGTGACGCAGTGACTATCCTATCAGTATATATTTCTGATCACTCAGCAGTGACAACTGAGCTCAGCACCATGGCAGAATCAGCCAGTAAAAAAAAGAAGTACCAAACACACTTCACCCCTGACTACACTAAAGTGTACCCTTGTCTAATAGGGGTAAAAAATAATGAAAGTGTAGCTCGCTGCACTGTTTGCAGCAGTGATTTTTCAATTACCCATGGTGGGTTAAATGACTGTAAGAGACATGTTGAGGTGAGTAACTTTAATTATGCGTGACACTTTACTGTAAGGCTCCATTCACACGTCCGCAATGTGTTTTGCGGATACACGGAGACACGGATCCGCAAAACACAGAAAGCGGCAATGTGCGTTCCGCATTTTGCGGACCGCACATTGCCGACATAATATAGAATATGCCTGTTCTTGTCCGCAATTGCGGACAAGAATAGGACATGTTCTATTTTTTTGCGGAAACGGAATCACGGATGCAGAAGTGCGGATCCGCAAATGTGGATGCAGACAGCACATTCCGTCCCCATAGAGAATGAATGGGTCCGCACCCTTTCCGCAAAATTGCGGAAAGGATGCGGACCCATTTCGCGGACGTGTGAATGGAGCCTTAAAGGGACACTGACAGGGCCAATAAGCATATTGAGGTCTATATATGTGACTACAGGTCTTATACAGGGTATTACAATCATATAAGTATCCCCCCCGTCCACATTATACAAACAGTAAACTTTAAGTTTTATAACCTGCTCCAACGGTCTTCAATCTGCCCAAGGGGCGGCGTTTCACTTCTCTTGCGCCCAGCCAGCCTCCCCAACTGCCGCTTTGAAGCGCCGCCCAGCTCATGAATATTCAGTTTGCTGGGTGGCTTCTGCGGTCCCCGCTCTGAAGCGCTTCGCTTAACAGTGCCCGGCGCATGCGCCGGATCTTGTGAAGTCCGGTACAGTAAGCGCCGCCCAGCTCATCAATATTCACTTCGCTGGGCGGCGCTTACTGTCCCCGACTTCACAAGATCCGGCACATGCGCAGGGCACTGTTAAGCGAAGCGCTTCAGAGCGGGGACCGCAGAAGCCGCCCAGCAAACTGAATATTCATGAGCTGGGCGGCGCTTCAAAGCAGCAGTTGGGGAGGCTGGCTGGGCGCAAGAGAAGTGAAACGCCGCCCCTTGGGCAGATTGCAGACCTTGGAGCAGGTTATAAAACCTAAAGTTTACTGTTTGTATAATGTGGACAGGGGGATACTTAGATGATTGTAATACCCTATATAAGACCTGTAGTCACATATATAGACCTCAATATGCTTATTGGCCCTGTCAGTGTCCCTTTAAAGGGCTTCTGTCACCCCCAAAACGAATTTTTCATTTTTGGGCATATTAAAATCCTTTTTGGACGACTATCGCCTGCACCTTACATGTCTTCATTCGGCGCAGGCGTTCTGAGAGAAGGACGTTCGCTTCCTCAGTGCGCCTGCGCCAACGACGTCACCTCTAAACCCTAAAGAGAAGACGTCATCGGCGCAGGCGCACTGAGGAAGTGCTGAGGAAGCGAGTGTCCTCTCAGAGCGCCTGTGCCGAATGAAGACACGTAAGGTGCAGGCGCGGGATTTGAATTGCAGACAGGGCCAGCCAGAGGAGGAGAGCGCTCGCTGGCCCTGTCAATCAACAGGAGGAGGGGCGTTTTTTTGAAAGGAGGATGCGGAAGCTACCAGCAAGTAGACGCCCTACTTGCTGGTAGTGAAGTGATTTGCATATTTTAAAAGCTCGATTTTTAATGAAACGAAGCCACAGACCAAGGTAAGAGCCCTATATAGGGAATAATCGCACAATAAGGATTTTAATATGCCCAAAAATGAGTTTTGGGGGGGTGACAGAGGCCCTTTAACCCTTTAGGCAAAAAAGGAAAAAGAGTCCTTGGTCAGACTCTTTTTCCTTTTTTGCACCCATGTTATAATCTATTTTAGGCCTGAAAATTAGTTCAAACCCCAAAACATTGTATATTTTCTGAAAGCCAAGACCCTTCAGAATAAAATAGTGGCAGTTGCAAATTTGTATGTTGCACGATATTAGCGCAACTTATTATCAAACCCAAAACGTTTTTGAAAAATGCACTTAAGTTAAATGTAGTGCCCAACACACAATAAAATACCAATTGTTTTTACAAAATATAAAAGATAAGGTTATAATGAGTAAATAGATACCCAACATGCACAGGTTAAAAATGGTGTGCCTCCGTGAAACTACGACAAAATTCAATACCCCCAAAAAGTCCATTACATAACACAATATAAAAAGGGTACACCTTATGCTTTTATTTCTTTTAGGGACTTCAGCATATTAGGAAGGCTAAGCACAGGGAAGGCTGCGCAAGTATTTCACAGTTCTTTTCAGCAGAAACCCAAAGTCTGACAGAGAAGGTCACTAGAGCTGAGGTATACTTTACATCTTTCGTTGTTGAGCATAACCTGCCATTCCAGGTGTGTAAGCACACAGGCAAGCTATTCAGGAAAATGTTTCCTGATTCAGAAATAGCAAAAAACTATGCCTGTTCATCAACAAAGACAGCAGCTATCGTGAACATGGCGCTGGAAACTGAATGTTCAGAGGAACTGTACAAGTTCATTAGGATAGAAAAAAGACCATATAGTATTATGGTTGACGAAAGCAATGATATAATGTGTGAGAAGGAATGTGCCATTTTAGTCAGGTACTACAATGAAACACAGGATAAGGTAACAGTTGGATTTGTAGACATGCCAGTGTGCAATGATGCCACAGCTGCAAATATATTCAACTCCATTGCATCATCCATGCATGACAAAGGCCTTGAATGGTCGAATTGTGTAGGATTTAGCAGTGATAACTGCAATGTTATGATTGGCAAAAACAACTCTGTATTGTCAAGAGTGAAAGCACAGGCCCCTCATATTTACAGTGTTGGCTGTCCAAGTCACCTGGTCAACATTTGTGCCAAAACTGCGGCTAAGGAGCTTTCAATGTCACCTGAAGAACTGCTCATTGACATCTATTACTACTTTGAGAAAAGTTCTAAGAGAAGAGAAGACCTAAAACAGTTTCAAGAGTTCTGCAATGTTGCTCAGCAGAGAGTACAAAAGCACTGTCCTAGCCGCTGGCTTTCTTTAGGAAAAGGTTTAGACCATCTGCTCCACCAATGGCCAGCTTTTCTATCATTTTTTGAATCAAAAAGTGAGAATCTGAAGTCATCTAATATTCTGAAAAGGCTGAAAGATCCCCAAATGAAACTATATGCATGCTTTTTACATAATGTCACACAGTGCTTTGACAAATTCAATTTGATATTTCAAAATAAGGCACCTATCCTCTTCAAGTTGAATCAGAGCGTACAAGAGCTCCTGCATGACATGGCGAGTAGATTTATTAAGTCGAAGGTATTGAGAGAAAACAACATTCGGGAAATAGATGTAAGCAACACTGAAATGTACCTTCCAGATGAAGAACTATTTGTTGGGTACCTGGCCAGGATGCAGTTGTTAAGTGAGGAAGGACAAGAGATGCCCCCTTACAAGACAAAGCAGTTCTTTAAAGATGTCAGAGCATTCTATGTCAGGAGCATTAAAAAAATCTTGGAGAAGTTCCCAATGGGAGACCAAGTCTTGAAGAATCTGTCAGTGGTTAATATGGAAAACCAAGATGAGGTGAAACCAGAGCAAATTTTGATTTTGGCAGAGAGATTTACAAATATGATCAAGGCAGATGCCAGAGAACAGCTCCACTTGGAAGTCCTGGATTATATCTCAACAAATCTTGAGGGACTGGTGCCAAACTACAAAAGTTTACCAGTAGATGAATTCTGGGGGAAGCTGTCCAAAGTAAAATCTGTGAGCACAGGGCAGTTGAGGTTTAAAGAGCTCTGCCAGCTGATGAAGTTGCTTTTGGTGCTGCCAAATTCTAATTGTGATGTGGAAAGGGCATTCAGCATTGTGCGTCACATTAAGACGGAATTCAGAAGTCAGCTGTCTCACAAAACTCTTGTGAATCTGATGTCTTGCAAAATTAACAAATTTATTGACACAGACTGCTACGAGTTTGAGACTTCCAGCAAAATGCTGAAATCTGCCAAACAAGCTACTAGACAGTACAATGAAAGTTTGCAAAAGAATTAGAAAAGCTATTTCTTCCTGTGTCATAACTGGATTTTGTAGATTGTTATAACACATGGCCAGACCTGGTGCGGTGTAATCTACACCTTGAGATGTTACTGTTCTTGTTTCTTTTTGGTCATACATTATATAAATGTTATATATATGTTTGGAAAATGTAATAAAAAGTTCGTGAAAAGAAAAAAAAGAAAATCTCCCTGAAATAAGAAGTGCACCTCCCTGAAATGAGTTTTTGCAGGTTGGGATGTCTGTAGTTGTACCAGGAGGCTAGAAGGAGTACAGCCTGCCTGGAGACCAGTTATCCAGCTAACACAGATGAGACACCCCAGTAGTAGGAGAGGACCTCCTGGGAGAAACCTGCAGCCACCTTTCCAATCCAGCAGAGAATCCAGCTAAAAAGCAGAGGTACTGTAATATTTAAAGCAAGTGCCAATACTGGAGGAAGATTTATACACCAAGGATTAAAGCCAGCAATTAGGCATCCGGGCCTTGGGATCCAGCCACCTAGAATAGCTGAGGGGATATAGCAGCATTGTACTGCAAAGCATTAACTGTTTACCCTCCAAGTATCTTGCAAGATTCAAACCTGCCGTGCTGTGAAGTAAACCTGCTGTGCATTTATACTGTAAAGGACTGCATTATCAACTACTGCAATTGCTTGTATAAAGTTGGACTGTTTCCTAAAGTAAAGCAATGTTTGGTTTACCATCTGTGTACTCCATTAATCCTCCTGCAAACCGGTGTGCCACCATTACAGGCACTGGCATCACGATTCTTAAAGGGACCTTACCTAAGGCACTCAAAACACCTGCAACATCCAGGGCATCTCACACACCATCAGGCCTGGTCCCTACATCCAGAGTGTGCCCCAGAGGAACTAGTGTCTACCTCTCCTTCACTGTCGCATGCCTGCCCAGGGTTCCCCTCTAAAAAGTGAGTAACCCTCGATTGCCCATAACCGTGACCTCACTATCGCTATACCCTGCAGGTCCGGCGTGCTGCAGGCGCCCCAGGGTAGCAGAGGAGGTAGCCCCCCAGAATGATCCCATATGGACCCCACCCCCTGACGAATATCAGTCCAAATTCTTGAGTTTGTGGGCAACTCAGGAATTCAGATAGATTGTGTGGGCTTCACTGAGCTAGATTTTTTTTTTTAAAAAATTCTCTGAAGATTTTGTTAATTTAATGGTGGCCCAAACCAATTTATATGCCCCACAATTTATTTTCCAAAACCCTACTTCGCCATACGCTAGACCCCTAGGTTGCACCCCAGTAGATGCAGCAGAGATGATGAAGTTTTGGGAACTTGTGCTGCATATAGGCGTAGTAAAAAAAAAGCAATCGTTAGGCAATATTGGAGTTTGGACATTTTATACCAGACTCCAATTTACATTCAAACCATGACCCGAAAGCGATTTGAGTCCATTAGGAAATTCCTACACTACAATGACAATGCACAGTGCCCACCCCAAAACGACCCAACATTTAACCGACTGTTCAAGGTTAGGCCTGTCATTGACCACTTCAGCACCAAGATTGCTGAGGTGTACAACTCCGATAAAAATGTATGTGTAGATGAGTCTCTATTACTGTTCAAAGGGAGGATTCGATTCCGCCAGTACCTGCCTAGCAAACGGGCAAGGTATGGCATAAAAATATACAAACTCTGTGAGAGTTGCTCCGGGTACACCCACAAATTACGCATTTATGAAGGGAAAGATTCCAGGGTAGAACCCCCAGAATGCCCCCCCCCCCATCCTAGTAATTAGTGGGGAGATTGGGACTTACTGCACCCACTGCTGGATAAAGGTTACTACCTCTATGTGGATAACTATTATACCAGCATACCCCTATTCAGGTCCCTAACTGGCACAGTGTGCAAAAATTAGAGAGGCCTATCTAGAACCCTGGTAGTGCAACCACTGAGAATAGGTTAAAGTGGGGTTCTCCGCAATGAGAACATGCTGGTGGTGAAGTACAAGGACAAGAGGGACGTCCTTGTACTGACCACCATTCACACTAATGCCAGCTCCCATGCTCCTGTACGAGGTACCACAACCACTACCTCCAAAGCAGTTTGTATCCTAGACTACAACAGGCACATGGAAGGGGTGGATCTTGCAGATCAACTTTTGAAGCCCTACAGTGCCACACGAAAAACGAAAGTGTGATACAAAAAGCTGGCGGTACACATTGTACAGATGGCAATGTGCAATGCGTACGTGCTATTTCATTCTGCAGGCTACAGAGGAACTTTCGTTCAGTTCCAAGAGGTGGTAATCAAGGCCCTAATTTTTCAAAGCCAGGTGGGGAATTGTCCCAGTACTTCAGGAAGTTATGGTGCCCGTGTTGTACCAGGGCAACATTTTCCAGGTCAAGTCCCCCAGACAGCAAGGACGGGAAGGACCCAAAAAAGATTCAGGGTGTGTTCCAAAAGGGGAATAAAGAAAGATACAATTTACCATTGCAAAACCTGCCCTGAAAAACCTGTTTCCGTTGTGTTTCCGTTTTTCCGTTCCGTTTTTCCGTGTGCCATATACAGTATACAGTAATTACATATATGGAAGACATACGGAACATATATGGAAGACATACGGATCCATTTCCATATGTGTTCCATTTTTTTTTGCGGACCCATTGACTTGAATGGAGCCAAGCACCATGATTTGCGGACAAGAATAGGACATGTTCTATCTTTTCACGGTACGGAAATACTGAAACGGAATGCACACTGAGACACTTCAGTTTTTTTTGCTGAACCATTGAAATGAATGGTTCAGTATATGTACCGCATACTGAACTAAAAAAAACGGCCAGTATACTGAATGCAAAATACTGTCATGTGCTTGAGCCCTAAGTCTGCATAGCTTACATATCCACTTTTCCCCAACTCTACATATTCATTTCTATGAAACACCTGTTAGGTCAAAAGTGCAGTTTCCACCCCTTAAAATGTTTGTATGGGGGTGCTCTTTCCGAAATGGGGTCAATTCTTGTTTTTTTATTTTATTTCTGGGGACTAGGGATGAGCGAACTCGAACTGTATAGTTCGGGTTCGTACCGAATTTTGGGGTGTCCGTGACACGGACCCGAACCCGGACATTTTCGTAAAAGTCCGGGTTCGGGTTCGGTGTTCGTCGCTTTCTTGGCGCTTTTGTGACGCTTTCTTGGCGCTTTTTGAAAGGCTGCAAAGCAGCCAATCAACAAGCGTCATACTACTTGCCCCAAGAGGCCATCACAGCAATGCCTACTATTGGCATGGCTGTGATTGGCCAGAGCACCATGTGACCCAGCCTCTATTTAAGCTGGAGTCACATAGCGCCGCCCGTCACTCTGCTCTGATTAGCGTAGGGAGAGGTTGCGGCTGCGACAGTAGGGCGAGATTAGGCAGATTAACTCCTCCAAAGGACTTGATTAACTGATCGATCTGCAGCTGTGGATCATTGAGCTGCTGATCCTCAATTGCTCACTGTTTTTAGGCTGCCCAGACCGTTTGTCAGTCACATTTTTCTGGGGTGATCGGCGGCCATTTTGTGTCTTGTGGTGCGCCAGCACAAGCTGCGACCAAGTGCATTTAACCCTCAATGGTGTGGTTGTTTTTTGGCTAAAGCCTACATCAGGGTGAAGCTGTCACACCAAGTGCATGTAACCAGCAATAGTCTGTTTATTTTTTGGCCATATACTACATCAGGGGCAAGCTGCGCCTGTCACCAAGTGCATTTAACCCTCAATGGTGCGTTTGTTTTTTGGCTAAAGCCTACATCAGGGTGAAGCTGTCACACCAAGTGCATTTAACCAGCAATAGTCTGTTTATTTTTTGGCCATATACTACATCAGGGGCAAGCTGCGCCTGTCACCAAGTGCATTTAACCCTCAATGGTGCGTTTGTTTTTTGGCTAAAGCCTACATCAGGGTGAAGCTGTCACACCAAGTGCATTTAACCAGCAATAGTCTGTTTATTTTTTGGCCATATACTACATCAGGGGCAAGCTGCGCCCGTCACCAAGTGCATTTATCCCTCAGTAGTGTGGTTGGTCAAGCTATGCACACCAAGTGCATTTAACCAGCAATAGTCTGTTCATTTTTTGGCCATATACTAAATCAGGGGCAAGCTGCGCCCGTCACCAAGTGCATTTAACCAGCAATAGTCTGTTCATTTTTTGGCCATATACTACATCAGGGGCAAGCTGCGCCCGTCACCAAGTGCATTTAACCCTCAGTAGTGTGGTTGGTCAAGCTGTGACACCAAGTGCATTTAACCAGCAATAGTCTGTTCATTTTTTGGCCATATACTACATCAGGGGCAAGCTGCGCCCGTCACCAAGTGCATTTAACCCTCAGTAGTGTGGTTGGTCAAGCTATCACACCAAGTGCATTTAACCAGCAATAGTCTGTTCATTTTTTGGCCATATACTAAATCAGGGGCAAGCTGCGCCCGTCACCAAGTGCATTTAACCAGCAATAGTCTGTTCATTTTTTGGCCATATACTACATCAGGGGCAAGCTGCGCCCGTCACCAAGTGCATTTAACCCTCAGTAGTGTGGTTGGTCAAGCTGTGACACCAAGTGCATTTAACCAGCAATAGTCTGTTCATTTTTTGGCCATATACTACATCAGGGGCAAGCTGCGCCCGTCACCAAGTGCATTTAACCAGCAATAGTGTGGTTATTTTTTGGCCATATCCCAGTCTAATTCTGTCACTAAATCCATACCGGTCACCCAGCGCCTAAATACTAGGCCTCAAATTTATATCCCGCTAAATCTCTCGTTACCGCTGTCCTGTTGTGGCTGGGAAAGTTATTTAGTGTCCGTCAAAGCACATTTTTTGTTCTGGGTTGAAATACAATTCCCAATTTAGCAATTTAAAAATTTAGTGGTTTCTGCTGTATCAGAGCTATTTGAAATCTATCCCTAAAAGGGTAGATCATATTGAAGGTGCACATAGGGTCATTCAGAATAACTTCACACACCCGCTACTGTGCATTTCCAAGTCTAATTCTGTCACTAAACCCATACCTGTCACCCAGCGCCTAAATACTAGGCCTCAAATTTATATCCCGCTAAATCTCTCGTTACCGCTGTCCTGTTGTGGCTGGGAAAGTTATTTAGTGTCCGTCAAAGCACATTTTTTGTTCTGGGTTCAAATACAATTCCCAATTTAGCAATTTTAAAGATTTAGTGGTTTCTGCTATATCAGAGCTATTTGAAATCTATCCCTAAAAGGGTATATAATATTCAAGGTGCACATAAGGTCATTCAGAATAACTTCACACACATGCTACTGTGCATTTCCAAGTCCAATTCTGTTAGTAAATCCATACCGGTCACCCAGCGCCTAAATACTAGGCCTCAAATTTATATCCCGCTAAATCTCTCGTTACCGCTGTCCTGTTGTGGCTGGGAAAGTTATTTAGTATCCGTCAAAGCACATTTTTTGTTCTGGGTTGAAATACAATTCCCAATTTAGCAATTTCATAATTTAGTGGTTTCTGCTATATCAGAGCTATTTGAAATCTATCCCTAAAAGGGTATATAATATTCAAGGTGCACATAGGGTCATTCAGAATAACTTCACACACACGCTACTGTGCATTTCCAAGTCTAATTCTGTCAGTAAATCCATACCGGTCACCCAGCGCCTAAATACTAGGCCTCAAATTTATATCCCGCTGAATTTGAATACAATACATTGGGCCAAATAATATTTTTGTTGTTGTGGTGAACCATAACAATGAGGAAAACATCTAGTAAGGGACGCGGACGTGGACATGGTCGTGGTGGTGTTAGTGGACCCTCTGGTGCTAGGAGAGGACGTGGCCGTTGTGCCACATCCACACGTCCTAGTGTACCAACTACCTCAGGTCCCAGTAGCCGCCAGAATTTACAGCGATATATGGTGGGGCCCAATGCCGTTCTAAGGATGGTAAGGCCTGAGCAGGTACAGGCATTAGTCAATTGGGTGGCCGACAGTGGATCCAGCACGTTCACATTATCTCCCACCCAGTCTTCTGCAGAAAGCGCACAGATGGCGCCTGAAAACCAACCCCATCAGTCTGTCACATCACCCCCATGCATACCAGGGAAACTGTCTCAGCCTCAAGTTATGCAGCAGTCTCTTATGCTGTTTGAAGACTCCGCTGGCAGGGTTTCCCAAGGGCATCCACCTAGCCCTTCCCCAGCGGTGAAAGACATAGAATGCACTGACGCACAACCACTTATGTTTCCTGATGATGAGGACATGGGAATACCACCTCAGCATGTCTCTGATGATGACGAAACACAGGTGCCAACTGCTGCGTCTTTCTGCAGTGTGCAGACTGAACAGGAGGTCAGGGATCAAGACTGGGTGGAAGACGATGCAGGGGACGATGAGGTCCTAGACCCCACATGGAATGAAGGTCGTGCCACTGACTTTCACAGTTCGGAGGAAGAGGCAGTGGTGAGACCGAGCCAACAGCGTAGCAAAAGAGGGAGCAGTGGGCAAAAGCAGAACACCCGCCGCCAAGAGACTCCGCCTGCTACTGACCGCCGCCACCTGGGACCGAGCACCCCAAAGGCAGCTTCAAGGAGTTCCCTGGCATGGCACTTCTTCAAACAATGTGCTGACGACAAGACCCGAGTGGTTTGCACGCTGTGCCATCAGAGCCTGAAGCGAGGCATTAACGTTCTGAACCTGAGCACAACCTGCATGACCAGGCACCTGCATGCAAAGCATGAACTGCAGTGGAGTAAACACCTTAAAACCAAGGAAGTCACTCAGGCTCCCCCTGCTACCTCTTCTGCTGCTGCCGCCTCGGCCTCTTCTGCTGCTGCCGCCTCGGCCTCTTCCTCCGCCTCTGGAGGAACGTTGGCACCTGCCGCCCAGCAAACAGGGGATGTACCACCAACACCACCACCACCACCTCCGTCACCAAGCGTCTCAACCATGTCACACGGCAGCGTTCAGCTCTCCATCTCACAAACATTTGAGAGAAAGTGTAAATTCCCACCTAGCCACCCTCGATCCCTGGCCCTGAATGCCAGCATTTCTAAACTACTGGCCTATGAAATGCTGTCATTTAGGCTGGTGGACACAGACAGCTTCAAACAGCTCATGTCACTTGCTGTCCCACAGTATGTTGTTCCCAGCCGCCACTACTTCTCCAAGAGAGCCGTGCCTTCCCTGCACAACCAAGTATCCGATAAAATCAAGTGTGCACTGCGCAACGCCATCTGTAGCAAGGTCCACCTAACCACAGATACGTGGACCAGTAAGCACGGCCAGGGACGCTATATCTCCCTAACTGCACACTGGGTAAATGTAGTGGCAGCTGGGCCCCAGGCGGAGAGCTGTTTGGCGCACGTCCTTCCGCCGCCAAGGATCGCAGGGCAACATTCTTTGCCTCCTGTTGCCACCTCCTCCTTCTCGGCTTCCTCCTCCTCTTCTTCCACCTGCTCATCCAGTTAGCCACACACCTTCACCACCAACTTCAGCACAGCCCGGGGTAAACGTCAGCAGGCCATTCTGAAACTCATATGTTTGGGGGACAGGCCCCACACCGCACAGGAGTTGTGGCGGGGTATAGAACAACAGACCGACGAGTGGTTGCTGCCGGTGAGCCTCAAGCCCGGCCTGGTGGTGTGTGATAATGGGCGAAATCTCGTTGCAGCTCTGGGACTAGCCAATTTGACGCACATCCCTTGCTTGGCGCATGTGCTGAATTTGGTGGTGCAGAAGTTCATACACAACTACCCCGACATGTCAGAGCTGCTGCATAAAGTGCGGGCCGTCTGTTCGCGCTTCCGGCGTTCACATCCTGCTGCTGCTCGCCTGTCTGCGCTACAGCGTAACTTCGGCCTTCCCGCTCACCGCCTCATATGCGACGTGCCCACCAGGTGGAACTCCACCTTGCACATGCTGGACAGACTGTGCGAGCAGCAGCAGGCCATAGTGGAGTTTCAGCTGCAGCACGCACGGGTCAGTCGCACTACAGAACAGCACCACTTCACCACCAATGACTGGGCCTCCATGCGAGACCTGTGTGCCCTGTTGCGCTGTTTCGAGTACTCCACCAACATGGCCAGTGGCGATGACGCCGTTTTCAGCGTTACAATACCACTTCTATGTCTCCTTGAGAAAACACTTAGGGCGATGATGCAAGAGGAGGTGGCCCAGGAGGAGGAGGAGGAGAAGGAGGAAGAGGGGTCATTTTTAGCACTTTCAGGCCAGTCTCTTCGAAGTGACTCAGAGGGAGGTTTTTGGCAACAGCAGAGGCCAGGTACAAATGTGGCCAGACAGGGCCCACTACTGGAGGACGAGGAGGACGAGGATGAGGAGGAGGTGGAGGAGGATGAGGATGAAGCATGGTCACAGCGGGGTGGCACCCAACGCAGCTCGGGTCCATCACTGGTGCGTGGCTGGGGGGAAAGGCAGGACGATGACGATACGCCTCCCACAGAGGACAGCTTGTCCTTACCCCTGGGCATCCTGGCACACATGAGCGACTACATGCTGCAGTGCCTGCGCAACGACAGCAGAGTTGCCCACATTTTAACCTGTGCGGACTACTGGGTTGCCACCCTGCTGGATCCACGCTACAAAGACAAAGTGCTCACCTTACTTCCTGCACTGGAGCGTGATAGGAAGATGCGCGAGTACAAGCGCACGTTGGTAGACGCGCTACTGAGAGCATTCCCAAATGTCACAGGGGAACAAGTGGAAGCCCAAGGCCAAGGCAGAGGAGGAGCAAGAGGTCGCCAAGGCAGCTGTGTCAATGCCAGCTCCTTTGAGGGCAGGGTTAGCATGGCAGAGATGTGGAAAACTTTTGTCAACACGCCACAGCTAACTGCACCACCACCTGATACGCAACGTGTTAGCAGGAGGCAACATTTCACTAACATGGTGGAACAGTACATGTGCACACCCCTCCACGTACTGACTGATGGTTCGGCCCCATTCAACTTCTGGGTCTCTAAATTGTCCACGTGGCCAGAGCTAGCCTTTTATGCCTTGGAGGTGCTGGCCTGCCCGGCGGCCAGCGTTTTGTCTGAACGTGTATTCAGCACGGCAGGGGGCGTCATTACAGACAAAGGCAGCCGCCTGTCTACAGCCAATGTGGACAAGCTGACGTTCATAAAAATGAACCAGGCATGGATCCCACAGGACCTGTCCGTCCCTTGTCCAGATTAGACATTAACTACCTCCCCTTAACCATATATTATTGGACTCTAGGGCACTTCCTCATTCAATCCTATTTTTATTTTCATTTTACCATTATATTGCGAGGCTACCCAAAGTTGAATGAACCTCTCCTCTGTCTGGGTGCCGGGGCCTAAATATATGCCAATGGACTGTTCCAATGTTGGGTGACGTGAAGCCTGATTCTCTGCTATGACATGCAGACTGATTCTCTGCTGACATGAAGCCAGATTGTCTGTTACGGGACCTCTCTCCTCTGCCTGGGTGCTGGGCCTAAATATATGCCAATGGACTGTTGCAGTGGTGGCTGACGTGAAGCCTCATTCTCTGCTATGACATGCAGACTGATTCTCTGCTGACATGAAGCCAGATTGTCTGTTACGGGACCTCTCTCCTCTGCCTGTGTGCTGGGCCTAAATATATGCCAATGGACTGTTGCAGTGGTGGCTGACGTGAAGCCTCATTCTCTGCTATGACATGCAAACTAATTCTCTGCTGACATGAAGCCAGATTGTCTGTTACGGGACCTCTCTCCTCTGCCTGTGTGCTGGGCCTAAATATATGCCAATGGACTGTTGCAGTGGTGGCTGACGTGAAGCCTCATTCTCTGCTATGACATGCAGACTAATTCTCTGCTGACATGAAGCCAGATTGTCTGTTACGGGACCTCTCTCCTCTGCCTGTGTGCTGGGCCTAAATATATGCCAATGGACTGTTGCAGTGGTGGCTGACGTGAAGCCTCATTCTCTGCTATGACATGCAGACTAATTCTCTGCTGACATGAAGCCAGATTGTCTGTTACGGGACCTCTCTCCTCTGCCTGTGTGCTGGGCCTAAATATATGCCAATGGACTGTTGCAGTGGTGGCTGACGTGAAGCCTCATTCTCTGCTATGACATGCAGACTAATTCTCTGCTGACATGAAGCCAGATTGTCTGTTACGGGACCTCTCTCCTCTGCCTGTGTGCTGGGCCTAAATATATGCCAATGGACTGTTGCAGTGGTGGCTGACGTGAAGCCTCATTCTCTGCTATGACATGCAGACTAATTCTCTGCTGACATGAAGCCAGATTCTCTGTTACGGGACCTCTCTCCTCTGCCTGGGTTCCGGGGCCTAAATATCTGAGAATGGACTGTTCCAGTGGTGGGTGACGGGAAGCCAGATTCTCTGCTATGGGACCTCTCTCCAATTGATTTTGGTTAATTTGTATTTATTTAATTTTTATTTTAATTCATTTCCCTATCCACATTTGTTTGCAGGGGATTTACCTACATGTTGCTGCCTTTTGCAGCCCTTTAGCCCTTTCCTGGGCTGTTTTACAGCCTTTTTAGTGCCGAAAAGTTCGGGTCCCCATTGACTTCAATGGGGTTCGGGTTCGGGACGAAGTTCGGATCGGGTTCGAATCCCGAACCCGAACATTTCCGGGAAGTTCGGCCGAACTTCTCGAACCCGAACATCCAGGTGTTCGCTCAACTCTACTGGGGACCGCAGGAAATGTATTTAATGTGATATGGCAACTAAAATCCATGTCTGTTTATTCAGGCCTGCAAAAAACAGTTTTTACACTTTGCCTCTAGAGACCTGCTGTGCACCAAAACAGCAGGCAACAAGCACATATGAGGTGTTTGCAAAAAGGGGAGAAAATGGGGAACATATACTGGAGTGCATTTTCTCCTTTAACCCCTTGTGAAAGTGTACTTTTTTTTTCATTTTTACAAATGTGTGCTTTGAAATCCTTTCTCTAGTATTTTCTTTTTCAAGTATTTTTGCTGAAAAGTACCCTTTCCGCCACTTAAAATATTCGTACGGGGGTGCTCTTTCCAAAATGGGGTCACTTCTTGGGGTTTTTCATTTTATTTAATGTGACATGGCACCTAAAATACATGTCTGTTTATTCAGGCCTGCAAAAAACAGTTTTTGCTCTTTTCCTCTAAAGACCTGCTGTGTGCCAATACAGCAGGCTACAAGCACATATGGGGTGTTTCCTGAATGGGGAGAAAATGGGGAACAGAACCTGGGGTGCATTTTCTTCTTTAACCCCTTGTTAAAAAAAAAATTGGGGTCTGCTTATGTAGTGTCCCACTAGGTAGGGGTGGGCACTCACAAGGAACAGAAATGTTATATTTAATTGTGCATTTAATGTATGTTCTAATGTGGTTTTATATGCAATGTTCCCCTGTATGATGCAATAGCAGGCCTAGTTGGGTGTAATTAGACATCCCAGACACTAGAGGGAGACAGGGAGCCCCTAGTATAAATGTCCAGGCCCAGACAGGGAGAGTTAGTGTGTGCAGAGTCAGGAGTCTGAGAAGACAGAGGTTAGAAAGCCTGCTCCTGACATGCAGCTTGATAGCCCTGGCTGCTAGCTATGATCAGGAGGCTAGTGAGGAGATCGAGCCTGCCTGAAGCCAAGAGAGCCTTAGTTAGCTCTGAAGTCACCCCAGTTGCAGGACAGAACCTCCTGGGAGAAATCCACAGTCAATCACCAGCCAAGTAAGGAAGATCCAGGGAAAGATAAGTAACCCTGATGGGCAGATGCAAATAGAAAGGAACGCAAGGATTTAATTAATACCAGAGGAAGATATAATTACCAAGGATTTAAGCCACCCTTTAGGCATCCGGGCCTTGGGATAGAAAGCCAGACAGGAGTTCCAGAAAATAACAGTGTACACTATTTCTGAGGAAAGGTACAACCTGCTTCTGAGTGCATTGTGAATTTACCCTCTGCGTAGCTTGCATAATTATTACCTGCCATTTTGTGGAGAGAGCCTACTTGTGAAACTGTGATTTAAGAGACTGTGTTACCACCTGCTGTACAAAGTTGGATTGTTCAGTAAAATAACGTTTGGTTCACTATACTACTTGTGTACCTCCATCATTCCAACTACCAACCGGTGTGCCACCGTCCAAAGGCACTGGCGTCACGAATCCAACAGGGACCTTGCCCCAGGCACTCAAAATACCCGTAACATCCAGGGCACCTCATCCACCATCAGGCCTGGTCCCTACATACAGAGTGTGCCCCAGAGGAACTGTGTCTACCTCTCCTTCACTGCCACACGCCTGCCCAGGGTTCTCCAGCACAGTGAGTAACCCTCGATTGCCCATAACCGTGACCTCACTTTGCTATACCCTGCAGGTCTGGCGTGTTGCATAAATTGGCGTCACGAACAGGATACGAACATTCCTGCGCCATTGCGGATACAAAAACTGTGTGCTGTTTATTGCCTTAAAGTGACAAGCCCTAATTGTTTTATTGAAAATTGCTGGGCCAAAGTGAACTGTAATAATTGCGGTGTGAAAATAGCATTGTGTGGACTGTTTTCTACTTATTTAAGCCACCGCTTGCTGTCAGTGAATAGACAGCTATTTTGCACAAAGATGGCCGCTTAGCTTGATTGGATTTGTTTGCTGCGTCATCTTCATACTAAATTGACGGTAAAAATTGACGCCTTCTGCTGAAAAGTGCTGGAAGGCTGTATGCTGGCGCCACCGCCCTGTCTGGACATTTGCATGTCTGCTGAAATGGACTCCGCCTCCCCCATACTGGAGTACCTGGGGGGCGGCCTCCCAGTGCAATGGGAGGATCTGTCTGAAATTGTTGGCGCCACCCTGTCGCTCTCCAGAGAAGGATCGAGCATGTTGAGGAGTGAGGACTGCTCTGCTGAGATGTCTGCACCTGATTTGTTAACGATGAATGTCACTGGTGTAGAGCAAGAGGACGCTCCACCGGCCTACTCTCCGGGACCGGAGAGACCCGCCTGCCCGCCACCGAGGACGCAACCGGAGACCTACTATGGCTCCTGGAGAGACTTCTTCCAGCCCTCGTTCAAGTGGTCAGCTTTAATGGCAGAGATCCGGGAGGCCGCAATAAAGAAGACAACTAAAACTAAAATCTACTACGAAGAACTGGCAAAGACCGTTCACGAGTGCCACACTGACACCCAACCCCGCCTGGAAAGGAGAATGGGGTTGGTTGTGGCCTTTGACAAGGACCGAGGCTTCGGTTTCATAAAGGATTATCTTACTGGCAGAGACTTATATGTTAATCGGAGGTCCGTCAAGCGGAGCTACCTCCCAGAACATTTGCATAACCTCCGCGAGGGAGAGGAGGTCGAGTTCACCCCTGCTGAGGGCCTGCGAGGCCCCTACGCCACTGCCGTGTCCCGTCCTAAAAAGAAAACGGAGGACTGGGACCTTGATGAGGACCACGCTGGCTGCGAGCGCGAACCTGTGTGCTCTCCAGAACCGGCCCATCATGCCTTTCAAGAAAGGGGCTCCTTCATTGGCCCGAATGTATTTTGGCAACCAACAGTGGTGGAGAAGAGGGTTAGCCCATGGCCCTCACCTGAGTTGCCTCGCAGGGAGAAGACTGTCCGTGAACTACAAGATGCAGAAAGATTCCGTGCTACCCTGGAGAATATCCGAAGAGGGAGAAAAGCGGACGCCTCACCTGAGCCTGCAGCGGCTGCGCAGGACGTGCCATCCACCTTACAAGTGCCAGCGGCGACAGCGATCCCGACTCCGAAAGCCTGGACGACCAGATCGTGCGGCTGGAGATGAAATTACGGGAGCTACGCCAGATTGCCTCGGCCAGGATCCAGACTCCACCTGACCTAAAAGAAAGTGGACTTAAAGACTCGGACGTCTCCGGGTCTAAGGTGAGAGTACCTGTCCCTTCCAGCCGACCCTCCTTAGTATCGGCACCTGCGGTGGGGTCTTCTTACGCTGTGCACCGGCGCACAGAGCCAGTCGTCCAAGAACCCACCGGACCGCCTGCTGCAGCGGTACCCAGGCCAGTGCAGCAGCCCACTATTGTCATGCCTGCACCGGTGCGGTCAGCAACTTTGATCACCCCTAGGCCTATGGGGCCTATACCTATTAGGGGTCCGTTTATGTTGCAGTTGCCCCCCAATACAGTGTTGTGGGCACATCCGTCTGTTGATCCTCAATACAGGCCCAATATACAAATGGAACCAGGGAGCACCACTGAGATGCCTGGTGGATATGACTTGCCCCTGTGAATTGGCCTGCTAGGCCCTTGATGTTTGATTTATTTTGCCAAGGGATCCTATAAAGAAGATTTAACCCTTTCAGGACAGGAGTCCTTTGTTTTGGCCCCCTGTTGCTGCTGCCAGTTACCCACGGCTCAGTGGAGGCGGCAAACCACTGAAATACCAAGTGCAGCAAGGCCATATTGTTTACAGGACCTCCTGCCTGCTTCTGCAATATTCAAACCCAGTTGTGCCTGTTTTCATAAGTTGCACCTTTAACCCTTTCACCCCCTTTTCAGGTTGATTAAGGGTATTACAGCACTTGTTTTATATCTGCCATTTAAATAATGTGGACTATTTTATGTGCTGCTATTTTATTATGCAACTCAAATTCCAAAGATTGTGCCCAGGGATAGACTCAAATGCACATGAGCCTCTGAGATTTTGCTACTATTCTATAGATTGTGCCCAGAGATGGACTCCACCATATGCGAGCCTCTGTGATTCTATTCCTCTTGCTTTACTGTCTGGGAAATCCTTTCTTGTCTGAAGAAAAAGAACCTGGGTACGGACTCATTTTATATGCTTTGAGCCTCCAAGAATTGTTATTTAATGTTTTTACATTTTCCATGGACTACTACTGTTCATTATGGACAATTTGCTTATTATGGACTAATCCTGGTATTATGGTTACGCTGTGCCAGGTCAGCGCCCCTGTTCCCTTACATGATCCTGAGAGAAGAGAACGACGCCCCTTTTCACCGTTACTTGTTCCTAAGCCAGTGGAACTGCCTGATATATGCATATAATGTATTTTTCGCAAATGTAGATGTATTTTCCTGCTTTGCATTATTCTTCTATTACAGGTACAGTATCCAGCTGTGCAGGGCCCCCTTCCATGTTGCGCCGAGGACGGGCAACGTTATAGCGTGGGGGTATGTAGTGTCCCACTAGGTAGGGGTGGGCACTACACAAGGGTCAATTGGTGTGCGCGTTACTCCTACTCACAAGGAACAGAAATGTTATATTTAATTGTGCATTTAATGTATGTTCTAATGTGGTTTTATATGCAATGTTCCCCTGTGTGATGCAATAGCAGGCCTAGTTGGGTGTAGTTAGACATCCCAGACACTAGAGGGAGATAGGGAGCCCCTAGTATAAATGTCCAGGCCCAGACAGGGAGAGTTAGTGTGTGCAGAGTCAGGAGTCTGAGAAGACAGAGGTTAGAAAGCCTGCTCCTGACATGCAGCTTGATAGCCCTGGCTGCTAGCTATGATCAGGAGGCTAGTGAGGAGATCCAGCCTGCCTGAAGCCAAGAGAGCCTTAGTTAGCTCTGAAGTCACCCCAGTTGCAGGACAGAACCTCCTGGGAGAAATCCACAGTCAATCACCAGCCAAGTAAGGAAGATCCAGGGAAAGATAAGTAACCCTGATGGGCAGATGCAAATAGAAAGGAACGCAAGGATTTAATTAATACCAGAGGAAGATATAATTACCAAGGATTTAAGCCACCCTTTAGGCATCCGGGCCTTGGGATAGAAAGCCAGACAGGAGTTCTAGAAAAGAACAGTGTACACTATTTCTGAGGAAAGGTACAACCTGCTTCTGAGTGCATTGTGAATTTACCCTCTGCGTAGCTTGCATAATTATTACCTGCCATTTTGTGGAGAGAGCCTACTTGTGAAACTGTGATTTAAGAGACTGTGTTACCACCTGCTGTACAAAGTTGGATTGTTCAGTAAAATAACGTTTGGTTCACTATACTACTTGTGTACCTCCATCATTCCAACTACCAACCGGTGTGCCACCGTCCAAAGGCACTGGCGTCACGAATCCAACAGGGACCTTGCCCCAGGCACTCAAAATACCCGTAACATCCAGGGCACCTCATCCACCATCAGGCCTGGTCCCTACATACAGAGTGTGCCCCAGAGGAACCGTGTCTACCTCTCCTTCACTGCCACGCGCCTGCCCAGGGTTCTCCAACACAGTGAGTAACCCTCGATTGCCCATAACCGTGACCTCACTTCGCTATACCCTGCAGGTCTGGCGTGTTGCACTATTAATTATTTTGTTTTCACAAATATGTGCTTTGAAATGCTTTCCAAGTATTTCTGTCTTCTGTGAGACAGCTGTTTACTGAAAGTACACTTTCTACCACTTAAAATGTTTGTATGGGGGTGCTATTTCTGAAATGGGGTCACTTGTTGGGGTTTTTCATTTCTGGGGACCTCAGGAATGTATTTAATGCGACATGGCACCTAAAATCCATGTCTGCCAATTCAGGCCTGTCAGCAAAATTCAGATCTTTCCATTTGCATGCTGTGCGCCCATACAGCAGACTACAAGCACATATGGGGTGTTTCCTGGATAGGTAGAAAATGGGGAAAACAACTTGGGGTGCCTTTTCTCCTTTAACCCCTTGTGAGAAAAAAAAATTGGGGTTTGCTAGTAATTTCCCCCCACCCCCACAAATATGTGCTTTAAAATGCTTTCCAAGTATTTCTGTCTTCTGTGAGACACCTGTTTGCTCAAAAGTACAATTTTCACCACTTAAAATGTTCATATGGGGGTGCTCTTTCCAAAATGGGGTCACTTGTTGTTGTTGTTTTTTTTTTTTTCTGGGGACCTCAGGAATTTATTTAATGCGACATGGCACCTAAAATACATGTCTGCCAATTCAGGTCAGCAAAATCCATATTTAGCTGTTTGACTCTAGAGCCCTGTCATGCGCCCATACATCATCGTTTCCTAATTCTGCGAAACACCTGATGGGTCAAAGTGCTCACTACACACCTTGAAATATTCCTTTGAGGGTTGTATTTTCCGGAATGGGTGCCTTCACCTGCCAGACCCATATTTCTGATATTTAAGGACTCTATACTGACAGAGAGTGTTCCACAGGATTGGCGCATAGCAAATGTGGTGCCAATATTTAAAAAGGGTCCAAAAACAGAGCCCGGAAACTATAGGCCGGTAAGTTTAACATCTGTCTTGGGTAAACTATTTTAAGGTTTTCTAAGAGATGCTATCTTGGAGCACCTCAATAAAAATAAGCAAATAACACCATATCAGCATGGCTTCATGAGGGATCGGTCATGTCAAACTAATTGAATCAGTTTCTATGAGGAGGTAAGTTCTAGACTTGACAGTGGTGAATCAATGGATGTCGTGTATCTGGACTTCTCCAAAGCATTTGATACTGTACCGTATAAAAGGTTAGTATATAAAATGAGAATGCTTGGCCTGCAAGAAAATGTCTGTATGTGGGTAAGTAACTGGCTCAGTGATAGAAAACAGAGGGTGGTTATTAACGGTACACACTCAGATTGGGTCACTGTCACTAGTGGGGTACGTAAAGGGTCAGTATTGGGCACTATTCTCTTTAATATACAGTATTTTTTCGCTTTATAAGACGCACCTGATAATAAGACGCAGCTAGGTTTTTGAGGAGGAAAATAAGAAAAAAATATTTTTAACCAAAATGTGTGCTTTTGGTAGGTTTTGAACTAATGGTGGTCTGTGGATGCCGCACTGTTATGAGGGATCTGTGGATGTCGCACTGTTATGGGGGATCTGTGGGGGATGCACTGTTCTGGGGGGATCTGTGGAGGATGCACTGTTATGGGGGGATCTGTGGATGACACTGATGGGGGATCTGTGGATGACACTTATGGGGCTCTGAGGATGACACTTATGTCATCCACAGATCCCCATAAGTGTCATCTACATATCCCCCATCAGATGCATCAGTGTGGAGAGAGGAGGCGGGGACACGCATGGCGGGGCCCGGTGCAGTGACTGTACTCTTATACACCGGGCCCCGCAACTGTTAAATACATTCAATCCGATCTATATCTAAATGTATACCGCACTGTTCAGTACTTACTGTAGTACCATAAGTATAGCATTAAGACGGCACAGACCGGCAGCTCCCTCGGTCATGCGCCGCCTGCCCTGCCTGCCGCAGCTTCCTCCTCATGTGCTGCCTGCCCGCCTGCCTGCTTATCTCACTTTATGAATGAACAGGCAGACGGGGCAGGCGGCGCATGACCGAGGGAGCTGCGGCAGGCGGAGCAGGTGGCGCATGAGGAGGGAGCTGCCGGTCTGAGCCATCTTAATGCTATACTTATGGTACTACAGTAAGTACTGAACAGTGCGATATACATTTAGATATAGATCGGATTGAATGTATTTAACAGTTGCGGGGCCCAGTGTATTAGAGTACCAGCCCCGTCATGAGTGTCCCCGTCTCCTCCCTCCGCACTGATACTTCACTGGCCGTGCTGTGCAGCATAGCGGCCAGCAAAGTATCCGCTTTATAAGATCTCTCCCATCATCTATTTATCCCCAGGACTGTGACTGTGACAAGGGGACATCCTCTGTGCCTCGAGGAAAGAAGGTTTTTGCACAAACATAGAAGAGGATTCTTTACGGTAAGAGCAGTGAGACTATGGAACTCTCTGCCTGAGGAGATGGTGATGGTGAATTCACTAAAAGAGTTCAAGGTGGGCCTGGATGTATTTCTGGAGTGTAATAATATTACAGGCTATAGCTCCTACAGAGGGGTCGTTGATCAAGGGAGTTATTCTGATTGCCTGAATGGAGTCGGGAAGGAATTTTTTCCCCTTAGGTGGGGAAAATTAGCTTCTACCTCACAGTTTTTTTTTTTTGCCTTCCTCTGGATCAACTTGCAGGATAACAGGCCAAACTGGATGGACAAATGTCTTTTTTTGGCCTTATATACTATGCTACTATGACATAGCTCCCAATTATCATTCCAGCTAAATCCACTCTCCAAAAGCCATATGGTGCTCCTTCCACTCTGAAGCCTGCTGTGTGCCCATACATCAGTTTTTGAGCACAAATGGGGTGTTTCTGTAAACTCCAGATTCAGAGTAATAGATTTTGGGCCAGATTTATCATGACTCTGACAGCTCACTCCACTTTCACATATGGCTAAAGTCAGTTTCAGCCAAGTCAGATTTATGATCGGCCCTTTAAGACTGCAATAAATGTGGTTTGACGGTAGCAGTTTATCCGTCAGTAAGCAGCTTTACAAAAGTTGCACGTTTTTATGAAAAAGTTGCACGTTTTTATGAAAAAGTTGCATGTTCTATTAAAAAGTCTCATAAGATAAGCATGGTCCTCACTGGAGTGAAATTGCAACTTTTTTGTGACTTTTTAAATAGTCCCAATAGCAAATCTGTCTAGAGATTAATTTACATAAGAAAACATGCCCACTTTCAGAAAACTGTGCAGAGCAGAAAAAAAATCACAAATTTGTGCGCAGTTTTAGCGTTTGCACATTTTTTGGGGAATTTTTCACTCCATTATTCTGACCTGAGCTAATGATAAATCGGGCCCTTGAGTTTTGTTTAGCTGTTAACTCTTGATGTGTTGCAGAAAAAAAATCGATTAAAATGTAAAATCTGCTAAAAAAAAGTGAAATTTCGAAATTTCATTCCCATTTTCATTTAATTATTGTGGGGCACCTAAAGGGTTAACAAAGTTTGTAAAATCAGTTTTAAATACCTTGAGGGGTGTAGTTTCTAAAATGGGGTGATTTATGGGTGGTTTCTAATATGTAAGCCCTAGAAAGTGACTTTATAACTGAAGTGGTCCTGAAAAAATTGGGGTTTGGAAATGTTCTTAACAATTTTAAGATTAGCTTCTAAACTTCTAAGCCTTCTAACATCCCAAAAAAATAAAATGTCATTTTCAAAATGATCCAAACATGAAGTAGACATATGGGGAATGTAAAGTAATAACTACTTTTGGAGGTATTGCTGTCTATTATAAAAGTAGAGAAATTGAAATTTGGAAATTTTTCCAAACTGTGGGTAAATGTGGTATTTTTTTATATATAAAAAATGACATTTTTTTACACAGGCAAAGAGGGGCTTCACCCTCCATAGAAGACAATACATAGTTGGGACCTCCTGAATGGTATGTATTACTGATGGTTATTTTTACAACTACCAGTTGTGATCCTAATAAACAGGTGTCTGGACATGGGGTGGAAGCTCATTATTCCTCAGGTCATAGCTGTTCACTAGCAGTCTGGATCCTGGAGCATCACTCTTCTGACTTTGATCTTGGCCTGACGCTGGGTTCACACCTGAGCGTTCGCGATGGAGCGCTCTGTATGTGCGATTGTACAGGCGTTTGCAATCGCGCATACAGAGACAAGCGAACGCCCATTGTCGCGCGTTCCCGGAAGTCTATGTACGGGAACGCGAGACAAGACGCCCCAAAGAAGCTCATGTACTTCTTGGGGCGTTAGGCGTTTTACAGCGCGATCGTACGTGCTGTAAAACGCCCAGGTGAGAACCATTCCCATAGGGAAGCATTGGTTTCTCCTTGTTGAGCGTTTTACAGCGCGTAGGAACGCGCCGTAAAACGCTCAGGTGTGAACCCAGCCTTACAGGCAGCGTCATCACACTAGACTATCTCAGCTTCTTTCTAAACAATATACTTTGATGGGACATCATATCATCTGAGAATAATTGGGACGGAGATTTATGAACAGATAATCCAACCTAGCTCCTTTACTTCAGTCAACATCCTTCCTGATTGTTCTTTATTAGTTCAGTGTCTTGTGTCTCCTTCTCACTCCCTGCAGGAGCTCGAGAGCCTCTTGTCAAGTTTAAGTAGACGTGTTAAGCAGTGAACGTAAGATCCCATTATCCCATTACCCCATTACTCCACACTAGACGCATCACCTCATCCTGGATACAATTAAGAGGCAATCAGATACCTTTCCTGCTGGTAATTGGGCAGTGGAGATTTGGGATCTTTACATTATTGCATCTTGACATTTCAGGAGCCATCTTGAAAGGACCTTGGTGTGTGAAACCATTGCAGGGCTCTCTAGATTTTTCATTAATTATTCATATCCTTTAGTGATTGAAGTACAGTATTAATGGGCAGTTTTGCTGTGGTTTTTGCTCTCCAGTTGTGAATTAGGTTCCTGTAATTTGTAAATTATTATTATTATTATTATTACTACCATTTTCCTTTTGCTATGCAATGTGTCTGCAAAGTTTCCTTCTTCATAAAACAGTACATAGCATATCATGTTTTTGGCATTAACCCTTTCTTCTATAATATATGATGTCTTGTGCTATATTCCGCTTTTTGATGCCTCAGTAATAAAAGCCAAGTCTGTGTGGCACAGAGAAGTAGCAACGTGTACTGAAATTGCAGAACACAAGACCAAAATAGATGTCAGGCAGTGTGAGCACATACAGTCTGCCATCAAAGTTTTTTTTAAAGGCGTTTTCCCAAATCTTTTTAAGAATTGCCAGAGAGCAGGGAATGGTATGATATCATTCCAACATGATGTTTACAGTTCGAGAATTCTAGAATGATTTCACACAGAATAAGGGAAGCGAGAGTACAGCGAATCTGTAACAGTTTCTTTTTTTTTTTGGCGTAACTAAAAGTAGCATATACAGACAGACAGATCCCCTTAGTACAATACTACATCACTTTCTTTAAAGGGGTTTTCTGAGATTTTAATATGGATGACCTATCCTCAGGATAGGTCATCAATATCAGATCAGCAGGGGTCTGACCCTCGACACCCCCACTAATCAGCTGGTTGAAGAGAAGGCCACGCTCTGTGCGAGCGCAACCTTCCCTTCATTGTTTAACTGCATGCTGTCAACATCGCAGCGGCGAGCAGGTGTAATTACAAGCCGTCCCATTCACTTCAATGGGATATGGACGTGTTCAATGTCTGCCCAATACAGATATTGAAGTTCATCCAGTAGTTAATAAGGAAGATGCCCAGATGTTTAGGAAACATCATGAAAAACGCATCTGTGTATTTTTGAGCTTTAGAGTCCTGGTTCAGTAGATCCGTGACTTGCATTAGAGAATGGGGAGCTTTAAATATTCACGGAGTTAAAGAGTAAGGGAAAAATAAAGGTTAAGGGAAAAGTGCATATAGTAGATTCCTTTAACTGTGGGCCCCTTTAAGCGAGGCTTTGACTGTTCCTATGGGTAAGCTGCCAGCCTCTCGCAGATTCTGCGCTTGGTACGAATACAAAAACATTTTGTTTTCGAGTCTGCGCAGTTACGTCTCTTTGTTCGCAGAAAAAAAAAAGAGGGGGGAGAGAGAGAGAGAGAGAGCGTGGGACTAACTAAAAGTATGCTGATATGAGAACATGTAGTGATGAGTTAAAGGGAACCTGTCACCTAGATTTTGTGTATAGAGCTGAGGACACGCCGCTAGCACATCTGCAATACCCAGTCCCCATAGCTCTCTGTGCTTTTATTGTGTAAAAAAAAAAACTATTTTATAGATATGTAAATGAATCTTAGATGAGTCCTGTCTTCTCGATGCTTCAGAGATGAGTCCAGCGTTCTCTGACTGAGCCCAGCCACAGCCACTGTGAAGGAGCCCAGGAGATTTGGAGGATGCGGGGCAGTGCTGGGCTCCTTCACAGTGGGCATTGCTGGGCTCTGGAAACTTTAGTAACAGCAACTTGGGCTTCTTACTTGCCTCATTTACATATATATAAAATCGTTTTTTTGACACAATAAAAGCACACAGAGCTATGGGGAATGGATATTGCGGATGTGCTAGCAGCGATCTAGCAGCCCATGTTCTCAGCTCTATACCCAAAATCCAGGTGACAGGTTCCCTTTAAGGCTTGAAATGTTAATAGTTTTATTTGGTTTAATATAGATTATACACAAGAAGACAGGAAAGATGAATTATAGTTTCCTTTCTTTCACATACAAGGCTACGTTATGTGCAGCATGTGTAGAGGAAAAAAAGAGAAAACTGTACTTTTATATGTGTACTTAAAAAATATATGATTTTAAAGATTTGTTGTATATAATTTGGGATATCCCTTATATAATGATTAAGTCCACATATTGATTTTATTATTCTGTTCTATGCACTTTTTAGTGTTTTGTCTTGAATAATTGGATTAGCATCTGTCTGTATAACTTTCTGTTTGTAGGAGAGAAGATGAAGAGAATGTGCATGTTTAGCCAGAAACGGGCAATTGCGTTTATGGTGTCTCTCTCTCTCACTCACTCTGGGTGTGTCTATGAATATCTGTGTGTGTCTGTGTAGTTGAGTTACAGGAAAGCTGGGTACTTGTATGAGGGGAGACAGCGGGGGCAAGTAGCTGGAATATGATAATGGAATGTGCACAATAAGGCATATTAATAACAAGAAAAAAGTGAATGCATAAATTGAGGTATTCAGCGTGTGGAGAGGAACCACTTAGATTTTTATAATATTTTATGTGTGTTATGGAAAGTATATAGGTGTTTTGTTTTATTGAAGCTTCAAGGGATCTTTCATGAGTTTAAAAAACTCAGATGTGTGTGTGACTTGGGCCATGTATGTTTGACTGTTTCTATGGCTGTTTAATTGTACGTTGAATGTTATGCTTCTTACTCAATTTATATGGACCATTGATTTGACCTCATACAGTGCTAAGGAGACAATGACTGGTGGATGGAGGATCGCACAGCCCAACCAGGTGGGGTGGACTTAGAGGGGAAAGAGGAGAAAAGGTGGACAACACAGGACCCAAGGACAACCCCTTATGTTCCTCCCTTAACTACAATCCACCTCCGTGAAGAAAGATGTTTTTTTTGTCTTTTAGGATGTATGTTAGCTGAGTATACTGTATACCTGATATGGCATATACATTCAGTATATGTGTGCCAGGTGAATTGTGGACATATATTGTGGGGATTCGCTCTAATAGTTATGATTAGCGGGTGCATCACAGAGGCAAAGTACAAGTCCTTGGTTCAAAACATCACTGTTTATTCACGTGTGAAAGCAAAACAAAAACACAAGTTGCTTGGTGATCGTTCACACACATGAAACGTTAATATACAAAACAGTCACCTTTTCTCCTGGGTGTTACTTCCCACCCTGTTGGAAGTTCTGCTTTGTCAAGTCCACAGGCAGGCATTAGGCGGCCTGTTCACCCTCACAGGGGTCTGAGCCCTCCAGCCCGGCTCAAGCCGCGGATCCCAAAACAGCTCTCAGATCATAGCACACAGACCTCCTGAGCTCCACAGTTAATCCTCCCCACCTGGCAGTGGTGGCAGGTTTTTATGCCTGGCAAAACCCGGCCTGGAACATGGGGAGTAGTCATCCACCCAGCACTTTGACTACTCCCAGTAAGAGCCGTCCCAGATCAGCTATTACAGTGATACTAAGTATTAAGGTGTCAAACAGCAACTGCTGCTGACACATAAAAACCTGCTCTTACTCCTGAACTTCCAATCTCATGGTAATACACCACTGTATGGCATATGTTGGAGGCATCTGTTTAACATATATAATCATTTGAACCCAGACATTGTCACTGACAGATCTCTGAGAAGCTCTGACAGACGTTCTTCAGTACCTCACTATTGTAGGGTTTTCAGGTGTCACTCAGTCTAGGTACGAGGGCATGCAATTTTCTATCATTAAGATCTTTGCATGGGCTGAGCAGTCAGGGAGAGCTCTAGGGCTTTTATAGGGCACACCCATATGTTCCTTAGTTTGGGCTCAAGTCAGTTGGATCTTTATTTGTGACTTCTAGTTTTCTGCAACACCATCCGTGACATTATAAACCGCCAAAACCGTCTTAAGCATGGATCCGGTTTCAGCCTTGATTGACCGCGTGCCTAAGATCTCGCTTCCAGGTACGTTCTCCGGGGGTAGTGAGAATTTTGTTCGTTTTAGAGAGGCTTGCAAACTCCATTTTCGCCTGCTTCCCCATTCCTCTGGTGATGCGGAACAGAGGGTGGGGATCATCATCTCGCTGCTCAGGGATAACGCTTAGTCATGGGCCTTTTTGCTACCGGTGGGGGCACGGCCCCTCCGATCCGTGGATGAATTTTTTGTAGCCCTGTGTCAGATATATGATGATCTGGATCGTATTGCTCTGGCTGAATCTAAACTGCATCTTTTGTGCCAGGGTAAACAGTCTGCAGAGATATACTGTTCAGAATTTCGGAGATGGGCAGCTGATTCTGGTTGGAATGATGCTGCACTCAGAAGTCAATTTTGCCATGGTCTTTTGGAGGGATTGAAAGATGCATTTGCCTTTCATGAGAGACCTGCCTCCTTGGAGTCTGCCATGTCTCAGGCTGTTCATATTGACAGGCGTCTTAGACAGAGAGGAGAGATCACTCCTTCCTGTCATATTCAGTCCAAGGAGAGTGGGGCTGTCTCATTCAGTGCGCAGGGGTCTCAGTCTCTCTCAATCACCTCTGAGGAGGAGCCCATGCAGCTGGGTTTGCTTGCCTCTAATAATAGAGGATTCAGCTCTCCGAGGAGGATTTGTTTCTGTTGTGGAGGTATAAATCATTTGGCTGAAGGTGTGGTCGTCTCTGCTCTTTACCCTGATTTAGAGGCAGAGGTTCAGGCAGCCCAGGCAGAGGCTCCTGATCTTTGTCCTCCTGGGAGGTTGTTTGTGCCTCTCGCTTTACGACTTAAGGTTTTTAAGGAGCATCACGATACTGTTCTTGCTGGGCACCCGGGGAGCAGAGCCACAGTGGATCTCATTGCTCGGAGATTCTGGTGGCCGGCTCTTCGTAAGACGGTTGAGGGTTTTGTGGCAGCCTGCAAGACCTGAGCTCGTGCCAAGGTACCTCATTCACGGCCATCGGGTCCTCTCCTCCCGTTACCCATTCCTTCCCGTCCTGGGACACATCTGTCCATGGACTTCATTATGGACCTATCTCGTTCCTTGGGGAAAACTGTGATTTTGGTAGTAGTAGACTGTTTTAGCAAAATGGCGCATTTCATTCCTTTTCCTGGGTTACCCAATGCTAAAACGCTGGCGCAGGCATTTGTTGATCACATTGTCAAACTGCATGGCATTCCTTCAGACATAGTCTCGGATAGGGGCACGCAGTTTGTTTCCAGATTCTGGAAGGCCTTCTGTTCTCACTTGGGGGTTCGGATGTCGTTCTCTTCTGCTTTTCACCCGCAGTCGAATGGCCAGACTGAACGTGTCAATCAGAATCTGGAGACATATCTGCGCTGTTTTGTGACTGAGAATCAGGAGGATTGGTGTTCTTTTTTGTCCCTTGCTGAGTTTGCTTTAAATAACCGTTGCCAGGAGTCCTCGGATAAGTCACCATTTTTTGGTGCATATGGGTTTCATCCGCAGTTTGGGACATTCTCTGGAGAGGGGTCTTCTGGTTTACCTGATGAGGAGAGATTTTCCTCGTCTTTGTCATTTATTTGGCAAAAGATTCAGGGTAATCTGAAGAGGATGAATGAGAGATATAAGCGTGTGGCAGATAAGAGACGTGTGCCTGGTCCGGACCTGAATGTGAGTGATCTGGTGTGGTTGTCTACTAAGAATATCAAATTGAAGGTTCCCTCCTGGAAGTTGGGTCCTAAGTTTACTGGGCCTTACAAGATCTTGTCCGTCATCAATCCCGTTGCCTTTCGTCTTGATCTTCCTCAGACTTGGAAGATCCATAATGTTTTTCACAAGTCCTTATTAAAACCTTATTTCCAACCCATTGTACCCTCCTCTTTGCCCCCTCCTCCGATTGTAGTTGATGGTGATCTTGAATTTCAGGTCTCTAGGATTGTGGATTCTCGCATTATCCGCGGTTCTCTCCAGTACCTCGTTCATTGGGAGGGTTATGGTCCTGAGGAGAGGATGTGGGTCCCAGTGGCGGACATTAAGGCCACTCGTCTCATCAGGGCTTTCCATAGGTCCCATCCTGAGAAGGTGGGCTCTGAGTGTCCGGAGTCCACTCGTAGAAGGAGGGGTACTGTCACCGCCAGATCTCTGAGAAGCTCTGACTGACGTTCTTGGGTACCTCTTGCTTGAGGTTCTTTTCTTTTGGTTTTGTTTTGTCATCTCGTTTCCCTCTCTCAGCTGTCATCTAGTTGCACTGATTGCATCCCTTTATATCCCCTCCCATACTGCATCACTTTGCGGTTTATACAACTTCCTGGATTGTGCTCACTGCTAGATGCTGCAACTGCTGGTTCCTAAGTAAGTCTTTTCCTTTATTTGTGTTTACCGGTGGCCATGTCCCATCACTATTGTAGGGTTTTCAGGTGTCACTCAGTCTAGGTACGAGGGCATGCAATTTTCTATCATTAAGAACTTTGCATGGGCTGAGCAATCAGGGAGAGCTCTAGGGCTTTTATAGGGCTCACCCATATGTTCCTTAGTTTGGGATCAAGTCAGTTGGATCTTTATTTGTGACTTCTTTTTTTTCTGCAACACCATCCGTGACAGACATAGGCATTGATGACAGGATATACTATTACTAGCCAATCAATGGGAGTCTGACTGAAGTTTCAGTGGTGCTAAGAAAGTTGTGTATAATGGGTCGATCATGTAACCCCTGGAGAAAACTGAGCAGAGGCAAGAGGATACAGAGCAGCTTAATGCTATCCAGATGTCTCTATCTGTTCAGCAGTGCTTAATGGTGGCTATGGTGGTTGTTGGTGCTGTGCCTGTGGGTTGGTGGAGCCATGTGCCGTGTTGTTCGGCTGCTGGATATCGTTGCTTGCAGGTGTTATGTTGCAGAGGTGGTGGTTGCCATGTGGGGCTTCGCCAAGTTAGAAGAGTAAGGATCCACTGAAAAGAGGCCACCTTGACATGGTGAGTGTGCCTATGCTTTTTGATAAAATGTATACAAAGCATCTTGCCCAGGTACCGTAGCTTTGCTGAGAAGCAATAGATCAATACATGGCATGTAGATATGGGAACATTTCGTTTTAGTTACTGTAAACACAATGATAAACATGTACAGTATAAGTTTACTTTTGCCCCAGTTAGGCTTCTTTCACTGACGTTAGGCTTGTCTGGCAGACTGTTCTGGCAGAAAAAAAGCCTGTTGGATCCGTACTAATGTTTGCATACGTATGCTGCAGGGAGTCCGGCCTGCCGGACAAGCCTAATGCTAGTGTGAAAGAAACCTTACAGAAAGACTACTATGACCTGACCAAAATTTTTGCACTTGCTTTTTGTGACAATTTAGACAACCCACCCTGAAAAAAAAGTGTCCAGATGCTTCATAAGCACATGTGTTTTTGCTATTTTAAACTACCTTTTAAATGAATGTACCCTACTGTGGTCTGTTACACTTCACTTGTGTTATTTCCTATGGGAATTGGGGAACAGAAATTGAACACAAGGCTGATAGGCGACTGCAGCCAAGTTTCATAAAGTCTGCAGTCTGGCTTAATCCACAAAGTTTCCCTCTGTTTGGCAGAGTCAGGCATTTTTACAGCAAGTTGTGTTTTTAGATGAGGATTACAGGTGCAGCCTCTCACCTGGGTGTAGAATGGACATGTTGATAAAGGCACAGAGCAGTCAGCTGTGTCTGCTGTATTTTTCTCTCTCCTTTTCTTGGCTCTAAGCTCAGTCTCTGAAACCGCTAGTTAATATTTCCTGGGATTGATTTAAGGCATCTGTCCCCTGCGATTATAATTTGTGGCTTTGATTGCAATGAGGTTTTCAGGCTTGTGGCATTGATTAAATGCCCATTATTATGAGTCTATGCAAAATTTATGCTGTAGCACTTTCTGAAAGCACTGAACTGTCATTTCAGCTCAGGACATGGGAGCTCTGGCTGCTAAGGAGGACCCACGGCTGACCCTTAAAGTTTATTACAGATTCCGGTATACTCAGTGATTATGTATTGGTAGTGGCGATACAGCAGCCAATTAAACCGCCTTGGACTGTAATGAAGGAACCCTGTGATACAAGTGCTAGCTTTCAGCCTCTTATGTATGGTGAAGGTGTGTATTTCGGTGTATTTATTTATTTATAAAAATTTGGCAAAAACGTCTCTTCATCCAAGTGGCCAAATTTTCCATAGACTTCACCGTATTTCACTTTTCAGAGCAGTAGTTTGTGCTTCAGAGCTGCTCCTGTGACACAGTACAGAAACTTTCAACTATAGTCTGCCAATTTTAAAAAGGGCAGACTATAGGACAACTGTCTTTAATCATCTGGTCACTGAGTTTGCATACTAGGTGTGTGTGTGTGCAGGGGCGTCGTTAGGTCAAAACATTCGGGGCTGGAGCCCCAGATGTTTTGTCCAGTGCCCCGAATGCAGGGCCCGAATGCAGGCCCCCAGCCCGCGGTGCCGCCTTCTAGCTAATTTATTCACTTCACTTGCCTCTGTGTTATCTCGCACATACGCACTGGCAGAGGCATCATTGAGCTAAGTGCGCATGCACAGTCTTCCAGCACACCTCGTTCGATGATGCCTCTGCCAGTGCGCCTGTGCGAGATTAAGGTTCTTCTCTGCAATTACACAGAAGCAAGTGAAGTAAATAAATTAGCTAGGAGGTGGCGCTGGGCGGGGAGGGGATCGGTAGATGACATTTATGGGGATCTGTGGTGGATGACACTTATGGGGATCTGTGGATGACACTTATAGGGGATCTGTGGATAACACTTATGGGGGATCTGTGGATGACACTTATGGGGGATCTGTGGATGACACTTATGGGGGATCTGTGGATGACATTTATGGGGGATCTGTGGATGACACTGATGGGGATCTGTGGATGACATTTATGGGGATCTGTGGTGGATGACACTTATGGGGGATCTGTGGTGGATGACACTTATGGGGGATCTGTAGATGACATTTATGGGGGATCTGTAGATGACACTTATGGGGATCTGTGGATGACACTTATGAGGGATCTGTGGATGACACTTATGGGGGATCTGTGGATTACATTTATGGGGAATCTGTGGATGACACTGTTATGGATGATCTGTGGGGTTGCCCAGACGGCTAGGCCCTTCACTGTAGTTATTAACCCCATTCAGCAGTCCCCCATTCACTGAAGGGGGGACTGCTGAAAGGGGTTAATAACTACTGTGAAGGCCCCCCGGTGATGATGAGGGCGTGGCTTCATGGGGAGGGGGCGTGGCTTCATGTGGGCTCATGCCCCGGATCTCTTTAGACTCTAGCAACGCCCCTGTGTGTGTGTGTGTATATATATATATATATATATATATATACAGTACAGACCAAAGGTTTGGACACACCTTCTCATTCAAAGAGTTTTCTTTATTTTCATGACTATAAAAATTGTAGATTGAAGGCATCAAAACTATGATTTAACACATGTGGAATTATATACATAACAAAAAAGTGTGAAACAACTGAAAATATGTCATATTCTAGGTTCTTCAAAGTAGCCACCTTTTGCTTTGATTACTGCTTTGCACACTCTTGGCATTCCCTTGATGAGCTTCAAGAGGTAGTCACCTGAAATGGTTTTCACTTCACAGGTGTGCCCTGTCAGGTTTAATAAGTGGGATTTCTTGCCTTATAAATGGGATTGGGACCATCAGTTGCGTTGTGGAGAAGTCAGGTGGCTATCATTACTTTAAGAAATGAAGGTCAGTCAGTCCGAAAAATTGGGAAAACTTTGAAAGTGTCCCCAAGTGCAGTCACAAAAACCTTCAAGCGCTACAAAGAAACTGGCTCACATGCAGAGCGCCCCAGGAAAGAAAGACCAAGAGTCACCTCTGCTGCGGAGGATAAGTTCATCCGAGTCACGAGCCTCAGGAAATCGCAGGTTAACAGCAGCTCAGATTAGAGACCAGGTCAATGCCACACAGAGTTCTAGCAGCAGACACATCTGTAGAACAACTGTTAAGAGGAGACTGTGTGAATCAGGTCTTCATGGTAGAATATCTGCTAGGAAATCACTGCTAAGGACAGGCAACAAGCAGAAGAGACTTGTTTGGGCTAAAGAACACAAGGAATGGACATTAGACCAGTGGAAATCTGTGCTTTGGTCTGATGAGTCCAAATTTGAGATCTTTGGTTCCAACCACCGTGTCTTTGTGCGACACAGAAAAGGTGAACGGATGGACTCTACATGCCTGGTTCCCACCGTGAAGCATGGAGAAGGAGGGGTGATGGTGTGGGGGTGCTTTGCTGGTGACAATGTTGGAGATTTATTCAAAATTGAAGGCATACTGAACCAGCATGGCTACCACAGCATCTTGCAGCGGCATGCTATTCCATCCGGTTTGCGTTTAGTTGGACAATCATTTATTTTTCAACCGGACAATGACCCCAAACACACCTCCAGGCTGTGTAAGGGCTATTTGACCATGAAGGAGAGTGATGGGGTGCTGCACCAGATGACCTGGCCTCCACAGTCACCAGACCTGAACCCAATCGAGATGGTTTGGGGTGAGCTGGACCGCAGAGTGAAGGCAAAAGGGCCAACAAGTGCTAAGCATCTCTGGGAACTCCTTCAAGACTGTTGGAAGACCATTTCCAGGTCACTACCTCTTGAAGCTCATCAAGAGAATGCCAAGAGTGTGCAACGCAGTAATCAAAGCAAAATGGTGGCTACTTTGAAGAACCTAGAATATGACATATTTTCAGTTGTTTCACACTTTTTTGTTATGTATATAATTCCACATGTGTTAATTCATAGTTTTGATGCCTTCAGTGTGAATCTACAATTTTCATAGTCATGAAAATAAAGAAAACTCTTTGAATGAGAAGGTGTGTCCAAACTTTTGGTCTGTACTGTGTAGATATATATATATATAGTTAATCATATAATCTAGAACCATGAATAATATGGTAAGAAATAATCATTTTGTGCAGATTAGGGAGCTGCTCCCTGCCTCGCAGCGTTGCTTTTCCTCTTTTATTCCATGTATCAGTGTGTTACAATTTTTTTGCTTTTCTTGATTTTTTTTTTCTTCAGCTCATGATTCTTCCTGTTCTCATTTTATTTGAAAGCTTCAAAAGCACAAGTAGCTTAAGGCGTCATCCAAACAATGACTACAGCTCCCCATGATCTCTTCTAGACCACTGCAGGAAACAGATGTAAGGTTTGTGTTTTTCTTCAATGTATTATATATACAGTATCATTAGAGACATCTTCAATCCGGAGACCATCAGTCAGATTCAGCACATACAAAATAGCTTGGAAATCTTCTAGATAAAGGTATAGAGATGAACTAGATAAGTGCTATGAAGAGAATTAAATAGAGTTTCTCCCTATTAGACTAATTCCAGTGTCAGGTAGTAGATTAAAACAGTTGTGTACGAATACTTTTGTTCCCCTGCAAGAGGACCAATTGGCAAGAAGTTAAGTTTAATATGACATTGTATGTGTCCATGTCAATGAAAACATTGGGGAAGGTTCAAGGCAGGGTGTTACAGCAGTGGGTGTGGAATACTGTGCCCACCAATGGATATGGCTTGGGGCTAAAGCTAAAAATGTTGTCCTGGTGGTTCCCTGGTTTTCACCCTTTAACCCCTATACAGGGATATGAACTTCTCTACAGGATGCACACCGGGCTGCTATTTCTTGGAGTTGTCTCCGTGCAGTTTTCTACTGACCAACATGAATCAAGAAACACTGGTGCATAGCACCGAAGAGGCAGGTAAAACTCACAGTTAGTAACAGGCCACGGTCATGGCAGGCAGAGTATATGCAAATCCATGAAACAGTCCCAAGGTCAGGGCAGGCAGCTAAGGGTCAATACAATAATCAGGCACAGGTTGGGTCAGGCAGTGGAGAATCAGAGTCAGGAATTGAGCAGAAGTCGGTACACATGTAGGCAAATAAAACAGCACATCTTCACATCTTCACAGGAACTAGCAAGCTAGATTAAAGGGTTTCTACCACTTCAGTATGACCAAATTAGCTTTCAGACACTAGCGATCTGCTAGTGTCTGATCTCCATAACCATGCAATTCTTAGAGCTTTGTGTGGAGCCGTTTCATTAAAAAACTAACTTTTATTCCTATGCAAATGAGCCTCTAGGTGCTATGGGGGCGTTTTTTCAGCACCTAGAGGCTCGGTCTACTCACACTGTATGCCCGCCCATCTCTTCTTGAATGCCTGCCTCCATCACTGACATCAGACAAATTCACGAATTCACTTCTGTCATCGGTGCAGGCGCAGTGAGTAAATGATACGCTCCTGGTGCCGGATTCCTCACTGCGCCTGCGCCAACTATGTCACAGTGAGGAAGCCGGCATCAGGAGAGCGGCCTTCACTCACTGCGCCTGCGCCGAAGACAGAAGTGAACGGCGCAGGCGCGTGAATTCGTCCGATGGCAGTGATGGAGGCAGGCATTCAAGACGAGATGGGCGGGCATACAGTGTGAGTAGACCGAGCCTCTAGGTGCTGAAAAGACGCTCCCATAGCACCTAGAGGCTCATTTGCATAGGAATAAAAGTTAGTTTTTTAATGAAACGGCTCCACACAAAGCTCTAAGAATTGCATGGTTATGGAGATTTTATTTTTTTTGGCTAATTGAAATCCTTATACTGTGATTTTTCAATATATAGGGCTCTTACCCTTTTCTGTTGGCTAGTTTCTTTAAACACGGGACTTTTATAATATGTAAATTACCTCTCTACCAGCAAGTAGGGTGTCTACTTGCTGGTAGCCGCCGCATCCTCCCTTCAAAAAAACACCCCCTCCTCCTGCTGATTGACAGGTCCAGGGAGCGCTCTCCTCCTCCGACTGGCCCTGTCTGCAATTCAAATCCCGCGCCTGCACCTCATTCGACGCAGGTGCTCTGAAAGAAGGACGCTCGCTTCTTTAGCACTCCCTCAGTGCGCCTGCGCCAATGACGTCACCTCTAAACCCGAAAGAGAAGACGTCATCAAGGAAGTGCTGAGGAAGCGAGCGTCCTTCTCTCAGAGCGCCTGCGCCGAATGAGGTGCAGGCGCGGGATTTGAATTGCAGACAGGGCCAGTCGGAGGAGGAGAGCGCTCCCTGGCCCTGTCAATCAGCAGGAGGAGGGGGTGTTTTTTTGAAAGGAGGATGCGGCGGTTACCAGCAAGTAGGCGCCCAACTTGCTGGTAGAGAGGCAATTTACATATTATAAAAGTGTCATTTTTAAAGAAACTAGCCAACAGAAAAGGGTAAGAGCCCTATATATTGAAAAATTGCAGTATAAGGATTTTAATTAGCCAAAATAAAATATATGACTTTTGGGGGGTGACAGAAGCCCTTTAAGTACCCACAGGTGGCCAGCCATAGGTTGGAGAAAAATTAGGATGTGCACGCTGGCCCTTTAGAAGCCAGAGGGTGGCACACACCCTGTAAGCAGGAAGGAGAGGTCTTTGCCAGCAGTTATCAGACTTAAGCCTGCCAGAGAAGGACACACAGAACTCCGCCAGCCAGTGAGCCAGTCGGAGGGCAGAGGAGGGCCAGGAGGTCTGGACGGCAAAAATCAGCAGTAGCTTGGTAAGTGCTTCAGTGCGTGCTCTGCTTTCCCAGAGGAGCAGAATGGCTGTGTGCGCAGGTCACTAACATAACACAGGGTTTTCATTGAAAGGAGCCTCAACACTTGAGGGCTCACTTGCATATTGTATCATACTTAATTTTCTCAGTGATTGGACCTCAGGGACACAAAGGTATGCTTCTCAACTGTTTATTTTAGCAACAAATTCCCTTGAAATAATGTTTTTATATACAGTATTGTCATATGATAGGAAATGACTGGATACTTTGTAGCAAACATTCAGTTATGTTACAGTGGACAAGATTAAAAGGGGTTAGTCACTTTTTATAAAAAGTTCCAAAAAGGCCATAAACTATAATACTTAGGACATATAAATACTTTATATTGGAAGCCCCTGTACTGGCAATGTAAACAGTGACGGCAGGCGGCCTCCACATTCATAGGTGGGGGCACGCATGTTATTTACCCCTGTGACCGCTATTGTAAAGGGGGAAATGTTAATCACCAATATTATGCGAATATTGATAATTAATATTCCTAAATAGGAGGAGCCGTCTAGTGAAGACTCCGCCTATTTATGCCTTTATATAACAATTACACAATACTTTCGCTATGCTTTACACTAATCACTAATGCTAGCTGCATGCGCCTTACTAACTCGCTACCGCTAACAAGTACACGCTACACAAAGGGTACAAATATAACGGTATTTATTTAACACACTAAGCACGCAATACACTAACAATACACAGCACTACACATATACAATACTCGAACTACGCTACACGTTCCCAATTCCACCCATAAACTAACTAGACAATTCACACATACAAGTAATATTATCCCACCCGTCTATCTACTCACTGTCCCTACGGGGTTACAAGAGGGTATAGATTCAGCACTGCAAGGGTTATTTGCCAGTGAGTGCTGAGGTTAATACCAGCAGGAGAGCTGGGGTTCTGGCAGGGAAGGGGTTAATGGATTAGGGACATCAGGGGCACAGAATCAGGGCCACCAGGGTCCTGGCAGGAAAGGGGTTAAACACTCAGGGGTATGAGACCAGCAGGAGAGCTGGGGTGGCAGGGAAGAGGTTAAACAGTAGGGTTAATCAGGGGTAACAAGGGGCAGCATGGGGTCTGGGATACAAAGGGTTAAATCGTTGGTGGGATAGTGGTAGGGAAATAAGGGGGTGAATATGGTTGGCACTGCAAGGGAGGTACAATGCCATGCCAGCGTATACTCAGCCATCTCCAGGGCCAAATGGGCCTCTCTTCCTTCAGGCAGCAGTCCTCATGTGTCTCTGAATCCAGTCTGGTTGCAAGGAGAGAGCTGTTCCTTTGTCTTGGACTGATATATAAGTCCTTCTCACCCCCCCCTTTCCAGGGGTGTGACATCATCATGTGCGTGTGACGGAATGCATGCACTCAGATTGCAGCAGACAACTGGCTGGCCCCCTGAGGCTCACAGCACCACACGCCCAGCCATGTCACAAACACAAGGTTGGGGCCGCATAGTAAATAGGCTGATAACCCTTAGCCTTTGAAAAGTCACCAGCCACCTGGAGACATATCCACCCCCCTGCAGACGCCTGGGAAACTTAAGTATATATATATATATATGTATATAGATACTTGGGGCGCATCTATATACATATATATACTCATCATAAACCTGGGGGCATACATGGGCAGTTATAGGCCCATATATATATATATATATATATATATATATACACACACACACCTGGGGGAGAGCCATGGCAGATACACATATATGTCCTCCTGACAACATATATACACATATATTATAGATATATATATATATGTTATAGGGGGCCACAGCCATATATATTATAAGGGGCACGGTCTAAAGGAGGCACATATTTCCCACAGGGGCCACCATGAGCCCCTGGGATCACCATGGGCAGACGTGCGCAGATGCTGGGCACATCTGCGCACATCGTCCCATGATGCTGTGGTTAATGTATGCACATATATACCATACATGCCCGCACGTGTTTGCAGGCATGCATGGATATATATGCATACGTCTCAACCCTTCCTCAACAGCTATCTCCAGCTGTCTTTAGCTATAACGATTCTTGATACCACATTTTCCACCACTTTTTTATGACATGCTGATGTCTGGCCACAGGGGTCTTCACTAATCCAGTGAATAAGCCTGGTTTATTCCTGGTCACTGGTGGCAAGAAACTGAGCATGGATGGTCGCTCTCCATTGATATGAAGGACAGCTCCTTGGCATGTTATCGGCCTGGAGAGTATATAATGCATACAGTACTACTGAATAATTATTCAAATCTGTAGTACCATAGCTCCATGTAGTGTGATTACATTCTGACTGTGGCCCTATAGACATGGGGCCTCTGATATAAATGCAGCCTCTGTATAACCCCTTCTGATAAACCATTGTCATGTAAGCCAACATGACAGCTTATTCTCCTGCCTTTAGACTAAGTAATGGAGTCGCTGCAGCGGCTTAGTATTCTTCATCATGACTTGCATTCCTCCTTGTTTATGTCTCTTAATACATCATCAGATACTTTACCATTGTTTGACAGTTCACATCTAACATTGCTTTGGGCGGAAAGTAATAAATGTTCCTTTGTATACTTATAAAAATAGTAACAGCTCTTGAGTCACTCAAGCACTTTGTATTCAATTAGTGTTAATTATCATCACTGTTTTTGTGTGCAGATACAGATCTTATTTCTATTCAGATTGCTTTATTTTTTGCTTCAGTAATTTCTCCCGTCTGTGGAACAAGACAAGTTTTCTAGATTCAGCACCTTGAACAGCGACTTAAAGAAATCTAGCACTCCTGTGCTTATATACCGTAACAGTATTATTATTATTTATCAAAGCGCTATTCATTCCATAGCGCTGCACATATGAAAGGGGTATACATACATAATACAGACAATTGCACTAAGCATGAACAAGACGAGTTACACATTGGTACAGAAGGAGAGAGGGCCCTGCCTGTCAGTGATGAGCGGCATGGGCAATTTTTCGAATTTGCGATATTTAACAAATATTTGGGCGAATATTCGTCATATATTCGCGAATTCGAGAATTTATGATCTCCAGTCAATATTTTCTATATTGCGAAAATCGGCAATCGGAAAAGTCATGATAAAATTTACGATACGAAAATTTGCGATCAACACTACTATAGGCAACTTTGCTATTGGTTACTAGGGATGTTGCTAAGCGCCAATTTTTGCGATAAATTTGTGAATACGAATATATAGCACTATATTCTAAATATTTGCAAATTATTGAAGTGGCGATATTTGGAATTAAAATTCACGATTCAAATATTTACGCTTAACACTACTGCACGTGAGGGTGTACAATCTACATGGTATGGGAAAAGGACACAGTAGGAGATGGTAAAGTTACTCATGGCGTTATAGAGGAAGCAGGGTCACTTGTTGTAGGCCAGGGGCGTACATATAAATCACTGGGCCCCATAGCAAGAATCTTAATTGGGCCTCCACTGCTGTATATACTATATATCTGTACACACTGCATCTATTATAACTTTATAACTCGTACTTCACATATCAGTGCACTGCTGTACATACTATATATCTGTACACACTACATCTATTATACCTTGTAACTCACGTATCAGTACACTGCTGTATGTACTATATATCTGTACACACTGCATCTATTATAACTCGTACTTCACATATCAGTACACTGCTGTATATACTATATATCTGTACACACTACATCTATTATACCTTGTACCTCACGTATCAGTACACTGCTGTATATACTATATATCTGTACACACTACATCTATTATACCTTGTACCTCACGTATCAGTGCACTGCTGTATATACTATATATCTGTACACACTACATCTATTATACCTTGTACCTCACATATCAGTACACTGCTGTATATACAATATACCTGTACACACTGCATCTAGTATACATTGTACCTCACGTATCAGTACACTGCTGTACGTACTATATATCTGTACACACTGCATCTATTATAACTCGTACTTCACATATCAGTACACTGCTGTATAGACAATATACCTGTACACACTATCTATTATACCTTGTACCTCACATATCAGTGCACTGTTGTATATACTATATATCTGTACACACTACATCTATTATACCTTGTACCTCACGTATCAGTACACTGCTGTATATACAATATACCTGTACAGACTGTATCTATTATACCTTGTACCTCACATATAAAAGCACTGTTGTATATACTATATATATCTGTACATATTGCATCTATAATACTGTGTAATATACGCAGTGTGTGTGTATATATATACAAACCGGATTCCCAAAAAGTTGGGACACTAAACAAATTGTGGATAAAAACTGAATGCAATGATGTGGAGATGGCAAATGTCAATTTTTTATTTGTAATAGAACGTAGATGACAGATGAAACGTTTAATCCGAGTAAATTTATCATTTTAAAGGAAAAATACGTTGATTCAAATTTTCACGGTGTCAACAAATCCCCAAAAAGTTGAGACAAGTAGCAATAAGAGGCTGGAAAAAGTAAATTTGAGCATAACGAAGAGCTGGAAGACCAATTAACACTAATTAGGTCAATTGGCAACATGATTGGGTATAAAAAGAGCTTCTCAGAGTGGCAGTGTCTCTCAGAAGCCAAGATGGGTAGAGGATCACCAATTCCCACAATGTTGCGCAGAAAGATAGGGGAGCAATATCAGAAAGGTGTTACCCAGCGAAAAATTGCAAAGACTTTGCATCTATCATCATCAACTGTGCATAACATCATCCGAAGATTCAGAGAATCTCTGTGCGTAAGGGTCAAGGCCGTAAAACCATACTGGATGCCCGTGATCTCCGGGCCCTTAAACAACACTGCACCACAAACAGGAATGCTACTGTAAAGGAAATCACAGAATACTTCCAGAAACCATTGTCAGTGAACACAATCCACCGTGCCATCCGCCGTTGCCAGCTGAAACTCTACAGTGCAAAGAAGAAACCATTTCTAAGCAAGATCCACAAGCTCAGGCGTTTTCACTGGGCCAGGGATCATTTAAAATGGAGTGTGGCAAAATGGAAGACTGTTCTGTGGTCAGACGAGTCACGATTCAAAGTTCTTTTTGGAAATCTGGGACGCCATGTCATCCGGACCAAAGAGGACAAGGACAACCCAAGTTGTTATCAACGCTCAGTTCAGAAGCCTGCATCTCTGATGGTATGGGGTTGAATGAGTGCGTGTGGCATGGGCAGCTTGCATGTCTGGAAAGGCACCATCAATGCAGAAAAATATATTCAGGTTCTAGAACAACATATGCTCCCATCCAGACGTCATCTCTTTCAGGGAAGACCCTGCATTTTTCAACAAGATAATGCCAGACCACATTCTGCATCAATCACAACATGGCTGCGTAGGAGAAGGATCCGGGTACTAAAATGGCCAGTCTGTAGTCCAGATTTTTCACCTATAGAGAACATTTGGCGCATCATAAAGAGGAAGGTGCAACAAAGAAGGCTCAAGACGATTGAACAGTTAGAGGCCTGTATTAGACAAGAATGGGAGAGCATTCCTATTTCTAAACTTGAGAAACTGGTCTCCTCGGTCCCCAGATGTCTGTTGAGTGTTGTAAGAAGAAGGGGAGATGCCACACAGTGGTGAAAATGGCCTTGTCCCAACTTTTTAGGGAGTTGTTGACACCAGGAAATTCTGATTCAACATATTTTTCCCTTAAAATGGTACATTTTCTCAGTTTAAACTTTTGTTCTGTGATTTATGTTCTATTCTGAATAAAATATTAGAAGTTGGCACCTCCACATCATTGCATTCAGTTTTTATTCACGATTTGTATAGTGTCCCAACTTTTTTGGAATCCGGTTTGTATATATATATATATATATATATATATATATATATGTATATATATATATATATATATATATATATATACACACATACAGGGCTATAATAGGTATAATAGATGCGGTGTGTACAGATATATGTGGTCATTTATATAGTATGGTCACTGTGTGTCAGGTACATGAGTTAGTGGTCACTGTAACTGTCTGAGGTATTATATATGAGTGAGCAATGAATAAAAACAGGGCATGGGTGGGGGGCAAATGAAGAGAAAAGTGGAGGACCTCTCCAGTCTGTATGGATCAATGCAGAGCTGATTGTCAACTTCTAATACTTGCTATTAGGGGTTAAAGGACCTGTGATGATGTCATCACAGGTCCTGGCAGATGTACCTTTCAAACCTGGGCACTACACCATTTTTGGTGCAGTTCCTTTGCTAGATCCTGCAGGACCTGTGGTGTTGAAGATGATGTCATCACAGGTCCTGACAGATGCACTGTTCTAACCTTGGAACTACACTTTACACTGTGCAGTTCCCTTACAGGACCTGTGATGACATCATCAAAGGTCCTTTAGCTTTAGGAAGATAGACAGGAGCAATTAGGGGGCTGGGCCTCTCTTCCACTGCGGGCCCCCCTTCCTCATGGGCCCCATAGCAGCTGCGTGGTCTGCCTATATGGTAGGTACGCCACTGTTTTAGGCTTGTCTGAAAAGGTGGGATTTGAGGTTTCTTTTGAAGGTCTCCACTGTAGGTGAGAGTCTGATATGTTGGGGTGTGGGGGTTGCATGGAAGAAATCTTGGAAGCAATTGTGGGAAGAGGTGATGGGAGGAGAGGAGAGAAGGAGGTCTTGTGAGGATTAGAGATTGTGTGTGGGTATGAACACTACGATGTTCCTTCAGGTAAAGATCTGATGACAGGATGTTCAGATTTTCAATAGTTTTTCCATGAGGATCAGTGGGAATAAAAGAAGTGCAGTCACCAACCATTCTTAAAAGGGTACATCCACCAAAGCACATACTAAGGGCTCATGCACATGCCCATTGTTTTGGTCAGCATCCAAGCCATTCACTTCAATAGGGCCGCAAAAGATGCAGACAGCATTTTGTGTGCTGTCCGCATCCGTTGCTCCGTTCCATGCCCCCCCCCCCCCCAAAAAAAAATAGAACATGTCCTATTCTTGTCCATTTTACGAACAAGAATAGGCATTTCTACTATGAGCATCCCATTCCGTTCCACAAATTGCTGAACGCAGACAGGCGGCATACATGTTTTGCACATCTGCAAAACACAGCGCGGTCATGTGCATGAGCCCTAACACTGGAGCCTAGGGTCATAACCATGGAGTCCTATAGCAAAACTTGGAATGGAGCCACACTGTATCACCTTCAGCAGCCTGTGAGTTCCGGACATGAAAAGTGGATGGAATGAGCAAATTGATTCTACTCAAATCACATTCATTTTTCCCCAACGCTTTGGTTTATAGTGAATTTTAAACATTTGGATTTCATTGCGAACAAATCACTCAAATCTGCAGCTCCATTTTACAGATCAGAAGACAGAGAAGATGAAGAAAGATCACATGACCTCGGATGGCGACCTCTACTGGCGGGCTTGCCCATAATACCTTGCAGGTAGCTTCAGCCAATTATGAGGGACTTTAAGTGTCAGTCACTGATGACTCAGTGGGTAAGTCATAGACTCTATATAACACCCCTGCTTGGCTTTGTGATGATATACATAGAACAGCTACTTAGGACTTTCCTCTCCATGTGCTGAACAGATTGTTCAGCCTGCTCTCCTGCCTCCACTGATCATACAAATCGGTGTCGGGTAGGGAGAGAGTGAAGTGTGCAGACACACCCCTCTCTGATTGATCCAGCATAGCGCTATATGAGCTTTTAGCTGGATCATTAAGGAATCAGTCAGGGGGGTTTGGCACTACTGGACCACCCTGACTGCGGACTATAAGAAGCAGAAGCACTTTATAGCAAGATTTTTTCTTAAAACATGTGCCCTGCACATGTGGTAAACAAATCCTGCTGTTGCTGATACTGTGTCTGACATATTGTTCTGCATCACATTTGTACAATGCTGTGTTTAGTTTGTGTCCTGGTGACTTTTTTTTCTCAAGTCACTCATTGTTTTGCATATTCTCTTACAGCGTATAGTGCCAAAAAAAACAACAACCTGGCATATTGTTCTGCATCAAGCATTTTTACAGTGCTGTTATACTTAAGTCATCAGTCTCTTTCTATGTGACAGTTCAATTCAAGTCATTCATTGTTTTGCCTATATCTAGTGCCACCCAAATTTTATATATTTTTTTTCTTCAAACTGTATAAGTTGCGTAAAGTGGTCATTCATTACATCATGCACCAGATGACCACAGTAGAGAACATGCATTATTTTGAGCTCAGGCGGTGTCAGCTTATCAGGGCCTACTCAGGCCTTTCGAAGAGGCTACCAGATTTGTCAGTCGGAAAAAAAGCAGAATCAATGATGTAATTGCCCCAAAAATTTATATTGGAGTAAATGCTCTCACTGCCCCCACATTTTGAGCGCTGCCATGTGGCTGTTGGGGACCAGCACAGATGTTTTTACGTTATTTATAGGGCTTGTGGTCAGAATAACCAGTGCAGGTGTAATACCCCAGACCTGGGGGTAAAATTATGGTATCTGCAATTTTGTACTGCTTTATATGCTATGTGAAAGTAATATAATATAATACACCTTGTTCACTAGCAGATGGGGTACGGTTGGCAATGTTTGGTAACAAGAATGGAACTTACCATTTCATTTCTCCCCTCTTGGTGGTAGTGGACTGGTCTGACTTCCTACCAATGGTGGGGCTGAGCTAAGGAGAGTCAGTCTAAGAATGTAGAGTGAGGAGTGAGGAAGCATGTAATCCATCTCCTGCTCCCACAGGCCAGGTGGACCACAGAGGAGGCTCACCTAGGAGGTCGTAATTGCCCAAGGTGAACCAAAGATGCAGCTCATCCAGGAGGACATCATTGCCCTAGGGCAGTGATGGCGAACCTATGGCACGGGTGCCAGAGGCGGCACTCAGAGCCCTCTCTGTGGGCACCTGCACTGTGAAAAAATTCTATGGTGTACCAATATGCCTTAGACTTTCCTGCCATTCATCAGCACAGGGCACACTATGAACAGCACAGGCAGGGCACTGAATGTAGGCAGGCTTTAATATCTAAATGATAAAGTACATGGAATATGTACTATATTAAACTATAGTATTCAGGTTAAATGGCCGTGTTGGCACTTTACGATAAATACGTGGGTTTTGGGTTGCAGTTTGGGCACTCGGCCTCTAAAAGGTTCGACATCACTGCCCTAGGGAGACTGCAGGGTCCTAGGCCATAGAGGAATTGCAAGCTATGGCGTATTACAGTCAGCAGAGTGAGCAAGCAGCCAAACTATCAAAACAGCTGCAAAGTGGTGTGTAACACGTTCAGACACCATCATAGGCATAGTGAGAAGCTTGCATCATTCAGTAAACACCTACAGTCACAGGTGCCAGAGTAAAGCTGCAGCAAGTTTCTGAGTGCCATCTTTGCTGCATTGCCAGCCACCATACCCCATCATCTGGGAGGAGAGGAACTGAACTTTGTATAAACTGCTGATGTATGCACTGCTATTAATTTTTGCACTCATTAAAGAAAAAAAGTTGTTGTTCAAAAATTCCTGCCTCGTTTGTTTCATCATCACTAAAGATGAGCTTATTTTTAAAAAATTTGATTCGCCGGTTCGCCGAATTTTTCGCTTTGGTAGTAAAATAATACTGTGAGTCCGTATGACATGCAGATGACAGGCGTTGCTCTTAGAATCACAGAACACATCACTTATTAGGGCAGTCACTGGGCCAAAACTGACCAAATAACTCAAGTATGAACTCAGCCTTACAGGTCGATGTTAGCGTCAAGAAGAAGCGCACTCCTTTTACACCATCGCCAGCTGATTCCACATAGATGTCTACAGAACCTGTTCTATTAAACGCTTATACAAGTAGAGCCCCCCGGACAGAGTGGAGAGGGTGTCAGCAGTAACTTTGTGTTGATGTCACTGATTAATTTGTCCTTCCTCTGATCCGTCAGAAAAATAACCCACACAAAACGGATCCTGTCTGTTGAGCATACGCCTTCACTCAGTCAGCATTTGCACAATAATCCATCAGTATTGCTAATCCCCCAAAAAACAGGAGTGGATCTATGACAGAGATGACACGTGAATGGAATATTTGCATGTCTCCTGTGTTTTGTACCCACTCCTGCTTTTGGCTACCAAATCATAAGCCAATTCTGATGGGACCATACAGGCCTTACAGCAGCTACACAGACAGGATCCATTGTGTATCTAATTTTTCCTTTCTTCTGACAGATCAGAACAAAGGTCAGATAAATCATGATGTCAGCCAGGCCAAACGGCAAAATAGTTGCCCAGTCATGAAGTGGGGAGGGTGGTGAGAAGTCCACAGAGTGGACCTAGGATATATTGATGAGGTGGAAGCAACATGAGGAGACCACAGAGTGGCCCAATGACAGAGTGTAGAGGTGGCGGCAACAGCAGCAGCTTCAGGAGGAGGCCACAGAGTGGGACAATAGCAGAGTCTGGTGGTGGCGACAGCAGCAGCATCAGGAGGATACCAGGTCACCTTACCAGGAGTGACAAGGTGACATAGTGTGGAGATGGCAGCAGCATCAGGAGACCACAGAGTGGCAAGGTGACATAGTGTGGAGATGGCAGCAGCAGCATCAGAAGACCACAGAGTGGCAAGGTGACATAGTGTGGAGATTGCAGCAGCAGCACCAGGAGACCACAAAGTGGCAAGGTGACATAGTGTGGAGATTGCAGCAGCAGCAGCAGCAGGAGGATACCACAGAGTGGCAAGGTGAAATAGTGTGGAGATGGCAGCAGCAGATGCATCAGGAGACCACAAAGTGACCCGGTAACAAAGTGAGGCGGTGGATGGCAATACCAGTACCCGCTGACGAAGGAGGGTGAAAGAAGGAACACTTGGCATCAGATGTGTGGCATCAGGTGGGTTGCAGCATCAAAGTAGTAGCTGAGGCAGGTAGCCAGAAGAAACCGTTCATTTTTATCAGTGTTGGTGTGGCACCATGGATGATCTAGTCTGATGCATCAGGAATTGGTGGTTGGAAATCCTGGCTAATCCATGCCTGATTCATCTTGACAAAGGTCAGTCTCTCCACATTTTGGGTGGACAGACAAGTTCTCCTTGGGGTAACTATGGCCCCTGCTGCACTAAACACCCACTCTGATGCCACACTAGTGGCTGGGCAGGACAGCTTTTCCAGGGCAAACTCTGATAGTTGTGGCCACAAGCCCAGTTTGGCTGCCCAGTAGTCCAGCGGATCTTCAATGTGGGTTGGCAGGGTGCTGTCAAAGTATGCCACCACCTGCTGGTTTAGGTCCTGCTCCAGGTCTACCTGCTCCTGCTGGTGAGTAGTTTCTTCACTATGCGGGTGAAGAAAGCTACTCATCAGTAACTGTAGACTCAGGCTGCTGCTGATGGAGCTGGTGGCCACCCCACCCCTCCCCAGCAGCCATGGCAGTGGAATGTGAGCACAAGGGGCCCCCCTGGTCAGACCTGCGAGAGGACGGACAATGGTGCAGATAGGCAGCGGCCAACTAGCTACATAGAATGTCTCTATAGTAGTTCAGTTTGTCCTCCCTCTCAGTGGGTGTAAAAAGGCCCCCATTCTGGACCGGTAGCGAGGATCCAACAAGGTGGAGAGCCAGAAGTCATTCCTCTGCCGAATGGTGACAATTTGACTGTCACTACGCAAGCAAGTGTGCATGCATCGGGCCATTTGAGCAAGTGACTCGGAGGGACTCCCTCCATCTCTACTGCATACTGGCACGGTGTGTCTGGGTCCTCTGTCTCGTCTTCCTCATCACCCTGGAGCTCTTATGGCTGCTACTGCTCCTCCTCTCCTGTCACCTGAGTAGAAAAACCACCCATTTGACTAAACATTGCCGGTGCGCTAATGTCCTCCCCCCCCCTCCTCCTCCTCTTCCAGTTCAGCTCCCACAAGGATCATGTGGCCGTGAGATCTAGGCGCCACGTATCCAGTCCCCTGACCAGCCATTGTTACCAGCATCTGTTCCAGGACATGAAGCAGTGGAATGACAGGTGTCACGCATGAGCTGCCACTGGCTGACATCGAAGTTACACAGGGGAGTACTCCTATATGCTTGCATCATCAAGAAATCGTTGATTGCCTTTCTCTGTATAGTCGGTCCAACATATGGAGGGTGGAATTCCAACGGGTGGAAACGTTGCATATCAGCCTATGTTGGGGGATGCCATTCTGCCACTGTAGTTCAAGGAGGCTGAAGTGCATGCAAAGTTCCCTGCCTATTTTTAGGATGTCTTGCAGATGGGTGGAAGACTTCAGGAACCACTTGACAACCAGATTTAACACGTGTGCCATGCAGGGCCCATAGCTCAGCCTTCCTTGACGCAGCGCCGACACCATGTTCTTCCCATTGTCGGTCACCATGGTTCCAATTTTGAGTTGTCGGGGAGAAAGCCAGGATTCAATTTCTTGACAAAGGACACAGAGCAGTTCTGTTTCCCTGGGCGAACAGAGTCACACAGGGGAGAAGTGCATAACAGCATGACACCGCCGTGCCCTGCACATGTGGTATACTAGAGCGGTGTTTCCCAACCAGTGTGCCTCCAGCTGTTGCAAAACTACAACTCCCAGCATGCCCGCACAACCAAAGACTGTCCGGGCATGCTGGGAGTTGTAGTTTTGAAACAGCTGGAGCCACACTGGTTGGGAAACACTGTACTAGAGGGGCACTGTGACTACTTGTCCCTGCAGTGGAGACTGAGGACATGGTGGAGGATGAAGAGGCAGAAGCGAATATTGTCGCAGGACCAACGGCGTGACAACGTGGAGGCGGAAGCGGTGTGACCTGGCCAAGTTGCTGGTGTGGCTGTGCAGGAACCACATTCACCCAGTGGGCCATAAAGGACATGTACTGTCCCTGACTGTAGTTACAGCTCCACACGTCGGCGCTGCCATGCACTTTGGCAGACACGATAGGCTCAAGGACTGGCCCACCTTCTGTTCTACATATTTGTGCAGGGCTGGTACTGCCTTTTTACAAAGAAATGATAGCCTGGGACTCTCCACCTCGGTTCGACACAAGCCATCAGGTCTCTTAAAGGTGCAGAGTCCACCACTTGGAAAGGGAGGGACTGCAGCACCAGCAACTTGGACAGGAGCACGTTCAGCTTCTGCGCCGTTGGATGCTTGCACTTATACTGCTGTCTCTTGGCAATCGCTTTGGTGATCGATTGCTGACGGAATGACTAACGAAGAGTAGGAGCAGGAGCATCTGGACCAGCAGAAGATGGGAATGACAGACGGCTCCCTTTGGCTGAGGTGGTAGAGCCTTGACTGGCTGAAACCGGGTGCGTGCCACTGGGTGATGCAGCGGTATCTGCAGCAGGCTGAACCACAACATCGGAGCCATGGTTCTCCCAGGCCACTTTATGGCAACACTACATATGTTGATGCAGGGCCGTAGTGCCAACATTGGCACCCTGGGCACACTTCACCTTCTGCCCACATATTCTACATATGGCCACAGTGAGACAGTGACTGGAAAAGTAGTAGAGAATCGTTATATTTCTATAGTAGAGAGTATAGTAGAGTATAGTATAGTAATAGAGTATAGTATAGTAGAGAATCGTTTCATGTACTAGGCGACAGGAGGTGGATATCTCAATTAGGATTTGGGTGAGATATCAGAAATCCAGGAAATATGGTCTGCCTTAGCAAAACATAGTTTGCTGAGGACTTTGGTAAATGGTGTCATCGGGCCTATATTTTAATGGAATGAGGATGCAGGTTGGTAGCGGGGCTCCTCATTCACTTCCTGTCCAGAACAGGTTTCATATAGCGCTCTCAGCCAGGTGATGGAGCTCAGTCTGGGTGGGGGGACTGGTTGAACTGACTGGCTTTCACCATTGCTGCTGAAGTCTGCTAAAGCAACAAAAAGGACACTGAGTTTATGTTGAATTGTGTCGTGTGGCTGGTAGTAGGCCGCCCATATAGAAAGGGTAATTTTATGTTTAGTTAGTGCTTTAAAGGCCTTATATTTTGCTTGTGGATGAGAATAAGGCCTCATGCACACGACAGTATTTTTTCACGGTCCGCAAAAACGGGGTCCGTAGGTCTGTGATCCGTGACCGTTTTTTCGTCCGTGGGTCTTCCTTGATTTTTGGAGGATCGTTTTGGTGTCCGCCTGGCCGTGCGGAGCCAAACGGATCCGTCCTGAATTACAATGCAAGTCAATGGGGACGGATCCGTTTGACGTTGACACAATATGGTGCCATTTAAAACGGATCCGTCCCCATTGACTTTCAATGTAAAGTCTGGAGTTCTTTTATACCATTGGATTGGAGTTTTCTCCAATCCGATGGTATATTTTAACTTGAAGCGTCCCCATCGCGCAATACTATTTGTAATCCACAGGAAGTCTATCTCTTTAAATCAGACTTCCCTATTTGTAATCCACAGGTAAATGATGTCTGTCTCTTTGATTACAGTTGTAATCCTTGTTGGGGATGCAACACCATGTACCATATACAGTATTGTGTATTAATATCACTTGACCAGTAGATGGCACTGTATGTTAAGGTTACCAGATGTGTATATCTGTAAAACTTGTTGGTTCTCTCTCTCTCTCTCTCTTTATACCAAGATGGCTGCTGTTACAGTTTGCTGAAATGTCTTGTATATTTGGAACTTAATCCATACAAGTAAACCAAGTTCTGCCTCATCACAAGCTACTAGTGTGCTTCTCTAACCCACAACCAACAATCCTTCGATCCTTACTCTAGCTCCCAGTATATAACAACCTATGAACAGCCAGTGAGATAGGAAGGTGTCAGCGTATGAGTCCCTTAGGGCTTTGCATTAGCTTGCAGCCCGTACACTGCAATGAAACTGTACTTGGAGCATTAGTCTGTCCAAATGCCACTTTACCAGTGTAATGCAATGTGATGCGGCAGAGCCTCATTTACAGTTCCTTGAGCAGGTTCTTGGTGCTTTATCTTATTTCGTGCTCCACTCCAGAACTGGATACTACAAACACGACACTCCTGGGGTTGTCGCTGCAAACCTCCCATTCGTGCTGTCGCCAGTCTACACTGTGAGTTGATCCATTGCCTTCCAGAATCTGCAGAGAAGATCTCTTTTGGTCTCCAGCAGCACCAAGCACAGCCTCCATCTCTTCACTACCTGCTCCTTCACACCCCTCCTCCCCTTCACAGGGAGAATGTGATGCCATAAGTCATTTGCTAAATGCAGAGTCAAAACTGCATATACAGTCTGCTATCACACTTGTAGGGGTCAAAAACAGCCCATAAATTAGCTAATTATCAACTTTGCAAACAAAATAGGTTATTAATATTACTCTGTTAGGCAGCTCCATGTGGACTTTTAGCATGTTATCCTTTGCTGCCATCTACTGACAAAAGTGAGACATTGCAATAATTATACAATTTACACATGCAGAGTAAGGGTGGGTTCACACTAGCGTTATGGAGTCCGTTATGGCTTTCCGTTATAACATGGTTATAACGGAAAATAATGGAATCCAAAAGACAGAAGGATGGATCAGTTTTACTGCCCATAGACTTGCATTATGATGGAATGCAAAACGGAAGCCTTTAAAAGGCATTCAGTTTTCTCTCCGTCCTAATAGAAGTCTATGGGAAAGCATAACGGGACCCAGACGGATCTGTTATGTTTTCCCATAGACTTCTATTAGGACGGAGCAAAACGGTCTTCCCTTTTAAATTCTTCCGTTTTGCATTCTATCCTATGGATTCCGTTATTTTCTGTTATAACCATGTTATAACAGAAAGCCATAACGGAATCCCTAACGCTAGTGTGAACCCACCCTAATACAGTACATTTAAGGTCACTTGCCCCACATCCTTACACGAGTTTCCCTGGCTGCATCCTGAACGCATCCAGACCTAATCTGTCACGCTAGTGTAAAAGAGGCCTAAGTCATGGACAAATCACTCACATATTTTAGTCAGGTGACCGAAATCACCATGTAGTTCTAGGCTTAAGCGTGACGGATTAGGTCCGGATGCGTTCAGGGAAACTCGCACCATTTTGCAAGCAAGTTCCGTCAGTTTTGTCTGCGATTGCGTTCAGTTTTTTCTGCACAAGTGCAATGTGTTTTGATGCATATTTTACGCGCATGATAAAAAACTGAAGGTTTACAAACAACATCTCTTAGCAACTATCAGTGAAAAATTAATTGCATCCTCACTTGCGGATGCAATACGTTTTTCACTGAAGCCCCATTCTCTTCTATTGTTCCAGGGCTGCGTGAAAAACGCTGAATATAGAACATGCTGTGTTTTTCACGCAACGCAGAACTCATGCATGAAATAATGGGTCAGGATTCAGTGCGGGTGCTGTGCGTTCACGTCATGCATTGCACCCACGCTGAAAACTCACTTGTGTGAAAGAGGCCTAAGGCCCCTTTCACACGAGCGTGACGGACGGATTAGGTCCGGATGCGTTTAGGGTGTGTTCACTGAAACTCGCACCATTTTGTAAGCAAGTTCAGTCAGTTTTGTCTGTGATTGCGTTCAGTTTTTTCTGTGCGAGTGCAATGCGTTTTGATGAATTTTTCACACGCATGATAAAAAAGCCTGAAGGTTTACAAACAACATCTCTTAGCAACCATCAGTGAAAAACGCATTGCATACACACTTGCTTCTGGATGCAATGCGTTTTTCACTGAAGCCCCAGTCACTTCTATGGGCCCAGGGCTGCGTGAAAAACGCTGAATATAGTGTTTTTCATGCAACGCAGAACTGATGCGTGAAAAAAAACCCGCTCATTGAAATGAATGGGTCAGGATTCAGTGCGCGTGATATGCATTCACTTCACACATTGCACCCGCGCGGAAAACACGCTCGTGTGAAAGAGGCCTAAGAGTATTCCTATTTTGGACTAATATGGCATATCCACATGATATGCCACAATTTCTGCTATTTCCAGTAGGAGGGTCCTCCTAGCCCCCTCCGAACTGGTGAAGTGGCTACTATTTTCCAAACTGAGATAGAAGTGAATTGAGAGAGCCACACTTTAGCCGTAATGTCTCCATTAAGAGTAGCTACTTCATCAAAAGAGACAAGGGTCAGGGATCCTTACTATGCAGATTCATAGGATATCCACAGGATCCACACCTATGTCTTACATACCCCTTTAACAATGCATGATCCAACTCATGGCCTCTTTTTTTTTTTTTAAAGGTCTCTCCAGTCACTGACATGTTGCATGACATGTTCTTGGATGCATTGTCTTACTTTTCCCCTATTTCACCAGTTCACCTCTTCAGTGTTACATCATAAACAACAAATCCCAAAATAAATCCCTCAATATAAATATTCTCAACTAAGAAAAACAATAATGGCGGCAGCAGGAACCGGCACCAAAAGTACAAAGCTGGCCGGTTAAATTTAGAATAGGCAATGCAATTTCCACGCCGGGAGAACCCAATTATCCGAAAGAAAGAGAAAGCTGAGCCCAATTATACCCACAAAAAGCCGAAGCCGAGAGACAAAATTGAGAGAATGTTAATTACAGCACACCACCCGCCAACAGCTAATTACCCTTGTTTAGAAGAGATGCAGAACTGGCAACGTAAAGAAAGAGCACATAACCCCTTGGTTCCCACCAGGATTCAGTCGAGGTCTGATAGAAGGTTTCTGCAGGATTCCTCTGTAGTTGTGTATCAGAAAGCTGCAGCCCCTTCCTATTCAACAAAAAGGGTAACAAATGTGATTCTTGTATCAAATATGTAATGGTAATGAGCATTGCTTCATGAATAGTGTAATCATCTTTTTACTGTGATGACTCCACACCACAAATACTCATAATGATCACAACACTTCACAGGTTCTCAGCTCTCATTTATTTACTACAGCTATTCACGCCAACCATGGTGCTATCTCAGGATTAACTCTCTTCAAATCAAGATCAAAACAACTGGAGGCTTAGACGACATAAAGGGTTAATGCGTTTTGAGGCCGCCTTATGTTCTTGCCGCCATAAGCCAATGTGGAGCAACCAGCCGTGTGTAATTGTGCCACCTCTTATGGACTTTTACTAAGAGGTTAATTGCTTTAATTTTGGCATCCAGCTTCTTCTCGAACCTTGTGTTTCGCCTTTGCCCTTAATTATAGAACTCAGTCATTTCAGGCAACAGTTTGCTCTGCGTGAAATTACTCCAAGGAAAAATCTGACTGGTCAAGCCTGTCGTTCATCTGAGGCTGTGCACACAAGTTTTAGAAGCAAGTAAGTTCCTGCATTGTGGCCTGCTTACTTGGGGAGGGGTGGGGGTTGATGTGTACAGATGATGTAAGAAGTAAAGTTGGTTTCATCCAAGAAAACTCCTTAGAAAATACAGACGTAGCCAGGGGTGTAGCTAAAGGTTCATGGGCCCTGGTGCAAGAGTTTAACTTGGGACCCCCTTTCTTCAGTGCTTTGCAACTAGGGGCAGGCGAGCACATAGCCTTCCTGCTGCCCGAGGCAAAAATTTAAATGCCCCTTCCTCCATGCCAAATTCTTGACCTAACTCTTTGGCCCCTTTCACAAGGGCGAGTATTCCGCGCTGGTGCAATGCATGAGTTGAACGCATTGCACCCGCACTGAATCCTGACCCATTCATTTCTATGGCGCTGTGCACATGAGCTGTGATTTTCACGCTTCACTTGTGCGTTGCGTGAAAATCGCAGCAAGCTCTATATTCTGCGTTTTTCACGCAACATAGGCCACATAGAAGTGAATGGGGCCGCGTGAAAATCGCAAGCATCCGCAAGCAAGTGCGGATGCGGTGCGATTTTCACGCATGGTTGCTAGGAGACGATCGGGCTGGGGACCCGATCTGTATTATTTTCCCTTATAACATGGTTATAAGGGAAAATAATAGCATCCTGATTACAGAATGCAAAGTAAAATAGTGATGGAGGGGTTAAAAAATAATAATAATTAACTCACGGAGTCAACTTGATCGCGTAGTTGCGGATCTCTGTCTTCTTCTGTAATGTTGAGCTGCCGGCTAAGGACCTGTGGTGACGTCACATCACATGATCCAATCACATGGTCCCTCACCATGGTGATGAACTATGTGATTGGACCATGTGATGAGCACAGTGACGTCATCAAAGGTCCTATTCCTGTGCACAACAAAGAAGAAGACAGAAGAGATGCCGGCTGCGCGATGAAGTGGATTAAGGTGAGTTAAATTATTTTATTTTTTTAACCCCTCCAGCCCTATTTTACTAAGCATTCTGTATTCAGAATGCTATTATTTTCCCTTATAACCATGTTATAAGGGAAAATAATACAATCTACAGAACACCTAACCCAAACATGCCGATTTTTCTCACGCGCGTGCAAAACGCATTACAATGTTTTGCACTCGTGCGGAAAAATCGTGCATGTTCCCGCAACGCACCCGCACCTTTTCCCGCAACGCCTGTGTGAAACCAACCTTTCACTCCAGACAGTGGTGTAACCTGCATGCACTTTCTATAATACTAGTGTCTTCTTATGTGGCCCCACAAGGGTCTTTGGGCCCCCTCAGGCTCCTGGGCCCGGTAGCAACTGCTACCTCTGCACCCCCTATAGCTACGCCGTCACTTAGCAGAGATGACTTGTTCGCTTGCTGAAACTTTATGGGTTGTAACAAGTCTTTTACAGTTAAAATATTAGGGCTTGATCTAACGTTGCGCTGCCAAGCCAGATCAGCCTGCGCAAACCAATTGCCACGCGATTCATGCAATATCTTGCACCCATCAATTGCTGCAGATAGGTGTAGTTTGGACACATGCGACGGCCTCCTCGTTGGGCAGTAATCATAAGTAGGGATGAGCGAACTCGAACTGTATAGTTCGGGTTCGTACCGAATTTTGGGGTGTCCGTGACACGGACCCGAACCCGGACATTTTCGTAAAAGTCCGGGTTCGGGTTCGGTGTTCGTCGCTTTCTTCGCGCTTTTGTGACGCTTTCTTGGCGCTTTTTGAAAGGCTGCAAAGCAGCCAATCAACAAGCGTCATACTACTTGCCCCAAGAGGCCATCACAGCCATGCCTACTATTGGCATGGCTGTGATTGGCCAGAGCACCATGTGACCCAGCCTCTATTTAAGCTGGAGTCACATAGCGCCGCCCGTCACTCTGCTCTGATTAGCGTAGGGAGAGGTTGCGGCTGCGACAGTAGGGCGAGATTAGGCAGATTAACTCCTCCAAAGGACTTGATTAACTGATCGATCTGCAGCTGTGGATCATTGAGCTGCTGATCCTCAATTGCTCACTGTTTTTAGGCTGCCCAGACCGTTTGTCAGTCACATTTTTCTGGGGTGATCGGCGGCCATTTTGTGTCTTGTGGTGCGCCAGCACAAGCTGCGACCAAGTGCATTTAACCCTCAATGGTGTGGTTGTTTTTTGGCTAAAGCCTACATCAGGGTGAAGCTGTCACACCAAGTGCATTTAACCAGCAATAGTCTGTTCATTTTTTGGCCATATACAAAATCAGGGGCAAGCTGCGCCTGTCACCAAGTGCATTTAACCCTCAATGGTGTGGTTGTTTTTTGGCTAAAGCCTACATCAGGGTGAAGCTGTCACACCAAGTGCATTTAACCAGCAATAGTCTGTTCATTTTTTGGCCATATACTAAATCAGGGGCAAGCTGCGCCTGTCACCAAGTGCATTTAACCCTCAATGGTGTGGTTGTTTTTTGGCTAAAGCCTACATCAGGGTGAAGCTGTCACACCAAGTGCATTTAACCAGCAATAGTCTGTTTATTTTTTGGCCATATCCCAGTCTAATTCTGTCACTAAATCCATACCGGTCACCCAGCGCCTAAATACTAGGCCTCAAATTTATATCCCGCTAAATCTGTCCTTAGTGCTGTAGCTGGGCGAGTTATTTAGTGTCCGTTCAAGCACATTTCTTGTTCTGGGTTGAAATACAATTCCCAATTTAGCAATTTCATAATTTAGTGGTTTCTGCTATATCAGAGCTATTTGAAATCTATCCCTAAAAGGGTATATAATATTCAAGGTGCACATTGGGTCATTCAGAATAACTTCACACACACCCGCTACTGTGTATTTCCAAGTCTAATTCTGGCACTAAACCCATACCTGTCACCCAGCGCCTAAATACTAGGCCTCAAATTTATATCCCGCTAAATCTGTCCTTAGTGCTGTAGCTGGGCGAGTTATTTAGTGTCCGTTCAAGCACATTTCTTGTTCTGGGTTGAAATACAATTCCCAATTTAGCAATTTCATAATTTAGTGGTTTCTGCTATATCAGAGCTATTTGAAATCTATCCCTAAAAGGGTATATAATATTCAAGGTGCACATTGGGTCATTCAGAATAACTTCACACACACCCGCTACTGTGTATTTCCAAGTCTAATTCTGGCACTAAACCCATACCTGTCACCCAGCGCCTAAATACTAGGCCTCAAATTTATATCCCGCTAAATCTGTCCCTAGTGCTGTAGCTGGGCGAGTTATTTAGTGTCCGTTCAAGCACATTTCTTGTTCTGGGTTGAAATACAATTCCCAATTTAGCAATTTCATAATTTAGTGGTTTCTGCTATATCAGAGCTATTTGAAATCTATCCCTAAAAGGGTATATAATATTCAAGGTGCACATTGGGTCATTCAGAATAACTTCACACACACCCGCTACTGTGTATTTCCAAGTCTAATTCTGTCACTAAACCCATACCTGTCACCCAGCGCCTAAATACTAGGCCTCAAATTTATATCCTGCTAAATCTCTCGTTACCGCTGTCCTGTTGTGGCTGGGAAAGTTATTTAGTGTCCGTCAAAGCACATTTTTTGTTCTGGGTTGAAATACAATTCCCAATTTAGCAATTTCATAATTTAGTGGTTTCTGCTATATCAGAGCTATTTGAAATCTATCCCTAAAAGGGTATATAATATTCAAGGTGCACATTGGGTCATTCAGAATAACTTCACACACACCCGCTACTGTGTATTTCCAAGTCTAATTCTGGCACTAAACCCATACCTGTCACCCAGCGCCTAAATACTAGGCCTCAAATTTATATCCCGCTAAATCTGTCCTTAGTGCTGTAGCTGGGCGAGTTATTTAGTGTCCGTTCAAGCACATTTCTTGTTCTGGGTTGAAATACAATTCCCAATTTAGCAATTTCATAATTTAGTGGTTTCTGCTATATCAGAGCTATTTGAAATCTATCCCTAAAAGGGTATATAATATTCAAGGTGCACATTGGGTCATTCAGAATAACTTCACACACACCCGCTACTGTGTATTTCCAAGTCTAATTCTGGCACTAAACCCATACCTGTCACCCAGCGCCTAAATACTAGGCCTCAAATTTATATCCCGCTAAATCTGTCCCTAGTGCTGTAGCTGGGCGAGTTATTTAGTGTCCGTTCAAGCACATTTCTTGTTCTGGGTTGAAATACAATTCCCAATTTAGCAATTTCATAATTTAGTGGTTTCTGCTATATCAGAGCTATTTGAAATCTATCCCTAAAAGGGTATATAATATTCAAGGTGCACATTGGGTCATTCAGAATAACTTCACACACACCCGCTACTGTGTATTTCCAAGTCTAATTCTGTCACTAATCCCATACCTGTCACCCAGCGCCTAAATACTAGGCCTCAAATTTATATCCTGCTAAATCTCTCGTTACCGCTGTCCTGTTGTGGCTGGGAAAGTTATTTAGTGTCCGTCAAAGCACATTTTTTGTTCTGGGTTGAAATACAATTCCCAATTTAGCAATTTCATAATTTAGTGGTTTCTGCTATATCAGAGCTATTTGAAATCTATCCCTAAAAGGGTATATAATATTCAAGGTGCACATTGGGTCATTCAGAATAACTTCACACACACACGCTTCTGTGCATTTCCAAGTCTAATTCTGTCACTAAATCCATACCGGTCACCCAGCGCCTAAATACTAGGCCTCAAATTTATATCCCGCTGAATTTGAATACAATACATTGGGCCAAATAATATATTTGTTGTTGTGGTGAACCATAACAATGAGAAAAACATCTAGTAAGGGACGCGGACGTGGACATGGTCGTGGACATGGTCGGACATGGTGGGTGACGTGAAGCCTCATTCTCTGCTATGACATGCAGACTGATTCTCCGCTGTCATGAAGCCAGATTGTCTGTTACGGGACCTCTCTGCTCTGCCTGTGTGCTAGGCCTAAATATATGCCAATGGACTGTTGCAGTGGTGGGTGACGTGAAGCCTCATTCTCTGCTATGACATGCAGACTGATTCTCTGCTGACATGAAGCCAGATCGTCTGTTACGGGACCTCTCTGCTCTGCCTGTGTGCTAGGCCTAAATATATGCCAATGGACTGTTGCAGTGGTGGGTGACGTGAAGCCTCATTCTCTGCTATGACATGCAGACTGATTCTCTGCTGACATGAAGCCAGATTGTCTGTTACGGGACCTCTCTGCTCTGCCTGTGTGCTAGGCCTAAATATATGCCAATGGACTGTTGCAGTGGTGGGTGACGTGAAGCCTCATTCTCTGCTATGACATGCAGACTGATTCTCTGCTGACATGAAGCCAGATTGTCTGTTACGGGACCTCTCTGCTCTGCCTGTGTGCTAGGCCTAAATATATGCCAATGGACTGTTGCAGTGGTGGGTGACGTGAAGCCTCATTCTCTGCTATGACATGCAGACTGATTCTCTGCTGTCATGAAGCCAGATTGTCTGTTACGGGACCTCTCTGCTCTGCCTGTGTGCTAGGCCTAAATATATGCCAATGGACTGTTGCAGTGGTGGGTGACGTGAAGCCTCATTCTCTGCTATGACATGCAGACTGATTCTCTGCTGACATGAAGCCAGATTGTCTGTTACGGGACCTCTCTCCTCTGCCTGTGTGCTAGGCCTAAATATATGCCAATGGACTGTTGCAGTGGTGGCTGACGTGAAGCCTCATTCTCTGCTATGACATGCAGACTAATTCTCTGCTGACATGAAGCCAGATTGTCTGTTACGGGACCTCTCTCCTCTGCCTGGGTGCTGGGCCTAAATTTATGACAATGGACTGTTGCAGTGGTGGCTGACGTGAAGCCTGATTCTCTGCTATGACATGCAGACTGATTCTCTGCTGACATGAAGCCAGATCCTCTGTTACGGGACCTCTCTCCTCTGCCTGGGTGCTGGGCCTAAATTTATGACAATGGACTGTTGCAGTGGTGGCTGACGTGAAGCCTGATTCTCTGCTATGACATGCAGACTGATTCTCTGCTGACATGAAGCCAGATCCTCTGTTACGGGACCTCTCTCCTCTGCCTGGGTGCTGGGCCTAAATTTATGACAATGGACTGTTGCAGTGGTGGCTGACGTGAAGCCTGATTCTCTGCTATGACATGCAGACTGATTCTCTGCTGACATGAAGCCAGATCCTCTGTTACGGGACCTCTCTCCTCTGCCTGGGTGCTGGGCCTAAATTTATGAAAATGGACTCTTACAGTGGTGGGTGACGTGAAGCCTGATTCTCTGCTATGACATGAAGACTGATTCTCTGCTGACATGAAGCCAGATTGTCTGTTACGGGACCTCTCTGCTCTGCCTGTGTGCTAGGCCTAAATATATGCCAATGGACTGTTGCAGTGGTGGGTGACGTGAAGCCTCATTCTCTGCTATGACATGCAGACTGATTCTCTGCTGACATGAAGCCAGATTGTCTGTTACGGGACCTCTCTGCTCTGCCTGTGTGCTAGGCCTAAATATATGCCAATGGACTGTTGCAGTGGTGGGTGACGTGAAGCCTCATTCTCTGCTATGACATGCAGACTGATTCTCTGCTGTCATGAAGCCAGATTGTCTGTTACGGGACCTCTCTGCTCTGCCTGTGTGCTAGGCCTAAATATATGCCAATGGACTGTTGCAGTGGTGGGTGACGTGAAGCCTCATTCTCTGCTATGACATGCAGACTGATTCTCTGCTGACATGAAGCCAGATTGTCTGTTACGGGACCTCTCTCCTCTGCCTGTGTGCTAGGCCTAAATATATGCCAATGGACTGTTGCAGTGGTGGCTGACGTGAAGCCTCATTCTCTGCTATGACATGCAGACTAATTCTCTGCTGACATGAAGCCAGATTGTCTGTTACGGGACCTCTCTCCTCTGCCTGGGTGCTGGGCCTAAATTTATGACAATGGACTGTTGCAGTGGTGGCTGACGTGAAGCCTGATTCTCTGCTATGACATGCAGACTGATTCTCTGCTGACATGAAGCCAGATCCTCTGTTACGGGACCTCTCTCCTCTGCCTGGGTGCTGGGCCTAAATTTATGACAATGGACTGTTGCAGTGGTGGCTGACGTGAAGCCTGATTCTCTGCTATGACATGCAGACTGATTCTCTGCTGACATGAAGCCAGATCCTCTGTTACGGGACCTCTCTCCTCTGCCTGGGTGCTGGGCCTAAATTTATGACAATGGACTGTTGCAGTGGTGGCTGACGTGAAGCCTGATTCTCTGCTATGACATGCAGACTGATTCTCTGCTGACATGAAGCCAGATCCTCTGTTACGGGACCTCTCTCCTCTGCCTGGGTGCTGGGCCTAAATTTATGAAAATGGACTCTTACAGTGGTGGGTGACGTGAAGCCTGATTCTCTGCTATGACATGAAGACTGATTCTCTGCTGACATGAAGCCAGATTGTCTGTTACGGGACCTCTCTCCTCTGCCTGGGTGCCGGGGCCTAAATATCTGAGAATGGACTGTTCCAGTGGTGGGTGACGGGAAGCCAGATTCTCTGCTATGGAACCTCTCTCCAATTGATTTTGGTTAATTTTTATTTATTTAATTTTTATTTTAATTAATTTCCCTATCCACATTTGTTTGCAGGGGATTTACCTACATGTTGCTGCCTTTTGCAGCCCTCTAGCCCTTTCCTGGGCTGTTTTACAGCCGTTTTAGTGCCGAAAAGTTCGGGTCCCCATTGACTTCAATGGGGTTCGGGTTCGGGACGAAGTTCGGATCGGGTTCGGATCCCGAACCCGAACATTTCCGGGATGTTCGGCCGAACTTCTCGAACCCGAACATCCAGGTGTTCGCTCAACTCTAATCATAAGTTACATATCTCCCTGTTATTAAATAAATATTTTATACTTAGAAGATCACACAGCTCAAAAAATATTTTTCAACTGTTTTTCCTCTTTGCAACTATTTTATTTTTATTTTTATGGATATGAAAAATAATAAATGACGTGAACATATATTTCTAGAATGATATTGTAATATACTTTTTATTGTTCTAATTCTCTATTTCTACATTATTTAAAATATTAGGGTTGATTATCCATCTTTGTATGCCAGACACTAATTCAATATACTTATTTATACAAATTATTTAATATACTCACCTCTGTCATACAGTAATACATTTTTCAATCTATGAACTAGATTTAAAAGAATTTTTTTTGCAAAGATAGACGAAAAAACGCATGTGAACCCCAAAAAACGCATGCATACCGCATCGAAACTGCAATGACACCAATGACCATATAAATGGATATGAATCCAGAGCATATAGTGACACTAGCTGAATGAGGATGTAAAAAAATCTGAGCCACAGTCATTGAATGTAGCCACTGAAGAAGGGGAAAGTACTCCTCGAAAAGCGTTTGGTTTCGTTACACTACATTCAATGCCCAAAATTATTACGAATGAGGAAATCTATCGGAAAGCATAAATAATCTGAAGCAGTTAACTTTATTCAAATTGGATCCATACGAACGCTGCATACAAATTTTTTCCCGTGAGGTGTAGTGCAGACCACGTGACACGCCAACATTGTGCACAGCGTGGGACGCCGAGATTCATTACAGCCACATCAGGCTGAAACTCCTACACAGAGAAAACAGGCGCCACCCGCGAACACCGAAAGAACTGTAACCACTCACAAGTCCAGGTAAGCCCACTGAAGTGGGATGCTACAGCGAGCAGACCTTTGAAACTGTGAGTATTATCCATATTCAAGTCTACAAAACTTCTGAATTGAACATTTCTACTAGGTGGATATGCTATAATCCATGAGTAACGGGCAAGATCTATATAAAGTGGAATTCCTGTATGTGATTGACCTCACAGTGTCCGTTAAAACCTAGACCCAATAATCCTCTAGAAATACCAGCACACATATGAAAAACAAAAGAACGGTTTGTACTAGTATATATGAACTTGTCATATCAGCACTGTATTTATGAAATTATCCATGTGAACAAACTGGATTATATTGAAACGAGCGGCTGATGATCAAGAGCTCTGGACTTTAACACTGCAATACGCTGCGTGATTTAAGCAACAGATCTGGGACTCATCGTACTTGCCTTTATTCTATATGAAGTATATTCTTTTATGTAATATTTTTTAACATTCATATGTTCTAACTATTTTAGGGATATTTTTAACTTTTTTTAACTTTTAAATTCTGTGTGATACAATTAAATACAATTATTATTACCAATTCCATGTGAATTCTATATGTTGGAGTGCCAGTCTAATTTTAGCTTCATTTTAATACTATTGAAAGGGTGATTTCAAGTCAGAATAGAGCACCATTCCAGGTCCACAGTTAAGTGAGCCATCACCCCATATATCTAAATACTTAATCCACAGACAATCGACTAACTCAGTTCCACTACATTGGAGAAACCCTACCATGAGTACAGTTTCTACCATAAATGCATAGCTGGGAATATTTTACTTGATGTATAATTAGGAATGATTGCAGCAATTTTTTATAATCAAGCTCTTTCAAGGAGACAAAATGCATGAAATAACAGACTCTTAACCTGTGTTCTGCTTGAGAAATGGTGAAGCTGCTTCTAGGTACTAGAGTTTTTCGTATGTGTGCAGCACTGAAAGAGTTAAGGCTCAATTGCTCCTCGGCTTGGGTGTTATTTCATAATAATATGTGTATTATATATAGAGGGTCAGATGACAATAAAAGGTTATTCTGGTATTATTGTGTAGGATATATATTTTTTCAATATTATTACATGATAACTGGAAAAAGGGGGGTGTTTTGATCTTTTATAATACTGCAGGCACCCACGCCTCAGCCAGTGGAACTAAAGCTCACACAAAGATTTTTCAGTTTTGCAGCTTACACCAATTCATCTGTATCTACTCCCTTGTGATCACACAGTTCCTTACTCTTACATTGGAAAGGAGCAAAAACTCATGTCTAACCTGATTCTGCAGTACAAGACTTTAATGATCTTAAGTAGGGTTAAGCGAACCCGAACTGTAAAGTACGCGTTCGTACCGAACTTTAGGATTTTTGGACCCCTGACCCGTACCCGAATTTTTCAGTAAAAGTTCGGGTTCGGTGTTCGGGGAGTTAATGGCGCTTTTTGAAAGGCTGCAGAGTAGCCAATCAACAAGCGTTTAACTTGTGTGCCCTTAGAAGCCATCACAGCCATGTCTACTAATGGCATGGCGTGATTGGCCAGTGCAGCATGTGACCCAGCCTCTATATAAGCTGAAGTCACGTAGCGATGCACGTCACTCTGCTCTGATTAGTGTAGGGATAGGATGCTGCTGCTGTAAGGGAGAGAATAGGAAATAATCTTTAATCTGAAGTGCTTGTTAACTCAGCGATCTACCTAGATTTTGTTTTGTGGGTGCAGTGCACAATCTTTTTACCCTGCCCTGAGCCCAGTGACACTGTAAAGGGGGAATAATAATCACCAATATTATGCGAATATCGATAATTAATATTCCTAAATAGGAGGAGCCGTCTAGTGAAGACTCCGCCTATTTATGCCTTTATATAACAATTACACAATACTTTCGCTATGCTTTACACTAATCACTAATGCTAGCTGCATGCGCCTTACTAACTCGCTACCGCTAACAAGTACACGCTACACAAAGGGTACAAATATAACGGTATTTATTTAACACACTAAGCACGCAATACACTAACAATACACAGCACTACACATATACACTCCTAAACTACACTACACGTTCCCAATTCCACCCATAAACTAACTAGGCAATTCACACATACAAGTAATATTATCCCACCCGTCTATCTACTCACTGTCCCTACGGGGTTACAAGAGGGTATAGATTCAGCACTGCAAGGGTTATTTGCCAGTGAGTGCTGAGGTTAATACCAGCAGGAGAGCTGGGGTTCTGGCAGGGAAGGGGTTAATGGATTAGGGACATCTGGGGCACAGAATCAGGGCCACCAGGGTCCTGGCACGGAAGGGGTTAAACACTCAGGGGTATGAGACCAGCAGGGGAGCTGGGGTGGCAGGGAAGAGGTTAAACAGTAGGGTTAATCAGGAGTAACAAAGGGCAGCATGGGGTCTGGGATACAAAGGGTTAAATCGTTGGTGGGATAGTGGTAGGGAAATAAGGGGGGTGAATATGGTTGGCACTGCAAGGGAGGTAACAATGCCATGCCAGCGTATACTCAGCCATCTCCAGGGCCAAATGGGCCTCTCTTCCTTCAGGCAGCAGTCCTCATGTGTCTCTGAATCCAGTCTGGTTGCAAGAAAAGCCCTGTTCCTTTGTCTTGGACTGATATATAAGTCCCTCTCACCCCCCCCCCCCTTTCCAGGGGTGTGACATCATCGTGTGCATGTGACGGAATGCATGCACTCAGATTGCAGCAGACAACTGGCTGGCCCCCTGAGGCTCACAGCACCACACGCCCAGCCATGTCACAAACACAAGGTTGGGGCCGCATAGTAAATAGGCTGATAACCCTTAGCCTTTGAAAAGTCACCAGCCACCTGGAGACATATCCACCCCCCTGCAGACGCCTGGGAAACTTAAGTATATATATATATATATGTATATAGATACTTGGGGCGCATCTATATACATATAAATACTCATCATAAACCTGGGGGCATACATGGGCAGTTATAGGCCCATATATATATATATATATATATATATATACACACACACCTGGGGGAGAGCCATGGCAGATACACATATATGTCCTCCTGACAACATATATACACACATATTATAGATATATATATATGTTATAGGGGGCCACAGCCATATATATTATAAGGGGCACGGTCTAAAGGAGGCACATATTTCCCACAGGGGCCACCATGAGCCCCTGGGGATCACCATGGGCAGACGTGCGCAGATGCTGGGCACATCTGCGCACATCGTCCCATGATGCTGTGGTTAATGTATGCACATATATACCATACATGCCCGCACGTGTTTGCAGGCATGCATGGATATATATGCATACGTCTCAACCCTTCCTCAACAGACACAGAAAACTTTTATCCATCTGCTAGTTAGGTGGGCGGCGGCGGAAATTTTATGCAAGTTCAGTGCACCAGCACAGCATATGTGCATTTGTGACCATCAAATACAAGCTAGAAATAATGTAATTATAATCTGGGTTTAAAACAATTACCCATTTTTTGCAAGACCCTACATCTGTGGCCTTTGCAGCATTTGTCAGTGTGCAATACAATCTTGAAATACTGCAATCATTTTCTGGGTTTAAAAAAGCACCCATTTTTTGCAATACCCTACATCTGGGGCCTATGCTGCATTTGTCAGTTTGAAATATAATCTTGAAATACTGCAATCATTTTCTGGGTTTTAAAAAACACCCTTTTTGGGCAAAATACAAAATTTGCAGCCTTTGCTGCATCTGTCAGTGTGAAATACACGCGTTAGATACTGCTGTTATATTCTGTTATTAAAAAAAAACCTTTTTGGGCAAGATCCTAAATTTGCGGAGAATGAGGAGAGCATCGAATAAGGTATGTGGCCGTGGCATAAAGACAATTATGCAAATGATATTAATCCATGATATGGAAACGAACATCTCAAAAAGAGTTCAATCGAGAACCTAATTATTTTGTGCAATCAGTAAAACAGGGTACAAGCGTTTATGCAAAAATATAAATGGTTTATTATACAATAGTTTAGAATACAATCAAAGACTAATCAACGCAAATTTCAATAATATACAATGATATGCAGTACCCAAAATGCGCCACTATATGGTGCCAACAAAAGACTACTCAACCAACACAAGAATATGATGGAATACGGCTTTAAAATTGTGAGAGATATAAAATCAATGGATTATGCGCAAAAACTCAATCAAGGAAATGACAGATACAAGCCCTTGCTCTGCCCAAAATGATGACCAATCTCAGATATGGTTTAGTATTGCAACAAAACTTATAATTTATTGGCTTGATATAAACTAGGGAATATAAAGATTCCCAACACAGAGTTACTCCAGTATTATCCCCTTTATTCAGTTATATGCATCGTAACTGAAATCTGCGAAAACTTTGATGTAGCAACTAACGTTACACGTCCGCAAATGAGCGGGTATTTGGCTAAGTATCAAGGCAATTAATTTAGATCAATACTGCATAAAACAAAAATATACATTGCCCAATAGTGGATGTCCCGAACTATTCGCCGGCGAACAGTTCACGGCGAACATAGCTTGTTCGCGTTCACTGCGGCGGGCGAATATATGCGATGTTTGGTCTGCCCCCTATACATCACCATTGAGCAAACTTTGACCCTGTACCTCACAGTCAGCAGACACATTCCAGCCAATCAGCATACCCGCCCTCCCAGACCCTCCCACCTCCTGGACAGCATCCATTTTAGATTCATTCAGAAACTGCATTCTTAGTGAGAGGAGGGACAGTGCTGCTGCTGCTGATTCAATAGGGAAAGCGTTAGCTAGGGCAGTGTTCTTTTTAGGGCTGGTACATCAGTCAGCTTTTTATATATATATATATATATATATATATACATACATTCCAGTTGCCTACCCATGTGTGAGAGGCTGCAGGCTCATTCACAGACAGTACTGTGTGCACACCATTCATACAGGGTTTCAAAGACAATACCTTGCAGATAAAAAAAATTCAATTTATATTATTTATCTGTGATATAATCGCATTTGCAAGCCAGTGAGTGACTGTGTGGCCCACAGACAGTACTGTGTGCACACCATTCATGCAGGGTGTCACAGACAATACCTTGCAGATAAAAAAAATTCTATTTATATTATTTATCTGTGATATAATCGCATTTGCAAGCCAGTGAGTGACTGTGTGGCCCACAGACAGTACTGTGTGCACACCATTCATGCAGGGTGTCACAGACAATACCTTGCAGATAAAAAAAAATCAATTTATACTATTTATCTGTGATATAATCGCATTTGCATGCCAGTGAGTGACTGTGTGGCCCACAGACAGTACTGTGTGCACACCATTCATGCAGGGTGTCACAGACAATACCTTGCAGATAAAAAAAAATCAATTTATACTATTTCTCTGTGATATAATCGCAGTTACAAGCCAGTGAGTGTCCGGCCCACAGACTGTACTGTGGCCACTGGCTAGGCCACCACTCATACCGCTACAGGGTGTCACTCACAAATCCCAATACCTTGCAGATAAAAAAATTCAATGTATTATTTATCTGCGATATAATCACAGTTGCAAGCCAGTGAGTGTCTGGCCCACAGACTGTACTGTGGCCACTGGCTAGGCCACCACTCATACCGTTACAGGGTGTCACTCACAAATCCCAATACCTTGCAGATAAAAAAAAATCAATTTATTATTTATCTGTGATATAATCGCAGTTGCAAGCCAGTGAGTGTTTGGCCCATAGACTGTACTGTGTGCACACCATTCATACAGGGTGTCACAGACAATAACTTGCATGCATAGTACCACTTATCTAAAAAAAAAATGACAGGCAGAGGCAGGCCACCCTGCAGGGGCCGTCGTGGTCGTGGTGTTGTGATTTCCACTGGCCCTGGAATAATGCCCAGTGTTCAGAGGCCACGTACCCTGAACCCAAAAAATTCTGAGAAAATAGTTTACACAGGACACCCAATCTTCAACAGCTTCCGCTAAGAACCTTGACGCACCATACTCTTCCAGCTCAGCCACTACCGCCACTACCACCACAGCCACCACAGTCGCTTCACTTGATCCCTGAGAGGAGTTATTTACACATCAGTTGGATGAAATTAGTGATGCGCAACCATTATTGCCAGAGGATGTAGCTAACAGGGATATGTCTGAGTCAGGCAGCATTACACATCGGACGTACAGTGTGGTGATGATGATGTTGTACTCGCTGCTGCTTCCTTTACTGAGGTGTCAGATACAAGTGAAGTTGTTGATGATGACGATGTGTCCGTGGATGCCACGTGTACAGTGTTCATTTTAGGACATGGTCAGATATCATAGTCAAGTATCACAATAATGCTAATGTGACACATGACCCTGACACCTGACCCTGACACCTGACCCTGACACCTGACCCTGACTCTGACACCTGACTCTGACACCTGACACTGACACCTGACACCTGACCCTGACACCTGACCCTGACACTTGACTCTGACCCCTGAAACCTGACTCTGACACCTGACTCTGACCCCTGACACCTGACTATGACACCTGACCAAGGATTTTAGGTTTACTGTGGCTCTGTATGCTACATCACATAGATGAACAACAATCCCAAGCTCATATAAGACCAGCTGGTGGCTCAGTGCTAATGCTATTGCCCCATGTTCAGGCTTTCTGTGTTCAAGACCCCTTTCAGCCTCTAAAAAGTGTTTATGTTTTATTATGCCTTAGATAAGAGGCAAATTTAAATGATGTGTGACGCTGATATCTGACTTCCTTCACTTGTCAGTGTCACAAAGGATCTTACGTTTACTGTGTTTTTTGGTATACTACATCTCATAGATCGAAAAAATCACCAGCTTTAGTGTCTAAAGATATAGCTCAGTGGTAAGACACTTGCTTTGCATGTTGTGTTCATGGGTTCAAAACCCCTTACTGACTTTTAATAAAATTAATATTTTATTGAGCTCTAGATCAGAGACAAATTCAAGTGGTGTGCGGTGTAAGTAGTCCTTTTTTTATTTTATTAAGAGTACATAGGCAGCACTATAGTAAAGGGGGCCCTGTATACAGAGCTGTATCCTGGGATTATACATATCTACTATATATATGTGTATTATACATACTGGGTGCTACAGCTTCACCACACTGAGACTTGCTCAGAAAGCTGCTATACATATTACTGCTTCCACAGACACAATATATGATCATAGAGATCACAGTATTATGTGATAGCTCCTAAGTATAGAAAAACCATGTGGTAATGTTATAGCTTGGAGGTTACATTAATGGCTTTGTATGTTGAAGTCCCCAGAAAGACATATTTTTTTTTCTTTAATAGCATATACTATAATAAATAATATGTCATTAACCCATAGGATACCAGCGCTGTACATGTATGTCGCTGGAAACACGGTCACAAATCCCAGCGCCGTACAGGTACAGCGCTCTGATCGGGCAGCCACAGGAGCTACTCCCGCCCGATCAACTGCAGGGGTCCGGCAGGCACTAATAGTTGGACCCCTGCTGTATGCACCGGCATTGGTACCGCTGATCAGCGAGTTTTTGGGCTGTGAGCAATTTTTCGGGGATTCTGTTAGGTTACGGTGGGTTAGGGTAGGCTATATATAAAAACACCCCCCCCCCCCACTAAATAAAGTTTTATACGCACTCCCCTTTAGCGTTCTGAGACGGCCCGCCGGATGTTCTCGGCCGAGGAGGCATACGCCCAGCTGCTCTCCGACTCCGAGAGCCCCAGTGAGGACGAGGATGACCCCACTTTCCTGTTGTCATCCTCGTTCTCCTCATCATCTAGTGGTGATGATGAGCCCCAAGGCGATGGAGACGCCGCCAGGCGGAGCCAGGAGCCCCCCATTCCAGGAACCCTGTGGCCTACACTAGTATGAGCAACCCTGGGGCTCGTACTAGTTTTCCAGCCCACCAGGCAAGTTCATCTGAGCCCTCTACCGGTGAACTTAGCTGGAGTACCCCAGAGGATTTTGAGCCCTTGATTCCTGACTTTGTTGGCCAACCAGGAATCCAGATTTGCACAGTGGGCTTCACTGAATATGACATATATATATATATTTTTTTTCAGTGAACAATTTGTGAATCTAATGGGGGAGCAAACAAACTTGTTGGCCCAACAGTTTATAGCCCAATTTCTCCTGAGTCAGAAAATACCTCAGATGTGGATGTAGAGTGATCTGCGGGTAAACTACACTGCTCAGAAGAGAAAGAGCGCTATTGGGATTTTGGACAACCAAAATCCCAATGGCGCTCCTTTTCTTCTGAGCCATGTAGTTCACCCGCAGAGCACTTTACGTCCACATATGGGGTATGTCCTTACTTGGGAGAAATTGGGGCGCTTTTTCGCCTATTACCCCTTGTAAAAATGAAATAAAAGGGGCTACAAGTTACATGTTAGTGTAAAAAAAGGAGATTTTGAATTTTCTCCTCCACTTTGCAGCTATTCCTGTGAAGACTGTAGAGAAATAAATTAAAATGGGGGAAGGGGATTATAAATTTAGTACTCCATGGAAGTGTGGTACTCCCTGAAGCAACCGTCAATACAGAGGCCCGGATGATTGGGGCACAGGCATGTTTCACACTGAATGGTGGTGTCCTTCAGTTACCCCCTCCTGTTACACACGCTGCACTTTTTTTTGGAGGCGCCGATCCAGGCGCCTCCAGTTCCCGAGGTGCTGCTGCCTGCTCTTTCCCGGTCAGAAAAGATCAGGGCCTTGAGGACTGCCTCATAGAACTGGAGGAATGTCCCTGTGCTGCCAGCGCTCCGGGACAGCACAAAAGAGTTGTACATGGCAACCTGCACCAAGTAGACCGCAACTTCTTTGTACCATGCTCGGGTTTTGCGCATGGCGATCTGAGCAAAGCTCTATAACACCCCAGCCCCCATTGACTGACAGGGCTAGACAGCAGGCTGACGTCACAGCACCACGGGGATACCGCACATGCAGCCGTCAGCGCTGACAACGGCAGTGCAAGGGTTAATGAGCCGGCATCAGTGTTTTCACCGACGCCGGTGCATACAGCAGGGGTCCAACTATTAGTGCCTGCCGGACCCCTGCAGCTGATCGGGTGGGAGTAGCTCCTGTGCCGCCCGATCAGAGCGCTGTACCTGTATGGCGCTGGGATTTGTGTTTCCAGCGACATACATGTACAGCGTTGGTATCCTATGGGTTAATGACATATTATTTATTATAGTATATGCTATTAAAGAAAAAAAAAATGTCTTTCTGGGGACTTCAACAAGCAAAGCCATTAATGTAACCTCTGAGCTATGACATTACCACATGGTTTTCTATACTAAGAAGCTATCACATAGTACTGCCATCTGTATGATCATATATTGTGTCTGTGGATAAAGCAGTAATATGTATAGCAGCTTTCTGAGCAGATCTCAGTGTGGTGAAGCTGTAGCACCCAGTATGTATAACACACATATATACAGTAGATATGTCAAATCCAGGATACAGCTCTGTATACAGGGCCCCCTTTACTATAGTGCTGCCCATGTACGCTTAATAAAATAAAAAAGGACTACTTACATCACACAGCACTTGAATTTGTCTCTGATCTAGAGCTCAATAGAATATAAAATATTAATTTTATTAAAAGCCTGTAGGGGGTTTTGAACCCATGGACACAACATGCAAAGCAAGTGTCTTACCACTATCAGCGTCACACATCATTTAAATTTGCTTCTTATCTAGGGCTTAATAAAATATAAACACTTTTTAGAGGCTGAAAGGGGTTTTGAACTCAGAAAGCCTGGACATGGGGCAATAGCATTACCACTGAGCCACCAGCTTGTCTTATATGAGCTTGGGATTTTTGTTCATCTATGATCAGTGTTTCCCAACCAGCGTGCCTCCAGGTGTTGCAAAACTACAACTCCCAGCATGCCTGCACAGCCAAAGGCTGTCCGGGCATTCTGGGAGTTGTAGTTTTGCAACAGCTGGAGGCACACTGGTTGGGAAACACTGATCTATGTGATGTAGCATACAGAGCCACAGTAAACCTAAAACCCTTGGTCAGGTGTCAGGGTCAGGGGTCAGGTGTCAGGGGTCATGGTCAGGTGTCAGTGTCAGGTGTCAGGGTCATGTGTCACATTGGCATTATTTTGATACTTGACTATGATATGTGACCATGTCCTAAAATGAACACTGTACACGTGGATGCTTGCTCGAAGAGAAGAAGAAGAGGGGGAAAGTTCAGAAGGGGAGACAGAGAGAAGGAGGAGACGAGTTGGAAGCAGGGGGGGTCGTCGCAAGGAGCTAGTGGCACAGTCAGACAGCATGTATCGGCACCCTTGGTCAGCCAGACAGCACGCCAATCAACGCATGCTGTTGCCACCACTAGAATGCCGTCATTGCAAAGCTCAGCAGTGTGGCATTTTTTGTGTGTGTCTGCCTCTGATAACAGCAATGCCATTTGCAACCTGTGCCAAAAGAAACTGAGTCGTGGGAAGTCCAACACCCACCTCAGTACAACTGCTTTGCGAAGGCACATGATCTCACATCACAAACGCCAATGGGATCAACACATGAGTACAAGCAGCACACAAACTCAAAGCCACCATCCTCCTCCTGGTCCAGCATCTTCAGCCACATCAACCACTGCTGTCCTCCTTGCCCCCTCTCAACCACCCGCCACTCCGCCTCTCACCTTCAGCAGTTCCATCTCATCTGCCCACAGTCAGGTGTCTGTAAAGGAAATGTTTGAGCGTAAGAAGCCAATGTCACAGAGTCACCCCCTTGCCCGGTGTCTGACAGCTGGCTTGACGGAACTCTTAGCCCGCCAACTTTTACCATACCTGCTGGTGAAGTCTGAGGCCCTCAAAAAAAAATTCGCTATTATTTTTTTTCAAAAAAGGCAATCCCAAACCTCTACTCAGTGATTGAACAGGAAGTCATGACATCTCTGGCATACAGTATTGGGGCAAGGGTCCATCTGACCACTGATACCTGGTCTGCAAAGCACGGTCAGGGCAGGTATATCACGTACACTGCGCATTGGGTCAACCTGCTGACGGCTGCCATGCATGGAATGCGTGGCTCTGCAGCGGAGTTGGTGACACCGCCGCGACTTGCAGGCATGCCTACTGCCACCTCCTCTACTCCATCCTCTTCGATAACCTCCTCGGCTAAGTCCTCTTCTGCTGCGGCGTCTGGATGCATATCAACTGAATCCCCCCAGCTCCCCAGGGGCTATTCCACATCCCGGATACGACAGTGACTTGCCTGAAAGCAGAGAGCCACACCGGACCAGCACTACTGTCCGCCCTGAACGTACAGGTGGATCAGTGGCTGACTCTACACCAACTGGAGATTGGCAAAGTGGTGTGTGACAATGGAAGCAATTTGTTGGCAGCATTGAATTTGGGCAAGTTGTCACATGTGCCGTGCATGGCACATGTGTTGTATCTCATCGTACAACACTTTGTGTCTATGTACCCAGGCTTACAGGACGTCCTCAAGCAGGCCAGGAGGGTGTGTGGCCATTTCAGGCGTTCCTACACGGCCATGGTGCACTTTTCAGACATTCAGCGCCGAAACAACATGCCAGTGAAGCGCTTGATTTGCAACAGCCCGACACGTTGGAATTCAACACTCCTAATGCTCGACCGCCTGCTCCAACAATAAAAAGCTGTCAATGAGTATTTGTATGACCGGGGTGCTAGGACAGCCTCTGCGGAGCTGGGAATTTTTTTGCCACGTTACTGGACGCTCTTGCGCAATGCCTGTAGGCTCATGCGTCCTTTTGAGGAGATGACAAACCTAGTCAGTCGCACCGAAGGCACCATCAGTGACCTCATCCCATTTGTTTTCTTCCTGGAGCGTGCCCTGCGAAGAGTGCTGAATCAGGCTGTAGATGAGCGTGAAGAGGAAGAGGAAGAGTTGTGGTCACCATCACCACCAGAAACAGCCTTGTCATCATCGCTTGCCGGACCTGCGGCAAGGCTGCAAGAGGAGTATGAGGAAGAGGAGTCAGAGGAGGAATGTGGCTTTGAGGAGGAGTAAAACCAACCACAGCAGGCATCCCAGGGTGCTCGTTGTTGTCACCTATCTGGGACCCATGGTGTTGTACGTGGCTGGGGGGAATGACATCAGTGAGGACAAGGAACGGGAAATGAGTAGCAGTCAACTCTCAAGAGTATTTCTGATAATCCAGCTCTTTCTCCAGAGATCTCCCTTTCTTTATTTCTTTCTTTTTTTTTTTCTCTTCCTGTCAATTTTTTCTTTTCTTTTTTCTGGTATCTGGTTTCTTAACCCAAAACTTAGCAGATGAACACACCTTCCAAGTTTGAGTTTGGAACTTTCCAATCATTGTTGGATAGGCGGGCGTGTGCATTGATAAGGAACATGACGTCATAATACTACCCAGAATGCACTTGCTACTGGTGCAGTATTAACTGCTCCTATCTAGGTTGCACTGTTGTATAAGCTATAAGCATCATACCAAGAGTTAACTCATGCATGCCTGATATTTTTAATACTACACACCTCTGACATCTGAAGGCCTTGTCTCAGAACCGAGGGACAAACTTTGATACATGAATGTATACTTTGAGGAACATCTAGACAATTCTCGCACTGTGGAATTCATGTTCAGATAAGAAATACAATGAAGCCTCTAAATCTGCAGGTGCCGTGTATCTTCTAACTGTCTAAATGTATAATAGATTGTTACAATAACACTAGCTCTTTGAACGGCGCAGTAATCTTCCCAAGCACTTACTTCGGCCTACATGAAAATCCATACAAAATAGTAAATATAAATCAACATTGCTCTTAAAGGCAATGAATGCCCATTATAATTAAAATACCCCTATATAAATGTTTACACTCATGAAAAGGCACAACATGCTGGTGGAGCTCCTGTTGCAGGAGGACATGGTCGACCGGTGCCAGCTACACGCAGAAGTGAAACACCTTCCTCAGGCGCGAGTAGGTGACAGAACCTTCAGAGTTATTTGGTCGGGCCTAATACGGCTCTACGAATGGTGAGGCCAGAACAAGTACAGGCGATAGTAGATTGGGTTGCTGACAGTGCCTACAGTTCCTTCACATTGTCTCCCACCCAGTCTCCTGCTGAAAGATCAGAGTTAGCACCTGCAGCTGATGTCCATCAGTCTTTCACCTCACCCCCTTGCAAATCAGCCAAGCAGTCTGAGCCCCAAGTCATGCAGCAGTCTCTTTTGCTTTTTGATGACTCTGCTAGCAGGGTTTACCAGGGCCATACACATAGCCCTGCCCCAGAAGTGGAAGAGATTGAGTGCACCGATGCCCAACCACTTATGTTTCAAGATGAGTACATGGGAGGACCACCGCAGCACGTCTCGGATGATGACGAAACACAGGTGCCAACTGCTGTGGCTTTCTGTAGTGTGCAGACCAACAAAGAGGGCAGGGGTGAAGACTGAGTAGAAGATTATGTGGAGGGCGATGAGGTCCTTGACCCCACATGGTAATAAGGTCATGCGAGTGACCTGTGTAGTTCAGAGAAAGAGACGGTGGTCGCACAGAGCCACCAAACACAGCAGTAGAGGGAGCAGGGTGCAAAAGCGGAGCGGCCGCTTCCTAGACAGTACTCCTGCTACTGCCCAACGCAGCAAGGGACCAAGCACACCAAAGCCAGCTCCAAGGAGTTCCCTGGCGTGGCAGTTCTTCAGACAATGTGCTGACAACAAGACACGTGTGGTTTGCACGCTGTACAATCAGAGCCTTAAGTGAGGCATAAACGTTCTCAACCTGAGCACAACCTGCATGATCAGGCATCTACAGTAAGTGCAAAGCATGAGCTGCAGTGGAGTGGACACCTCAAAAACAAAGAAAGGTCTCTGGTTCCTCCTGCTTCCTCTTCTGCTGCAATCTCGTCCTCTTCATCCACCTCTGGAGTGACAGTGGCATCTGCCACCCCGCAAACAGAGGATCTGCCAGCAACACCACCACCTGGGTCACCAAGAATCTCTGCAATGTCCCCCCTACCCACCCACGATCCCTGGTCCTGAATGCCAGCATTTCAAAATACCTGGCTTTTGAAATGCTGTCATTTCATCTGGTGGAGACGGAGAGTTTTAAAAGCCTTATGGCGATAGCTGTTTCACAGTACTTCATGCCATCCCTTCCCTGCACAACCAAGTGGGGGACAAAATCAAGTGTGCACTGCACAACACCATCTGTGGCAAGGTCCACCTAACTACTGATACGAGGACCAGTAAGCACGGTCAGTGACATTATGTCTCCCTAACAGCACACTGGGTAAATGCAGTGGCGGCTGGGCCTGACGCAGATTGCAGTTTGGCGCATATCCTTCCACCACCGAAGATTGCAGGGCGATTCAGTTTGCCTCCTACTGCTTCCTTATCCTACTCCGCTTCCTCATCCTCTACCGCCTCCTCATCCAGTCAGTGTAACACATTCACCACAAACTTCAGCACAGCCAGGGGTAAACGACAGCAGGCAGTTTTAAAACGTATCTGTATGGGGGACAAAGCCCACACCGCGCAGGAGCGGTGGACGGGCATTGAACAACAGACCGATGAGTGGTTAGTGCCAGTGAGCCTCAAGCCCGGCTGGTGGTGTGCGATAATGGGTCAAATTTTGGAGCAGCTCTGGGACTAGCCGATTTGATGCACATCCCTTGCCTGGCGCATGTGCTGAATTTGGTGGTGCAGAGGTTCCTTAAAAATTACCTTGATATGTCAGAGCTGATGCAGAAAGTGCGGACTGTCTGTGCGCGCTTTCTGCGTTCTCACCCTAAAGCTGCTCGCTGCAGCGTAACTTCGGCCTTCCCGCTCACCGCCTCATATGTGACGTGCCCACAAGGTGGAACTCCACCTTGCACATGCTGGCCAGACTGTGCGAGCAGCATTAGGCGATAGTGGAGTTTCAGCTGCAGCACGCACGGGTGAGTCGCTCTGCGGAACAGCAACACTTCACCACCAGTGACTGGACCTCCATGCGAGACCTGTGTTCCTTTTTCCGCTGTTTTGAGTACTCCACCAACATGGCCAGTGCCGATAACGCTGTTCTCAGCGGTACTATCCCACTTCTATGCCTCCTTGAAAAAACGCTTCTGGCGATGATGAAAGAGGATGTGGCACAGGAGGAGGAGGAGGAGGAAGAGGGATCATTTCATAGGGTTTCTGGCCAGTCATTCACAAGTGGCTCCTAGGGTGGGTTCCCGCACCCACAAACGCCAGGTACACAAGCGCCAGCAAGGGCACAGTTCTGGAGGATGAAGAGGTGGAGGATGAGGAAGAGGAGATGGAGGAGGAGGAACCATGTTCACTTTTGGGTAGCACCCAAACCAGCTCATGGCCATCACTGGTGCATGGCTGGGCGGATACAGAGGACACAGTCGATACACCTCCCACAGAGGACAGCTTGTCGTTGCCTCTGGGCAGTCTGACACACATGAGAGATTACATGCTACAGTGTCTCCGCAACGACCGCTGAGTTGCCCACATTCCAACTTGTGCTGATTACTGGGTGGCCAGGCTGCTGGATCCCCATTACAAGGACAACGTACCGTCCTTAATTCCGTCACTGGAGCGTGATCGTAAGATGCGCGAGTACAAGTGCACACTGGTAGACACACTGCTGGTGGCATTCACACCTGACAGCAGGGGCACAGTGGAAGTGGTCGCCAATGCAGCTGGGGCACCACCAGCCCCTCAGTAGGCAGGGTTAGCATGGCCGAAATGTGGAAAAGCTTCATGGTGGAGCAGTATGTGTGCACACGCCTACACATACTGAATGACGGGTCTGCCCCCTTCAACTTCTGGGTCTCCAAATTGGGCACATGGCCTGAGCTTGCCCTTTATGCCTTGGAGGTGCTGGCCTGCCCTGCAGCCAGTGTATTGTCTGAACGTGTGTCTAGCACGGCAGGGGGCGTTATCACAGACAAGCGCAGCAGCCTGTCTACAGCCAATGTGGACAAGCTCACGTTCATTCAAATTAACCAGGCATGGATTGCACAAGATTTTTCCGTACCTTGTGCAAAACAGACATGTATGCCGGCCTTACCCAGTCATTGTTATACTACAATTGCTTATTGTTGTATTTTTGATATTTCCCACTCTTAATAAAAATTTAAAATTGAAACCAAAAACCAGTGTTGGCTACCTGGTCCTCCTGCACCTCCGCTTCCACCTAAACCGTCATTTCACAAATTTGTCTGTTACATTTTTGGGCTGTGATTATACCCCTGCTCGACCTAGTAGACAGGTAAACAAATTTAACTAAGTTGTCTGTTACATTTCGGGTGAAAATCACCAATTTTTGGCTGTGATATACCCCTGCTCTACCTAGTAGACAGGTAAACAAATTTCACTAATTTGTCTGTTACATTTTTGGGTGAAATTTACCAATTTTTGGCTGTGATATACCCCTGCTCTACCTAGTAGACAGGTAAACAAATTTCACTACTTTGTCTGCTACATTTTCGGATGAAATTCACCAATTTTTAGCTGTGATATACCCCTACTCTATCTAGTTGACAGGTTAATAAATTTCACTAATTTTTCTGTTACATAGTTGGGTGACATTCACCAATATTTGGCTGTGATATACCCCTGCTCTACCTAGTAGACAGGTTAATAAATTTCTGGGAAGGCGGCATCACCCATAATGCCATGCATGCAGCCAATCAGCAGCCAGCCAGCCCTGTGATGTCACAGCCCTATAAATAGCCTCAGCCATCTTGGATTCTGCCATTTTCCAGTGTGCTTATTGCAGGGAGAGATGTCAGCAGGCGCTAGGGACAGTGCTAGAAAAAACTTCAATGTGTTGAAAAAACGATTTACAAGTGCAGGAAAGATTATTCAAGGTGTAGGGAAAGAATAGGGAGGAATCATTTCACAGCATTCATGTTGAACAGGGTTCAGTAGGGGGGCTACTAGTGATGAGCGGCAGGGGCAATATTCGAATTCGTGAATTCGCTGTGTCATCTATCGGTCGTGTCTTGACCAGCAACCCAGCGGTTCTTGAATGGTTGACTCGGTAATCCACTTTGTCCCAAGTGACATCAGATACCCCCAGCCAAGAGTCGGTGGGTTCGTCAGACATAACCCTTAGTTGGCATGGTCAGGGAGCAGGCCCTGTGCCCTCATCTGTCTTCAACCTGCCACTGTCCTTTTCTGTTCCCTCATCCAGAGAAGTATTGTATGCTGTGGGCTCAGCTCCACTATACAGTGAGGACGATCTACTAGAAGACAGTCAGCAGCTACTGGCAAGCCAAGATGTGGAGGAGACATCTACTGCTTCCTCCACTAGGCGGGCAAGTAGTGATGAGGAGAGTGGCGTGGGAGCTGGTGTTGCGAGCGGTCAGGCTCCTGACCCAGAGACAGTTAAGGAGGATATCAGTGACGTGCAGACAGTACTCGATGATGATGTAGCTGATCGCACTTGGGAGCCAGGTGAATTAGGGGCTTCATCATCATCAGGAGAAGAGGGTGGCAGCTTGCCCGTGAGGCAGTGGCGGAGCCAGCAAGTTGCTAGCATGGCTGGGAGTCAGAAGGGTGGCAGGAGTGGGTTGGTAGCCAAACCTGCCCAGGGTAGACCACCCGTTTCGCAGGAGCCTACCTGCCTGGGAAGTAGCGGTTCCTAGGTTTGCGGAGGCAGTGGCAGTAGAAATCAGTCAGTACGTAGTGTTGGGATCAAAATCGCCTACTTGGCAGTGTGGCAGTTTTTTTGTTAAGCCGCATAAGGAGTTGAACATGGCCATATGTAGAATCTGTGGGCAGAAGGTGAAGAGTGGCCAGGGTGCCAATGTTGGCACCACGGCACTGCGTCAACATGTGCAGTGCCACCATAAAGTGGGAGAACTGTGGCTCCGATGTGGTGCTCCAGCCTGCCGCAGCAACCACTGCATCACCCAGTGACACGTAGCCGATTTCAGGCAGTCAAGGCTCCACCACCTCAGCCGAAAGGAGCTGTCTGTCATATCCATAATCTACCAGTCCTGATGCTCCTGCTCCTCCTACTTCTCGTCACTCATTCTGTTAGCAATCAATCACCGAAGCGATTGCCAAGAGCCAACAGTGTGCATGCACTGATCCAACGGAGCAGGAGCTGAACGTGCTCATGGCCAAGTTGCTGATGCTGCAGTCCCTCCCTTTCCAAGTGGTGGACTCTGCACCTTTCAGAGAATTGATGTCTTGTGCCGAGCCAAGGTGGAGAGTCCCAAGCCGTCATTTATTTGCCAAAAAGGCAGTACCAGCCCTGCACACACATGTAGAACAGAAGGTGGGCCAGTCCTTGAGCCTGTCGGTGTCTGCTAAAGTGCACGGCAATGCCGACATGTGGAGTTGTAACTACGGTCAGGGACAATACATGTCCTTTACGTCCCACTGGGTGATTGTGGTTCTTGCACAGCGACACCAGCAACTTGGCCAGGTGGCACCGCTTACACCTTCAGGTTCTCACGGCATTGGTCCTGTGACAATGTCTGCCTCTGCCTCCTCATCCTCCACCGTGTCCTCAGCCTCCACTGCAGGGACAATTCACAGTGCCCCTCCAGCATACCACATGTTTCAGGGCACGGTCGTGTTGAGCTGTTCTGCACCTCATTTGCCTGGGAGAATGGAGTCACACAGGGGAGGAACTGCTCTGTGTCCTTCATCAAGAAATCAAATCCTGGCTTTCTCCTCAACAACTGAAAATCGGAACCATGGTGACCGACAACGGGAAAAACATGGTGTTGGTGCGTCAAGGAGGGATGAGTCATGTGCACTGCATGGCACATGTGTTCAATCTGTTTGTCAACCGTTTCCTGAAGTCTTCCACCCATCTACAAGACATCCTAAAAATAGCCAGGAAACTTTGCATGCACTTCAGCTACTCATACACCGCAAAGCACACCCTCCTTGAGTGGCAGTGGCAGAACGGCATCCCTCAACATAGGCTGATATGCAACATTTCCACCCTTTGGAATTCCACCCAACTGTACGAACAGAGAAAGGCCATAAATGATTTATTGATGATCCAAGCAGACAGGAGTACTCCCCTGTGTAACTTGGATGTCAGCCAGTGGCAGCCCATGTGTGACACCTGTCGTTTTCTCAGGCCCATTGAGGAGGCCACATTATTTGTCAGTCACCAGGACTATGGAATGAGCAATGTCATTCCACTGCTTCATGTCCTGGAACAGATGCAGGTAAATATGACTGGTTAGGGGACTGGAGACATGGCGCCTATATCTCACTGCCACATGAGCCCTGTTGGGGCTGAACTTGAGGAGGAGGACATTAGAGCACAAGCAATGCGTAGCAAAATGGGTGGTTTTTCTACACAGGTGACAGGAGAGGAGGTGCAGGAGCTGCCAGAGAAGCTACAGGATGATGGGGAATGCAAATGGCCTGATGCACAAATGGCCTGAGTCACTTGCACAAATGGCCTGATGCATGCTCACTTGCTTGTCACCATTTGGCAGAGGGATGACTTCTGGCTCTCCGTCTTGTTGGATCCTCGCTACCGATCCAAAATGGGGGGCCTTTTTTACACCCACTGAGAAGGAGGACAAACTGAACAACTATAGAGACATCCTATGTAGTCAGTTGGCCGCTGCCTATCTGTGCCTTCATCCATTCTCTTGAAGGTCTGACCCGGGGGGGGCCTCTGCGCTCACATTCCACTGCCATGGCTGCTGGGGAAGGGTGGGGTGGCAGGAGCAGCCAAACTGGATTTGTAGCCCTGAAAAAGCTGTCCTGCCTGGCCAGTAGTGTGACATCAGAGCGGGTGTATAGTGCGGTGGGGGCCATAGTTACCCCAAGAAGATCTTGCTTGTCCACCCAAAATGTGGAGAGACTGACATTTGTTAAGATGAATCAGGCATGGATCAACCAGGATTTACACCCACCAATACCTGATGCATCAGACTAAATCATACATGATGCCACACCAACACTCTGACAAAAGAGACCGGTTTCTGATGGCTAACTGCCTCAGCTACTATTCTGATGCTGCCACCCACTTGATGCCACACATCTGATGCCAAGTGCTCCTTCTTTCACTCACTATTTTCAGCTGGTACTGGTTTTGCCATCCACCTCCCCACTCTGTCACCGGGTCACTCTGTGGTCTCCTCATGCTGCTGCCCCTTTCACATTATGTCACCTTGCCACTCTGTGGTCTCCTCATGCTGCTGTCACCTCCACACTATGTCACCATGCCACTATGTGGTCTTCTCATGCTGCTGCCACCTCCATACTATGTCCCCTTGCCTCTTTGTTGTCTCCTCATGCTGATGCCTCTTACAAACTATGTCATCTTGCCACTCTGTGGTCTCTTCATGCTGCTGCCACCTCCACACTATATCACCTTGCCACTCTGTGGTCTCCTCCTGATGCTGCCACCTCCACACTATGTCACCTTGCCACTCTGTGGCCTCCTCTTGATGCTGCCGCCACATCCAGCCTCTGACATTGGGCCACTCTGTGGACTTCTCATTCTGTTCCCAGCCTCCCCACTTCATGACTGGGCCACTATTTTGCCTTTCGGCCTGGCTGACATCATTATTTATTTGACCCTTCTTCTGGAAGGAAAAATGATACACACAACGGATCCTTGTGATTTGGTAGCCAAAAGCAGGAGTGGGTACCAAACACAGAAGACATGCAAATATTATATTCATGTATCATCTCTGTTTTGGACTCACTCCTGTTTTTTTGGCATTAGCAATACCGATGGATTGCTGACCAAATGCTCAACAGACAGGATCCATTTTTTGTGTGTTATTGTTCTGATGGATCAGAGGAAGGGCAAAATAATCAGTGACGTCAACACATAGTTACTGCTGACACCCTCTCCACTCTGTCGGGGGGGGGGGGGGGGGCTCTACTTGAATAAGCGTTTAATAGAACAGGTTCTGTAGACATCTATGTGGAATCAGCTGACGACGGTGTAAAAGGAGGGCACTTCTTCTTGGCGCTAACATCGACCTGTAAGGCTGAGTTCATACTTTAGTTAATTGGTCAGTTTTGGCCCCGTGACTACCCAAATAAGTGAAGTGTACAGGGATTCTAAGAGCGATGCCTGTCATCTGCATGTCATACAGACTCACAGTATTATTTCACAACCAAAGCAGACTCCCTAAGTGTGTTACTGCAAGGCACAGTGTTGTACACCACTATAAAGGCTCTCTGCAGCCAGGAAATAGCTGTTTTTTAACGCAATTTGCAGCAAATAAATTTTTACATTTTTTTGTTAATCTCTAACCACCACCAATCATTTCTTGCGTCTTGCAGAACGTCAAACTCCGGAGCTACTGTGACCTGCAGTAACTGATCAATGATGGATGACACAATTCTTGATTGTTGCACTTAACACATTACAAATAGATCTGCAGGTTACATTTAAATTAAAAAGCATAATTCTTCTTTTAGAAATTATATTGTTTGTCCTGCAGCTACATATAATACTTGAGAGGGCATTTCAAGGACAGCATGGGTTAAAAGTGTGACACCTTGTCATGACAGGTGCTTAGTCGGACAGGTAAAAGCAGTGAAGTAGCTATGTGAATAGCCAATTAATTTCTCTGATGACAATGCCGCTATTTCAGCTTCCAGGATTCCAATTAAGGCTCCTTTGTAAATTAAGAATAAAATTACAGGCACTTGTGAGATGATGACTCAGTGATTTGTGTCTGGGACCTACTGTAAGTATTATGTCTAAAGCTCACAAAATTAAGTACTCCCTCCCCTCAGTCTGCCAGTGGTCATGTACTGGTGGGTAGCATTATGGTGCTGATCAGACTTGCAGGTAAAAGGGGTTCTCTTTCTTTTTCTTATTGATCGTCGGGGGGTCCGACACCCAGGAGCCTTGCCAATTAGCTGTTTGAGAAGGAAGCACCATTCGCAGTAGGGCCACTGCCTTCTCGCTGCTTCTTGCAGTGACGTCACAGTGCCATTTCAAACAGTTGATCGGTGGGGGTCCTGGGAGTCAAAAGGATAGGTCATCATTAAGAAAAAAACTGAGAATCCCTTTAAAGAATCAGAATTTAAGGGTTTTCTTGACCGATGCAATGTACATGTACTGTATGTACACAGTGACTACACAAGCAGAATTTGTAACAATCTGGTCGGCACTCAAACTGAACCACTCTGCAGCGGGAAGGAGCTCACTCCACGTGTAATTCAAAGAAGATCCCAGCAGCAGTGTTGCGTATATCCAAGTCTCTATTTATTTTCCGTTCACGGTAATGGTTATACAAGGATGCGTTTCGGCTATACAGCCTTCACCAACGGTGAAGGCTTGATGAAGGCTGTATAGCCGAAATGCTTCCTGGTATAACCTTTAGGGTCCATTCACACATCCGCAATTTTGTTCCGCATTTTGCGGAACGGAATTGCGGACCCATTCATTTGTATGGGGCTGATGTGCTGCTGAATCCAGAATTGCAGATCTGCACTTCCGGGTCCGCAATTCCGACCCTGAAAAAAATTTAACATGTCCTATTCTTGTCCACAATTGCGGACAAGAATAGGCATTTTCTATTAAGTGGCGGCGATGTGCGGTCCGCAAAATGCGGAACACACATCGCCGATGTCCATGTTTTGCAGATCCGTGGATCCGCAAAACACACGAACATGTGAATTTGAATTGACACCCCTTATGGTGAACGGAAAATAAATAGAGACTTGGATATACACAACACGGCTGCTGTGATCTTCTTTGAATTACACCAGCAGAATAGTGAGTACAGCTCTAGAGTATAATAGAGAATTTGACTCAGGGTTAGTGCAGGATAAGTAATGTATGTACACAATTACTCCACCAGCAAAATAGTGAGTGCTGCTCTGGAGTATAATACAGGTTGTAACTCAGCATAAGTACAAGATAAGTAATGTAATATACATAGTCACTCCAGCAGAAGATTAGCAATGCAGTGCTGGAGTATAGTACTGTGCGTAACTCAGGATCATTACAGGATAAGGCCTCATGCACACAACAGTATTTTTTCACTGTCCGCAAAATGGGGTTCCGTTGGTCCGTGATCCGTGACCGTTTTTTCGTCCGTGGGTCTTCCTTGATTTTTGGAGGATCCACGGACATGAAAAAAAAAGTCGTTTTGGTGTCCGCCTGGCCGTGCGGAGCCAAACGGATCCGTCCTGAATTACAATGCAAGTCAATGGGGACGGATCCGTTTGATGTTGACACAATATGGTGCAATTGCAAACGGATCCGTCCCCATTGACTTTCAATGTAAAGTCTGGAGTCCCTTTTATACCATCGGATTGGAGTTTTCTCCAATCCGATGGAATATTTTAACCTGAAGAGTCCCCATCACCATGGGAACGCCTCTATGTTAGAATATACTGTCGGATATGAGTTACATCGTGAAAACTCATATCCGACATTATATTCTAACACAGAGGCGTTCCCATGGTGATGGGGACGCTTCTAGTTAGAATATACTACAAACTGTGTACATGACTGCCCCCTGCTGCCTGGCAGCACCCGATCTCTTACAGGGGGCCATGATCAGCACAATTAACCCCTCAGGTGCCGCTCCTGAAGGGGTTAATTGTGCATATCATAGCCCCCTGTAAGAGATCAGGGCTGCCAGGCAGCAGGGGGCAGACCCCTCCTCCCCAGTTTGAATATCATTGGTGGCCAGTGCGGCCTCCTACTGGTAAGTGACAGATCTGTGCGGCGCATTGCTGTCACTTACCAGTAGGAGGAGCTCCCGGCCGGACACAGACATCGCAGCAGCCAGCAGGTAAGTATGATGCTTCTACTATAGGAACTCCGCTGCCATCAATGATCGGGGCAGAGGGGGGGGGGAGAGGGGAGGCCGCACACTGCCACCAATGTATTAAAACAATAGAGGGAGGAAGGGGGGGGGGAGGGGGCCGCACACTGCCATCAATGTATTAAAACAATAGAGGGAGGAAGGGGGGCGAGGGGGGGGGGCGCACACTGCCACCAATGTATTAAAACAATAGAGGGAGGAAGGGGGGGCGCACACTGCCACCAATGTTAATGCAATAAAGGGAGGGAGGGGGGGCCGCACACTGTGCCACCAATGCTATTATTACAATAGAGGGAGGGAGGGAGCGCACTGGCCACCAATGATATTTAAACTGGGGATTGAGGGGGGTCTGCCCCCTGCTGCCTGGCAGCCCCGGATCTCTTACAGGGGGCTATGATACGCACAATTACCCCCTTCAGGTGCAGCATCTGAGGGTTTAATTGTACGGATCACAGCCCCCTGTAAGAGATCGGGTGCTGCCAGGCAGCAGGGGGCAGTCATGTACACAGTTCGTTGTATATTCTAACTAGAAGCGTCCCCATCACCATGGGAACGCCTCTGTGTTAGAATATACTGTCGGATCTGAGTTTTCACTGAAAAAGCTTTTATGCAGACGGATCTTCGGATCCGTCTGTATGAAAGTAACCTACGGCCACGGATCACGGACACGGATGCCAATCTTGTGTGCATCCGTGTTCTTTCACGGACCCATTGACTTGAATGGGTCCGTGAACCGTTGTCCGTCAAAAAAATAGGACAGGTCATATTTTTTTGACGGACAGGATACACGGATCATGGTCTCGGCTGCAAAACGGTGCATTTTCCGATTTTTCCACGGACCCATTGAAAGTCAATGGGTCCGCGAAAAAAAAAACTGAAAACGGCCACGGATGCACACAACGGTCGTGTGCATGAGGCCTTAGTAATGTATTTACACAGTTTATCCACCAGTAGAATAGTGAGTGCAGCTCTGGAGCATAATACAGGATGCAACATAGGATCAGTATATGATAAGTAATGTAATACAAGTACACTGTAATACAGCTGTTTATGGAGATTAATTCTATATGTGAATTGTGATAGTAAATTTGGATTTAATCTATATAGCTGGTTGATAATGTGGATCTAGTCTTGGAGACAGGAGAGTTGTGTCTGGGGTCGGCAGCTCCATCAAAGAACATTAAAGCAATCTGCCAGAGCTACAGACTTATAAACGCTGACAATATTCACTTTTATTGGAAGATATTACTCCTTGAATTTATTCTCATTTTGTATATTATTTGGAATTGCATTCATCTTCAGCCAAATATGTTAACATCAATTTATATAGAGATCAGTTAAATGTTCTCCCTTGCTCTGTTTGTGTGAAGATAAATGCAATATGTGCTGTATTCCAAAATTCTAATTTAGTCACACTGAGCACACTGAGTCAAGCTTTTTTTTTTTTTTGGGACGTCATCCGTTATGCACCTCTGATAATGCAAACTTCACAGTTCTTGGCAATTTGTATACTCTGCCACTTATTCTGTAAAACAGAAGCCACAGAATAATGGTTTACTTATGCAGCGTCCCACTCAGGACATGTGGGAACTGCAAAATAGCTTTAAACTGCATTACTGAATTGCATGTCATTTTGCATTACATCACCTGTTGTATCCCTGTTCATAGGCTGGTTAGGTGTATTTTATACATCCCACCACTAGAGGGGGATAGCACTTAGTCTATATTAATACTTTAGTCAGGCCTAGTGTAGTGGGGAGAGAGAGGAGAAGGAAAAGGTGAAGAGAGGAGTAGAGTGAGTTGTTAAGCTGAGGCTACACACCATAGAGTAGTGGGTGAAGCCTGAAGCAGCAATAAGGTAGAGCCAAGGTATGAGGGGCAGGAGAGCGTTTTCCTCCTGTGATCCTCTTAGTTCCTTACATCCTACAACCAGAGGATAGTGTTGCGTCCCTGGAAGAAATCCAAGCTAAAAGAGAGACATCGGTGATAATAGCCACTACCTAAGGCTGACTGGGCACCTTTGCACATGGTGGAGGACAATCTAGCTACAGGCAGCCTCACTATAAATTATAGAAGACAGATTATCTACCTGTTCAAGGGCTTGGAAGATACAGAAATAATAGGACTAAGCATACCAGTGAGACCTCTACAGGACCACAGCCTGAGTCAAAACCCAGCCAAACCTATTAACAGTGGATCAACAGAATTCCTCTAAAGGACAAAAGACTGTATTCTGTCTGGATGTATATGCCGCAACTAAAACCAGCCACAGTAAAAGTTGTGAGTTGTATCCTACCACCGTCTACCTCATTCTTCAATATTACTACAACTGGTTGTACCACCAAAAACGGTACTGGCGTCACGACAAATGCTACCAAGGGACCCAGCCACCCACAAGCACCCTAAACACCCCTGCCATCAAGGGCACCTCAACCTCCATCTAGGCTGGTGCTTCCCTACCACAGAGTGTGCCCCGGAGGATTTCATGCTGTCTTCCTCATCACTGTGCTGCTGGCCCAGGGAGGCTTTCTGCTAACTGTGAGTAACACGTATGTGTTCCGTTCCGTGCATTGGGGAACGTTTGTGCGGCCTCCGGGACATATCGAGAACCATTCAACTTGAATAGGTCTGTGATCCGCCTGTTCCGCAAAAAGAGAGAGCAAGTTCATTCTTTTTGCAGAACGGAAGTGCGGAACGGAAGCCCCCAGAAGCACTTCGTAGTGCTTCCGTAGGGTTCTGTTCCGTGCTTCCGTTCCGCATTTCTGGATTTGCAGACCCATTCAAGTGAATGGGTCCGCATCCGTGATGCAGAATGCACACGGAACAGTGTCTGTTTATTGAGGATCCGCATATGCGGTCCGCAATACAGAAACGGAACAACTACGTTTGTGTGCAGGAGGCCTTAGGATCAGGTGAAAAAAAAGAACAGATTCACCTGCCACTATTTCCCCAACATGACGTGATGAGTGCTTCCAAAGATGTCAATTAAAGTAAGTTGGTGTCCAGTCATCCTGGTACAAGTGAAATTACATCTTTCTCACGGTTTTCACTTGTTGGATTAAATATACATGTCATTTAGTGACTTTTAAATACATTGCTTTCCTTTTTCATTACAAATTCACTGATCATTACTTTTTTAATGTTACATAGGAAAAAATACACCTCATAACGCAATGCAGCAAATTTATCTGATCTTATGAAAGCCATCTGTCCGTTGGATGCTTAAAGGGCTTCTCCGGGAATGATTTAAAATGGCCGTCAGCAACCGGTCCTAGAATATGAGCAGGACTGGTTGCCCCCACTTGCAGAGCTGCCTGGGGGAACGAGTGGGGCAGGGCCTCACTACACTACTGTACAACAGATGACAATGATGTGATCCTGCCTATGATGTGCCATGATGGCTGAGTAGTCTGACAGGAGCAAGTGCCAGAACGTAGTGTGTATCCCCTCACCCCGCCTAGGCAGTCCTGCTCATATTCTAGCACAGGTTGCTGGTGGCCAATTTTAAATTATTCCCGGAGAATCCTTTTAAATTTGTCTACATTTAATGATGTCACAGTGTTTGGTGACTAGAACTAGTCTGGAAGCCCATAACTCTCTTGAATAAAGTTGGTCCATCACCCTTTCACCTTACTTTAGAGTCCTGCTTATTCTTCAACTTTACGTCTATGATTTAGCTACATGGTTTGCAATTGCAATTGGATTCCAACACTTTGGGTGCCCCTATTCCACCATCGGAAAGCAGGATTATAAGGGAATGTAATGATGTCATCCTGCTGGATGCAGCTTAACCCCTTAATGACCTATGACGTATTGTGTACGTCATGATCGGGTGTTAGTTACTGCATGATGAGTGAGTGTTGAGTAGAAAGGGGCTGTGCTGTTGTGTAGTCCCTGTAGCCCCCCAAGGCTTAGTGTAAGTCGCAATGTACTGCAGTACACTATACAGTGTATTGCAGTGTACTGTACAGCCATCAGACACTTGATCCAAGTGGGTTTGGGTACAAAAAGTGTTAAAAAAGTATAAAAAATTAATGAAAAATATAAAAATTAAATACACTATACTTGTTTGGTATTGCCGCGCCCATAACAATCTGATCTATAGAAGGATCATGTTATTCTTTCTGTGCACTGAACTCCATAAAAAAAAATATATATATGATGGAATTGCAATTTTGCCCAACTCACTCCACAAAAAATGGTATAAAAAGTGATTAAAAAAGTTGTATGTGCCCCATAATAGTACCAATCAAACCATCACCTCATCTTGCAAAAAATGAGCCCCCACATGAGACAATTGCCCAAAAAATTGAGACGGTTCCTTCCTGGAAAGCGCCTGCTTGTCAGCGATCTTCTCCACAGTATGTGAAGGAAGGATTGCTAATGCCAATGCTCGTACCCATACAGACTCATTGTTTGCCAGCAGCAGAGGCTGTTTACACAGAACAATCTGATGACGGCAAACTACAATTTAGTTGCCCACACAAATGACCCAATTACTCAACGAACTTTTGCCCATTCATAGAGTAATCAGTGGCTCCTTTACACTGCTTTACACTTCTTATCTGGCGGATTCATGGCCTGTGAAAAAAGCCTTTAGTCTGTCATAAAGGAGGGCCACCCCATGGTTCAATTGAGAATATTAGATCATCTATTCAAAGGGTGACTCAGGGAGCATTATGCCCGTCTAACACCTTTGCAGCCTATAGAACTGTAAGAACCGTGGGAATTGAAACCTGTGTAAGATCTGCCAGTCCATTCATGATACAGACTGCTACTACTGTATTGAACTTTATTGCCAAGTAAAGGACAGTTGCTCATTGCAAAACCCCACCTCTTAATTACTTGCACCAACACTTGCATCCCTAAAGTATTATAATGCCTGAAATCTTCCCTGGGACCTTGCCTTGCATCCCAACCAACACTAAATAGTAGAACCTCAAATCCAGGGTGTGCCCCGAAGGTAGGAAAAAGGTGCACCCTTCCCATCATTGCACCGCTCAGGGAGCAACAAAGCAAGGGCTTCCACCGTGAGTAATACTTCTCCCATCCTCTCAGTTCTTCTTTTGGGTCACTGTATTAGTACTGACACTGGTGTTCTGACACATCGAGCCTTCCTTTCGAAGGTGCTCTCCTCCATATTTACAATTTAACAGTTGTACCACTTGTCTTCCCATAAAAGCTTTGAATGCAGCATGTAGCCTCTTCAGAAAAGGCTAAATAATGCATTTCATGTTTCAAGCCCTGCCATTTCCCTTGCAAAGCAGAGAGATGACTTCACCTGCAAATATTGCTTAGTGGGAAATGGCCCTGTGAGGATTTCTAGTCTCATCCCTGACAATGATTTACTGATGGTGAATAAAGAATGGCCTCAAAATGACTTGTTTATTTTGCATTAGCATTTAAAGGGGTTTCCAATTTATACACACATACAGCTTAATCGTAGTTAGTGTTGAGAAAATTAAACTTAAACAAATGAAATTTGATCCAAATTTCAGGAAAACTTCGATTCACAACAAGTCCGAATTTCATTTCGCTTCGTAGTAACGAATCAATTTTTACTAAAATGGCAGCTACATGTGATACAAAGTGAAAGTAAGAAGCCTTGGAAGGAGATATGACTCATAATGCCGTGCAGCCAGCCAATCAGCAGATAGTCATCCCCTGTGATGTCACAGCCCTATAAAAAACGTATACTCTCCACCATATTACAGTGAACTGAGCATAGGGCAGATGTGTCAAGTGCTAGGGACAGAGTTTTACAAAGCTTTAATTGTAGAATATTGGATAGGCCCGTGCAGGGACAGTGAAGGGAGATCATATGGAGAGTTTTAGACACTATAGGGAGACTGCAGGGACAGTGCAGGCTATGTGTAATTACCCTGTGAAACTTGTTTCTCTACTGCACCATTCATACTTAATCTGTTCTATTATAGACTGTGCATAAGACTCAGTCTCAACAGGCGGGCTAATATATAGGCGCATTTATCTAGTTCGTATGCTGCGCCATTAATGATTAATCTTTTCAGATATACATAGACTTACTGTGCGTCAGACTCATTGTCTACAGGCATATAGGCATGTTTATATAATTCATCTGCTGGGCCATTTATACTTAATCTGTTCTGTTATACATAGACTTACAGTGCAGCAGACAGTCTCAATAGTCGTTATAATATAATTATATAAATGTTATAAAGTATAAATCTGAAGGTGTCAGCCCTTTAAAGAGTTATGAGGGGGGAGTCGCAGAGAGCGACGAGGAGAAAGCAAAGCTGTTAAATATTTTTTTTCCTCCAATGTATTCACTGAGGAAAATAAACTGTCAGATGACATGCAGATTGTAAAAGTAAATTCCCCATTAAAAGTGTCCTGTCTGACCCAGGAAGAAGCACAGATTAAAATAGACAAATCGCCAGGACCGGATGGCATACACCCCCGTATCCTAAGGGAATTAAGTAATGTCATAGCCAGACCCTTATTTCAGATATTTGCAGACTCTATACTGGCAGGGAATGCCCCATAGGATTGGCGCATAGCAAATGTGGTGCTAATATTCAAAAAGGGTCCAAAAACAGAGGCTGGAAACTATAGGCCAGTAAGTTTAACATCTGTTGTGGGTAAACTGTTTAAAGGTTTTCTAAGAGATGCTATCTTAGAGCATCTCAACGGAAATAAGCAAATAACGCCATATCAGCATGGCTTTATGAGGGATCGGTCAAGCCAAACTAATTTAATCAGTTTCTATGAGTTGGTAAGTTCTAGACTTGACAGCGGCATATCAATGGATGTCGCATAACTGGACTTCTCCAAAGCATTTGACACTGTACCACATAAAACTGTACCACATAAAAGGTTAGTATATAAAATGAGAATGCTTGGACTGGGAGAAAACATCTGTATGTGGGTAAGTAACTGGCTGAATTATAGAAAACAGAGGGTGGTTATTAACAGTACACACTCAGTTTGGGTCACTATCACTAGTGGGGTACCTCAGGGGTCAGTATTGGGCCCTATTCTCTACAATATACTTATTAATGATCTTGTAGAAGGCTTGCATAGTAAAATATCAATTTTCGCAGATGACACTAAAGTGTGTAAAGTAATTAACACTGAAGAGGATAGTATAGTGCTACAGAAGGATCTGGATAGATTGGAGGCTTGGGCAGATAAGTGGCAGATGAGGTTTAACACTGACAAATGTAAAGTTATGCACATGGGAAGGAATAATGCAAGTCACCCGTACATACTAAATGGTAAAACACTCGGTAACACTGACATGGAAAAAGATATAGAAATTTTAATAAGCAGCAAACTAAGCTTCAGAAACCAGTGTCAGGCAGCTGCTGCCAAGATTAATAGGATAATGGATTGCATCAAAAAAGGGATAGATGCCCGTGATAAGAACATAGTCCTACCACTTTACAAATCGCTAGTCAGACCACACATGGAGTACTGTGTACAGTTCTGGGCTCCTGTGAACAAGGCAGACATAGAAGAGCTAGAGAGGGTAAAGACTAGGGCAACTAAAGTAATAACGGGAATGGGGCAACTACAGTACCCTGAAAGATTATCAAAATTAGGGTTATTCACTTTAGAAAAAAGACGACTGAGGGGAGATCTAATTACTGTGTATAAATATATGAGGGGTCAGTACATAGATCTATCCCATCATCTATTTATCCCCAGGCCTGTAACTGTGACAAGGGGACATCCTCTGCGTCTGGAGGAAAGAAGGTTTGTACACAAACATAGAAGAGGATTCTTTACGGTAAGAGCAGTGAGACTATGGAACTCTCTGCCTGAGGAGGTGGTGATGCTAAGTACAATAAAGGAATTCAAGAGGGGCCTGGATGTATTTCTGGAGTGTAATACTATTACAGGCTATAGCTACTAGAGAGGGGTCGTTGATCCAGGGAGTCATTCTGATTGCCTGATTGGAGTCGGGAAGGAAATTTTTATTCCCCTCAAGTGGGGAAATGTGGCTTCTACCTCATTTTTTTTTTTTTTTTTTTGCCTTCCTCTGGATCAACTTGCAGGATGACAGGCCGTACTGGATGAACAAATATCTTTTTTCGGCCTTATGTACTATGTTACTATGTTACTAATATATAGGCGCATGTACCTAGTTAATCTATTGCACCATTAATATTTAATCTGTTCAGCTATACATAGACGTATGGTGCATCAGACTCAATGTCAACAGGAGGTGTAATATGGGGACGTTTATATAGTTCATCTGCTGGGCCATTTATAGTGGTACCCCCTCTTAAAAACATATGATCTGCAGGGGTGCTGGGAATCAAACCCCCACTAATCAGATATTGATGACTTGTCCAGCACATCGCAGGAGATTTTTTTAATCAAGACTATTTAGAAAGATACACTGATGCAATAAAACAAAATTGTCACATATAACTGAATAAAATAAATGCCCTTTATCTTCACCAGATGGTCAAATCAATTCTCCTGTTGCATCATATAGAAAACTCTCAAAACAACCTGAAACATCTGCACCTTTCCACCAACGAACTACTTAATTCCAGAAATATGTAAAAAATAAGGACCGGAGCTTCACCAGCAGACATCAAGCAGTGAGTAAAAGCGGGACGCCGCTCTAAAAACTCACTGTGATTCATCTACATAAAGATCCAGGAACTTTGCTCTTACTAAGAGATTGGGATACACTTGGGAAGTGAATACAGAGGACACAATTAGACCCCAAGAATACTCCTATTTTTCCACTAGTCTAGCCATTATTGGGACCTAACTGCTATAAGTTGCAGAGTGGAGAACACCTTATGTTGCATTGACGCTTTACTATTTATTCGTATATCTGTATGTAATATATTGTTGCACTGATGCCTATTTATGGTTTTAGGTAGTTCCACTATCTTATATGTCTTATATGTAATAATTGGGTATTTTAAGCTAATATTTTATACATCCATATTTTTAAGTAATAAATTGAATGTAATCTTTATATAAATTGTATATGATAATAAACAATTTATCACCATATATACCTGTTTTTCGCATGGTTCTACTTATAGAGAGAGTGCCCAGTATTGTCTTTCTCAGTATGTAAAAAATAAGATCTCTCGAATACAGTGTTATTCTATGAGCTCGCCGACCTCCTGTAATTAGAGATGAGCGAATCAAAGTTGACAAAGTTGAATTTGATCCGAATTTCAGGAAAAATTTGATTTGCATCGAATCCAAATTTCTTCACACTTCGTGGTAACAAATCACATTTTTTCCTAAAATGGCTGCTGCACAAGTGAGGACATTGAGCAAGGGACTCTGGGAAGGCGGGATCACCCATAGTGCCATGCATGCAGCCAATAAGCAGCCAGCCAGCCCTGTGATGTCACAACCCTATAAATAGCCTCAGCCATCTTAGATTCTGCCATTTTCCAGTGTACTTAGTGCAGGGAGAGATGTCAGCAGGCGCTAGGGACAGTGCTAAGAAAGACTTAATTGTGCTAAAAAGATGATTTACACTTTCAGGGAAAGATTATTCAAGGTGTAGGGAAAGGATAGGGATGAATCATTCCACAGCATTTATGTAGAACAGGGTTCAGTAGGCAAGGTTACAGCCTGGGTAATAGGAACAATCCTATTACACCTTGCTGCACTGACTGGGGATTGACAAATTGCCATTATACAGCTCTGTAATTCCAGCAAACCATTCTTCTTATTGGGGTGCAAGTGCTATTTGATACAGCCATTAACAGGGTTTATTACAAGGAAATTTTTCTATATCTTATTTGCCCTTGTGCGGTGCAGTTATATGTTCTAAAGCATTTTTTGGCTTGTATTAGCGAAAAAAAGGACTTATTAGCCGTTGTGTGGTAAAGTGAAAAAATTACAGCCCTTTTTGGCATGTATTAGTGGTAAAAAAATATATATTTTCCGTTCAGCAGTGCAGTTATATGTTCTAAAGCCCTTTTTGGCATGTATTAATGGCAAAAGAAAAATATATTTGCTGTTTAGCGGTGCAGTTATATATTATAAAGCCTTTTGTGGAGTGTATAAGTGGAAAAAAGAAAAATATATTTGTTGTTGAGCGGTGCAGTTATAGATTCTAAAGCCTTTTATGTTGTGTATTAGTGGAAAAAAATAAGGGCCTATTTGCCGTTCAGCTGTGCAGTTATTTGTTCTAAAGCCCTTTTGTGGAGTGTATAAGTGGAAAAAAGAAAAATATATTTGCCGTTTAGCGGTGCAGTTATATGTTCTAAAGTAGGATTGAGCGAACCCAAACTGTAAAGTTCGGGTTCGTAACAAGCTTTAGGATTTTTAGACCCCGGCCCCGAACCCGAACTTTTCAGTAAGTTCGGGTTCGGTGTTCGGCGAGTTAATGGCGCTTTATGAAAGGCTGCAGAGCAGCCAATCAACAAGCGTTTAACTTGTGTGCCCTTAGAAGCCATCACAGCCATGCCTACTAATAGCATGGCTGTGATTGTCCAGTGCAGCATGCGACCCAGCCTCTATATAAGCTGGAGTCACGTAGCTCTGCACGTCACTCTGCTCTAATTAGTGTAGGTGTAGATAGGATGCTGCTGTGAGGGAGAGAATAGGAAAGACTCTTTAATCTGAAGTGCTTGTTAACTCAGCGATCTACCTAGCTTTTGTTTTGTGGGTGCATTGCATAATCTTTTTACCCTGCCCTTAGCCCAGTGACACAGAAAAATAACTTTTATCCGTCTATTAGTTAGGTGGGCGGCGGCCATTTTATGCAAGTTCAGTGCACCAGCACAGCATATGTGCATTTGCGACAGTCAAATAGAAGCTTGAAATACTGCAATTATATTCTGGGTTGAAAAAGATAACCCATTTTTGGCAATACCCTCTATCTGGGGCCTATGCAACATTTGTCAGTGTGAAATTTAAGCTTGAAATACTGCAATAATTTTCTGGGTTTTAAAAAACACCCTTTTTGGGCAAAATACAATATTTTACAGCCCTTGCTGCATCTGTCAGTGTGAAATATCTGCGTTAGATACTGCTGCTTTATTCTGTTATTAAAAAATTACCCATTTTAGGCAAAATACTAAATTTGCGGCGTTTACTGCATATGTCATTGTTAAATACAAGCTTGAAATACTGCAATAATTATCTGGGTTTTAAAAAACACCCTTTTTGGGAAAAATACAAAATTTTACAGCCCTTGCTGCATCTGTCAGTGTGAAATACAAGCGTTAGATACTACTATCATATTCTGTTTTAAAAAAAACACCAATTTTGGGCAAAATACTAAATTTGAAACGTTTGCTGCATCTGTCATTGTTAAATACAAGCTTAAAATACTGCAATAATTTACTGGGTTTAAAAAAGCACACATTTTTGGCAATACCCTACATCTGGGGCCTATGCAGCATTTGTCAGTGTGAAATTTAAGCTTCAAATACTGCAATAATTTTCTGGGTTTTAAAAAACACCCTTTTTGGGCAAAATACTAAATTTTAAAGCCCTTGCTGCATCTGTCAGTGTAAAATACAAGCGTTAGGTACTACTGTCATATTCTGTTATTAAAAAAACACCCATTTTGGGCAAAATAATAAGTTTGCGGCATTTGCTGCATCTGTATGCAGTAGAGTCAACACACATGCTTTATGAGATGTGTTATCTAAACTAAATGCATTAAGCAAACACCTTCAATTGCTTTTTAATGGCTTTTGTTTCAAGATAACGTGATGAGTTAAGAAATTTGAGTTAATAGTTTGTCTTTTAAACCTGCTACATCTGTCTATCACAGGCCTCAATAAATAATTGGTGGAAACAGGTATATCAAACCCCTTAATCAGTATTTTGTGGAAGCAGGTATATTGCAGGCCTCAATCAATATTTGGTGGAAACAGGTATATCAAACCCCTTAATCAATATTTTGTGGAAGCAGGTATATCGCAGCCCTCAATCAATATTTGATGGAAACGGGTATATCAAACCCCTTAATCAGTATTTTGTGGAAGCAGGTATATCGCAGGCCTCAATCAATATTTGGTGGAAACAGGTATATCAAACCCCTTAAGACGTATTTTGTAGAAGCAGGTATATCGCAGCCCTCAATGAATATTTGGTGGAAACGGGTATATCAAACACCTTAATCAGTATTTTGTGGAAGCAGGTATAACGCAGCCATCAATCAATATTTGGTGGAAATAGGTATATCAAACACCTTAATCAGTATTTTGTGGAAGCAGGTATATCGCAGGCCTCAATCAATATTTGGTGGAAGCAGGTATATTAAATCCCTTAATCAGTATTTTGTGGAAGCAGGTATATCGCAGGCCTCAATCAATATTTGGTGGAAGCAGGTATATCAAACACCTTAATCAGTATTTTGTGGAAGCAGGTATATCGCAGGCCTCTATCAATATTCTGTGGAAGCAGGTATATCAAACCCCTTAATCAGTTTTTTGTGGAAGCAGGTATATTGTACCCCTCAATAAATATTTGGTGGAAACAGGAATATCAAACCCCTTAATCAGTATTTTGTGGAAGCAGGTATATCGCAGGCCTCAATCAATATTTTGTAGAAGCAGGTATATCGAACCCCTTAATCAGTATTTTGTGGAGGCAGGTATCTTGCAGCCCACAATCAGTATTTTGTGGAAGAAGGTATATCAAACCCTTTAATCAGTATTTTGTGGAATCAGGTATATCACACCACTCAATTATTTTTTTTACCACAACAATTATATCACACCACCCTGTTTATTTGGGGCAACAGATATATCGCAGCCATCAATCAGTATTTTGTGGAAGCAGGTATATCACACCCCTCAATCATTTTTTTATGGGGGGGCAATAGGTATATCACACCCATTGCAAATAGTTGTTCCAATAGCGCTTGTCCCTCTATATAGCTGCTTTATTGCAGCAGAACCGCACACAACTGCTGCACAATACAAATGCACTATAATACACTTTCTATGTTAGAATGTATAATATAAGTATATCACACCACTCAATATATCACACCTATCGATAGAACACCTATACCAATCCTTAAAAGCACTTTTGTGGCCCTATTAGCTAGCATAGCCTGTCCCTGCTCCACAAAGCAACCTCTCCCTACACTGGCAAAACACAGAATGTTAAATGGCTGACAGATCGTGTGCTGTTATAGGGTGGGGGTGTGTCCATGTGCTGAAACGTTTCAATTGGCTGTCCTGCCCCACCTGATGGATGTGTCATAGGTCAAAGTTCGGCGCAATGCAAAATAATTTGGACATCGCCATATTTTCGCATGTTCAGTGAATCGCGAACGCGCAAAGTTCGCCGTGAAATGACCACCGGGCGAACCGCAAGGCCATCTCTAGTGGGTGGTCGGTAGCCTACCTGCCTGTAAAGTAGTGGTGCACGGGATCACAGAAGCAGCGGCAATAGCAGTCAGTCAATGCATAGTGTTGGGGGTAAAATCACTTACTCGGCTGTGTGGCAGTATTTAGTTAAGTCGCCGAAGGAGGTGAACATGGCCATATGTAGAATCTGTTGGCAGAAGGTGAAGTGTGGCCAGGGTGATTCACCCAGTGGCATGCACCTGGGATCATGCAGTCAAGGCTCCTCCACCTCAGCCGAAGGGAGCTGTCTGTCCTTCTCATTATCTGCTGGTCCTGATGCTCATGCTCCTCCTTCTCCTAGTCAATCATTCCATCAGTAATCGATCACCTAAGTGATTGCCAAGAGACAACAGTATGTATGCACTCATCCAACGGCGCAGAAGCTGAATGTGCTCCTGTCCAAGTTGCTGGTGTTGCAGTCCCTCCCTTTCCAAGTGGTGGACTCTGCACCTTTCAGAGAACTGATGGCTTGTGTTGAGCCGAGGTGGAGAGCCCCAAGCCATCATTTTTTTGCCAAAAAGGCAGTGCTAGCCCTGAACACACATGTAAAACAGAAGGTGGGTCAGTCCTTGAGCCTGTCGGTGTCTTCCAAACTGCATAGCAGCGTAGACATGTGGAGCTGTAACTACGGACAGGGACAATACATGTCCTTTATGGCCCACTGGTTGAATGTGGTTCCTGCACAGCCACACCAGCAACTTGGCCAGGTGACGCCACTTCCGCCTCCACGTTGTCACTCCGTTGGTCCTGCAACAATGTCCGCCTCTGCATCCACATCTTCTACCGTGTCCTCAGCCTCCACTGCAGGGACAATTCACAATGCCCCTTCAGCATACCACATGTGCAGGGCACGGCGTTGTTATGCTGTTCTGCACCTCATTTGCCTGGGATAACGGAGTTACACAGAGGAGGAACTGTTCCGTGTCCTTCATCAAGAAATCAAATCCTGGCTTTCTCCGCGATAAATCAAAATCGGACCCGTAATGACCGACAACGAGAAAAATATGGTGTTGGCGCTGCGTCAATGAAGCATTGCACATGTGTTCAATCTGATTGTCAAGCAGTTCCAGAAGTCTTCCACCCATCTGCAAGACATCCTAAAAATGGTCAGGATATTTCGCATGCACATTCAGCCACTGGTACATCACAAAGCACACCCTCTTTGAGCTGCAGCAGCAGAACGGCATTCCCCAACATAGGCTGATATGCAACGTTTCCACCCTTTGGAATTCCACCCTCCATATGTTGGACTAACTATACGAACAGAGAAAGGCCATAAACGATTTCTTGATGTTCCAAGCAGACAGGAGTACTTCTCTGTGCAACTTAAATGTAAGCCAGTGGCAGCTTATGCGTGGCACCTGCGGTTTGCTCAGGTTCTTTCAGGACGCCACGTTATTTGTCAGTTGCCAGGACTACGGCATGAACAACGTAATTCTACTGCCTCATGTCCTGGAACAGATGCTGTTAAATCTGGCTGGTCAGGGGACTAGAGATATGGCGTCTACATCTCATGGCCACATGAGCCCTGTGGGGGCTGAACTGGAGGAGGAGGACATTGGAGCACAAGCAATGTGTAGCAAAATGGGTGGTTTTCTACACAGGTGACAGGAGAGGAGGAGCAGGAGCAGCCAGAGGAGCTACAAGGCGATGAGGAAGATGAGGAAGGGGACCCAGACACACCGTGGCAGTATTCAGTGGAGATGGAAGCAGGGAGTCCCTCTGAGTCACTTGCACAAATTGCCTGATGCATGGTCACTTGCTTGTCACCATTCGGGAGAGGGATGATTTTCTGGATCTCCACCTTGTTGGACCCTTGCTACAGGTCCAAAATGGGGGCCTTTTTTACACCCGCTGAGAGGGAGGACAAACTGAACTATTATAGAGACATCCTATATAGTGAGTTGCCCGATACCTATCTGCATCATCGTCCATCCACTTCAAGGTCTGACCGGGGGGCCCTCTGCGCTCACGTTCCTCTGCCATGGCTGCTGTGACAGAGTAGGATCTGTTCCAGCTCCATCAGCAGCAACTTGAGTCTAGAGTCACTGATGAGCAGCTTTCTTCACCCGCCTAGTGAAGAAACTACTCAACAACAGCAGCAGCTAGACCTGGAGCAGGACCTGAACCAGCAGGTGGTGGCATACTTGGACAGTACCCTGCCACCCCACATTGAAGATCCACTGGACTACTGGGCAGCCAAACTGGATTTGTGGCCGTAACTAGCAGAGTTTGCCCTGGAAAAGCTGTCCTGCCGGGCCAGTAGTGTGGCATAAGAGCGGGTGTTTAGTGCAGCTGGGGCCATAGTTACCCAAAAAGAACTCACCTGAACACCCAAAAATGTTAAGAGACTGACCTTTGTCAAGATGAATCAGGCGTGGATCAGCCAGGATTTCCACCCATCAATGCCTGATGCATCAGACTAGATCATCCATGGTGCCACATCAACACTTTGACAAAAGAGACCAATTTCTTCTGGCTACCTGCCTCAGCTACTATTCTGATGCTGCCACCCACTTGATGCCACACATCTGATGCCAAGTGCTCCTTCTTTTACCCACCATCTTCAGCTGGTACTGGTATTGCCAACCACCTCCCCACTCTGTCAATGGGTCACTCTGTGGTCTCCTGATGCAGCTGATACCTCCACACTATGTCACCAAGCCACTCTGTGGTCTCCTCATGCTGCTGCCACCTCCACACTATGTCACCTACCTTGCCACTCTGTGGTCTCCTGATGCCGCTGCTTCTGCCTCCACACTGTCATTGTGCCACTCTGTGGCATTCTTCTGATGCTGCAGCCGCCTCCACCCTTTGTCATTGTGCCTCTTTGTGGCCTCCTTCTGATGCTGCCGCCACCTCCAGACTCTGTCATTGGGCCGCTTTGTGGTTTCCTCATGCTGCTTCCACCTCACCACTTTGTCATAGGGCCACTCTGTGGACTTTTCATGCTGTTCCCAGCCTTCCCACTTTATGACTGGGCCACTATTTTGCCTTTCGGCCTGGCTGACATAATAATTTTTTTAACCTTTCTTCTGATCTGACAGAAGGAAGGAAAAATGAGATGCACAACGGATCCTGTATGTGTAGCAGCTGTAAGGCCTGTATTTTTGTGCCTTTTCATAGGTAAATGCATTGATATCCAATTATTCTAGTCAAGATGGATGTGCATTGCCTTTAAGAGCCATGCTTGACTATATTTACAATTTTGTATGTCCTGAGTACACCAAAGTAAGGTCACGCAAAGGTTTCTGTAAAGATGTGTGTTTTGTAAAAATTAATCACATGCTGGTATGTATAGGAAGTACTGATATGTCTGGGAGAAAACAATGCCCATTCATATCATTACGGTCCATAGATCAACAGTGTGAGAAACATTCAGAGAGACGCCTAGAGGTCTGTCTCTAATTGCTACAAGTGTCAGAATTAATCCTTATAGCTTCTAAGGTCAAATGTATAGAATACGTTTTATTCAGACTTACAAAGTTAAACCTTTTATACTATGATACAAATAGCTTACACAGCAGTGCCACCTAGCTTTGAGTAGGTGACATTACAACAGTAGCAAAAGTGCATTCTGGGTAAGGTTATGATGTCACATTTCTTATCAATGGTCACGCCCATCCGACAATGATTGGAAAGTTCCATACTAGGAAGGTGTGTCTAACTGATATGATCACAAACTTAAACCACACAAAGAGAGAGAGAGAGACAGGTTGAGCTCTCTAGAGGGGTCTATCAAGATAAACGCCATCTTGATATGATGCGCTATGATGGACCACCCAGCTTTCCTAGGAGCAGAAGTGAGATTCCTACTAGGACTTGGTAAGAGACACAGAGAATTATATTTCATTTTATTAAGACTAATTGGATAGTGTGGGTGAAATTATACTATCTAGATTGGCGAATAAATAAAAAATAAATTTTTTATTGATCATCTTCATATTTATATATATATATATATATATATATATATACATACAGTACAGACCAAAAGTTTGGACACACCTTCTCATTCAAAGAGTTTTCTTTATTTTCATGACTATGAAAATTGTAGATTCACACTGAAGGCATCAAAACTATGAATTAACACATGTGGAATTATATACATAACAAAAAAGTGTGAAACAACTGAAAATATGTCATATTCTAGGTTCTTCAAAGTAGCCACCTTTTGCTTTGATTACTGCTTTGCACACTCTTGGCATTCTCTTGATGAGCTTCAAGAGGTAGTCACCTGAAATGGTCTTCCAACAGTCTTGAAGGAGTTCCCAGAGATGCTTAGCACTTGTTGGCCCTTTTGCCTTCACTCAGCGGTCCAGCTCAGCCCAAACCATCTCGATTGGGTTCAGGTCCGGTGACTGTGGAGGCCAGGTCATCTGGCGCAGCACCCCATCACTCTCCTTCATGGTCAAATAGCCCTTACACAGCCTGGAGGTGTGTTTGGGGTCATTGTCCTGTTGAAAAATAAATGATGGTCTATCTAAACGCAAACCGGATGGAATAGCATGCCGCTGCAAGATGCTGTGGTAGCCATGCTGGTTCAGTATGCCTTCAATTTTGAATAAACCCCCAACAGTGTCACCAGCAAAGCACCCCCACACCATCACACCTTCTCCTCCATGCTTCACGGTGGGAACCAGGCATTTGTCGCACAAAGAGACGGTGGTTGGAAATAAATATCTCAAATTTGGACATCAGACCAGAGCACAGATTTCCACTGGTCTAATGTCCATTCCTTGTGTTCTTTAGCCCAAACAAGTCTCTTCTGCTTGTTGCCTGTCCTTAGCAGTGGTTTCCTAGCAGATATTCTACCATGAAGGCCTGATTCACACAGTCTCCTCTTAACAGTTGTTCTAGAGATGTGTCTGTTGCTAGAACTCTGTGTGGCATTGACCTGGTCTCTAATCTGAGCTGCTGTTAACCTGCGATTTCTGAGGCTGGTGACTCGGATGAACTTATCCTCCGCAGCATAGGTGACTCTTGGTCTTCCTTTCCTGGGGCGGTCCGCATGTGGGCAAGTTTCTTTGTAGTGCTTGATGGTTTTTGTGACTGCACTTGGGGACACTTTCAGAGTTTTCCCAATTTTTCGGACTGACTGACCTTCATTTCTTAAAGTAATGATAGCCACTCGTTTTTCTTTACTTAGCTGCTTTTTTCTTGCCATAATACAAATTCTAACAGTCTATTCAGTAGGACTATCAGCTGTGTATCCACCTGACTTCTCCACAACGCAACTGATGGTCCCAACCCCATTTATAAGGCAAGAAATCCCACTTATTAAACCTGACAGGGCACACCTGTGAAGTGAAAACCATTTGAGGTGACTACCTCTTGAAGCTCATCAAGAGAATGCCAAGAGTGTGCAAAGCAGTAATCAAAGCAAAAGGTGGCTACTTTGAAGAACCTAGAATATGACATATTTTCAGTTGTTTCACACTTTTTTGTTATGTATATAATTCCACATGTGTTAATTCGTAGTTTTGATGCCTTCAGTGTAAATCTACAATTTTCATAGTCATGAAAATAAAGAAAACTCTTTGAATGAGAAGGTGTGTCCAAACTTTTGGGCTGTACTGTATATATATATATGTAGAACATTCTTTGCCAAGCTAAATGATGGGTTCCCACAGGAAATACTTATTTCAAGTCCTTCCCATTTAAGATATGGTCTTGCAATGATCCTACATCCCTGTTATTTGTCTTAATAGTCTTACCAAGGTTATATGTGTAAAAATAGTCCAGGATAGGGCAGAAGGATACAGTTATCTCTTCTAAGTTATATCCTTGGATGGATTTGCCCATCTTGAGGTCATTTGATGTTGTAGGTTAGAAGGGGCTGGAATGCATTTAGCATTCCATATTGATGCCTAGGTTTAGACATGCCCATCTTGATATCATGAGGTTTTCTCTGAACAAAAGTAATGTACCGTATATAACTTATTTTCCTATTTTGATATCCTAACCTAATAATAGCTTTGTTGTAATGTGACAAAGTGTAAAGTTATTTCCACTCACATGTATTGTTAAGCTTGTAGTGCTTTATATTAATGCTGAATTTATTCATTTGCATGTATCATTGTGTTTATTTACTTATGTATGTTTATAATCTTGTAACCAATAAAACTCCATATTTTTATAATGATTAACATCATGTCACGTCAAAAGAACTTATTATCTGAGGAAATAGTCGGACTCAGATGTGAATTGTATCGATTGGTTGTCTACAATTCACCAGGTCATGATTTTAAGAATTTATGACAAATTACATTTTTTTATGGTTAATTATTTTTATGACTATAATTAATAATTCTTAATTGAATTATTACTGCCCGACAGTATGGTCCCATCAGAATTGGCTTGTGATTTGGTAGCTAAAAGCAGGAGTGGGTACAAAACACAAAAGACATGCAAATATTACATTCACGCTTCATCTCTGTTTTGGATCTACTCCTGTTTTTATTGGCATTAGCAATACTGATGGATTACTGACCAAATTCTGACCGAGTGAAGGCGGATGCTCAACAGACAGGATCCGTTTTTTGTGGGTTATTGTTCTGACAGATCAGAGGAAGGGCAAAATAATCAGTGACGTCAACACAAAGTTACTGCTGTCGGGGGGGGGGGGGGGCTCTACTTGTATATGTGTTTAATAGAACAGGTTCTGTAGACATCTATGTGGAATCAGCTGACGACGGTGTAAAAGGAGTGCACTTCTTCTTGGCGCTAACATTGACCTGTAAGGCTGAGTTCATACATGAGTTATTTGGTCAGTTTTGGCCCCGTGATTGCCCAAGTAAGTGAAGTGTGCAGTGATTCTAAGCGCGACCCCTGTCATCTGCATGTCATACTGACTCACAGTATTATTTCACTACCACAGCAGGCTCCCTATGTGTGTTACTAGAAGGCACAATGTTCTGCGCCACTATGAAGGCTCTCTACTGCCACGAAATAGCAGTTTTTTAACGCGATTCACCGCGAATAAATTCGGATCAAACCCCATTTTTTCTAAAAATCCGCTCTTCTCTACTTGTAATGACAAGTCTTTCCAAGTCTCGTGACTAAGAGCCAAATGTAAATCACAAATTCCTACAGATGTTTGAAATGTAAATTTTCCCAAGACAAAGTGGATTTGAGTGTGCGGCATATGCTGCACATATCCGAGGCCGTTTTTCTCTCTCTACTGTCAGACAGTCCCATCTACCCGTTGCTCCCTCTCTACATACAGTAGACTGGGGTGGAGGTTGCAGGTTTACTGTCTGGCTATTTAGAAAGCTGAAGACAACATCATAAATAATTACTTTTGATTTTCTTTTTTGCACTCTGAAAAGACTTCCTGTGGATAGCTGGGGCTCACTGAATAATCATTTAAGTCACTCCATCAAATCAGCCAAATACTTTCTCTTCCTTTAATTGAAAATGAAGGACAACATCCAGTGGCGACTCTAGGAACAATATATAGGGGGGGCACAAAGATACCACAGTCAAAAATGGGGGGGCAAAAACAAAATAAGATTACAAAATACGAGAGAGTTGCGGTCTGCAGGGATACAGTTATAATAAAACAATTTACTTACAAAAGAAGCTATTCAGTCGTCTGCTGTGCTGTCCTCTGCTTGCTTCCACGGATTCTTTCCCCTTCTTTCTGTCTCTCGTCAGTGCACAGGCGCACTGTTATGGTGGATCTGTGGAAGACACACTGTTATGGGGGATCTGTGGATGACACATTATGCCTCTCATTAGCCCTCATTATGCCTCTCATCACTCCCATATCAGCCCCCATATAAGCCCTTATGCCTCATTAGCCCCCATTATTCTTCTTATTAGCCCCATTGGCCCCCATTATGCCTCATTAGCCCACATTATGCCTCTAATTAGCCCCCATTATGCCTCTTATTAGCCCCCATATGCCTCCAATTAGCTCCATATGCCTCCAATTAGCCCCCATATGCCTTCAATTAGCCCCCATATGCCTCCTATTAGCCCCCATATGCCTCCTATTAGCCCCCATATGCCTCCTATTAGCCCCCAATTAGCCCCCATATGCCTCCAATTAACCCCATATGCCTCCAATTAGCCCCATAGACCCCATATGCCTCCAATTAGCCCCCATATGCCTCCAATTAGCCCCCATATGCCTCCAATTAGCCCCCATATGCCTCCTATTAGCCCCCAATTAGCCCCTATATGCCTCCAATTAGCCCCTATATGCCTCCAATTAGCCCCCATATGCCTCCAATTAGCCCCCATATGCCTCCTATTAGCCCCATATGCCTCCTATTAGCCCCATAGACCCCATATGCCTCCAATTAGCCCCCATATGCCTCCTATTAGCCCCCATATGCCCCCTATAGCCCTCAATTAACCCCATATGCCTCCAATTAGCCCCATAGACCTCCATATGCCTCCATTAGACCCCATATGCCATCCAATTAGCCCCCATATGCCTCCAATTAGCCCCCATATGCCTCCAATTAGCCCCCATATGCCTCCAATTAGCCCCATAGACCCCATATGCCTCCAATTAGCCCCCATATGCCTCCAATTAGCCCCCATATGCCTCCTATTAGCCCCATATGCCTATTAGCCCCATATGCCTATTAGCCCCATATGCCTATTAGCCCCCATATGCCTCCAATTAGCCCCATATGCCTCCTATTAGCCCCATATGCCTCCTATTAGCCCCCAAATATGCCTCCAATTAGCCCCCAAATATGCCTCCAAATGCCCCCATACATCTCCAATTAGCCCCCAAATATGCCTCCAATTAGCCCCCAAATATGCTTCCAATTAGCCCCATATGCCTCCTATTAGCCCCCATAATGCCCCCAGCAGCCACATTTTTTATAAAATTAAAAAAAAAAACACTTACCTCTCCTGCTCCTGGACGGACTCCGCCTGCCATTTTCTCCCTCCTCAGTCGACTGTGCGTGCTCTAAACTGGCGCGCACAGCGTGAGGTCACAGAGCGACCTCACGCTGTGCGCAGCCCTGCACAGCCGACAGCCGAGGACCAGGAAGTGGTGAGTACAGAGCGTTCACCACTTCCTGGTCCTTCTGTACTAATGAGCGCTTCCTTAATGGAAGCGCTCATTAGTATTCACTCGGGGGAATCAGCGGGGGGGCACCTGGGGGGGCAAGGAACAACATAGGGGGGGCAATTGCCCCCCCTCGCCCCCCTCTAGCGACGCCACTAACAACATCTCATTGATCAGAACTTTGTCAGACATCTTATTAAAGATTTGAAAGAAATTTCCTCTCTGAAATGATAGATATAAATAAAGTTTATAAACCATTTACTCCTGATCTCACAGACAACATCATATATGTAAAGGATAAAGGTCTTTCGTGTATAATGCATCTTTATCATTGTAGAATGAACATTTCTGCAATTTTCTGATTTATACTGAGGAGAATTTTTAAAGTAAATTTTGAAGGACCCTGTATTGTTGTAATTGCCAAATTTATGAAATGTTGCATATTACCTACAAGTTTGACACATTTATGTGCATCTTTAAAGGCTATGTACATCTTTGGGGCCATTTTTCTTTTTCTTGCGTCGTACCCTTTTTAATTGTTCTTTATGAAAAATGTTGAGCCCTTTTCTCTGTATAGCTTTGAGACTCTCTAGTAGCATGTTGTCTGTTCTCATTCAGTTCTGTCAGGCAGCTCAGCTAACGGCTCCTTATCTCTGTTCTCTGACCTCCTAAACACTCATTATAGCTCAATTCTTATCTTACTGATAAGAATGTGGCTTAAATAAGTGTTTATGACCTCTTAGTAATTTAAAGATAAGGTTTATTAAATGAACAGCTCAAAGTGAAGATACAATTCACACAGCTGGAAAAACAGTTAAAGGGGCTATCCGAGACTTAAAATGCCCCCCATTATGCCCGGGCCCCTCACACAGATAGTACTTACCTCACTTCCTGGCACCCACGTTGCTTCTGATGCCCGCACTGCCGCTGCTGCATCTTCATGGAAAACATCCGGCTTCGGCGGTGTCCCCTGCGAACAGTTAAATTATCTGTGCCACATCTTCTGTGTAAAGTGTGCATATCTGAGACATCCATTGTACTTTATCAATAGACGGTGTCCGCTGCAGATAGTGAGATTCGCTTCGCCACATCTCCTGTGTAAAGTGTGCACATTCCTAAAATATCTGTGACATCCAGTGTACTTTTTCAATAGACGGTGTCCTCTGCGGACAGTGAGATTAGCTGCGCCACATCTACTGTGTAAAGTGTGCGCATCCCTAAAATATCAGTGACGTCCAGTGTACCTTTTCCATAGAAAAAGTTGTCCGCTTCTGACAGTGACCTTACCAGGGCAACATCTGCAGTGTAATGTGTGCACTTCCAAAAAAATTCTGGGACATACATTGTATTTTTTCCGTAGACGATGTCCGCTTCTGACTGTGACCTTACCAGGGCCACATCTGCAGTGTAACGTGTGCAGTTCAAAAAAAATTCTGTGACATACAATGTAATTTTTCCGTAGACAGTGTCTGCTTCTGACATTGAGTTTACCAGGGCCACATCTGCAGTGTAACGTGTGTTCTTCAAAAATGTAATTTTGGCAGCCCTTTCATTAAGTGCATAGGCTTTATGAGTGTAGGAGTCCCACTACCTGAACAATTGTACCACAATGTGAATGAGGCCCTCCTTTATGTGATATACAGGTTGTATCGGAGTGCCTCTTCCTTGTAATTTTTGGCAGCACTTGCACTTTACATACAAGGAAATACACAGGAAATAATGTTTCCTAACAATTTTTCGATTTTATATTTGGTTTTGTGCATCAGTCGGTTTTGTGTTGTCAGTCTGTAAAAGTGGCGTACTACTCGGACAACATCGTTCCCACCAGCAGCGACCTGGGAGTCCAAGATACATCCAGACATCCTCCCCATGCTGTTCCCGAACCATTTCGGTGGTGTTTCCATCAATTTCTGACCTTTTCCTATGAACCAGTCATCTTCATCTCTTCAGAGCAGGGGGTGCCTGGTTTAAATGCTCGGGTTCTCCCATTGACTTCCATTATACAGTAGCACCCGAGCATCCCGATATGTTCGGCCTGAGCCCCCGAGCACTATGGTGTTTGATTAACACTAGTCGGAAACATGGAAATGAGCAGTGTATAATGCAATGGAAAAATTATTAAAGCCAGAAAAGGTGGCAATATGGACAATAACAATAATACATTAGTAAGTGGCTTGCATTAACTTTTTCTACACGATAAATGCCATTTGCTACAGTAAGACAACCAAAACACATGCTCTCTAAACCCAGTGATCTCTGTGGATACTTGTGGTGCGGCACCGTGACTAAGGTTGAGTGAATCCACATTTTGTACTATTTTTGTTTGCTCATTAAATCCTCCCCAGCCAATGGCTCAGGGTCCCTGGGTATTAAGGGCACCCTAGCCAGGCAGAAGGGCCTGAGTTTTAGGTTACCTGTGATCAGCAAAGATGTTTGGAACACTTAGTGCTTCAGCATTTCTCTTTTGTTTCTGTCTGTGTTCCTGCCATGTACCCATCCTGCTTGTGTATACCTGACCTCACAGTTCAACTTTCAGTTCAAGTCCATGTTCTGTCACTAGGATCAACCCTATTAAACCAGCTCATGATGCTGATTAAAACAATACCTTTCTTTTGTGTGTATGATAAATAGCTGCAGAGATATATGCGTTTTTTTTTATTCATATGCAAATGAGGACTTGGAGCACCAAGAGACGGGGCTGCTTTGTAACATTCCCTGTGCTCTGCTCACTCCCCCCTCCCCTTGATTGACAGGACTAGACAGCAGGTTGAGGGCACAGCCTTGTCCAAGAGCTATCTCCTAGCATGTAAATATCATATACACTATGTACTATAGCTTCACCACACTGAGATCTGCTCAGAAAGATAATATACATATAACTGCTTTATTCATAGGCACAATATATGATTATAAAGACACCGGTAATGTGTATTAGCTTATACGTATAGAAACACATTGTTTTCTGTATGGTAGTATTATATCTTAGTGGTATAGTGGTTTACCATGCATGTAGAGATCCTAGCTTCAACTCCCAGGAGAGACTTAAACAAGTTTTTTTTTCTGTCTATACAATAATGAATAATATATAATCAAATAATAATAATAATAATAATATTAAGGCCTACATTGAGAATAGTGTTTTTTTTTTTATTGTAAAGAAACCAGTATTATTAGCTTTCTAACAAAAAACATTATTCTCAATATAAGGATATAGACTTTTCTTATGGAATGAATGTGGAAGAAAAAAAATATCTATAGAAAAAAAAACTTTCTCCCAAGATTCAAACCAGGGTTCTCTACAGGAAAAACCACTCACTTAACCACTAAGCTATAGAATTATCACACAGAAAACCATGTTTTTCTATACTTATAAACTAACACATATTACTGGTGTCTTTCTAATCATACTGTATATTGCGCTTGTGAATGAAGCAGTAACATGCAGATTAGCCCTGTCAATCAAAGGGAGGGGGAGTGTACAGAGCACAGGGAGTGTTACAAAGCAGTGCTCAAAACGTGTATCCCTGCCTCCTGGTGCTCAAACTTCTAATTTGCATATTAGTAAAAATTCTGATATTTCTGCATGAGTTTATCGTACAGACGAAAGAAATGTATAGTTTAAATCAGCATGATGCGCCCTACCAGACAATATGCCTGGTTTAAGTTCCAGTTTTAGAGGAGAAATCTATGGCACACCAAAAATCCTTTTCAAGTGATGCTTTAATATATAATGTGCAGTTTTACATAATTTTGTGCTTAGTTTCATCCAGAGAATATACCAATGTAACAGGCTATGAAAATAGTCCCAACATTTGAGTCGAATAACGAACTTTCATAAGGGATCTGGAAAAAATATAAAACAACATCTATAGGGTATTTGGGTTTCCTATATGATAATAAAGATATAACATTGACATGCTCGTAAATAGTATATTCTATATCCAATTACAGATAAAGGAGAAATATATACAGATTTAATATACATATATTTCTCTGGGTCCACAGTAGTAATGTAAAATCTTGAGAGGAACATATTGTTCATAGATATACAAGGCAGGGCTGGTCGCTGTGAAAAGGCAGGGGAAAAGGCAAGTATAGATCTGCGCAATAAAAATCATAAAAGACCAAAAGAAAAATACTTGGGGCAGAGAGAGGCGGGTAATTACATAGGTATGTATACAATATCAAGTAGCTGGTTGCTGTGAAAAGGCATTAGAAAAGGCAAGTATAGATCTGCGCATTAAAAATCATAAAAGACCAAATACTTGGGGCACGGAGAAGACGCGACCTGTGGCCTCAGTTGGGAGAGACTTGCTCTGGATGCGGACGCCAAGCCGGGCGTACCGCTTATTCATAGGGGGTTAGAAAGTAGCGTCTCTCGGGAGGTGACACACAGAAGACCGACTTCACACTATACAGACTGACATGAACACGATTAACTTGCTAGACACTCTTATACTCAAAGACGAACAAGGACATATAGAGTTTGACCTATTTACCAAACCTACAGACAGAAACAGTCTCTTACATTCTACAAGCAATCATCCCAAAGTGACAGAAAAGTCACTACCTTGCTCACAACTAACACGGGTAGAACAGATTGTCTCCAATCCGTCCACAAGAAAAAAGATAATGGATGAGATGTCACTGAAGTTCATACAGAGATGGTATCCTGCATGTTCAGTTCAACAGGAATATAGACCTCAACGTGTAAAAGAGACACAAACAAATAAATCTAAAAGGATACCATGTATCCTGACATACCATCCCCTCGTACTCAAGATACAATTGTCACGGTACCTTCTCTGACAGAGGTTAGAAGATCAGAGAGACTGACTGCACGTGAGGTTAACTGACGTGCTTTACAGCCTTTCAAAAAGCGCCAAGAAAGCGACGAACACCGAACCCGGACTTTTACGAAAATGTTCGGTTCGGGTCCCTGTCACGGACACCCCAAAATTCAGTACGAACTGACAGTCTCTTGATTCTCAGTGTTGTTATTTGGTAATGACCACACCTCTTGTCAGGTGCAGCTGGCGGTCATTACTGCTTCCCTATTTAGTTTGGTTTCAAACTTCATACCATACGGTTGATATTCTCTGCTTGGATTTTGAAGAGTTGGTGTGTGGACCTTACCTGTGTTCCTGCTTATCCATTTTATATAAGATAAGTTGTACTGCTCTTGTATTTGGTTGTTCCCTTGTGCTTGTTGTTACTGGGCCTCAGGGAGACGCTGGTTTGTTCAACTGGGAAGGAACCAATAGTCTCATTCCCTTTCACCATCTCTAGGGCATCTCAGGGCTCCTAGGGTTTAGGTTCTGGTGTATGTATTTTCCCACCTTCAGGGTCTATACATACTGACAGGAGTCATGGCCAAATCTAGGGGTTTCCTAGGAGGTGACCTTTCCCTTCTCCCTAGCCTTAAAGACCTAGTTCTTTGTCCTCTCCCTTCTGTTGTCTTTCTGGTGTCCCTCCTCTCCCCATTATTCGTGACTAGGGATGAGCGAACCCGAACTGGATAGTTCGGGTTCGTACTGAATTTTGGGGTGTCCGTGACAGGGACCCGAACCGAACATTTTCGTAAAAGTCCGGGTTCGGTGTTCGTCGCTTTCTTGGCGCTTTTTGAAAGGCTGTAAAGCAGCCAATCAACAAGCGTCATACTACTTGCCCCAAGAGGCCATCACAGCCATGCCTACTATTGGCATGGCTGTGATTGGCCAGTGCAGCATGTGACCCAGCCTCTATTTAAGCTGGAGTCACGTAGCGCTGCACGTCACTCTGCTCTGAACAGTGTAGGGAGAGGTTGCAGCTGCGACTGTTAGGGCGAGATTAGGCAGTGATTAACTCCTCCAAAAGACTTAAGTCAGTGATCGATCTACAGCTGTGGATCATTGAACTGCTGCTATTCAATTGCTCACTGTTTTTAGGCTGCCCAGAGCGTTTTTCAGTCACTTTTTTCTGGGGTGTTCGGCGGCCATTTTGTGTCATGTGGTGCGCCAGCACAAGCTGCCACCAAGTACATTTAACCATCAATAGTGTGGTTATTTTTTAGCTATATCCTACATCAGGGGCAAGCTGTCACCAAGTGCATTTAACCATCAATAGTGTGGTTATTTTTTGGCTATATCCTACATCAGGGTCAAGCTGTCAACAATTGCATTTAACCATCAATAGTGTGGTTATTTTTTGGCTATATCCTACATCAGGGGCAAGCTGTCACCAAGTGTATTTAACCATCAATAGTGTGGTTGTTTTTTGGCTATATCCTACATCAGGGGCAAGCTGTCACCAAGTGCATTTAACCATTAATAGTGTGGTTATTTTTTGGCTATATCCTACATCAGGGGCTTGGCTGTGCTTGCTATTTTATTGAGGGGTGAAATACAATTGCCAAAATAGCAGTACCCTAAATCTGGTGTTTCAGCTGTGGCCAGCCAATTATAATACTGTCTGCTGTCTGGCAAAGGATATATTTTTGTTCAGGGTTGAAATACAATTCCCAAGTTAGCAATTTCCTAAATTAGTGGTTTCACACGCTACTGTGCAATTCCAAGTCTAATTCTGTCTGTAAACGTATACCTGTCACCCAGCGCCTAAATAATAGGCCTCAAATTTATATTCAGCTAAATCTGTCATTACTGCTGTGCCTGTATTAGTGTAATACGGTACCTAAATAGATAGCCAGATAGTGTTAGGTGTCTGTAAAAAAGGGCCTGAATTTGAATTCAATACATTGGGCCAAATAATATTTTTCTTATTGTGGTGAACGGTAACAATGAGGAAAACATCTAGTAAGGGACGCGGACGCGGACATGGTCGTGGTGGTGTTAGTGGACCCTCTGGTGCTGGGAGAGGACGTGGCCGTTCTGCCACAGCCACACGTCCTAGTGTACCAACTACCTCAGGTCCCAGTAGCCGCCATAATTTACAGCGATATTTGGTGGGGCCCAATGCCGTTCTAAGGATGGTAAGGCCTGAGCAGGTACAGGCATTAGTCAATTGGGTGGCCGACAGTGGATCCAGCACGTTCACATTATCTCCCACCCAGTCTTCTGCAGAAAACACACAGATGGCGCCTGAAAACCAAGCCCATCAGTCTGTCACATCACCCCCGTGCATACCAGGGAAACTGTCTGAGCCTCATGTTATGCAGCAGTCTCTTATGCTGTTTGAAGACTCCGCTGGCAGGGTTTCCCAAGGGCATCCACCTAGCCCTTCCCCAGCGGTGGAAGACATAGAATGCACTGACACACAACCACTTATGTTTCCTTATGATGAGGACATGGGAATACCACCTCAGCACGTCTCTGATGATGACGAAACACAGGTGCCAACTGCTGCGTCTTTCTGCAGTGTGCAGACTGAACAGGAGGTCAGGGATCAAGACTGGGTGGAAGACGATGCAGGGGACAATGAGGTCCTAGACCCCACATGGAATGAAGGTCGTGACACTGACTTTCACAGTTCGGAGGAAGAGGCAGTGGTGAGACCGAGCCAACAGCGTAGCAAAAAGCAGAACACCCGCCGCCAAGAGACTCCGCCTGCTACTGACCGCCGCCATCTGGGACCGAGCACCCCAAAGGCAGCTTCAAGGAGTTCCCTGGCATGGCACTTCTTCAAACAATGTGCTGACGACAAGACCCGAGTGGTTTGCACGCTGTGCCATCAGAGCCTGAAGCGAGGCATTAACGTTCTGAACCTTAGCACAACCTGCATGACCAGGCACCTGCATGCAAAGCATGAACTGCAGTGGAGTAAACACCTTAAAAACAAGGAAGTCACTCAGGCTCCCCCTGCTACCTCTTCTGCTGCTGCCGCCTCGGCCTCTTCTGCTGCTGCCTCCTCGGCCTCTTCCTACGCCTCTGGAGGAACGTTGGCACCTGCCGCCCAGCAAACAGGGGATGTACCACCAACACCACCACCTCCGTCACCAAGCATCTCAACCATGTCACACGGCAGCGTTCAGCTCTCCATCTCACAAACATTTGAGAGAAAGCGTAAATTCCCACCTAGCCACCCTTGATCCCTGGCCCTGAATGCCAGCATTTGTAAACTACTGGCCTATGAAATGCTGTCATTTAGGCTGGTGGACACAGACAGCTTCAAACAGCTCATGTTGCTTGCTGTCCCACAGTATGTTGTTTCCAGCCGGCACTACTTCTCCAAGAGAGCCGTGCCTTTCCTGCACAACCAAGTATCCGATAAAATCAAGTGTGCACTGCGCAACGCCATCTGTGGCAAGGTCCACCTAACCACAGATACGTGGACCAGTAAGCACGGCCAGGGACGCTATATCTCCCTAACTGCACACTGGGTAAATGTAGTGGCGGCTGGGCCCCAGGCGGAGAGCTGTTTGGCGCACGTCCTTCCGCCGCCAAGGATCGCAGGGCAACATTCTTTGCCTCCTGTTGCCTCCTCCTCCTACTCGGCTTCCTCCTCCTCTTCTTCCACCTGCTCATCCAGTCAGCCACACACCTTCACCACCAACTTCAGCACAGCCCGGGGTAAACGTCAGCAGGCCATTCTGAAACTCATATGTTTGGGGGACAGGCCCCACACCGCACAGGAGTTGTGGTGGGGTATAGAACAACAGACCGACGAGTGGTTGCTGCCGGTGAGCCTGAAGCCCGGCCTGGTGGTGTGCGATAATGGGCGAAATCTCGTTGCAGCTCTGGGACTAGCCGGTTTGACGCACATCCCTTGCCTGGCGCATGTGCTGAATTTGGTGGTGCAGAAGTTCATTCACAACTACCCCGACATGTCAGAGCTGCTGCATAAAGTGCGGGCCATCTGTTCGCGCTTCCGGCGTTCACATCCTGCCGCTGCTCGCCTGTCTGCGCTACAGCGTAACTTCGGCCTTCCCGCTCACTGCCTCATATGCGACGTACCCACCAGGTGGAACTCCACCTTGCACATGCTGGACAGACTGTGCGAGCAGCAGCAGGCTATAGTGGAGTTTCAGCTGCAGCACGCACGGGTCAGTCGCACTGCGGAACATCACCATTTCACCACCAATGACTGGGCCTCCATGCGAGACCTGTGTGCCCTGTTGCGCTGTTTCGAGTACTCCACCAACATGGCCAGTGGCGATGACGTCGTTATCAGCATTACAATACCACTTCTATGTCTCCTTGAGAAAACACTTAGGGCGATGATGGAAGAGGAGGTGGCCCAGGAGGAGGAGGAGGAGGAAGAGGGGTCATTTTTAGCACTTTCAGGCCAGTCTTTTCGAAGTGACTCAGAGGGAGTTTTTTTGCAACAGCAGAGGCCGGGTACAAATGTGGCCAGCCAGGGCCCACTACTGGAGGACGAGGAGGACGAGGATGAGGAGGAGGTGGAGGAGGATGAGGATGAAGAATGTTCACAGCGGGGTGGCACCCAACGCAGCTCGGGCCCATCACTGGTGCGTGGCTGGGGGGAAAGGCAGGACGATGACGATACGCCTCCCACAGTGGACAGCTTGTCCTTACCTCTGGGCAGCCTGGCACACATGAGCGACTACATGCTGCAGTGCCTGCGCAACAACAGCAGAGTTGCCCACATTTTAACGTGTGCGGACTACTGGGTTGCCACCCTGCTGGATCCACGGTACAAAGACAATGTGCCCACCTTACTTCCTGCACTGGAGCGTGATAGGAAGATGCGTGAGTACAAGCGCACGTTGGTAGACGCGCTACTGAGAGCATTCCCAAATGTCACAGGGGAACAAGTGGAAGCCCAAGGCCAAGGCAGAGGAGGAGCAAGAGGTCGCCAAGGCAACTGTGTCACGGCCAGCTCCTCTGAGGGCAGGGTTAGCATGGTAGAGATGTGGAAAAGTTTTGTCAACACGCCACAGCTAACTGCACCACCACCTGATACGCAACATTTCACTAACATGGTGGAACAGTACGTGTGCACACCCCTCCACGTACTGACTGATGGTTCGGCCCCATTCAACTTCTGGGTCTCTAAATTGTCCACGTGGCCAGAGCTTGCCTTTTATGCCTTGGAGGTGCTGGCCTGCCCGGCGGCCAGCGTTTTGTCTGAACGTGTATTCAGCACGGCAGGGGGCGTCATTACAGACAAAGGCAGCTGCCTGTCTACAGCCAATGTGGACAAGCTGACGTTCATAAAAATGAACCAGGCATGGATCCCACAGGACCTGTCCATCCCTTGTGCAGATTAGACATTAACTACCTCCCCTTAACCATATATTATTGTACTCCAGGGCACTTCCTCATTCAATCCTATTTTTATTTTCATTTTACCATTATATTGCGGGGCAACCCAAAGTTGAATGAACCTCTCCTCTATCTGGGTGCCGGGGCCTAAATATATGACAATGGACTGTTCCAGTGTTGGGTGACGTGAAGCATGATTCTCTGCTATGACATGAAGACTGATTCTCTGCTGACATGAAGCCATATTCTCTGTTACGGGACCTTTCTCCTCTGCCTGGATGCCGGAGCCTAAATATCTGACAATGGACTGTTCCAGTGTTGGGTGACGTAAAGCATGATTCTCTGCTATGACATGAAGACTGATTCTCTGCTGACATGAAGTCATATTCTCTGTTACGGGACCTCTCTCCTCTGCCTGGATGCCGGGGCCTAAATATCTGACAATGGACTGTTCCAGTGTTGGGTGACGTAAAGCATGATTCTCTGCTATGACATGAAGACTGATTCTCTGCTGACATGAAGCCAGATTCTCTGTTACGGGACCTCTCTCCTCTGCCTGGGCCTAAATATCTGACAATGGACTGTTCCAGTGTTGGGTGACGTGAAGCATAATTCTCTGCTATGACATGAAGACTGATTCTCTGCTGACATAAAGCCAGATTCTCTGTTACGGGACCTCTCTCCTCTGCCTGGGTGCCTGGGCCTAAATATCTGACAATGGACTGTTCCAGTGTTGGGTGACGTGAAGCATGATTCTCTGCTATGACATGAAGACTGATTCTCTGCTGACATGAAGCCATATTCTCTGTTACGGGACCTCTCTCCTCTGCCTGGATGCCGGGGCCTAAATATCTGACAATGGACTGTTCCAGTGTTGGGTGACGTGAAGCATGATTCTCTGCTATGACATGAAGACTGATTATCTGCTGACATGAAGCCATATTTTCTGTTACGGGACCTCTCTCCTCTGTCTGGGTGCCTGGGCCTAAATATCTGACAATGGACTGTTCCAGTGTTGGGTGACGTAAAGCATGATTCTCTGCTATGACATGAAGTCTGATTCTCTGCTGACATGAAGCCATATTTTCTGTTACGGGACCTCTCTCCTCTGCCTGGATGCCGGGGCTAAATATCTGACAATGGACTGTTCCAGTGGTGGGTGACGTGAAGCATGATTCTCTGCTATGACATGAAGACTTATTCTCTGCTGACATGAAGCCAGATTCTCTGTTACGGGACCTCTCTCCTCTGCCTGGGTGCCTGGGCCTAAATATCTGACAATGGACTGTTCCAGTGTTGGGTGACGTGAAGCATGATTCTCTGCTATGACATGAAGACTGATTCTCTGCTGACATGAAGCCAGATTCTCTGTTATGGGACCTCTCTCCTCTGCCTGGGTGACAGGGCCTAAATATATGACAATGGACTGTTACAGTGGTGGGTTATGTGAAGTCAGATTCTCTGCTATGGGACCTCTCTCCAATTGATATTGGTTAATTTTTATTTATTTTATTTTTATTTTTATTTATTTCCCTATCCACATTTGTTTGCAGGGGATTTACCTACATGCTGCTGCCTTTTGCAGCCCTCTAGCCCTTTCCTGGGCTGTTTTACAGCCTTTTTAGTGCCGAAAAGTTCGGGTCCCCATTGACTTCAATGGGGTTCGGGTTCGGGACGAAGTTTGGGTCGGGTTCGGATCCCGAACCCGAACATTTCCGGGAAGTTCGGCCGAACTTCTCGAACCCGAACATCCAGGTGTTCGCTCAACTCTATTCGTGACATTATCAACCACCAAATAACCGCCATTTTGTTTGTATGAGTTCGGCAATAGATACTATTTCTGCACTGGTCGGACAACTCCAGGGGTTGCCTCTGGAGGTATCTGACCTCCACATGGCCGTCTCACAGATCCAGAAACCACAGTGGGCTGGTTCCGACAGCAGGAATCAGGTCTGCCCTGAACCCAAGGTGGCTCTTCTGGACATATTTTTCTGGGGGAAGTGACAATTTAAGTTGTCTCAGGGAGTCGTGCAAATTATATTTTAAATTGCACCCACGCTCTTCTGGGGAGTCAAAGAGTGGGTATAATAATTTATTTTCTAAAAGGTGACGCTCAGTCTTGGGCTTTTTCGTTGCTGACCGGATCACAGTCCCTCCGGTCGCTAGAGGAACTTTTCAGAGCTCTAGGGCTTATCTATGATGACCCAGATCGGATGTCCCTGGCCAAGACCAAGTTGCGTGGCTTACGGCAGGGAGGATGTTCTGCAGAAACCTATTGCTCTGAATTTAGGAGATGGGCTATGGATATGGAGTGGAATGATCCTGCTCTACGTATTTAATTCTGCCAAGGGCTACCGAGGGCCTGAAGGACGCATTGGCGTTTCACGAATATCCCGAGTCATTGGAGGCGGCTATGTCCCTTGCTGTATGTATTGATAGACGCTTGAGGGAGAGAACTAAGTTCTCAGGATGTACTATCATATAAGGTGGCGGCCTTTTACGACACTTTGGGGAAAGAGACCCTTGAGCACATGTCTGGTGCTGAGCCAATGCAGCTGGAGGGAGCTACCCCTGGATCTGGTAATAAGAACTTTAGGCTTAAGATGAATCTCTGCTTTTTCTGTGTAAAAGGGGGACATTTTGTTAAAGTATGTTAAACTTCAAAAGATAAGCTAACGTGATGCACAGGAATGAAGAAAAATCAGGTGGAGGTGCTCCCAGTAAAGAGGATCCGCCCTTCCTCTAGCAATTGAATATATAAAAATAGAAATACTGGGCACTCTCACTTTATGGTGAATCAAACACTTTATTATACATATAATAAGTTAATATATTAAAAGACTTGAATAAAATTAACTAAAAGTACTACCTAAAAATTCAACAATAAAGATAAAAATATATATTATATTTCCACGATAGGACTAAAATGGTGACCAGTCCGTAGAGATATATGAACAATGGAATCCTGACTGCTTGCTACTAGTGGTCTTATAGCTACAAGCAATATTATCGCAATGTAATTTAAAGTCCACACTTCTTATTCCCTTTAAGAAGATTTAGGATGCTACAGTCAATGTGGTTCACCTGGGTGAGTATACTCGCGGCGTCCCGCTTTTACTCACTGTGCAGTGTAATTCTCTTTGCCGGTAACCTTGCGATCCAAGCACTCCTCACTACTCCTGCCGTAGCTGTATATTTCCAAGGCTTTCGTTCCGGTGTCACTGCGGTCCTTTGGCTACCGCTCTGTAGTTACTTAGAGCCGGCAAGCCCTGGGACTCACAGTGCCTTTCCCCACGTCGGCTGTCCTGTGACACGATACCTTGTATCCTCGTGCTCTGCGTTTGTAGCCGCCGACGTGTCAGGGCTTAGTAAGTCACGGAATCCTTGGGTAACTTAAAGTACAACCCTGCCTTGGTAAATCCAGCATGTACTTCTTATGATTGATCAGGGGGTCTCTTCACCAAACGCGTTTCGGGGTACTTTGCCCCTTCCTCAGTGGTAGTGACTCCCCCACAAATGTCTGCTTTTATAGAGCCATAATGATTCAAATTGCTCGAACTGGTGTTGATCCTCCTGATTTTCCTCAAAAGCTGGTATGGATTTTAGTCCATTTCTTGTGGATTTCAACCTAATTGTCCATAAAAACTCATTCATTAAAACTAAATTCTCCTTTATACACATTAGTATTCGCCAACCCCTATATATTCGATACAATCATGGGCTAGTATATTATATTACTTTATTCACCTTATTTTCTTTCAACCACAATAACCTGAAGACATTCCTACGGTATCTATGTGGTTTAGGTTTATTCATTATTAATCGGAGGGATTTGGGTGACAAGTTATATATAGATCTCTCCATTATTCCCCCTATCAGATGTATATATCAAGATGTAATAACTTTGAAATAAACCCGCACTAGATTGATACAGATTACACTTTTTTTGTTCCCAGAGACTGGAGAAGAGGCTTTTAACCCCCTAATAACCGAATCCAATGTTATTCTCAATGCTGTTTAATCTCTCACTCTTCAATGTCCTAGTGTGCAAATGTCTTATGGAAACCATATTTATTATTCATACGTTCCCAACGGAAAATCATTTTTCATTACTTTTATTTATTTGTTCTTTTTATTTTTAATATATTAGTTTATTTTATTTTTCGATACATTTTTTTCAACTATTTTATTATTCTTCATAGTTTGGAATCAAGGGTGGATTGAATCTTCCCAAATTGGGGATAAGATGACGGGTGGAGGTCCCCCGTGGAAGGCCGAACCCCACAGGAGAGAGAAAACCTGTAGGGGTTTTGCCGTCCACGGGGGACATCCACGAATTTACAAAAGTCCGAACAACTCGAACTCTGCATTCAATCCATCCGGCATCAATGTATTCAATTCATATATTCGTTGGGACTCTAATCTGGACATTTTACTTATGTGGTCCCCTCCTCTCCATCCTTTGTCCACCTTATCGATTGCTGCGAATTTAATACCTGCAGGATTTTTATTATGCATCAGCTTAAAATGTTTAGACAGTGTGTGTGTCTCTAGGCCCTTTATAATATTCGTAATATGTTCGGAGATGCGTTTTTTTAAAAGTCTTTTTGTTCTCCCAACATATTGACGCCCACATGGGCACTCAATAATATATATACCATTATCAGAGTTGCATGTTAAAAAATCCTTTATTGTATGTTTATGATTATTGACCGAGGATATAATCTCTTTTGTTTTCCGAGGGAAAGAAGTTATCCTACAATTCCCACATTTCCCACATCGATGGAAACCCTCCATATTCAGGCAATTTTGTAGAGAGGTACTTTCTTTATCTCCTCTTTTTATTATCGGGGCCACCTTATTGCCTAAACTGGGGGCTTTAGTGAAGGTTATCCGAGGTTTTTCTGGAATTAGGGGGCCTATTGTTTTGTCCTTTTTTAGTAAATACCAATGCCTCCCTATTATCCTTTGGATCCTCCTATACTAATCATTGAATGGTAAAATAATCCTTATCTCTTCCTTTTCCCCATATTTATTCTTCACCTTTTCTAAAAAGAAATCTTCCCTTCTCATGTCTCTCACTTTATTCAAGGATCCAGTTTGGGAAGATTCAATCCACCCTTGATTCCAAACTATGAAGAATAATAAAATAGTTGAAAAAAATGTATTAAAAAATAAAATAAACTAATATATTAAAAATAAAAAGAACAAATAAATAAAAGTAATGAAAAATGATTTTCCGTTGGGAACGTGTGAATAATAAATATGGTTTCCATAAGACATTTGCACACTAGGACATTGAAGAGTGAGAGATTAAACAGCATTGAGAATAACATTGGATTCGGTTATTAGGTGGTTAAAAGCCTCTTCTCCAGTCTCTGGGAACAAAAAAAGTGTAATCTGTATCAATCTAGTGCGGGTTTATTTCAAAGTTATTACATCTTGATATATACATCTGATAGGGGGAATAATGGAGAGATCTATATATAACTTGTCACCCAAATCCCTCCGATTAATAATGAATAAACCTAAACCACATAGATACCGTAGGAATGTCTTCAGGTTATTGTGGTTGAAAGAAAATAGGGTGAATAAAGTAATATAATATACTAGCCCATGATTGTATCGAATATATAGGGGTTGGCGAATACTAATGTGTATAAAGAAGAATTTAGTTTTAATGAATGAGTTTTTATGGACAATTAGGTTGAAATCCACAAGAAATGGACTAAAATCCGTACCAGCTTTTGAGGAAAATCAGGAGGATCAACACCAGTTCGAGCAATTTGAATCATTATGGCTCTATAAAAGCAGACATTTGTGGGGGAGTCACTACCACTGAGGAAGGGGCAAAGTACCCCGAAACGCGTTTGGTGAAGAGACCCCCCTGATCAATCATAAGAAGTACATGCTGGAATTACCAAGGCAGGGTTGTACTTTAAATTACCCAAGGATTCCGTGACTTACTAAGCCCTGACACGCCGGCGGCTACAAACGCAGAGCACGAGGATACAAGGTATCGTGTCGCAGGACAGCCGACGTGGGGAAAGGCACTGCGAGTCTCAGGGCTTGCCGGCTCTAAGTAACTACGGAGCGGTAGCCAGAGGACCGCAGTGACACCGGAACGAAAGCCTTGGAAATATACAGCTACGGCAGGAGTAGTGAGGAGTGCTTGGATCGCAAGGTTACCGGCAAAGAGAATTACACTGAACAGTGAGTAAAAGCGGGACGCCGGGAGTATACTCACCCAGGTGAACCACATTGACTGTAGCATCCTAAATCTTCTTAAAGGGAATATGAAGTGTGGACTTTAAATTACATTGCGATAATATTGCTTGTAGCTATAAGACCACTAGTAGCAAGCAGTCAGGATTCCATTGTTCATATATCTCTACGGACTGGTCACCATTTTAGTCCTATCGTGGAAATATAATATATATTTTTATCTTTATTGTTGAATTTTTGGGTAGTATTTTTAGTTAATTTTATTCAAGTCCAATTGATGGTTTTATTATGATTATGCGTTTATATATTAACTTATTATATGTATAATAAAGTGTTTGATTCACCATAAAGTGAGAGTGCCCAGTATTTTTATTTTTATATGTTAAACTTCAAGCTGTAAAAGAAAAAAAAAAATGTGTTTAGTCCTCATCTCACTCTTGTTGGTGTGTGTGGGGAATCTGAGAAATTACTTTTGTCTTCTGCTGGTAGTACCCAATTTCTCCTGCCTGCCAAGGTGGCGCCAGACTCCAAAATTGGGGGAATTGAATTATTTATTGACAATGGGGCAGGGGTTAACCTAGTTGATGGTCAGTTTGTTCATATGCATGGGTTGACAACAGGTGTATTGGACAAAAATATTTCAGTGTTTGCTATTGATTCCGCTCCTCTCACACAAAAATCTTTATCACAAATGGTGCAGGACATTTGTTTAATGGTGGGTGATTTTCATCAAGAATCTATTTCGTGTTTTTTGCTGGAGGGTCTGCCTGTTCCCTTGGTGTTAGGTTTACCATGGTTAAGTAAACATAATCCTACCATTGATTGGCAAGCGAGATAGATTCTTGATTGCAGTGATTATTGCATAGACAACTGTCTTAGCACGTCGCTTTCTGTTATACCATGTTTATTATTATTTTTATGATGTATTCTCTGAAAGTGGAGACCAGGAGCTACCTCCACATCGGGAGTATAATTGCCCCGTCAACCTTATTCCCAGAGCTAGGTTGCCCAAGTCTCAGTTGTAAAATCTTTCTGAACCCGAAAGAGTAGCAATGCGAGAATATGTCACCGAGAGTTTGGCTAAAGGTCATATTAGACAAATCCTCAGAGGCTGCAGGGTTCTTTTTTGTTAAGAAATAGGATAGGCCATGTTTGGACTTCCGTGAGATTTAATTGCATTACTGTCCGTCATCCTTATCCCCTTCTCATCTTCCTTTGATCCCGGATCCCAGATTGTCAGTGCCAAGGTATTCTCTAAGTTGGATTTGAGGGGGGCATATAATCTGTTGATTGAATTATGGATAGTCTTAAAAGATAAGTCTTTAATTAGGTAATATTAAAATGATAGGCTCAACATGTTGAGCCTATCATTTTAATATTACCTAATTAAAGACTTATCTTTTAAGACTATCCATAATTCAATCAACGTTTATATACTTTGGGCGTCATTATATACAAGTGTGACCAGCTTCCTATTATAGGTTGTGTTCATTTACTAGGGCATATAATCTGGTAAGAATCAAGGAGGGGGACGAATGGAAGATGGCCTTTAATTTGGTCATGCCTTTTGAGTTTACCAATTCTCCTGCGGGTTTTCAAACATTTAATTAATGACCTCTTTCATGATCTGGTGGGCATATTTGTTGTGCTGTATCTGGATGATATTCTAATTTATTCTTCAGACATGGAAACTCATCAGGATCATGTGAGACAAGTGTTACAGATCCTAAGAGATAATAAATTGTATGCTAAGATGGAGAAATGTGTATTTGCATTTCCGGAAGTTAAATTTCTGGGTTACCTACTCTCATCTTCGGGTTTTCTCATGGATCCAGAGAAAGTCTGTGCTGTTGGACTTGGATCGACCCGAAAATCCAAAAGAGCTCATGTGATTTTTGGAGTTCACCAACTAGTACCGTAAATTTATATTGAATTACTCGACTGGGTGAGGTATACATGTCTATTCTGCACAAAGGTACGGACAAGTCCTGTGGGATACATGCCTGGTTCATTTTAATGAACGTGAGTTTGTCCACATTGGCTGTGGAAAGGCGGCTGCGCTTGCCTGTGATAACCCCCTCCTGCTGTGCTAAAAAAACTTTCAGACAATACACTGGCTGTAGGGCAGACAATACACTAGCTGTAGGGCAGGCGAGCACCTCCAAGGAATTAAGGGCAAGCTCAGGCCATGTGCCCAATTTGAAGACCCAGAAGTTGAAGGGGGCAGACCTATCAGTCAGTACATGTAGGCGTGTGCACACATACTGCTCCACCATGTTGGTGAAATGCTGCCTCCTGCTAAGACGTTCAGATTTGCAGTGCAGGCCGCAAAGGTACTTTCTGGAAAAAAATATGACTTTTTCACCCACAGTGAAACAGATGGATTTGCTGATTATATTTCACAGGCCGCAAAGGCACTTTATGAAAAAAAAAAATAATAATTTTTTCACCCATAATTGAACAGATGGATTTAACTGATTTTCTTTCACTACCACAAATGCAGTGCAGGGCGCAAATGTCCTTTTTAGCAAAAAATTATTAATTTGTCCCCCCAGAAACAGATGGACTAACTGAATTGATTACACTCACATATCCAGCACAGGGGTACTTTACAGAAACTCTCGGAGGGATTACCTATATTATTTTTCCTTTCCCTGGCACATATGCAGTGCAGGTGCACTTTAAAATGGGTATATGTTGCCCACTGAACTAAAAGAAGAGGATTAAATTATTGTCCCTGGCACATATGCAGTGCTGGTGCATTGCTGTTGCACAAAATGGCCGCCGACGCCCACCTAACAGACTAGTAAAACTTATTTATCTGTGTTACTGGGCTCAGGGCAGGGTACAAAAATGTTGCATTGCACCCACACAAAAAAAAATCGCTGTCGATCGCAGAGTTAACAAGTTCTCATATCAGATTCTTTCCTATTCTCTCCCTCACAGCAGCAGCATTCTATCCCTACACTAGTAAGACTCCAGCTTATATAGAGGCTGGGTCACATGCTGCACTGGCCAATCACAGCCATGCCACTAGCAGGCATGACTGTGATGGCTTCTAAGGGCACACGAGTGAAACGCTTGTTGATTGGCTGCCCTGCAGCCTTTCAAAAAGCACCATTAACTCGGCGAACACCGAACTCGAACCCAAACTTTTACTGAAATTTTTGGGTTCAGGTCCGGGGTAAAAAAAACGTAAAGTTCGGTACGAACCCGAACTTTACACTTCAGGTTCGCTCAACCTTAGTCTTAGTCACTCTTACAGCACATGATTTGACTCTCCCCACGTCAATGGAATCAAACTATAATCACTACAATACCTCTATACAATATGGGCATAACGCTTGCCATTACAGCCTTACTACATGTTATGCGCATGCACGCGCCTCCTGGCCGCGTGATGTCGGTCTTCTGTGCGTCACCTCCTGGGAGACACTACATTCTAACTCCCTATGAATAGGTGGTACGCCCGGCTTGGCGTCCGCATCCAGAGTAAGTCTCTCCCAACTGAGGCCACAGGTAGCGTCTTCTCCGTGCCCCAAGTATTTTTATTTTGGTATTTTATGATTTTTAATGCACAGATCTATACTTGCCTTTTCTAATGCCTTTTCACAGCAACCAGCTACTTGATATTGTATACATACCTATGTAATTATCCGCCATCATATTTCCTTACCTTAACCTAACCTTTTATTATCTATGAACAATATGTTCCTCTTAGGATTTTACATTACTACTGTGGACCCATAGCAATCTATGTATATTAAATCATTATATAGTTCTCTTTTATCTGTAATCGGATATAGAATATACTATTTACGAGCATGTCAATGTTATATCTTTATTATCATTTTGTAAACTCAAATACCATATAGATGTTGTTTTATATTCTTTTCAGATCCCTTGATAAAGGTCGTTATTCAACCAAAATGTTGATACTATTCTCATGGCCTGTTACATTGGTATATACTCTGGATGAAACTAAGCACAAAATGATGTAAACTGAACATTAAATATTAAAGCATCACTTGAAAAGGATTTTTAGTGTGCCATAGATTTCTCCATTGAAATAGACTGATCCGTCCTCTATGAGCACCCACCATTGAAGGGTGTGCAGGTCTCATCATCTTCTAATATTAACTCTTTCAAGACCAAGCCATTTTTCACCTTTGTGACCACGTCTAATTTTGCTAATCTGACATGTCACTTTATGTGCTATTAATTTTGGAATGCTTTTACTTATCCAAACTATTCTGAGCATGTTTACCCGTGATACATTGTACTTCATGATAGTCATAAATTTGAGTCAATATATTTCACCTTTATTTATGAAAAAAATCACAAATTTACCATAAATTTTATAAAATTAGCAATTTTCAAAATTTCAATTTCTCTGCTTTTGAAACTTTGCAGACCAGGTATCAGTGGTCAGATGGACCATTGCCCCAAAACTGTGTGCCAGACATGCCATGACTTCCTTTTGCACAATAGAGTACAGGTTGGGGATTGCCTTTTGTGAAAATAAATTTCGGCCGGGTACCTTCCACTGTGGTGTCCCAATAGCTACAAATGTTTTGAAGGCCTGAGACTCCACCAGCTTGTATGGTAAAAGGTGGCGGGCTAAGAGTTCCAACACCTGACTGTGGGCAGATGAGCAGGAACTGCTCAAGGCGAGAGGCGGGTGGTTGAGAGGGGGCAAGGAGGACAGCAGTGGTTGACGTGGCTGAAGATGCTGGACCAGGAGGAGGATGTGGCTTTGAGTTTGTGTGCTGCTTATACTCATGTGTTGATCCCATAGGCGTTTGTGATGTGAGATCATGTGCCATCGCAAAGCAGTTGTACCTAGGTGGGTGTTGGACTTCCCACGACTCAGTTTCTTTTGGCACAGGTTGCAAATGGCATCGCTGTTATCAGAGGCATGCCACACTGCTGAGCTTTGCAATGACGGCATTCTGGTGGTGGCAACAGCATGCGTTGATTGACGTGCTGTCTGGCTGACCCCGGGTGCCGATACATGCTGTCTGACTGTGCCACTAGCTCCTTGCGATGACCTCCCCCTGCTTCCAACTCATCTACTCCTGGTGACATCCGCGGACACATCGTCATCATCAACCGCTTCACTTGTATCGGACAACTCAGCAAAAGGAAGCAGCAGCGGTGTGTACATCCATGTGTGTAATGCTGCCTGACTGAGACATATCCCTGTTATCTACATCCTCTGGCAATAATGGTTGTGCATCACTCATTTCTTCCAACTGATGTGTAAATAACTCCTATATATATGCTGTGAGCCTGACACACACGCTGGCAGGAAACTGCAATTAGATTGCAGAGAAAAAGAAAAAGCAGACTGATGTACTAGCCCTAAAAAGGGCTTTTTGGGGTGCTGTCAGGACACTGTCCTTACAGCAGAGATCAGATGAGTCTTTCAGGATTGGAGTGGACACTGAATACAATGGCCTAGCTATTGATTTCCCTATTAAATCAGCAGCAGCTACACTGTCCCTCCTCTCACTAAGAATGCAGCTTCCGAATGAATGTAAAATGGATGCTGTCCAGGATGTGGGAGGGTCTGGGAGGGAGGGTCTGCTGCTGATTGGCTGGAATGTGTCTGCTGACTGTGAGGTACAGGGTCAAAGTTTGCTCAATGATGACGAATAGGGGGAGGACCGAACATCGCATATGTTCGCCCGCTGCGGCAAACGCGTAAAAGCAATGTTCGCCGGGAACTGTTCGCCGGCGAATAGTTCGGGACATCTCTACCTCTGATAAGTCACCATTTTTTGGTGCATGTAAGGAAATATTCTTTATGTTCCCCCTTATGTGTACCCCTGGTACAAGACTTCAGTATTCAGCTTGGTTTGGTTCTTAAATCTGACGTCAGAGAGAGAGATAATGACAAGACACTTCTGTGTAGTTCAAAATCACTCTGAGTTTTATTATTGATCTCATAAGACATATATAGTAGAAAATGACATGATGTTTAAGTTAACCAGTAACAGGCGTCTTAGCCGGCTACACCTTTAAGTTATCTTATCGTTTATTAGAGTCCAAGGCTATATGTGACATGTGAGCAAAACCTCTTAGTAGCAGCTTTTCAAGAACTTTGACCGCTACGTGTTCGTGTGTGCGTAATGTATTAATGTATAGATCATGATGAAATATAAGCTTATATAAAAATAGGCTTTGGACTGTAATAGAACCCTTCAATCCTCTCTTTAAAACCCATTTACATATATAATGTGGGTTTTTCATTTTGTTCCTTTCTTGTTTTTCCTTTCAAAATATTTCTGTAAATATTGTTGGTAATCCTCTGGAGACCCAGGGTTTTCGTGAGGTATCTGAATATATGCAGCTTGTGGTGTATCTGGGACTCGCCTAAATCTCGTAAATGTATTAATTAATGACGGTATACATTGGATACAGCAACATATCATGATCAAGGAGGCAATTATGATTATAATACTAACAAATAATTTTCTTAACCAACTCAAATCCGGCATCCAGCTCAATAACCAGTCCCACCAGGAGGATGAATCAACATCCGTCTTAATATTATTGGCTATGTCATGTAACGATTGAATATGGGATTGGATTGATCTGGAATGGTCAGATAAATTAAAACAACACATCCCTGTGAACGCTGAGCATCCTACACCATGTTGGAGCAATAAATAGTCAATAGTTGCCCTATTCTGCAAGATAGATTTTTCATATGATTGTATATCCAGCAGCATATCTTTCAGAACTGCACTAGTGACATCTATCTGTTTTACCATAAAACAGGCAAGTTTTGATATTGTCCTGTGGTTATATATGGCCAACCCTGGTACCCCTATCAAAGATACCCCTTAACTCATGTGTTCTGCTCTAGAGAGGAGATTCACATTGTAGTCACAATTTTCTGGTAACTGTAGGGAAGTGTCTCTCATGTGTCGTGTCTGCATTGCTGGGACTAGTGGTATCATTGCTAATGTCAGCCTAGCTATTGTACAGGGTCCCTCTGTAATATTGGCCGGTATGTATGTGTAACTAGTATTTCCACAGGCCAATACCCATCCTGGAGGTACATGTTTATCTAGGGATGGAACTATTTTTGTGATATTATATTGCATATTCTTTTCTGATACTATCTTTTTACAGTTACCTAGATCTCTATCACAAATATTTGGCTTACTCTTGTTCTGCATTTTTGCTTGTATGCAGGGAGGCAATAATGTCTCATCACATTATAACATATTTCTGCCGCTGTAACAAGACCTGTGATTATTTCTATCATATTACTTTGTAGAGTCTTATATGTAGGACAGTCATAACGAGCATGATAAGGATTTACATATCCATATTTAACATCATGATCCTGTAAATCTGTGTCATTCGCTTGGGAACGTTGGAGCCCCGTTCATACATCTACTGGGGTGGGGACTGCAATTATCAAGGCACTACATTTCAGCCATCTCGAGGAATTTCCCGACTGCGTCATCTCGTTGGGGGTCAAGGCTGTCTGCCTTCGTTAGTACCCCTTCTGTATCTTCTTCGAGGTCAAGGCTGTCTGCCTCCGTTAGTACCTCTGGGCCTCGTTGGAGGTCAGGGCTGTCTGCCCCCGTTAGTACCTCTCGTCCTTCTTCAAGGCCAAGGCTGTCTGCCTCCGTTTCCTGCCTCCTCTCTTTCTCTCACAAGCTTCACTCGGGTGGCGTGGATCCAAATTGGAGATTGTTCAGTCAGCACAGCTGTTCTGGTTACTGCAACCACGGTAGTAGGTGGGCCATATGCGAAATCACCTTGAGCTCTTCCTTTCTTCAGTGTTTCGACCACCACCTCATCCCCCACCCTGTATGGGTGGGTGGGTTCCTGTGGAAAAGAGGAAGACTTACAAGCAACTTTTTTCCTCAGTGTTGTTAAGTACCTGTATCAATTTGGTGACATAGTCTTCCCAAATCTGGTCTATGTCGCCTTCCTGTACCACTAGGGGGTGACTTGCCCAAGGAGTTGGAAAGGGCCTACCCATAAGGATTTCAATGCTGTTATGTCTTACTCCGTGGAAATGTGCTATTAAGATGGAAGCACTGTGTTGGGGGAATGCATAATTCCCCCTCTTTTCAGACTAATTCTAATTCTATCTTAGGATTTTTCTGCAATACTGGATAACACCAGTCTTGCTGTTCCTGTTCACTGGCATACCACTGAAGATCAGTAAGTATTTGCAACATCTCAGGGGTTGGAGTTGCCAGACATGGCCTCTCCCAATGGTTACACAAACCTGTGGGGTTGCATTTGGCCACTCATTTCGCCACCCTATCTGCCAGCAGCATTGCCCTGTGAGACATGATCCTTACCATCTGCTGCCGTAAATCCTCTCCTCTGCCAAATCATACCACGGTCCCACACTATCCCATGTGTGCACCTACTCTCAGTATAGATGGTTACAGGTCTATCAGTATGTAGAATACATACCCTAGTGAGTGCAATGAGCTCACCTGCCCGCTATGTTGAGTGTGGATGCCCTTGAGTAGGCCTACAACATCATGAGTGGTGTGCAAAATGGTGTAATGTCACATTGTGAAAGGAGTTGCCAACTCTACCATCATAGCACAGGCTGCAAGAGAACACAGACATGCCGGCATCCCTTGAACAGGGGTGGGCATTACCTTTGAGAAAAATACACAAGGACGCAACTTGCCTCCGTTTTCTTGTGTCAGTACACCCGCCATGGTTTTACAATTTTGGCGTGCAAACATGTGGAAGGGCATATTATAGTCAGGGAGGCCCAGCCCTGGACTCAACATGAGTAAACATTTCAAATAATCAAATGCATTGTACATTTCAGAAGACCTTTTAATCAAATCTGGATTTTCGTCCAGAGTGGCTTGCCTCAAAACATTGTCATAAATAGGAGCAATCAGGAATCCATTGTCTACAGCAGTTTATCATACCAAGGAACGATAACTTTTCTTTCCTGGTGTGCGGGGTGACCAGACCCGCATTAGACTGGACTCTTTCTATGCTGATTCTCCTTTCACCTTTTGTGAGGACAAAGCCCAAGTATTCAACCTGCATTTTACACCATTGCATTTTCTCAAGTGACACTTTGTGACCACATCCTGACAACCATTATAACAGTAATAAACCATCCTGACTGCTGGCCTCCGCTGACATGCTACACAGTAACAAATCATCGACATATTGCAGCAGCATAGAACCTTGGGGGGGGGGGGTACCATGGTTTTAACGTGGCTTGGAGGACCATGCTGTACACTACAGGTGAATCAGCATATCCCTGGGGTCTGCACCAGGTCAGTTGACGTCCGTCAAAGGAAAAAGCAAAAAGTAGTCTGGTTATCTTATCAACTGGGATAGAAAAGAAAGCATTTTTCAGATCTATCACACTGAAATGGACAGCGTCTGCTGGAATGGCAGATAATAATTAAGTGACATCAGGTACAACAGGGGCTATAGGCACAACGATGTTGTTGATGGCCCTTAAATCCTGTACAAAGCGGGTAGTACCATCTGCCTTTGTCACTGGATTCACGGGCATGCTGTAGGGTGAAATCACCTCTTCCAGGATTCCCTTTTGTAAGAATTCTTTTATCATTGGTCTAAATCCATCAAGTTTCTCTTTTTTTTTTTTTCTTTGACAGCGGGTATTGTTTCTGATATACTGAGATGACACCTGGTTTCACAGTAGCTATGTAAGGTGTGCAATCTATGAATGCAGGATTAATGTTGTTAAGTTCTGGGTGGCCCCGTATGTTTGCAAGAATCAGTGGCCCCGGTGTAGAGATTGGAATGAGACCTGAGTGTACTCTTATGCCCTGATCCTTTGCTAATACCTGCAAGTCAAACTTAATGAACAAATCTCTCCCTAGCAGGCTGACTGGGCAATCTAGTATAATGCTAAATACATGATCTGTGATGTATTCCCTGTCCATGGTCTCGAGTGGTAGTGAGTCAGTTTTGAAAAGTTTTATCAAAACCCCATTAATTCACATAGAAGGCTCAGATTCTCTTTCCACCCACTCTTTAGTCACCCCTTTTAGTTGGACGCTGCGGTCATCTTTCTGTCTGTCAGTAGTGTGCAAGCTGCCCATAAGAACAGAGCTCAGATGTTAAGCACAACATTTAACATGTAACACGTAACTGCAAACATTGAAACAAACAGATTTTACAATACAGACATGAACACACAAAGGGCCCATAAAAACTTTTCATTGACTTCAATAAAAAAAATGTACAGCTTGATCAATGCTGTTGGCACCAATAAAAACCAAAAACTTCCAAGAAAAATAAAAAATAAAATAAAATTCTCAATGCGCATATTATATGAAAACAAATACCGTATTCCATACATATTTTTCATGTACTCATTTCACAAACCGCTCATAACCTTGCCCTCACACATAAAAACTGAATTGCACACACAGCTCTGCTCTTATATTTTTAACTCCACTACAACTCAAAGCCACACCCATTCACATTCCACTGAATCATGTATCCTCCAACACAGTCAAACTATTTCTTTGTTTCATTCCAAAACTTGCAGCACAGACAAACACAGCTTTCCTGGAAACAGATATCCACACCACACCCAGAATTGCTAATGGAGTATGTCACTGTTTGTTGCTGTGTTTTCCAATGTCTTCTGGTTTTCACTCTGTGATTAATCAACTCTTATAAGAAGACAATATACATGTTATAATCATACAGTCATTTTGTTAAAAGCTGGATTCCCACATTACACTGCTTGGGAAAGAAAATGACCGAACAATTCTTCGTCTTGTATAATGTATTACACATCACTTACTCTGCATGATGTCCTGCCCGCTTCCCTTATCTCAGGAATGTGTTTGTGTAAAGGCGGGGGAAGTGGATCTCTATAGCTCACACTAGATACATACAATACTTATCCATTAACTGATGCTGTCTGAAGTCCACGTGGAGACGTTTTGTTTTACTATAAGCATTAGTCTATCAGATTGTTAATAAATGTGGAAATAATTAGACTGTCATTCTGGAGAATCGGTAGCCCTGCCTCTAATTTCCAGCAATCCATAAATCTCCTCCAGAAATCATTAACGCTTTCTGAGGGTTTTTTCTTACATGCTACGGCTACTGGGAGTGAAGACTTTTGTTTAAATACCTCTATCATGTGTTCTTCTATCTCTTTCCATATTAACTGTTATCCGTGCTCAGTGTTACAAATATAGTCCTTTGCGTTAGTATTAGGGTCTATTTCTGATACTGTTATTACCTTTTTCCAATCCCATGAACTGTGGGAACCCACTATTCCATCAATTATGAGTCTAAGGTCTTCTTGGGTGAAATTCCTCCCCTTACAGGCTTTTTTTAACCACTTCAACCCCGCTAGCTGAAACCCCCTTCATGACCAGAGCACTTTTTACACTTCGGCACTACACTACTTTCACCGTTTATCGCTCGGTCATGCAACTTACCACCCAAATGAATTTTACCTCCTTTTCTTCTCACTAATGGAGCTTTCATTTGGTGGTATTTTATTGCTGCTGACATTTTTACTTTTTTTGTTATTAATCGAAATGTAACGATTTTTTTGCAAAAAAATGACATTTTTCACTTTCAGCTGTAAAATTTTGCAAAAAAAACGACATCCATATATAAATTTTTCGCTAAATTTATAGTTCTACATGTCTTTGATAAAAAAAAAATGTTTGGGCAAAAAAAAAATGGTTTGGGTAAAAGTTATAGCGTTTACAAACTATGGTACAAAAATGTGAATTTCCGCTTTTTGAAGCAGCTCTGACTTTTTATTTTTTGTCACAAGTTAGCGGAAAATTATGATGATTTTTTATTTTTATTTTTTTCTTACAAAGTCTCATATTCCACTAACTTGCGACAAAAAATAAAACATTCTAGGAACTCGCCATGCCCCTCACGGAATACCTTGGGGTGTCTTCTTTCCAAAATGGGGTCACTTGTGGGGTAGTTATACTGCCCTGGCAATTTAGGGGCCCAAATGTGTGAGAACTACCTTGCAATCGAAATGTGTAAAAAATGACCGGTGAAATCCGAAAGGTGCACTTTGGAAAATGTGCCCCTTTGCCCACCTTGGCTGCAAAAAAGTGTCACACATCTGGTATCGCCGTACTCAGGAGAAGTTGGGGAATGTATTTTGGCGTGCCATTTTACATATACCCATGCTGGGTGAGAGAAATATCTTGGCAAACTTTTCCTATTTTTTTATACAAAGTTGGCATTTGACCAAGATATTTTTCTCACCCAGCATGGGTATATGTAAAATGACACCCCAAAACACATTCCCCAACTTCTCCTGAGTACGTCAATACCAGATGTGTGACACTATTTTGCAGCCAAGGTGGGTAAAGGGGCCCAAATTCCAAAGTGCACCTTTCGGATTTCGCAGGCCATTTTTTACACATTTTGATTGCAAGGTACTTCTTACACATTTGGGCCCCTAAATTGCCAGGGCACTATAACTACGCCACAAGTGACCCCATTTTGGAAAGAAGACACCCCAAGGTATTCCGTGAGGGGCACGGCGAGTTCCTAGAATTTTTTTTTTTTGTCGCAAGTTAGTGGAATATGAGACTTTGTAAGGAAAAAAGAAAAAAAAAGAAAAATCATCATTTTCCGCTAACTTGTGACAAAAAATAAAAAATTCTAGGAACTCGCCATGCCCCTCACGGAATACCTTGGGGTGTCTTCTTTCCAAAATGGGGTCACTTGTGGCGTAGTTATACTGCCCTGGCAATTTAGGGGCCCAAATGTGTGAGAAGTACCTTGCAATCAAAATCTGTAAAAAATGGCCTGTGAAATCCGAAAGGTGCACTTTGGAATATGTGCCCCTTTGCCCACCTTGGCTGCAAAAAAGTGTCACACATCTGGTATCTCCGTACTCAGGAGAAGTTGGGGAATGTGTTTTGGGGTGCCATTTTACATATAACCATGCTGGGTGAGAGAAATATCTTGGCAAAAGACAACTTTTCCTATTTTTTTATACAAAGTTGGCATTTGACCAAGATATTTTTCTCACCCAGCATGGGTATATGTACAATGACACCCCAAAACACATTCCCCAACTTCTCCTGAGTACGGCGATACCAGATGTGTGACACTTTTTTGCAGCCTAGATGCGCAAAGGGGCCCAAATTCCTTTTAGGAGGGCATTTTTAGACATTTGGATCCCAGACTTCTTCTCACACTTTCGGGCCCCTAAAAAGCCAGGGCAGTATAAATACCCCACATGTGACCCCACTTTGGAAAGAAGACACCCCAAGGTATTCAATGAGGGGCCTGACGAGTTCCTAGAAATTTTTTATTTTTTGCATAAGTTAGCGGAAATTGATTTTTTTTTGTTTTTTTCTCACAAAGTCTCACTTTCCGCTAACTTAGGACAAAAATTTCAATCTTTCATGGACTCAATATGCCCCTCAGCGAATACCTTGGGGTGTCTTCTTTCCGAAATGGGGTCACATGTGGGGTATTTATACTGCCCTGGCTTTTTAGGGGCCCTAAAGCGTGAGAAGAAGTCTGGAATATAAATGTCTAAAAATGTTTACGCATTTGGATTCCGTGAGGGGTATGGTGAGTTCATGGGAGATTTTATTTTTTGACACAAGTTAGTAGAATATGAGACTTTGTAAGAAAAAACAAAAACAAAAACAAACAAAAAATTTCCGCTAACTTGTGCCCAAAAAAATGTCTGAATGGAGCCTTACCAGGGGGGGGTGATCAATGACAGGGGGGTGATCAATGACAGGGGGGTGATCAATGACAGGGGGGTGATCACCCATATAGACTCCCTGATCACCCCCCTGTCACTGATCACCCCCCCTGTAAGGCTCCATTCAGACATCCGCATGATTTTTACGGATCCATGGATACATGGATCGGATCCACAAAACACATGCGGACGTCTGAATGGAGCCTTACAGGGGGGTTATCAATGACAGGGGGTGATCAGGGTGATCACCCCCCTGTCACTGATCACCCCCCCTGTAAGGCTTCATTCAGACATCCGCATGATTTTTACGGATCCATGGATACATGGATCGGATCCACAAAACACATGCGGACGTCTGAATGGAGCCTTACAGGGGGGTTATCAATGACAGGGGGTGATCAGGGTGATCACTCCCCTGTCACTGATCACCCCCCCTGTAAGGCTCCATTCAGACATCCGCATGATTTTTACGGATCCATGGATACATGGATCGGATCCACAAAACACATGCGGACGTCTGAATGGAGCCTTACAGGGGGGTTATCAATGACAGGGGGTGATCAGGGTGATCAGGGTGATCACCCCCCTGTCACTGATCACCCCCCCTGTAAGGCTCCATTCAGACATCCGCATGATTTTTACGGATCCATGGAAACATGGATCGGATCCACAAAACACATGCGGACGTCTGAATGGAGCCTTACAGGGGGGTTATCAATGACAGGGGGTGATCAGGGTGATCACCCCCCTGTCACTGATCACCCCCCCTGTAAGGCTCCATTCAGACATCCGCATGATTTTTTACGGATCCATGGATACATGGATCGGATCCACAAAACACATGCGGACGTCTGAGTGGAGCCTTACAGGGGGGTTATCAATGACAGGGGGTGATCAGGGTGATCACCCCCCTGTCACTGATCACCCCCCCTGTAAGGCTCCATTCGGACATCCGCATGATTTTTACGGATCCATGGATACATGGATCGGATCCACAAAACACATGCGGATGTCTGAATGGAGCCTTACAGGGGGGTGATCAATGACAGGGGGGTGATCAGGGAGTGTATATGGGTGATCACCCGCCTGTCATTGATCACCCCCTGTAAGGCTCCATTCAGACTTCCGCATGTGTTTTGCGGATCCGATCCATGTATCCATGGATCCGTAAAAATCATGCGGACGTCTGAATGGAGCCTTACAGGGGGGTGATCAATGACAGGGGGGTGATCAATGACAGGGGGTGATCAGGGAGTGTATATGGGTGATCACCCGCCTGTCATTGATCACCCCCTGTAAGGCTCCATTCAGACGTCCGCATGTGTTTTGCGGATCCGATCCATGTATCCATGGATCCGTAAAAATCATGCGGACGTCTGAATGGAGCCTTACAGGGGGGTGATCAATGACAGGGGGTGATCAATGACAGGGGGTGATCAGGGAGTGTATATGGGTGATCACCCGCCTGTCATTGATCACCCCCTGTAAGGCTCCATTCAGACGTCCGCATGTGTTTTGCGGATCCGATCCATGTATCCATGGATCCGTAAAAATCATGCGGACGTCTGAATGGAGCCTTACAGGGGGGTGATCAGTGACAGGGGGGTGATCAATGACAGGGGGTGATCAGGGAGTGTATATGGGTGATCACCCGCCTGTCATTGATCACCCCCCTGTAAGGCTCCATTTAGACGTCCGTATGCGTTTTGCGGATCCGATCCATGTATCCGTGGATCCGTAAAAATCATACGGACGTCTGAACGGAGCCTGACAGGGGGGGTGATCAATGACAGGGCGGTGATCAATGACAGGGGGGTGATCAGGGAGTTTATATGGGTTGATCATGGGTGATCAGGGGTTTATAAGGGGTTAATAAGTGACGGGAGGGGGGTGTAGTGTAGTGTGGTGTTTGGTGCGACTGTACTGACCTACCTGAGTCCTCTGGTGGTCGATCCTAACAAAAGGGACCACCAGAGGACCAGGTAGGAGGTATATTAGACGCTGTTATGAAAACAGCGTCTAATATACCTGTTAGGGGTTAAAAAATTCGGATCTCCAGCCTGCCAGCGAGCGATCGCCACTGGCAGGCTGGAGATCCACTCGCTTACCTTCCGTTCCTGTGGCGCGTTCACAGGAAATCTCGCGTCTCGCGAGATGACGCATATACGCGTGACTGTGCGCAGGGCTGCCACCTCCGGAACGCACATCTGCGTTAGGCGGTCCGGAGGTGGTTAAATAAGCCACTGTGCCAGACGGAGCCACAGTAGGCTTGGGGCAGTGTTTAATAATTTTATTAAGGTCATCTATGTCCAAAGCCTTTTTCATTAGTTGATTACCAACCGTCAAAAAAGGCATGGATGTCTCAGGTTCCCTGGTCTCACTATCTTTTTCCTCCTTTTCTTTCTTCCTTAAATTATATCTCGATACAAATGGGGGTGTGGGTTGTTTACCTGCTATTATGTGACTAGCTGCTATTAAATCCTCTTCTTCATCATTTTTATATTGCTGTAAGGACGGGTAGAGAGGGAGCGGTGTGTGTGTGTGTGTGTGGGGGGGGGGGGTGATAGGGGCGCTGAACAGTTCATTTTATGTACATACGATGGTGGGGGATATATCTGATGCTTTTTATCATTTTCCTTCTTAGTCTGTATCTCATGTAATTTTCTATCGTCTTTTGATCTTTTTAAACTTGTTGTCTTGCACATGTTGGGGTCATACCAGTGGGGAGCTATTTCTAGCCATTGTTCTCCTCCTTTCTGCATATAATCCATATCCCATGAACGATCAGGTTCAAAATATGGCCAGGCGACAGTGTCGCCTAAGCATAGACCCTTGACCATGTCCATGTGATATATGCTATTGTCTCCTTCCCTGGGAAAGGGGTCTACCGCTTCCATTGCCTCCGTCCACCCTGCCAAATTATCTACCCATGAGTTAACAAGGTAATATTTTGTAGGACTGACTCGGGCAACATATTGTTTACATGTTTCTCCTGGTTCTGGTTTAGGGTACTCTGTCTTAGATGTTTGACTACCCATTATCAAAACTTATTTTCTTACAAAAAGAATTCAAAACAGTAATAGCAAAAAACAAAACAGAATGTTAGTCTTGGGACGACAGCTGTACACTTACGACCCAGCCTGTCACTTCCCCTTATATAACTGTGTTAGACAAAACAACTTATCATGCAAAACTTCTACAATTATCAAACAACTTATCATGCAAAACTTCTACAATTATAGTTTTAAGAATCAAATCAAGCTGAAAAACCTTCTGTTCCCTGAACAGATCTTTTACGGGGCTACCTGAGCCCTCTAAAGTGCACTTTTCTTATTACTGGACTTCTCTGAGTCCTAAAGCAAAAACTCCCTGAGTTATGCTTACTGTATCCCTGACACAGTACTTTACTCGAAGTCTATCTAAGGGTCCCTTATGTACTTACTTGAATTGAGATGTGGCCAGTGCCCCCGGAATGGCCAGAGGACAAAAAATTGGTGTCTCTTCTTACCAAAACCTGGAGGATGACCTTCCCAATCCCGGACAAGAGCCCCCAAGTTGTAAGGAAATATTCTTTATGTTCCCCCTTATGTGTACCCCTGGTACAAGACTTCAGTATTCAGCTTGGTTTGGTTCTTAAATCTGACGTCAGAGAGAGAGATAATGACAAGACACTTCTGTGTAGTTCAGAATCACTCTGAGTTTTATTATTGATCTCATAAGACCTATATAGTAGAAAATGACATGATGTTTAAGTTAACCAGTAACAGGCATCTTAGCCGGCTACACCTTTAAGTTTTCTTATCGTTTATTAGAGTCCAAGGCTATATGTGACATGTGAGCAAAACCTCTTAGTAGCAGCTTTTCAAGAACTTTGACCGCTACATGTTCGTGTGTGCGTAATGTATTAATGAATAGATCATGATGAAATATAAGCTTATATAAAAATAGGCTTTGGACTGTAATAGAACCCTTCAGTGCATCTGGGTTTCATCCACAGTTTGGGACATTCTCTGGAGAGGGGTCTTCTGGTTTACCTGATAAGGAGAGATTTTCCTCGTCTTTGTCATTTATTTGGCAAAAGATTCCGGGTAATCTGAAGAGGATGAGTGAGCGGTATAAGCGTGTGACGGATAAGAGACGTGTGCCTGGTCCGGACCTGAATGTGGGTGATCTGGTATGGTTGTCTACAAAGAATATCTAACTGAAGGTTCCCTCCTGGAAGTTGGGTCCTAAGTTTATTGGGCCTTACAAGATCTTGTCCGTGATCAATCCCCTTCCGTCTTGATCTTCCTCAGACTTTGAAGATTCAAAATGTTTTTCACAGGTCACTATTAAAACCTTATGTCCAACCCACTGTACCCTCCTCTTTGCCTCCTCCTCCGATTTTTGTTGATGGTAATCTTGAATTCCAGGTCTCTAGGATTGTGGATTTTCGCATTATCCGCGGCTCTCTCCAATACATTGTTCATTGGGAGGGTTATGGTCCTGAGGAGAGGATGTGGGTCCCAGTGGCGGACATTAAGGCCACTCGTCTCATCAAGGCTTTCCATAGGTCTCATCCTGAGAAGGTGGGTTCTGAGTGTCCGGAGTCCACCCGTAGAGGGAGGAGTACTGTCACCGCCAGTTCTGTGACAAGGTCTGACAGACGTCCTTCTCTACCTCTTGCATGATGTTCTTTGTTTTGGTTTCACTTTCTCATCTCATTTCCTTCTCCCAGGTGTCACCTATTTAGACTAATCCTCTTTCCTTTATATTCCCTACAATACTGCCTCACTTTGCGGTTTATACTACTTCCTGAATTGAAGTGTTCACTGCTGGAGGCTTCTGCTGCTGCTTGTTCAGATAAGTCCTTTCATGTATTGTGTTTCCTTGCTGGCTTGATTCTAGGTGACCCTGACTCCCTCGGTATGAATTGCAGGGAGCTGGTGGTCGAGTCCCCTCACTATTATAGGGTTTTCAGGTGTCACACAGTCATAGGTACGTGGGCATACAATTGTCTACCTTTGAGACCCTTGTATGGGCTTAGCAGTCAGGGTGAGCTCTTAGGGTTTTATAGGGGTCACCTATATGCTCCTTAGTTTGGGATCAAGCCAGTTGGATGTTTATTCATAACTTCCAGCTATCTGCAACATCATCCGTGACACTATCACTACACTCAAATTTATTGCAATCAAGCCAGGAATCCGTCCGTACTATAGAGACATTAGAAGCCATTACACCACTCTGGTATTCCTAATCTAGGACGTGCGGTATAACACCTTGGGAGGACCCTGGGATAGTACCCTGCGCACGCTGCAATTGGCATCATGACAAATACAGAATATTATCTACCCGTACCTGGCCACTGCACCAGCCTCCGAAGGTTGGAACACCCTCACTGTGGGAGGAGCTAAGAGTGTAGTTCAAGCTTCCAGGGGAGCTGCATGTTGCCTGTGCATAGCGAGACCTGCTGTAAGAGAAGAAGAAGTACAGTATGTATAGACTGTGTGGGACCAAAGTGATGTATTGGCGCAAACGACAGACAGTAAGTGCAGTCACTTTTTTAAAGCAACAGGCCTTACTGTTAGTGGAAAAGGTACATCGCCTCAAGCACCCACCACGCTTTTACTATTGGAGAGTCTACACCCAGCTGAGGGAAATATAGTGTATATTGTGATTATGCACCCCTCTGGTTGATTTGGAAAATAGTCTAGATCTGACAGAGAGAAACTCAGCATCAACCATCACACTGCCATTTATCCCAGCTTTGAAAGTATTGTGTGTGTATCCTGGGACGACAGAACTAAATACTATAATTGCCTATGCTTACACCGCAAACTTGCTTCCTCCAGCGTTGCTCCAGGAGTACTGAACGCCTATGGAGGAAAACACGCACAACAGAGAACAGTGATGGCCAGTTCACAGTGTTCGCTAGCGAACACATGCGGGCTGCCATCTTGACTCACAAGTCCGGCGATGCACAGGTTAGCCCTTACGTGTGCCTGTGCCGCGAGCTGGTCTGAAATCAAATGTGATCACCGGGAGCAGGCAGTTCCGAGAACAGCCAGCGGGGGCCTTCAACGGGCTGTTCTCGGAACTGCCTGCTCCCGGTGATCGTATTTGTTTAAGACCGGCTCCCGTCACAGGCACAGGTAAGGACTTACCTATGCATCGCCGGACTTGCGAGTCAAGATGCAGCCCGCATGTGTTTGCTGGCGAACACTGCAAACTGGCCATCATTGCCAGAGAATTTCCTCCATTACAAATTCATGCTATGGACCTACAATCCTGATCAAAGTTTTAAGACCACTTGAAAAATGGCAAAAAATCATATTTTACATTGTTGGATCTTAACAAGGTTCCAAGTAGAGCTTCAACATGCAACAAGAAGAAATGAGAGTGAGACAAAACATTTTTTGAGCATTCAATTAACTGAAAATAACGATTAAACTGAAACAGGCTGTTTTTCAGCTGATCCAAATTTTAGGACCACATGCCTTTAAAAGGCCAAATCTGTGTAAAGATGTGGATTCATTGTCATTTTCTGTCAGGTAGTAACACGTTGTGATTGCAAATGCAAAAAAACTCTCCCTTTTTGAACGTGGTCGGGTTGTTGAACTGCATAAGCAGGGTCTCTCACAGCGCGCCATCGCTGCTGAGGTGGGATGCAGTAAGACAGTCATTTGGAATTTCTTAAATGATCCTGAGGGTTATGGAGCAAAAAAGTCAAGTGGAAGACCCAAAAAGAGAGCACCAAACATGGGACATTCAAAGGTGGAAGAAAGTTTTATTCTCTGATGAGAAAAAATTAAACCTTGATGGTCCTGATGGTTTCCAACGTTACTGGCATGACAAGCAGACCCCACCTGAGATGTTTTCTACGCGCCACAGTGGAGGTCTGGGGTGCTTTTTCCTTCAGTGGAACAATGGAGCTTCAGGAAGTGCAGGGGCGTCAAACGGCCGCTGGCTATGTCCAGATGTTGCAGAGAGCATTCCTCATGACTTAGGGCCCTCGTCTGTGTGGTAATGACTGGGTTTTTCAACAGGACAACGCTACAGTTCACAATGCCCGCAGGACAAGAGACTTCTTCCAGGAGAATAACATCACTCTTTTGGCCCATCCTGCGTGTTCCCATGATCTAAATCCAACTGAGAACCTATGGGGATGGATGGCAAGGGAAGTTTACAAAAATGGACAACAGTTCCAGACAGTAGATGGCCTTCGTGCGGCCATCTTCACAACTTGGAGAAATGTTCCCACTCACCTCATGGAATCGCTTGCATCAAGCCTGCTGAAACAAATTTTTGAAGTGATAACGGTGGAGCTACTCATTACTGAGTTCATGTTTGGAAGTTGGACTTCTGTTTTGGGTGGGGTTAGTTTTTTTTTGGAGGTTTGGTCCTAAACTTTTGATCAGCTGAAAAACAGCCTGTTTCAGTTTATTAATTGTTTTCATTAAATTGGATGCTCAAAAAATATTTTGTCTCACTCCCATTTCTTCTTGTTGCATGTTGAAGCTCTACTTGGAACCTTGTTAAGATCCAGCCATGCTAAATATGATTTTTTGCCATTTTTCAAGTGGTCTTAAACTTTTGATCAGGACTGTATAACTCTGCCCTCCACCTCACCAAGCAGACTTACTTCACCACCCTAATCTCCTCACTGTCCAACAACCCAAAAAAACTGTTTGACACTTTCCACTCCCTCCTCAGTCCTAAAGTTCAGGCACCCATCACAGACCTCTCTGCTGAAGACCTAGCTGCCTACTTCACAGAGAAAATAGAACGCATCCGGCATGAAATCAGCCCCAGTCACTAAGTGCTATTGATCCCCTTCCCCCCGCATCTCCCCTGGCTCACTGTCCATGTTTGACCCAGTCTCCAGGCTCCTCTCTTCTCGTCCTACCACATGCATCTCTGACCCCATTCCCTCACACCTTCTCCAGTCTCTCTCTCTGGCCGTCACCACTTACCTAACAAAAATCTTCAACCTCTCTCTCTTCTGGTATCTTACCCTCTTCTTTCAAACACTCTATCATTACTCAATAATTTTTTTTTTTAAATCTCTCGACCCATCCTGCACAACTAACTACAGACCATTCTCCAATCTTCAATTCATCTCTAAACTCCTGGAGTGTCTGGTCTACTCTCCCCTTATCCAAAGTGACGAATGACCTCCTGACACCAAAATTCAGGAGTGACTACTCTTTGCTCATTCTCCTTGACCTCTCTGCAGCTTTTGACACTGTTGACCATCATCTCCTACTCACCATGCTCCAATCCATCGCCCTGAAGGACACTGCCCTCTCCTGGTTTTATTCCTATCTCTCTGGATGCTTTTTCAGTGTATCATTCGCTGGCTTCGCTTCTCCACCTCTCCCTCTTGCTGTTGAAGCTCCTTAGGGTTCAGTCCTAGGCCCTCTCCTTTTCTCTCTGTCACATCCCCAATTGGACAGACCATCAGCAGATTTAGTCTCTAGCACCATCTCTATGCTGATGACACACAGCTACTGTATACATGTCATCCCCAGACATCACCCCTGCTGTGCTACAGAACACCAGTGATTGTCTGTCCGCTGTCTCTAATATCATGTCCTCTCTCTATCTGAAACTAAATCTTTCACAAACTGAACTTCTTGTGTTCTCTAAATCTACTAATCTACCCAAACCTGATATCTCCCTCTCAGGGTGCAACACCATCATCACTCCTAGGCAGCATGCCCGCTACCTCGGGTAGACGTTTGACACTAATCTTTCCTTCACCCCCTACATCCAATCTCTCTCCCGCTCATGTCGCCTGCACCCCAAAAACATCTCTAGAATCTGCCCCTTTCTCACTATGGAAACAACAAAAACTCTCATTGTTACCCTGATCTATTTCCACCTCGACTATTGTAACTCACTATTAATTGGTCTCCCCATCACCAAACTTTCTCCTCTCCAATCTATTCTTAATGCAGCAGCCAGGGTCACCACCTATCTGTCCAAATGCTAATCCTATGCCTCCGCTTTGTGCCAGTTATTGCATTGGTTGCCCCTACCCTATAGAATCCAATTTAAACTGCTTGTCCTTGCCTACGAAGCTCTCCACAGTACTGCACCCCCCTACATCTCGTCCCTCATCTCTGTCTTCCACCGTACCCATGCTCTCTGTTCAGTCAATGAGTTACGACTGACTTCCACCATAATCCAAACCTCTCACTCCCGGCTCCAAGACTTCTCCCGAGCTGCATCGGTTCTTGCCCTACCCCAAGAAATCAGGTTAAAACACAACATACACAGTTTTAAGCGCTCCCTAAAAACACATCTTTTTAGGGTGGCCTATCACATCCCCTGATCTAACTCCTCTCCATATAGCCCATTTATCATTTCCTGAACCTGATACTCCACCAAATTCTCCACGTGTTTAAAATGGACAGCATCTGGATTTAAAACTCAACTACTAAAGTCAATGGGGGTTGGACACATGGGAGTTTTTTTCCGCATGAAAATAAAAAAAAATCGAAGATATGCTCTTGTTCAATATCTAGCATTTTTCATGCAGGCCCATTAATCAATGGGTCAGTGGAAAAAAAACTGAAGCACGTAGGCGGATGGCCCATATTTACCTGATGATTGTTAGGAGATGCTGTGTGTTATTATTGAATTTTTCCAAACACATGACAAACTGAAGATATTTGTGAAACACTGAAACAAACATGAGGGAAAAAGATGGGCTATTAATGTCCTGGACCTAGAAAAACCCTTTAGGCCCCTCTCAGATGAGTGAGTTCCACACTCCGGACTCGCAGTGTGAGTAAGTGGCAGCTCCTGCCTTGACCTCCCAGTACTGATGAGGTCCCATAACATTATACTGATTTATTATTCTATGTAACCCTAAAAGTTCTGGAATATATTGGATACCACTGACATAATGCTGTTAGTGTTACTCAAAACATTCCAGAATTGTAAGGGTTACATAGCATCATAAATCAATATAACGCTATGCGACCCTGTCAGTGCTGGGAGGTCGGGGCGGGAGCTGCCGCATACTGACGCTTGCAAGTCTGGAGTGTGGAACTCACTCATCTGAAAGGGGCCTTAGTCTACAATGCAAAATAAAAAGAAATCAGCTTGGTCTCTCTGGTGGCAGGAAGCAGCAGACAGCTCCATGACTTGATAACCAGGTGCTGCTTTGCTTTGATGAGACACAGTATATACAGTCGTGGCCAAAAGTTTTGAGAATGACACAAATATTAGTTTTCACAAAGTTTGTTGCTAAACTGCTTTTAGATCTTTGTTTCAGTTGTTTCTGTGATGTAGTGAGATATAATTACACGCACTTCATACATTTCAAAGGCTTTTATCGACAATTACATGACATTTATGCAAAGAGTCAGTATTTGCAGTGTTGGCCCTTCTTTTTTCAGGACCTCTGCAATTCGACTGGGCATGCTCTCAATCAACTTCTGGGCCAATTCCTGACTGATTTCAACCCATTCTTTCATAATCACTTCTTGGAGTTTGTCAGAATTAGTGGGTTTTTGTTTGTCCACCCGCCTCTTGAGGATTGACCACAAGTTCTCAATGGAATTAAGATCTGGGGAGTTTCCAGGCCATGGACCCAAAATGTCAATGTTTTGGTCCCCGAGCCACTTGGTTATCACTTTTGCCTTATGGCACGGTGCTCCATCATGCTGGAAAATGCATTGTTCTTCACCAAACTGTTGTTGGATTGTTGGAAGAAGTTGCTGTTGGAGGGTGTTTTGGTACCATTCTTTATTCACGGCTGTGTTTTTGGGCAAAATTGTGAGTGAGCCCACTCCCTTGGATGAGAAGCAACCCCACACATGAATGGTCTCAGGATGCTTTACTGTTGGCATGACACAAGACTGATGGTAGCGCTCACCTTTTCTTCTCCGGACAAGCCTTTTTCCTGATGCCCCAAACAATCGGAAAGAGGCTTCATCAGAGAATATGACTTTGCCCCAGTCCTTAGCAGTCCATTCACCATATTTTCTGCAGAAGATCAATCTGTCCCTGGTGTTTTTTTTGGAGAGAAGTGGCTTCTTTGCTGCCCTTCTTGACACCAGGCCATCTTCCAAAAGTCTTCGCCTCACTGTGCGTGCAGATGCGCTCACACCTGCCTGCTGCCATTCCTGAGCAAGCTCTGCACTGGTGGCACTCCAATCCTGCAGCTGAATCCTCTTGAGGAGACGATCCTGGCGCTTGCTGGACCTTCTTGGACGCCCTGAAGCCTTCTTAACAAGAATTGAACCTCTTTCCTTGAAGTTCTTGATGATCCTATAAATTGTTGATTGAGGTGCAATCTTAGTAGCCACAATAGCCTTGCCTGTGAAGCCATTTTTATGCAACGCAATGATGGCTGCACTCGTTTCCTTGCAGGTCACCATGGTTAACAATGGAAGAACAATGATTTCAAGCATCACCCTCCTTTAACAGGTCAAGTCTGCCATTTTAACCCAATCAGCCTCATGTAATGTTCTCCAGCCTTGTGCTCGTCAACATTCTCACCTGAGTTAACAAGACGATTACTGAAATGATCTCAGCAGGTCCTTTATTGACAGCAATGAAATGCAGTGGAAAGTTTTTGGGGGGATTAAGTACCGTACTTTTCGCCCCATAAGACACACTTTTTCTTCCCCCAAAATGGGGTAAAAATGCCCCTGCGTCTTATGGGGCGAATGCTGCCAGTTTTACATCGCAAGCTGCGATGTACGAGTGAGCGGGGACTCGGGGAGGTACTGGGAGGAGGAGCTGGGGGCCGGCAATAGCGGCAGGGCGGTGCAGTCACTGTACTATAGCCCCGCCCTGCCGCTCCGGTATACTAATATAAAATGTCTTATTCAATTAATAGTTATTAAACATGCCCCCTCACTCCTATTATTACCTTACATCCTAACTGCTTCAGTAGAATACAGGCAGGCAGGCCGGGTGGGCGGCAGCGTAACTCCCTGCGCTGCCTACTTTATGAATGAAGCAGGCGGCGCAGGCAAGTGACATCAATGAGTGATGCACCGGCCGCCCGGCCTGCCTGCCACCATTGTATTGAAGCGGTTAGGATGTAAGGTACTATTAGGAGTTGGGGGGCATGTTTAATAACTATTAATTGAATAAGACATCTTATATTTGTATACTGGAGCGGCGGGGGGGGGGGATCTGTGGATGACATTTTTATGGGGACATCTGTGGATGGCACAGTTATGGGCTGGGGAGGTCTGTGGATGGCACTGATATGGGGTGGGGGGGGGGGTCTGTGGATGGCACTGTTATGAGCTGGGGGGGGTCTGTGGGTGGCACTGTTATGGGGTGGGGGGGTCTTTGGAAGACACATATATAACAGTGCCACCCACAGATCCCTCCTCTAGCAGTGCCATCCACAGATCCCCCCCCTGTAACAGTGCCAGCTACAGATCCCCCTGTAACAGTGCAAGCCTCAGATCCCCCCATAACAGTGTCCATCACAGATTCCCCCATAACAGTGTCCGTCATCCACAGATCCCCCCCATAACAGTGTCCATCACCCACAGACCCCCCCCATAACAGTGTCCGTCACCCACAGATCCCCCCCATTTCAGTGTCAGTCATCCACAGATCCCCCATAACAGTGTCAGTCATCCACAGATCCCCCCATAACAGTGTCAGTCATCCACAGATTCCCCCCATAACAGTGTTCATCATCCACAGATCCCCAGTAATAATGCCATCCACAGACCACCATTAGTTCCAAACCCACCAAACACACAGCACACCTTTTGGTTAAAAATATTTTCCTCCCCAAAAACCTAGGTGCGTCTTATGGGCTGGAAAATACAGTAAAGAAGGACTATGCAATTCATCTGATCACTCTTTATAACATAACATTCTGGAGTATATGCAAATTGCTATTATAAAAACTTAAGCAGCAACTTTTACAATTTCCAATATTTATATAATTCTGAAAACTTTTGGCCACGACTGTACAGTTTTGGGAATTCATTATGATCATTATGATCCAATTTGATTAGTTTAGAATATTTTTTTTTCTTCTCTTGTAGTATAGTCATACCCAAAAGACAGAAAGCAGGGTGGAGGATTTCAGTGACATCTCGGACCACACAGGAGGATGCAGATCTGATGTGGTGGCCTGATGCTTGCAGGAACTGTTCTTAAAAAGTCATCTACACTTACGTCAAGCCAGGCGCAAAAAATGTGTAAGACATTTAGTAAATGTGGCACACAACACGTGTACCAAATTTTCTGCCGGAATGTGTACAGTTAAGAATAGCCATATTCATTTATCAGAGAAACAAGTTCTATTTTCTGCTCCATTACATGGGTGCAGGGATCTTCCAAAATCAAAAGTATACCCCAGAGCATACTTTGCTGTCAACTAAACTGGGTTCTGCCTCCCAGAAGTCACTTGTCCAGCACACAGCTTCCGTCTTGAACCCTCAGCTCCAATGACTTTGCTGTATGACATGAGCAATGAGAATGAGATGAAGCTGCTTAGTATTTGCCTTGGGATTCTATTTTTTGCTTCTCCCTCCATTAAATTTATTACCCGTATAGTATGGGACGATGCGCTTCATTAAGGAGCCTCCTAGAAGTCTCCCCTCACTGCGCCTTTGTCCCATCACTTATAGTTTCTGCCTTCAAATATCCCCTGGCAAAACCTGCTTTAGATATAAAATGTTCCCAAATAAACCTGACTCAATATTATAAAGCCAGAGTCAGCAATGTTTCCCAAAATACACACTTCAGCCTAGTAATATGCTCAGCAAAACCTGCCTCAGCTTTATAGGAAAGGAAAACCTGCTCTCCCCCTATGACCCGGCAGAAGTCTCATTATGCCTCGCTGTAGCCTCGTGTCTTCTCTCCTGGCCCCTCGTTCTGCTACCTGCTCACGTTCTCGTCAGTGGATCCCTCCATAGGCAAACCTTACTCTGGGGTGATAGGTTCTTAAGACAAAGCCCAAAATTCTAGTGATCCTGTGAAGCCCCAGCATTCTGCAGTAAGACGTGTCCTGGTCATCTAACAGACTCTCCTCAGTCCTCTATTGTTCTGGACGCAATTTTCTTTTTCTGTCGCCATATAATACAACGCAGAACATCTGTGTTCAGCTCATAATGCTGCAGTGAAATATGCCTGGAACCTGAGCTATAGTGGCATTCTCAAAGGAAGCTTTTATTCAGTGGTAAAAAGGCCTGATCATACCGACAGTGCTGATTATTGGAAATGTGTCTCCATTCACTGCAGATTCTCAATAGACCCCAGAGTCTTTTATCAAGCTGCTCTGATTCTGGAGTCATGGCCGCTCAGCTTATGGGATTTTGGTTTTGAAAAGTATTCACATCAATGTTACAATAACATCCTTTGTGTTTGAACCAGAATCAAAAAAATAAGAAGCCTTGAAACCAATTCTACCTGAAACTTACTAGTCGGCCTTATTTGCTCATGAGTCAGTAATCAGTTACATACCAATCTGCCACTTGGTACTACCTGCCCATTAACTAGAAGTCACTACTGCAGTGACCCAGCGGTTTACTGCTAAAAGGGGCTGTGTAACTTTGCAGTGTGTATTATGTCCCATAGGCTGTGTATGGGAGAAATAGCTAATTGTCTTGACCTAGGCCCCACTGCTCTGAGCTAGGAGCTGTAGCAGAGAGTGTACAGCCAGCAGCTGACGAGTGAGCAGCAAAAGTGACTAGCTGGCGTCTGAGAGAAGCAGCAGACAAGATTTCACCAGCCCTATAAGCTAAGAGGTACCAAGAAATGTGACTGTAAAACTTTATCAGCCTCCAGGGGTGTCGCCAGGTTAAAACGTTTGGGGCTTGAGGCCCAGATGTTTTGTCCAGGAGCTTGAATGTTAAGGCCACTGGCAATACTATCGCTGCTGATTCACAGAATGTCGCAGACAGTCACCAACCAACTGCCTGTGCCGGGTCTCAGGTGGTGTGATGATGTCATTGCGCACACACCTGTGCCAATATACAGGCAGTACAGTGACTTCAACATGGCCAGATGAAGCCAACAGCTCGGGCCTCAGGCGATGGGAAGTCAGTATTTTTTTGTGTGTCTTCAGTGGCAGTGGCACTACATAGCCACCACATGGCCATAACACCTACAGTACTATGGTCACTGTATAGGGTGGACTTTATAACTACAGAGGGCACTAAACAGGGCATTATACCTGCTGGAGGTACTATAGGGGTTGGGTGGGTTATAACTACAAGGGGACTGCAAGTACTGGGGGCCCTGAAGGACGTTATACCTATTGGGGGCACTATGTGGGGGGATATTATAACTACAGGGGACCCTATAAGTACTGGTGGAACTACAGGAGGCATTATACCTACTGGGGCACTATAGGAGGGTAATATACCTATAGGGGGCCCCACAGGAAGTTTTATTACTACTCGGGCAATACAGGAGGGATTTATACCTATTTGAGGCACTAACCTACTGGGGCCCTAAACGGGAGCATTATAACTACTGGGGCACTATGAGGGCATTAAAACTGCTGAGGCACTACAGGGGGCATTTTAATTACTGGGGCACTATAGTGGGCATTAAACTATTGGGGGAATTCCAGGAGCGCTATAACTACTGGGGCCACTCTTAGGAGAAATTTAAAACTACTAGGGCATTATAGGGGGTATTATACTAACAGGGCACTATAAGAGAACATTTTAACTACTAGGACACTGTAGGTACATTACAGGGGACATTATAACTACTGGTTGGCTGGCTGGGTGGATACTTCAGAATAAAGCACATAAGCATTGGGGGCTGGGCCTTGACCTTTGGAGACTCTAGCAATGTCCCTGTCAGCTTCTCAGAGAAAGGAGCATTGAACTTTGCAGAAGGTTGAGGGCCACCACACAAAGGTGTATAGATAAACCATCAGTGAATGGTAACTTCTGGCATCCTACCACACTACTGAAACAGAATGGGCATCTGCTAAAATATTACAACCCATAGTGGGGCATTGTGGTGACAAATTGGGAGTGAGAGTTTATTGTGAGAGAGAATTTGCACCTATTGACTAAAATGGCAAGCTTGCTTGTATTAATTGGGAAGAGATTCAGACAGGCATGTATTGTACTTGATAAAAATGTATATGTAACCTAGAAAACTGAACTTACTTTGTAAGTGTCTGCATGTGTTATCTGCCCAAATCGTCTCAGTACAGTGGATGTGTTAACCTAACACCAGCTTCATCATTGCCTTGCATCGCCACACCACTGCACTGCCACATCTTTGCCCCTTTCTCCAGCACGCCAAATCTACCGACACCAAGGGCATCCCACCTACCACCAGTCCAAAAAAAAACAATCCAGAGTGCGCCCCCAATGGGAAGAAATACAGCAAGTTTGTGCCTCCCATTACTGCACAGCCCAGGGAGCACTAGAGAGAGGACCTGCTACTTCTATCCTCATCACCACCACTTTCACTCCTATCCTCTTCCCCTTTCCCCTCTCAGGTCGCTGCACTACCTGCCCATGAACTAGTTGTCGCAAGCTGCCTATATTCTAGTAGTCACTACCTACTATGAACTAGTTGTCATTACTACCTGTCCATGAGCCAAGGTTGGATAAATTTCCACCTCCAGAATCATCCACTTCTCTGCCCATGTCCCTGCTGTTACAGGCCCATTACTTTAAAGGGTTCTACCACCACATTTTGACCTAATTAGCTGTCAGACACTAGCGATCTGCTAGTGTCTGCTGTACCTAACCATGCTATTAAAATCCCTTTCCTCTGCAGCGCTTTGCTATGCAAATGAGCCTCTAGGTGCTATGGGGGCGTCTTTTCAGCTCCTAGAGGCTCCGTCTACTCACCATGTCTGCCGCCCAGCATGTCCCCTCCAGCCCACCCCATCTCTAGATTGACAGCTTCCATCACGTCCGAATTCTGTATTTAGCCCAGGTCACCCCCCTAAGACATTATAATTAGACCTAGTCCAACCACCATCGATAGGGACATACCAGGGTAAATACGGGAGGTTCCTGAACACGGGGTCGCCCCTATTGGGGTGGCTATTCCGTTTTTAGGCAGGAATAAATATCTTAGGGCCACAATTAGGGATAGGCCCGCTTTTGAAATCAGCATCCTGCCCCGGTATCCAGCGTCCTTTAGGGATCCCACCAACATACAGATATAACTTGGTTTAGAGCACTTACTGCTGGTCCATCTAAATATTGTCGATTTTTGGTCTTTCTTTTTCCCTTTTTGTGTGTTTGTTCTAAATGGGAGTCTGTTATTTTTATGCGTATTATATAATAAAGGCTATGTTTTAAGACAGGTGGTATCCTGTGATTATTTAACAGAACCTATAACAGAATTGTGTAACGCCAATGAGAACCCACCCTAACATGGCAAATTCTGCCTGGGATCTTATATAATGTCTATGACACATGCACTGACATCACAGTTGTAGTTCATCATGATTGGCTGAGGCTGACCACAAGGCATTATGGGCAAGTCACCAAGACAGGGTCATGTGAGCCTCCTTCTTCATCTTCTCATCTTCCATGTAAAATGGGAGATGCTCCCTGATTCTACTTCTAAGGACACTTTGCAGTCTCTCCAAATAACCACTTAGAATTCTGCTATTCTGGTCTTGTTAACCCTTTCTGCAGTTCCTGGGCTGTGAGTCGCAGAATTTAGATCCGGAAGGCAGTTGTCTCAAAGTGTGTGGGTGCTGAAGCAAAATACTCTTCCACAGTATAAAAGTCTATTTTCATAAATGAGCAGTACCTTACTGTTGTTATTCTGCACTGCTTTGATGGTTTCCTTTAGGGGTACCCTGATGATAAAGTATATTTTCTGGCAACTGCAGCCTCAGAGATAAAGGTTCTCTCGACTATAGCCTAGTTTGCAGGAGATTGCACATATTGGTGTCTGAGGTTCTGCTTTGATAAGACTCTAGGGGGTGGACCAAGTCCATCACCCTGGCAACCTAAACACATCTGCCAGTGTTAACTTTATATTGCCCATACATTGGTATTAGGTATATGCAGTACATAATGAAATAACTGCTTTGACAATAAATCACTAAAATAAACTCAGGAACATTAAAATAACCCCTTTTGCAGTAATTAACCCTTTGCCGTAGTCCTCTGAGGCATTATACTACCTCACCTTTTATTTATTCATTACTTTTCCTGGTTTTGGCATCACAAACTGTATCCAAAAACCTCAATGTGAAAACCCAGCCTATGACTATGGCCTCATAATGTGCAGCGTAATGTCCTTGTATTACACATAATCTGGTGACAGCCTTCTGCCTTATTTAGATTTGTGTCTAATGCTAACCCTCACTAATTCGTCAGACATATTAACAGTGTGCCAGGGTCAGAGCAACGCACCATTCCTTGAAAATTACCAAGACTTTTCACAGTTTTTCTTTCATTTTGAGCTGAGTAGAACATGTTGTGTTCATTTATTTCTTTTAATATCCTTCATTATCTCTGCTGTCTGCTGGCTTCTCACAGAAAACAGAGTGAAAAAGCCCCACTGTTAAGTACTAAAATGAGGCAGGAGGGACCTATGGAAAAATCCATGTCCGATGCTTGGTCTTAGCTGCAAACAACAAGGGGTATTTATGGAAGTGCAGCAATGTTGCTGCTGCATGAAAGGCTGAAAGGGGTTGTCTCAGCACAGTCTACCACTTTAACATTGCTCTGCAGTGCTGGGGTTCTGGGTTTGAATCCAACTAAGGGCAACATCTGGATAGAGTTTGTATGTTCTCCATGGGTTTCCTCCAGGTGCTCTAGTTTCAACTCATGCTCCAAAAACATACTGATTTAGAATTTAGAGCCCCACTGGTGGACAGTGAGTTATGACAATTAGAGATGAGTGACGTTTAGAAAAATTGATTCTGCAACTTTGCCGAAGTTACCCAAGAAATTAAATTTGTTCCGAATTAAGTTTAAACAAATCGCTATAAATCAGGTATACCCATGATAAGGTTATTGGGGAAGTTCCCTCGGGTCCTCTCCCACACTATCTTACCCATAACTACCAACCTCCCCCACCCCATCATCCCACCAATAAAGACACTGAGGCAGATAATTGGAATTAAATGGCCACAGCAGCCTTTATTAATATAACATAACATCAAAACATGTACATCCTGAACCCGACGAAGGAGGTCCTGAAAGCCCTAGCGTCACTTTAAAACAAGTGCA